>NC_090646.1:541546000-542783500 GCF_040937935.1 Hyperolius riggenbachi
ACACATCTGGAGGATTAACATTAGCTAATTACAGATAAATGTGGGTGGCTTCCAGCAAAGCTTCTCACTCGGACACAGACACAAATATGGCATCTAGCAGCAGTTAGATTAAAGTATTGAATGCAGCTGGACTTCTAGTATAAAAGCATTCATATTCCAGACATAGTTCTGCCCTTTTGCAATGTAATTCAAAACAACTTACCAAATATTATAAATGGATTTGCTTTACTCAATGGATGTTGCCTGGTAATATACATTGAAAGCAAAACCTGAAATGAGAAAACTCCCTTCAGGGTTGATACTCACCTTAGTAAAGTGAAGGCTCTGGATGGCATAGCGAGACCCGCCCATGTAGTCAGTTATTCAGGATACTTCTTTTTACTGCATAAGAAACCCTTCCTATAGCTGTATATTGCAGCACATTGTATGTAACCCTGCTCTCCCAGTGATGATTAGCCTAGCCTGATTAGATATGCGAAATTCTCAACCCCAGAGCATTCTGGGAGACCAGTCATTATTTTGTACTGGCTTCGGGATTCTCCGAAATAAACAGTCCACACAGGTGTGTCTGCTAATGCTAGTATCTCCTGTGATACATTTCAGATATTAACCACTTCAGGACCACAGGCTTACACCCCCCTAGTGACCAGGCCATTTTTCACAATACAGGGCTATGCAGCTTTGTCAGCATGCTGCACAGCCCTACAACTAAGCACACAAATGAATCTAACCTCCTTTTCTTGTCCTTAATAGTACACTTTTTAGGAGATCTCTGATCGCTGCTGCGATCTCGTGTGTTTTTTTTTATAAACAAAAAAAGGAAGAGAGAGGCTTTTCCCTTCTTCCTCCCTCTCTCCCCCCTTTGTCCTCCTAATTCGCCATAGGACAGCAATCGGCTCTCTTCAACCCCTCTCAAAGGCATCAACCTATGAGAGACCACGCACCAGGAGCCGCTCTAATGGATAGCCGAGTGTCCCACGTACAGTGCTGCAGGAGATCGCTGTTGAAATGTAAGCAAAGTGCATTTCTTTCCCCTTTCAGCTGAAAACAGCCTGCTAGCCGCAATCGCGGAGCTCCATGAACTGGCAGGGAACGATCGCGCATGCACACACGCATTCCCTGGAAAACTGCAGCTCCAGGCCTTGACGTCAATAGGCGTTAAGCAGTCCTGGGGCTGCCGCCGCGTTCATGTCCATTGGCGTGATGCGGTCGTTAGGTAGTTAAATCAGGGAGAGCAAAGATTTTACAATGGACAAACACTGACTAAATAATTTATAAATGAATATTGTACAAAAAGAAGCAATTTTATTTACAACTACTTTTTGAATCACAATACGATCAATTAAACCAGAAAGCCCTTGCATCAACTGTCTAATCAAAATCACAATGAGGGTTTTGTATCCACGATCGATACAGAAATCAACATAAACAAATGTAATTGATGTGGTTTCCATGTAAACCATCATAAAGTGATCAATCTTAAATTAATCGTATGAGAAATGTATGAACTGCAACTTTACTGATCATTTTACACTTGCCAAAAAAGAACCAGTATTGCCGATCTATCTCTTAATCAAATTAACCCTTAATATTTATGTGATGTATCAATCGCAAGAGTTGAAAGAGGAATTGTACCGAAAAAAGTAATGGGGTAAAAAAGAAATCAATACACTACTAAGTGAGAAGTTAAAAAATAGAAGCAAGATCAAGAAAGGATTGATATTCGCCATGTAATTTGTTCATGTTGTTTGAACCACAATGAGCCAGCACATCATCATCTTTACTACTGGCAGACATGTGAAAAACTAGACATCACCAACTGCCATTATTTATAACCACACCCACTAACAATGCAATAGGCTAAAAGGTTGCTTTTTATAGATAGTATCAGGGATGGGCTTTGGAGTATTGAACTACTTGAATTCAAAAGAGGTGTGACCACGGGAGACAGGGGGCTACTTCAGGCTTGAAGGAGGCAGAGGGGTAGAGAGTCACGCAACGCGTCCCATAGGTCGCGTGCGAGTGGAGTGAGACGCATAGAAGCTGATGGACTTCTGGGTAAGTAACCCCCTCCCCCTGTCTCTCATGGTCACACCTGAGGCAATCAAGCCTCATTGTAATTTCGAATTTGAGTAGTTCAATACTCGAAAGGCCATCCCTGGATAGTATACATATGCACAGAGGGAGATACTGGTTGCTTAGCAGTCGGAAACAAACTTTATTTCCCACAATGCAACAAGGTTCACAGAAAGGAAACCATCATGACATTATACTGAGGGTTTGGGATTAACCACTATATCAGCCACACAGACCCCCTCCCACCGCCCGATCATTTATTCCTGAACAGGTAAAGATTTCTTATAGGAAAGAGGTTATCAGCTAGTGATTGGGATGAAGTTTAATCCTGGGTTAAAGTTCCTTTTTAAAATTCTCTACCATCTATGATCAATTCAACGTGTAATTCAGCAAAAAAAAAAATGTAGTGTGTGGCTACCTTTACATTTATCCTAGGTTGAATGTATAGGTAGCCAAATGCTTTAGAAGGCTACATACACTTGGTTGTGTAGTTTAGTTAGGACATCGCCTGTAAGCAACATTCCATTAATACAGCTGCAAAAACAATTACAAAACAGTGCTGCAGACTAGCGTTGGTGTTTGAATTTGGCATATTGAATTCAGAACAACCAAATACTGCCAAACAGGTCACTTCAGCACCATTTCCGTACCAAAGAAGCGGACAGGGTTAGAGGCAATTCACTTGCTTGTGCTTCATGTTCCAAAGCCGGAAGGAGGAAGTATGGAGTACCATGAAGCCCAAGTAAATGAACTGCCCCTGACCCTGTCCGCTTCTTCGTTACTGAAATGGTACTGTTCAGCAGTATTCTAGTGTTCTGATTTTAATATGCCGAATTCAAGCACCAACACTACTGCAGACAATACTACAAGAACTTAAAAATGAGGTCAATTAATAAATCACAACTTAGAGACACTGAAGTGAAAAAAAATTATGATATAATGAATTGTATGTGTAGTACGGATAATTACTAGAACATTAGTAACAAACCAAAAAAAATCCTCATATTTTTATTTTCAGATATAGATATATATATAAAGATTTTTATATAAAGATTTATATATATATATATATATATATATATATATATATATATATATATATATATATATATATATATATATATATATATATATATATATATGTATATATAGTTAAATATATATATATATATATATATATATACATATACATATATATGTATATATATAGATAGATAAATATATATATATATATTTTTTTTTTTTTAATAACATTGCATCATTCTCTAATATTTGCAGTTTACACACTCCTGAGCATTCTAAATTATTTTTACAGAGCAGGCCAGTGAACTATTGACCTGTCTTCTGAAGAGAAAAATAAGATACAATGACTGACAGTTGAGATAACAATCTACAGAAGACAGAGCACTCTGTGACTTTGAAAGTCGTGGAGCTCAATGGCTCTTTTGCATATATAACTGGAGTTTCTTAACTCTTTCTGTACTGGAAACAATATTAGACTTTTGTCTCTGCTCCTAATGCTTTATTTCTTAGCTGTACGACACATACAAATCATATCATATTTTTTTTCGCTTCATTGTCTCTTTAAGTAAATGGTGGTAGGGAATTATATATACTGCTTGTGATGAACCAAGGATTGTTTACAGTTAGTATTGCAAACTTAACTGAAGAGTTACTGAATAGCATCAGAGAGCGTTCAAGTGACCATGAAACATTGAGGCCAGTTTCACAACGGCAACCAGCGTTTTCATTGCGGTGCGATCGGTTGGTTGCATTGCACCGCTAAAAACAAGCTTTGTAGATACCTGCATTAATAAGCGTTAATGCAATTCTTGGCAGCAAAACACACCATAAGTGAGGCTTCTCTTCTGCTCATTTCCTGTGGCGGAAATAGATTTTACAAGCAATTTTTCTGTTGCAAAGCCAGATTAAATTGGCGTCCACAAATGCGCACTGCAACACTAATGCAAAAAAGTTTAAAATATCTGGGGCACCATTGACTTACATGACTTCCGGGCAATGTCCGTTACTGCAGATGCTGTGCCATAACGTGCTGATGACCTAGCGTCAGATCGGATGCCTCCACCACATCCGGTCTGAAATGTCCCATAAACTTTCATTGCTTTAGCATCACCCTGCATTAAAAAATGGGTAACGCAATGCAATGAAAATGCACCAGTGTGAAAGGGGCCTGAAAGTAAAACTCATTGTTCTATTCAATAGTCCCTATTTACGCGTCCTGATTAGGAGAATACTATACAAGCAGCACCCAGGTGCACAGAATGCATCTTATTATGGAAGGCCGGGGGAAGATCGTGAACTGTTATGGATATTATGACACGTCTTGCTGACAGTGAAGTGTTATAATCATAAACACAACATTCCCCTGAAAGGGACAATGTGTACACTAAAGCTGTATTTTGTAAAGTCTCATTTCCATGAACAAAGGCAGTGTCTTCAGAATGAGCGCACTTGCTGGCAAAAACAGAACCATTTTTCTTGCAGAGTGGTGCCTTTTAAGTTTCCATTTGGATAAAAGAGATTCAGTTTGATCAGTTTATGCTGCACTCAGCCAAATAGTTTCCACCATCTGAAAAACAGCATTAGCACTTGTACAGGTCGCCGATGCCAAGCCCCTAGTGGCATGTTTCTTACTTTACTGGACAAGTTGTACAAATTCCAGTCTGTTTGTGGAGTGTGCAATAACAATATTTAAAAATAATCTGTTATTTTTTTCACAGTTATTAAGCTACAATGAAGAGAACCTTTTAATGATGCATTTTGTTCCGGAATTAAGAAGTCATTTAATTCGATTGGATGTAAACACTTTTCAATAGAAGCATATGGACTTTCGCAAGACCGCAACTGGATTTTACCCTATGTAACAAAGTTGGCACTATTTTTTCTTTGTATCACATCTCGATTGTTTGCTCTGTGTATGGTTAACATGGTGTTCTGGTAGGGAGCACTTGCTGATGACAAAAGCACAGGCACGCAAATAAACCAACCACCATACAAAAATGGAAAATTATAACTCGACAAAACTAGGTCACAGCAATGTGCAGTTGTAGTATTAGACAGACTTGTACACAAAAATGATGCTATATAAAAATATAATAAAAGAAATAAGCAAGAATATATTTTATATTAAATGAACATGGTTTGGATAATGTGAATAGCACTTTAAAAAGGGCCAGTAACCTTACCGTAATATGTTAGGCGTATGCAGAGGTTCTCCTGATACCACTTGCAAATGTATGTTAAAATATGCAAATCTTATGGCACATGTCACCGCATTTGTGATTATTTACGATTATTTATGACAATCTATCAAGCTGAGCAAACCATTCTATGTTATTAGTCATTTTTGGCTTACGAGATCCAGCCTCAATAACCAGTAAGTCAACCGTGGAAAGTCTACTCCAAGCTTGAATCCAATAACCTTTAGCTACATAGACATGTGCAGAGGTTATAAAGAATGTTTACTATAAATCGGATTTTGATTCAAACTTACTGGCCCTTTAAATCCTATAAGTCTTCTATAAAGAGAGAATTGTATTTAGTTAATTTTGTGGCTTGAATGAATGGTGAGAGGGTTAAACCATGCCAAGTGCCTCCAATCCATCATTAGTCCAATTAAAATGAAAGGCTGCTTACATACTAGGTATCAGAAGAGCACATTCATTATGCAGACGAGAGCCTTTACTATGCTATTTAACCAAGACTTAAAAAGGAACTTTAGCGAAAAGTGGGAAAAAAATAAATCAATACATTGCAAAGTGAGAAGTTAAAAAATAGAGGAGAGATCAAGAAATGATTGCTATTCACCATGTAATTTGTTCATATTGTTTGATCCACAATGAGCCTGCACGTCATCATCTTTACTACTGGTAGACATAAAAAAACTAGACAGCACCAACTGCTATTATCTATAACCACACCCTCTAACAATGCAATAGGCTAAAAGGCTGTTTCTTTATAGATATGCATATGCACAGAGGGAGATGCTGGTTGCTTGGCAGTTGGAAACAGCTGTTATTTCCCACAATGCAACAAAGCTCACAGACGGGAAACTGTCAGGACCTAGGTCCTGACATCACACTGTGGGAGAGGTTTTACCACAATATCAGCCATACAGACTCCCTTGATTATCTATTCAAGAAAATGTAAAGATTTCTCATTGAAAAAGATGTATCGGATACTGATTGGGATGAAGTTCAATCCTTGGTTACAGTTCCTCTTTAAGTCTGAAAATAACTTAAAGGTCCATTATTGTAACAGCGTAAACATCTGTTGTATGCATTGCACTATATGCTGTATGCTTAATATAAGCTTTGGAGGTGAAGGTACAGAGCTAAATAGATTCGGCTTCCTTTGCTACTATATACTTTTATGGGCAAGCACTTTAAACGAACCACAAAACATACATTGGTGTAAACTTGCAGGGAGTTCACATCCTCGAATACTGAGCAAAGGGGGCGTGAGCTGAGCTGTTGCCTGTAAATCAAGCAAGGTCTTTGAACAGAGTAAAACATCACTGATCATTTCCTTTTAAAAGCCTATTTTGTCATTATAGTGCATTGTTCCCAAATGCTACTATGAAATCAGTAAGGTTAGTGAATGTGGCTCTTGGTTAACTTACTGATAGACTCTAAGCTAGGCACATACAGTCTCCAACATGATTTTCGTTCCTGTAATACATAAGAAGCTTATGTACTGATGTGGAGTTCATGAATATCTCCAATGTCTGTGTCTGCTATCTGTGGACCTGAAAACGTGTCATGGCAGTGCAGGCTCAAATACATCTAAAAAACCTGCCAATTCTGTATTTGAATACAAGCAGATTATGTGGGCCTTGACACAATGATTATGGGGAACTCTAATGGTAAATTTTGTTAACTGGCCAATATTTTAAATGCTTGCTCACGCTGTTGTCCATAACATCACAACCCATTCTGATGAAGCAAAGCTGCACAAATATAGACAATAATGAATATCCCCTAAGAACTTACACAGCCATCACTTGGTTTACAGATACAGGCACAAAACAAGGTTACAAACAAATACAGGGCAGCAAATTGGGATATTCTATTGTTCAGCTAACCTCTGCAAAGTGAAATGTGATTGGATGTCATAAATCGCCACACTTAAAGTCAATGGGAACCTGATTGCTAAAGAAAAAAAACAGACACTCACCTAAGGAGAGGGAAGGCTCTGGGTCCCCTCGTTGCGGTGGCAGCTCCTCCGTTCAAATCCCCCCGCCGTGGGGACTCTGGAAGTCTTCCGGAGCCTAGTCCTCCCGAAGACAGGCGGCTCCATACTGTGCATGCGCGAGAGATGATGCTCTAGCACTCGGGCTCCTGAAGACTTCTGTAGCATCCTTTCGGCAGCGGGGACAGCAGCATTTAATCAAATTGGTTGAATGTTGTTACGGGCAAGCGAGCACTGTAATGGGGACCAGGAGAAGAGAGGGAATGCTGATTAGGACCCAGAGCCCCCCCCCCCCCCCTCCTTAGGCAAGTATCTGACTTTTTTTCACAGGGTTCCCATTGACTTTAAGGCTAGGTTCCCACTGGAGCCAGATCTCCAAAAACCAGTGGAAGCGGACAGTGTAGTGTATGCTCCATTGGTGAGCTGTAGTCCGGGGTTTGAGCCTGTAGTAAATGTGTTACTGCCATAGGCTTCTATGGGAAATGCATCTGTTGGGTGCGAAAAATCATGCAGGTCCCAAATGTGCATGCCGCTTACCACAATAGATCTGTTGGAGACTAACAAGTGTGAAAAGATCCTATTTATAACATAAGATCCATTGCCTGTCAGTTTTCTATTGTGGTAAAATGAAAAACATTTTTTTTTTCACCTGTTCTATTTCCTGGCAGGTGAAGGAGGTAAAATATGAAACAGCCATTTACAGATGACTGATGGAGTTAGGATTAGGATAAGCTCACAGTATGTGTGTTGTGCAATGTTCGCAATACAACACCGGCATAATGCGATGCACATTCTGCATGTTCTGATGTGCACTTTATTTTCAAAGCATGAAGAATTGCTCTGTAACATGCACATCATTGCAAAAACACTGTAGAAAGTGTGTTTGGATAATGTGACCTGTTACAATGCAGAGATGTAAATATGCCCATACAATTGTTTGGACAGACAGTGCGTTCACATGCGGCAACTAGGGATGATCAGAGATGCAAATTCTTCTGTGTTGATGCAAATTGTTATGAAAATGAATGCAGTTTGAAAATGGACCAATTCATTTAAACCCAGGTTTAAACTGATTGGTCCTTTTTCAAGCTGCATATATTTGCATAAACTCGTAAGAATTTGCATTTCTTTGATCATCGCTAGTGGCAACACAGTGAAGTAACGCACATAGTGTAAGCGCACCCATATGAACCCACATGGAACTGGCCAATATCAGTTTGAGGTGATTCCAAGTTGGTGCGGAAGGGGAGACTGGTTAGAATTAGATTTTTTTTTTTCCATACTGTTTGCGAACTGAGCCCCGTATTTTATATTCTCCCAACTGGAGCCAAATACACAATTTTTTTATTTTGAAATTATAGTGTCAGTATTGATGATAATGATTCGTCCATTTCCTGACTTCTGCTATTATTGCATATTTCTCACATTCGTTGTATTCTGCTTTTGAAACAAGACTTGAGGCTACCCAAATACTTATTTTTTTTAACTTCAGTTAAGAAAATAAATTATCCAACACTCATATCACATATGTGGGTAAAAAAAAAAAATGGCCACCTGAAGCTTCACAACTGATTGACCATCCTTCACAAGTGATAACTGGAACCAGATGTTTTCTGCTTATCAGTCAGTAGGCTTGGAAAATCTGCACTTTTTTTAAATAAAAATGTGTTTTAGATTTTAGGCCAATTTTACATCTATTTGTGTCGCAGTGGGGATATGCTGCTCCTGTCACATCCCAACACAACACAAAAAAAGACAAACATCTGACCCTGCGGCATTTAGCGCTGATAGGGTCATATGCACAGTGCCGTTTCCGGCTCAGTGACTTACTGGGATTCCGTCGGTCCGCGCATGCATGCCGTGATGAACCGCCCTTCGTCGTTTATACTTACTGAGTCGCCCATAGACTTCCATTACCCCAAGCACCGTGCATTCGGTGTGGAGCTTGCAGTAACGTGTTCTACCCCTTGTGTTGCATTCCGGACTTCTAGTGCACCACAAAAGACCACAATAAGTGTAAAAGTCTCCATAGACTTTAATTGCTTTTGCAGCCTCTTGCGGCAGAATAGGGTAACGCTATGCTTGTGTAAAAGGGAAGGGTTACCTTTAGACAGCAGCATTTATTGTTTAGCTATTCTTCCACAAATCCAATACTTTATTTCCCAATCTTTTATTCTATATTATGGATGAGTTATGATCAATACTGGTGTTACTTGGAGTGGAGCGTCCTGCAGATCTCTCTTTTCCAACTTCTAGAATGAGTTGCAGCAACACTTAAGGCGAAAGTGGCTGTGACTGCGGTTTGGAGTCTTAGGGCGTTGCACATTGCCCCCTTCTACCCCACATTCCTTCCTGATTCTCCTTTGACCACGATATAGTGTCCTTCTGGAAACAGACATCATCTCTTCTTCACTCTCATTATGAGTTTTAATATGTTGAGGGTTTCAGAACAAGTCAACTGAAGTCAAACCTGGCTTTGCTCAGTCAACTGAATCTATTAATCAATTAAATTTGGGCAACTGCTTGATTGAGGGAATAATTACTTTCTCATATCGCTGATATAAAAAGTAATTACCAAATACCGTTAGTGAAGTATAAAATGTAATAACTTATTTGCTTACTTAGTCTAATTTGTCTAATGTTAAACTGTTAAAGAATCAGAAACCATTCAGTGTGAATATTTGCAATAATACTGGGAACGGGCAAGTATTTAGAGAAAATTACAGATTTTATAGAAGAGTCACTGTAACCAAATACGTGCAGAGAACACGAATGAGGGACAAAGGGCAGCTTCTCTAAGAAAACTCATAGCTGACCTGTCTAAACCTGTTGTGACTTACAGTACTTATGCAGACTAAGAATTTTTTTTTGCACCACTTCAATGAATAAATTGACTTGTCTGATTGTCTGTTTTCAGGTTGTCAGCATAATATTAAACAGACACATCAACTTGCTAGACTGAATGACACCCTTACATTTTCATGTTATTCCATGGTAATAAGAATAAAAATAAGCTGTCAATCCCGAACCAGGACAAAAATGGCCGTGTTCATATCATAATAATCACCAAAGACATTCAATTTCATATTCCACAATAAAAAAAAAACCTATTGTTCATGAAACTACGGGTGAAATTTGAAAATGTTTTAGATTGTGCAAAAATCCATTAATTTCAGTAATACAACTTAAAAGGTGAAACTAATGCAAAAGTAGGGGCCTAACAAGAGGGGAGCAGCGCCTGGGGCCCAGAGATGTAGGAGGCCCTAACTACTAACCTTCCCTTTCTTCAGATCAGGTGTTTTTGTGGCTACACATTATGGGTGTGAAGATCCTGATGGCCACACTTGTTTTATAAGCCTTGTAAGATGGTGCCCCATGCTGAGGATCACCAAGAAGAGACAAAAGAAAGGGTGGTAAACATTAAGGGGCACCATTAAAGTTTTGCTGGGGGGCACCATTATTTGTAGTTACGTCCTGATGCGAAGAGAGACATTCCAATCCATTGTTTGTTATAATTTTGATGATTATGGCTTACAGCTTATGAGAACCCCAAAATCGAAATCTCAGACCATTAGAATATTGCAAAAATGTTCAATATTCTAGACTCAAAGTGTCAGAATCTAATCAGCAAATTAATCCAAAACACCTGCAAAGAGTTCCTATTACATAGATTAGTTTCACCGTTTGAGTTGAATTACTGAAATAAATGGAATTGTACACAATATTCTATTTTTTCGAGGTTCACCTGTATTTCACAAAGTTGGAAGGTGAAGCAGTGATAAAATTTCAACCTGAAGTTGTGTCATCTAAGCAATATCAATATTATAATGGATGAGACACGTAATGGTCACTATTTTCCATTAAACTGTAATAAAAGGTGCTGAATTGTAACTTGAATTAAATCCGTAGAAGCCTATGCTACTTAAACAGTGAGCTTTATACAGTATGTTTGTATGCATTAGATTCTGTGAAATACAATTTGGCTTTATTTTTTTTTCTTCTTTGGCTTAAACATCTGATATTCAAAAAGTGTCTAATTTATAACACTGGCTATATGCTTATACTGACCATTTCTTTATTGTACTTTCATATTTCTGTATGGCTTGTCTTTAGTACAACTGCAAACTCTTGTAAAATGACTTGAATAAAATATTTCAAGTTTTTCATGTCTGGTCAGGTCGATTCTGTTAAAAACAAGTTTGAAAAAGCAGCTAATAAAGCTTTTAAAATCTTGCATTCCAAGTAGCAATCTGTCGTTTATGTGGGCACAAGCCAGGCAGGAACTAGACTTAGGAAAACCAATTGTTAGCCCCTGACGAAGCAGTTATAAAGCGAAACGCCTGTCAGGCTGTGACTAGGAATGATCAATGAGATGCACATTTTTCTGAATATATGCAAATTTTTAAGCAAATGAATGAATTTTGGAAACTGACCAATGAATTTAAACCCAGGTTTAAATTAATTGGTCAATTTTCAAGCTGCATATATTTGCATAAATTTGCATCAACTCGGAAACATTTGTATACCGGCAATCATCCCTAGCTGTGGCACCTCTCCTTCTTTCCTATCCCCCGCTACATATTATAAATACTGAATTTCACAGACCTGAATGTCCAGCTACTTCTTTTCGTTATACAGCTGAATCCTCACTGTGAGCACAGGTCTAATTACCAGTCCTAGGAGTACCCTGCTTGATATTCTAGTGCCAGCTCTTTTGTCTCCTTGGATAAATGGAAAACAACTGGTTCTCAGTAGAAAACAGAAACCCTAAGGATAAATGGAGGATAAATGTGACAACCAAAGAACCTCAATAATAAAATCTTGAGCACCATCAGCTTAATCAGCAGAAAGTTAAAATAACAACATACCCTTATGAGCACTTTACCAGGAACAACTGTGCTTTTGCTTGCTCACACATTATCTAAGCAGCTAATCATGTGGCAGCAGTCCAGTGCATAAAATCAAATACAAACAGGTCAGTAGTTTCAGTTTAAGTATCAAAATGGGGAAAATGTGATCTCAGTTATTTTGACATTTGCATGTCTGGTAGACAAGATGGTTTGGTTTGGCTGATTTCCCTATAACAGCTGGTTCTGGAACTCTTAAGGCTCAAACCCACTAGCAGCCTTTTCTAAGTGCTTGTGATTTGAAAAGCTCTTGCAACTGGCCGCAGCCCACCTCAGCCTGCGAGAGTCCGTGGTTTTCGGCAGGCAGAGCAGGGTTACAGGAAGATGGCGTTCGGCAGGAGTTGTGAAAATGATCGGGGGAGCTGCGTGCCAGGAGAGGAGTCTTCTGCAGGTGAGTAATTGCTTTTTAAAAAAAAACAAAAAACAAACAAACAAACAGGTGCAGCACCAGGGCTATTAGGAGAACAAATGGGAAGGGAGGAGCTCTGCTTAGGAGTATTTCCTGGTGAAACGCTGAACACATTACAATTATTTTCTGGTGAAACATTGCTGCATCACAATTATTTTCAGGTGAAACATTGTTGCATTACGAATTTTTTCTGGTGACATGCTGCCGCATTAGGATTATTTTCATCATTATGTTCACCATCGCTTACCCACTATCTTCATAGCACCAATCCCTTCCCTTGGACTTACACTGCCCCTTATGTGTATGTATTAATTTCCCCCACCCTTGGATTGTAAGCATATTTGGCAGAGCCCTTATTCTGTGTGCTCTTCTCTGCCACTACATGGCCTTCCTGTGAACGCCCTGAGACTCCAAACCACAACTAACCGGCATGCATGAAGGATAACGGGACTTTGATTTGGGCAGTTTTGGAGCCTTTAAAATACTTATTGAGCCTCCAGCGATGTTTAGCAGCCTTCCTGCTTCACCTAGTGGGCTACTAGCAGCTTCCAGCGTCAATGCACGCAAGTCAGCGTGTCACATGACCTGATGCAGGTCAGGTGACACTCCAGCTTCCGTGCACGGAGGAAACCAAAAGCCGCTAGAAACTCACTAGGTGCAAGAGGAAGGCTGCTAAACATAGCTGGAGGCATGGTATGCATTCAGAGCAGGGGGTTTGTGCTTTTTCAGCTAGTTGCTCAAGCAACCGGAAAGCACATGTATCCGGCATCAGGCGATCTCGCTGGTGCCGGATACTAGGGACTCTGCTGTATACAGTAGAATAAACAAGGTTTGTGGAATAAACTAGGTTTGTGCAGTCAGATGCTTTTGTCTGTCCAGCATTGGATTCCAATAGATCTGCATGTTTGTTAAGTCTTTGTTGTCTCTCTATGACCTCCCCTGAGGGCTCCTGGCGTAGATCCTATTGTTATGGTAAGTGGAAGGCCAGGTCCTAATGTATTCCAAGAACTTTTTGAACCACTAGTGAGGCTCGAGCATGGGAGGCGGAGACCTGAGGCTTTCAGTGTTGAGATGTAGTTTTGTCAAATATGTGTGTCCTCCTCTTTATAAAGAATAAAAGCCTTGCTGAGGATCACCTACGAAGAGATAGACTAGTCCAAAACGTTATTTTTGTCAGATTTCTACTACCTACTGTAAGTGGCAGCATTATAGGAGAAAAGTAAATTATGGCTCATTTAGTACATTGTACTATTATTCAAACACGACCCTTTTGGGGTATTTTTGGTTCATGTTACCCTTAAAAAGAATACAATATGAATTGTATCACTCTATAATACAGCTTCATCTTGGATGTATCGGTACACAACAAAAGGTGAGAGACAATCAGTCTGGGAAGTTCAGGAAATGCACTAGAAGGGATCAGTTTAAAGCTTCTCTCATTGGAGTGTTCATTGCTTTTACAATGCCACATGTGTTTGTAGGTGTGTGTCCTGGCTCTAATGTAAAAAACTGTGTACTGGCTTAAAATGAACCTTAAGTCAGAAAAAAAAATATAAAAGTTTTACTCACCTGGGGCTTCTACCAGCCCCCTGCAGCAGTCCTGTGCCCTTGCAGCCACTCACTAATCCTCTGGTCCCCCGCTGCCAGCTAGTTTTGTTTTTGCCGACAGGCCCGTCAGGACTGGCCACGTGTAGCTTTTTTCGCATTCCCGACTGCAATTAGCGCTATTGCGGGCCACAACGCGTACAAAAATACGCGTTGCTGCATATCTATGCGTTCGTAATGCAGCAATGCGTATTTTTGTACGCGTTGCGGCCCGCAATAGCACTAATTACAGTCGGTAATGCGGAAAAAGCTACGCGTGGCCAGTCCTGACGGGCCTGTCGGCAAAAACAAAACTAGCTGGCAGCGGGGGACCAGAGGATTAGTGAGTGGCTGCGAGGGCACAGGACTGCTGCAGGGGGCTGGTCGAAGCCCCAGGTGAGTAAAACTCTTTTTTTTTCTGGCTTAAGTGTCCCTTTAAAGTGGATCCGAGATGAACTTTTACTCATTGCATAATTGTGTTCCTTTCCTATTGTTTATAGAGCATTCCTCAAGCCAAATACTTTTTTGTTTTAATACTCTAATTCCCTATAAACTAAACAAGCCCCGCCCAGTTTTTCAGAGAGCCTTGGCAGTAGCAAGGGCTCATGGGAGCTCAGTCTGGGCAGGAGGAGGGGGAGGTATTTCTAGCCAGAGATTTCAGAGGCAGAAGGGAGGAGGGGGGATTAGGTTTTTTTCAGTCTGAGTGCTGATGGTGCAGATAAACCTGCCTCTGTGTAATGTTTACAAACAACATGGCTGCTGTCATTGTATCACAGGAAGAAACAACCATATTCTATTAAAGCTGTTTGCAGCTAGATTTGCTGTTTAACCTATTTAAACTTCACATAAGATATATAGACAAGTTACTTGTTATAGTTAATTTTTCATCTCGGATCCGCTTTAAGGTGGCCATACACTTATAGATTTTCAGCAGATTCGACCATCAGATATATTTCTGTCAGATGCCTGTCAAGTTGAATCTGACAGGAATCTATCTGATGTGTGCCACACACTAGGAACAGATTTCCAATAGATTTTAGAATGAAATGCATTATTGGACCATTCGATTAAATGCAACTCTATGGGCCATCGATTTGCTGGCAGCAGATCGACCTAGATTTTCGATCCTGTCCGATACATCAAATCGATCGAAATCGGCTGCAAATCGATCGATTTGAAAGGATCGATTTCCGATCGATGGATTCTATGCAATCGATAGCTGAAATCGACCAGTGTATGGGCCCCTTTCATTTGGTTCCCCAGAATAACTCTGAATTGCCTTGTGTTAAAGGGGAACTTGGTCTGTGCTGAACATGACTCACACCAGTCGTGACAGGGTGGATGGCAAACAAATTTCTCAGGCGTGGCCATCAGGAGCTGCTGTACACACACGGGATTCTCGGAAGGAACAGTCGTCATCGGCCGCCTTGACCAAGTTTTGTCTAGCATGTGTATGGGCCATACCTTATACAGTGGACAGAATTGGTTGGGGGAATGGAAGTGGCTACTGATGTTTGAAAAGTTATGGCGCAATGGAAGATAGGACAGTGATTTTGAAGATTTAAGCTTTAAGCATCTGCTTGACAAAATTAGAAAAAAAATTGAAAGGAATAATGAAACTACCCTGTTGCTATCTTTTATGCAATTTAACCGAAAAAGTATTATATAATTCTTTCACCACCTTGCAATGCAATTGCGATTCACAGTGGAAAATAGCTCTGATATCTAATATCGTAAGAGAACAGAGGCGCCAGCAGGATAAAAGGTAATAACATTTTTTACATTTGCTGGGAGGCAGTGGTGGACTTACCATCCGGAAAGCAGACTCAAAATACTGTCTGAATTAAACAAATACATTTATTATTGGTACCCCAAAAGACGCAACGCATTTCGCAGGCACAGCCCGCTTCATCAGGCAATAAGATAGGGGACAAACACTACCTCGTCAGTAGCACGAATAGCGCCTCTGTCTTTTTCTTATTTATCTGATATCTAATGTTTGGCCTAGCCCAAGACCGAGTCCACTCTTGACATACAAGAAGTACAGCTGTGATGTCACTGTGCCAAACACTCAGGTGCTACACCAAGGCATAAACATACATCCTGCCCCTGGGAATGTACACTTTTTCTAGTATGCACCTGGGAGAGAAATACTTGTGGTGCTTGACCTAGGGCTTGGAAAAGGCACTGTACCATCAAAAAGGTAGCTGAAAAGGTACCTATTCTGGATACAGTATGGGCAGGATGTCACTGACCCAGAATGAGGCAAAGGAGAAACACAAAATCCAGGGCACATATAGCATTAGGAAAATCTGCAATAGAATGTTGAATACAGGTAGTCCCTGAGTTACCAACAAATAGCATGCCTGTCGCAATTATATCATTTTCACACTGAAGAAGGAGGAGAGCGAAAGCTGAAAGACACTTAAAGCTTGTCAGAGCAGCATGGGACATTCAGGACGCAGGGCAACACAGTGAAGGTGTAGTGGGACAAAGGGGGATACTAGAGGGGCGCAGTGTTCTGACCTACATACAAATTCATGATTGTCTGCATTGAAATGTGTCCAGGTGAAGCTAGATTAAGCCTCATTTGGATATGAAATAATCTCAATGTATGCAAACCTATGTGAATCTGGATCTGGCCCCTCTCAGCCAGGCTGAATAGGCTCAAATGAGTAGAAGTTGAGAAACTGGGTTAGACTACTGTACACAAGGAGGTTCTAGCAGCTTGTAAGTAAATACGAGACAGGCGAGGCAAGAGAAAATTCCTCCTGTACAGGATGTACGATTGTGTTTTTCAAAAGCCGAAGGGAAGAAAGCAACTGAGAAAGTTTCATTGAATAGCTCACATTCTAGAGCAGCGTTTCCCAACCCTCTCCTCAAAACCCACCAACAGCCCATGTTATTCACAGGTGAGGTAATGAGTGCCTCAGCAGTGATTAACTGCCTCTGTTGATTTCCATAAAACATGCATTGTGGTGAGCCTTGAGGACTGGGTAGAGAAACCCTGTTCTGGAGCCCTATACACATGCTAGACGGTTTTCAGTGAAGGTGGACGGCCGAGGCCGCCTCTGCTGGGTTAATATTGAGGGTTAATATTGTCTGAGCACCGGCCAAGGCTATTCCTCTCCACCTTACCAATCCTGCATCGCCAGGTTCTCCCTCTGCCCCCCCCCCCCCCCCTCATAGCAACAAAGTGTGTTTCTAGCACGTAGGTTAGAAAGGAGTCTGTACTGCGCACCTTAATAAAAATTGATAGTACAGTAGAAGCCATTTATAGTAAACTCCAAGGGACCAAGAAAAATAGTTTACTATATCAGAATTGTTTATACATTGTATATTTATACAGATGCATTTGCTGGGACCTAAGAAAGACGTTTACTATATCCAGAGGTTTACTATATCAGAGTTTTCTATAACGAGATTCTACTGTCTCCATTTTATCCTGCAAATTTGCTCTGCCTGAAGCACAGGCTTTGCTACTTTCAATCAACTTTAAAGTATGTTTCTAAATGCGAAAAACCCACCCTCCCCCCATCCAAAAGAATAGAAAAACATGAATGTACAACTTGTGTAATCATAATATAGTTTAATAGGAATGTACAGAGGACTTTACATAAAATAATATCTTACATTTGAAAAGTTAATCGTCAAATACAATCTTTTTCCCCTGGAACACTGCGATCTGAGACTGCTCTTTGCGCTTCTTGCTGGCTTCCCAAGACGGATGGAGAGCTGGCTCTGGCTTACCCGGCATCTTCACAGCAGTACTTCTTCTGGTGGGTTGCGGCTGCGGCTTTTCTGTTGGTTTATTTCCCTGTGGAACAGCTAAACAGGAACAAGAGCATTATAGGTTTGCAAAAAAGTACTGGTTTAAGGGATGGGGGAAAAAAAGGCAAATTTAAAAATACATCTATGTGGCTTGAAACATGCAGCATGCATACACAGCACAATTAAAGTGCATTCTTTCCTTTTAAGCTACTTACAAACATTAGGTAATCATCACCCAGCCCAGTATGACCATTTACAACTGGACCAGGAAATGACCAAGTATGGCTTCTGCCCCTTGCCAAACCTGCTTCTACGGGTGCAAATGATTGGTAAGGTTACATTTTCTCAGTATATCTGTATTCTCTTTGCTGGCATTAGACTATGGGGTCGATGCATTAAGCTGCGTTGCTAAAACAGCGCAAGTTGAATTCAGCAGTGAGTTAAAAAATCAGTGTGCGTATGCTATGCGCGTAACAAAAATTGCATCCTATTTTTTAATCATTCTACACGTTCCAAAAGCTATTCTAATGTGTTCTGGATTACTGCAGCACTTTCTACTATCACAGTCTCTGTAATAAATCAATGTATCTTTCCCCTGTCAGACTTGTCGGCCTGTGTCTGGAAGGCTGCCAAGTTCTTCAGTGTTTTGGTTCTGCTATGAACTCCCCCTTCCAGGCCCCTCTATGCACACTGCCTGTGTATTATTTAGATTAGGGCAGCTTCTCTCTTCTCTTTTACAAGCTGGATAAATCGTCCTCTGAGCTAGCTGGGCTTTCACATACTGAGGAATTACAGACAAGGGCAAAGCTGTTTGCAGGAAGAAACGAGCAGCCTGAAACTTCAGTGCATGAGAACTGCAGGGGGAAAGAAACACACAAATGATCTCTTGAGATTCAAAAGGAAGGGTGTATACAGCCTGCTTGTGTATGGATGTATTTTCTATGTGTGGACATACTGTACATCAACCTACTTCCTGTTTTGGTGGCCATTTTGTTTGTATATAAACAAACTTTTTAAAACTGTTTTTAACCACTTTTAATGCGGCGAGGAGCGGCGAAATAGTGACAGAGGGTAATAGGAGATGTCCCCTAACGCACTGGTATGTTTACTTTTGTGCGATTTTAACAATACAGATTCTCTTTAAAGAGACTCTGAAGCGAATTTGTTTTGCTATATTTACCTTAGCATTCGCTTCAGAAGCCTCACCAGTGCTAAACCGCCGCATCCCCACCGAAAAACGACGGCTGCAGAACCCCCATATCCCCGGGCAAACATCCACAACCAACTTGGTCGTGATTTATGCTGCCCTGATAGGCAGAGCTATTCACTGTAGCTCCGCCTCTCCTGCTGTCGATCGCCGCCGATTGATGGCAGGAAAGGCAGAGCTACAGCAGAGAGCTCTGCCCCTTCCAGGAAGCGCCGTCCTTAGACCCCCCGGGGATTTGGGGGGTCTGCAGCCCTCGTTTTTCGCCGGGAATGCAGCGGTTTGTGTCTGATGAGAGTTCTGAAGCGAATGCAAAGGTAAATTTAGCAATTATTTTTCGCTTCAGACTCTCTTTAATCTGCCGCGAGATGTGAAGGATTGCGACCGTGATACTTCACTAGCTGCTCGTGAAGCATCGCGGTCGCAATCCTTCACATCTCGGGGCAGATTAAAGAAGCGCCTGGCACTTGAAAGCAGCGCGAGTAATAGGAGCGCACGCTGCACAGCACTACAGCGCGTGCACGCCGAATTTTTAAACTCTCGATGTTGAATTTAACTCCTAATGCATTGACCCGTATGACCTTTCATAGACATGGACATGCTCGCCAAAGCCATAAGTGCATGCTCATAGGATTGCTGATTTCAGCAAATGTATCATACATATGTGACTGCCTTCAGGTCTATGGAGGAAGCTTTACCTCTAGCATGTCATTCAAACTTACTAAAATTATACATAACCTAAAGGTTTAATAGGTACTTTTCCTGTCCCCTCCTTTCAGCAGCCATACATTAGTAGTGATTTTTGTTGACACAGCTGGGTGAGATTTGAGTAGCCATTGTGATAGTACGGTACTCACATAAGGTGCCCCAACACATACTGATTTTCTTGTTCGATTCCCTGCCTATCTGATTACTCTGAACAAATCGCATGGGAATCCACTCTCTTAAAATGATCTGATCTGTTTTGACCAAAAATTGATAGGACAGGATGTAAAATCTAAGTCAATTGAGGACAGGGCAAGAGTGGCAGTAGATCAACAGCCCACAGCAGATGAACTAATTTTTAATAGAACCAATGCTGTAATCCATTGAAAATCAAAGTGCTGTATATGGTAGGTATTGATGCCGCTTAGTAAAGAATCACTGTTTTGCACCATTAGGTGGAGATCTATATGTGTATGGCCAGCTATTCGGTGTTGATACGGTTGATCTTCGAGGCAACATTCTATAGATGATTGCAAACTTTCATTACTCCCTACAGGATATGACATCACAGTAGTGTGTAGTTCTGCATAAGTCCATAAGCATTTTGCTCATGAACACACTACACACCCTATGTGCACAGTTATTCTGGCCTTTCCAACGGGCGTCTAGGGCTACCCCTTACCCATTTTCTCACTCTGTACTAGCTCTGAACTTGGCATCTTTGTAACCCTGTACTACCTCTGACTGGTACTCTTTTTAGTTCACCATGACCATCTCATGCTGGCGTAACTCATCTACATTCTGAAGCATACACATATCTAATTAAACGTTCATATTCACTATCTACCTCAAATACAAACTAAATGGATATTTGTTTGTAGGTAGGTTTACATCTGTTAGAAAACAGAGTACAAGGATGACAGATCAGAGGTCTACATGCTGCAATATTGTGCAAACTAGAAATATGAAACATTCCCCAGTAGGCCCCGGACATCCCAAAGCTGTGTCACTGTTAAGAGATCTCATCTTTTTCTGTAGTAGACATGCTGATACAGAACCTCAGGTAAACATAAAAAAACAACCCATTAAAGGGAAATTCTGATTTCCAGTCAATTTTGTTGAAGCCTCAATGGTTGCTAGATAAAACTACATTTGCTCCAGATCTTCAGGCAACCTATATATTAGTTCTGAATAAATAAACATGATTAAATAGTATTAAAAAATAATAATAAATAACGCTATTTCATTTTAAAAATAACTGACTGGGCATCATAAAATGATAGAAGAATGTTAGGGTATTGTAACACTGACTTCTGAGGCGCTCGGGCTAAACTGAGTAAATGGGGAGAGTTTATGAGAGAGGGAGACATGGGGGACTAGGGCTAAAGTACATACATAAGGAGAGTCCATAAGAGAGAGAGAACCCCGCATGTTTAATCAGGCAAGCGGCGGACAGCGGCTGTGGTGTGTGTATAGCTTCACAGTCCATCCGGCGTGTGCCTGAGTAACCTCTTCAGGACCAACGTCTAAAGTTCTAAACCCTATTTTTGGGTGTCCCCAGTTTAGATAGCCAGGCAGAGGTATCCCCAGTATAGATAGCTAGGCATGGGTGTCCCCAGTACAGATAGGTCTCCCCAGTATAGGCAGCAGCCATTACTCACCTGCCCAGGGCCAGCGATGAGTAGCTCTCCCCGCCTTCTCTCTTGCCGCTATACAGCCTCACACTGCCGCTAAGTTCTGTGTCCCGGCTTGATGACGTCATCAAGCCAGGACCCGACACTAGAGGCAGATCGAGGACGAATGCCGGGCAGAGCAGAGGGGGAGCGACAATTGCCGGAGGAACGTAAGGAAGGTGAATCCTGGTCCCCTTCTTCTCCTCCTACCGCCGTTGCTTTCAGTGATCACTACGATCAGCCAGCGATTGTAGTGATAACATGATCATGAGCCAATCACCATGGCTCCTGATCGGTGAGGGAAGAGGTCAGCTGTCTTTTGACAGCTTAATCTCCCCTCTTGGGTGCGTGCGATCGCGGCTATGCCCTTCCGTTCTTGTGCTGGGACCCTCTTTATAAAATTTGACATTAATGTTGAATATTGCTTATAGCCACACTCCCCTCCATGAACGAGCAATGGCCGCACTACACCGATGCACAGCATGGCCCGTGCCTGCGCAGTAGCATGAAGCTGCTTGTGCAAATCTTATTCCACCGTGCATGAGTGGCTCTGTGCTATTGCACATGCCTGGCACCTGCGTAGTGCGGCCGCACTTGTACGTGGAGGGGAATGCGGCCGCGAAGATGAAGATGGTCCCAGCAGCTGCGGAGTGGTCATGGAGGATCTGGGAAGGCTTTTTTTTTTTTTTTGGGAGTTCAGGTTTGCCTTTTTTCCACCTTTTTTTGACTAGCGCACAGAGCTCAGCTGGAGCAGCGGTGTAGCAATAGTTACAGCAGCGGGCGGTGACAGGACGGTGAAATCTACACCCTGGCAGGACTCCAACCTTGGTGTAGATTTGAATTGCCTATCAGATTAAGCAGTACTTCACCTTGATAAGCATGGCAAACTCCCTTAAAATAACTCTGAATTTGGGGACTAATGTGTCTACTTCCCAAACAGCTGTACAAAAGAGCTCACAAACTTCACACTCTTATCTGGTGAACAACCTGAAAGTACACTGCGTAAGTGTGGCTAGAGAAGCTGGCAATGTGAATGGGCTCACCAGTACAGATTTAATCAAAGTGGGTGCTGAGTCGCTGGTAAAAGTTCCTTCATGATCATTATAGAGTGTTTGTGAGAGCCAGTTAACATGCATATAGCTGTGCTTGATATATATAAATACAAATTCCACACTGCACCAATATCAGCAGTTTGCAAACCATAGTCCTTAGTACAACGCTATATGTACAGACACAGGTATAAACTCACAAATACTTTTCTTTCAGGTTGCAGGCAGAAATGCTTAAAGTGACTCTGTAACAAAAATTACAACGTTTTTTCTACCATCCTACAAGTTCCTAAACCTATTCTAATATGTTCTGGCTCACTGCAGCACTTTGTACTATCAAGGTCTCTGTAATAAATCAATGTATCTTTCCCCTGTCAGACTTGTCTGCCTGTGTCTGGAAGGCTGTCAACTCTTCCATGCTGATCTGTTCCTCTATGCACACTCCAGTGTGTGTTTTATTTACATAAGCCAGCAGCTTCTCTGCTATCTTATCAGTGATAGAAGAGAGCTGGATAAAAATCCTCCTCTGTTAGGCTGTGAAAGTAGCTGGCTGACACATAGGAATTACAAACACAGGCAGAGCTGTCTGCAGGAAGCCTGTAATGTTCAGTGCATGAGAGAAGAAGGGGACAGAAGGTAAACACACAAATGATCTTTTGAGATTCAAAAGGAATGCTGTATACTGCCTGCTTGTGTATGGATGTATTTTCTATGTGTGGACATATTGTACATCAATCTATTTCCTGTTTTGGTGGCCATTTTGTTTGTTTATAAACAAACTTTTTAAAACTGTTTTTGACTACTTTTAATGCGGCGGGGAGCGGCGAAATTGTGACAGAGGGTAATAGGAGATGTCCCCTAACGCACTGGTATGTTTACTTTTGTGCGATTTTAACAATACAGATTCTCTTTAAAGTGTACCTGAGACGAGAAGAGTCTCAGCCCGAAAGACTGGCCGAGTCACGCATGTTAGGACTATTATTATTACTAGCAGACCTAAGCCTGTTAACATAACAGGCTCTAGGCCTCACTCACAACAACCCCCTTCCCCTGTGAGCGCTGCATGTCAGTGCGCATGCGCGCACACGCCTGCGCACCCACACACGAGCACGCACATGCCCGCCCCTGGCCCCGTCCTCCTCCTGTCCCAATGGCCGCCCGCGTGCCACACATGCGCAGTATCGCAAAAGCACGGACACAGGGATAGGAGGGGACGCAGGGGGTTTTATAATATAGGATTATTTGAACACTGTAAGGGCCTTTATACACTGAATCAATTGCTCTCAGTTATAACTGAAAGGACAACTGATTTTAAAATTAATGTCCATGTTTTCCTATGGCACAGTTCCCACTATACACATTTTAACTGAAAGCTTTTTCACAATACACTGCTATGGAAAAAATGCGCACTAACGCATACTAACGCATTAAGTGTAAAGGGCTCTTAGAAGGCAACTAGCAAAATAGACTTTCCCTGTTAATAATCCAGAAAAATTACAGGCAACAGCATAACCATAAATATAGCAGATAGCAAACATACCATTCCTATTCCTGATGGGCTGGAACCTAGGCTCACTGTAAAGAAAAAATAGTCTGTTAACATGGAAATACAACATTAATACAGGATAAGGCGAAGAGAGAATTCAGGGACCTGAGCCTGGGTTTACTGTGTTCCATTGCATAATACATGCTTTATAATGTGTGTGAACTGCAATAGGGACTGGATATAGACTTCAATGCAAAGCGTGCATGCATACAAAAACAAGGAGAACTGGCAGGCACTCGGGTTCACTGGTATTAGCAAATTGCTGTGCTGTAAACACCCAGTTTACTATATGCTCAAGACTATAGCAAAAGCTATGCAAAAATACCTAGGAGAGAGAGAAGAAGTCTGGCACTATAGTTTAATAGCATCAAAAATGGATATAAAAACTTGTGCAGAAAAATGCAGTTGTAAATTCAAAAGTTCAATGCATTCTGACATACATCCAAAAATGCATGAAAAGTTCTTTCACATATTGGTAAAGTGCTACACCTGGGTGTTAGGAGGTGTCAGGTGTGGGCACCAGTGGGTGCACTGGCGCCCACACCTGCGACCTCCTAACATCCAGGTATAGCACTTTACCAAAGCCTGCATGCAGCAAGTTAGAATAACACTCTGTTACAACGCAGTACTGTGAACAGGCCCATAGAATTGTATGGGCAGTGAGTGGACATGCAGAATTATTCTGCAGTGCAACTGAGCACTGTGAACTAGGCCTCCTAGTCAATGTTAGGGAATCAATTACAGAAACTGCCTAACAATTAATTACAACTAATTACAGCCTTTCTGATTGGCCTGGCTGGATTCAATAGTTTTCAGTAAAAAGCTCATCCCAGACACAATGGCTATTAGAATAAAAAAAAGAAGATCACTATGGATTGATCTAATAAAACCTTTTTCTATCACGAAAAATTGTAAATTTTAAAATGCATATAATAAGAAATCTGTTTCTTCTAGAGTAAAATGAGCCATACATTAGTTTCCTCCTATCCTGCTGTCACTTACAGTAGATAGTAGAATTCTGACAGAACAGACAGTTTCTGGACTACACAAGCGTACAATTGCACGCCATCTGCGCCGCTATGCCGATCCCATTCACTACACAGTATGGGTCAGCGCTGCGCTTCCCGAAAAATGCATGCAGCAGTGCAATAGCACATTGCACTGCTGCGCAGCGCATATGATGGGAATGGCAGAAGTGCTGTCTAGGCACTTCTGCTGCTCTTGCCGAAATGTGCACCGCAGCGTGTATGATGTGAACAAGGCCTAACTCATCTGTATGTTTTTAGGATGTTGGAGGAAACTGGAATGTCCAAGAGAAACTTACACAGACACAGTAAGAACCTACAAATTCCATGCAGGTAGCACCCTGGCTGGGATTCAAACCAGGGACCCAGTGCTGCAAGAAGAGAGTGCTATCCACTACACCACCGTAAAAAGAGTAAAAAAATGAAATAAAAGTAGTAAGTCAGCAGTAAGCATATATGAATAACAGGAGACATAACTGCAAGCCACAGAGACAGCTCACTGTTCTCTTACACTATGGAAAACAAAGCATATTTTGGTACATGTGGTAAAATCATTAATGGACAGAAGAGGTTACATTGCTTTGCTGCTTATTTTATGATGAGTGATGAGACAAGCTGTGCTGTATAGCTCTATACGGATTTGATTGGCCTGAGTTCTGTTATAATCCATATTGACACAAATGCACTGCTTTGTTCATACCAGTATGGATAGCACAGGAGTATGTACGTTTGTATGTTCTCCCCGTCTGCGTGGGTTTCCTCTGGCTTCTCCTGAAATTGACCCTAGACTATGATGGTCATATGATTGTGGTAGGGATTAGAGTGTGACCTCCGAGGGACAGTTAATAACAAAACAATATACTCCGTAAAGCTCTGCAGAAGATG
This sequence comes from Hyperolius riggenbachi, assembly GCF_040937935.1. Taxonomy (NCBI): domain Eukaryota; kingdom Metazoa; phylum Chordata; class Amphibia; order Anura; family Hyperoliidae; genus Hyperolius; species Hyperolius riggenbachi. The sequence continues at coordinate 541,572,046 of NC_090646.1, forward strand.
TCAGCACTATATAAATAATAAAAAATAACAATAACAGTACTGAATTCCCCTATGAAAGCATTATACTGAAAACTGGGCAGACAGCATTTTACCAAACATAGAAGCATCCCGTATTACTTTGTAACCATTATTAATGTAAACTTACCTCTTCTTAAAAGGTGGCTTCTGCTTTGTGACCGATAGGGACCCGCAGAACTGAGACTCTAGTTTCCTAGTCTTAGGAGCCATGCTCCCTTCTAAAGATTTTGCACTTTCTTTTGGCTGTATCTCTTTTTCGGCTTTTTTTTTAGAAGAGTTTTTATGTGACTTTTTTTGCTTTGTTTGCCTTACTTTCCCCAAGAAAAAGTCATCATCACTGTCACTACTGGTTTCTGCAAAATCAAAGCCCTTCTTATAAAACCTCTCTTCTGTACTATCATCAAAATACTCCTTGTCTTCTTTGCCAGAGTCCTCCATATCACTGAGGTCTGATTCAGATATACGTAAAGGAGAAGTTTTCTTCTCAAGTCTATTGTCACTTTCAGAATCATCTATGGTTTTCTCTGGAACACTGTGCATTGCATTTTGAGGTTTATCATCTACGGTTTTCTCTGGGGCACTGTGCATTGGATTTTCAGATTTATCATCTATGGTCTTCTCTACATCAATGTGCATTGCTTTTTCAGATTTATCATCTATGGTCTTCTCTAGAACACCGTGCGTTGCTTTTTCAGATTTATCATCTATGGTCTTCTCTAGAACACCTTGCATTGCATTTTCAGGTTTATCATCGATGGTCTTCTCTGGACTGTGCGTTGGTTTCTTGTCAGCTGATGGTTCAGGAAAGACAGGGGATGCTTGCACTTGGCCTTTCTTCTGGGCACTGAGAGCAGCCACTTTAGATCTCTGATTGCTAGAAATACAAGGATTATCTTTAGGCAGAGTTTTACGTGAAAGGTGTTCTGAGGATCCTTCTTCTGGTTTTGTGACCACAGCTTTTAGTTTCTGCTTTGCTATCCCCTGCTTACAAGGTTTCTCTGGTTGTTTGCTAATGTTTTCTCTAATATCAGAATCCTGAGAAGCCATGATTGTCTCTTCCTTTTTAGTCTCCTGCTCTGTATTATTTTTTCTAGCTTCTTTGAAAGCCTTGATAGCATCTAAAAACATACACAAAAAGTTTATTCAGCCATAAACATGAATCAAATAAACATGTACAAAATATGCTATTAACTTCCTCAATAAAAAAGTATCAGAATTATTTTCATTCTTTCCTTCAGTATTATAAACAGAAGGAATAAAATCACGCTTGCCTGTTTATTATAGACAGCAAGAAAAATCCTTCCGTCAGACACTTGACTGTGTTGCATGATAAGGTATACTAAACATTGCTATTATCTGTATAGAAAAGTTTTGTAGCTCAAGATAATGTTGAAGATATTGTCAATCACAAACGAAACTGCCTGATGAAAGAGACCTTATGCTGGGGACACACGTTTCAATTTCCCGTCAGATCGCTGGGTAATCTGACAAGAAGTTGTATCATGTGTACATGTTCAAGCTGCTCCCCATTAACAGGATGGACTTTCCCATGAAAACTTTGGAAAATCGATCCCGTTATTAAACGGAAGCAGGATGGAAATGTAGTAAAAAATCCCCATGATTTCTGTCAATCGGACAGGAAATTGCATTGTGTGTATTTATCGTTCGATATCTTGAAAACAGATTCTTCATTGTGAAGTTTCTAGATGGTGGCCTTTGTTCTGAGGTTGCCAATTCATCGATCTATGTACCACCTCCAATAGCTTGGAGCACTGGATGAAGTAGTCATGAATTTGAAATTAGGTCTTACAAGTGATTATGGAGATTAATGGGCTTGATGCACAAAGCGCTGGTAATATTACCTGTACTAACTCCAGAAAAATGTAGCATAGTACTAACACAACAAAGACATACAGTGCAAGTCCAATACAATACATCTAAACTTTAACAGAACACGTAGTGGCAGTAGAAGTTGATTGCAACACATATGTTCCTCATAAATTGTCCTGATGTGTTTCTAGATACCCTGGGGACATAAGATACTTCCAGTCCACCTCTAAAAGATGGTTTCTTTAGTGTTATGATTCTCTGCACATGGCAATTATGTATTTCAGGCATTAACCTGTTGATCACTTGTCAATAGCCTTCAATTCATAGATCCTCTGAGCAAGTGGGCCTCTGGCCACGAAATGTCCCAATGAGGTTTCCGATTAACATTCTTGTTTTAGGCCCAATTTAATGGGATGACACTCAACACAACACAGTAACAATGTAAATAGGGCCTTAGCCAACTTTTCTACGTATACTACCTACTCTCTGTTTAGTTCTATTGCCACTCACTTTATGTAGTATGTTAAAGAATCTCACTATGGTGCCAGTTAAAGGTGTCTTGCAAAAAGCATTTTACTTCTTGTTTTGTTCTAGCACGATTTTAAGCTTTTGTTTATGATAAAAATACTTTATTGTTCTTAACATTTACCTGATTCTACACTATTCTGGAGTTCCATTATACTCCTTTCTTGTTTAAAGTACACCTAAACTGAGAGGCATATATGAATGATGTCATATGTATTTCCTTTTTAAACAATGCCAGTTGCTTGTCAGTCCTGCTGATCACTTTGGCTGCAGTAGTGTCTAAATCACACACATGAAAGAAGCATGCAGGCAATCCAGTCAGATTTCATCAAAACATCTGAACTGTATTCCTGTTCAGGTTCTATGGCTTAGTGCAGGGATGTCAAACCGGTCCTACGAGGGCCGAGGTCCTCACACATTTTTGACACAGCTCAAATGAATTGATGGGTCTGAATCAGGAAATGTGTGGTCCATCAGGTAGAACACATTCCTCTCTTTCTCAGTCCATCCTAAACACTGGCATGGAACTGGCCCTCCAGGCCTGGAGTTCGACACCTGTGGCTTAGTGTATTAGATGGAAAAGATCATCAGGATAGCCAGGCCCCTTTAATTGTTTAAAAGGAAATAAATATGTCAGCCTTATGTCCCTCTCACTTCAGCTGTGCTTTAAATGGAACCTGAAGCAAGAAGTAAATGCAGGATGCCATATTTATTTCCTTTTAAGCAATGATAGTTGCCCGGCATCCTGCTGATCATTCCTGCACCAGCAGTGTGAATCACACACCTGAAACTAGCTAATCCAGTCACACTTCAGTCAGAAACAGATATGCATGAATGTTTAGTGTCTATGGCTTAAAGTGGAGTTGTCAGCCATATTCTCTCAGAAAACCCCCCCACATATATAAGTAGCTAAATACTTGCTGTACGTACATAACATATGTATTGCACTGTCCACATTTTGGTCATTTTTCTATAGTAAAAAAAGGGAACATCCTTCTTAGGAGTCTCCATTTTAACTATGTCTATCTTGAAGCCAATCCTGATGTCATTTCCTCCCTTACTCTCCTCTGACTGATTGTGTATGCATTGTCCGCCCTCCTACCACTCTTCAGGCACTCCCACCCAGCTCTGCAATAGAAAGTGCATTGTCTCAGCATTAGAAATATTGGCCAATCAGAGAGGAACAGAGGTGTGGGACGAGAAAACAGTAGGGAAAGAGGCTTCAGCCAATCAGGCTGCATTAGTTAAGTCTGAGAGGAAAGTAAAGAAGCAAAAAAGACAACTCATCATGCCCTGAAATTTTCTTCCTGCAGCAATGTACCAAATAAGAGTCAGGTAAACTGGGGAATGATCATTTATCAACAAGAACAGTAATAGTGATTTTTAACTTTTGGATTACCTGGTTAACATCCTTATTACTTGTTTACCAGATAAAAATAAAGAATTGATTTTTGATTTTTATGCCCAACAGTTTCACACTTTATGAGTATTAGAAGGCAGAGAATCAGCAGGACAGCCAGGCAACTGGTATTGTTTAAAATTAAATTGTCAGCTTCCATATCCCTCTCACTTCAGGTCCCCTTTAAAGTATTATATGACATGTATACTTAACCTACACTAGCTTTTTTAAAGAAAACCTGTTACGAGAAAAACCTCCCCTGGGGGGTACTCACCACGGGTCCGTTTATTAAATCCTGGCTAAGGTTTATGGACGATGTGTTATTGATCTGGCAGGGTGGGGAATTGGAGTTCAATAATTTCATCGATTGGATGAATATCAATGACTTCAATATGCGATTTACTGGTGTGTGGGGGGGGTGACAAAATGGAATTCCTTGACCTCACTATTACAATTGAGGAGGGTAATATAATTACGAAGGGATTCAGGAAACCCACAGCAACCAATAACATTTTATTGTACTCCAGTTATCACCCAGAGCATGTTAAAAACTCAATTCCGTACAGCCAATTTGTCAGACTAAAACGAAATAATAGCAAAGAATCGGAATTTCTAAAACAGAGTTATGATCTGGGCCTAAGACTCCTCTCCCGGGGTTACCCTCTACCACTGGTGGTAGAAGCCTTTAAAAAGGCAAACTCCCGCCCAGAATGGAATTGTTGAAAAGAAAAGGGAAAAAGAAAAAAATCAGAAGAAGGGGGAGGGGAAAACCCAGGGAATGTGATACCCTTTATTTTTGAATTCTCACCTATGGCTAAAAAAATGCAAACTTTCATTCATAAGAACTGGAGTGATTTGAGAGGAAATACTACCTATAGTAAAATCTTGACCCCAAGACCCCTGATTACCTTCCGAAAAGCCCAAACTATTGGGGACATGCTGGTGCGGAGTGAGTGCAGGGACATTAAACAGAAAGACTGGTTAACACTGGCACGGCCGACTGAATGTTTTAAATGTGGAAATTGTAACCACTGCACCAAGTGTATACCGGGTAAGAGAATCACACTCGGTGGTGTAACAATCCCGATCAGGGATTTCATCCATTGTCGGTCAAAACATGTAGTGTACGCAATCTTATGTCCCTGCGATCGATTTTATATCGGGATGACAACGAGAGAAATGTGTACAAGATTTCAAGAGCATGTTAACTCATTAACCAGCTGAGCGGTCTGGACGAGCTCAGCTCGTCCAACACCGCCAGCGGCTGCCGCTCAGGCCCTGCTGGGCCGATTTTGATGAAATAAAAAGCAGCACACGCAGCCGGCACTTTGCCAGCCGCGTGTGCTGCCTGATCGCCGCCGCTCTGCGGCGATTCGCCGCGAGCAGCGGCGAAAGAGGGCCCCCCTAGCCGCCTGAGCCCTGCGCAGCCGGAACAAAAAGTTCCGGCCAGCGCTAAGGGCTGGATCGGAGGCGGCTGACGTCAGGACGTCGGCTGACGTCGATGACGTCACTCCGCTCGTCGCTATGGCGACGATATAAGCAAAACAAGGAAGGCCGCTCATTGCGGCCTTCCTTGTTTATTCTGGGCGCCGGAGGCGATCGGAAGATCGCCTCCGGAGCGCCCTCTAGTGGGCTTTCATGCAGCCAACTTTCAGTTGGCTGCATGAAATAGTTTTTTTTTTATTAAAAAAAACCCTCCCGCAGCCACCCTGGCGATTTAATCAGAACGCCAGGGTGGTTAAATACTGGAAAAGGAGCTAGCCGCCTAATCCAACATGTGCGGGAGGAGCATAGTGATGTAGCTGCCCCTTTAAGATTTACGGCTTGAAGGTTGTGGATTTTCTAGAAGGGGGGGGGGGGGGGGGGGGGGAGATTGGGAAAGACTTCTAAGGCAAGCGGAAGCAAGATTGATTTCTCGCACTAAAGCTTGCGGACGCCTTGGTTTAAATGAGAGAAATGAATTATGGTGTTTTTTGGAGAAATATTAACAACAAAAATTTTTTTGGGTCTATAGGTGATGGACAATAACTGCAGTTTTTATAATGAATTGCCTGATTTGATATTCGCCTCGCTGTATATTTTATATATTGCTTTTATATAAATGTTTTTAATCTGTTTCTCTTATCTGTTTGGCTTCCAGGGTGTTACAGAAAGCTCCTTACAATTGGACATATCTCTGCACTGTGACAGTATGGGAGTGGTAAGCGGACGCAACCACTAAAATGCTACATGAATTAATGTTAGCGTTTCTTGTTGTCATGGAAATAGGAGTGTGTGCATGTAAATAAAGTTATTTGGACAGGAGGGGTATATTTGACTGATGACTAATTGGAGAGCGAAAGCTAGCTCCTTCACAGCCACCTGACGTAATAGAAGGGGCGTGTTTGAGGGTCTCGGTCTTGTTTACAACTATATGTATACTGTAAGAGAGAAAAATACCCCCCTGTCGCCAATAGACCCCTCTAGTTAGAACATGAGAAGAGTTGTGATTCATCAGATAGCGGGATGGCAAGTAACCATCTGCTACGCGCTGGTATTGGAATTGCGCCCGGCGCGTGTTGGTTGCTAAGGCAACCAGATGAATCACTCTCTACTCCTCCCCTCTCAATACGTATTTTCACAGACGCTTGGCCAGACGTAGCCGAGGGCTCTCGGCCGCGATTGGCTAACGGATTCTTCTCTGTGATTGGCTGCAGCGGCAAGTGGGAGTACCCGGAAGAGGCGGATTCCGCACTGCCGCTGTTTGGAGCCAGACGAGATGGGGGTGAGTTAATTCTTATGCAATATGGGGGCTATTTATATGGAGCTATGTATGTACACCCCACTTTTGGCCTCTGACGAAGCGGGGAGACCTGCAAAACGGCTGTCAGGCCGTCCTTTAGTACCTCCATGTGCCTTTTTTCACTGTACCTGTTGGAATAAATTTTCACTGAAGCATTGAGACTGGTGCCGGACCTGCTTTTCTTCTCAGCAGATATATCGTGATATCTTCACTAGGTAAAGAGCACAGTCTGCTCGGCAATCAATTCCGACTGCCTATTCCAGCCCTCTTCGAGTGCCAGTCACCTTTATTCTTCATCTACTATACGGAATCTGTTTTCAGACTTGAGCACCGATGCAAGCCTCAGGCGGAAATGGGGATCTGATACCGGAGACACCTGCGATTGGGGGGAATCCGGGCCCCACGGCCATCCAGGCCGGAAGATCGGACTGGAAAACGTTTCTAACGGAAACAGCCTTAGGTACAGAGGCAAGTAAGGCACTGGGGGTAAAAGTGGTGGAGCAAAAACTTAACCGCATATCTGAACGGGAGGTAAAACTGTTCTGGACAGTTGCCACACTGAAAAGATATGAAGATAAACAAATAGCCGCCAGAGGCTTTAGACAGTACAGCGAGGCAGCTGAATATCAAGATGATGGAGATTTCATGAAACTGTGGCAGTCGCAACAATTAGAAAACGCCTTGAAACTCCAAAAAATTGTCCTGGATAGAACGGAAAAAGAATATAACACCACAACGGCTGAAATTGAGGTCTGTAAACAAGAACTCTCCCTTCTAACAACTCCACAACAACTACAAGAGATCACTAAGAAAATTGATGCCCGTTTAGCTCCAATTCAGAATAGTATTAAAGAACGAAAATTGAGGAAGTTCAGGAGGGATCAGGACGACTTTGCAAAAGGCCGAATTTTTGATTGGGGACAACAGAATCAAGGAATAAGATCGAAAGGGAGAAAAAGGTCCAAACCAAATAGAGGATATTGGACCACAGATTCCGGCTCGGATTCTAGCTCTGAAGAACCAGCAAAGAAGAAGGTACCGACTAAACCCACCTTGAAACCAACAGAAGGTGCCTCACCATGTGCAAGAGCCCCTTTAGGAGAAGGATCCGGAGGGGAGGCAGGAAGCACAGGACCGCCACACGAGAAGAAAGTGAGGTGGAAGAAACACACCCGTGGCAGGGGCTATTACAGGAAGAAATAACTGGTCTGCAAGCGGAGGACCAATTGCAGGTAATAAACATCTCAGGTGAAAATCTCCCTGAGGGCTGTTTGAGTTTATTATCTAAAGGCCTGAACTTTGCCCTAAGTGCACCTTATGATGATTTTAAATTTGAAGTGGATTGGTACTGTGCAATTAGACGTTTAAACATTGCTGTTCAGCAGGACACATGGAAACAACAACCAGAAACGAATGAGGCGAGTCAGGGAGGACTGGGATTCACTCCAACAGAGCAGGATTTAAAGGCTCTGGAGGACCTACAGGCTCTATGGATTGAGGGGAATTTGACAAATACACCCGAAAGGGAAATGTCACTAGAGAAATCTAGAGTACCCTTTAGGGCATGTAGGTCTACAAGGGAGTTTCTCAGCACACCAGGCTCGGCAGTGGATCAATTTGATCTAAAAGTACAAGATGAGATGAAAGCTTTGGTCTATCCTAATGTGAACTTGAACATTACCTCTGAGGAACTTGCAGCATTAAATTGGTTAAAGGACAACTCCAAATTAATCATAAAGAAAGCCGACAAAGGTGGAAACCTGGTGGTCATGTCAAGAACTTACTATGTAAAGGAAGCCCTCCGACAGCTGGAAGGCCCTGATAAATTTTATGAGAAACTCTCCAAAGACCCCAGTTACCACTATAAAAGCCTGTTACAAACTTTGTTACGGAGGGGAGTGGAACTGGGGTGGCTGCCTAAGAAATTAGGAGAGGATCTCTTACCACCTTACCCTAAAAAACCGGTCTGGTACTTTCTGCCAAAAATCCATAAGAATTTGGAGGAGCCTCCGGGGCGCCCAAAAGTGTCTGCCAGAGGGTCCCTGACGGAACCCCTATCCAAATATTTGGAGTACCTTTTGAGACCATTTTTGATCCAAATCCCCTCCTACCTGGCTGACACATTGGACGTCTTGGTAAAGTTACCAAATTTGAAATGGCAGGATGGGTATACATTGGCATCAATAGATGTCGAAAGTTTATACACAAGAATCCCCCAAAAATTGGGGGTGAAGGTGGTGAGGGACTTTTTGGTTAAAAAGGGTAAAGATAATGACTGGGCAACCTACATCTGTGAATGCTTGTACTTTATTCTATCTCACAATGCCTTTCTTTTTCAGGATTGCTGGTACAGACAGGCTTCCGGCGTAGCGATGGGGACCTCGGTAGCCCCAACCTTCGCCAATATCTTTTTGGCAGGGTGGGAAGACCGTTGTATATTCTAGAGTGCTAATCCCTATCGTCCGTTTATTAAATCCTGGCTAAGGTTTATGGACGATGTGTTATTGATCTGGCAGGGTGGGGAATTGGAGTTCAATGATTTCATCGATTGGATGAATATCAATGACTTCAATATGCGATTTACTGGTGTGTGGGGGGGTGACAAAATGGAATTCCTTGACCTCACTATTACAATTGAGGAGGGTAATATAATTACGAAGGGATTCAGGAAACCCACAGCAACCAATAACATTTTATTGTACTCCAGTTATCACCCAGAGCATGTTAAAAACTCAATTCCGTACAGCCAATTTGTCAGACTAAAACGAAATAATAGCAAAGAATCGGAATTTCTAAAACAGAGTTATGATCTGGGCCTAAGACTCCTCTCCCGGGGTTACCCTCTACCACTGGTGGTAGAAGCCTTTAAAAAGGCAAACTCCCGCCACCAGAATGGAATTGTTGAAAAGAAAAGGGAAAAAGAAAAAATCAGAAGAAGGGGGAGGGGAAAACCCAGGGAATGTGATACCCTTTATTTTTGAATTCTCACCTATGGCTAAAAAAATGCAAACTTTCATTCATAAGAACTGGAGTGATTTGAGAGGAAATACTACCTATAGTAAAATCTTGACCCCAAGACCCCTGATTACCTTCCGAAAAGCCCAAACTATTGGGGACATGCTGGTGCGGAGTGAGTGCAGGGACATTAAACAGAAAGACTGGTTAACACTGGCACGGCCGACTGGATGTTTTAAATGTGGAAATTGTAACCACTGCACCAAGTGTATACCGGGTAAGAGAATCACACTCGGTGGTGTAACAATCCCGATCAGGGATTTTATCCATTGTCGGTCAAAACATGTAGTGTACGCAATCTTATGTCCCTGCGATCGATTTTATATCGGGATGACAACGAGAGAAATGTGTACAAGATTTCAAGAGCATGTTAACTCATTAAATACTGGAAAAGGAGCTAGTGATGTAGCTGCCCCTTTAAGATTTACGGGCTTGAAGGTTGTGGATTTTCCTAGAAGGGGGGGGGGGGGGGGGGAGATTGGGAAAGACTTCTAAGGCAAGCGGAAGCAAGATTGATTTCTCACACTAAAGCTTGCGGACGCCTTGGTTTAAATGAGAGAAATGAATTATGGTGTTTTTTGGAGAAATATTAACAACAACAAAATTTTTTGGTCTATAGGTGATGGACAATAACTGCAGTTTTTATAATGAATTGCCTGATTTGATATTCGCCTCGCTGTATATTTTATATATTGCTTTTATATAAATGTTTTTAATCTGTTTCTCTTATCTGTTTGGCTTCCAGGGTGTTACAGAAAGCTCCTTACAATTGGACATATCTCTGCACTGTGACAGTATGGGAGTTGTAAGCGGACGCAACCACTAAAATGCTACATGAATTAATGTTAGCGTTTCTTGTTGTCATGGAAATAGGAGTGTGTGCATGTAAATAAAGTTATTTGGACAGGAGGGGTATATTTGACTGATGACTAATTGGAGAGCGAAAGCTAGCTCCTTCACAGCCACCTGACGTAATAGAAGGGGCGTGTTTGAGGGTCTCGGTCTTGTTTACAACTATATGTATACTGTAAGAGAGAAAAATACCCCCCTGTCGCCAATAGACCCTCTAGTTAGAACATGAGAAGAGTTGTGATTCATCAGATAGCGGGATGGCAAGTAACCATCTGCTACGCGCTGGTATTGGAATTGCGCCCGGCGCGTGTTGGTTGCTAAGGCAACCAGATGAATCACTCCTCTACTCCTCCCCTCTCAATACGTATTTTCACAGACGCTTGGCCAGACGTAGCCGAGGGCTCTCGGCCGCGATTGGCTAACGGATTCTTCTCTGTGATTGGCTGCAGCGGCAAGTGGGAGTACCCGGAAGAGGCGGATTCCGCACTGCCGCTGTTTGGAGCCAGACGAGATGGGGGTGAGTTAATTCTTATGCAATATGGGGGCTATTTATATGGAGCTATGTATGTACACCCCACTTTTGGCCTCTGACGAAGCGGGGAGACCTGCGAAACGGCTGTCAGGCCGTCCTTTTGTACCTCCATGTGCCTTTTTTCACTGTACCTGTTGGAATAAATTTTCACTGAAGCATTGAGACTGGTGCCGGACCTGCTTTTCTTCTCAGCAAATATATCGTGATATCTTCACTAGGTAAAGAGCACAGTCTGCTCGGCAATCAATTCCGACTGCCTATTCCAGCCCTCTTCGAGTGCCAGTCACCTTTATTCTTCATCTACTACTTTAGGCCCGATTTAATGGGATGAAACTCAACACAACACAGTAACAATGTAAATAGGGTGTTAGCCAACTTTTCTACGTATACTACCTACTCTCTGTTTAGTTCTATTGCCACTCACTTTATGTAGTATGTTAAAGAATCTCACTATGGTGCCAGTTAAAGGTGTCTTGCAAAAAGCATTTTACTTCTTGTTTTGTTCTAGCACGATTTTAAGCTTTTGTTTATGATAAAAATACTTTATTGTTCTTAAAGGAGTACTATCGATTGAAACGACTTTTTTTTTTAATACTCTATATTAGTGTACACATTACCACTAGTGCTAGGGGCACTTTATTTATTCATCCAGGTCTCTCTCTCACTATCCCTGCTTAAAAATTCATTTCTCACACAGCTCATAGTAGTTTGGGTCACCCTGAGCTGCTTGGTTACTCTGTCACACAGCTCACAAATATATTTCACTGTGTCACTCACAGCATGCAGCAGACATGAGGAGAAATAGGCTGATCTGAGGTGGTAACAGGTAACTAAATGAGCTGGAATATTGCTGGAATAAAACAAGCTATACCACTAGTCTGTGTTTACACTCAGACTGGCTGCCTGCTTGAGGCGATTCACTCCAGGCTGCATCCACTTTACAAGCTGCTGAGAGGGGCAGACCACTGTCTACAATTAGCATTATTAGTATCTTTATCAGTAAAGAGAAGCAAAGATAATAAACACACATTGCTAGAATCTTTAACCCCTTACCACCATATCAACAAGATTCTTTCAGCAAGGTGATAATGAAACTATAAACTGAGGAGTTGATAGCATCTCCCCTTTACAGAGACATGGTCTAGCCCTCTGGGAGCAGTCAGTATTAGATACATTTTGTATCCAACACTGACACCAAAACTGACGGAGGATTTTACAGCTGAGAGGAACAGCTGTGTGAGGAATCAAATTGCTCCTAGTACTTGCCCTAATGTGTGCTACAACATACAGCATTTAAAAATAAATGCATACATCGATAGTATTCCTTTAACATTTACCTGATTCTACACTATTCTGGAGTTCCATTATACTCCTTTCTTGTTTAAAGTACACCTAAACTGAGAGGCATATATGAATGATGTCATATGTATTTCCTTTTTAAACAATGCCAGTTGCTTGTCAGTCCTGCTGATCACTTTGGCTGCAGTAGTGTCTAAATCACACACATGAAAGAAGCATGCAGGCAATCCAGTCAGATTTCATCAAAACATCTGAACTGTATTTCTGTTCAGGTTCTATGGCTTAGTGCAGGGATGTCAAACCGGTCCTACGAGGGCCGAGGTCCTCACACATTTTTGACACAGCTCAAATGAATTGATGGGTCTGAATCAGGAAATGTGTGGTCCATCAGGTAGAACACATTCCTCTCTTTCTCAGTCCATCCTAAACACTGGCATGGAACTGGCCCTCCAGGCCTGGAGTTCGACAGCTGTGGCTTAGTGTATTAGATGGAAAAGATCATCAGGATAGCCAGGCCCCTTTAATTGTTTAAAAGGAAATAAATATGTCAGCCTTCATGTCCCTCTCACTTCAGCTGTGCTTTAAATGGAACCTGAAGCAAGAAGTAAATGCAGGATGCCATATTTATTTCCTTTTAAGCAATGATAGTTGCCCGGCATCCTGCTGATCATTCCTGCACCAGCAGTGTGAATCACACACCTGAAACTAGCTAATCCAGTCACACTTCAGTCAGAAACGGATATGCATGAATGTTTAGTGTCTATGGCTTAAAGTGGAGTTGTCAGCCATATTCTCTCAGAAAAACCCCCCACATATATAAGTAGCTAAATACTTGCTGTACGTACATAACATATGTATTGCACTGTCCACATTTTGGTCATTTTTCTATAGTAAAAAAAGGGAACATCCTTCTTAGGAGTCTCCATTTTAACTATGTCTATCTTGAAGCCAATCCTGATGTCATTTCCTCCCTTACTCTCCTCTGACTGATTGTGTATGCATTGTCCGCCCTCCTACCACTCTTCAGGCACTCCCACCCAGCTCTGCAATAGAAAGTGCATTGTCTCAGCATTAGAAATATTGGCCAATCAGAGAGGAACAGAGGTGTGGGACGAGAAAAACAGTAGGGAAAGAGGCTTCAGCCAATCAGGCTGCATTAGTTAAGTCTGAGAGGAAAGTAAAGAAGCAAAAAAGACAACTCATCATGCCCTGAAATTTTCTTCCTGCAGCAATGTACCAAATAAGAGTCAGGTAAACTGGGGAATGATCATTTATCAACAAGAACAGTAATAGTGATTTTTAACTTTTGGATTACCTGGTTAACATCCTTATTACTTGTTTACCAGATAAAAATAAAGAATTGATTTTTGATTTTTATGCCCAACAGTTTCACACTTTATGAGTATTAGAAGGCAGAGAATCAGCAGGACAGCCAGGCAACTGGTATTGTTTAAAATTAAATTGTCAGCTTCCATATCCCTCTCACTTCAGGTCCCCTTTAAAGTATTATATGACATGTATACTTAACCTACACTAGCTTTTTTAAAGAAAACCTGTAACGAGAAAAACCTCCCCTGGGGGGTACTCACCACGGGTGGGGGGGAAGCCTCCGGATCCTACTGAGGCTTCCCCCGCCCTCCTCGATCCCACGGTGACGGAGAAAATCCTCCCGGAACGGCGGGGATTTAAATATTTACCTCCCGGGCTTCAGCGCAGTATCGGCTCTCTGCCTCAGAGATAGGCGGAAATAGCCGATCGCCGTCTGGTCGCTCTACTGCGCAGGCGCAAGTCTCCTGCACCTGCACAGTAGAGTGGACCCGATGGAGAGCGGCTATTTTCGCCCATCTCCGTGCGGAGAGCCGCAACAGCTCCCCCGCTGCAGCCAGGAAAGGTAAATAAATCAGCACTTATCAGCCTTGTCGAGGGAGGATTCCGGGACCCTTGGGGGGAGCCAGCGCTGGACTGCCTGCAGCTACAGCGAAGGGGGAAGCCTCATTGGGACCCTGAGGCTTCCCCCTACCGAGGTAAGTACCCCCCAGGGGCCGTTTTTTTTGTTACAGGGTCTCTTTAAAGCGCTTCTTACAAATGACATTTTAATTAACTCTTACAACTGTATATGTTTGTCTCTATCCATCGTCTGCAGCATACACCTGGTCTAAAAGAACACATTCTCATTCATAAAAATATCAATTTTAGAGAGGAAGCAACTTTACAACTCAGCTCTGTAATAAACATAATGGCCTAACTCTCTACTGCCAGTGACAGTTGGTCATTGAGAAATGAATGGGTTATTTCACTATACACCAGCATAACTCCTGCGCACACGAGTATCCCACCCAACTTATCAAAAGTACTTGTCCCTAACATGAAAGTGTGCTAAATTACACAGAAGTCCACAACCACTCGAAAATAGCTGCAGTTTGACCATTTTTTATCTGAACAGTAATAGATACACTTATTATAGAACATCCATAGAAAACTTAGACTGGCATTAGGCCCGGTTCACACTTGCATTAAAATGGCAAACGGATCTAATCGCCGGTCGATTGGATCGGTTTTCACTCTGTTACCACTCCGTTTCTTCATATCCACCCCTCCCCCCCCCCCCCCCCCCAGACTCCCACAGTGTATTTTTCTATTTAGTATGGTCAGTTTCTTCACTAGTGTGATGGAACATTCCATTTTCTCATTGCCCCCAATGCACCACTTCAGCTTTCGTTTCCATTCCACTGGGCTCAGCGGTCCGGCAAAATTGTTACAGCAGGAAACGTGCGGTCCGTTCAATGCATCGTGTGGAACGGATCTGTTTGAGCGGACGGATGTGAACGGATCCATAGGTTAACATTGTATCCGTTCCCATCCGATACGATTAATTCCCTTCTGATTGGGGAACGGACTCTGATGTGAACCAGGCCTTAGCGTTCAGCAGTGGGGGTGAGTTTTAAAGTAACCAAAATAAATATTCAGAAGTTGCAGGAGATGACATAACAGTTTAAACTTTTTTTTTTTTTTTTTTGCAGTGAATTCAGGACTACTGAGGAAGAAAATGCAATTCACAAGCATATGCAACAAACTGATATATTCACAAGTATAATTGGAAGATAAAAATTTAATTAAAATAAGGTGGAAGGGAAAGAGACTTGCAGACAGACTATAAATTGAGCAAAGATCTGACAACCAAACTGTACGTGACTGGAAAATAGCACTGAGGTTATGACCGACAGGGGCTAGGAGAAAGCAAAATAATGAATGGAAGGAAAAATACAAAGGAGATACTAAGGGAGCTAGAGATGGAAAGGATGTTAACATTTCAGGGGAAGACATTCAGATTTATTACTTTAGCAAATGTTAAAACCACGATTACAATGTGACAGATTTCAAAAATCGATTTACTCAGCTGGGGTGTTTATATATAATTAAAATAAGTATTTTTTGCTATCGGTAGACCTAGATCTACAAAGCACAATTACATATAGCGCACGAACAACGAACAAGCTTACTTACCCAGTTCCTTTCCCATGGCACATGTATCTACAGCCCTGAAAACGTCACTTCAGCTCCCGGGGATGTAGATACTAGTCTGTGTGTTTACGAGTGGCGCGCGTGTTTGCGTGCTCATCCGGCAGTGCACAGATTGGTGAATGGGAACATACGTTCCCAAAGCCAATGAAAGTGTCTAATGAACGAATGATCACTGTTCCAGCCAAGAACAGTTATCACTCATTGTAAACAAAAGAAACTGTTGCTTTTCCATATCCCTCTCACTTAAGGTGTGCTTAATGGCTTACACACACCATGCAATTTTCCCCATCAGATCGAGTAATCATTTCTAGCATGTCTGATCTGCTTTCGATTGAGAAAATGATAATTTTCTGCAGAACTGTTCTCAAAATTGATTTCTTTCTCGTATGGAATTGGATCGGACATGCTGCAAATTATTGATTGATCTGTCCAACTGATGGAAAATTTGCACGCTGTGTATAAGACGTTAAAGGATACCCGAAGTGACATGATTAGATAGACATGTGTATGTACAGTGCCTAGCACACAAAAAGCTATGCTGTGTTCCTTTTTTTCTTTCTCTGCCTGAAAGAGTTAAATATCAGGTATGTAAGTGGCTGACTTAGTCCTGACTCAGACAGGAAGTGACTACAGTGTGACCCTCACTGATAAGAAATTCCCCTTTGTATCCCTTTCTTGCTCTCAGAAGCCATTTTCTGCTAGGAAAGGGCTTTATATTTGGAATTTCTTATCAGTGGGGGTTACACTGTAGTCACTTCCTGTCTGAGTCAGGACCGAGTCAGCCACTTACATACCTGATATTTAATTATTTCAGACAGAGAAAGAAAAATAGGAATACAGCATAGTTATTTGTGTGCTAGGCACTCTACATACACATGTCTATCTCATCATGTCACTTCGGGTATCCTTTAAAGGTACAGATGCTGGATATCCAGATGGAATATAATGTGTGTGAACAATATTTTAATTCAGATAGCTCAGCCACACAGCACAGCCAGGAGAAAAAAAACTCCTGTTTCTTCTTGTTAATTCTGAACACATCATGGTGAAAAGCCCAACAAGTCTACTTATTGGCAAGGCAGTTTCATTTTCCTGTCCTTTCTTTGCAAACAAGCTCTACTACCTGGCAGTACTGTGCAATGCAGAAGAATCTGACTGACTCAAAGTGCAGCCCTCCCTCTGCCAGCCTCATTGATGCTGTGAGGGGGGTTGTAGGAAACGGAAGTAAACAACTTAGTAAAGTATGGTAAGTTTGTTGGCTGCAAATAAAAATATATGTAATTTTAGTTTTCTAAGCAATGTGTGCTCATCTGTATTTGCTTTGAGTTCAGCTGTAAAGAAAAAAAAAGCTTACAATAATAGTATGGCCTATTTATTTCACTCATCACTTACATACTGTCCTTGATCACTATACTTACATACTGTCCTTGATCACTATACTTACATACTGTCCTTGATCACTATACTTACATACTGTCCTTGACTTGTAATATACACACTGTCTGCCCTTGTATTGGTTTGGTTTGTGTTTGTTAAGCAACTGCCAAGACAAATTCCTTGTAAGTGCAAACTTACTTGGCAAAATAAATGGATTCTGATTCTGATCACTACACGTTTTTTTTTTAAAGAAGTCTTGAACCCTGCAGAAGATTAAGTGCTGCTCCATATATCATATAAATACTAAAATGTTGGGATCAACCTAGTGAAATCTATTAATATACATTCAATTAGCAGTTTCTGTTCTCTAGCTTACCTTTGATACTGGTTATTTTCTGCTTCAACAATGGGTGTGTGGCGAGCCTTGCTACCGCTCGAGTTTCAATAGTGCTGTTGGGCTACAATGAGAAAAACAAAATATTAACATGTACAACCAATATTTGTGAGCAAATATTTCTGAATGCTCAACAAAAATGGGATGCCTCTACTGCCTCTCAAGCCTGGTTCACACTATGAGCGATTGCGTTCAGTTGGCCGATTGCCAAAGCGCTACAGCAGTGTCACCTTATGAGGGTGTTCTCATAGCAGTCTTTCAATTTTAACAAAATTGAAAACGGGGTCCCGGTACCAAAGGCATGCCCAAAAATGTACATTAATTTAAAAATCGTTCTGATAACTGCAATTGCTAAGTGCTTCGTGATTGCATTTTGTAGTGTAAATGAATGCTCCAACAGCCTCTTTGGAGTACCTTACTAAGCATTGGGTCCTTACAGTGAGCTATACTTCAACTCTTTATAGAGTGCTAACTCACTGGTAGTACTCTTTTGTCCCTTAAAGCAGAACTGTAGAGAGAAAATAAACACATTGTTTCACTTACTTGGGGCTTCCCCAAGCCCCCAGCAGCAGTCCTGTCCCACGCCGGTCCTGCCCGAGCCTCCGTTCTCCCGCCGCCGCTCCGTCCCGTACCTCGACTTGTAAGTCGATGCCAGCGCAGCCCTGCCAAGCGTATCCTTTCCTCGCGTTCCCCTCTGCAATAGCGGGGAACGCGAAGAAAGGATACGCGTGGCCAGAGACGCGCAGGCGCAGTGGCCCGGCGGCGAAACCAAAAGTAGCTGGCGGCAGGAGAACGGAGGCTTGTCGAGAAACGGCGCAGCATAGGACGGCTGCTGGGGGCTTGGGGAAGCCCCAGGTAAGTAAAACAATGTGTTTATTTTCTCTCTACAAGTTCGCTTTAAGTTGTTGGGAGAACTGAAATGACAAGATCTTTTTCATAGAATGCGCTTGTTGTTGGTCCAACATGTGTAATGCGTTTCTTGCTGAACTGTGAATACACATAAGCTGTATTTCTGGTTATTGCATTTGCATGCCATTTTCCTGAGCGCATTACATTTTGCAATGAAAGAACGACTCTGCACCACATAGTGCTTTGCTGAGTGCTTATCTACGCCTTACAGAGACTACAGCTGAGTATTCTTTAGAATATTCAACTTCTGGCCCATATACAGAGTTTTCTTCTGCCCTTGATAGCACGGTCTACTTAGTATTCCTCTGCCTCTTACATAGTGCTGCTCTACCCCTTACACAGAGTTCTCTTTTACCCTCCACAGAATACAGGAACAACCACTAAATAGAGTAAATTCTTTGGTACATGTGGAGTACACTATTTTGAGGGGGGGGGGGGGGTGGTTATGTCTGCACTTCCCTATAGTTTTTCACTGAAGATGGGGAGGGGTCAGGGGGGAGATTAAACCTTGGAAATCATTTTTTTTTTAAATATACGTAAAATTCTCTACTACAGATAGTCTTATTGTCTGCAGCTTCTATCTTCAACCTAGTAGTAGCAGTATTGAAAAGTCAAGCTAGCCACTCCTCAAGGCTCACATGACTGCATCCTCCCCAATGTGACATTGCCACCACACTCTAGATTGGTGCTTAGGGTATGCTAGACATCAATGCAGAGCAGTATCATCACGTGTACTTTGGGGCATGAGCTTGGATAGAAATTGAGTTAGAAGATAGAAAGTGGGTAACATTTGGGGGTAGAATGGTATGTAACATTAAGGAGATTGGTTAGAGTTCGGATGAACTACAGAAGACTAGCACCAAAACCTTATTAAAAACTGTGCTGTACAGTAATACTTTGCCATTACCAATACATTGTGCCCGTGCCTAAAGGACTTGAAAAGTGGAACACAGTTAGAATGTTGCCAGGGTGGATAATAAGGCTGATTAGATGGTCTCACTATGATTTGAAGGAGTCCAGGTACGCTTTAGGATGACTAAGCTTTGCTAAGCTTTATGTCTTAACCAGAGCATTTCATACCGTAATTACCAGAATGACCAATCTCTGAATCAGCAACAAAAGAGGTTTCCCATTTTACCCATTCGGAAAACAATTACAATTTATTCAGACACATAAAATGTACTGAGCAGGTTATGTCTTGGAAGCAAAGTAACATGTCACATTTTAAAGGAAATGACTATAACATGAAAACCATATTGATGGAAAACGGGACGCATATTGATTAAGACGCCAAAATGTCCTGCAGACTTTCATGAGTAATAATGAATGTGCTTAATGTTTCACCTAAAGCAGGATAAAACTCTGACATAACAGTCAATAAAAATGTGTATTCCTACTTTTTATTATCCATTCACTTACTATGTTTGCTTTTGTACACAATCAATATTGCTTGTTTACAAATTACAAGTTCCCAAAGTACAGTTGATCTGCTCTGAAAGCTGCCATTGCATTTTATTGCAGAGCTGCTGTATTTATATATTGAAATCAAGTATTTATCATTTCTAACCTCTCCCTAATTCTCAGCTCAGTAAAGCTCAATTTCAGCAGGCTACTGGCTATATACTAATTGTAGCAACAGAGGAATGTAAACAAAAGATTAGGTTATCACCTCTTCCGCTGCCACCAGAAGCAGCAAGGGGCTTTCCACTGAAGAAAAAAAGTGGTGTGTTTAATGTGCTCTATTACGCAAACCACAGATACCAGCTTCTATGTAGTTTTACATAGCTTAGTTCATCCAAGTTGCAATTACATGGATGTTACCAACACTTGTAAAAACCTAAAATCTATCCTACGTGCTTTACACATAACCGCACTACAGTTAAATTCCACTTATAGCAAATTGGCATGCACAGTAAATCAAAACTAGCTCCTTCCTGTGAAAGAAATGTTATATCATTTTTTTTAATAAAAAATAAATCTTTATCTAGGACAATCAGCACAGAAGTGAGACGCCAGGAGGGGAAAGAGACAGAATGCAATTCAATTTGCAACTCAAAGCAGAGCTACCTTTGACCACATCACAGTAAACCATTGATTGCTGCTTCATTATGTCATTAGATCCACTCCCTGCAATCAGGTTGCGCATATTGACTAAACAGTTTTCTATGTGTTTAGGTTTGGAAAATAGTGTTTTGCCAGACAATGCTGGCCTGTGTTCTGTTCAGGCACACAGGCTGCTCATTCACTGTGCAGTACACAATTCTGCTTCCAGTGCTTTTCAATACACAAACCTGACAGATCCTGTAAATAAACATGAGGCAATGTCTTCAGACTGCTGCAAAGGAGCGCTAGTCTGCTTTACGCCCCAGCACGCCAATACATTATAGATGAACAGAACAGTAATGGAACACTGAGTGTACAATCTGTGATATGTGGTCATATTACCTGACAACGGTCACAGAATCAGTGTCGTTGTGTTTGGAGTGGTGAAGCATTTCTTCATGCCCATGCCACCTCATTAGGGCACACTTGCAGTATTTTAAGTGCAACTCCCGCCAAAGCGGTTTTTACTAGTTATGAACAAGAGGTTCAGAGATTTTTCCTGGCTGACTTTCTCCAATGCTAAGATCTTTAAAAACAGAAAGGTTTTTCTGTTTGAGGGTTATAACTTTGATGAGGCTTTTCGTTGCCATGTCTTTTTGATCAGATTTACTTCACATTCTGTTCTTGTGACAGAGAGGCTAAAAAAAGTAAATGAGGGGAAGTCTTTCCAGTGCAGTCAAAGACAGCTGTAATATTCAGCACCACTCCACACTATTCAAAACTAAAATAAAAATATACTCGGTGAACTTATATACTAAATCAACTTCATAGTTTCCTTACATAACTGATACAATGATAACTACAATTCTGAAGAGATCTGTACTTGAACGGACATGATGAAAAATATGGGCATATAGTAACAATCGCACTTAGAACTTGTCTGTGTTCTTTTTTTGTCACAGCAAGTGTTAATAAACCAAGTGCTTTATGCATGCAGATAGGCAGTTGGACTAGCAGCCCACCACATCCAGGGTGTACACATGCACATCATTATAATTAGTATTTAGCGTTAATATAGCACTAACATCTTCTGCACTACTATTACAGGGTACATACAGTGCCGGTAACTGTCTAATCCCTATCATAGTCATATGTCCATCATAGTGTAGTGTACATTTTTAGGGAGAAGTTATTTAACTTATCTTTGTGTTTTTGAGATGTGGAAGGAAACCGGAGTGCCCGGAAGAAACCCACACAGACACAGGGAGAACAAACAAACTCTGTGCTGAGAGTGCCCTGGCTGAGATTCTAACTGGGGATCCAGCACGAGAGTAATAACCACTACACCACTGTGCTGCTCTTCATCTAATGCATTGTATGCAATTAAAGAGAATCTGAAATTAAATACATAGCTAAGTAATGTAAAGACTCTGGATACCATAGCCTTCCCGATACTCGGTTCATCTTGTCATTCCTGCTCCGTCCCCGGAAGTTATTCAACCTGATAGGTCTGCAGAAGGGGGGGGGGGGGGCAACTTGGTCCCAGGGGCAGAGTTGACCTGGAGGGCCTTTCCCCACCCACAGCAAAGTCAGCACCCAGGGCCCCTGATCTGGCTGAGGAACCCCCCCCCCCAATAGTCTCCTAACTGGCGGCCCAGTGGTCCCCCATCTCCCTACATTACCCCCTGGCAGCCTGGTGGGCCACCCATCCCTCCAAAACATTTCCAATAGTGGTGACCTGGTGATAGTGGTCTAGTGGGTGCAGGGGTGCCACCCCCCCTTAATTCCCTGACCCCACAGACTATAGGCCTTAGTACCATTCCCACAGTGGTGGGTGTGTGGCCAGCAGAGGCCGGGCTGTAGCATGCAGAGTGGAGGGGCCGTAAGAACAGCAGCATCACTCACCAAAGATGCAGCTGCCCAGGACTCTACACATTTTGTCTGCGTCCACTCCCAGCAACATCGGGTCATTTCTTCCCTCCTCGCAGGCATGTGTACGCATTGACGTGACGTCATATGCCTGCACCATGTCGGGGTGAGCACCGCTGCGGCCAGGTCCAGGAAGGAAACCGTGACACTGGTCACACCGTAGATCAGGAGACAGAGCGGCCCAGGATTCAGGTAATGTATTTCTGCCTTCTGCTGCCACCTCACTTCCATCACTGCACCACGCACACACACCGGCACCGCAGTACCCACCCAAATTTAATTTTGAGAATGGCGCTGGGGAGCCCCTATGGACTCTGGGGCAATTGACCCCTTTGCAATTACTGTAGCACTGGCCCTGTAGGCCCTCTAGGTAGAATAGTACTCCTCGGGCAGCCTGTTGGATGTGCTCGTCCTCGGGAACTACTTATGGACGGCAGAAACTGCCCGAAGGCTAAGTAGAACAAATATCCTTAACTGGGCATGGTGCAAGAACGACAGGACACACAGAGTACCTGGGAGGCTATGGTATCCAGAGCCTTCCCTCTACTTCGGCAAGTAGAGAGAAAAGCTTTGAGAATTTAGGCCTCGTTCACATCAGGGCCGTTTCTGTGCGCTTTTTACAGCGCACTGCCCTGTGCGATCAGCAAGGTATTTATTTTCCCATGTAACTAAATGTAGCTGGTTCACATCTATGCGCTGCGCTGAGCAGCGTTACAGAAACGTAGGGTTGCATGCATTTCTGTGCATTGAGCTGGAAAGCGCACATCAATGCAAGTGAATGGGTGCGCTTTTTTAGCGCATAGAAGCGCTTTTTTAGCGCATAGAAGCGCATGCGTTTTTTACCCCTAATTGGAGAAAAAAATACATTTACATACAAAAACAAAGTTTTATTGACAACTGCTGCTGGTATAACAAGCAAAACGTGCTTTAAAGAAGCGCAGCGCAACGCACAGAAACGCACACTAAAGCGCGCACAAGCGCATGCGTTTTTTACCACGCGCTTTCACACGTTTTTCAGCGCAGCAGATGTGAACGAGGCCTAAAACCATTGTCACGATGAATAACACGCCTCACTTGTTTTTGGTTTAAATCCCACCTGGAGATACATCCAGGCCTGCAAAAAAACCCCCACAAAATGAAGTAACATATTTTATGTGTTCCCTGACATATGTTCCAATAAAGCTACATATTTTGAAACAGCACAGCTGTCATAAATTACAGAGCTAAATAGGCTAATGTATCTCTCTCCAGTGTTGGAGCGATGAACACTAGGAAACCTCCTACATCATGGGAATGATTATCCTGGGCAGTATACTACTGACTGTTCTCTAAGAATAGACAAGTCTATTTCATATGTATGGATCGAGTTCAGAAGAAAAAAAAATCCCTAGAGATAAAAACATGAGCCTTGCCTTTGATTGTGGCAGCCAGAAATTAAAATAATAGAACGTTTCTGGAGAGCTTTCGTGGAACATTTTCTTGGCAAATGCAAAAATGAGTTTATATAAATATACACTTTATTCTCAGCAAACAATATAAAATAAAAACATACTTACCTCAGGAAGGTCCCCTCCTCCACTGGCTTCATCTAGAAATGAGACCCCCCCCTCCCTCCCAAGGGTGGCCACAATGCGCCTGAACAGTAGCACAGACCCAATCGGGCTCAACCGAGCGCATCCGTGCTGGTACGCAAGATGTCAACAAGCAATTTTTCAGGGGTCCTAGCCCTGGAATGGGCCGGTAAAAGCGTCTCCAGGATGAAGAGGCAACCCAGGTGAATATTCCGTAGAGGTAGTTTTTCCGTATACAGGTACACTTTAAAGAAGGGAACCTGAAGTGAGAGGAATATAAAGGCTGACATTTTCATTCACTTATAAACAATGCCATTTGCTGGATTTATGTGATGATGATCTGCCACTAATACTTTAAGTCACTGGCCCAGAGTGAGCATGGAAATGAAAGGCTTTCCCTCAGGTCTGACTTCTCTGCCTGCATTCTTGTTGCAGGTGTGTGACTCAAAAACAACTTAAAGAGGACCTTAACTGAACGGGAGGTAAAGAGTTTCACTTACCTGGGGCTATTACCAGCCCCCTGCAGCAGTCCTGTGCCCTCAGAGCCGCTCTGGAATCCTCCGGTCCCCCGCTGTCACTTAGTTTTGTTTTTGACGACTCACCAGTCGGCCGGCCGCCATGCGTATTATTGGACACATTCCCTACTGCAATTAGCGCTGTTGCGGACCGCAGCACGTACAAAAATACGCGTTGCCGCATATCTACGCGTGCAGAATGCGGAAACGCATATTTTTGTACGCGGTAGGGAATGCGTCCAATAATACGCATGGCGGCCGGCCGACTGGTGAGTCGCCAAAAACGAAACTAAGTGACAGCAGGGGACCGGAGGATTCCAGAGCGGCTCCGAGGGCACAGGACTGCTGCAGGGGGCTGGTAATAGCCCCAGGTAAGTGAAACTCTTTACCCCCCCCTCCCCATTCAGTTAAGGTTCCCTTTAAGTCAAAAGCTCAGCATGACAGCCAAGCATTGTTTAGAAAGAAATAATGAAGATGGAAGTCTCCATATTCTTCTTACTTCAGGTTCCCTGTAAAACCTACACATCAATTTTATATTTCCATATTCCAAGACCTATTCCACCTCCATAATTACAACCTCCTCCATCTAGCAAGGCTAATACACATTTTCCCTCAACTGTTGGCACACACTGTAGAACACAATGGGAAAGACAAGACAACCTTGCACAGTTCTGTAAAGGGAGCTTCTCTTTTTGTTCAAACTTGCTATAAACGGACTTAGTGATGAATAAATGTTTTTTAATGTTTGGTACTATTATTAAAATTATTTTTTTCATAACACTATTGAGACAGCTTAAACGGACAAACTCAAACTGCACTGCTTTGCAACCACTGCACCAATACCAAGCTTGGAATACAGAGGGCCGTGAAACTGCCATATTTCAAATAAACCAGCTGCACAATCAAGAAGCCCTTGTTACTCTCCTTATAAACTTCTACTAAAGCTTGGTTTCCCTAATGTGTGTTGCGGAAATGTCCGCTATTTGCAGCGTCCATTGTTGCCTGAGTGTAGATAGATGCCATTTAAGAATAGAAATGTTCGGTTGTGTTGTCCCTCAGTGCATGGACCTGTCATGGACTTGTATGAAAGAGTCTATCTGTTGACCCCCTCTGCTGCAGCACAACCCAACAAACACGGTGTGAACAACCAAGTCTGAGTAACAGGTAGTGACATACCAATATGGCTGTTCCTGCTTATAATTGTTTTCATTTCTATATATTACATGCAGGTTAAAATGTACATACAGTAATCCTTGCAAGACATAAAGCCAAACTAAAGAAGGCCATACACTGGTCAATGTGGGCTATGGATAGATCCCACTCTAATCATTATTGGATCAGAGATTGATCTATCTGCTCGAATGCCTCCGCACCCTACACACAGATTTTCAATCGATTTCACCTAAAAACGTGTGCATGCTTGTCAGGTTTCTAAGTGCGGTGTAGGGGCAGCTCTCACCTTCCACAGCATGGTCCCAATGTCTTCTCTGCTGGCTGCTCCTTCCAGTCTCTTCACTCTCGGGGAGCATGTGTGATATAACTATATAGTGCAAACACTAGGGGCAGCATGAGCACTAGTATTTGGTCTCTTAGTTACATCACACACCAGCATCCGGGGACTGAGGAGTGGAGTGAGGAAGCGGCCAGCAGAGAGAGAAGACACCGGAACTGTGCATTAAACAGGCGAGAGAAGCTCTTGCTTCGTCGGTCACTTGTCAAAAAAAAATAAAACAAAAAAAATTAAGGACTGCTAGTGTCACGGTAACGATCAACCAAAATGTTCCATCTTGACTATTCGGACCAAGCAATTTTGTCCTAAAATCTGTTGATCGGGAATGGTTTGCAGTACCAATTTATAGGGATTGGTTCAAATGATCTAATCGCGGCATACTGATGCAAAAATCAACTAGTGTATGATCACTTTTAAGAAACTTACATTTAACAGAAGTGGAATCACCCTTTAATGAACAGGTATGAGTCAGGATCTCCAGTAAGAAGGTATTGTTATTGTGTTCCTAAAAAGATAAGAAGCCAGACAAGGACGACCACAGGGCAGCAATGTGTTGATGAGTACGGACACCTTGTTTCACAGTAAAGATGACTGGTCTTGGATAATTTCCACACACTGCGGCTGAGATGCATCATTCACAACTATATATATATATATATATATATATATATATATATATATATATATATATATATATATATATCCATAATCAAAGAATTTGTCATATACTAATCAGCAGTAGCTTTATAAGATTCATTAAACGGAAGACATGTTTAACACCTTCCTTATTTTCCTTGTCAAAAAAAGGGAAAGATCAGCCCTGAATACAGTGAGATCTCTGTATGGCATAACACCTACTTCCAATGGTTGGAAATGCTCATTATCACCCTTGATGGGGTTTCTGGTCTTCTTCCAAAGGCCACGGTTAATACGTGAATTACATTAGGAACTACAGATGGACAGACATTTTTACTTAGGCAATGATTATGAATACACAACAGCTTACAGGAATTCTTACTAAAACAAATGGTCTTGTGTGCCAATCTTCTCAATGAGTCAAACATTACTAAGCAACTAAAAAGAACCTCGACATGAGTAATGCAAACTTATTAATAGTGATGAGAATTCAAGACTTTTAAAACATAGTACAAGAAATTATATCGTGCTTAAACCAACCGACAACTACCAATCAGAATTTCAGATGTTGTCTTACTAAAGGTCCCTTTTAATGATACCACATTACCTTGTCTGTGGCCATACACTGTTTTTTTTTTTTTTTTTTTTTGCATCAATATCCCGCCAATTCAATAATCTGATTGAATCTTCTAGAAACAGATGCTTTTGATCCTTGGCCAAAATTCAGTCAGTCAGTTACGCTGGATTAGATATTTTGATTGATAGGCAGAGGGTCAGAAGCATGTCGCTAGTGGCTTTCGATTTCATGACGACAGGCGCAGCAAGGGAGCTTACACTCAACTGTCCACCACTGCGTCTTGTCTCTTCTCTACTGGGCACCTGTGTCACATCACAAATGCTAGAGGTCAAACACTAGAGGCCTCCAGGGTGGTACATGCCACAATGACTGAAGTGTTTGGCCTCTAATTGTTTATCATGTGACACAGGTCCCCAGGAGAGAAGAGACAAGAAGCAGAGTCCAGCGGTGGAGAGAAGATGAGTGACGGACAGGTAAGAGATAACTACTGTGCGTGGCCAGAGAGGGTCTGGGGACCCAGCAGGCAGTGCACACAGATTTTTAATCCATTTCATGCTGACATATGTTGAAAATCTGTGTAGAGTGTGTGGAGGGATTCGATCAGATAGATCTTTCTCTGTTTAGATAATGATCTGAGAGGGATCTATCTGCTGGCCACAGGGACCAGTGCATTGCCAGCTTAATATGAGGGACTACCTAAAGTAGCTGTTCAAAGTATATTTAGGGCCCTTTTCCACCTACCCTGCGTTTTGTGATCTGATTTCAGTTTCTAACAGATAGCAAAACAAAGGATACAGTAAAACAAATGGAAATGGCAGAGGCGATTTCCACTAGTGCGATACGATTGCGTCACGATTTTGGCCCGAGCGCAATCATCGTCCTGCCGATTTTGTATGCAATTGAGCTCTACTATACTGAGTATAGTAGCTCAATCGCATTAGTGGAAATTGGTTTGAAACGCCGTTGCAATTAGCCCTCACTCAGTCTGTCCTCCTACATATATTTGGTAAGTTTGTAGAGTACACTAAAGATTGTATCAATGATAAGCACCTTATGGCTGATTAAAGCAAACCAATTATTTGTTGCTATTGGCTAATCTGTACCACTGATATTTGATACAAGAGAATAAAACTAAGGCCCTTATTCAATTCACTATTTCTCCTAGGTGATGTTTGCA
This sequence comes from Hyperolius riggenbachi, assembly GCF_040937935.1. Lineage (NCBI taxonomy): Eukaryota > Metazoa > Chordata > Amphibia > Anura > Hyperoliidae > Hyperolius > Hyperolius riggenbachi. Next base: position 541,600,458 of record NC_090646.1, read on the forward strand.
CATCTTATCAATAAAATGCCTTTTAACGCTATCAGCAGGCAAGACAATACTCAGAATAGTTCCAATGGCACGGTTTCACCTACTTTTGGAACGTTTTCAATTGCAGAGTACTGAAAAGTTATTGTAAACAGAAGATGAAAAATTATCTCCTAGGAGAAAGTTTATGAGGAAAAGCAAATTGAATAAGGGCCAATGTTCCTTCCCCAGTTGTACATGAGATAATGGGGATGCTATGTGAAAGATCAGGACACAGATTGGCCTTGCAGTCTAGGATAAAAATGCTACAAATCAGCTGTATTATGCATTAAGGGCCTATTTTCACAAAGCCTGAATCTGGGCAGAATCTGCAGCGTGCGAGCTGCCTACCTATTTCATTGCGTGCTGTCCAGATGGTGAATCTGGAGGGCATGCTGCAGATTTCTGCAGCCAAATCACTATAGCTGCGCATGGCATGGCTTAGTGATTTGGGCTGCGGCTACGCAGGTGTAGAATACTCCCGGCGACAGGAGCACAATGGAGGTGCACGTGCCGCCAGGCATGCGCAGTATGTGAACGAGTGGCGTTGACTGGGAGATTTAGATGGACAGCTAGCAGAGAATCAAGACAGCCAGGGAGGACGGCGAGGGAGCCAATGGCTTGAAGGTGCATTTTAAAGAGGAACTGTAGAGAAGATAACATAATGAATTGAATTGCTAATTTTTTTTCTTTTATAATAATAATTTAAAAGGACCATTATCGCAAAAATATGGTATGATCTGCGCTTATTTGAACTATCGATTTTACTGCAATCCTTCTGTGAACGCAATCTAACTCTTATGGTATGATCTGCGCTTATTTGAACTATCGATTTTACTGCAATCTGTGAATATTCTGAAGTTCTGTAATACTTTGCATTTTACTATAGCTAAGTGACTGGCTTTGTATATTCCATGAATTAGTCTGCTCTCCTCTGGCTCCATGCTAATTTGGCCCCAACACCTATAGACAATCAAGCAGCTTCCTGCTTAATTACCTGAGTTACTGTGATCTGCTACAGGCTGAGCTCTCATTCCCTCACCTGCATCAGTCAGGCTACAATCAGGCCTGCTAAGCATAGACTTATCAGGCTTACTATATAAATGCAACTTTCAGTCGATTAGACCTTGGTCGATTTATGCACCGGTATTTCAAAGTACACCGGTTTCTAAGTACAAAGAGAACGACCGAATTACACCACAATTAAGCCAGAAGAGACCAGAAGGAACAGACACAAGACTTTAGCAATCTGATTCACGGTTAGTGCAATAATGTTGTCTCTGCTCTTCATGATTAGCCCGCTTTCCCCTGCTATTCTCAAATCTGTACACTCACTGCATCCTCCTGCTGTCAGCAACACGCTCTACATTTCTCCCTCTCTTTTATCATCTCCACAGGTTGCTTCTCACGAAACTTTCTTAATTTATACAACCGCGCTATACATTTCATACTCCAACTACCCATAAATCTAAATCCCACCCTATCCTCCGCTCTCTCTGCCTCCTATTACTCCTTGCTGCAGGTGACATTTCACCAAACCCCGGACCCTCTCTGCTGGCTCGCTCCTCACTCTTGCACACTAATCGCACTGCAAACAGCCAACCACATGCACACCGAAAACTGCCACAACCTTATTAATATTCCTCTTCTCCCCCCTCCTCCCCCACCTATCTCTGCTGCTCTCTGGAATGCCCGCTCAGTCTGCAACAAACTTCCTTTCATCCATGACCTTTTTAATTCCAACGCCTTCACCTTCTTTGGGGTCACAGAAACATGGCTGACGCCTTCTGACACTGTCTCACCTGCCGCCCTCTCTTATGGGGGATTCCACTTTAGTCACACGCCTAGAAGTGGGAATAAACATGGCGGTGGTGTGGGCATTCTTTTCTCTGATCGATGCTCCTTCAAGCCACTCACCCCCATTCCTTCTCTTTCTCTACCTTCCTTTGAAGTCCATGCAGTCCGTCTATACTCTCCCTCTAACCTCCAGATCGCAATAATCTACCGCCCTCCTGGCCCTCCTTCCTTCTTCCTAGATCACTTCTCTGCATGGCTCCTCCAGTTCCTGTCCTCCGATATCCCTACCATCATTATGGGCGACTTTAACATTCATGTTGACACCAACAATTCTGCCGCCACTAAACTTCTGTCACTTACTTCCTCCTACGGCCTGTCTCAGTGGTCCACTGCTCCAACTCACTCTAATGGTCATACACTTGACCTCATATTCACTCGTCTCTGTTCTATCACTGATTTCACTAATTCTCCTCTCCCGCTCTCTGATCATAACCTACTAAACTTCTCTCTCTCCTCCTCTCTTCCTACCACCCTGCCTCAAGCACGCTCATATACACGCAGGAACTACCGCAACATAGACATGCAATCTGTCTCTGATGCCTTGGCACCTCTCCTCACACAACCATTCACTGACCCTGACTCAGCAGCTGCACACTATCATTGCTCAATCACGCAAGTCATGGATGAAATCGCACCCCTCACCAATGTCCGCCCGCACCGTGTCAGTCACCAACCCTGGCTGACCAAAGCTACTAAACAGCTAAAGGGGTGCTCTAGGGTAGCTGAACGCCGTTGGAGAAAAACTAATACTAATGAGGATTTCATTACTTACAAAAAAGAGTTGAACAAGTTTAAAACCGCTCTCTCTTCTGCAAAACAATCATACTTCTCCTCCCTCATATCCTCCCACTTGCACAATCCAAAGCGCCTGTTCAGTACTTTCAACTCCCTTCTCCGTCCACCCCCTCCTCCTCCTTCTTCATGCTTATCAGCTGAAGAATTTGCAACATACTTTACAGATAAAATTGCAAAAATCCGTAGTGTGTTTTCCACGCAGACATCAAACTCCATCTCCACTCCTCTTGTTGACTGCTCTCTTTCCAGTTTCTCTCCACTCTCTGAACATTCGCTCTCTTCCCTTATCTCCAAATCCCATCTAAGCACCTGTTCTTTGGATCCTATCCCATCACATCTCATTCCACAGCTATCCACATCCCTCATCCCCGCCCTAACATCGCTGTTTAACCTATCCCTCTCCTCCGGAATTTTTCCTTTCTCACTCAAGAGGGCTGTTGTAACACCACTACTTAAAAAACCATCTCTAGACCCCACCGAACTTGCTAACTACCGCCCAGTGTCACTTCTTCCATTTGCATCTAAATTACTTGAACGCCACATCCATGCTGAACTAAGTCAGTATTTATCTGCAAATTCCTTGCTCGATTAGTTCCAATCTGGCTTCCGGCCAAACCACTCCACAGAAATAGCACTCACCAAAGTAGCTAATGATCTCCTCACAGCTAAATCCAAAGGCTATTATTCCATACTCATCCTTCTAGATCTGTCATCAGCATTCTACACTGTCGACCACACTCTACTCCTACAGATCCTTTCATCTATATGAATAAAGGACCTCTCTCTCTCCTGGATATCTTCCTACCTGTCTGGATGGTCTTTCACTGTTTCTTATTCAGATCAGGCCTCCTCTTCACATCCTCTGTCTGTAGGGGTACCTCAAGGCTCTGTCCTCGGTCCCCTCCTCTTCTCCATCTACATGCACGGTCTTGGTAACTTAATCAGCTCATTCGGTTTCCAATACCACCTATATGCAGACGATACACAACTGTACCTCTCGGCCCCAGACCTTAACTCCCTCCTCACACGGGTTCCCGACTGCCTGTCCGCTATCTCCTCTTTCATGTCCTCTCGCTTCTTAAAACTCAATATGAATAAAACTGAACTAATAGTCTTTCCACCATCCCTGTCCACCCCTTTGCCTGATATTACAATAAATGTTAACAACACGTCTATAACATCAGTTCCCAAAGCACGGTGCCTGGGGGTAATATTTGATTCTTCTCTCTCATTTACTCCTCACATTAACTCCCTAACCAGCTCCTGCCATTTCCAACTGAAAAACATAGCACGTATCCGACCTTTTCTCTCCCATGACACAACCAAAATGTTAGTGCATGCTCTTATTATATCTCGATTGGACTATTGCAATATATTGCTTGGTGGACTTCCAACTAACCGACTAACACCGCTCAATTCTGTACTGAACTCTGCTGCTCGACTCATTCATCTCTCCTCTCGCTCTTCCTCTGCTGACCCTCTCTGTCAAGCTCTTCACTGGCTACCAATTAATGAGAGGATTCAGTTCAAACTCTTAACCATAACCTACAAAGCTCTCCACAATCTCTCTCCCCTGTACATCTCCTCACTAGTCTCCAGATACCAACCCAACCGCAATCTCAGATCTGCACACGAGCTTCTTCTATCCTCTTCTACAATTACCTCCTCACATTCACGTGTACAAGACTTCTCACGTGCCTTACCCCTCCTCTGGAATGCCCTTCCACAACACATCCGCCACTCTCCCACCTTTGAAATCTTTAAACGCTCCCTCAAAACCCACCTTTTCCGACAAGCATATTCTCTAGCTTAGGCCATGCACCCACTAAATAACCTAATTACGCACTGCCTGTACATATACTGTATACTTCCCCCACCTCTTGTTTCCACCCCATTCCTTTAGATTGTAAGCTCGCAAGGGCAGGGCTCTCACCCTTTTGTGTCATGGAATGTTATTAATTCTATTGCTTGCACACTGTTAGAAATTTATACATTTTAGTCATCCTGTTAAATCAAATTGTAATCAGCAGTGCTGTATCTTGTATCAGTGTTCATATTTTCATGTATATCATTGTCTGTATCATTATGTATCCCTTGTTTGTTTTCTTACATTGTACAGCGCCACGGAATATGTTGGCGCTTTATAAATAAATAAATAATAATAATAACATTTGAAATACATGTAAACACATAAATAAGAGATACATTTCCTCCAGAGTAAAATGAGCCATAAATTACTTTTCTCCTATGTTGCTGTCACTTACAGAAATCTGATTGAACCGACAGGTTTTGGACTAGCCCATCTCCTCATAGGGTATTCTCAGGGTTTACTTTAGTTTCAAAAGCACTTAGTAAATGGCAGTTGCTCCTTCCAACTGCCATAAAAGTGTGCAGCGAGCAGGAAGGCTGGCCAGCATCTTTGTATTAGTACTTTTCAGGGAATGTCTTTATGAAAAAATGAAAGCCTTGCTGGAAATCCCCCATGAAAAGATGGACTAACCCAAAACCTGGCAGTAATGTCAGATTTCTACTACCTACTATAAGTGACAGCAACATACTAGAGAAGTAATTTAAGGCTCATTTTACTCTGGAAGAAACATACTCCTTATTTCTATACGTTTAAATGTATTTTAAATTTTAAAAATTTTCGTGATAATGGTCCATTAAAGATTATTTAGTCAGAGTAAACCCATTGTAAAATTATTCCTCTCCCTGACTTTCTGACTTGACATTCTGTAATTTATCCTTGGTGGTGACATCCAGGTGATCTCTACAGAATGTTTGTCACTGAGAGTTCTATGCATATAGGGAGATTGCTCCTTGCTTGGCAGTTGAAAACAGCCATTATTTCCCACAAGGTTCACAGACAGCAAACTGTCAGGACCATGGTCATGACATCACACTGTGGGAGGGGTTTCAACACAATATCAGCGAAACAGGGGTAATGGATGATCTATTTGAGAAAATATAAAGTCTTTTTTTGTGGGAATGGGAGCATCAGTTACTGACTGGAATGAAGTTCAATCTTCGGTTAAAGAGAATCTGTACTGTCCGATTTGTACAATAAAAAAAAAACATACCAAGTCACTGTGGTCTCCTGGATCCCCCTTTGCCAATTCCGCCACAATGCTATTTTAATCGCCAGTTTTAGGCAGTGTTTACAAACAAAAAACATGGCCACTAACCGGGAAGTGATGTGTGTACATCATACATACATACATACACATACATACACATGCTACAGTATACTACAAGTTTTTATTACATAGTGAATTATCTGCACTCCAGTCTGGGATTCTCACAGTTTCTCTGCATGTGACAGGCAGCTCCCTCCCCCTCACGAATAAACAGAGCACACAGAGCCTGCAGGGGGCGTGCATAACTTGTATTCATTACAACAGAGGCAGCCCATTACTCCCTTGGTTGACAAAGCTTGACAAAGAGAAGAAGATTAGATATATTACTGAGACAGTGCAACTAGAAAAGGCTGCAGTAATCCAGACCACATTAGAACAGGTATAGGAACTTATAGGATAGAAGAAATAAGGCTGAAAATGTTGTTACAGAGTCTCTTTAAAGTTCTTTAAAGTACTATGGGAAACTTAAGAAAACAGGTACAGATACAGAAAATGTAATCCACCTAAACAATAAGGAAAATAAATTGTCAAATATAGGACGGGAAATGATGATATCAGCTAAAACTTTCCGTTCAACCTGTGTACGGTGAAATCTTTTTCACTTCCAAAATACCGTAAGAAAATATTAAAAATGGAAAGTTGAGACATTAACCACTTTCCAGAACTGGAGAAATGAGAAACACATTCCACGTAGAAAACTTCCCAGACAAAAATACTAAAAGAAGCAGCTCTGAAGCTGGTTTAAAGAGACACTGAAGCGAAAAAAAAATGATGATATTATGATTTGTATGTGTAGTACAGATAAGAAATAAAACATTAAGATCAGATACATCAGTCTAATTGTTTCCAGTACAGGAAGAGTTAAGAAACTCCAGTTGTTATCTCTATGCAAACAAGCCATTAACTCTCCAACTAAGTCTTAAGGCCCATACACACGTGTTTATCAAGCCAAGCAAAATGCTTTAAATTACATTGAAAAAGTGTATAAAAACATATTTTTGTAAAAAAAGGTTTATTTGAAGATATAGATCTAGAAAGATTGTAGGATTTCTGAAAATCTTCACAAATGCAAGCCATAGACGTCCCAGAGCATAACAGACCACAAAAACACTTTCAATGGAAACTATTCCATTGAAATTGCATTGTTTTCAGTACAAATGGGCCTTTAAAAGTGGAATATAGATGTTAAAGAACACCAGAAGTGAGAGGAATATGGAGGACGCCATATTTATTTCCTGCTATACAATATCAGCTGCCTGGCTGTCCTGTTGATCTTTTATTCATCAGTAGTGTTAAATCACTTACCTGAAATAAGCATGCAGCTAATCCAGTCAGAGACATCTGTTCTGTATACTTGTTCAGGGTTTATGGCTAAACGTATTGGAGTCAGAGGATCACCAGGACAGGTAGGCAATTTGCATTGTTTTAAAGGAAATAAATATGACAGCCTCCATATTCCTCTCACTTCAGGTGTCCTTTAAAGGGGGTTGGAACTGCAAATACGAAGCTCTCCTATGTATTGCTAGCTACAAGAGTAGATAGTGCAAGACAGTTTCACCAAACGATTTTATTTTTAAACAAATAAATCTATACATGACGTGTGTCCCCGCAGTGCCTGCATTACAGATGCAGGTGATGAACCACAGATAGCCCGTCTCTGCTTAAAGGTCATTTCTTCCCACTGCCTCCTCACAGAGACGCAGAGATGCATCATTTGTAAATGGTCCTGAACTGTGCGGCTTTCCACTGGCCCAATACCACTGATGTCACTGTGACCGATAGAACTAGCGAATACCAGACACATATTTTCTCCTTCTGTAGAGATTGATTTATTTTACAAAAGTGCTTCACAAAGTAAACAGGAACTGGAAATAAGACTGTCACAATCAGCCATTCAGAGGCCTACAAGTCAGTCTTCTGGTCAGATCAACCACATGCATGGGCGCCTCATAGTATTTTGCATTTATGTTACTACCTCAGCTGGGAGGTTCAATTTATGAATTTCATATTTATTCCAGAGAGTGACATTGGGCTTCTCCATACACACTTTTAAAAGCTACATATGTCCTGGTGACACCCAAATTACTGGACTATATCAGGCTCTGTGTGTTCCCAGGGGTTTGTTTGTTTTTTCTTTCTTTCTTGGAAGGTTACTTAAATTCCATAAAACAGCTTATTGTGCAGTTACTAATCCTGCTAAAGTAGTTTCTGCAGATGCAACAAATGTAAGTAAACTTAAAGAGAGTCTGAAGCGAGAATAGATCTCGCTTCAGACCTCATAGCTAGCAGGGGCATGCGTGCCCCTGCTAAACCGCCGCTATAGCGCGGCTTAACGGTGGTCCCTGTCCCCCCAAACCCCCTCCGTGCAGCGGGGGAGCGCTTCCTGGTTGGGGCAAGGCTAACCGCCGCAGCCCTGCCCCATGCGCGTCTGTCAGACGCGTATCTCCGCCTCTCCCCCGCCCCTCTCAGTCTTCCTTCACTGAGAGGGGCGGGGTACAGGCGGCGATGCGCGTCTGATAGACGCGCTGGGAGGCAGGGCTGCAGCCGTTAGCCCTGCCTCCAGGAAGAAGATTACCAGCGACCATTTTACGACCAACTTTTGCGGGGGGTGGGTTGGGGGTGAAGGGACCCCCGTTAAGCCGCGGGATAGCGGCGTTTTAGCAGGGGCACACGTGCCCCTGCTATATATAAGACCTGAAGCGAGATTTAGTCTCGCTTCAGTGTCTCTTTAAAGAACAAGTGACACCCATGCTAACACATTTATAAGTAGATAAATACCAGTTCTACGTACATAACAGATGTATTGTGCTATCCACGTAATGATTCCAGTGAATTTTATAAAGGAAAAGCAGAGAATCCTATTCTAGACAGTTTCCATCTTGGTTACCTTTGAATGAAGCTAATCTTGACATTTCCTCCCTCATTCTTTTTCTCCTCTTGCTAATTGTGTATTTGTTACCCGCCCTCCTCCCAGAGTCTTCAGACACTCCCACTGAGGTCTATACTAGGAAGTGCACTGTCTTATGTCATTAGGAGGAGGAAATAAAGGGAAGAGGAGGAATATATTATAGATAAAAAGACCTCCCAGCATACAACTGTGTTACCAGCCAGCGGCAATGGAAATTAAAGGGCCAGTGCTCCCAAGGGTATGTGATAACTCCAAACCATAACGGCAGAAAAAAGTTTAGAAAGTTTTGAATGCAGGAGTAGCATCCTTATCACTTTATATCCTCAGACCAGTTGCTGTTGAAATTTGATTTTTATGGTAACAATCCCGGTTTAACATTTGGAAACCGCTTTGTGATGCATAGCTCTGAACACCCCCCCCCCCCCCCCCACCACCACCACCACCACCACCACCCAATTTAATTCAGAATATCATATTAAAAGTGATTTACTGGACATCATCTAATCAAGGACCAGTTTTGGTGCTGGAAAACTAGTTTGGGTGGGTTTGTACCTGAGAAGCACAGTTTCCTCTACCCTGCAGTGCGGAATGTATGTTCTTTTATATTTTGTATCTCATTAAATAGAATGACATGATGAATATACATTTACTAGTAACAACATTAGGAAGGATTCTCTTCAAAATTAAATCTGTGTGCGGGTTGACAAAGTTAGATTGTTTACATATAGGTCATTTTAATTCAACCTTTTAGGAGTTGTTTAATTTAAAAGATGCAAAATGCCTATTTGAGCTGCTTGCTTGTCTGTAGCACAGCCACTAAAACGAGCTGTGATCGGGAGCTAAATTACCATAAATTACAGAGTCATTATACTGCCTACAGAGAGCCTCCACGTGGCTAGATTTCAGCACATCCCTTGCAGCTTGTTACAACATGTAACAATCAAAAGTGCATTTAAGGTTAAGTTATTTCTTTCCTCTAGGAATGTAAAAAATGGAAAGCATTTTAAATCAAGCATTTCAGAGAACACCGACCTGGGATTCCAATAAAACCAGCAAGCCAGTCTAGCAATAGAAGCAAATAGCCAGAGGCAGCATTTAATATATTAAAAGACACTAGGTATTTCCTCATATTTCATTTCAATGCTTACAAATTGGTCATGATCAATAGTACAAATATGCTGTTCTACTGATATCTATTTGAGAGGCAATAAAAGATAGCAGCAAACCTGTGTCACTGACACCTCTCTCTTGCGCCGCTACTGCTGTCTTGTGCAACCTTCTCATGGGGCAAGATGAATAGAGGACTGTGTTTATAACGAGACAGTGGCTGGGCATGCTGTGGTTTAGGTATAAGATCTTTATTCTAATTTCATTGCCTTAAAGTAAATTGAAAATAAATCAAACTGTAAGAAACGAGTTTCACTTACCTGGTGCTTCTACCAGCCGCCCTGTGCCCGTGCTGTTACTGAACGATTCTACAGTCACACAACTCCCCTCTTTTGTTTGGATGCACAGCCCCGGACCGCACGCCTCCTGATCGTGCTCCAGTGGATGTGTTCTCCACAGGCTCTTTTTGCCGGGTGCTACACCCGGCTAGTTTTGGTGAGCACCCGGCTGTTATCAGCTCACCTTCTCCTATGCTGTGACCCGAGTTGTGCACAGAAGCACCGGCCCTGCATTCTCTCATCTTGCCCCACCTGGCTACTTTTTCATGCCACCCGGCTTCTTTTTCTTGTCACCCGGCTGGAAATAATTTCTGGGAAGAACACTGTGCTCTGCACAGTATGGGGAAATCTCTACTGCAAATGCAGAACGCTCCCGGTGACGGGAGCATGATTGAGGACGCGCATGCGCATTGGGCGTTGACTCGCCGGCCCGAAAGAAGGTCGCTGCGATTTTGTGGACCGATCAACGCCGTAATATGTCCCCCCAATTGATGCTTGGAGTTTGAAGTTACAGTATATGATTTATTCAGTGCAGATTTACACAGGTTAGAAATGTGCTAAGTTACAGTTACAGCAAGGTACTAGTAGTCATGCTGCTTGTTTGCTAGCTGTCAACTGCACCTAGTACAGTGAGAAGAACTGTCAGCTATTGAAATCCTTGAGTCCTCCTGTGCTGAGTAACTTAAGTAGAAGTGTGCATACAAATTGGTTAGGCACTGTACTACTGCAGGGTCACATTGTCCCTTAATTAGCTGTATTATATTACCAAAATAGAGACCCTCCCTTCCTAGGAAGGTACGCTAGTTTAGTACATATTTACTTACGATACCAGTCCAACATAGCAGTTGCGTTACAATGCTAATTTTTAACGACTACCCCAATAAAAACCTTAATTTTAATATTAATATTTAATTACCTTAAAGTGAACCTCCGGACTAAAAATCTACTCAGCAGCACTGAAAAGGCTTGGTGTTTCTCTAACAGTTTCACAACATCAGAACTTTGTTTTTCTTACCAAAGCATCATTTTTAGCTGCATTTTTAGCTAGGCTCCACCCATCAAAGAAAGAAAGCCTGGGCTTTTTTTCCCTGATGCTGTGCAGAGCATGGTGGGATTTCCTATGTTGTTATTCATGTTGCCTAGCAACTGGGAGAGGTGCTCAGGACACAGGACAGTTGAAACTGTGTCTCATGCTCCCTGTCACCTCCTTTCAACCAAAAAGATGGCTGCCATCATGAAATCAAACATTTACCTGTTCTTTTAAAACAGTGTGGATAAGAGATTATATTACCTATTTATTTTAATTAACATAACTAATGTAACTTAATGACAGTATGTTTGTTTAGGCTGAAGTTCCTCTTTAACCACTTAAGGACCAGGGGATATTGCAGTGATCGGTGCTGCGTGGGCTCTACAGCCCGCAGCACCGATCACGTATGTGCCAGGGCGATCAGACCTCCCCCCCCCCTTTTTTCCCCACTAGGGGAATGTCCTGCTGGGGGGGTCTGATCGCCGCCGGCTACCCGCACTTTCCGAGGGGGGCTCTTCAAAGCCCCCCTCCGCAGCGCTTTCCGCCCTCCCCGGCTTTCCCTCCCTCTCCCTTACCCTGTGAGCGGCGCAGGACGGAGTTCCGTCCTGCGACGGATAGGCTTCTGCCTATCAGATGCCGGGGATCCCCGGCCAATCAGAGGCCGGGGATCGCCGATCTACGTCACGGCGCTGCTGCGCAGCAGCGCCGTGTGATGTAAACAGCGGGGATTTCTTCCCCGGATGTTTACATTATGCGTGCGAGCTGCGATCGGCGGCTCGCACACTGTTCACGGAGGCAGTCTCCGTGAACTAGCATGGAAAGGCCGCTCGATCGAGCGGCCGTTTCCATGCTATACCACTAACGACCCGCCGACACCTATTGGCGTTAGGCGGTCGTTAAGTGGTTAAACACTTTAATTTTATTCCGCTTTCCACTGTTACATACTGTTGCCTTTTGGTGCTCTACAGATTAGCAACCCAAAACACTCCACCCCGACAGATGTTGAAAAAAAAACTGTACATTAATTTATTTCACTGTTTAAAGCAATAAAATAAGCCAAAATATGCCAGGCAAAAAAAAAAACATACAGTATTATAAGTAGATAAATACTACTGTCCATGTTTTGATTTCAGTGAATGTTATATAGTAAATGAAGAGAATTCTGTTCCTGGTGGGAACCATGTCTTTTGCCCACAGTTTAGGCTAAATCCTGATGTCATTTCTGCCCTTTACTTTTCTCCTCCAATCACTGAGTCACCTCAGACTTGCTTGTAAACACAAGTGAGCAGAGTATCGTGTTTGAGATAAGCAGCTAGGCAGGGAAATACATGGAAGAGGAGGAATATATAGTAGATAAAAAGAACCCCCAGCATGCAACTGTTTGGCATTGACTACACAATGGCCAGTGCTCCTAAGGTATGTGATAACTCCAAACCATAACAGCAGAAAAAGGTTTGAAAGTTTTGAATGCAGGATTAGCATCTTTATCGCTTCATACACTCAGACCAGTTGCTGTTGAAATTTGATTGTTAAGGTGACAACCTCGCTTTAAGAAACTGACATTTAGTATAACATTGCACCAGCAGTGATCACACTAGACAGGTGTTTGAAAAACAACTGTACTGCTGCTCTACCTTTCAGTATCAGTACGCCATTGACATTTCTTGTATGTACCCTTCTTAGTGGCATTGCTGATGCAGGCCACCCAGCTCATGCTGCCAGCTAGCAAAGCAGTCACCCTGGTAATAGCTAATGGAGGCAAAGTTCTGGAAATAATTACTGATCTCTCTCTGAAAGCTGTAGCTTGCAGTGTAGATTAGCAGAGCAGAAAGTCATACATAAAACTAGAAGCAGGGACTTGTAGCTGTTCCAGAACTCGGCTACTAGTTTGCAGACTCTGAAGTAGCAATGTCACCTTATAGTACTACTGGATACATCTAAATTTACTTCTGAAGCTGCAAGAAATTGGACTCTACAATAAGCTTTATAAGCCTATATTTTCTCAGTAATGTTGTTTCCTACCTAATCTTGTACAAGCAAATAGATCTACTTCCCTTCAAAGTCACTCAGAGGAAAAGGGATGTATTATATATGCAGATATCAGTCCTTGGGTCACAGTTTCCCCTTCTGTAATATAATCTTCCTGAGAGCTACAAACAGGGATGATCTGAAGCATCCAAACAGTGGAGGATAAGGATGTGAGAAAATGAGCACAAGTTGTGTAAAGGATACACAAGGTACCATGTAACATGATGAGATGACGTGTATGTACAGTGCCAAGCACATAAATAACTATGCTCTGTTCCTTTTTTTTTTTTTTATTTCTCTGCCTGAAAAGTCAAATATCAGGAATGCAAATGACAGTTTCTGTCCCGGTCGGACTGTAGTGTCACCCTCACTGATAAGTAATTACAACCATAAAACTCTTTCCTAGCAGAAAATGGCTTCTTAGAGCAGGAAATAGATAAAAAGGCTCAACAGCTCATGGATTTTAGTTCTAGCATACTTTAATGTATGTAAATTGAGCAGAGACAGTGAAAAAGTAAGAACTTAAAGGGACCCTGAGCAGTAAAAATAATCAAAATCTGGACTTACCTGGGGCTTTCTCCAGCCCACCCTAGGTCAGGAGGTCCCCTGACGTCCTCCTGGCTCCTCTCCCGGTCCCACTGCAGAATACACACTCGGCGACACCTGGGCCGAGTGTCAGGCTGACACTTCCTTAACCATTTAAGTCTATCTGGACAGATATATCCATCCAGATAGACTGTGCTGCTCCTGCAGCCTGAGGCGCGCGTGCTCCCGCCGCCTGCCGATCAATGAATGGGAATATACTTCCCATTCATCGATCTAAGTAGAATAAAAAATTTCACTTACCTGGGGCCTCCTCCAGCCCACTGTAGGCCGCGAGGTCCTCCTAGCTCCTGTCCGCGTCCCGCTGGCGGCTCCGGGCCAGGAGTCGGGCGACTCTTCCTGGATCTTGACGCTCATCATCATCACGCCGGCCGCTAACCGTCATCACAGGTCTGCGCATGCACGGTTTTCTAACTCTAAACCGTGCATGCGCAGGACTGTCACGCTAGCCGCCGGTGATGATCTGTAGCGGCCAGCGTGATGACGATGTGCGTCAAGATCCAGGAAGAGTCGCCTGACACCCGGCCCAGGTGTCGCCGCTAACATGAGCCGCCGGCGGGACACGGACATGAGCCAGGAGGACGCAGGGGGACCTCGCGTCCTACAGTGGGCTGGAGGAGGCCCCAGGTAAGTGAAATTTTTTATTCTAGTTACTGCTCAGGGCCCCTTTAAGATGCCTTAAAGTGGACCCAAATTAAAAATACAAGATTTCAGAAATAAAATTTATTTTCTAAATTATAATAATAAATAGCAGCCTTTTTTCAGCTGCATGATGACAAATATAAAATATTTTACATTTATTGGAAGAACCCCTCCCCTCCTTTCATATTTCCGGCATAGAATCCGGCAAACTGGTGGAGTAGGTGGCGTCTGGCAAAGGAGGAATTGCTAATGGCTGCCACCTGTATAGGACAGGAGCCAAGGGGGGCGCCGGGGAACCTCACGGCCTACGGTGGGCTGGAGGAGGCCCCAGGTAAGTGACATTTTTGATTTTAGCTACTGCTCAGGGTCCCTTTAATGACATGTATTTATGCTTGAAAAAAATCTATGTATCACCTTTTGATGTTGCATGTACTGTACTGTCTGTTCCATCAGCTTGCAAGCAAACAGCATTGAAGCCCGGCGAAGGCTTTATAACCGAAAGCTTGCTTACTCTTAGTTAGCCAATAAATGGTATCATCCTGATACAAAACGTCTTGCTTATACAGTATATAGCATTATGAGCTGGGGTTCCTCTTTGAATCGATGCCGAGGATAGCAGGCTGGCTCTCTTGTGCTGAACAATCCCATCCCACAATGTGTGTCACAGACATATCAGCAGTGCTCAAGCACACACTATGGTGAAATAAAACAGCTGTAAACAAAAGGGCAGGAATAGGCTTACCTTTTTGCACTCTTTCTCAAAGTTGATTTCTTTTAGTAGAGCAGTTTTCGTTACATCATCTGGTTTCAGTTTCTGGGGGAAAAAAAAGAGGAGAACATTTGTTCTCATTGCAGTTTTCTTAAGCATGTTAAGTCTAAGCAGAATGGCTGTACAGTATGGACATTACACTTTACAATAAAACATGCAGGGTGAACAAATACAGCACTGCTTCATCACTGTTAATCAAAAAAGAGATTTCAAGGAGATATGGTAAATCCTGGTTTGTTTATGGTCTCTGTTCTCATTTACTTGAAAGTAAACCTTTTGTGTTGATAGTGTAGAAGTAGAAATGCTGACTTTCTACTCAAGTGAGTTTCAAATAGATTGGTACTATACGTACCCATGTTGATCTAATTTTGTTACATGCCAGTTCAGGTATGCTTTAAGGCCTCGTTCACACTATGCACATTGTGTTATACAATTACATAGACTTCAATGATCATATGTTCACATGTCTGCATTGCAAGTGATTCTGTTATCCTAAAGCACTAGAGGATAAGTGTGTCCTTTGCAATTAACCGGGGCAGCTGAAACGTAACACATACATATCGCATACATATCGCAAGGAGTGTAATATGGATTAAGAATAGTACAAGTGTACCATGGGGCATAAGAAAGTGGGAGAGTCTGAAAACGTGCAATTTATGAAACATATACTCAAGGTTTAAGAGCTACACATTCAAAATGTGTACCTCCATGTTCACAAGGTAATCTGATCTGATGCTCTTTAGCTACAGAAATAGAAATAACTTTACAACTAATAAAAATGTTTCTACAGAAGACGGGAAATGTGCATACATATTCATGTTCATGTCTGCTTTAGCTGGAAGCCAGCAAACAGATCAGGTGCTCCGGACAGAACGTCCAAAGTGTCATTTTCTAATGAAGACCAGGCAAGCTAATGGGGTGGAGGGAAAGTTGGTGGGATTACTTTATGAAATACAAATGGAAAATCTGAAACAATAAATTAAGATATGAGCAACCTTAAGACAATTGAGTATTAGAAACTTGTGCTTCATGGTATATTTATAGAATTGCACTGGACAAGTGAAAGTATGCAGCAAAACTGATCATCTCTATTTTTTTAGCCATTTCCCATGTATGGGGTTATTTTGGCACTTGCTCAATAGCCAGACCCGAGTTACGTAGTTCAGGTGCTGGCAATAGCAAGACCCCGAATTATGCGGTCAAGGGACACATTAGTTAATCAATAGGGAAATATATTTAATTTGCAGGGAGAGTAGGCTTTTGGGGGCTTCCCTGCGCCCAAACCATACGCACGTGGTGTTTTATCCTTATAGACCAAACCATTTTAACTGAACTCAACAAACTTCATCAATATTTATGATGCCACATTTCTGCACACATACATACACAGAACAGAGCAGGCTTTTTGTTTGTTTTTAAGGGAACCCGAGATGAGAAGCTTCTCAGGTTCCATACTTACCTGGCACACCCTTATGGCCGCCTGTCCCTCGCTATCTCCCCGGGTGGCTCTGGTCCCCTGCAATTCAGCCTGAAAGCCTGGCCAAGTTGTGCTTCATCACGCATGCGTGGCCTAGCCAGGCCCGCTCCCATATTTGGGAGCGCTTTACGCCTGCGTGCAAACTGCTCCCAGGAATGGGAGTGCACGATGGGAGAGCGCGCCTGGCTCAGTCGTGCATGTGCGACGAAGCGTGACTCGGCCAGGCTTTCAGGCTGAATTGCCAGGGACCGGAGCCACCCATGGAGACGGCGAGTGACAAGCAGCCCTAAGGGGGTTTAAGGAAGCCCCAGATAAGTATGGAACCTGAGATCATGCTCATCTTAGGTACACTTTAAACGTCTATGCATTTCAAATGGGAAAAATAGACAGTGCTATTGTAATTAAAAATTGTGAAAGTCGTTTAGACATTGCTGTTATTGTATTATTATTTATTGGATTTATATAGCTCCAGCATATTACGCAGTGTTGTACAATACATAGGATTACAGACAATGAGAAGAGGGGTGACCAACATCACAATACAGGTAATAGACAATAGATACAACAATACAGGTAATAAGCATTAAGATACACAACACAATACAGGTAGTAATATAAAGCCAGATCATGCACTGGAGTGGTAGTGCTAATAATACAGGTTCACATATTATGGGTAGGAGAGGGCCCTGCCAAAGGCTTACAATCCAAAGGGAGGGGTGGTGATACGAAAGGAGGGGGTATAAAGTATGAAGGGGGTATGAAGACAATATGTGATTTTGAAATATTTTTCGCCTTGTACAGTATTAGAATATATATATATATATATATATATATATATATATATATATATATATATAGCTGCAAAAGCATGTAAGGCAACATATCTGACCGATAAGCTGCGTGACTATCAAGTTTAGCGTGCTTGTAGACGTTAGGAACGAATTAGAGAACCAGTCAAGGTCTAAAAAACAGCCCCTTCGGGAAAACTCCACTACTTTAAATACTTTAAAGAATGACATCAAATTCTGTTCAAAGACTATATGCAAACCAGATGAACCTAAACCTGCTTATTTCCACATGCAAGCAAATAGGGCAGCTTTACCAATCTGCTATTACAGGCCACAAGGATGACATGGGAAGCTAAAATAGAACTGCCCTCTCTAATTAGCTGTACAGTAGCTGACCAGGCCCTCGGTACATGGGCAACATCTGTCTCTTCTTCATGTCTGCAAAAGCTGCACTGACTAATCCCTGCTGTAAAATACATAACGAATCTCTCCGCTTCAACATCCCTTCGTGTAACTGTGGTGGAACATACACTGATAAACAGGCATTACAAGACCACACAACTATGGATTTCCACGAAAAACAACCTTGAACATAAAAGACCTCCTTAAAGTGGACCTGACTTCTTGCACAGTAAAGGAGACAAACGTACAGAAATGCAACCTATATGTAGTTTAAGTTTAGCCTGTCTAATTCACCCTCATCTATGACTAATCACAACTGTAATTTGTTCTCTCAACTGTCAGCTCAGGAATCTTGGCATTCCTGTCAGAGCAGCTAATTTATAAACACAGGATGTTAGCCCTATGTCCGCTTCCATGAAAGCAGGAAGCAGGCACACTACAGATTTATATCAGCTGTAACAAAGAAATGTTTTTCTTTAAAGTGGACCTGAACTCAGAACTCCTCTCTGCTCTAAAAGATACATAACAGCATAATGACCTCCAAACAAAAAACATTTCTTTGTTACAGCGGATACAAATCCTAAAATAAATCTGCACTGGTACTACTTCCTGATTCATGGAAGCAGACATATGGTTTACATCCTGTACTTTCAAATCGGGTTATCTGCGAATCTGCCACAGGCAGTCATGTGACACAGGTGAGGGATCAAATTACAACTAGTGATTAGACACAAATGAGGGGGGATTACACAAGCTAAACTCTTTAACCACTTGCCAACCAAGTGGTTTCCTATTGATCTGTGCTGGGTGGGCTCTCCAGCCCGCAGCACAGATCGTATTGCAGGCAGGGCAATCAGACTTCCCCCCCTTATTTCCCCACTAGGGGGATGTCCTGCTGGGGGGATCTGATGGTCGCCGCTCTGCTGTGCCTTGCGGGGGGGGGGGGGGGGGGTATTTCCCCTTCCCTCTCCTTCCCTCCCTCTCCCTAGCTCTGTGGGCGGCACAGGACGGCGATACGTCCTGTACCTTCTCTGATAGGCTTCAGCCTATCAGACGGCGGCGATCCCCAGCCTATCAGAGGCCGGGGATCGCCGATCTCCTTTACGGCGCTGCTGCAGCTGCAGCGCCGTGCACTGTAAACACCGGGGATTTCTTCCCCACGTGTTTACATTTCGCCTGTGAGCCACGATCAGAGGCTCGCAGGCAGTTCATGGAGACACCCTCCGTGAACTGACATGGAACGTTTCCATGGAAACCCACAGACAACCAGTTTACGCCAATCGGCGTTAGCTGGTCGTCAAGAGGTTAAATAATACAGGGTGCATTTCTGTTGTTTTCCTTGTGTCCTGTTCAAGAGTTCAGGTCCACTTTAGGGTTATTATGCTGTTGCTTATCTTTTAGAGCAGAGAAGAAGTTCTAAATTCAGGTCCGCTTTAAAGGAGAAACTGGAATTTTGCAGTTTTCAGATATCCATACAGTTTTATAATGCTGTTTTTATGGGGCAGTGAGTGGTGGGATTCAAAATGAAATTTTAATAAAAAGTAAACTCTATAGTCAAATGTTACAGCACAAGAACCATGTCTCACTTACTACAGTGCCTTTATACTAATGTCTAGAGGTGTAGAAATGATTGTGCCTATAACTTTTATAACTTACCCTTCACTGGTATGTTTTTTGTACCAAAAATCTAAAGAACTAAGAACAACCCTTATGCTCACATTGCCAAAAAACTTGCAGAGAGATTGAAAGAAAAACAGCCTGTATATGCTCGTCATTGCAGCCAATCACTGCACTCCCTCAGTAGCTGGGAGTGCAGTGATTGGTCGCAATGATGAGCATGATCCCACCCGCGGGACTATCGGGTGGTGTAACAAACCGGCAGTAGCCGTGAGCGCTGTGATTGGCTGTATGGGGCAGCGCTCCTCCACCTGATTGGTCTAAGGCTTGTTCATCATCTAACCAGGAGAAAGCTGCACGGTAGTGGTGGATTCGCGCTGCATTTTCTTCCTCTTCGGTAAGCTATCCAAAGTGCTTCTGCAGCGATCTGTCATATTTCCTTATGCACGTCCTTATCTCTCACTCAGCGCTGGTTCAGCGCACGTTTTACAGCACTAGATCGCTATCTGGGGGTCTCCTTATTCACGGATGTTAATAGGACATGTAATGGGACATGAAGAAACTGCACATGGGGACACCACACACAAGGGGACTAGTACAAAACATAGGCACGGTCACTACATTCGGACTATAAGACGCACTGACTTCCCCCCCCCCCCCCCCCCACACACTTTTGAGGGAGTAAAAGTGCATCTTATAGTCCGAAAAATACGGTAAGTTATGTTTTAGTCAATGTACATGATTGTTTTACTTTACAGATTCCCATGTGTATGATGATTCTACAGGTCGTGCAGCTTTGTACTTCCTGAGTATTTTTCCTGAAACAAGATCTACTGCAGATGGAGCCTGGAAATAAAATGAACCCCCATGACATTACACCTGGAAAAGACAAAACACTTGAAAATGAATGACAAATGGATTATCCATTTTCTAGGAGAGGGTGAGCAGTAAGTCATGGTATAGGAAGCGGTGGCCCAGATTGAGATTGTTGACTACAAGAAGAAGGTACGGATTTATTATCCTCACAAGTATGTAACTACTGTGCACTTCTGAACATCACCCTTAAACCACTAAAACTACTGCCTGTTGCATACGGACTTGTGACTGGATTGCTCTACATGTACAGATGAGAAGAGTAATGCTTCTGGTGGGGTTTTAAGATAATATAAGTCACAATGAAATCTTCTAGTGATTTCTACTTTTCCTTTATCGAAATGACTTCACACTTGGAAAAGAGAAACTCATAGACCACGGAGTTTGCCAAACCACAATTGTGTAATATGCTCCATGGATAAGTCTTAGTAAACAAAATGTTCTTCTGGCTTGAACCCAATGGTCAGAAATCCATCCCTTGACTGATGCAAAACAATAAAACAGACCGTCTTAGTAGTTTTGCTGCTTTCCTTGCATCTCAAAGAAGAGATCTGTGAACAAAAGCGGAAAAGCCGCCGCATAGGCCAAGAGCGAGGCTGACTCCGCGTCCAAAGCGGCGGTTTGCACGCATGGACACGCGTCTGGTAGTATGGTGGAATGCGGAAAAGTCGCCGCATGTCCTGACAGCAAAGCGGCTGTTTCCGCGTTCAACGCGGCGGTTTGCATGCAGCAGCATGCGCTTGGTGTGGCTGGGTCTGTTAGTGCACATAGGCAGATGGAGAGCTACGCGCGCGTGGGCCTGAACTCAGGACCTTTATACCAGCAGGGGAAGAGTCAGCTGATCAGGAAGATCAGCTGATTCCTACAGGACTCATGATTGGCTGAATGGCTCGGGCGGGGCGGCAGAGTCCAGCAACTATATATTCTGCTGCTTGTCAGTTGCTGGTTGTCTGCCATTGCTAACACTTGCGTGAAGGCACTCAGACCTTAGCTAGACCCGACAGTGTGCCAGAACCGGCTGGAGCTGGGAATCCACACTGAGTCAGATTCTTGATAGCTTAAAGTACTAATTGTATTGTATTATTTGTTAGACCAGTTCCAGGGTGTTGAGATCAAGGCCCTCACACCCCAGACTAGGAATACTGTGTATCTTCTGTGTATTCTCTAGCATAGTTCCAGGGTGTGGAGATCAAGGCCCTCACATCCAATACTAGGGAATTGTATTATCATTTATGTTATACTCCAGACTAGTTCCAGGGTGTTGATGAATCACGGAACTCACACCCAAGACTAGGGAATTGTATTATCATTTATGTTATGCTTCAGAGTAGTTCCAGGGTGTTGTGAATACGGACCTCACACCCCAGACTAGGTTGTGTTATTACTGTGTTACGTTAGCCCAGTTCAGGGCAAAACCTTACATATTAGCAGCAGGGCTTCCTGCATCCCAGCCTTGGTCCCTCGCCCAGGGGTCCACAGGCTACAGGAATATCACCCACCGCTCAGGGGTGAATTCCTCAGGAGTATAGGCCGCCAGCTCCTCTGGTGGTCTTTTACTCAGAGTTGTTACTGTTGCACCAAACACACTCTCTCCGGTGTCTAGAGGTTAGACATATCTGATTATTGACGATTCCGCAGATCCTCAATAATCGGGTATATCTTTATTCTTGGGGATACTGCGGATTGCCAAGGATCAGATTCTCTCTCTGGTTGCTGACACCGATCGTTACAAGATCTTTATGAGAAAACACATTACAATGTAAATGTTCCCATTTTCAGGGGGTTTGGACACGGTAAGGATGGGATACAATCTCTGTTATGTCTTTACTGCTGTGGTCGGCTTTCATTGCACTTCCTGCCTTGTGACCCGTGTCACTGGTATAGGAGGTTATTAGAAATCTTATTTAGTGTAGCTACAGACTGCAATGAAATCACATTTTAAAAGACTGGGAAGGGGGCTAGAATAGTTTTATCCACGTTGTCTGTCAAATAAGATTAATTTGAATTAGTATTTCTCAACAGTATTATAGCATGTGCCTCTTTATCAATGACTGCAATGGCCAAGTACATCGTACTGTGGGTAATATCTCAAGGACCTCAACGCATATTATATTTGTTAGGAATAATTCTCAATTGAGCATACATGCTTTTCCAACATTCCCAACATTTCCAGATGTTTCTGTTCCATAATTAAAGCTTACTCTGTGTACTGATTTATCTAACAGTTTTATATGGAGTGGTATACATCAGTTTTAAAGACGTTCTCTTCTTCGAAGCATTCCTTAAATGGGCTGCTCATACCAAAATGCTGGAAAGGATTCATGCTATGCAGCCCTGACTGTATTCAAGGTGGATTGTGATCCATAAAACAAATACATAACTATGAAGAGGGAAGCCTCTTGATATTCCAGAGGGCTTCCTGTGTCCTCCTTGCCCCCACCGTTCTAGAGAGTGGACCCCTGGAATGTTACATACTGCGCCTGTGCATGTATGGTCACGCCTGCGCAGTAAGCTGGAGCTGCTCATCCACCAGAAGCTCCATGCTACTGCGCAGCTGTACTTGTACGGATACAGCATTGGCAACACTCATGCATGAAGAACTTCAAGAGGGTCCTGGGCAGTGGGGCTAGTCTGGTGAGGACACGGGAAGCCTCAGCAGTGCTGGTCTTCCAGTCCATAGGCAGAGATTAGCCTACACACGGAATAGATAAATTTGATATTCCAGATGGTATCTGTGGATATCCAGACATCCATTGCATAATAATACCTTTTTTAATATTTGTGTTTTGATCTTATCGCCTATTTCTTGGAATCACCATTCCCAAATGGATAAAGCCTGAAATTCCTTAATCCTTTCAGCAGAGTAGGAGGTTGTACTAAAGGTCCCTAATCCTTCCAGCCAAGGAGTAGGTTGTACTGCATTATGGCAGGCTTGCTTTAGCTTGCTTTAGCTCCTGGTTCTCACAACCTCACACATGGCATGCTGATGAGTTGCAGTGATTGCAAACATGGAAATTCTAGCGTGGTTGGCAGTCACAAATCTACTAGTGTGTAAATATTTGTGCAGAAAAGATGTAATTCTACTAAAAATATATCAAGGTTAAGATAGATGGCCAACTCCAAGCAGTGTTTAGAGACAAACTGCTTTTTTTTGGCTTCAGATAATTAATTACAGCTTTAAATATCGCTAATCATTCATAATGATGGTTAATCGTTATATACTACATAATGTCAGGCATAGCTGCACGCATAATTTTAATGTAAGTAAGTACAACATTCCATTCATTTGACTCACATTCCAGTGTAATAAGAACACTTGGAATGGGTCACAAAGTCTACGCAATGACTGACAGGACATAAGGAATTATAACTAACTATGCAATTCAACGCTTTGTAGATAATATCATCTGTCACAATTGTGTACATATTTTCTGCCTGTTCTTTCTTCCATAATTTTTCATGTGTGTTGAAACAGTAACAAGATCATCTAAGAAGCCTTGGACATTTCCAGTCAAATCTATAATATATAAATCTAAGACATATGTACCGCCTTTTCAAATCTGCCATTGGGCTTGTCCATGAAATAAGTAAAAAAGCCAAAGTGGAAGGGCAAAGTACAGAGTACAATTTCCCAATGGCAAACACTTTTAATGGATTACTTCCCTTTAAAGACCCTCCCTGTTCTCTTAGGGCTCATTCACACCTAAAAACAAAATGCAAGCGGTTTGCGTTTTTGTGCGCTGTCCCCCCCCCCCTCTTGCGCCCCCCATGCACACTGCTAAGCGCTTTTCCAGAGCGGTTTTGTCATTCACTCCCTAACGCAAGTCAGGAAGTGAACTCTTTGACTCAGAAAATAATACAATGTATTTATTCTAAGAAACCGCAAACGCTATTCCCGCATAAAGCAGTTTTGTAAACAAATCGCCCTCTTCCAATTCCTTCCATTATAGCAAAAATGCACTAAAAATGGTACAGGCACCGCTTTGCCAAATCCATGGCGCACAAACCGCGCTGATATGAACCTTCTCATAGACATTCATTGCACAAGCGTTTTGTGGGCGATTTTAAAAATCATCTGCGCTTGAAAAAATGCCGAAAACGTCCCTAGTGTAAACAAGCCCTTTCTCTTTTAACTGTGTAAGGATCCATGCAGAAAGGCAGTTTTAAAAAAGAACTGCACTGAAAATATCGTAATTCATTAGATTGTTTTTTACAATATTACTTTATAAGCGATTTAGTCCGTATTTGCCCATTGTAAAATCTTTCCTCATTCTTCCCTCTCCCTGCAGTGTTCTCCCCAAGCCCCAGACGCTCCGCCGAGCTAATTTTGGTGAGCACCCAGCTGTCATCGGTTCTCTTTCTTTCTCTCCTCCTCACACCCCTCCTATAATTTAGCCGGCATCCTCTAGAGGGCAGCAGTGCTATACACTGGTATAGCAGATTATCTTTCTCACACTGCTGCTGAAGTGCCCAGGTTGAACTTTAAAGCGGATCCGATATGAAAAACTAACTATAACAAGTAACTTGTCTATATATCTTATCTAAAGTTTAGATAGTTTACACAGCAAATCTAGCTGTAAACAGCTTTAATAGAAAATGATTATTTCTTCCTGTGATACAATGACAGCAGCCATGTTGTTTGTAAACATTACACAGAGGCAGGCTTATCTGCATCTTGAGCACTCAGCCTGTGAAAAAACCTAATACCCCCTCCTCCCTCCTCCCCTCTGCCTCTGAAATCTCTGGCTAGTAATACCTCCTCCTGCCCAGACTGAGCTCCCATGAGCCCTTGCTACTGCCAAGGCTCTCTGAAAACCTGTGGGTGTGGCTTTTTTAGTTTATAGGGAATTAGAGTATTAAAACAAAACAAAAAAGTATTTGGCTTGAGGAATGCCCTATAAACAATAGGAAAGGAACACAAATATGCAATGAGTAAAAGTTCACCTCGGATCCACTTTAACTTTGTTTGAGAAAAGCCCACTCCGCAATGTGTGTAGTGTGTGTGTTTCTCTGTGTGTATGCAGTGTGTTTGTTTCTCTGTGTTGCGTCTGTGTTTGTGTGTTTTACTGTGTTTTTCCTCTGTGTGTACTGTGTGATTTCTGTGTCCCCTGTTAGCTCTGGGGCCCTTGGCAATTACCCAGGTTGCCCTCATAGAAGCGCCATTTCCTTGTTCTGCTCTACCTGGCTACATTTTCCTGCCACCCAGCTGGGGAGAACAATGCACTGATTTACATTCTGAAATGTATCATGGGCTACATACCAATATATAGATATAAGAAGTCTTTCTGATGCTAAAACCAAGATAATTAATGTACAAATGGGTTTCCTGAATAGTTTACTACATTATACTATAAGCCACTACAGTGCGTACAAGAGATAACGGCGCTGGGGACTTTGGCGCAGGACACAGCCGGTATATGGCTGATACTGCTGCCGCACAAGTCCAGGCCGTGTTAATTACTATTCCCCCTCCAGGCCGCCATGGATGGTGGGGAATGAAATAATTTGGCTTCCAGCTATTGCTGGAAGCAGAATTATTGTTTTAAAAGCAACTTCAGCTCCGTCTTCTGACGGCACTGAAGTTACTCCCTGTGCGCTGCTATAGCCGTAATTCCTATTACGGCCTATGGTGGCTCCGGCTGCGCCCAACTCTCCTGCGCTGGATTTGCCGTGTTCGACTACAATGCCTCTTTAAGTGGCATCAGTGACTGAGTTACTTTCAAAATCTCATTCTAAAACAAACGGAGATGAAAAGCTCAAATCACATCGCAGCAGTAGGCCAGCCACGCTTTGTAGGAACAGGCCCACATCTTACAAACCTCTCCACAGTTCAATGCACTACTCTGTTGCAGTTTTATCATGAGGGGGGGGGGGGGGGGAGGGGGGGTCAGACTGACAGGACTGTTCAGCTAGGACTCATTCACATGGACAGATTACAAAGTTACACATTTACTGTCCTTGGTGATCCCTCAGTAGCTGACTGACAGACCTTACACATTCCATTCTTGAAAAGTAGTTTAATTTGAGCTGTTAGTTTTGGAAATTCATAGCTGCCAGAAAATTGAACTGGAAATCTATTTAACACTGAAATTAAAATAAATAAATAAATGTATATTTAACAAAACTGAAGTTGCTCTTTAGGGCTTGTTTCCACTACACACAGATTGGGTGCAGAATGGATGCATGAATGTCTATGGGCCTGTTTCCACTAAACACGATTTTTCTGATGCAGATTTCCCATAGGCATTCAATGGAGTCAGTTTTTCTGCATCAATTCTGCATCCAATCTGCGTGTAGTGGAAATAGGCCCTTACAGTGTATCCAGCCCACCAGTTTAACAAAATATTAGGTGGGTTGGTGTATTGACATTTTATTCCTGATGCATCTTCTATTATAATGTGGCATGCCCAGTGACATCACTGTCGGTGCCATGCTGACAAACAGCTGGGACTGACATGCTGTACTGGCACTTCTGTAATCATGTCGGAGTAAGAGACCAGCCAGACGCACATTAGTTGAGAGGGGAGACTTATGGGTCATAGAGATGTAGGAATGGGCTTAAAATATTTGTGCACCAGCCATTAAGAACCAGGGCACAACCTAGAGTGAACAAGGATTTCTGCTGGTAATTTAGCATTTATAAAGTAAACATGCAATGGGTACAAATCACATATAGATCCATTTTCAATGTTCACATTTCAATAGTCTAAGTTTGTGCATCCATGAAGCTCTGGCCCTTTCTATTAAAATGGACTATGCTATTTCTTTGTTATTGGCATTTTCAACACATGGAAACCATTTGTGGACCGTGAGCATTAAATGTTAGGATCCAGCCTTAACTAAATAAAAATAATAAAACAAAGCTCTCATAAAACAACATCTAAATCACAAAAACAATGTTGCTGGAGTCTACAAGTACTTTTTATTTATTAAATTAGTTAAAAAAAACCCCAGTGCAATAGCCGGTAAAAGCCAACACATGCTTGATCACTTTGGGGTTCCCACTACCATAAAAATGGAAAGCTTACTAGCTGATGCAAACCCAAGGTTGCAACAATCGCTTAAGGCATGGTACCCTTTCTCAATTTAATGTAGCCAGTGCCAGGACAGAGGTCACAACTGCTTCTCTATTGTTGCCAAGACTGTCATCAGATCACTTGTAATATTTTTGTTCAGTAAATCAATAGGTCTCCTCATTCGGTCCATCAACATCTATTCCGTAAACAAACCAAATAAACTTCTCTAAGTTCAAACCGCTCTAATGTTCTTGAACACATCAAATCCACTAAAACAAATTAAATAAACCAAAAAAAAATAAAAATACTCAGGTGAAACACTGAAGAAAAAAATATAGCTGTTCAAAGCATAACTCTATATTTGGTCAAATGTTTTCTTTAGAGTAGGAGAACAAGTGATTTCCACAGTCCAAAAGATGCAGCCGATCCTTTTTTTGAAGTTCAACAAGAACATAATAATCACACAGAAAAACTGCCTTGTAAAATTCCACAGAGCAAGGATTCCCAAGACAGATAATTACCTCCAGAAGACTTTTCATATGCCAAGCCTTTTAAAAGAGATCATCAATTTATTCTACCTAAGTTCTCCACAAGGATTTCCTAATCTGATTTATTAAGCTAGGTGCGGACATCAGGCTTCAGCTGGTTGAAAATGTTCTGATCATTTTGGGAATCAGAACAGATCATTTTGACCATGATCCACATCAAAAAACTCTGTGCTGTTCTGAGGCACAGCAATAACCTGAATCATATCTGCTGTGACTGACTGCTTGTCATCTGCGCTTTGACTGCTAGAGAAGACACAAATGCCTGTATAATCAGTACAGAATAGCAATAGCACGTGGCAAGGTAAAAGCCTGCACATATGCTCAACCAAACCTCGATTGTTGTCCAATTTTGGTCTGTTGGACGACAATCAGGTGTGTGTACGCATGGCAAACGACTGGAATGGCTGCTGAGAACAGGCAGTTTGCCCGATTTATCCAACAGATCAGCTCACACAACTGCTGGGCTGATATCGTGCAGTTGGCCACAAGTGCACAATGTTGTTTGAACAACGTACTTATTTTGAATATGGCCATGTCAAGCAGCCCACCGTTTCTCTTGTGCACGCAGTATGTTAATGAGTTGGTTGCTTGGTGCGAAGAAAATACAAGTCGTGTAAACTGTTTTGTTGTAGGGTCGGTCATGTTGTGGTGTTGGTGATGGACTCTTTTGGACATGTGTACATACCTTAACAGAGGTGGAGTGGGCAACTGTTAAAATCCCAAATTTTAATCAAACAGATGTTAAATGCAGCGTAGATATACCATACAGTGGAAGCCCCAGACCTTGGTAAATTTATTAGGACAACATCTGTTTTTATACACTATATTAATCATCGGTATAGTATTGTTTACCGGGTTTGAGTGGATGGGGTGAGAATTATCGCTCTCAGGGCAATTGCTTTTCTAACAATGAATAGGGATCACTGAAGGAAGATTCTGCAATGATGCAAAAACAGTTTGTCTTGCATTCCACAGAGACATGTCAATAGTGACAATAGGAAACGCCACGAGTCTGGTCAATCGTTCTATAATCAGTTTCCAGTAATCTTGTATTACTGGACAGGAATAAAAGCATGTGCCAGAAGTCATCCTTGTCAACCTTACACCTAGGATGACCATCAAAATTTTAATATCTGTCTTCCATTCACTTGCCCCAATAACGTCTTCATGATTCACCTTAAGCCTCATACACACGGGCCCCAATTGTCGCCGCTTGTTGCGGCGACAGGTCGCCCGTGTGTATTAGGCGCGCGCCCCGAACCATCGCTACTAAGAGCTGTCGCCAGGCGATTGACATGGTCAATCGCCAGCAACAGCTGTCGCCGCAACTGTCACTAGTCCGCCGTGTGTATGCAGACTAGCGACAACAACACACACGCAGTGAGCGGAGTGGGGGGGAAGAGGGACCTTCAGCGACAGGTTCCGCCGAATCTCTGTCCCTCTGTGCGCACGGCTGTTGCACAGAGGGACCTAGCAACGAGCTGTTGCTTTTTTGGGGGGGAGGGGGGCGACTAGCTACATTTGTGCCTCGTGAGTATGAGGCTTTAGTGACTTGTGTGCGTACATTTAAAAGGAGCGCTCGGTAAAATGTATATAAGGTAATCCCAATTGTAAAAGATTGATTATTTTATTGTTATCCTGCTGTCCCCGATATTCTACTATGCCTAACTAATCTACTTCTAATACTAACCCTCCCCTATCTATGCCTAACACTAACCTCCCCAGTCTTCTCCTAGCACTAAACTCTCCCCTATCTATGTGCTAACCCTCTTACCTATGATAACCGGCTGCTATGCCTTACCAGTGATAACCCAGAGCTGTGACCCTGCCACCTGCCATGGTCCTCAGGCACCCTGCATTATGCAACTGTCCTCTGGCATTGTGACCCAGCATCCTGTTGGTGTCTCTCAGCTTCCCACCGCTATCCTCAGGCCCTCTGTTCTCTTGCCGCTTCTCCACCAGCACCGAAAGCCACTGCCTTGCACATACTGAAATTGCCCCAGGGGATGTTAACGATATCGGATGCCCAGTGCTCATATTAATGACTAGAGGAGCACAAAGCAGGATGTGGGGACGAGCTACAGAGCTGCATGTATGCCCGGGACCCCAATAAATGAGCTGTGGAGGGGCGATACAGTAAGCTACTGCACAGCCACAGTGGCTGTATACAACAACGGGCTCCCTGCACCAAAATCACCCTCCTGGTGCTGCCATAGCTGGTAATTACATTGTGGGTTATGGTGGCGGGCAACGTGCACCTTTTTAACTGCTTTGTCATGGCTAGGCCAAGCCAAAAGGCAAAGGTGAGACCATGAACATGTGATCTCCAAAAACAGGCCAATCACATTCTTACATTCAATAATTTGATCAAATCATTTAAATGCTTCTCTGAGTTCTCGTGGAATAAATTGACAATCTTTACTAGCTATAACATATGAGAAACTTGGTTTTATGATCTCGAGATCTACTTTAGTCTGCCTGAATTTTTCTTCCCCATAATAAACACTCCAACCCACTTACATGCACATGCCAGAAACACGCCTGGGTTTACCCACAAATGCTAATAAAACTTCAGACATGTACCATTTTATGAATGTGGTCATTTATTGTTCTGTCTCAACAGGCATACAAAGAAAGCAGTCAGCTGTCATGAAACAACTGTATTAGGGTCCAACAATGTTTACAAGAGTGACAAATAATTAGAAATAGGAAAGTGCAGCCATAGCTTTACTCTAACCCAGCCGGTATGGCAATAATTATAACCCGAAAATGTATGTGAAGAGCAAATCAACTGTGTAATACAGACCACATGTGACTAGAAAACTGGAGGAGGCAGAACAGCATGTGGTCTTTATCTGCAGACATTAATGGTATTTTGTCTCCAGCGCACCTCACGTATGCTTAGAGCAAACACTACAACCTTTCCCGGGCTCTGGCCGCAAAATGGAGTAGTGACAACATCACTGAAAAATGTATGAAGCACTAGCTGTAGACAGAATATGATGTCAGCATACAGCTCTGCAGTCCACACGTCTAGTAAGGCAAGAATTTTCCTTTTTTTTCCAGGGGATGTCCAGCAAATACTGCAGACTGAATTAGAGCTTGCATTCCTAAGTAAATATACATTTAACATGGCACGCATATGTTTAACATAAGTGAATGCCGTGGAAGAAATATCACAAAAAAGACAGAAATGCTGGAATGAAATAGCTGAGATGTTTTAGATGATAATATGTGTACTAGGCCAGGCTGAGTTACAAATGGTGCAGCACAGTGAAGGTGGAACACTGAGGATCTTATGTTAAGCTAAAAGAAAAACATACCTTAATAGTTTGAACTTCTTCCAACAGTCTCTGTACTCGTCTCTGATTCTTCTGGATTAGTTCTTCGGATCCCCTGATAGCATCATAAAAATTGGTATTAAAATACAATACTGCATTTCAGTTCCGTGAGAAAAATAAAACAAGCAGCATCAAATATTGAAACCAAAGTCTGTAGAACAAGAGGTAACTCTCCATACTTTCAACCCTATTGTGACAGGAAGGACATTTGCAGTAATGTAAAAATAAGCTAATGGTAAGACTATTGTAGTACTGTAGTAGCAAATAAAGGGGAAGAATGTAATCTTCCTTGTACTGCTATTCTCCTTTTACGAGCAGTTTTTTAGGGAAGGCCCCCCCCCCAAACTACCTCCCTGCCAAGCTGCAGCCCCCAGCCCAACTGGTTCACAAGATAGCTTTGATATACCCTAGCTCATGAACCAGATGGGATGAGGGCTGTAATTTGGCACAAAGGTAGTTTTGGGGGGGAGAGGGTGGACCCCTACCTACTAACAACATTTGGAGCATCAGTAGCATAATATAATACTGTAGACATAGAAGGATCAGACAGAGCATTGGCATAGCAACCTAGAGGAGAGCAGAGAAATAGCAGTGTCAAAAACCCAAGCGGTTCTTGCCTTTTTCATGATTGCTAACTCAATAAAGGACCAGCCTTTAAAGCGTTGCTAGCATATAAATCCAGCATAGCAGGGTCTGAACCCTCTATAACAGTAATTATAGATTGACGGTATACCTTGAAATGAATCAGAGCACTCAGTATATGATTTTATATAAAAAATTGTATTTGCTTATCATACAGCATATATACAAAATATGAACAGTTCTAAATAGTGTTTCCTTCTAACAGTATTCCATCTTATCAAGGCCTTTATAGCCAAGCATTCATCAATATTCCAAGTACATTCAAAAAAAGATTATAACAGTTGTGTTATGTAGAATAAGATCAAAAGTAGTCTCATCTGTATCAATAGCTGTGTATATCATAGTTGTGTAAAACTTGTAGTAATCTTCTTAAAGAAATAGCATAAAAAATAGCTTCTAAAAAAACTTTTTGCTAACATCTTAACAAAACTTAATGCTGAAAAATAAAGTAAATCGCCAGAATATTAAGCATATTACCCCTTCTCTGTCATCTCTTCAGCATCTAGAACCACTTGTGGGAAGGTAGCTTCTGCCTCATGTGTCTTCTCAGGAGATTGTTGGGCTTCTGCAAACTATGAGCTTCCAGACCCTACTTTTATAGGGATAGGAGGCAATATGGCTGTCTAATCTGGAGTTTCCCTGGATCCCAGGTTCTGATTGGCTAAAGCTTCCGTGCGTCAAACGCTATCTATGTTTTGAATACCTAAATCACAATATTATTGTTTATAAATTCTTAATTACCTTATCTTGTGGGAAATAACGTCATCTGACATTTTGACATTTGATAAAAAGGTCATATTTGACGCAGTTAATTAAAAATGGACGTCACGAGCAATCTTGTCTGCTGGCTGCCCCAGACATTGAGACTAAACAATGTCATTCATGACACATTTCTGATAAAGTGTTCACTGCTAATTAGATTGGAATGTCTTGGTACTTCCCCAGACATGAGATTGGTCAGGTTGACACTGTAACCAGACCTGTGAGAGTCTTCAGCAATTTAAGGCTTATTGAAACATACAGGGCTTCTAATATACTTATTTAAATATAAAGCTTATTATATAATTCTTCTTAAAACAATTAATCATATAAGAAATAATTGCATATTAAATCTTAATAATATAAAATCATTTTTCATATATTTACCTTTCTCATGAGTAAATACAATAACTTCAACCGGCAGAGGTCAGTCTTTCATAACAAATAATATTAATTTTATAAGACTATGAAACCGCCAGGTGGCATCATTGACTCATCTTTAACTAATTAGGATAACACCTTTGTTTTATTTTCTTCATATTTTGACTTTCTATGTCTGGGAAATGTTTATCTTTTCTTGCTGGCCTTGTAACAAGTAAATGTCAACAACCCTCTAAAACTAAAACAATCTCACGAGAATCCAGCTTTTTAAAATATATTTCAAAGTATTACATTCTATTATATAGGGTTTTACAATAATTATTTCTTTCTTTTGAAGGACTGTATTTATTATTAATATTTATGTATAATAACTGAGCAAATATATACACATATACATACATACAACACGTCCGCTGCAGCAATGTGAGTTTAACTTGCTTCCAGTCAGTCTTTGCACAGTAAATGTCAAGGCTAACATCTAACATAAACAAGAATTTTCTGGCTTATTGTAACTAGAATAATCTTATAGGCCTCACAGCCTGGAAAATGCTGAGATGTCACATAGAAATATAAAGTACTCACAGTACTTACAGTTCACAATGAAATTTTGCATAGAACATTACAATTTAAAACATACACATATGACAGCTTTTCCTGCATAAATAAAACCGCTAGAATTCTGACAGCAGCAGCACAGGATCAGACACAGCATTGGCATGGCAGCATAGTGGAGAGCAGAGAAATAGAAATTGCATAACAGTGTGAAAAGCAGCATGTTTCATACTGAAAATTGTGGCAACATTTTTCCATGACTGCATTTGCAATTCTCATTCAGGAAACAATAACCATTCTCTGTATGAAAATTGCAAACAGAATTTCTGCAAAATAAAGGTTATAATGGAGGGATTTTCAGTGTGAAACAGGTCACTAAGTGATCTGGATAAACTTGGATATCTATACAAGGAAGAAGGGGGCGTGTCTTCAACAACCCTCTAGCCCTGTGCACCAGTAGTAAACATGATCCCTCCCATGCTGTTGAGGCACTTTTTCTACACAAAACTGACAGGTTAAGAGGATTTTTGCCCCCTTTTCTACTTATCTCCTCTTCTTCTCCTCAGAACACACTCTCTTTTCCTTGATTTTGTAAAACAAAAAAAAAAACAAAACAAAAAAAAGTCTCCGTACAATATAATCTTGAAATTAATTTCCGGTAGATGTTTTTATTGTTTACTGAATCTAATTTCTAATTCATTTAAAACAAAACATACAGTGTATACCTTTCCAATAAGCAGATCTGAGGCCGCAGATATGCTCTTACTGTACTTCAGTCTGCTGTAATTCACCAGGGCTGCTGGTGAACAAATCCAACAAGTTCTTGTTGGATATGTTCAGAGGACCCATGCATGGCACCGTGGGGGTTGAGCAGGACATGCCCAACCCCCACTACCTCGGGTTCACTTTAAGTTCATCTGCCAACTCTCAAGTATTTCCATACTCTAAACAGATTGAACAATATAAACTACAAATATATGTGCTTAGCACAGATCTAAATATATTAAGGAAAAAGATTTTGGACTTCATGCAAAAATATCAAATTGTTATTGCAGAGAACAAAATGTCTCCATAAAATGTTTTTTGCACTAACTTTTTAGATTTCAGCCTTGAAATGTGTCTTGTTAGTTTCCGAATAATAAGAACTTTGACCTTCTTCACATCTTTCCGCATCTTGACTACCTATGGAAACAAAGAATATTTGGAGTAATTCGCACAAAAACTGGCAAAATAACTGGGTAAGCATTAAATCCTTCTCACATCCTTCATAGTGTGTTTAGAAATCCCACTACACTTCTCATCACTCTGGCTTGAGGTGTGTGTACGGGGCACACAGATCCTTCCTGTCTAATGTGGGTAAAGATGGCCTAGAAGGAGGAGTTTGGACTGGTTCCTCAATAAGATTGTATTGTCATTTTTAAAGGAAACAAAAGTAGAGTGGGCAGCACAGTGACATAGAGGATAGCACAGCACTCATGCCTTGCAGTTAATTGGCTTCCCCCCAAATTGGCCCTAAACTACGATGGACATATGACTATGGTAAGGATTTGAGTGTGAGCTCCTCTGAGGGACAGTTAGTGACAAGAATATTTATACTTTGTAAAGTGCTGAGGAAGATGCTGGCACAATGTAAATACTAAATAATAATAATAATAATAATAATAAATAGAGCCCGGCAAACAAACAGAACTTTGTGTATTGCTAAGTAATGCAAATTAGCCATCATTTACATTAAACATGGGAGGTTGATCTAGATTGTTTAATAAAAGTGGCACAATTAGTAAATGGCAGACAAAATACAGGGGTGTCAATGACAATTGCACTAGTTAATATTTCAGCTCACCATGGAAAATATGACCAAATAGGACTTGATCCTTGGAAGCCTATCGCATATTTTTTTTTGTTTAATTAGCCATTAAAAAAATTCTCTTGGCTAACATGGTACAGAAACATTGTCTTTTGCCTAAACATACCGACACTGCCAATAGCCAACATTAGTCCAATTCATTACTGGAACCTGATCTCAAAAGTTGTTGATCGAAATGAAAGGAAAAGGTAATGAAACACAAACCTGCAACTGATGGTAAATCCATAAGTACAGTAGCACAAATGTGTAGCAGTCAAAATGTAAGACTGATACATGGGCTTCACTTAGCCCCACCAGAGTTAAGCCATAAGTATCACTTAGTTGACCCAGCTGTATGGCTCTGGCAGTAGAGATGAGTAACTCTGCCTATTCACTTCACTTGTCAAATGAAATCATTCTTATATAAAAACAGGAATCCTTTATAGCTTTACTAGTAACCTTAGCCCGTTTAAAAACGGGCCAGGTCTGTCTGTACTCCGCGCCCGCCCGCCGCTCGTGCACGCACCCGCCCCCCGTGCACCCGCCACTCGTGCACACACGCCCGCCCCTTCTGGCCTCGTCCTCCCTCCACTCAACACAGAGACACTTGCATATTATTATAGAGGATAATGGAAATTTCCAGCCATTTCAAATTTTTCATATGTGTTTATATTGTTCTCCCTACCAACAAACAGATCATGGGGCTTTCCACTAAAATGGCTGGAAAGTGTAATGGTTAAGGGCTCTGCCTCTGACACAGGAGACATGAGTTCAAATCTCGGCTCTGCCTGTTCAGTAAGCCAGCACCTATTTCAGTAAGGAGTTTCTTGGGCAAGTCTCCTTAACACTGCTACTGCCTACTGAGTGCGCTCTAGTGGCTGACTCGCAAGCGCTTTGAGTCCGACAGGAGAAAGGCGCTATACAAATACTGCCATTATTATTATAAAATGGTCTCTTACATGATGTCAATGCCAGGACTTTGCAGCTGCATTACTAAGCTTTTGATAGCAACTCAAATAGGGAATCCAATAAAACCAAAGCTACAAATTAACCAGAGTTATCAAACAGAGATAAATTGGTGCAAAGGTACATACACACGTCGGATTTTTCCAAGCAACCGGTCGATTGGACGTCAAATCGGGCGTGTCTACAAATGGTCATTCAGCTGACAACACTGGATTTGACCGATCCGCCAAGCGGATCCATCAAATCCAGCTGAACGACCGTTTGTACACACTTCGGATTTGACGCCCAAATGACCGATCATTTGGAAAAATCTGGATCCCCCCCCCCGGGCCCCGCTCAGTGCTGTTTTGGGGGGCAGGAGGGGTCGTAGCATGAGGGTAGAGCATTGGCACCCACATCAACGGGGAGGGGGTTCCGCTACCCCCCTTTCTCACCTTGGGCTCTCCCCCTCAGCGCGCTCCCCTCCTGCATGGGACTCCTGCAGTGGACCCCCCTCCCCGCTAATGTAGGGGACAATGCTCTCCCCTCATGCTACGACCCTTCCTGCTCACCAAAGCAGCCCTGAGCAGGCCCTAGAGGGGCCATAGGCCCCCCGCTGGTGCAGGGGCTGCAGCCCCTATTGTTTCGCCACTGCCCCCCTACTGGCTAATGGACAGAAAACAAAGAGTTGTGGTCAATGGATCGTACTCAAAATGGGAGACTGTTAGCAGTGGGGTCCCACAGGGGTCTGTACTGGGTCCAGTGCTCTTCAATTTATTTATTAATGACCTAGTAGATGCAGTAGTGAGCAATGTTGCTATTTTTGCAGAGGATACAAAATTGTACAGCATCATCAACTCTCAGAAAGATAGTGTCATATTGCAACAGGATCTGGATTGGATGGCTATATGGGCACAAACATGGCAGATGAAATTCAATGTTGAAAAATGTAAAGTCATGCATTTTGGTCGTACCAATGGTCTAGCACCATACAAAATAAATGGGATACAGCTGGGGACATCAAACTTGGAGAAGGACTTAGGAGTACTCATCGACAACAAGTTAAATAATCATACTCAATGCCAAGCCGCTGCAGCTAAAGCTAACAAAATTTTGGGATGCATTAAAAGGGAAATAAAAACTAGAGATGCTAGCATAATATTGCCCCTGTTTAACTCTCTAGTAAGGCCACATCTGGAATATGGAATTCAGTTCTGGGCACCACATTACAAAAAAGATATTGCAGTTTTAGAGCAGGTGCAGAGACGAGCAACAAAATTGATACGTGAGATGGAAGGTCTCACTTACCAAGAAAGGTTAAACTGGGTTTATTTAGTCTAAAGAAAATACGCCTTAGAGGGGATCTAATTAACATGTATAAATACATCAGAGGGCAATATAATAGCTTGGCGGACGAGCTTTTTGTCCCTAGGCCTTCTCAAAGGACTAGAGGACATGATTTGCGCATGGAGGAAAAACGTTTTAGCCATTTATTTAGGAAAGGGTTATTTATAGTAAAAGTGATTAAGATGTGGAATGCATTGCCACAGGAAGTCATTACGGCAAACTCTATACCTGCATTTAAAGGGAGATAAAGCAGAGAAACCGAGAGCCCAATATAGTGTAGTATGTATTGGATGAGGGAGAATTAGTGTAGAGTAAGTATTATACTTACAAACATGGGTTACTGTTTAGGCAACCACTATATAGGCAGGTGGGGAGATTAGACCTGTCCCCACTCAGGAATAAGATGTCGCTCTCTGAAGAAGGAAAGGAGGGTTTGTCACCCTTCCAACCACCAAGGGTGGATATCTTGACAAGTAGATGTACAGAGGCGCCAAAAGGATAAAATATGCTAAAATGTTTAAAATATTCGGGTGGCGGCGGTGGACCGGCCACTCAGAAATAGACTCGATGCTGTCGCTTAAGATAAAGACAATTTATTCACATCCTCCATGAACAGAACCGCAACGCGTTTCACGGGTATATTCCCGCTTCCTCAGGCAATAAACAGATAGGAGTACACAGTACAGTCTCAAGGTCACGAATAGCGCCTCTGGGAAGAGCGCCTCTGGGGCCACTATAAAGGCCCATACATACTTTTGAGTGATGTCGCCCCAAGGGGGATCGGGACAATGTGTTCTGTCCATATGCAAAAAAGTGTTGTTTGCCTAGACATTTTTGTGTCGAATGGTGTCTTATTTTCTCAGTTAGCTGGAAGGTGTACTACTCTTCAGATGCTAGTGCTACAAGTCATGGTTTTCCACACTTCTGGGTGGCCACACAAGTTACAACTTAAAAGAACTGAGACAGACTGTGGTAAATGAACACCAAAATACTACGTTGGGTCAAAACATCAAGCTCATTCGAGTGAAAAATTACTGTTGACTTGTGTCAGAACACTGAAAAAAATGGGAGTTCTCCAATTTTCACAAGTGACAGTGAAATCAAAGACATTCCAATGCATGTGCTGTAATATCTTTTGCTTTCCTGCCAAACAGAGAGTGCTTTGACCCATTACAGCTGATTTTCATTAACTGTAGAGGCAGGAGAAAAGATACCACTAGCAATGGTCATGATTGAAAGGCTATTCCAATTCTTAACAAGTTGAAACCCCTTTAGACAGGGATTCTAACGTTGTTAGTAAGAAAATGTAAAGATATGTAATTTAAAGGATACCACAACTGACATGTGGCATAATGAGATAGACATGGGTATGTACAGTGCCTAGCACACAAATAACTATGCTGTGTTCCTTTTTTTCTTTCTCTGCCTGAAAGAGGTAAATATCAGGTATGTAAGTGGCTGACTCAGTCCTGACTCAGACAGGAAGTGACTACAGTGCGACCCTCACTGATAAGAATGTCCCCCTTTTTTATCTCTTTATTGCTCTCAGAAGCCATTTTTTTCTAGGAAAGTGTTTTATAGTTGGAATTTCTTATCAGTGAAGATCACACTGTAGTCACTTCCTGTCTGAGTCAGGACTGAGTCAGCCACTTACATACCTGATATTTACCTCTTTCAGGCAGAGAAAGAAAAAAGGAACACAGCATAGTTATTTGTGTGCTAGGCACTGTACATACACATGTCTATCTCATTATGCCACATGTCAGTTGTGGTATCCTTTAATAAAATGTAACTATGTAAATCCATCTAATCTATCTCTGACTGATGGCTATGATGATCATGGAATCTGACTTGGCTTATCACTCCCATCTCCCTTTGTAAACAAATTAACAAATTCTTACGATGGACTGACCATTATAAACCATTATAAACACCCAATGTGGCAAACAGATTGATCCCCTTCTGAATGGAATCTGATCAGAAAGGGATCAAAACCTTCCACACTCAATGCAGTGCAAGTGTGCAACGTTATGTGCTGCTGGTCCACCACCGTTCAAAGATACCCCCAGAAAAAAAAAATCGATCAAAATTACATTTGATATGGAATTTGATCAGAGTGATCAGGGCTGAGGAGTTGGCACAGTTTATGAAACCACTGACTCCGACTCCAGTTACCCATAATTGCTCCATCTCCTCAACTCCTTGGTCTAATACTTATCAGGGCTATGTAGTTGGTACAAAAATCATCCGACTCCTCAATTTGTTAAACCGCTGACTCCAGGTACCAAAAATTGCTCTGACTCCTCAGCCCTGGGAGTGGTTAAATCTACCGTAAATTAACCAGGAAAAAAATCAATACATTAAATAATCTTATCTTAAACAAACCCTTACAAAAAAAAAATCAGGACTGGACATGGCTGTTTAGCTGGCATGAGTTATAAAAAGCTCAGTTGCATTAATATGCTTACAATAAGTACAGCTGTCAAGATTCATGGGCTGGGGGAGAACACTGTAAATATTGTATTTTTTACCACCAGTGCAATCTTTCATAAGGTACCCACCGCAAAAAGTACAAAAGGTTTACCAGCTATCAAAAGACCAAAGTTATCAGAACGGAATTTGCTCAATGTAAAAACTCCCAAATGCCAAGGTTAAAATCAGTTCAAGATCTGCAGTGTGCTCCAATACTGTAGTTCCTTTTCTCAAAAACACCATAAACAAGACAGAACATGTATGGGAAGCAAACACAATCAAAAAAGTGTAATCTGCAAAACCAGTATTTATTAAAAATAATTTGCTTAAAGAGAATGAATGGCGAAAAACTACCTAAAAAAAGTAAATGCTTAGCTAAGGAGGGGGAAGCATCTGGATCCTCCAGAGGGTTCCCATGCTGTCCTCCACCAATGCCTTTGTAACAGAGCCTTTTGTTCCCAAAAGCAGATGCCATCTAACTATAGTTGTAAAATGCCTAAGCTTTGGCACTAATGAAATGCCTTGTCTGTTACATACGATCAACAAGATTGTTATATGCAAATTAGAAGAGTCAGAGGAATCATAAACATAAAGGAGTCGGAGTTGGAGGATTTTTGCACTGACTCCACAGCCCTGAGCCTGCAAAGCCCCCTCACTTTAGACTCTCAGGTAGATTACATTTTAACTTATTCACAGCACAATGAAATATGAAATTAAAATGTCTTTATACAGCATTTACTCTCACATAAAAACTATTATAAACGGCACATAGTTTAAAAACAAAACAAAAAACAAGATGAATTCCATCCAAATAATTTTTTTTACCAAATAAATTAACACATTTTCCAGTTCTCTGTGAAACATTAAAATAAATTCACATTGTCACCTTGTCACTTATAATGCATTACACTTTTCCAAACGCCCAACATTTTTACCTGAGCTATGTCTCTGCCTGTCAATAGGAGTCATGTTTTTTTACAGCATGTTTTTAACTTTATTTTTAAATGGTCTTTTCAACCACACAAATCATACATTGTTCTATATATAGAAATGAATGGAGATACTTAACAGAAAGTTGTCAGTGACATAGCAATGCTGTTAAAGTGTAACTGTCGGGCATAAAATCAAAAATAAATTCTTTATTTTTATCTGGGAAACAAGTAATAAGGATGCTAACGAGGCAATCCAAAAGTTAAAATCTCTATTACTTTTCTTGTTTATAAATGATCATTCCCCAGTTTACCTAACTATTATTTTGTACGTTGCCGCACAAAGGAAGTTGCAGGGCATGCTGGGTTGTCTTTTTTTGCTTCTTTATTTCCCCTCAGACTTAACTAAACTACAGAAGCAAAATAGGACAACCCAGCATGCCGTGCAACTTCCTTTTTGCGGCAACATACCAAATAAGAGTCAGGTAAACTGGGAATCATTATTTATAAACAAGAAAAGTAATAGAAATTTTAACTTTTGGATTGCCTGATTAGCATCCTTATTACTTGTTTACCAGATAAAAATAAAGAATTGATTTTTGATTTTATGCCCGACAGTTACATTTTAAAGGCTTGTAAACTAGAGGCTCTGTTTAATCTCCCCTTAGATTGTAAACTTTTGGCAGGGTCCTCCCTTCCCTAATTTATTCTACATGATAGAGCGCCCCCATCATTGTGCTCCTTTCCTATGACAGCCTCATACTTGTATTACTGGACCTACCCAACCAGCCCAAATCGCATGATCATGTATTTTGTACCCAGTTTGCCTTGTATAGCTTTGTCGTATGTTGTATAACCTTGTTACATCTGTCATACTTTGTATCATTGTATAGCAATGCGTAATATATTGGCGATGTATAAATACAATAAATAAATTTAGTTCTTAATTTAGCCCAGTCACACTAGTGTTTGAACAAGGAGGCTAACTGTTTCTGAAACACTTTTGGATCACCTTCTTTTAATCATCAGTTGCAAATGAGTGAATTGAACCAAGACGTTTTGAGGAACATACTTTTCTCTTACCTTTTGACTCGATTGTATACTGTGTCTGATTGTGGCTTATTTCTACCTTAAGCTCAACACACACCATACAATCTTGGTTGTACAGATTTACCAAATCTATGTAGTATAAGGGCCAACAGATTGAAAATACCTAGTATGATTGATTGGATAAGCTCTTATACTACATGAAAGTGGTAAGATTGAACAACCAAGATTGTATGGTGTGTGTTGAGCTTTAGTGTGAGCAGCTATTATTTTCAGAGACCTTACATCAGCTGGATATTAGGAAGTCTTTCTACCTTAGCAGTGCTGGATGTGGTCACAAATGCTTAGCTCAAATGAGTTACCATAGGTGGATCATGGATTTGACTACCAACTTCCGCATCTATCCCCTACTAGGTATTGCAGATTCTCTCCAGAACACTTTTGGTAAATACTCAAGCCAGCTGATCTTCCTGACCACCTAGGTGTCACAGTTCAGTCCCCCCCCCCCTTATATCAGATTTGACGGCAGTCTCAGGTGATCTCTGACTGTCTATATATGGAGGAGGCATGGCAGAATCGGACGGAATACTTCATGAATCCTGATCGTTCCACTCTGAAACATAAACCTTTCAGAGAGGTCCTTTGATATCTTCTGCAATCTGCCAGGATGGATCATAGTGTCGAATGTTGTCTGTCCTTGCGCATCTGCCCTCTTCCCTTTGTATGGCAGGAGCCAATTAGCGTGTTTTGCTACAGAGTCTGTACAGGAAATATAACACACTATGCAAACTTTAGGAAAATACACATCTTCGAAGGGGGACTTGGGCTTCATGACAACACAACGTATACTTTTATTTGTACAATTTACATTATGGGCATACACATTACACATATGTTTCCTGGGCCTCAGCATACTCTACTGTATCAGATATCTTGCCGAGTCTTGAAAAAGACTACTGGATGTGATGACATTAAAAGACAGCTGGTAGGCATCAGCGATATAACCGCATATGAGTACGCCTGAAATCAGCTTGATCTGGTCAAGTTTGTATAAATCTGCCCATCTATGGCTGCTCCACTACATGGTGGCTAAGAGGTAGCCCAGATTAAACGACTACTAAAGTGCAGATGAAAAATTATACAAAAAAAACTGCTACAGAACCAACATGTTCCACCTAAAGATAGACTTTGTCAGGGTGTATATACATGACAGCAGCACACAGAGTACATTGAGTACCAGCTCTCACTATAGTCTAGGTCTGTCATTCTGCATGTACACATGTTTTTTTTTACTACTATACTGGGGGGTTTGAGGGGCTGTTCAGGCACAAAAACCCCACCAAAATGTTTGATTTAAGCAAACCTACAAAGAAGAGCAAGACAAAATTTCTCAACAGCAACATAAAAGACAGATAAAAAATAAGAAACATTTCAATTATTTCTGCTAAACATAGTGGAACTGAAAGGGAATCATTCTTTTTTACATCACTGTAAATGTACAATACCTCAGCACTCTGAGTAACGCCAGCACATCATAATTTATTTTCTCTACAATATGATAACCAAGAACAGCCAGTTGGACGATGGGAAAGTCATTTGGAAAACTGTGTCTAAACTACTGATACAAATTCTGTTCAAAAGCTCAAGCTGTTCAAGGGGACTACAGTACAACAAAACCAGACACGTCACTCTATGCATTTTAAGATCTAATAATGTAAATAATACTGTTTAAAGTACACCTAGTAAAAGATGTACTAAGCAAATAACACTAAGAATAAGGTTTGCTTATTTCTTCGTATATCACTGACGTAACTAGTTGAATACACTGAGTGTATGCTTTGTGCCATACTTGCAGTCTATGATGAATTTGATACCTTAATGTGTGCAATGCATTATTAAAATAACATTAGCATACTGGCAAAATGTCATATTCCCACAACTGAACAAACAGGAAATTTATGACTGACGCTTGAAAAACAAATGTTTTGGCAGAAATCTTGAATTTCTTTTTATAAGCATGGAATTAGAAACACTGACAAGTGTCCCACTAACAGTCATCATGAGCAATGAAAAAGAAACAGTTCAAATTCATGTCAATTTCAGTTTAGCACTGTTAGGGGAATACATATGAAGGAAGGCAAATATGCAATGCGTGGCATGCAACGCGGAAACCGCTCCGCTTCGCAATGCACGTAAAATGCAACCAATTCAGGTCAATGGAGTGGTTTCCATTGAAGCGAATTGACCTACGCGATACAGCGCGATGCGACGCGGGGGAAATTATGGCTAGCATGCTCCAGTTTTCCGCAGCACGCATCCGAGTCCCCATAGCCGCCGACAGGAAGCCACATGACGCTGCATCCGGTTGTCCAGAAGACAACCGGAAGTACCTGTGGAGGAATGCGAGGCGATGCAGCGATCGCCTTGCATTCTAATCCCTAGTGGAAACGGGC
Source organism: Hyperolius riggenbachi (assembly GCF_040937935.1). Classification (NCBI taxonomy): domain Eukaryota; kingdom Metazoa; phylum Chordata; class Amphibia; order Anura; family Hyperoliidae; genus Hyperolius; species Hyperolius riggenbachi. Next base: position 541,645,122 of record NC_090646.1, read on the forward strand.
CCTTAAAGGAAAAAGAAAAGATTTAAAAAAAAAAACCTCTTTCATGAAGATTGATAAATACCCTGATTAGCAATGTAATCATACTGCATTACTAATTTTGGTCTTATCTGATAGAGTGGGAGAGCCTCTTTCTATGCCTGGTACACACCATGCCATTTCCCTTTAGCTAGACGGGTCAAATTGATTATGTCCGTCAGGTCTGATCTGATTTCCGATCATTCTTCTGATCTATTTTGTAGTGAAATGATTGAAAAAAAAATTGATAAAAGAAAAATTGGAAATCAGATCGGCCCTGTCGGAAATAATTAATTTGACCCGTCTATCTGACGGGAAATTGTTTGGCGTGTACCAGGCATTACAAAAAGCAGCTGCACAGAGGCTTTTCTGCACTCCTTGTCATTGAAGCAGCTATTTTTTGCACACCAGTGCCTGCTGTTTTACGGTGCTCTTATAGACCACAGTGCAAATTTGTGACTATGGGGCTCATAATTCTGGCACTGGCACTCGGTTATAAATAGGCACATGGATTGGCAATAAGTTCTGCTACACTGTAGCAGCAGGTATTGTGAGTTATTGTGAGGAACGGGGTTAGTGTTAGGATTTAAATTAGCAATAAGAAAGCTTAATGACAGTGGAGAGGCGGGAGATATTGTTAGGAGAAGAGGGGGAGTTTAGTGTTAGCCATTAATAGGGAGGAGGCTAGTGGTAGGATTAGACAGGTTAGTTAAGGTTCCAATCATCAGATGCAATCTTTCGATGCAATTTGCCCCAAATGTCCAAGCGGCAATACTAAATGTTCGCCCTTGTCTTCATTCTGAGCAAAATGATCATTGAAATGATTATTTACAGGAAACGTAGCCAAACATTGATGGAGGAAAACCAGAGGCCATTCTCATTTCATATTCCCCAGTGAAAATGCTGATCAGGAAATATCTGCAGCTGCTCTAGAAGGCACTACAGAAATGTTTAGCTACACCTGACTGGAATTAGTCAGTCCTACTAATACAGGTAGTTTGGAGTAGAAAACCACTGGCATTTCTCTCACCTAGCCTTCTGACTGATTAAAAAAAAAAGTATCACCTGATCACTTGTTCCAACATGATGTCCCTGTAATCCATCTAACATTGTTCATGGTGTCATGAGGAACCTTTAAATCACATGCAAATTAAAACAAAATAATCAAGCCAAGTACACAATTCTGAGGAAGATGAATAGGGAGGACACCAGTAAAACTACAAACACCAATTAAAGTAAAAACATACTTTTTTAACCCGTTAGCAATATTAAACTAAATATCTAGTTTGAAGATGCTGCACTCATTTTAACCTCAGCCGGCAGAACTTGTTGTTCTGCCTAATGAAATCATGCAGAGTGACGCAGGGTGCGTTATTTTATTGTTATCTGTTCCTGATGCTGGACAGGCATCTCCTCTTCATCCATCCGAGCCGATACACTGCCGACATCCTCTTCTGACTTCTGATCACAAGCTCAGAAGATAATGTCAGCCGTGCAGCGCCACCCGGTGGTGGAAGAGGGGTGATGAAAGAGACTCTTCCATTACCCCTCTTCCACCACCGTGTGGCTCTGTACCACAGACACTATCCTCTGAGCCCCAAACACATGGAATAACGTGATCGGAAGTCAGAAGCGGATGTCGGGAGTGTATCGCTGCGAGTGGATAAGGAGGAGAAGCTAATCCGGCATTAGGAACAGGTGACTATAACCGATCCCTTTGCCACTCTGCATGTCCTACTAGCCTGCCAGGCTGGGGAAGGCTCACTTCCACAGCGTCAGGAAAAATTGGGCTCTGCAGCTAAATCAGTTTTACTTGATTTGGCTGCTAAAAGGTTAATATAATCTAAACATATAAGACAGGCTAAAACTACTGTGAAGCTGGAGTGGCCAGCTCCGCCACATCTCAAACACTTACACACCACACCAGCAACCCTCACATCAATTATACGCAAATGGGGGTCAGACTGGGTTTATGTCCAGCAATAGATCGTCCACAGATTATCTAATATTGCTTATTACAGTCTGGAACCATCGTACAGAGTGTGGCTTTTTATGAAGTTATATAAAATGTTTTATCAACTATTCTGTAAATTGTTGCTAAATTCATAAAAAGAAACAAAAAAAAACACAAAAATTCATGGCCAAATCTTTTGCAAAAATAGTAGATAAGATAAGGCAATTCTGAAATTCGCTGAAGCAAAATCTGAAGTCATGAGACAACCCAAACACTGCAAAAGAAGCAGAATAAATAAATATGGCTTAATGATGTCGCCTTCTCATAGGAGCAATCTGCCAAAGTTCTGAGGAATTATAAAATAGATTATTATGTTTGGATATGTTCATAATACCATCATGAGATAAGCAGTGCTGCAAAATGAACCTCTGAGGCATTGTTCTGATCTGCCACATCAGAGAGCCAGAGGAAGCAGACAATGATAACCTCCTAAAAGCCAAACATACAATAGATATGGCACAAACATTTTTCTACTGGAGAAAATGTAGGTGCCATATTCAGATATACATCTTAAACAAAAGCAACATACTCTTTATACGCTATCAGTAATTTTAGTATTCAAGAGAAGAAAGATTGTCTGGTACTACTGCTTTAATTACCAAGTGTGTGAGAACATATAAAGTGCCTGAACAATAAACAGTTTTGTGCAATGTTCAGAGATACTTATCACATTTAAAGTCAATGGGAACCGCATTTATAAAAATGAGACAGATACTTACCTAAGGAGAGGGAAGGCTCTGGGTCCTATAGAGCCTTCCCGCTCCTCTCCTGGTCCCGCCGTTCCGGTGCTAGCTCGCCCGGTAGCAGTATTTGACTAAATTAGTCAAATACTGCTTTACCAGGCCGAAGGAGGCTTCAGAAGTCTTCAGGGAGCCAGAGGGCCCTGTACTGCGCCTGCGCAAGCACGCTCTCTTGCACACTCACGCCTGTGTAGTATGGAGCCGCACGTCTTCCAAATACCCTTTCGACGGGGGATTGAAATGGGCAGCACAGGATAGAGAGCACCGAGAGAAGAGACGGAAGGCTCTATACGACCCAGAGCCTTACCTCTTCTTAGAAAAGTATTTGCTTCATTTTTTTTTTTAAATATGGTTCTGATTCACTTTAAGGACTACTGCGCGTGCACCTGCCCCGCATGAGAGTGCACCCACATCACCGGGAGAGTACTGTGCCTCCCAATGAAGCTCACACATGCTGGCGCATGCGCAGAATATGCAGATACATCGGGGCTGACGATCCTTAGAAAATGCCAGCGGGAGACGGAGAGGACCAGAGCTACGGCGAGGGACACTAAATGACTTCCAGGGGCTGGAAGAAGCCCCAGGTAAGTAAACATTTTATTTATTTTGTGGCCACGGAAATCCTTTAATGGTGGCTGTGTGTACATAGGCCGTGGAAGAAGCTAGCTTTCACACCCTGCAAAGCAGTCATAAGGCTGTGTACCTCCTGGCACCCTCTGCTGCCTCCTCCAACCCAGCCACCACTGATGCCATAAGTCTATCTTGAGCACATTGCTCATTACTGGCGATCATACTGCTGCAGCAATGACGCATTTACATATTTACTCACACAGCGGTGTCTCAGTGCCTGCCACCTCTGTTTGTTTGATATGTAATTTTAGAAAGCCAATAATTGTCAAAACAGAAAACTGACATGCTCCCTCCTCTACATGTCCTGCTCCTTCCTAGCCACTGTTCTCTCTGCACCACTGGATTGGTGGCTCAGAAGGAGTGGATACTCTCTCCAGCACCTGTCTTATAATAATAATCCAAACATTTGTATAGCGCTTTTCTCCTGTCGGACTCAAAGCGCTCAAGAGCTGCAGCCACAGGGATGCGCTCAAGAGGCCACCCTGCAGTGTTAGGGAGTTTTGCCTTGAACTCCTTACTGAATAGGAACTGACCTAGCCAGAATTCGAACCCTGGTCTCCCATGTCAAAGGCAGAGCCCTTAACCAGTACACTATCCAGCCACTGTCTTATAGCCTCTACCCTGCTGCAGATACTAATCTATGATGTGACTAGACTTCGTAGGGAGCATAGCTGGAGTTTTATAGTAGTAAGTCCAACAGATGAGTGGATCTTGCCAAGGCTCAGAACAGCCCTATTAATAAGACTAGGAAGCCCTGTTAAAGTGATAATGCAGCTTTTCTGCAGGGTGGACCGTTCCACACTTGCGTTAAAAACCGGTTAGTTCACAGAATGGAGCGGACACTGTACTAACGGAACAGATCCAATGTTAACCTATGGATCCATTCAAATCCATCTATTCAAACGGATACGTTCTGCACGATCCGCTGAACAAGATTCCTCCCTGCAGAAATTTTCCGGAGAGCTGAGCCCAGCGGACTGGAAAAGGATGATGAAGCCCTGAATTGGGGGCAATGAAAGAACAGAACATTTCTTCACACTAGTGAAGAAACGAACCATTAAGGGGATAAATCCACTGGGGTTGGGACTCTGGGGGCACGAACTGGGCCTAATGTACTGAGCAGCTGGGTGGGTGACGGGGGGGTTAAAACTTACCCAGGCTTCCACCTTCAATTGCGTCCTACATCGCGTCACGTGACTATGCTTCCTCCTTTAACCAGGCAGCAGGAAGCGTGGTAGTCACATGACGTGATGTGGGACGCAACTGAAGACAGAAGAAGATTTAAGCCTAGAAGAAACCCTCCCTACCACCCGGCCGAAATTAAAGACGGAAACCTGGGTAAGTTTTAACCCTCTCTCACCCGCCCGGCTGCTGGAGCAATCGGAGTGGCAACGGAGTGAAAATGGATCCGATCGACCTGTGATCAGATCCGTTTTCAAGGATCCATTTGCCAGTGTGAACCAAGCCTTACAGATCCGGTGAAGGGGAAACTGGATTTGTTACGGCTTTATTTCCCAATGTGAAACAGGCCTTACAGTACTGCTTATACAAATCTCTAAAGGGGCCCATACACCTAACGATTTTCCAGCCGATATACAGCAGATTCGATCACTGTGATCGAATCTGCTGTGAAATTGTTGCGCAAACGCTGACAGAATGATCAATTTCTGTCCGAAATCAATCTTTCCCGTCGAGCCGTTCGTGCGGAAGATTTTGCTCGATCGTCGGCGGGTCGGGAGTGCGTTGATAGCGGCGTTCGAATGCCCGACATCCGACGCTAGCGGCAATACATTACCTGCTCCGCCGGCGCAACTCCCCCGGTCTCCGCTGTCTTCTTCTCTCTCACTGGACTCCGGCTGGCTTCACTGAACTTCCTGTCCCGGGAGGAAATTTAAACAGTAGAGCGCCCTTCAGTGAAGCCAGCCGGACCCGGAGACCAGCGCGGAGAAGACATGCTGAAATCGATTCACAATCTGTTTGCAGTAAAGGCAGCCATACGATCCCTCTCTGATTAGATTCGATCAGTGAGGGATCTATCTGTTGGTCGATCTGATGGCAAAATGACCAGTGTATGGATACTTTAAAAAGAATTCTACAACTTGAAACAAAAAGGCAAATTTTTACAATGACCATAAAGTCAGCAATAAAACCAGGGGCCTTTCCTTGTAATGCTCATGTTTTCTATAGACTGGAATTGCTATTCCATCTGCAAGATATAAGTGAGCTGGAACACACATGCGAGCAGTTGTAACATGAGACACAGAACAAACTGTACACTGTAACAATTCAAAGTGACAGCTACCCAAAACGCTTCTCAACTGCAGGCTATAGACACAAAGTCATTATGTTACGTTACATATTAAACAAAAAGATAAAACAACGATATAGAAAGGCAAAAACGTCAGAGGTGTTGTCAAATTTAGTGTACTAAATTAATTTTAAACATATGAATCTATACTTTTTTTTTTAAATCAAATAAAGGTTTGTGTAGCACTGCTGATGAGGGGTAGGTGAGGAACAGTGGGCAATGATGGAATGGGGTGTTAAAGGATACATCCAGCAATAAATAAAAAAAAAAAAAAAAAGTTGTATTCCCCGGGGGCTTCTTCCACCCCCTAGAAGCCTGTTAGGTCCTATTACACAGTTCTGCTCTGAGCCAAGCCTCCGCTCTCTCACCTTAAGATTGTGACCCATGCCCGGGATCTACTGCGCATGTGCAGTGCCTCCTGAGACGTGACAGCTCTATCCTTACGCAGTGCAGAGAGAATCGAACTGCGCAAGCGCAGAGCACTCCCAGCGAACAGGATATGGGAGAGGAGAAAGATTGATAAGCATATTTGGAAGCCACTCACTGGTATGCTGCACTGTCATCCCTCCTCCCTTTTCCGCAGAAACAAACGCAACACTATGCCATAGCGTCTGTACAATGCTCACCCCCCAGAACAGTTACCCAAGGGGCTGGGACTTGATCTTTTCTGATGAAAACCGTTGTACGTCTATAAGACTTGAAAATAAATGCAGCCCAAAAAATTTGTATGACAATCTGACAACTGCCATTTACTGAAAGGGCACAAAGATGCTGGCTTCCATTTTTTTTTTTCATTACAATGTTCCTTTGAGCAGAACGTTCGCAAGAAAGCTGGCTTGTGATAGCACGAAACACTCCAGAAAAAGTAAATACCGTAAGTATATATTTATTCTTAAGTCAGCGGGTCTGCTTTTCCTCCAAATGGCAGAGCCATACTTGCAAATGTATGCTTGAAAGCTGACAGGTTCTTGCGTGACAGAATAAAGGACTTTCAGGAAGGACATCATTGGTTTGAGAGGTGTACTGACATCACACGTAGCTACATCATACATCAAATAAAAAGGCTAGTGTTGCCCAGTCCTGCAAATCCCAGTGATTAAATACAGCAACTACATTTATAACTTACAGTACAGCAAACCAAGATTTATAGGTTTAAAAATGTAGAACAATCTCACCAGTTTTTTTTTTTTTTTTTTTTTTACTGGTGGTTTTGTTATACAAAATTTCTGTAAGGGCTCTTTCACATTAGCTAATGTGTGAACAAACCCGTGTTGGCTCACTTGGGGAAGTTGCGGTTCGATGCATATCAGCGGTGCTAGATATAATTTACCCGATGGGAAAACACCTGCGTCGTATGATTAAAAGCTCCCAGAAGCGTTATTGTCTAATGTGAAAGGTAACATGAAAGTCAATAGACTTTCATGTTACCATGCTTACCGCATCCTAGAAGAAATCCATCAAAACAGCTTCTAGTGTGCAAGAGCCCTAAAGGTGTACTGGGGATAAATAGTGTACACCATATTGGGTAGCCCTACTATGTACAATTCTGTATACTTTATTGGTATAAAAACATAAAATTTGGGTGAGAGTATGCAAATAAATGAAGCAAGTGTAAGTTGCAGCCAGTCTCAAAGAACACCTGTATTGCGTGTGGGGGTCTTTGCTGATCTCTATGTAGAGAGAGGTGTAGCTAGCCAACACACAGATAGGTCAGGAACCGATAGTCACCACAACAGAATCGTTTAGATGGTATACATGATAACTTCCATCTGCAGATCGTTAACAGATAATCCTCTATAATAATCCCCAAGTTTTTCTGTGTCCCATGTCTATGTGTGTGTCCCTTTTGCTCTCTGCGCATGTGCAGGGATGCAGAGACACTGAGGGGGAGTGACGCGTGGCAAAGGATGACGGGCCAAGGGGCAGGCGTACGCATGGCTGGCGTGCGTGGCGGCATGCGCAACGTGCACGCGCGGGGCGGGCGCATGCGCAGTGACAGACCTAGCCCATTTTTTAAATGGGCTAAGGTCACTAGTATAATACAAAACCCCCAGAAATCAAATCAAATAGGAGATTGCTAGTCAATGCAGGCCCACCACAATACGGATGTTCTCTGCTAGACAGCCGCCCACTATCTACAGCACAATATGAGGGGCGACTAATAAAGCTATTAGTTTGGAGGGTGCAAAATATATACAGTGACACAAATTCAACATGTTTCACCCTGAAGGACTTCATCAGGAAGTGCAACAAACAGTGTACTGTAAATATTTACATAACCCCCCCACCACATAACATAACCATCCAACAGCATAACAGCCCAAGTCAGAGCTGAGTTGCCTCTGTTTGGCTGATGGTTAAATGCCTTAAACTCCAAATCTTGTTAACACAATTATGTAAGCTCTAATAGTGTGTTCTATATAATGATAGATTAAAAAAATAAAAAAAAATCCTTTTCTAAAATAACCTAACAATGCCCTGCACAGTTTTGTTAGGTTGCTACAGTGAGTTTGCAGCCTTACAAAGTGTGCATTATACAGTGCCCAAAGAATCCATTAGCTTTTTCTGCGACTTAACAATACCAGCAGATTTTCTTAGTCCAGGAGGGAGGGATGTCAGTGAACTCAGGCTGGATGTGTCTGTGGTATCACAGAGCTGATGATGTGGCAACCTAGAAACAGCTGCTGGAAACACTCCTATATACACACACACAGTACTACAGACATTTTTCTCTAATCTGTGTGGTATGATTAAAAATGCGTTCATATTTAAAAGGACTCCTGTTCCTAAATAAATCACTTTAAGTAGCAAAGTGCGTTTTATTGAACACAACAATCTGTTGTAGGTCAGGAATGTGAGGGCCACCAGTGGCGGTCTGCATGAATTCCTGCTAGTCCACAGCCACCCACAGCATCTAATAAATACAATAGCAATATGACATAAATAAAAAGCAATCAGCTAGCCACTTACTAAACACAGCAGTACCCAGAGGCTAAATTCAAACTGATTTCAGTAGGAAACAAGCTTCCCAAAACCTAGCAGGATGAAGTCAGGACTGCTGGCCTACTTACATTTTATCAGCTTTATTCTTTCTCTTATTTCCTGCACTGTGTTTGGTGCATCCAGAGGATTTTGAAAGTCTTTGAACGTCTCTTACATGTCCTTAAAGGGAACCTAAAGCGAGCAAAATTATTTAAAACAAACACATGGCGTAGCTGCAAATGAATATTACATACTAACCTCACCGTCAGTTCCTCTCAGAAGCTCGCCATTTTCTTCTTACAGTGACACCTTCCAGTTCTGACAATATTTTGTCAGAACTGAAATATACCAGTTGCTGTCAGTTATATATCAGCTGCTGTCAGTTACAACTGAATGTGCAAGGTAGTGTCAGTGTTTCCCTATGGCTCATGTGGGTGATATTACAGTTTAACAGTGTGCTGACCAGGAAGCTGTTATGGGGTAATGGCCATTTTTAAAATGAAGGTCGGAGAACTCCCTCGTTCACAGTGGACAGTGGGACGCAGGAGAGGAGAAAGATATTGAGGAGTAGACTACACAGGAGGTAAGTATGACCTGTGTATGGTTATTTTTACTTTTTATTTGCAGTTCAGGTTCTCTAAGTTTTGTGGCTATTTGTTTCAGTTCTGGGATGCCCTTGTATAGGTCTCTGAAGTAGTGGAGCCAGATGTAAATATAGAGAGGACTTTTCTTGGGCTTTGTGTTGCCAGAATGAGTTGTCCAGGAAGGGGTCCTGCAACTGTTGGAGGTGTGGCTGTTGGTTTCCTTCTGAGGGAACCTCTGTATTGCCTCTGGAAGGTGGTCATTGGCCTTTCTTAGATCCTGGTTGGCGTCTCTGTGAATGTGGTCAGAGGCTGCCCTTAGGGCATTAGTAGAGCCTTTCATTCACTGTCAAACCATTTTAAGGACTGCTTATTGGTGGGTCTCTTGAAGTTGGTCTGCTTGAAGCCAGCTGCTATAGTATATAAGATGTTATTGAAGTTCTTCGCATCGAGGCTGACACCTTGTTGGTTTGGTTCATATGGGTTGGTATGAAGGTTTGCTAGCAGATCAAGGACAACACTAGAGGCCCGGCGGCATTCATGCCACACCTCTAGTGTCTGTCCTCTACCATTTATCCCATGATAGAGGTGCCACGAGAGAATAGACATAGGGAGGAGTGCCACGGCATGGAGATGAGACACAGAGGAAGGCATGCCAGCGGACAGATGAGAGTTAGCTCCACTGACAACACCCTGCACAGCCCGGGGGGTAAACATTACACATGGAAGAATTAAGGGCCCCAGCAGGTGGTGTGCGGCTCCACAGATTTTCAATAGATTTCATACTGAAATCTATTAAAAATCTGTGCACGGTGTGTGGATTTGATCCCTCTCAAATCATATTTGATCTGATAGGGATTGATCTGATGCTTGAAATCTGGTGACCATCTATTAGTGTATGGCCACCAGTACAGTGTTAAATGTTTTAGAGGAAAAGTTTAATTTTGGCCATACTGAGGTAACCTGCTGGCCCTGTTTTGTGCTTATGATCCCAGGCCAGCCACCTCTAAAATATGACACCACACAAAGTCTCTAGAATGGTACAAACAGTGGGGTATTTGCTGCAACCTGGCAGCTTTGGATTGTGCCACATAGATTGACAATTGCATGCTGCACTGTTACAAGCGTGACATATCAGGACAAGAAGGGGTGGTGAATAAGGCTCTTTCACATCACAGAGCATGTGCATGAACTGATTTCGTGCACGCGTATGACCTGCGGCGAACGTCGAGAAGTTGTGGTGCGATGCTGATTAGTGGCAGAAGTTTTAATTCACTCAACGGGAAACTGCAGTGGCTGGACGTTATGACGCTCCCAGATGCGTTACAACGTAACGCTCTGGAACGCTTCATCTAATGTGAAAGTTAACATGAAAGTCAAATAAACGTTCATGTTACATTTCTAAACGCAATCTAGGAGTGATCCGTCAAAATGCAAAGATCAGCTCCTAGTGTGAAAGAGCCCTTAGCTAGCACCGTGCAGTGGGGAGGACAGTAAGGATGCTCATATGCTGTTTTACAGTCCTGTAAGGAGTACAGGTAAAATGTAACATTTTTTAAAAGGAACAGATTATAATAATGCCCTCCTCCTGCCTTTTTAATGAAACAGAATTTTAAAACCAAGTACGGTATCCCTATACCATTTCATATCAGAATCCGAATAATTTATTGCTCCAAGTACAAACGGGAGATCGTACCCAGAACTGATTTTGGCTCATACAGGTTCTGAAAGGATGGGGGGATAATGTCCGAAACCCAAGATCCGAGGCTGTCATACTACGGCACCACCAGTCGCACTCATCTGCCATCCCTAAGGAGACATTGGGGGGGGGGGGGGGGGGAGGGGGGTAGACAGAGGTAGGTGAATGTTCGGCAGTGACAACCCAGTTATTCATGAAAGAAACCTGCAGTGATAGCTGATTCTGCTAAGGATCATGATTGCTGACATCTGGCAGTGCTGGCCAAGGTGTTACAGTTCAGAAGCTGCAGTGGTGTTCATTTGTGTGGTGGATCCTTACTCCTGGGCAGCATTCAGCTGGGCTGGTCAAGATAATCTGTCCATCACAGAAGCGTCCAGCTGTGGCAGCCCTCACTTCCGGTTTAGTGGCTGGCATCATGGAGGGGCTGATCCAAAGGTGTCCCTGCTGCGGTGAAGCAGCAGCAGCCAATGGATGGATGGATGGATGGAGGCAGCATCCAGCGAGGCCAAAGGTGTGTCGATCAGCACAGTGTCTTCCTACTTCAGTGGAGCCCTGATCTCCTGGGTAGCAGCGGTGGACTCCACAAGGCCTGTATCTGCACAGGCAATGGACCCAGGCAGCGGCAAGGTAGAAAAACCTCCAGGTCCCAAATCCCCACAGCCCGCACCAACGTCACAGGCTACACTGCACACTTTCAGGGGAGAAAACAAGGTGAATTGGTAGGGAAAAGGGAAGAAAAACAAGAAAAAGCCAGAATTCTGTGGCCATGGCTGCAAATTAAGACGCCATCTTCCTGAACGGCAGTGCCTGTTAGTTGTCAGTAACCGCCCCTGGTACCCATTTTCAGTTTAAAAATCAGAAATGGAGACCAAGCAAAGCTTACTGGAGGGATCTTTAGGCTTCAGCATTCTTGTACATGTTCTGCATTATGAAGAGTGTGAAGCCACACAAAAAGCTGCATACATCAACCAGTCTGCTCCCTCTAGTGGGCAGTTGTGTAACACAAGTCACCCAAGCTTATACTGTAGATCAAGGGTATAAGAAAGAACTTTAGAATAAAGATGATAACATGTATTGTCTAATAAATGGTATCATCCTGATTCAAAGCTTCTTGCTTTTACAGATGGCTAACACAGTACAATACTCTGCTGCTAGATCAAGGGAACTGCATCTTTTAAAAGGATACCGTAAGCACTTTTAAAAATTTAAAAATGGGGGGAGCAGGCATGTGTAGGAAGGAGGCTCTCCTCATGCCCACCGCTCCCCCAGTTCTCCTCTGTTACTTACGGATCAGGAGGGTGGACGGTGACGCACGTCCTTGATCGCGTGCTCGCGGGTGCTCTGCACACTACATGACAACTATGTAGTGCGCATGTGCAGAGCACTCCCGGCCGTCCCATCAAGATGTGTGTCGCTGGGCAGCGCCTGCGCAGTGTGCGCCGACCCTCCCAAACCAGAAGTAGCTTTGGGGAAAGGGGGGGGGGGCATTAGGCCTTAACAGAGGGGGCGGAGGAGAATATGCCTGCTCCCCCCCTTTAAAATTATTAAAAGGGTTAAGGCATCCGGTAAAGAAACCTAATTATGGATTCCCTGTAATTTAATAAGAAAGCATCTTTATCTGTCAAAAGTTTTCCTATCATTTGCAGCTCCACTAATGTATTTTCCTGGGCTTGCAAGCATAAACACTTCCATCATTACTGGTCTGTAGCAAGCCTTACAAATCACTGCCTCCTCTCTATCGGCCAAATAAATATGTCATGATAAGACTGGTTGCTGCAAAGTTAGAAGCATATTAGCTGCAACAGTATGGAAAACTGCTGCAATACAAGCTTTTATTTACAGTAGTACAGGTAGTCCCTGTCACTTGTGTTTAACCTGATGCCGTTCTAAAACTGAAACAGTCCCTGTCCCCCTCTATTTCCCTGTGTCTGCAGTGTTCCCCTATGTGCCACATCTTCCCCCCTCCGATATCACTTTTGTCCCCTGCTCCCTCGGCAAAATGTAATTTTACTGAGTTTTTTTAAATTTATTTTTTTTTCTTTTCAAAAACTACAAGGCCTTTTTTGAAATAGCAAAGTGTGTTTTACTGCACACAACAAGCTGTTGTAGGTCAGGAATGTGAGGGCCACCAGTGGCGGTCTGAATGAATTTCTGCTAGCCCACAGCATCTAATAAATAAAAAGCAATTTCAGCTAGCCACTCACTTACTAAACATGGCTGGACCCTGAGGCTGGGCTATATTCAAACTGATTCCCCCATTTGTATCTGTGTGAGAAGGGGGGGGGGGTTTGACTAAAAATGGTAGAAAATGGTTGACTAATCGTATCGGCAGATCAATTGTAAATCAGGTGTTGGTAAGTCGTGGACTCTCTGTACAATGAAATGCAAAAGGAAGCTCATGCCTAACCCGAGGCAAAGCACAGAGGTATGTTCATGCTGGATCCACATACCTCTGTGCATTGCCCTTCCTTCCCTTGTTCTCCTAATCACTTTTTGAAAAATGTGACTTTTGGCTAAAGTTACATTTTCAGACCGGAGGAGGCAGGCTTACCACAATGTTCCCTCCTATCAGGATAATAGGAGGGAAGGGGAAGGCGATAGGACCTCATCACAAAGCCTGCCTCTTCCTGTATGAAGCCAAGTCATATTTTTCAAGCAGTGAATATGAACACAAAGAGGTCCAGCAAAGTCCCGTTATCCGGAACTCAGGCAACTGAAAGCCTCAACTAACCGGCCTGTAAGGGTCACACTGTAGTCACTTCCTGTCTGAGTCAGGACTGAGTCAGACACTTACGTACCTGATATTTAACTCTTTCAGACAGATAAAGAAAAAAAAAAAAGAACACAGCATAGTTATTTGTGTGCTAGGCACTGTACATACCCATGTCTATCTCATCATGTCACTTCGGGTATCCTTTAATGCAAATTACTGTATTACTCATCTGCACTAAACTAATGCATTTTTTGTGCATCAGTGCAGATATAAATATGGGCGCATTTCTGCCCGGTGGGAACGAGTCCTTACTAATCATAAAAACAAACTGTGCTGAACACAGCTCACCCAGTCGTACAGAACATGCGAAGATCTGTGTTGGGAAAGGGTGGCTCAGAACCATCAGAAAGTATAGCGGAACTTAAAAGGCCAGAAAAAAAATGAGTTTTACTCACCTGGGGCTTCTACCAGCCCCCTGCAGCAGTCCTGTGCCCTCGCAGCCACTCACTAATCCTCTGGTCCCCCGCTGCCAGCTAGTTTCGTTTTTGCCGACAGGACTGGCCACGCGTAGCTTCCTCCGCAATCCCGACTGCAGTTAGCGCTATTGCGGGCCGCAAGGCATACAAAAATACGCGTTACCAACGCATTGATATGCAGCAACGCGTATTTTTGTACACGTTGCGGCCCGCAATAGCGCTAATTGTAGTCGGGAATGCGGAGGAAGCTGGCTTAAGTGTCCCTTTAACTTCCTTGGCGCTCAGTTTCTGATGGATTTCTGTGCAAAAAGTGATCCAATTAATTTTCATAACCCTTTTTCCTGTAACTTACCAAAATGTGTCAAGCAAGGGTCTAGTAAACATTTTGAGTTTAATAAAAGCTTGAAACACAAAATAAAATCAAAACTAAAATTTCAAAATTACTCCCCAAAATCTCTGATCATATACACTTCTGAGCTGCAGCTTCTCAACCTGCACTAATACAAATCTAAAGGTGGTCATACATCTAACATTGATGGGCATTCGACCTAGAGACAAATGTCTCTCTTATCGAATTTGATTAGAGAGAGATCTGTCGGCTGCCTATACACCGCAGGCCGATTTCAGATTGATTTCAGCATGAAATCTCTTGGGAATTGGCCTGAGTCTGCCACATCCGCCGCTGACCAACCCCCCCCACCTTTCCACTCCCTGTGTGCATTCATAAATTCTGTCCTGTGTCACCCACCGTTTAGTGCTCACCTGTCTTCGGAATTCTCCGCAGGTTAATGTATTGAATTCAATGCAAAAAAATAAATAAAATAAAAAGTTAGTCTGCCGCCAGATGTTGACGGTGCGTTTCCCTGGTGTCATCAACACCGATCGCCGGGGAACATGTCACTATCGGAGGCAAACGACGAGGGATCAGCATGCCAATGAGTATAAGTGCCCGCAATATAGGCAGCCAAGTATAGGTGCCCCAGTATAGGTTAACTAACTTAGGTGCCCAGGTAATACAGCTACAGGTTCCCCAGTATCATTAGCTAGATGTAGGTGTCTCATTAGCCAGCTTTACGTGCCTTAGCATAGTTAGCTAGCTATAAGAGGCCTAGTATAGGTGCACCCCTGACCGATTTCCCCCTCTCCTCCCTCCTCCTCCAGCGATACATCCATCCCTCCCTCTTTAGCAATAGCATTGGCTGAAATACCCCCCATCTCTCCCCCCCCCCCCACATCCAGCCTGTTTCCACTAGAAGTGGTCGCACGAGTCCTGAAACCAGTGCATGGCAATAAAACAGTTTCCATTGCGTGCGGAGCAATCTGAGACTCTGCAGCATGCTGCAGGTTCTCAGAAGGGCCGTATCCGCTCGCCGTCCCCTCTATACACTTCCTCATCAGGAGATGCGGAAGTGACGCAGACACCAGCGGAAGAGATGCGATGCGGCTAGGTAGCCACACACTCATCACTTCCTAGTGGAAATGGGCCCTAAAGCTACGTACTCGCCGCCCGACGGGTCCCTTGATGCCTCTTCCTGACGGCGGGTGCACACGGCGTCATGCGACGCTACACGCCAGGAGCAAACAAGACTTCAGGCGATCGCGATACTTTGTGCAGGAAGCGTCGGGGATCCTAGTGATCCGATCCGCAGTGACCGCCTGTACCCACGTCGCAATATCGCGGAAACGACCGCTTGGCACTCAAAAAAATACTTAGTCGGAGGAAAAATCGCCGGGAAAATTGCAACGTGGGTACCTAGCTTACCACTCTCTCTGCAGCTATGGCCATATGGCCAATCATCTATCCCCCCATCTCTCTCTCCCCTACCCCCCCCCCCCCCCCCCCGCGCCTCCATCCCTTCCTCCTACTACTTCCATTCCCCTCCCTCTTGAGAGGTATGGGCTCGCTGATCCCCAAAACCCCCCCCCCCCCCAATATTAATTTAGCTAGCTATACCTGACCCATGTAGCTAAGCTAACTATATGAGATCCAGCATAAAGGGGGAAGGGGGAGGAACGACTTGGAGGGAAAATCACTCAGGGGGGGGGGGGGGGGGGGGGGGGACCCGGGGGAGTATAGGGGCCCATACACCTAACGATTTTCCCGCCGATATACAGCAGATTCGATTACTGTGATCGAATCTGCTGTGAAATTGCTGAGCAAACGTTGACCAAATGATCGATTTCCGACCGAAATCGATCATTCCCTTCATTCCTGTCCGTGTGGAAGATTTCGCTCGATTGCCGGCGGGTCGGGAGTGCGTCGATAGCGGCGTTCGAATGTCCGACGACCGACGCGATACAGCGGTAATACATTACCTGTTCCACCAGCGCCTGTCCCCGCTGCTCCTTCTCCACTGGGCTCCGAGTCCGGCAGGCTTCACTTCTTCCTGTCCCAGCAGGAAGTTTAAACAGTAGAGCGCCCTCTATTGTTTACACTTCCCCGGAGAGGAAGGGAAGCTGGAGCCCTGGAGCCGAGCGCGGAAAAGAAGACAGCGGAGACCGGGAGACTCGCGCTGGTCGGATCAGGTAATGTATGCGGGGGCTCGGGGGGTGGCGGCAGCTTCACAAATGGTGAATCGATTTCATGCTGATATCGATTCACAATCTGTTTCCAGTAAAGGCAGCCATAGATCCGATCAGAGAGGGATCTATCTGTTGGTCGATCTGATGGCAAATCGACCAGTGTATGGCCACCTTATGATAGAGCGTAGAGGGAGGGAGAGACAGAATAAATACTTGCAGGGACAGATGGGGAGAGGCAGCGGGGATATTCACTCAGGGAGGGGGCTTTATGCTGTATCTCATATAGTTAGCTTAGCTATACGGGTCACGTTTAGCTAGCTAACTTATCCAGGGAACACAGAGTGCTGTAGAAAACTTCCTGAGCGGCATGCCCGACACTGTGTTGGGCATACCGCTTTCAGCTTATTTTTCCTGCACGACACAGTGTCGGACATACCGCTCAGGAGGTTAAAAAGACATTCAATGTAATTTGCCTTCTTAACCACTTAATGACCAGCTAACGCCGATAGGCGGCGGGTGGTCGTTTGTGGTTTTACATGGAAGTCCCATGTCAGTTCATGGAGGGTGTCTCCGTGAATAGCCTGCGAGCCTCCGATCGCGGCTCGCAGGCTAATTGTAAACACGCGGGGAAGAAGTCCCCGCTGTTTACATCAATACGGCGCTGCCTCTGATTGGCCATTTGATAGGCTGAAGCCTATCCTAGGCGGCGCAGGATGGATTTCCGTCCTGCGCAGTCCATAGGTAAAGGGAGAGGGATGGAGAGGAAGGGAGGGCGGAAATCAATGCGGAGGGGGGCTTGGCCACACGGAGCGGCGGCGATCAGCAGGTCATGCCCCTAGTGGAGAAAAAAGGGGGAAAGTCTGGTCGCCCTGCGTGGTTCCCAATCTGCAATCTGTGCTGTGGGCTGGAGAGCCCACGCAGCACAGAATTCTCCACAATAGCCCTCTCCTTAAGTGGTTTAAGAGGAATTGTCAGCCACAAAATCAAATTCCATTTACCCACTGCCCTGTGTTTAATTATACAGCATGCAACCTGACCCTGCATTGCAAGCATTCCAATCTAGTCAGAAATGTGTCTGTTGTAATAAATGTTATCTCAGTCAGACTGGCTCTATTTGGTACATTGACAACGAGAAGGAAGCTTGTCATAACCATCCCACATTCTGCTCCTCACTGATTGGCTAAGGGCAGTTCAGTGTGAAGCTGAAATACGATCTATGCTGGCTATGCTCTCGTGTTTACAAAGCAAGCTAGCTATGAGTTTCTAGGTGAGAAAAAAAAAAAGAGCAAAGGAGGAAATGACATCAGGATTGGCTTCAGTCAGAGGGAAGCAAGCTGGCAAACGCCTGAAATATATTTTTCTTTATTTACTATATAAAATTCACTGCAATCAAAACATGGACAGTACAACACATACGTTATTTAAGTAGAACAAGTAGTTATCAACTTATATGTTTTTTACTGGCATAGTATGGCTGTCCCTGCTGCTTTAAAACAGAAGGTACTGTCAGTGGCTGAATAGTGTAATGGTTAAGGGCTCTGTCTCTTCAAATCTCGGCTCTTCCTGCTCAGTAAGCCAGCACCTATTCAGTAGGAGACCTTAGGCAAGTTTCCCTAACACTGCTACTGCCTATAGAGCGTGCCCTAGTGGCTGCAGCTCTGGCGCTTTGAGTCCGCCAGGAGAAAAGCACGATATAAGTGTTATTTGACTTGTCTTGTCTTATTTGTCTTGTCTTGTCTTGTCTTTGAGAAAACAAATGTCACAACTGAGCTATATACAGTAGATTCCACATATAGTAAACCCCAAGGGATCTGGCCAAATAGTTTACTATATCAGGATGTCATACAGGCACATAGTCAGGATCATGGGGAGAGTTTACAATAGCCAGAAGTTTACTATATCAGAATTTACCCTAATGTGATTCTGCTGTAGTTGCAACAGTTGTGTTAAAAACAATCTTAAAGTGAGGTATCTAACTTCAGGTTAGATGCATACTCATGTAGAGGGAAGGCTCTGGATAGCATAGAGCCTTACCAGTCCTTGGTCCATCCCAGCGTCTGAAGTAGTGAGGGATGCAAGTACTTCCAAACTCTGCGGAGTGCCAAAGAGGTATTCGATCTAGCAGGCACTGGAATGTCTGACCAGGCAGAGGGCTCTAGGGTATCCAAAGCCTTCCTGCTACTTAGATATGTATCTAACCTGATGTGAAACTAACCTTAGGCCAGAAACCCACTAGGAGCGATTTCTAAGCACTAGTGATTTGAAAAAGCTCTTGCTAATGCCATGCTATGGGGGATTTTTAGAAAATCATATCGCTCAAGTGAGATCACACCCATAGCATTACATTAGCAAGAGTTTTCAAATCACAAAGTACTCAGAAAATCGCTCCTAGTAGGTTTCTGGCCTTAAAGAGGATCTGTAACCTAAAAACCATCCCCCTGGGAAGTACTTACCTTGGGAGGGGGAAGCCTCCGGATCCTAATGAGGCTTCCCCCATCCTTCTAAGCCTTACGAATCCAGCGCTGGCTCCCCCAAAACCACAGCCCACAAGGATGCCGATATCTGCAATATTTACCTATCATGATTCTGCACAGGTGCAGTAATGGCTTTCCGATTGGGCTCAGGTGGAAATAGCCGAGCCCAAACGGGTCCGCTCTACTGTGCGTACCTCATTGAGTTCAGCTATTTCCACTTGAGCCCCGTCAAAAAAAAGTCGCTACTGCGCTTGTGCTAAATCACGCTAGGTAAATAATTACCTTGGCGGTGTTCAGGGGCTGCCAGCACTGGATCCCGGAGGCTTAGGAGGAACGGGGAAGCCTCTTTAGGATCCAGAGGCTTCCCCCTCCTGAGGTGGGTACCCTCCAGGGGATGTTTTTTAGGTTACAGATTAACCTGAAGTGAGTTTCCACACTTCTGGTTCCCTGCCAGCTAAATGCTTGCATTGAAATTTGTGTCACAGAGCCGTGGCTGCATGCTGCCCTTCTGCCAGCAGTGTATAATGTGTATAATGTGTGCAGCAGCAGTTTCAGGATCACACACTGCTCCTCTCATCCGCCAGCTGTGTATGATAAGTGCAGTAGCAGAGAGGATCACACTGCTTCTCTCATCTGCCAGAAGTGTATTAGGTGTGCAGTAGTAGTTACAGGATCACACTCTGCTCCGCTCATCCTCACCTCATTATTCAGGTTCAGCACGGGAGCCATGACGTATCGCCACTCCGGTTCCGCCTGACAGTCACCGAATCACAGCCCCACTGCCTGTTCCAAGCACACCGATACCCACGTGTCTTCCTGGGTTCCTTCGAAACAAACGAGGCGCGCATGTGCGGCTACGGAAGCCGCCCAGGGGTAAAACTGGTAGCATTGCGAGCAGGCAGCGCTACGCT
Source organism: Hyperolius riggenbachi (assembly GCF_040937935.1). Taxonomy (NCBI): domain Eukaryota; kingdom Metazoa; phylum Chordata; class Amphibia; order Anura; family Hyperoliidae; genus Hyperolius; species Hyperolius riggenbachi. The sequence continues at coordinate 541,665,188 of NC_090646.1, forward strand.
TGCTTCCTGTGTATGGGAGTGGGACAACTCCATCATACACACACAGCAAGCGTAGCGCTTACCTGGCCTGCTCGCAATGCTACCAACTTGGCTTTGGACGGGATATGCTGCTATATAGCCGAGCTCCGCTACAGATTACTGCAGCGCCAGTGAATGCGGAGGGAGGGAAGTGTACTTCCACAACACAGCGCTTCCTATAAGTTTTGTGCATATATGTTCACATGGACGGACACAAACATCATTCCTCGCAACTATCCACGTCTTTCATTTAGGGGCATTTCACAAACACTAGATTTGCTCTCTCCTGCAATTTGCGATTTGTCAGTATTTTTAAATTGCACTGCTGAGATTCGTACAAGCCCATGGCCGCTTTCACACCATACGCGGAGAAACATGCATACTGATCAGTTGTTCCATAGCACTGCATTGTGAAAAAGCTTTCAGTTAAAGTAGAGTGACCAGGCCGTGGCAAAAAAAATTGGGGGCGTTTGCGCCGTGCTGAAAAAATGGGTATGGCCATGACATTGTGTGGGCGGGGCGAACGCAATGATGTAACAGCGAGGCATAAGAAAGCAGTGTTTCTGCCATGATGTGGTGAAACGAGGATTCACATCATGGGTGTGCAGAAACTGTATGATGCTATTTATTAGTATACCCGCCGTAACCCCAAAGAAGCAAATATAGCCAACTATGACCGTTAAATAATAAATGCAGCAACAGTTTCCCCAGACACCAGAAAATAAGCGTAATGTGGGCAGCAGTTCACCAGAAAATAACGCGATGTGGGCAACATGTCTGCAGGAAGTAACGCAATGTGGGCAACATTTCACCAGAAAATAAAACGCAATGTGGGCAACATTTCACCAGAAAAGAAACTGCAATGTGGGCAACATTTCACCAGAAAAGAAAACGCAATGTGGGCAATATTTCAGCTGTAAATAAATGCAATGTGGGCAACATTTCAGCAGTAAATAAATGCAATATGGGCAACATTTCAGCATTAAATAAACGCAAGGTGGGCAATATTTCACCAGAAAATAAAACAATCTGGGCAACATGTCAGCAGAAAATAACGCAATGTGGGCAACATAACAGTAAATAAACGCAATGTGTGCGACATTTCAGTAGTAAATAAATGCAATGTGGGCAACATTTCAGCAGGAAATAACGCAATGGCCTCTATTCATAAAACCTTTGGGGCGAAAAAATTCGTGGAGGGAAAATACCGCATCGGTATTTTAGACTTCTGGGTGGTCATTCATAAAAAAACCTTGACAACTGTAATAGAGTGCGGAGATTTCCCGCTGTAGGTTGGCGGTAGGCTGTCGGGAGCCTTGCGGAAACACAGAAGCAGGCAGAGTCCCTCCATGCGCTGCTCTCTCTGCTGCTGCTTGGGAGGTCTGTCCCATTCACTTACATGGTCTCTGCATGGTTCTCGCTACATCAGAGGAAGTGGTATTTCCCGTTCACATACCGCTTCCTCTAATCTTTATGAATGGACATTTTGTTACCTTCTCTAGGTAAATCTAGAAAATCACAGCACAAAGCGGAAATGTATCGCTCTGCTGGGAAATTGTAACTTTTCTTGCGGAAACAGCTTTTAAGAATGCACACTGTGCTAAATGGTCGGGAAAGTCAGCTGTTTTGAGCGGAAAACTTGCGGAACAGTTTTATGAATAGAGGCCAATGTGGGCAACATTTCACCAGAAAATAAATGCAATGTGTGCAACATTTCAGCAGTAAATAAACGCAATGGCTATCATTCATAAAGCATTTCCGCATGCAGAAATGCTTAAAACAGCTGACTTTACAGCACACGTAGCAAAATCTGCATTCATAAAGGCTCCTTCCGCATCAAAAGCTGACATTACCGAGCACAGCGATAAATCACCGCCTTGTGCGGTGCTTATTGTAAAAAATTTAGCAAAATGTTAATTCATAAAGATCTCCGCAAGCGGTGTGAGGTCGGGAAGTACTGCTCCCTCTGATGTGGCGATAACAATGTAAATGAATGGAGACACACAGACCTCCCAGGCAGTTGCAGCAGAGCGGAACACGGAGAAATGTATCAACTCGGCTGCTTCCGTGTCTCCGCAAGCCTACCGCCAGCTTAGTTCGGGGAATCTCCGCACTGCTACCGCAACTGGATACATTTTTATGAATCAGCAGTCAGAAGTCTAAAACACAGGCAGCGGTGTTTTCCCGCACTGATTCTCCTTACCGACAGCTCCTTTATGAATGATAGCCATTGTGTGCAACATTTCAGCCGAAAATAAACGCAATGGCTATCATTCATAAAGGAGCTGTCGGTAAGGAGAATCAGTGCGGGAAAACACAGCTGCCGGTGTTTTAGACTTCTGGTTGCTGATTCATAAAAATGTATCCAGTTGCGGTAGCAGTGCGGAGATTCCCCGAACTAAGCTGGCGGTAGGCTTGCGTAGACACGGAAGCAGCCGAGTTGATACATTTCTCCGTGTTCCGCTCTGCTGCAGCTGCCTGGGAGGTCTGTGTGTCTCCATTCATTTACATTGTTATCGCCACACAGAGGGAGCGGTACTTCCCTACCTCACACCGCTTGCGGTGATCTTTATGAATTAACATTTTGCTACATTTTTTACAATAATCACCGCACAAGGCGGTGATTTATCGCTGTGCTCGGTAATGTCAGCTTTTGATGCGGAAGGAGCCTTTATGAATGCAGATTTTGCTACGTGTGCGGTAAAGTCAGCTGTTTTAAGCATTTCCGCATGCGTAAATGCTTTATGAATGATAGCCAATGTGGGCAACATTTCACCAGAAAATAAATGCAATGCGTGCAACATTTCAGCAGTAAATAAATGCAATGTGGGCAACATTTCAGCAGTAAATAACGCAATGTGGGCAACATGTCAGCAGGAAATAACGCAATGTGGGCAACATTTCATCAGAAAATAAACGCAATGTGGGCAACATTTCACCAGAAAATAAACACAATGTGTGCAACATTTCAGCGGTAAATAAATGCAATGTGGCCATAATTTCAGCAGTAAATAAAGCAATATGGGCAACATGTCAGCAGAAAATAATGCAATGTGGGCAACATTTCACCAGAAAATAAACGCATTGTGGGCAACATTTAACCAGAAAATAAACGCAATGTGTGCAACATTTCAGCAGTAAATAACGCAATGTGGGCAACATTTTAGCAGAAAATAAACGCAATGTGGGCAACATTCGCCGCTGCCAGTTGCAATTACAGTGGCCAGAGTCCGGGACGTCCCGCTGCTTAAAGCGGGTAAAGCGGTCACCATAGTTAAAGGGAGGTTGCGAGCTGGATAAAAAATAAGATCTACTTACCTGAGGCTTCCTCCTGCTTTTCACGGCAGCCATATGGGATGCAAATGAGGAGGAAGGTGCAGCTGGACATTTTGATTTGAATGCACAGGCACCGGGGCTGCCTGTATACATTAACATTGGGGGGGGGGGGGAGCAGATTGTAAGCTCGCAAGGGCAGGGCTCTCACCCTTTTGTGTCATGAACTGTTATTAATTTAATTGCTTGCAAACTGTTAGACATTTATACATTTTAGTCATCATGTTAAATCAAATTGTAATCAGCAGTGCTGTATCTTGTATCAGTGTTCATATTTGATGTATATCATTGTCTGTATCATTATGTATCCCTTGTTTGTTTTCTTACATTGTACAGCGCCACAGAATATGTTGGCGCTTTATAAATAAATAATAATAATAATGTGGCGTCACAAGACCGATACTGAAATCGATCGGGAATTGGCCTGCGGCGTATGGGCAGCCAACCAAACTCCGATTTGATCAGAGAGAAAACCGTCTCTTGGTCGATCTGCTTATACATCACTAGATTTATGGGCACCTTTACAGGAACTTTACTGAAAGATATAATATATATATATATATATATATATATATATATATATATATATATATATATATATATATATATATATATATATAGCAATCCAAGGAGAGTGTAAGGTGTGTGCTTCTGACCAGTTTCACCTGACTTATATACTGGCTGCCTCAAGTCTAATGACTCATTCAAATTTAAACTGACTCTCGTCTAATTAAAATGGCAAAGCGTTGCAAGCTGCAATCGCCTACCAGATTGTGCAGGATCTAAGGCTACCTTCCTGACATTCCTGCAGGAGTTGGCCCACGCAAATTCTTGCATCTCAACAGGGGCGCCGCGTGTAAGCCTCCTTGTACCCCCAGGAAATGAGGGGCAGTGCAAACACCCCCACAAAGCAACCACTGCCCGGGAGCGCCGCAACTGCCCCCCAAAGGGGGGGGGGAGCGAGAACACGCCCCTGTTGAGATGAAGTGCCCCTGTTGAGATGCAAGAATTTGTGTGGGCCAACTCTTGCAGGAATGTCAGGAAGGTAGCCTAGATTCTGCACAATCTGGTAGGCGATTGCAGCTTGCAACGCTTTGCCATTTTAATTAGATGAGAGAAAGTTTAAATTTGAATGAGTCATTAGACTTGAGGTAGCCAGTATATAAGTCAGGTGAAACTGGTCAGAAGCACACACCTTTCAGGGCTCGTTTCCACTATTGCGGTGCGGAATCGCCTGGATTCCACCGCTGACGATTCCCCATGCATTTTTTGCCGGGAATTCGCATGCGAATTTGCATAGGTGAGGGTATATGCAATTTTAACCATGTCACTGCCTGTGTGAATTTACATTGGTACCTATGCGAATTCGCGGCAAAAAACACATGGGGAAATCGCATGCGATTTCCCTATTAAATACATTGCATGCGATTCGCATGCATTCCACTCGCAGGTGAATTCTGTGGCTCTTTTGTGCGTTTTTTCACCGCTGAAAAAAACGCAACTCAACAACGCTACAGTGGAAACAGGCCCATCCACTTGCATTACATGTGCGAATCCGCATGCGTCGGACGCATGCGGATTCGCGATAGTGGAAACGAGCCCTCACTCTTTGTTAAGCTTGGGGGTGTAATCTCCACAGTCAGCATACAACACATAAGCTGACGTGAAGGAGGTACACACACCAGCACAAGGGATCAGGATATCCCCAGTTTAGTGGAGGAGAGGACTGACTCCAATAGGAGATTGTGGTGCACAGAGCCGGTGCAGATCTGAACAGCCACAAACACTTTCGTAATAACGTCTCAGCGCAAAGTAGCGTTGAGCGCATAAACCAGGACTGAGGAGATCAGGACAGGTAGACAGAATGAACGCTTGCTAGCTAGCGATTACTTAGCGACAGCAAGCGTCCAAGACCAGACAGACTGGAATGAGGCAGCCAATGCGTTGCGGCGATGGCGTGCCTCACAAAGACAGGACAGGAGAGACAGGAATAGCAGGATCGAGATAGATGAACGTAACACAGATAAATATACAATAAGTATGTTTTCCTAGCGTATTACAATTACAGCTATCAATGAAACTATTCGTAACGTCTGACTAACATATGTATATATTGGCAATGAACCGATATATGACATAAGCAGGAACTCTGACTAAGACTGAAGTAATACAGGGAACAGGACTCAGAAGGATTCGCTATCTCTTCGCAGAGATGAACGCAATCCACAAACAGGACCAGGAACAGGATTCAGAAGGATTCGTTATCTCTTCGCAGAGATGAACGCAATCCACCAACAGGACCAGGAACAGGATAACTAGCTCAGCACGGGTGTTCACGATACGCGCAAACTACCAAAACGTGCTGGAAAACTGACTAGCTGAACACAGGAAATAAACAGTTCGTGTACGTATATATCAGCGACACTGATATATTAACGTAACACGAATACAAGGAAAATAACAAAATGCGCAAGTATGCGTATATATTGGCGATGAACCAATATATGACACAAGACAAGCAAGTAGCAACTTCTAGAACAAGAGCAGAACTAGGAGGACTCGCTGACCCCTTCGCAGGAGTCAGCGCAGTCCACACGGACCAGGAACGAGGTGGGGCACGAGCAGAGTAACAGATAGAGTCTGAAACTATGATAGCCCATGAGGCATTGCAGGAAGCAGTTCTTTATACTGAGGTCATCCAATGGGAGCAGACCTGCAGATTCCCACACAAGTGAATGGTAATTAATCACAGGCTGATAGCAGGAAAAGGCAGACAATGATATGCAGCCTGCAAGAAAGGGACCGCCCCTCCACTGCAGCAGACAATGTTTGTTTACACAAAAGCATATTAAACTGTCATAAACTTCAGAGCGACTGCAGATGGAATCAGCAACTAGTTTAAGTGCAAACCAAACTATGCAAGCAAATGCATGTAATGACATTAGAACTGCTTGGTTTGCAATACTAGTGCAGTCAGCAGTAAACGCTGCAGAAGCGATCATAACAGTACCCCCTCCCTTAAACGCGGCCTCTGGACGCCTATGAAAACTGACATATTTCTCCTGAACCACCCAAACCAAAAAATCAGAAGTGGGAAATCCAGCAAACTGATCTGACTGAAAATTCATGAAGGTCGGATCCGTCCGACAAAACCAAATTCCCGAATCAGTCTCACCAAAACTAGACCAATTGGAACCAGAACCTACCGAACCATGCCCGTCAGCACTACAAGCCTCAGTGTGACACCCATCAGAACCACGACTTCCAGAAAACAACCCCAAGAAACTCTCTGCGCGATACCCACCGCCTTCCAAGGACTGTCCAAAAACGCCAAAGCCTTTGCAATGCCCACCGGAACTGTCCCTACCAACACAAAACCCACCGTTGAACCAGTCCAAGGTACCAGGACAAGTTTCCTCAGAGATCTCCCAGAACACTTGGAAGCTCCAAAGAGATCCCCACAGGTCAGAACGCCCCTTAGGCTCACATGGAGAACTATCAAGAACCCCTATGGAACCCAGGGCAACTCCAGAGTCAGGGTCACAAGGACAAACATCAAGATCAGGGCTTTTAGGGACCAGAACCATCTCCGGGCATGCAGGCCAACCGGCAACATCAGAACATGTCTCCACTAGGGAAGCACGTGAGCACGCTAACACAGACACATCTGGGCAGTCTGGCATACGAAGCACATCTGGGCACACCAGCACAAGAGAAACCTCTGGGCATGTCAAGGAACTGCGAACCTCAAAGTCAGTCAAGACAGGACCGAAACCAGAACTGGGCAAAAAAAATTCATCATGACTAGACTTCATAGTTACTGGATTCTCACTAAAAACTGCAGGATCAGACTTAGATGTCGCTGATTCCAGCAGGGTTATTAACAAATCATGTTCAGGGGCATTTACAAGACAGGGCAAATCTTCTGATGTATGCACTGAACTAGACAGGGTTCCCATAGCTTCTTCTGGACTAGACAGAGACTCATCAAATACACTGGACTGGAGCTCATGAAGGGCTGCAAAACAAGTCAATATTGCAGCAATCCCCACTGAACTAGGCAAAACTGAGTAACTCACTGGACAGGAAGGGGGCTCTGGAACTTCTGCCACACCGGCCAGAGAACCAGAATTTTCCAGGATACAGGGCTGGGTTTCAGAAACACTCATTAACCCGGACTGAAATTCTGAGATTTCTATTATTTTTTCCAGCGAGTCAGAATTATCCATGTTACAGGGCAAGACTTTTGAAACATTCAGAGGACAGGGCTGGAGTTCCTCGGCTGTTACAACACTGGAGAGGGACTCAACAACATTGGTTAAATCAGACTGTGTACAGGGCAAGGTATCTAACACACTTGCTGACGAGGACAATATTTCAATGGCTTCTGCTTCGCTGGGCAGAAATTCATCAAGTTTTATTAGAGCAGACTGTAATTCCAAAGCAGCTGCTAGACAAGTGAATATTACTGCAACACCAACTGAGGTAAGCAGTGCTTCAGCCTCCTCTGCTAAAGGGTTTAAAGTATCCAAAGTACTGGGTGAAGCATAAGACTCTGCGACCACAGCTTCACTGGACAGGATCACTGAACAGTCCATATTGCAGGGCAAAACCATGGAAGCACCTGCTGGACAGCATAATGATTCTGTGACCTGAGTTTCATTGGAGAGATCTACTGCACAATTCATGGTACAGGGCAAATTTATTAGAAAATTTTCTGAACAAGGTAATAATTCTGCGATTTCAGGTTCACATAGCAGATGCTCTGAGCTATTCACGAAACTAGAGCGAGGTGTAGAAACAGGAAGATCAAGACACAATGTTTGCGCATCTGAATCACCATTCATTTGTAAAATTGGAAAATTCAGATGCTGGGGTTCTGAGTTTACTAGACAGGATTGCTGGGACTCGGAAACTGATGTAGTGCATCTATTGGCATCTGCTGGATCAGACAGGAGTTGAACTTTATTAACACAGGTAATTTCTGCAGAAGTGTTTGCAGAGACAGGCAAGATTTTTCTGGTGTCTGTTTCACTAAACAAAGAGTCATGAGTACTGGCTAGGCTGGACTCGAAAGTCAGCAGGACCTCTGGGTCCTCTGCTGATAAATTTGTGCAGGGCAAGATTAAGGAAGTATTAGTAATTTCTGTCTTACTGGGAAGTAACACTGAGTTATCCATGGTACAGGGTGGAATTACAGGAACTTCAATTTCACACAAAAGGAGCTCAGAATCACTCGCTGAATCAGCCAAAGGTGCTGAAGCAGGCGAGTCCTCAGGAACTGAGGAAGTGGAACAATCTCCACTTGACAGTGTGTCTTCCCTGGTATCAACTGATTGAATTGCATAAAAATCGTCCAGAATCATTCTCCACACATCGATCAATGGAGCCACAAAGTCATACCCACACACACCAGTTTTTATTAGGTTATAAGCAGACTTAATGCATGCATTCAATACTAATTCACTTTTTGCACTGTAAAACTGACAAAATGAACTTGCATCTTTCTTCCATTCATAGACCAGAGCTTCCATCTCTCCTTTCTCAAATGGAGGATCCCATGCATATTTAACAGCTGAGCATTCCGGCTGATCATAGTTTGCAAATGTGTTAGTGGCAGAAACATACATTGGGTTATTTAGCAGGTGATTGGCCGATTTCTTATTCCTAAGGATCTCCAATACCTGTAGCAAGTATTGAACTGTAGTGTATGCAAATTTCCCTTGCTGCACGAATAAATTGATCTGTTCAATACTCTGTAATATATCTTCATAATCATATTCAGATAATTCATTTAAACAAGAACCTTTATTTTCCCTGGCTAGCAATGAAAGTTCATTAGTAGTTTCATAGGTCCATTTGACTCCCCTGAATGGTGACTGAATTTCATTATCTGCTAATGGTGGAGTCTCGTTACAGATCTGATGCGCAGTCGCCAAGGACAACGACTCCGCTGATTGTAACGCTTTTCTTTTGGAGCGTTTACGTTTGGCTTTAGACCCTGCTGCCTTAGCAGAAGAAAAGTTATCAGAACAATTATCTGCTTGCTGATTATTTTTGTAGGCAGTAGAAGGAGCAGCTGATTGACAAGCTGCCAGGAGCTTATCAAAAGGGCTAGGCAAATCGGTTTTGCGCAGCCAGTTATGGATCACAAACGCTAGAAATTCCAGTGGTCTTTCTTTTAAATTGGTATGATCCAAGACATCGTAGGCCCACTGAAACAATCTTCCCTTAAATAAAACATAAACTAGCTGGGGGGCCCACGTTGAAACAGGAGTAGCCTGGAGCTCAGGATTGGCCAGGAACCTGGCACATTCAAAAAAAAACTCATTTTCTGTTTCAGAATTGAGCTTCTCAAATTTCTTAAAGGAACAGGAACCATAACAAACAGTGTCATTTTTGCTGGGAACCCCCCCCACAATGGGGATTGGTAATGGGGCTATCATAATGTTAAGCTTGGGGGTGTAATCTCCACAGTCAGCATACAACACATAAGCTGACGTGAAGGAGGTACACACACCAGCACAAGGGATCAGGATATCCCCAGTTTAGTGGAGGAGAGGACTGACTCCAATAGGAGATTGTGGTGCACAGAGCCGGTGCAGATCTGAACAGCCACAAACACTTTCGTAATAACGTCTCAGCGCAAAGTAGCGTTGAGCGCATAAACCAGGACTGAGGAGATCAGGACAGGTAGACAGAATGAACGCTTGCTAGCTAGCGATTACTTAGCGACAGCAAGCGTCCAAGACCAGACAGACTGGAATGAGGCAGCCAATGCGTTGCGGCGATGGCGTGCCTCACAAAGACAGGACAGGAGAGACAGGAATAGCAGGATCGAGATAGATGAACGTAACACAGATAAATATACAATAAGTATGTTTTCCTAGCGTATTACAATTACAGCTATCAATGAAACTATTCGTAACGTCTGACTAACATATGTATATATTGGCAATGAACCGATATATGACATAAGCAGGAACTCTGACTAAGACTGAAGTAATACAGGGAACAGGACTCAGAAGGATTCGCTATCTCTTCGCAGAGATGAACGCAATCCACAAACAGGACCAGGAACAGGATTCAGAAGGATTCGTTATCTCTTCGCAGAGATGAACGCAATCCACCAACAGGACCAGGAACAGGATAACTAGCTCAGCACGGGTGTTCACGATACGCGCAAACTACCAAAACGTGCTGGAAAACTGACTAGCTGAACACAGGAAATAAACAGTTCGTGTACGTATATATCAGCGACACTGATATATTAACGTAACACGAATACAAGGAAAATAACAAAATGCGCAAGTATGCGTATATATTGGCGATGAACCAATATATGACACAAGACAAGCAAGTAGCAACTTCTAGAACAAGAGCAGAACTAGGAGGACTCGCTGACCCCTTCGCAGGAGTCAGCGCAGTCCACACGGACCAGGAACGAGGTGGGGCACGAGCAGAGTAACAGATAGAGTCTGAAACTATGATAGCCCATGAGGCATTGCAGGAAGCAGTTCTTTATACTGAGGTCATCCAATGGGAGCAGACCTGCAGATTCCCACACAAGTGAATGGTAATTAATCACAGGCTGATAGCAGGAAAAGGCAGACAATGATATGCAGCCTGCAGGAAAGGGACCGCCCCTCCACTGCAGCAGACAATGTTTGTTTACACAAAAGCATATTAAACTGTCATAAACTTCAGAGCGACTGCAGATGGAATCAGCAACTAGTTTAAGTGCAAACCAAACTATGCAAGCAAATGCATGTAATGACATTAGAACTGCTTGGTTTGCAATACTAGTGCAGTCAGCAGTAAACGCTGCAGAAGCGATCATAACACTCTTATTGGATTGCATATATATATATATATATATATATATATATATATATATATATATATATATATATATATATATATATACACACTAGGTATTTAGGCCGGTTCCAAAAACGGTGCTAGAATGACTTCCAGCGTGTGTAGCTGCCCGTGCATGTCCGTCCGGCCATTACCCTGACATCGCACTGCGGGAAGGGTTTCACCACAATATCAGCCATACAAACATCCCTGATGATCTATACCTGAAAAGATAAAGATTTCATAGGGAAACGGGTATTGGCTACTGAATAGGTTAAAGTTTCTCTTTGCCTTTACCCAGGGTTTCCATACATGGTACAATTTTTTTCATCCAATCTTACTATTTCTATGTAGTGTAAGGGTAAATTAAAGAGGAACTTCGGCCTAAACAAACATACTGTCATCAAGTTACATTAGTTATGTTAATTAGAATAGATAGGTAATATAATCTCTTACCCACCCTGTTTTAAAAGAACAGGCAAATGTTTGTGATTCATGGGGGCTGCCATCTTTGTCATGGGGGCAGCCATCTTTTTGGTTGAAAGGAGGTGACAAGGAGCAGGAGACACAGTTTCAACTGTCCTGTGTCCTGATTACCCCTCCCAGCTGCACACGCTAGGCTTCAAATGTCAAATTCAAAATGTAAAAAAAAAAAAAAATTGCACCAAAACAGCAGAAAGAGAACAACAAAATCAGAAATCCCATCATGCTTTGCACAGCATCAGGGGAAAAATGCCCGGGCAGTTTTCTTCTGTGCAGCTAAAAATGAGGTTTGTATAAGAGAAACAAAGTTCTGATGCTGTGAAACTGTTTAAGAAACAGAAAGCCTTTTCAGCACTGCTGAGTCGATTTTTAGTCCGGATGTTCACTTTAAGTGAATATACTGAAAGGATAATTTAGGCATCTCCCTTATATTACATGGAAATGTTAAGATTGGAAGAAAAAAATTGTACCATGTACGGGCACCATAAGAGCCACCCACTGCTGATGTCACAGATGCTGGCAAGCTGCCAGTTGATGCTTCATGTATTCTCCAACACCAGGAAACCCCCAATTCTAAAAAGAATTGTGCACTTAGCCTGTCGAGATGTCCCGAACGGTCCGCCCGCGAACGGTTCCAGGCGGACTTTAGGTGGTTCGCGTTCGCCCCACAATGCTCCATTGAGCAGAACTTTTACCCTCTACATCACAGTCAGCAGGCACATTGTCACCATTTAGACTACACTCACTCTTGGAGCCCCCCCCCCCCTTATAAAAGGCAAGGTTCTCCTCCCGTTTCACTCACTCGTCTGCCTACAGTAATTAGTTAAGGGACAGCTGCTGACAGACTCTGCTAGGGAGAGTTTAATTAGACTCTTGTAGGCTTGTTCCTAGCTGATTGTTATTCCTTATATTACCCTCCTCCCTCCCGCCCTCTTTCATTCCCTCTCTACCTCTCTCCCTCCTCCCTCCCTCCCTACTCTGGAGGTGGGCCGGAGCATTGGGGAGTGGCTGCGTGGGCTTAGGATGTCTGCGGGGGACCATTAAAAGCCCCAGGTAAGTTCAACTCATTTTCCCCCGACCCCCCTACAGTGTCCCTTTAAGGATTTGTAGCATGTCAAAAGCCAACTCACATTGGCTGGGAATAGAACCCAGGCCTACTGCTCTGTAGGCTGCTATCCTAACCATTATACCACCAACACTACATGCTGAAACTTCTTGGCGCAGACTTACTTCCTCCCTCCAAAAGACACACATACATCCCCATAAAATCATTCAACAGCAACTACATGCACAGTCTTTGTGGTAGACAGTCTGTGTGGCACAATTGGTTAGTGCGTTTGGCTGTTAATTGCAAGGTTGGTGGTTCAAGACCACCCAGGCATGGCCTGGCTTTTTGTGTTCAACAGTTGTCCGAAGAAAACCCCAGATAGCCAGGTAGATTCATCTCTCTCTCTCTCTCTCTCTCTCTCTCTCTAGTAGGGATGGTCACCGCTTTCCGCGGAATTGTATTTTCCGCAATTTTAGGTGGAAATTGGTCATTCCGTTCCGTTTGGCCGGAACGGAATTGCGTTTTCAATCTGGCGGAATTCCAAAATTGCCTGTGAAATTCTGCCGGCGTCCGTTGATGGTTTTAAGCTGAAAATTCACTTTAATGGCATCAAGTCCTAGAGAGAGAGAGGGAGAGAGAGAGAGCTCATTTTTCTCTTGGGTATATCACAATGGTACATGCTAGACTGGCTTCAGCATGTAGTGTTGTTGGTGGTATAGTGGTTAAGTGAGTTACCTACCACACACTGAGACCTGGGTTCAATTCCCAGCCACGGTATGTAAGCTGGCTTTTGAAATAGTACAATTCCGTGGATTAAGCAAGCTAATTTTTCTCTTGAATTGATCATAATAGTACATGCTAGGCTGGCTTCAGCTAGAGATGTCGCGAACCTCCGATTTTCGGTTCGCGAACCTCCGCGGAAGTTTGCACACCGCAATAGACTTCAATGGGGAGGCGAACTTTGAAAACTAGAAACACTTATGCTGGCCACAAAAGTGATGGAAAAGATGTTTCAAGGGGTCTAACACCTGGAAGGGGGCATGGCGGAGTGGGATACACGCCAAAAGTCCCGGGGAAAAATCTGGATTTGATGCAAAGCAGCCTTTTAAAGGCAGAAATCACATTGCATGCTAAATTGCAGGCCTAAAGTGCTTTATAACATCTTGCATGTGTATACATCAATCAGGTAGTGTAATTAGTGTACTGCTTCACACTGACACACCAAACTCACTGTGTAACGCACCGCAAACAGCTGTTTGTGTAGTGACGGCCTTGCTGGACTACTGCGCACCATAGCAAGGATTGCTCTTCCTAACTCAGTGATGTCTGGTTAGGTAATGTCTGTCTGCCTTATCAACTGTCGATGGTTCTTTCTCTACCATTGTTAAAGCTTACATCTATTTTTTTTACATTATATTTTCTACTTGCTGTTCAGTACCTGCAACGAGAATCTATTATGGAGGGCAAGTCTGCCATTGTGACCAAGGGTAATGGCGGGGGAACCCTTCCTGGTGTGATTCCGGTCCGGAGTTGTAGCCTAACAAACGGTCGGCTACCACCAAACATCCATTGCAAGGAGGGCAGCAGGCATGCCCGCCCGAGGTAGTGACCAAAAATAACAATACGGGACTCGGGAGGCCCTGCTGTTTTTGGAATGAGTTGACTTTAAATCCTTTAACGGGAATCAGTTATGGAGGGCAAGTCTGCCATTGTCACCACGGGTAATGGCCCGAAGTGGGAGCCTGCTGAGACCCATGCTGTACCTGCCCTGACCGTGCTTTGCAGACCAGGCATCTGTGGTCAGGTGGACCCTTGACCCAGCGGAAGACAAACCAAGTCGAAAGCATTTGCTAGGAATGTTTTATGGAGGGCAAGTTTGCCATTTTTTTCAATTGTGTGAAACCGTTTGATGATACTATAGTCTAAGTACCATGGTGACAGGTGACCACTGACTACGGGAAATGGCCGGGGAATCCGGTTTCTATTGCGTTCCGGACTTGGAGCCTAAGAAACGGCTACCACCACACATCCAGGCAAGAAGGGCAGCAGGCATGCCCACCCCGAGGTAGTGACTAAAAATAACAATACGGGACTCGGGAGGCCCTGCTGTTTTTTGAATGAGTTGACTTTAAATCCTTTAACAGGAATCAGTTATGGAGGGCAAGTCTGCCATTGTGACCACTGACCATGGGTAATGGCGGGGGAACCCTTCCTGGTGTGATTCCGTTTACTGAACAGTAAAGGTAGTTATATGCAGTGAGGTGGGTTCACTCAACACAACAGGTAGTTATATGCAGTGAGGTGGGTTCACAGAACACAACAGGTAGTTTGTTATATAGTTAGTTATATGCAGTGAGGTGGGTTCACTGAACAGTAAAGGTAGTTAGATGCAGTGAGCTGGGTTCACTGAACACAACAGGTAGTTAGATGCAGTGAGCTGGGTTCACTGAACACAACAGGTAGTTAGATGCAGTGAGCTGGATTCACTCAACACAACAGGTAGTTAGATGCGGTGAGCTGGGTTCACTGAACAATAAAGGTAGTTAGATGCAGTGAGCTGAGTTCACTGAACACAACAGGTAGTTAGATGCAGTGAGGTGGGTTCACTGAACACAACAGGTAGTTAGATGCAGTGAGGTGGGTTCACTCAACACAACAGGTAGTTAGATGCAGTGAGCTGGGTTCACTCAACACAACAGGTAGTTAGATGCAGTGAGCTGGGTTCACTCAACACAAAGCTAGGTATATGCAGTGATGAGGTGGGTTAAGTAAACACAACAGGTACTGGGTATATGCAGTACTGGGTAGTACAATGTGCAGCTCCCTGTCACACACACAGGTAGTCACTGAATGTGCTGGGCTGCTGGCAGTGGCACACACACTATGAATTAGCAAGGCTGTGCATGCAACAAAAGTGTCAGTTTGACACACAGAAAAAAAAAAAGTACAGGATTAGCTCTGAAAAGAGCTGTTGAGGGGTGCTATAAAAGCAATAATAATCAGCCAGGAGCAAGCTAAGCAGCCAAGAATCTAACTAATCTGTCCCTAGGAGAACAATCTGCAGCAGCTCGCCCTAGTCTGTCTAATAGCAGGCAGACGAGTGACTGTAATGGCCGACGGAGGCTGCCTTATATAAGGGGGGGGGCTCCAGGGCTTAGTGTAGCCTGAATGGCTACAATGTGCCTGCTGACTGTGATGCAGAGGGTCAAAGTTGACCCTCATAGTGCATTATGGGGCGAATCGAACTTCCGCAAAAGTTCGCCTGCTGCAGGAGAACGCGAACCACCAAAGTTCACCTGGAACCGTTCGCTGGCGAACCGTTCGCTACATCTCTAGCATGTAGTGTTGGTGGTGTAGTGGTTAAGTGAGTTACGTACCACACACTGAGACCTGGGTTCAATTCCCAGCCCAGCCTGGGTTCAATTCCCAGCCATGGTATGCAAGCTGGCGTTTGAAATACTACAATTCCCTGGAAGATGAGACCCTCCTCCCTCCGGGAGAAGGGAGTGAGGGAGGAGGTATTCCTGATGTCATAAAGCAGTGTAGGCCTGCAATTGAACATTCAATAAGATTTCTGACCTTAAAACACTGCTCTGTATTAAATCCAGATTTTTTTTTCTTCCTCCAGGTATTAGACCCCTTGAAACATCTTTTCTATCATTTTTCCAGTCAGCAGAAATTTTTAAGTTTGCCTCCCCATTGAAGTCTATTGCGGTTCACGAAAGTTTGCACGAACCGAACCTTCCGCGAAAGTTTGCGAACCGAAAATTGGAGGTTCACGACATCTCTATTAGCCTGCACACCACAACCACTGCACTAAACCGCTACCTACAACTGTGGGAAGGGTTTTGCCACAATACCAGCCATACAAACATCCCTGATGATCTATACCTGAAGAGATAAATATTTCAAATGGGAAAGGTGGTATTGGCTACTTATTAGGTTAAAGGGAACCTGAAGTGAGTAAAATTATTTAAAATAAACACATGACGTAGCTGCAAATGAATATTACATACTAACCTCACCGTCAGTTCCTCTCAGAAGCTCACCATTTTCTTCTTACAGTGATCCCTTCCAGTTCTGACAATATTTTGTCAGAACTGAATTATACCAGTTGCGTGTATATCAAAAAAGGGCGCCTGGAAAAAAGGGCGCGGGATATAGCCGAAATTATAAGTTGTAATGTAAAACAATATTTTTCGTTTATAGCTTATAAACGAAAATATAGTGCTAAATCGGTTAAATAAACGGAAATGAAACGGCAAAATACCGTCTATAACAACAAACGAATTCGGAAATGAAACGTCAAATAGCGTCTATAACAAAAAACGATATTTACATTTGTATTAAGCATAGTAATACGATGGTAGATTTTACAGGTATTTTACTGCAATTATACCTAACTGTAGGCTCTCCCTATCCCTAACCCCTAGACCCCTCCTTTGTGTAAATATACATAATTTAATAAATTGTATATATTACAAATATTGTACTGTAACTATACCTATCCCTACTCTCACACAAACCCCCTCCCTGTACCTATCCCTAACCCCTAGATCCCCCTGGTGGTGCCTAACCCCTAGACCCCCCTGGTGGTGCCTAACCCTAACTAACCCCCTGGTGGGGCCTAACCCTAACCACCCCCCTGGTGGCGCCTAACCCTTACCACCCCTTGGTGGTGCCTAACCCTAACCACCCCCTTGGTGGTGCGTAACCCTAACCACCTCCCTGATGGTGCCTAACCCCTAGACCCCCCTGGTGGTGCTAACCCCTAACCCCCCCCCCCCCCCAGGTGGTGCCTAACCCTAAGACCCCCCTGGTGGTGCCTAACCCTAAATCTCCCCTTGTGGTGCCTAACCATCCCCCTGGTCGTCCTTAACCCTAACTATCCCCCTGGTCGTGCTTAGCCCTAACCATCCCCACTGCACAAACACCCTTACACACATATAAACAATAATATATTTAATCCTTAAAATACTTCACTATAAATAACATGAATAGAATAATTTATATATTTGTAATAGAATAAATAGCGTTAATATCACGTACACATTAATAATATTATAAATAGAAAAAGGAAATAGAATAGATAGCCTTACAATCACGTACGCATTAAAAATCTTAAAATAACGGTAATATTAAAAGCGATATATTAGAAAACTATAATCAATGCATTATAAGTGTAAAAACCAAAGTTAATACCAAAAGCGATGTATTTCCAATAGAACAAGGTTGAAAACGATATTTAAGCATTATACGAATGAAAAATAATTTTAAATGATAAAATAAGTGTAAACGAAAATTTACTTGTTACAGCCCTGAAAGCGAAATTTAAAAACGGAATAATAAGTAAAAGCTCCTATAAGCGAAATTTAAAAACAAAAAAATAAGTAAACCACAAAGTTAAAACAAACGTGTAAACAATATTTGTAATAAACCTTATACTGTAAACGAAAACTTTTGTTAACACGATCCCTGCAATTTCTCTATTTCTCTGGGTGCCCTTATTTCCTGTCGGGCGCCAAATAGACGATATTTTGCATTGCAGTGTATGGCGGCGCCCTTTTTGTCCATTAGCCATATGCGCTGTTTTTTACTGGCCCGACCAGTTGCTGTCAGTTAAATATCAGCTGCTGTCAGTTACAACTGAATTTGCAAGGTAATGTCCATGTTTTCCTATGGCTCAAATGGGTGATATTACAGTTTAACAGTGTGCTGACCAGGAAGCTGTTATGGGGTAATGGCCATTTTTAAAATGGAGGACGGAAAATTCCATTGATCACAGTGGACAAATGGGACGCAGGAGAGAAGAAAAAGATTGAGGAGTAGACTGCACAGGAGGTAAGTATGACCTGTGTATGGTTATTTTGACTTTATTTTCAGTTCAGGTTCTCTTTAAAGTTCCTCTTTACCTTCACCCAAGCTGACCTTCAGTTGTCCATTCAGTTATGGGCATCAGTTGTCCATTCAGTTATAAAGGACAGCAACTGATAAGTGTAAGAACCCCTAAAGAGCCACCCACAGCTGATGTCACAGATGCTGGCAAGCTGCCAGTTAATGCTTTATGTATTCTCCAATACCAGGAAACCCCTGATTCTCAAAAGAATTGTGCATTTAGCCGGCACCGCACAACCACTGTACTAAGCTGCTGCCTACAACTGTGCCACCCACACTGAGCTACTGCCCAGAACTGCACTGCACACACTAAACTGCTGCCTACAACAGCGCCACACACACTTAGCTGCCGCCCCCAGTTGCTTCTGGGTCTGTGCATATTTACAGCCAGTGGTACTATAGGATTCCTGGCAGATTGGCTGCTAGCTGGGCAGTTTAACTGTCATGTCAACGGGCTGCAGTGTGTCCACCTAATTACACCTGTGTATTAGTATATAGGATTTGCTGCCACAACCATCACACCTGCATGGGACTGGGCAAAATTTACTGTCAGAATTTGTGGTAGCATTCATTTCATTTTGGGGCAAATTAGCAATTATATGTATAAATGTATCATGCAACATTCAATCTTTGTACAGTAAGTGTCCTGGACATTATGTGCATATCTTCTGCCTGTGTTTGCATGGGTTTCCTCCAAGATCATCCATTTTCTGCCAAATCCCCAAAACATGCATACAGTAAAACCCCTATTATCCGGCACTAATGGGATTGGCTGATGCTGGATAAGTGTAGTTTCTGCATCTCATGTGACGGAGCATCTACACGTATTTGGTAGTTTTTAATGAAAGAACTGAACATCTTCACACATATTATTTATATGTTGAAGTCTAGGCATGGATGGATATTTATACTTTTTTCCCCATAAGGCCCAGTGCCCCACACCAGAATGGGCAGTTCCCTGCTTCATGTACAGCAGAACCTTCTCTAATATGCAGCAACTTACTTCCTCCGTGTGCAGCACCCCTGTGCCTGCAGCTCTCTCTTCTATGTGAAGTCACTCCCAACATGCAGCCACCTATTCCATTTGCAGTAATTCTTTTTTCCATTCGGAGTTCAACATGTGAGCACCCACATCTGTGTGCACACTTCTTATTTCACTTGCAGTTCCCCTCTTTCATGGCAGCAGCCACCCTTTCTTATATGCATCCACCATTTGTGCTGCATCCCTGCTAGACCATGGGCTGTGTGGTCCTTGCAAAATTCTGCTGCTAGGTATTCCTATGAATGTCATTTTGCTGATCTGGAATGAGACAGTAAGAGGGAGATAACTGTAATGTAACCCAAAGGTAGTGGGCCCGAGTTTCCTCCCAAAACACAGTTAGGCAAAGTCACTATAGAGGTAATTAGAAAAAGTCCCCCCCCCCTCCCCCAGTATAAAAACCCACACACATAATAAGGCAGTGTTTCTCTCCCCCACAAAAAAACAAAAACAAAACCCACATAAGAAACCAATGTGTCCCCCATGATGTGGTGGGACGGGAGATTCGCATCATGGATGTGCAGATGATAGAAAATGTGTGATGTTATTGTGCCCATGTGGATCAAAATCTCTAAGGGATGCCATGATGAATTAAGGCAGTTCTGAAGGCAGGAAGGGGTCAAACTCAGTACCACCAAACTCAGTACCTAATAAAGTGGTCAGTGCAATATATCAATTTTTCTGTCATTGCATTTTTTTTGATTCATGTATTAGCATACCACTTACTAATCATGAGCCCCCAAAATGCAAAATGCTGCATCAATAACCCCAAAGTATGAACTGCAACCACTATGACCATCAAATAAAATGAAAATGCGTCAACTATTACCTTCGACACATGAAATGTGGCAAACGTTAACTCCGCCTCATGCAATGCAGGGAATGTTACCTCCGTCACATGAAATGCGGAAAAAGTTACTACTGACGCATGAAATGCAGCAAACGTTACCTCCACCATATGAAATATGACAAACGTTACCTCCCACACAGGAAATGCTATCATGTTTATTACAGGTGACTGACATACCATGACATGCACCTATCAAAATAGTTTTGAAAAGTACAAATTTTGCGATGCTGGCAATTACTTCTTTCCCATCTTTAAACTTCTGAAGACTCTGTACCTTCTGTTACAAACTTATTTTTTGTTTCATACCTTTTGTATATATACCTTTTTTTGCAGTCATGAGAGGGGTAATGCACTGACACAAATAGTGTCACCTCCTTTCAGTTAACAGCAGAATTAGCTCAACGAAATGGGGCGGGAGACCTGACTTCACCTCTCCCTCTCCATGGGCCCCTTCCTGTTGCAGAATTGTGTGGCTTGGGTGATATAAAGTCTCACCTGCTCCTGATCTTGTCAGAATTAGCTTTCAGGAGTATTATCTTCCTCAGATGTAATTTTGCCTTCCTAAAATAGACAGTATTTGCAAACATTCAGCTGTAAGTGAGCAACTGTGGTTTCCCAAGATGCATCACTCCTGAATATGCAAATAATCTATTTATGCCCTTGAAACCATGTTTCACATCCAGAACCACTGGTGCAAAGTGAGCCTATAGCTAATGGATTTGACAGTGCCACAACAATCCAACATATGTACAGCCTGTTTCGGATTTACTGGTTCTCATCAGTGCATGGTATGGATTGCTATGGGTCCACGGAATGGTATCCAAGCAGCTGCCAGGCGTTTTCTCACATTTTCTGGATCAGTTGTCCTATTCTGGGTTAAGATCTGACTAGAATTTAAAGGGGTCCTGTAGGGGGAGGGGGGGAACCTGAGGATAAAAACCGAAAGTTACTTGGGGCTTCTCTCTGCCCCATGTAGTAGTAATGTCCCACGCTGTTCTCCTCCGATCCACCATTCCCCACCGGCAGACCAGCAATTATTCGTCTGACATAGCCGAATAATGCGTGCTGCCATTCGCGTCATCGGAAGCTTGCTGCGCAGGTGCAGTACGAAGTTTTCTTGTAAGCTTCCGATGACGCGGGCGGGAGCGAGCAGGCCAAGGCCGCGCATCCGCAGTTGGATTGCATGCTGCACTAGACTGGGGCCGGCAGCGGGGAACGGCAGATGGGAGGAGGACGGCGTGGGACATTACTGCTACAGGTGGCTGATTGAAGCCCCAGGTAAGTGGTGGTTTTTATCCTCAGGTTCCCCCTACAGAACCCCTTTAAGGAGTCAGATAGAAAATGCAGACAGACCCACCCTCTCTGGTACATCTGAGTGGCAAGTATTGACAGAGCCCTTGCCAACTTATGGGCATTTCTAGTGATACACCACTTTTTTGGCAGTGTTATTGTTTCTCCCCTGTTGATTCCCCAACTCTGACTCATCTATTTTATTGAAAGTCACCTTCCTCATCACACAACATTAACCTCTACCAGATGCTTACCCCTAACCTTCCAGCCAATGTAAACCCCCTCTTGATGCCTAACCTGACTTCCCCTCCCCAGATGTTGAAACAATCACAACGTTTAACCTTAACCACCACCACCCCCACTGAGGTTAACCCCTTTCTAAGGGCTGGTTCAGACGGACGCTTGCGGAGCGTTTACCGCAAGCGTTCGGAACATCGCGGTAAACGCTCCCATTCAAGTGAATGGGAGCGTTTACACCGAGCTTTTGCACGCTTTTACCCGAACGCGGCGTTCGGGTCCCGATTTTCGCGAGCATTCGGGCTGCCCCTGGAAGCAACATGTAGCTTCCAGGGAGCGGCCAACCGCGACGGCTAATGTTCCCCTAGGGGAAAAAAAAAACGCGGCCGCATCAGAACGCGACCGAAGGCTACTGAAAGCCTGACCGCGCAGCTGCCGCAACGCCCCCAGACGCGACGCTACGCAGACGTCCGTCTGAACCAGCCCTAATGCTTAATCCTAAGGCCCCCACCACACACACACACATTCATGTTAACAACTCCCTGATGTGTATCCTTAACCTAATCTCCTAACACTACGCAGTAATTTTAACCCCCTCCCCTTCCCACACCCCTTACATTAAACCCCCTAAGCCATGCCTAATCTTAAAGCGACTCTGTAACAAAAAAAAATCCCCTGGGGGGTACTCACCTTGGGAGGGGGAAGCCATAGGGTCCCAATGAGGCTTCCCCCATCCCTGTAGCTGCAGGCAGTCCAGCGCTGGCTCCCTCGAAGCATCCCAGAATCCTCCCCTGATAAGTGCTGATTTATTTACCTTCCCTGGCTCCAGCGGGGGAGCAGTTGTGGCTCTCAGCACGAGAGCTGTTGCAGCCCTCAGAGATAGGCGGAAGTAGCCGATCTCCGTCGGGTCCGCTCTACTCTGCAGGCGCAGGAGACTTGTGCCTGCGCAGTAGAGCGGACCGACAGGTATCGGCTATTTCCGCCTATCTCCGAGCAGAGAGCCGATACTGCTTCTGCGCTGGAGCCGGGAAGGTAAATATTTACATCCCCGCTATTCGGAGGGGCACAGCGAGACCACCGTGGGACACAGGAGGATGGGAGAAGCCTCAATCGGATCCGGAGGTTTCCCCCACCCGAGGTGAGTACCCCACGCGGGAACTTTTTTTAGTTACAGGTTTTCTTTATGCAATAACTCAGATTTCCAGTTCTCATTGTCTTCACACCCAGCAACAAATCAAAGCAGCAGTCCCATAATCTTCACATATGAGGCTTGTATCGATCCCTCCTGTAGCATGTCCTGTCGGTTGCAGTGGAGCTGCAACCGAGCAGTTTTGATTTCTCTGCTTGCATTTGGTTACTTAGTTTTGATTGCATTTGCAATAAGTCTCATTGCCATCTGCAATCACTCTGCAGTTCAGAGCAGCTCAGGATGTTGTCATGAATCCACCTATGGCTTGCTGCAGTTGAACTGCAGCCAGACGGCTCTGGATTTCTTACATGCATGGTGTTGCATAATTTGTCATGCATTTGTAATGAGAGTCCTTTCCATTTACAGTCAGCTTGCAGCCTTCAGTCAGCCTAACACAGGATTGAGTGATTACCAATGTGTGGGAATTTGCATGTCTGCTCTCATTGGCTGATGTCCATAGAAAAGCCTGCTCCTCCTCTCACACCTTGCCTGTCATAGCATTCAGCTTTGCCTTAGTTGACTTCTGGGTTCCTTGTGTGAAATTTGAATTGTATTGCATTACCTTGCTTTGCTTGCTTGGACGTTCACTTCACCCGCGGGGGTACAGTGAAGTCTTACTATCCTGATAGATTGGAGACTGCCTTCACCAGGTTGGTGACTGGTAGTATTCCTACTAGTAATGTTTCTGTGGACTTCACTATAGCTGTAGTTGCCATTAGTTGCGTTCCTTCCTGTTTGTCTTGTCTATGCCTGTATGGATGCTTGCTATTGCTGGGGCAGCGATTAGATTGGCAAACATTCCTTCTGTCTGTCTGTTCCTGCTGGTCTTTTCCCTGTGGACGTAACTATAGCAACGGTTGCTATTGGTTACGCTCCTACTTGTTTGTCTTGTCTATGCCTGCATGGGTGCTTGCTATCGCTGAGACAGCGATTAGATTGGCAATCATTCCTTCTGTCTGTCTGTTGTCTGTCCTTGTTACTCAGTGTGGTGGACATCAGATGCTCAGTGCTGCGGTCGCACTGAGCAACCATTGTGTCTGTTTATTGTGGCGGTTATCGGAAGCTCAGAGCTGCGGTCGCTCTGAGCAATCTTGCTCCCTTGTTCATAGCTCCTGGTGTGATCTGTGTAATCTCCTTCACAAGGGCATTCCACTCTATTACCTAATATCACCCAGCTGCATAGTCTTGCTTGCTCTGGTGGTACTCTGGTTTTCCCAGCCTCAGCCGCTATACCTTGCACGTTAAGACCTGGGGGTAACCGAAGTCAGGAGACATATTCAGTGACCTCTTCAAGCGGGGACTTGTCTATAGGTAAAGACCGTAGGCCGAGCTCAAAGCTACGGCACTAGATTGGGGTATAGTGGCTGAAGGAAAACAAGAGATCTGCCAGGCATTACAGGGCTTTAGTTATTAGCCAAGCGCTAATATCCTTATCAACTGTACTGCAAGGGGTTATGTTGCACCCCTACCCTCCTTAATGCCTCTTTGTAACCCTGTAACAGCTCTGCACATTGTCAAAAGACCTGGCTGTCTGACTCCTGTGATTCAAAAGTATGGTAAGAGGATGGTAGGATAAAATTGGGCTATTGTAAAACACAGGAGGTTGGAAACATTCCAAAATAGTGCTGCTCGGTTGACAATCTAAGCTGGATACAAAAAGGATCAAAGGAGGCATGGTCTGCTTTAAGTGTTTTTGGTGAATATTCAGCACTGACACTTTTTAGTATTAGAGCATACCATAATCTCCATGTAACAAGGGCCGGACAACTACTGTTTTGACACATGCTGAGTTACAGGATTGTAGGCAAGTTGATGCACTTGTGGCATCAAAAAAAGATGTTGAGTATTGTGTGTTCATTCATTTGCACTTCATTTGCACTACCAGTAGTTTCATCAAAAATTACAGCAGCTTTCCGGAGTATTATCTTCCTCAGATGCTGAACATTTTTTTTTTATTTCCAACTTCTGCATAATAAGAACACAAGGACGTAACTATGGAAGGAGAAAAAAAAAAGTTAAAGAAAAACTCACATGTAAGAGCTGGTAGTTGTTTAGGAGGCTTAAATGGAACCTAAATCCCAAAGAACTTACCTAGGGGCTTCTACCAGCCCCCTGCAGCCACCCTGTGCCCGCACCGTCACTGAGCAATCCTCCAGTCCCCCACAGTGCTCATCTTTTGGCCAGGCGACTCAGCCAGTTGACGGGCACTGCGCATGTGCGGCCATGGCCTCGATCGCACTCCCATTGCCAGGAGCGTGTGCAGTAGAGATCTCCCTATACTGCGCATGCGCAGAGCTCACCCATGTACAGGAGTGCGATCAAGAGGTGCACAGACCAGAGCCGCATATCCAGAAGGAAGAGGGGCGCTGCAGGGAACTGGAGGATCCCTCAGTGACGGCGCGGGCATAGGGCAGCTGCAGGGGGCTGGTATTGAAAAGGATTATCATCCCAGTGTTTTCTGGTCACATTCAAAGCCGACTTACCGAACCATAGCATTTAAAGGGAACCTAAACTGAGCAGTTGCCTGACTCTCCTGCGGATCCTGTGTCTAATACTTTTAGCCACAGCCCCTCAACAAGCATGCAGATCAGGTGCTCTGACTGAAGTCAGACTGGATTAGCTGCATGCTTTTTTCAGGTGTGTGATTCAGCAACTACTGCAGCCAGTGAGATCAGCAGGACTGCCAAGCAACTGGTCTTGTTTAAAAGGAAACATCCATATCCCTCTCAGTTAAGGTTCAATTTAAAGATACATTCCAGGCTCCCTAAATATTAGCTATCTATGTAGATCTGGGCTGTACAAATGTTTTTCCAATATTATGTTATTAAAAATTATCTTATCATTTCTGTCTGCAGCCAGCTACAAATTCCCAGGACTGACTGCAAGATCACAGATGTACAAAATGTAATCAACTTGAATTAGGTTGTAATGTAATCACCTTCAGTGGGCAATAGGGTAGCTGCTTTATTTTAGCAAAATTGGATTGTAGTTTATTAACTGGTCATAAGAGGGCACTGTTATCTCACAGAAAGACAATATTCAGTGGCGTAATCTCAAAGTATTCAGATTATCAGTACTTTATGTTGAAAAACAGTGTGCTATGAAGGAAATAATGTGTACGCTTCAAATAAAACATTAAAGCTAATACATTTTTACTTAATATTCCATCAATATATAGCATAAAAGACATGCTGCACAGAATATGGTCCAAAGAAAAACTCCAGTTTGGTTGATAAATTACGAAAAAAGAATAAACTGAAAAATAATGCATGCTTGAAACTTTTATTCCCCTATTTTAAAGATACTGCATAATTTGAATGATGCTACCATGACAACAGCACATGGGTTGGCATAGAAGACTTTTCAGAGTTCTTATCTCTATTACTAAAAACTTTGCAGGGAGCAGTAGGTAAACATTTAGTATCCCAGCTCTTAAAGTAAACCTGTCACAGGGAAACAAGTTCTATTTTACTTACCTGGGGCTTCTTCCTGCCCCTTGAAGCCTTACAGGTAGGGCCTGAGTTAGGTGCCACTGTAGCAGCAATGCTATAGTCTACATCCTGCACACAGGAAATTTGCGGTTCCAACGATCGCTGAACCATGAATTACTTCTTCCCGTGAGTTGCTACGAGACGGAAGGGAAATCATATTCAACGCCACTGGCAAGTTTTGCGATAGCAGGGTGAGCCTTCATTTGGCTTACCCTGCGTCAATCTGACCGGTGACATACTGACAGGTACACATTGCTTGGAGCATTAAAGAGACTCTGTAACATCAAAAAGATCCCCTGGGGGGTACTCACCTCGGGTGGGGGAAGCCTCGGGATCCTAATGAGGCTTCCCACGCCGTCCTCTGTCCCATGGGGGTCTCGCTGCAGCCCTCCGAACAGCCGGCGACAGACCCGACTGTCAGTTCAATATTTACCTTTGCAGGCTCCAGCGGGGGCGCTGTGGCTGCTTTCGGCTCGGAACTAGACGGAAATACCCGATCTCCGTCGGGTCCGCTCTACTGCGCAGGCGCTGGAGACTTGCGCCTGCGCAGTAGAGCAGACCCGACGACGATCGGGTATTTCCGCCTACTTCTGAGCCGACAGCCACCAGAGCGCCTGCGCAGGAGCCGGGAAGGTAAATATTTACGTCGCCGCTGTACGGAGGGCTGCAGCGAGACCCCCGAGGGACGGAGGACGGCGTGGGAAGCCTCATTAGGATCCTGAGGCTTCCCCCACCCGAGGTGAGTACCCCCCAGGGGACATTTTGATGTTACAGTTCCTCTTTAAGCGTGTGGGGAGCGAGTTCGGGTAGGACCGCAGATGCATGTTAGCTCTGGACTGGTGAGTTAGTGACTTTTCGGTGGGGCTCAACTGCTCAAAGAGGCACCGCAGGAGGAAACCAAGAGACCTGTAAGGCTTCGAGGTACTGCAAGAATTCCCAGGTAGGTAAGTAAAATAGAACTTCCTCCAAGTTGCTCTCCCCCCCTGGCGCCCATGACAGGAGCCCTTTAAGTTTACTATGGAAATAGGATATTCATCTAGGGGGATACCAAATGTAATTGTTTTTGTCTACTTCTGGACGGCGGTGATTGAAATCTACGCCCTGTTTTGATGCTCCAATACCTGCCAGGGCATAGATTTCACATCAACGCTGACGCGCGTTCTCGCCACTTTCATCGCTCCTGCCGATCTTGTCGCTGTCTCCCTTCCGCAGCTCACACGCTCTCCCATCATCAATGTAAGCAACTCCCATTGGCTTACATTGATGGACAGGGTCAAGAGGCAAGGAAATGTTTATACTTCTGTCTTGGAGGGGATTTATTTACTTCAGTTAGGGCTCTTTTCCACTAAGGCGTTTGCGATGGCTGAATCGCAAAAAAGCAAACTGCTAGTGATTTTCCAAATCGCTACAGTTTGCTTTTAACATAGGAATCGCGGTAGGTCATTTCCACTACCGCGATTCGTTTTTTGCCTGATCGCGATCGCGCGGCGGAACGAGTATTGCCGCGATTTTGCTATGCAGTGCATAGCATAGCAAAATCGCGATCGCAAACGTCGGGAAATCGACGGGAATTTTTTACCTTTTGCTGAATCGCAATCGCTAGCGTTCTGCGTGGAAAAGAGCCCTATAGTCAATTTACATTTTAAATTCTAAGAGTATTCATAAAGTACATCTTTCCAAATGATGTGTCCTACCATCCAATTACACGAGCAGGTGTGTGAGTCTTTCACTCACAACAATCAACAACAATTGCAAATCAAGAACTACTTAAGTTGGCCATTAACGATGCAATCAATTATTTCACCACGGTAAGCGTTCAGAAGTGATTGGTCTTACTCATAAACGGCTGAAAACCTACTAACCAATCTGATCAGATTGATAAACTCGATCTGAAAGATGGATTGATTTCATTAATCTGATTGAATTAGTTAGCAGATTTTCAGCCACTAATGGACATGACTGTTTGTTTTCAATCGATTACCGCGGTGATCGGAAATGATCAATCGCTGTGGGATTGTATCGTTAACAGCCACTTTAACCACCCTGGCGTTCTGATAAGATCGCCAGGGAGGCTGCGGGAGGGTTTTTTTTAAATTAAAAAAAAACTATTTCATGCAGCCAACTGAAAGTTGGCTGCATGAAAGCCCACTAGAGGGCGCTCCGGAGGCGTTCTTCCGATCGCCTCCGGCGCCCAGAATAAACAAGGAAGGCCGCAATGAGCGGCCTTCCTTGTTTTGCTTACACCGTCGCCATAGCGACGAGCGGAGTGACGTCATGGACGTCAGCCGACGTCCTGACGTCAGACGCCTCCGATCCAGCCCTTAGCGCTGGCCGGAACTTTTTGTTCCGGCTGCGCAGGGCTCAGGCGGCTGGGGGGACCCTCTTTCGCCGCTGCTCGCGGCGAATCGCCGCAGAGCGGCGGCGATCGGGCAGCACACGCGGCTGGCAAAGTGCCGGCTGCGTGTGCTGCTCTTTATTTGGCGCAAATCGGCCCAGCAGGGCCTGAGCGGCAGCCTCCGGCGGTGATGGACGAGCTGAGCTCGTCCATACCGCCCAGGTGGTTAAAATATGTTTTCCCAAATCAATTAAGTCTGATGTTACTTTTCTCGACTACTTTTTACAACCTTTTCACTTGCTAGGTGCTAAAAAGCCTTTTTTGGATGAAATGAAAAAATATATTGTTGAGAAAACTTTTTTCAGTGCCTGTCTATTCCCGTAGGCGCATATATGACTGTACACATAAAGAAACAAAGATCTGGCACTGCAGGGGAATTGTGCATTTAATCAAAATCCATATTTCACAAACACATTCAAAATTGCATGCAAGGTTCATGTAGGGCACAATGGCGCCATTGCCAGCCAAACAAACATGACTCCGTGCAGCAGATAAAGTCCTACCATAGGTGAGGTTGCAGGGCAAATAATGGGTAACCTAACAGCCGTTTCCGAGGCTAATCCACAGTGGATCACTATGATTATCTGTATAAGGCCCCATTCACACTTAGAAATGCAAAATGCCGGAGATTTTTTCCGGCGTTTCGCAGGAGTGATTTTTTTCCACGATTTCCTGCGGAAAAATCACTGAACACTGCGGCGATTTTGCCACGATTGCATTTAGCGCTTCTATAGCACTGAAACGCGATTGCCGGGAAATCGCCTGAAAATGGTGCAGGCGACGCGTTTGCGTTTCGCGTTTTTGCCCGTTTTTGGGCAATTTGCTGTGATTAGCGCAAATCGCCCAAGTAAGAACAGGCCCATAGGGTTTCATTACGCTAGCGCTTTTAAAAAGCGCTAGCGTTTGAGCGTTTTGCCAAAATTGCTGCAAAGCGCTCTAGTGTGAATGGGGCCTCAGTCTGTGTGGTTATGTTTATACACCAGGGGTATCGTAAAGTTTTAGTTATCACCTGGCACTTATTATGGTGAATTGATGAAATTTTGTCAGTGTCATCATTGGTCCCTAAGTGCATGATGTTGAGAAAATCAGCTCATTGTATCCTTTATTTCTTTTACAGATTGTGACAGATGTGACTAAAGTGTGAGATGAAGGCTTGCAGTGTGAAAGACTTCCTGAATTTGCAGGGTAATAATAGTGCTCCTGGGAGGAGCTACGGAAAGATAGAGATCTGCTTCTAGAGGCCCCAAGCTGATCCCCGCAAGTCAGGCACATGTTGTGGCTAGATTGCGGGACAAGCCGCTGAAGTGGTGGCAGCATCCACCGCCACACAACCGGGTTTCCTTGACTCATACAGCAGCCATGAGTAAAAGCGACAGGTGCAGTTTTGACTCCTTATTTGGGCTGCTGTTAGTGGCATGCAAATGCTATCACCACTATGATGTGGAATGTATGAAATCCACTGCAAGTGCTATGTGTTCATAACCTTCTTGGAGGTAACCTTCGGGCAGTAACCACTTTGAGTTGGGCTCAGGGTGGAAAAAAGAAGCCAGGAGTGGTAATCCCGAGACCGCAGTGGGTGTTTTAACTCACCTCCCCTAGAATCCAGACCGTGGCAGCAATTCTTCTTCCGGCTCTCAGAGGCTCTGGATCCCTCATGTGAGATTGCCATTTGTCGTCATGATGACAGATGCCGATCTCACTATAGGGGTACAGTGCCACCCGGAGGATGGAGGGAGAATTGTAGCCATGGATCCCAGGGAAGTAATAAGAGATCTCACTGCAGTATGATATTTCTGCTTTTAGGGTCTTATGCTGGGTACACACCATGCGTTTTCCTGCTCGATCCGCGGGTCGATCGGGATCGATTCGACTATTTCGGACATGCTCGATTCGGGCTTCGATCGTTCCTGCCATCGATTTTGCATACTTAACATGCAAATTGATGGTAGGAACGAAGCACGAATCGATCCCGATCGACCCGCGGATCGAGCGGGAAAACGCATGATGTGTACCCAACATAAAAGCAAGTGTAACAATTGCATCGCTTTTAGACCCTAAAATCTGGAAATAATCATACCACCAGGTCTCCAGAATGGACGTGCATCATTGAACGCTACATCAACCTCCCTCAACTTTTTAGATTGTGTACTGTTAAAGGATAGAGATGGCCCGAACAGTTCGCCGGCAAATGGGAACGAGCGAACTTCGGTGGTTCGTGATCACGGAGAACCGCAAACTTTTTCAGAAGTTCAGTCCGCCCATATACTACACCATTAGGGTCAACTTTGACCCTCTACATCACAGTCAGCAGGCACATTGTAGCTAATCAGGCTACACTCCCTCCTGGAGCCCCCCCCCCCCCCCCCCTTATAAAAGGCAGGCAGTGTCAGGCATTGGACTCACTCGTGTGCCTGCAGTAATTAGAGATGGGAGAGCTGCTGCTGCTGCAGAGAGAGATATAGGGAAAGCTTAGTTAGGCTCCTGTAGGCTTGTTAGCTTGCTCCTTGCTGATTCTTATTGCTAAAAAAGCACCCCTCAACAGCTCTTTTGAGAGCTAATTTTGTTCTTGTGATCTATTTTCTTTTTTGTGTGTGACCCATTTGCATTATATACAGCCCTGTCAGTCAGTCGCAGCTGGCCTTTGGCCCCTTGGTGGTAATTCCTACTGTGCCACTGCCAGGCCCAGCACATTCAGTGACTACCTGTGTGTGTGACAGGCAGCTGCATATTTGTAATCCCAATCACTGCACCTGTTCACTGTTCAGTGCACCTACCAACCTACGACAGCGCATGCATTAATACCACCAGTCATTGCATTTGTTCACAGTACCTGTGTGTGTGTGTGACAGGCAGCTGCACATTTGTAATTCCAATCACTGCACCTGTTCACTGTTCAGTGCACCTACCTACCTACTTACGTGAGCGCACGCATTAATACCACCAGTCATTGCACCTGTTCACGGTACCTGTGTGTGTGTGTGTGTGTGACAGGCAGCTGCACATTTGTAATCCCAATCACTGCACCTGTTCACTGTTCAATGCACCTACCTACCTATGTGAGCGCACGCATTGTTAATACAACCAGTCATTGCACCTGTTCATGGTACCTGTGTGTGTGTGTGTGACAGGCAGCTGCACATTTGTAATCCCAATCACTGCACCTGTTCACTGTTCAGTGCACCTACCTACCTACCTACATGAGCGCACGCAGTTTTATATACCACCACCAGTCGCTGCACCTGTTCATGGTACCTATGTGTGTGACGGCTGCACATTGTTGTACCAGCAGTCACTGCATATCTGTTCACTGCACCAGAGTGACCGCACGCTGTTTTATATACCAGTTCGTGCATACCTGTTAACTGCACCTGTGTAACCGCACATTGTTGTACCAGCAGTCACTGCAACCTGTTCACTGCACCTGTGTAACCGTACATTGTATTAGTCAAGTCAGTGCATACACTTCATCCCCTCCAATATGGACAAAACAAAAGGCAGAGACATAGGCAGGCCACCTGGTAGGTCTGTTTGAGGCCACGCTGTCGTGATTTCCTGTGGCCCTCGACCAAAATACAGTGTTCAAAAGAAGGCATGTGCCATCAACCCCCAATATTATCAGGATGTAGTTGACTATTTAACACAGAACACCTCATCTTTCTCAGCTTCCGCACGGAAACGTGACATATCTTCCTCCTCCTGCTCTGATTCTGGCACCCCACTTAACACTCAGTGGGCCGTCACCACCAAAGTGCCATCACCCCAGGTCTCAGCGGTGTGGACATTTTTTTGTGTGTCTGCCTCAGATGAGAGCAATGCCATCTGTACTCTCTGCCACCGAAAATTGAGCCGTGGAAAGACCAAGACCAGCGTAGGGACAACTACTTTAAGAAGGCAGATGATTACAAAGCACAAATTGCAATGGGATGACCACCTGAGGAAAAGCAGCACACAAAAGCAAAGCCACACACCGCAGTGGAAGATACCAGGCCGCAATTATTTCTCAAAAAAGGCGATACCTAAACTGTACCGTGATGTTGAAAGGCAGGTAGTGACATCTCTGGCACACAACGTTGGGTCAAGGGTCCATCTGACCATGGATGCCTGGTCTGTAAAGCACGCTCAGGCCTGCCCGAAGACTAAGTCAGTCCCCACACACAGCATCTCTGCCAGCACGCCATGTGACTGCCTGCCCCAAAACTTAGTCAGTCCCCACACAGCATCTCTGCTAGCAGCGGCCGCTAAAATAGTTTTTCTGGTGCGTGTACATGGCTGCCTAATTTTTCTGGCTGCACTGCGGATGCTACAACAAAACAAAAGGCATGTACATGTGCCCATTCCCCTTCATGATCGTTACCTTGCCGCGGTGAAGGGTCTTGCGTATCACAATGAAGCAATGACTGCCGGCTATATGAGTGTGTTGGGGTTGGAGGGCACACCTGACCCAAGAAAATAGATAATAAGGTTGTTGCTTCATTGTGGACAGACCAAATTCAATCAGCTGGACACTCAGTCACTGTTGTTCTGTCATTGAGCTACCACAGCCCGGCGACGATATGGGCTTGAAAACCGCTATCACCTGCACTCTAGCCATGGTGCGCACCAGTCCAGCACGGCTGTCATTTCACAAACAGCTGTTTGCAGTGCGTTACACAGTGAGTTTGGTATGTTAGTGTGAAGCAGTACACTAATTACACTCCCTGATTGATGTATACACATGCAAGATGTTTTAAAGCACTTTAGGCCTCCAATTTAGCATGCAATGTGATTTCTGCCCTTAAAACGCTGCTCTGCGTCAAATCCTGATTTTTCCCGGGGACTTTTGGCGTGTATCCCACTCCGCTATGCCCCCCTCCAGGTGTTAGACCCCTTGAAACATCTTTTCCATCACTTTTGTGGCCAGCATAAATGTTTCTAGTTTTCAAAGTTCGCCTCCCCATTGAAGTCTATTGCGGTTTGCGGAAGTTCGCATGTTTGCGGAATTTCGCAAACGCGGTTCGCGAACCAAAAATCGGAGGTTCGGGCCATCTCTATTAAAGGACACCCGAGGCAAAAATAAACTAATGAAATAAACAATTGTATTTATCTTCCTTCTCCTAAAAATGACTTTTTAGGATATTCCACAGTTTTATTTTATGTTTAAATCTACTTTTTAAGTTTTAATTGTTTTATTGTTTTTGCGTAATGACACATTCATTGAAGTATGCCAGAGCTAAAATCTATGAACTATTGAACCTTTTTATCTCTTTTGCTCTCAGAAGCCATTTTCTGCTAGGAAAGTGTTTTATAGTTGGAATTTCTTATCAGTGAGGGTCACACTGTAGTCACTTCCTGTCTGAGTCAGGACTGAGTCAGCCACTTACATACCTGATATTTAACTCTTTCAGGCAGAGAAAGAAAAAAGAAACACGGCATAGTTATATGTGTGCTTGGCACTGTGCATACACATGTCTATCTCATCATGTTACATGTCACCTCAGGTATCCTTTAAGGGCTCTTCCCCTGACATAGGAGACCTGGGTTAAAATCTCGGCTCTTCCTGTTCAGTAAGACAGCAATTATTCAGTACTTGGGCAAGTCCCTAGCACTGCTACTGCGTATAGAGCGCATCCTAGAGGCTGCAGCTCTGGCTCTTTGAGTCCGCCAGGAGAAAAGCGTGGTATAAATGTTCTGTGTCTAATTACAAGTAACAAAGCCCTGTAGCCCAATGACAACGCAGGTCAATACATTGGGAATTTTGCCCAAACTGGTATTACAATATCATTCAATAAAATAGCTACTATGGAACAATGATATTTCTAAAAATTAAAATAATGTCATAAGAAAGTCATAACATGCTAAAAATGCAGAGAATAATTCAGACTGCATTTAGAGTACAGTATTGTGGCTCTCTTCCAAAGACACGGAAAACTAAAAGCACAACGGGGGTTTCATGCTGTGACTGGATTCATAAGATGACATGCTAAATGCTTGTCTACAGAGATGACATCCTACCTGAATGAAGTGTCATTTATTTTACTGTAAGCAGAAGCTGGCCTCATGAAATGATAGGTCTTGACATGTTTGTATATGTTCTATTTGTTTATATGTTTATCTTTTTGCCCAACAATAACAGCAACAGCACAAGGCCATCATGACCTGAAATATAACTGCAGCAATAGTATATCAGATGATGCGGATAGATCTGCAGACATGGTTTGAAGGTCTATATCTGCCTTGGTGAGGTTACTGCTTTCCAAGTGATTATTCAACTTCTGTACCTTATTCAAAGTTTACATATTAACATACTCTTACAACTTAAAAAAAAACAGTTTGTAAAGATGTATTATTCTCAGAGAGAGTAAATGATCTCCACCTCCTGCCTGGCTGTGTAACAGCTCCCTCAATGCCTGGCTCCTGCACTGCTTTTTACAGCTTTCAACTGCTGGCTTCTGGCACTGTCACACTGTAGTGATTGCAGCTGCAATCTCTGTTTCCAGACAATACTTCACTCTGTATATTACTGAATGGAGGGGAATCTGGAAGTAAAGAGTATAGAAGACAGAAATCTCTATATTTGTTTTCTCCCCGACCATTTTTTCCTGGACTGTGCTGTAAAGTTTCTCAAAATATAACAAAAACTTCTGATCCACCTTCAAACAGTCTAGTCTAAAGTAGATTGTTTATCCAAAGTACCATTTGACCTGTAAAGGGGTACTTCATAGTTGTGTACACTTGCTTTTCAAACATTAATTTATGCTTTTCATTAATAAAAATAGTTACAACAGTATGGCCTCCAGTCAACTTTGGGCCCACTACAGACTCACAGTCTTTAATCCTTCACATACATGAAGTGCAGCAAGCACTCACAAATATCAACACCAGGAAAGCTGCAGGTCCTGATGGTGTGCAAGGACGTGTGCTCCAGGCCTGTGCTGGTCAACTAGTGAAAGTGTTTACACAAATATTCAACCTCTCTCTGTTCTTGGGTGTAGTCCCATTATGCCTTAAATCTACAACCATTATGCCAGTCCCAAAAAATCCTAGGATAACCTGTCTTAATGATTATCGGCCAGTTGCTCTAACCCCTGTCAACGCCAAGTGCTTTGAACGACTGGTAGCCACATACATCAAGGCCTCCATCCCAGAAAATCTAGATCAACACCAGTTTGTTTACCGAACAAATAGATCGACTGAGGATGCCATCTGTGTAGCTCTACATGCTGCCCTCTCACACCTGGAAAAGCCCAACCCAACTCCTATGTTAGGATGCTCTTTGTTAAATACAGCTCAGCATTTAACACCATTGTACCTAGCCAGCTGCCCAAAAAACTCCATGCACTAGGTCTTGCTCCCTCCATATGTACTTGGTTATTGGACTTCTTTACTAATCGCCCTCAAACTGTCAGACTAGGGAAACAGACATCCTCCACCCTTAAAAAACACACGATTGGTTCGCACTATGGCCAGGGGCCCCGGACCTCTCTCACTGGCCGGGGCCCCAAGGCCAACATGCGATACCTGGAGGGGAGTGCAGGTGGGCCTGAACCTCTCACACCCAGGCTCTGGACCTCTCACATCCAGAAAACCCACCAACACTGCCTCCATACTGAATGCTAAATTCAACACACACAAGCAATAGAACACAGCAGTACATGCATCCAGGTACATTTAAAGTGGTCAGCAGGTGCTCGTCAGCCAATCAGGATGCACTATCATACACCCTTTACCTGCCATACCACATCTAGCAGCCATTAGCATTCAGGTGAAAGGCTTCAGTTGGACGCCATCACAAGATTGCGTCGCTAGCAGGACCGCCCCGTGCAGGCATCCCTCCCACAGGGGTCCCTCCCTAACCGCTCACGTGTCCGCCATGTCCTAGAGCTGAAAGAAAACGTTTAAAAACACACAATTGGTTTGCACTATGGCCAGGGGCCCCGGACCTCTCTCACTGGCCGGGGCCCCAAGGCCAACATGCGATACCTGGAGGGGAGTGCAGGTGGGCCTGGACCTCTCACACCCAGGCTCTGGACCTCTCACATCCAGAAAACCCACCAACACTGCTTCCATACTGAATGCTAAATTCAACACACACAAGCAATAGAACACAGCAGTACATGCATCCAGGTACATTTAAAGTGGTCAGCAGGTGCTCGTCAGCCAATCAGGATGCACTATCATACACCCTTTACCTGCCATACCACATCTAGCAGCCATTAGCATTCAGGTGGAAGGATTCAGTTGGACGCCATCGCAAGATTGCGTCGCTAGCAGGACCGCCCCGTGCAGGCATCCCTCCCACAGGGGTCCCTCCCTAACCGCTCACCTGTCCGCCATGTCCTAGAGCTGAAAGAAAATGTTTAAAAACACACCAGATCAACACCAGTTTGTTTACCGAACAAATAGATCGACTGAGGATGCCATCTGTGTAGCTCTACATGCTGCCCTCTCACACCTGGAAAAGCCAAACCCAACTCCTATGTTAGGATGCTCTTTGTTAATTACAGCTCAGCATTTAACACCATTGTACCTAGCCAGCTGTCCAAAAAACTCCATGCACTAGGTCTTGCTCCCTCCATATGTACTTGGTTATTGGACTTCCTTACTAATCGCCCTCAAACTGTCAGACTAGGAAAACAGACATCCTCCACCCTTACCCTGAGCACTGGCGTGCCACAGGGCTGTGTATTAAGCCCTCTCCTCTATGCACTTTTCACCCATGACTGCCAGCCTATCCATACCTCAAACATAATTGTTAAGTTTGCAGATGATACGACTGTCATTGGGCTTATATCAGACAATGAGGAAGCTGCATACAGAGAAGAAGTTAGGAACCTGACTGCATGGTGCGACATTAACAACCTGTTATTAAATACAAAGAAGACCAAAGAAATTATTCTGGACTTTAGGACCACCAAAAAGACCACTCACCTACCGCTAATGATCAATGCAGAGGCTGTGGAGAGTTTCCAGCTTCAAATTTTTGGGAGTCACCATCGCAGAGAACCTGTCCTGGGCTGACAATGCTTTAGCTCTAACTGGCAAAGCACAACAACGCCTCTACTTTCTGAGAAAACTAAGGAGCGCTAACCTCCCACAGAAGCTGCTGGTTAATTTCTACAGATGCACTATAGAAAGCGTTCTGACCAATTGCATGACGGCCTGGTACAGCAGCTGCATGAAGGCTACTAGAGAAGCCCTGCAGCGAGTTGTTAAAACAGCAGAAGCCATTATTGGCACTGAACTACCATCACTGGAACTTTTGTATAATACTCGCAGCTTGAGAAGGGCCAAAAACATTATCAAGGACAACACTCACCCTGGAAATGCCTTGTTTGAGCTTCTTCCATCAGGTAAACGTTTTAGATCATTCCACACACACACAAACAGACTGAAAGACAGCTTTTTCCCATCCACCATAAACTTGATGAACTCTGAATCCTCTCTGAAATAATTAACACTGTGTACAAATTGTTTAAACATCTGTAATACCTGGCATACTTGTATAATTTCTTCTCTTCCTTTTTACTATCACTATGTTCCCTATATGCACCGTGGGGTTGTCATGAAAAGTAATTTCGTTGTGTTACACAATGACAATAAAGTGAATTGAATTAAATTGAATTGACTACCGTATTTCGCGCCGTATAAGACGCTCCAGAATATAAGACAAACCCAGGTTTAGAGGGCAAAAGCCAGGGAAAAAAATATAATATATATAGTAAACCTGAAGCGTCCATGTTCCAGGAGGCAGGAGCGTCTTGTAGGTGTTCTCCCCTAATTGGTATCCTCTTGTGTCCCCTTCTGTCCCCAGGTGCCCCCCAAATGTCCCCTTCTGTACTCAGGTGTCCTCCCTTCTGTCCCCAGGTCCTCCTTTCTGTCCTCCAAGGTGTCCCCTTCTGTCCCAAGGTGTCCCCTTATGTCCTCCTAGGTGCACCCCTCCTGTCCTCAAATGCCCCCCCTCTTGTCCTCAGATGCCCCCTCTTGTCCTCAGGTGCCCCCCTCTTGTCCTCAGGTGCCCCCCTCTTGTGCTCAGGTGCCCCCCTCTTGTCCGCAGGTGCCCCCCTCTTGTGCTCAGGTGCCCCCCTCTTGTGCTCAGGTGCCCCCCTCTTGTGCTCAGGTGCCCCCCTCTTGTGCTCAGGTGCCCCCCTCCTGTGCCCAATACATTTCCCATGTCCCCGATGCATTTCCCGTGACCAAGTTTCCCTCCCCCGTGTGACCGCTTCCCTCCCTCATGTCACCGCTACTTGCCCATGACACCGCTAAAGTCCCTGGTGTATCTGCTCCCCATGTAAATAAGTGCGTGTGTAGCTGCAGGCTCTTACCTCTCCAGCAGCGCCTGCGGAGATAGCCGACCTCTTCACCGCTGAACTTCTCGCTCTAGTGTTGGCTTGTACTGATGACGCGTCAGTACAAGCTGCGGTCACTAGAGCGAGAAGTTCGGCAGGGAAGAGGTCGGCTATCCCGCGGGCGTTGCTGGAGAGGTAAGAGCCTGCAGCTACACACGCACTTATTTACATGGGGAGCAGATACACCAGGGGCTTTAGCGGTGTCACGGGCAAGTAGCGGTGACATGAGGGAGGGAAGCGGTCACACGGGGAGGGAAACTTGGTCACGGGAAATGCATCGGGGACACTGTTAACGGCAGTGCAGGACAGAGCAGCAAACAGGCAGGGAATCCCCGACATGGCGGCGAGTTGCGGTTCGAATCGGCGGGCGTTCATAAGTCGGGGATTCCCTGCCTTTGCCGTATAAGACGCAGGGACTTTTTCACCCCATTTTTGGGGGAGAAAAAGTGTGTCTTATATGGCGGAAAATACGGTATATATGATGGTTTATTGTAAGCAGGGTTTTGCTCCCTGTGTGCTCTTCTCTACCACCATATGGACTCAGTGACTTACCCGCTATTATACCTACACATATGACTATTTTGTGTACCATTGTTGAATCCTATAATGTCCTTGTGTAAGGCCTCATTCACACTGGAGCATTTTACTAGCGATTTTAGCTTGTCTATAAATCGCTAGAGCTTGAAAAAGCGATGTGGCAATGCAAATTATTATTATTATTGATTTATAATGCGCCAACATATTCCGTGGCGCTGTACAAAGAGAGAAACAAACATGTGGTACATAATAATACAGACAATGGTGTACACCAAACAAAAGAAAAAGATGTTCCGCTGCACCGTGGGTTGGGTATAAAGCAATCTTCAGTTTATTAACACATCAGTAGATACACATATGGCTCACGCGTATCGGAGCTCACACTGGCTCCTTAATCATAGCCAACATACACAGAAACATCACAAGTTTAAATAGTCAAAAAAGCCGGCACACCCAGGGTGTGGCTATGGCTCTTAAAGAGACATATGTATGTACATATAAAATGGCCGAATGGCCAAAAAGTATTTAAAACAACCATGAATGTTATGATTAAGAATCAAGATGAATAGACAATGCGGTTACATGGGATGTATAAATAACAGATATATATATATATACATAATTAGTGACAAAATATAAAAATTATACAAAATACAGAAAACAAAATACAGAATACAGAATTGGTAATGACAGTGATAAAAGTAACATGATAAATAAAATGTATAATGATTTCCAAGACACAAAAGTGGGAGAAAGCCCTGCCCTTGCGAGCTTACAATCTAAAGGGAATGAAGGGGGGGGGGGGGGGTGGAAACATGAGGAGGGGTAGTATACAACCAATATATACAGGCAGTGTGTTTTAGGATACCTAGTAGGAGTGCAATTTGGTCTTCGAACAAAGGGAAGTGGCCTAAAGGTAGCGCATATGCTTGTCGGAAATCAATCAATAGTAGTGTTCACACTGTAGCAATCAATGATTATTGATTTGTTGAAATTTCAAACTTGGCAGTGCAGCATTTTTGGAGTGATTTTGGAGCGATTGCATTTCAGGGCTAGTTCACATTTTAACTTAGTAAGCCAATTTATTGAAGGAAGTTGACAGATAACAATATCAGGAAGTCTCTCTGCACGCAGGCAGGATAATAATGAGAATGTAAACGTTTCATCATACAGTGGAAGCATGGTACAGGCTGAGAAAAGATATCAAATAAATGACATACTGGATAGCAGAAGACAACTAAAATAAAACAGTTTATTAACTAACAACACCTATAGAAAGTACCCCAGGCTCCTGCCAGGCCAAGAAGAAGGTAAAGTATCAATACTGGGGGTAGGGGGGGGGGGGTACATGTACACTAGGGGGGACAGCGGCCGAGAGCTTCTGTTGCATTCATTGTTCGATTATCGCACATTACTACCATGGTGCAGCCCATCGAGCATGTAGGCCTGACATCTTGCTCGATCAATACGTTTGACCATGGAATATGTTGGCGCTTTATAAATCAATACATACAAATCAATATTAATAATATTCCTTCTTAAACATGAATTAACCCCACTGCCCCTTACCCAGGAGTTCTTTGGCTGTTGCATAGTCACATTGACTGATTGTCCTTTTTTTTCTGCAGTTTTATTATTCCATTAGTACCTCCAAAACAGGACGCCATCTGGATTAAATCGGCAGAAATGAAGAAAGTGAAACACAAACAAGGATTTTCCTTTTATAGAAGGCTTTTCCAAGAAGCAAACGCATTTGTTGTTGAAATGGCTGATTGCAGTAAGCACACTGCCATA
The DNA here is from genome assembly GCF_040937935.1 of Hyperolius riggenbachi. NCBI lineage: Eukaryota > Metazoa > Chordata > Amphibia > Anura > Hyperoliidae > Hyperolius > Hyperolius riggenbachi. The sequence goes on from NC_090646.1 coordinate 541,706,972, forward strand.
TGCAGCATTAGTGGAAGGTTACACAATTAGTGTTTTTATGCTGCTATCTGAGCCATTTTTCCTTTTCCCCTAGAATTCATCAGCGGAAGAATTTATTAACACAACACAATCTTTTGTAGAGGCAAAATCATTTATTTGAAAATGATTGATGCCAGAGCATGTCAAAGCACCACAAGCAGCTCTGTATTTAAATATGTAATGTGCCTTCCGTGCACACAACCAGCAGCAACAAGAACTTGTAATGATTATTTACTGTGTTTCTGCACTGTGGTCTGGATATACAGTTAGCGAAAATGTAACGTCAGTCAGTTTTTGATTTATCACCCTATTAGTAAAATTCCTATAAAATGGTTCTGCGTCACTCTTGCAAGCTATACATTTCAGTACTAGCCTCATTGGAAGTACAGATCTGTCCTGGCTACCTAATTTAAAATGTAATAAAAATCAATGCTCGATTCATGTAAAACATGATTACTGTTCCTGGTGGAACACTGTAAAGTAGCGGTCTCAAACTCGCGGCCCGCGGGCCATTTGGGGCCCTTGACGCAATATTTTGTGGCCCTCGCTGGCAAAAGCTTCCTTATAGTTCGCTTAAGTGCTCCCAAGTAATCCGCTGCATCCCTGCCACTAAACGAGGGCTGCAGAGCCCCCAAATCGCCCAGGGGGCAATCCGATGGCATTTCCTGGAAGGGGCAGAGCTTTCAGCTTCAGCTCTGCCCCTCCTGATGTCAATCGCCGCACGGATCGCCGCCTCTCCCCGCCCCTCTCTGTGAAGGAAGAGTGAGAGGGGCGGGCAGAGGCGGCGATGCGCCGCGATTGTGAAATTCCTTATGCGGCCCAGCCTCATCCTGACTTTGCCTCCTGCGGCCCCCAGGTAAATTAAGTTTGAGACCCCTGCTGTAAAGTATGGAATCCATCCATGGTGGCTCTGTCATAATTAATACAAATTTGTGGTAGCTAAAAACAGGGCCGGTTCTAGACTTTTTCCTGCCTGAGGCAAACTTGTGAGGATGCGCTTCCCCCCCCCTCCCCCCTTCCAATTGGAACCGGACAATTTGCATCGCACGTTATAGCTGTGGTGAGCCCCCTAAACAAAAAAAACCCTTAGTGTAGGTAACTAGGCACCCCCAGTGATGGTAGCTAGGTACAGTTGCCCCCAGTATAGGTTGGCCAGGTACAGTTGCCCCAGTTTAGGTTGGCCAGGCATTCTCTTCACTTCCTGTTTCGGCCTGGTGCTGCCCCCAGACTTCTGCCACCTGAGGAAGTCACCTCACTTGGCATCATGGGCAGGCTGGGCCTGGAAAAGAAAAAAAGTTTTGGATTAATATGGCGTTTGCTACTTAAGTCCTTGTGGTTTAGTGTGAAATATATTGAACAGTTATGCATTATTGTCCAGTTTAAATATGCAGGCAAGCATTTCCTGGCAAACCAATAGTCTGCAGACTCTGCATAGGACCTAAAGATAGATAGAGATATCTGTTTATTGATGTCCACTTGAGGAAAATAAGACTTGTATGATGTCTGTACTGAAATCCCTATCTTCCTGGCCTGACCATGCAAAATGATCAGATTGAAAGGTTGGTCCTCTTGGCTGCTCATTATTGTTTTCCTAGAGACAATTTAGTTTGTGGGATGCTTCCCCTCACCCCCAAGCAGTGGTATTCTTTCATGAATTCCAAGCATGTATATTTGAAATTCAGTCACTCGAATCACTGGCTGTGGGATCCTGGACATGGTTTTTTTTTTTCATTGACCAAAAGTTTTTTGGCGTTATAGTGACAATACATGTTGATACATCTCACTAATATTATAAGTGCAAACATTTGGATGTTTGTTACTCAATCATGCAACAATAGCTGAACAGATTTGAATGAAATTTAGTTCATACATAGTACATTACCTGGAATAATATATAGGATACTTTTTATCCCCATAACCAAAAAGTGGGCAGAGACAAATACAAATTTCACTGGGAAAATGTACACTGTTAATGGTAGGGTTCTCAAACTTAATATTCAGAAAAGTGGGTGGAGCCTACAAAAGCCAATCAAAATTCACCTATTGATTTTCAAGGGGAATATTTGATTGCTGCCATTCTTGCACTGTTAATGGCACAAGCCTCAAACCTGGTACATTTGGTCATTGGGTAACTGGTAACTGGGGTTCAAATTCAGAAAAGGGGGTGGAGCCACAAACACCCAATCAGATTTGTTTCATTTCAATGCAAATTATTGATGCTAAACACTGCAAATCTCACAAACTTGGTAATTGAGTAATTGTGTGTTAGGGTTAGAAAAAGTGGGTGGAGCCAACACCTGCCAAACACATACCCGGGCAACACCTGGTCATTAGTGGGCGGAGACAAATACAAATCTCACTGGGAAAATGTAAACTGCAGCCATTCTTACACAGTCAATGGTAGGGTTCTCAAACTTTGTACAGTTGGTCACTGGGTGACTAGGATTAATATTCAGAAAAGTAGGTGGAGCCTACAAAAGCCAATCAAAATTCACCTATTGATTTTCAAGGGAATATTTAATTGCTGCTCTTCATGCACTGTTAATGGCACACGCCTCAAATCTTGTACAGTTGGTAATTGGGTGAATGAGGTTCAAATTCAGAAAAGGGGGTGGAGCCAAAAACATCCAATCAGATTTGTTTCATTTCAATGCAAATTATTGATGCCAAAGACCGCAAAGCTCACAAACTAGGTCATTGAGTAATTGTGTTTTAAGGTTAGAAAAAGTGGGTGGAGCCAACACCAGCCAAATACATACCCGGGCAACGCCGGACCATCAACTAGTTGTAGAATATATTTGCATAAATCAAATAAGAGGAGCAGAGTTAAGACTTCTCATACAAACAATTTCATATCAATTATAAATATAAGTTATTGTTTAACTTACCTGGGGCTTCCGGCCAGCAATTTGGCTGGCCACTGCACATGCGCGGCCACGGCCACTCACCTCCTTGATCACGCTCCTGTCACTGGGAGTATTCTGCGCAGGCGCCGTAGAGATATTTTCGTACTGCACATGCACAGAGTGCTCATGCCCATGGGAGAGTGATCAGGAGGCGCGTAGACCAGGGCCGGAGGATCGCTTTGTGATGGCGAGATTTGTTAACCATCTGTCCTGGACTTTATTGAATTTAGAAGGGCACCCTCTATGTTGGAATACTACCATCATTTTTTAGAAGGGAGAACGTTTTTAAATTTTGCTTTTACTGTCTTCTAAAGAGGGACAAATGGATGACAACCATGTAAGGGTCACACATTGCTTTGCAGCAAATAAGGTTTCTATAAGGAGTGCCTTATAGAATTTAGGTGTGTTTTAATGTCAAGGGGAACAGAAGAGCCCATACAGTCATGTAAGAAGTCTACAACTTGTTTCCAGATCTTTGGCCACTAGAAGGCATTCACAATAAATGTAAGATGGTAGGGTTAGGTACCATACATTGGGACACTGTTTGAGGGTATGTTTAGATCATGCTTGCATGCCTAGCCACACAATGATTCAGTGGCATTGCTGCAGAGCCAAGGGCCGCAGTAGAGACTTCACTGTATGTGTAATAATCACGATACATGTAATAGAAGTTGACTCTGCGTGGACAGCAACTGTTTGAGAGTTGTAAGCAGAGGAAAATTAATAATTTTTTTTGGTTTAATACTTACAGCTCTCAAAGAAAGTATGGAGGTGATCATTACCACTTCAGAATCAGAATCAGAATCAATTTTATTTCGCCAAGTAAGTTTGCACCTACAAGGAATATGTCTTGGCAGTTGCTTAACAAACGCAAACAAAAACAATACAAGGACAGACAGTGTGTATATTACAAGTCAAGGACACTTATGCAAGTATCGTGGCAGTAAGCAATGTGAGAATTGTTCATTTACAGTTCTGTGCTGATTACTATCAAGTCCTGGCAGCTCTAACGTGGTTCAGCATTAAGTATGGCTACCGCTTGAGGAAAAAAGCTGTTCCTGTGTCTAGAGGTTTTGGTAGCGATTTTCCGGAATCTTACTCCTGAAGGCATGCGGTGAAAGATGGAGTGAGCTGGGTGAGAGGGGTCAGAGGCAATTTTGGTTGCTCTCTTTCTGCACCTGCTAGCGTAAAGATCCTGCAAGGAAGGTAAGCTACAGCCAATTATCCTTTCCGCTGTTCGGATGATGCGCTGCAGCCTCACCTTTTTTAATGCTGAGCAGGAGCCGAACCATACAGTCATAGATGATGTTATGGTGGATTCGATAATTGCAGTGTAGAACTGCACCATTAAATTTTGAGGTAGGCCAAACTTTTTCAGCTGCCGTAGTTGGTACATCCTCTGTTGCGCTTTCTTGACAATAGTGGCAGTGTTATTGTCCCATTTTAGGTTGTGTGAGATAGTGGACCCAAGAAACTTGAGTGACTCTACCTGGGTTATTGTGGATCCATTTATGGTTAAGGGGAGGTGCTGGGGGGGGGGAGATCTCCTAAAGTCTATTATCATCTCCATGGTTTTGAGAGCATTTAGTTCCAAGTTGTTGCTGCTGCACCAGGAGGAAAGCTGTCCCACCACATACCTGTATGCAGACTCGTCCCTGTTTTCTATGAGACCAACTACTGTTGTGTCATCTGCAAACTTCAGAACCTTAACAGATGGATCTGTGGAGATGCAGTCATTGGTGTACAGTGAGTAGAGCAGTGGGGAAATCACACATTCCTGGGGTGCACCAGTACTGACTGTCAGAGAGCTTGATGTGTGTTTACCAAGTTTAACATGCTGTCTCATGTCGGTTAGGAAATCGGTTATCCATTTGCAGATGGATTCAAGTATGTGTAGCTGGGAGAGCTTGCTGTGTAGCAGAGATGGCATTATGGTATTAAATGCAGAGCTGTAATCTATAAATAAAATCCTAGTGTAGGTTCCTGGGGTGTCTAGATGCTGTAGCACCAGTAAAGAGCTGATGCAGTGAATGAAGGTGGGACTTGTGTGGGCCCTTCAGTTCCAGAGGCCCTGGTGTGATTGCAACCATTACAGTGGTCCTTTTGGTAAGCTGACATGGTGAGAGGTCAGAGAAGGTGGCAGGTGGGCCCTTTGCCACCCATTACGCCCCAGGCATCTGCCTAGGTTGCCTGGAGGATGATGATCCTGCTCTATTTGTGAGCTTAATCTTTGTGCAGAATATTTTAGTATTCCACTATTTCCTCTGAATACTTTCTCTACTATGACAGTCTGTTATTTAGAGCTGTAATAAATGTATCAGCGAATGTATTCAGATATATTAAAACAACATTTATTTGACACTTGGACATTCTTCTTTTAAGCATCTCCTTTATATAATATTTATATAATATTTCGGTAGCCTTTGTATTTATTAGTTTAGGTTTGCCTCAGTCACAGAACATACACTTAAACTAAAGAGAAAATTGCAGCAATGTCTATTTTTATACGCCGTGCCATTTGTCATTTGTCTAGGAAGATTGTGCATAATACTGAAAAGCAGAATAACTACTTGTGTTGTCAATGCAGCATATCACATACATTTATTGTGTTACAAGGTAAAGTGGACCATTACTTCCATTATTTAACAGGCTTCTTTATCAGGAAAATAGTGCACAGTTATGAAGTTTAATCGCTGTGAGCCATTGTAGCCCACAATTGTATTACATGTAATGACAACTTGAGGGTTTCTGGGGGGATATGATTCAAAGGCTCTCTGGTTGTAGCAGCTTATTTTCTGTTTTACCTGTTCAAAAAGTGAGATAAATGAGTTTTGCTGACTGTTTTGTATGAATGTACGTCCCATGTGAATAAGCTGTAAGGACACAGAAGGACATATTTATCAAGCCTGTCACACTGTAAATGGTGTTAAGCAGGAGCAATGGATTTACTACTGTAGGCTGATTTGGTTTATAACTCTCTCTAAAGATCTGCAGTGTGTTGAAATAAACCCCCTCCCCCGACTAGTTCTGATATGGGCAACCAGGTGCCTAACTACAGAGGAGCAACCCCTGTGATTGCAGTAATGCCCAGAGCTTTAAGAGGGCCCCAACTACTACTTCATTCCCTCTGATAAAGGGCTCCACCCTTCAGATCAGGTGTGTTTGTGGTTACACTGGTTATGGGTGTGAAGATTACAATGGCCACACTTCTTTTATGATCCTTGCAAGATGGCGTCCCAGGCTGTGAGGGTCACCAGGGGAGAAAGGGTGTGAACACTGGGGGGGGCATTAAAGTTTTGCTGGAAGGACCCATGATTAATAGTTTTTTTTTTCTATGCCTGAAAGAGTTAAATATCAGTTATGTAATTGGCTGACAGTCTTGACTCAGAAAAGAAGTACTAACTAGTACTAACCATCATCCCTAGTACTAACTATCTTCCCCACTACTAACCATCTTCCCCACTACTAACCATCACCCCTAGTACTAACCATCTTCCCCACTGCTAACCATCACCCCTAGTACTAACCATCTTCCCCACTACTAACCATTATCTCTAGTACTAATCATCTTCCCTACTACAAAACCTCATACCTAGTACTAACCATCTTACCTACTACTAACCATCATCCCTAGTACTAACTATATTACCTACTACTAACCATCATACCTAGTACTATCTTTCCTACTACTAACCATTATCCCTAGTACTAACCATCTTCCCTACTACTAACCGTCATCCCTAGTACTAACCATCTTCACCCTTACCAAAGTTTCTCAGATCCTTATGCTTGACCAATGACCATTTTTCTTGCTTTCAACACATCAACTTCAAGAACTGATAATGTACTTGCTGCCTTTTGACAGATGCCATTATGAAGAAATGAATACAGTAATTTCAGTATTTCATCTGTCAGTGTTTGTATTGTTGTAGCTGATCATTGTATGCTGCAAATAGAAATAGAAGTATAGAAAACATTTAATTTTCTAGGCACTCCTGTTTTTCGTTGTTGTTTTTTTTGCACGTACTCTAGTGTTGCTTTCCATTTTGCATTTATAACATCTGACCAGTGTTTGTATATCATCTGAGTTCAGCACGGACCTTTTGAAGTGTTTTTTGGGCAAAGAAGCCCAGACAATGGTTAAGTGTTTTGAACAAATAAAACCAATACTTATTTGGGTGGATGAGCTGGCTGGGGGTACGGGAGCCACAACACAGATGGTACTATTTATCACACATCCAGGAATCAGCTGTAGCCAGCACACCATGTATTTTGCTGCTCAGTTGATTCCTGGATAGATTTCCCCATAGGCCACTCTGTAGCCAGCTAAATTACTTTTTACAGTAACAAATGTTTTCCTAGACCTCCTGTGTAGTCCGGTGGCACGTCTTGTTTTTTTTTTTTTTTTAAGTTTGCACAACAACTTATTGCACTTATTGCATTGATTGCACTGATTTTCACGTCAAGTAATCCACTTTTAAAATCTTTAATCTGTAGCTTTCATTTCCGCTGGCTGCAGTGTTCTCACAGTTTCATTCCAGAGTACATGTAAAAGAAGGGCATGTTAATTTTGGTGCCAGGACTGCTGTTATTTTTAATATTGTTTACAATAGTCTAACAACGGTATAATTTTGGTGCTGCAATTCCTGTTGTCGCTTATTGATAATGTTGCATTAAACCTCTTCCTTCCCTAACCCTCCTAACACTAACATTCCTGTAACTAAGTCTAACACTAACCTATAACTCTATCTCCTAACACCAACTCTCAGATATGCTAAACTCTAATCCCTGGCACCTACTGGTATGCCAAAGCCAAACTCCAGGCCCCTAAACTCCACACCTGTCAAAGCTATACTATAGCCCAATTCTGCGGGAGCCATACAGTATATAGCTGTGTATAAGCACCAGAGAAAGGGTTGACTCTTGGGTGAACGTAGGGTTAGAAAATTACTGTATTGTCATAATAATAATATATAGAAATATTCAACATATAAATACATACACAAGACATACACTAAATAAAACAACAGCTGAAAGCCACCAAAGTGGAACCTAATGCAGCTAGCTATACTAGATCTGGATGACACTGCAGACGATATGCCAGAGCCAAACCCCCCACCGCTGTCGAAAATCAAAATCTAACTGGTGCTGCCGCTCAAATAAACAGACGTGCACCGGGAACCCATTTATCTACTTCATTATTCGTTATAGCCTTAACAACATGCTGATACAGCATGCTAAGCAGTAGCAGCCCTGCTGGCACAGCCTATTTGCTCATTCAGATTCTGCTTCAGGCAAATAACCCTAAAGATGGTTTCACAAAAAGTTATTATTCCAAGTAGGAATCCTGTTTATAGGGGTGGGTAAGGCGGGTGTCCACCCGGGGCGCAGTGCAGGAGGGGGCGCAGTGCAGAAAGGGATGCAGCAGGCACACTGTGACTCAATGTTGGGGAGGGGGCCTGACTCCTCCCACCCGCTCCTTGGGCTGAATCTCTGCAATGGAGGGGGAGCACGGGGGAACTGCAGCAACAAGTCAGGAACAGGAAGCCAGGATTCAGCTATGGCACAGGTAGTCGGACATGCAGACCTTGGCAATGGAGCAGGTACCCGGATAGAGCAGCGGTTGGCAACCAATCAGGTCCCCTGGCAAAACAAGGTCAATAACAGAGCAGGTTCTCATACAAGCCAGGATCAGACAGGAAATCAGAACAGAGACTAGACAGGTCACAGGAGTAACAAACTAGCTGCAACACTGCTCAGCTTATATAGACCTTCTAGCGCGAATGCGTATACGCATGTCAGCGTGAACTCTGGCGCTTGCACAGAAGAGCTTGCTTCTTTTAACCCAAACCTCAAGTCCAACACGCTATGCAAACACGCGCACACTGCTATGCATCCCACATTGTGAAAGTACACCACGGTGAACAAACGCGGGCAGGAAAACTCATTTGTTGCCGCTGCCTGCGCTGATCACTTAAGTGACCATGACACTGCCTTTAATTGATGAGGTTTGTCATTTCGCATCATTGGTTTTGAATCACACACATTACAGTGAAAAATCTTGCAAATTTGTCCATTCCAAAATGAATCCTTTCTCTGGGTGCATTTTGAGGTTCGCTGTAGGAAATGTTCCAATTATTTATGGCTAGCATGCTGAACAGCCTTCCTTTATTTGTCTTGTGTGAAGAATTCTGTAGCCTCGCATTGAATTCACCTGCACAGTGTAAGAGGGACATGTTCTTTATTAGTCAGGATGATGCTCTAATTATCATGTCAGCTCAGCTATTAATCCAGACATTTTATTACCAATTCTTCTGCCTTGTGAATTGTCAGTTTTATTGTGGCTGCCAGATTTGTCCTTTTAAAGCATTCCTTTACACAACTTGTGTCCTTCCAGTGTAATTATTTTTGCTCTAGTCTTTTTTTTTATATATATATTTTCTTTTTAGCATCTAGTCAGTCTTAGAACTATCTGCCTAGCGTCTCATGGTGCATTCAGATTTGCAGGAGAAGCCAATCCTTTTACGTCACTATAAACACTGTACGGGCTGAAGCTGTGAAGGAAAAAACACAAAATTACATATTTGGGTTTAGAACAGCTAACATTTGCTTCTGTATCTATTTTTTTTAGAAAGTCAGCATGTGAGAGCTCCCTGGGATTGCTGAGAATTTGCATTACAGTTTTGTAGGCTTAAACAATGAAACTTGCTTAAAATGTGTTAAAATGTAAGTAAAGACCAGAAATGCCTGAAATGAAATTCCAGGAAGGGGCATAACAATAGACCCTGCAAGGGATGCGGCTGCAGGGGGCCCAGAAGCTGCAAGGGGCCCCATGGAGGGAAACGTTTCTTTCCCATGTCCTTAGAGACTGACAACTAAGGGCATGGAGGGAAAAAAACTTTCTGTTCTCTGAACAAATGTTCTAATGACTACATCTGCTCAGCCACTGATAAGGAATCATACAAAGTTTTGGAGACAAAGTTTTGTAGACAGTCCCTATTCAGTGTTCAGCAGGGTCAAAGCGGGCCCCATCCAAAGTTTTGCAGAGGGGCCCAGTGAGTTCTAGTTATGCCACTGATTCCAGGAAAATATCTACATGCATCGCTTTTCTCAACTTGCTGCTCTGAGTGGACTCCCAAACCTCATACACGCTTACAAGGCATGTCGGTACTCGACCCATTGGGTGACATTGCAGGGCCAACACTGAACAGAGATGTTGGTAGCCTGTCACATATCAGGCATGGAGGTGGACTCTGTGTCACCAGGTGGATGTGAACCAGTTAAGCAGGATGAAGAGTATTGAGAGACAGGAGGGGCATGGAGACAGGAAACTGCACTAACATCTGTGTTGCTCGGGCCCTGTCAGTACCCTGAGGTTCCTTTTACAGCACATGCACCAATTATTCAATCGGAAGAGACATAAGCCTGCTCTTCCCATACTTTGACACTTAGGCACCTGGTGGCAAGCACAAACCTGAAGGCATGAGTCCTCTGAAGTCATTCTTGGCAACAGGGGGGATAAAATGGACATAGGGCCAAATCCAATAACTTTTTCTCCAAAGTTTTTTTCCTAGTAGATACCTTTTCATCTTGTTTGAAACACCTTTTCACCAATTTACAGTAGAAAAAGTTATTAAAGCACGAGGATCAGCCATACTATCCCAGAAAAAAAAACACATGTATAAGTAGATAAATACCTGTCCTACTTACATAACATATGTATTGTACTTTCCACATTTTGATTTCAGTGATTTCAGTGAATTTTATATTGTAAATAAAGAGAAAACTGTTCCAGGCATTTTCCATCTTTACTGCCTCTGACTGAAGCCAGTCATTAATTTCCTGCCTGTCAATTGCTCTTTGCAAAAGGTGAAAAAGTACTGTCAAAATTAATCTGAATATAATATTTCTTGCTGGTGGCTTGGAAGGCATTTTACTGATAAGATGTGCAATTATTACCTAGGAGAAAAAATAGGCAAAAAGGGGAATTGGTTTAGGCCCATAGTGAGTCAGAATCCTGAGTGTGGGGTGCTACAAAGCTTGAGTGGAGGCTAGAGCTGGTTGAGGTTGTGAAACCACTGGAGTAGCAAATGGAGCTGTTGCAACTTGGTTTCCTGCAGTCATCTGTAGCTGATCGAAATGATCAACACACATATAAAGAAACTGTCTGATGTAGTCTTGCTGGGCCGCTTCTTTATCCACTGGGTATAAGCTAAAACCATCAGCAGGATCTATGCCTGAGTAAACTTGGCCTCTTTTCCAGAGATGGCTGAACTCGTATCGTATGTGGAGCAGCCCACCTGCCTGGCTGACAGCCAGAAGCACCATTCTAGCAAGCGCTCGGCCGGTAGATGGTAGCAGCTGACAGGCAGTGAATTCACTACCTGTGAGATGTTAAGGGACAGGAGGCCTAAATATATAAGGAGGGGGGATCCTCTGTGGTACTCCCACCGCTGCCACCACTGTTTCTTCAGCTCAGCCCTCTGCATATTATTATTATTATTGATTTATAAAGAGCCAACATATTTTGTGGTGCTGTACAAAGTAAGAAACGAACATGGGGTACATAATAATACAGACAATAGTGTACACCAATATACAAGACTCATAATTAGGACACATAATTAATGACAATATACAAAATGATACAAAATACAAAATACAGAATTGGTAATGATAGTGAGAAGAGTAACACGATGAATAAAATGTATAATGATTTCCAAGACAAAAAAGTGAAAGAGGGCCCCGCACCTGCGAGCTTACAATCTAAAGGGAATGGGGGGAGAGGGGGGGGAAGCAAACAAGAAGAGGGGTAGTATACAACAAATATATAGAGGCAGTGTATTTTAGGATACCTAGTAGGAGTGCAATTTGGTCTTAGGGCAAAGGGAAGTGGCCTAAGGTATCTCATATGCTTGTCGGAAAAAAAGAGTTTATAGAGAGCGGTTTAGGGTAACAAAGGTTGGTGAGTGATGTATGTGTTGGGGGAGGGGATTCCAGAGGAGGGTGGAAGCGCGTGCAAAATCTTGTAAATGTGAAAGTGAGGAGGTAATTCTAGAGGAGGAGAGAACAGAAGATCATATGCAGATCTGAGATTGCGATTGGGTTGGTATCTGGAAATTAGTGAGGATATGTCCCGTGGAAAGAGAGATTGTGGAGAGCTTTGTAGGTTAGGGTTAGAGAAGGTTGCATATCTCCTATCTGTTATCTGCACATCAGGCCTGATGTGGGCACAAACAGGTAGGCCCCTTTCACACTGGGATATTTTCAATGCGCAACGCGCAACTTTTTTACCGCAGGGTAACGCTAAAGCAACGAAAATCTAAGGCATTAGATGCAGCATTAGATTGGATGCGATGTGCCGGGAGCATCCAATCTGATACGACGGCAACAGCGCATTATCGGTGAACATCCTTGGTGACGCGTGGCGGACGGAAGTCTTGTAAGTCAGTGGTGCCACAGATATTTGTAACTGATTCAATACTTTTCTGTGCAATTCGCATTTCCACCACAGGAAGTGAGCACTAGAGAGTCCCACTTGAGATTTGAATCACTGCCAGGATTGAAATGAAGGCTCGTTACCACGCAATGCCGCAGGTAATTACAAAGTCTTTTTTAGCATTGCGGTGCGATGAGATCTTGCATTTGCACTGCAATCAAAACGCTGGTTACTAGTGTGAAACCAGCAGAAGGGAATGGACTGCAGAGAGAAAATAAGTAATAACATTTTCCACAAACCATTCCCAATGTGCTCATGTAAGGGAAGCCACTTAGTGTATCTCTCACTGAAGATGTGTATAATTATTAACAGCCAGATTCAGACAGGAAATACACAAACTGGCACTGCGAATGTTCAGCAATTCGGAAAATGAGATACTGGCAGCGGTAGGGATTACTGAGCACTAAGGCCAACTGAACAAGTGCCAACAGGGAAACTGGAGTAGCTCAGTCAGCAGGTAAGCTGTGCCTCTTCCATTAGCTTAAATCCAAAATGTTCATGATTAACTTATGATAATGATGCTATGTTTTATTTTTCAAAAACTGCCTAAAAGGAGCTCTTCATTAGTTTTCGGGATGCTGTCATTCAGAGCTGCTGGCAGAGGAGCCTGTGTGACTCTAATACCTGTGATGTTGTTTGTAGAATACAGCAGCCGGGATATCAGTCTAGCGGTAAAATATTTGCTGTCCTTGACCAGCTATGTATTGCCGTGTTGTCACAGGCGTGGAGCCAGCCACAGATTACTTAATGCGGGACTCCAGCTCCAACGTGCTTTTCTTCGTTTTACTTGGCATGGAGCGTGGAAATATTTCCTTTTATATTCGCTGTGACTTCATTTAGGAGATTTCACATCACTTCTACTCCTGAATACAACTGTTTCCACTTGTGCGGTGCAAATTCGTTGCGGAAAACGCAAAAACGGATTTGCATGCGGACGCAAATTTTACTGCGAATTCACGTATGTTTTTGCATATGTTAGTAAGTATGCGAATTTAACCATGTCAGTGCCTGTCTGCTTTTACATTGATTTTATGCGAAAACGTACGCGAATTCATGGTAAAATTTGCGGTAAAATTCCTATTAAATGCATTGTATGCGAATTGCACACCACCTTGCGGACGGGGTGCTTATTCTGATGGCTCTGCCGTGCAGATTTTTCCTGCACACAAAACCGCACAGGATTTCTGACAAGTGGAAGCGTCCTATCCACTTGTATTGGTTATGCGAATCTGCTTGCAGAAAACGCATGCAGATTCGCTCTAGTGGAAACGAGCCCTTAGAGATTAGGAGACACATCAGCAGCAGGGGAACAGATAACAATAAAACCTTGCAGATTCTTGAATATTTTCCTGTTCATTTTTTTTATTAAAAATATGTATTTCAGCTTTTTTCTTACATGGACAGATTTCCTCTGCTTTCCTGTTACCATGACTGGTGTCGCCAACAATAAAGTATTATAATTGTGGCCTGTGTCTGTCTCATATCTTGACATACAGTAGTTTTGTTTTGATTACATGTTGTCCATTATAAAATAAACAATAAATATAAAAAAAACAAAAACAAACAATGTTTACCCATTATTGATCGACTTCATAGTTATGTGTGCTTTCCATATTACTGGTTACTGAATGCTAGTGTCCCAAACAGTCTGGCTGGGTTCACATATGACAGTGTGAAAGGCTGCGTTTTATGTTAAGTTTGTTCACAAACGCTGTCCATCTAATCTGACTGAGCTGGAGCGGTTTTGCAAAGAAGAATGGGCAATGATTTCAGTCTCTAGATGTGCAAAGCTGGTAGAGACATACCCTAAAAGACTGGCAGCTGTAATTGCAGCAAAAGGTGGTTCTACAAAGTATTGACTCAGGGGGCCGAATAATTACGCACACCCCACTTTGCAGTTATTTATTTGTAAAAAATGTTTGGAATGATGTATGATTTTCATTCCACTTCCCACATGTACACCACTTTGTTTTGGTCTTTCAGGGGGAATTCCAATAAAATTGATGCATGTTTGTGGCAGTAATGTGACAAAATGTGGAAAACTTTAAGGGGGCCGAATACTTTTGCAACCCACTGTATATATATACATATATATATTTTAGAAAAAAAAACGCATAAATCGCGTGAAAAATGCATACTATTGCGTTTTCATTGACTTTCCTTATGGGCATTTTGGCAGAGTTCCTGCATATTATGCAACAAAACCAGCGTTTTCGGAATGCATACTGTAAATCGCATGTCTCTGCGTTTTTTTCTGCGTCCAATTGACTGACATTGCTGCATAAAATGCTGCGTTTTACGCAACGCTAGCGTTTCTGCTATGCGTGCACCCAGCCTCTACCTTTCCCTAATTCAAAATCTGCAACACTTAAGCCTAGTGCTCAACTACAATTTTTACTGGCCAATTACTGGCCATTTTCCCCACCTCTATGTAATATAAGGGCCAACTTATTGTGAATACTATGAATACATTGTGCAAGTAAGCTCTCATACTACATGGAAGTGGTAAAAATGAACAATAAAAGTTGAAGGTGTGTACTGGGCTTTAGGGTATCCAGACATTTACATCACATGTTCTCAATTTGGGAGGGGAGAGGGGGGGGGGGGTTGGGGGCCCTTATACATGCAGATTAGCTTTTCATTCTGTAATTTGCTCGTTCAATGAAAAAGCGACTGGCATTTTACTGCCCCCCACCCAAAAAAAAAAAAAAACTTCGGTCAGCTAAACGTGACTGCATGGTGTTTTCACTGGGCCTTTCCTGCCAAAAACACTTCAGTAAGCGAGAAAAGCCCAATTTGCCACAAGATTGAACTTACAAGTCAAGTTCTTCCCTATTCTTTCGATCCCTACGCCATACCTCAGCACATTTTTAGGAGATTTGTTAGAGTTTTATTTAGGAAAGAGTTCAATAGTAGTGCATAGCATGATGAAATGACCTTTTAGGTTTAGATTGATGCATTAAGTTGAAAACAGGGTAAGGGCACAGCTGAAAGGTGCATGATTTCCTTTGGGCTTTGATGGCATGCAACATTTGAGAGTAATAACCCACCTCTCCTTCCATTTCTCCGATGCAGCCCCTCTCTGCCAATCCATCCATCAACTGCAAATTACCCAAAGACTTCAATCCAAACTCCTAACCCAATCGTACAAAGCTCACCATAAATTGTCCCCTTCATATATTTCTTTACTAATCTCCATATACTATCCCACTTGGAACCTTCACTCTTTTCATTAAACTCTTCTGTCCTCCAGCCTGATCAGTTCCTCTCACTCTTGCATCCAGGACTTCCCACAAGTGTTACCTCTTCTGTATAACTCACTCCCATAGCTTTTGCATCATGTTCGGAGCCTGACAACCTTCAAATGCACCCTTAAAACACATCTCTTTTCACAAGCCTATAATTTGTCATAGGCAGATGTTGTAGCTCACTGCCTCATCCATTTGTCTTCTCATTTCCTCATCTAGTGTCTCCACTACTGTCTGTGTAATCTTGTCAGATCTGACAATAATGTCAGGAACAATGGATCTGCTGCATGCTTGTTCAGGGTCTATGGCTAAACGTATTAGAGGCAAAGGATCAGCAGGATAACCAGGTCACACCACCACTGATTTATAAAGCTCTTAATAACTTTAACTATGATGTAATATAACTCAAGTGAGTCCAGGTTTGCAGAATTACATAATTATCCACCGGAGATGCTTGGCAGGTTTGTTGGTTGTTTTTGCAAGGATACAACCCTCTAATGGCTGAGTATATACAAGAAATACAATAAAGAGAGCCATGTCCCACTGGTCACCCACAACCCACACCTGGAAATCTTAAGAAAGATTGCAAAACAACTTCATCCTGTTTTATACAAGGATCAGAGACTAGGGATGGCCGGATATACCGGTTTCCGATTCCGCAGGAAATTCCAATGTCCGCCAACACCAGGGAGTTGACTCTGCATTCTCCGATTGGTCCAATGTTTCCGCGATTGGGCTAAAATTCCTGAGTTGTGGTAATGCAGAATTTCTGCAGAAATCTGATTTCTGTTTTCCAATCAGAAATGCGGACATTTCATCTCCGTGGAATCTGAATGAGCATCCCTATCAGAGACTGATAAAGATATTCTCTGAACCTCCCCTCCTGGCATATCGACAGCCACCCAATGTTAAACAGATATGTGTTTATGGTTTTCTCAGCTGAAAGTTCTGCTGCGTGTGGCATTATTCAAAATAATGGGTGGGGCCAGATATTCAAAAAATGGGTGGGGCCTACAGCAAAGGGTTCTGAGTAGAGATGGCCCGAACCTCCGATTTCCGCAAAAGTTTGGTTCACACAAACTTTCACAAACCACAATAGACTTCAATGGGGAGGCGAACTTTGAAAACTAAAAACACTTATGCTGGCCAGAAAAGTGATGGAAAAGATGTTTCAAGGGGTCTAACACCTGGAGGAGGGCATGGCGGAGTGGGATACATGCCAAAAGTCCCGGGGAAAATCTGGATTTGACGCAAAGCAACGTTTTAAGGGCAGAAATCACATTGCATGCTAAATTGCATGCCTAAAGTGCTTTAAAACATCTTGCATGTGTATACATCAATCAGGGAGTGTAATTAGAGTACTGCTTCACACTGACACACCAAACTCACTGTGTAACGCACCGCAAACAGCTGTTTGTGTAGTGACGGCCGTGCTGGACTGGTGCGCACCATGGCGAGAGTGCAGGCCGCGGCGGTTTTCAAGCCCATATGGTCGCCGGGCTGTGGTAGCGCAATGATAGAACAACAGTGACTGTCCAGCTGATAAAATTTGGTCTGTCCACAATGAAGCAACGACCTTATTATCTTGGGTGTGCCCCTCCCCCGAGACACTCATATAGCCATCAGTCATTGCTTCATTGTGATACGCAAGCCCCTTCACCGCGGCAAGGTAATGATCACGAAGGGGAATTGGCACATGTACATGCCTTTTGTTTTGTTAAAATGGAGAAGTTCAAAACGCTATACCTCCTATAAATCAAACCAGTGGGTGCAGGATCTGGTAAGCCAGGCCAGTCCATAAATATACACAGAAGGATCCGCAAACCAACCATTGGTTGAAAAAAGCTGGTATTCTTTATTCAGGAATTCCACATGGCAAGTGCATAAAACCACAAAGTTCAACTAGTTGAACCTTGTGGTTTTATGCACTTGCCATGTGGAATTCCTGAATAAAGAATACCAGCTTTTTTCAACCAATGGTTGGTTTGCGGATCCTTCTGTGTATCCTTTTGTTTTGTTGTTGCAGCTGCAGGGCAGCCAGAAAAATTAGGCAGGCATGTACATGCACGAGAAAAAGTAGTATAGCTAATTCAGGAATGCACCTGGAGTCCTGGACCCTGTTGGTGGTGGCGGAGAAGGCAGTCAAGCGGCCTGCGGGTAGAGGTGCTGTGTGGAGAGCGACTTAGTCTTGGGGCAGGCAGTCACACGGCGTGCAGGCAGAGATGCTGTGTGTAGGGACTGACTTAGTCTTGGGGCGGGCAGTAGTCCTCCGGGAACCATGCCTCATTAATTTTGATATAGGTGAGGTACTGAACACTTTTGTGACTTAAGTGACTTCTCTTCTCAGTGACAATGCCTCCAGCTGTGCTGAAGGTCCTTTCTGACAAGATGCTTGAGGCAGGGCAAGACAGAAGTTGGATGGCAAATTGGGACAGCTCTGGCCACAGGTCAAGCCTGCGCACCCAGTAGTCCAAAGGTTCATCGCTGCTCACAGTGTCTACAGTCATACTTAAGGCCAGGTAGTCGGCTACCTGCCGGTTCAGGCGTTGGTGGAGGTTGGATCCGAAAGCGCTAAGGCGAGGCGTTGGACTAAAGAATGTCCGTATGTCCGACATCACCATGAGATCGCTGGAGCGTCCTGTCCTTGCCTACGTGGAGATGGGAAAAGGATTACTGGCCGTGGTACCTTTATTGCGTTGTGCTGTGACATCACCCATCACATATTATAATGTGCAACTGTCACACACAGACAGGTACCGGACAGGCACAGTGACACTGCATGTGCTCACGCAGGTAGGTGGGTGCACTGAAGTAAACAACAGGTAGATATATGCAGTGATGGGTATTACAATGTGCACCTGTCACACACAGACAGGGACCGGACAGGCACAGTGACACTGCGTGTGCTCACGTAGGTAGGTGGATGCACTGAAGTGAACAACAGGTAGATATATGCAGTGATTGGTATTACAATGTGCACCTGTCACACACAGACAGGTACTGGACAGGCACAGTGACACTGTGTGCGCTCACGTAGGTAGGTGCACTGTGAACAACAGGTAGGTATATTCTGTGATGGGTATTATAATGTGCAACTGTCACACACAGACAGGTACCGGACAGGCACAGCGACACTGCGTGCGCTCACGTAGGTAGGTGGGTGCACTGTGAACAACAGGTAGGTATATGCAGTGATGGGTATTACAATGTGCACCTGGCACCGTAGTAATTATACCACCAAGGGGCCAAAGACCAGCTGCGACTGACTGACAGGGCTGTATATAATGCAAGTGGGCCACACACACACACACACAAAAAAAAGATCACAGGAACAAGATTAGCTCTCAAAAGAGCTGTTGAGGGGTGCTTTTTTAGCAATAAGAATCAGCAAGGAGCAAGCTAAGAAGCCTACAAGAGCCTAACTAAGCTTTCCTTATAGGTCTCTGCACAGCAGCTCTCCCTGCTCTAATTAGTGCAGGCACACGAGTGAGTGAAAAGCCTGACGCTGCCTGCCTTTTATAAGGGGGGGGGGGGCTCCAGGCGAACCACCGAAGTTTGCCGTGAACCGTTCGCCGGCGAACCGTTCGGGCCATCTCTAGTTCTGAGACCTCTGCAGTCTTGCCTCTCGCAGTATAGAACAGAATAGTTGGTTGGCACGGCAGCTTCCAGAGTGGGTCATGAGTTTTGAGATAGCCAGGTCTCAGTGACAAAGGCCAGATCCGAATTCTCTGTTAGCATGTATAACTGCTGTTTTGTTTATTTACTGACCTGGCATTTCAGAGTACTGCTTTAATGTGGATTTAACACAGATTTTTGTGTTAACAGCCCCCAGCTGGGACCTGTATTCACCTCCCAGAGGGGCGGAGCCAGAGTGTCGTGACGTCATCAACCCGGAATTTAACAGCCAGTTCGCAAGTAGGAGAGAGCTGGAGCCGCCAGAGGGAGTGGGGATGGAGTTGTAGCGGGAAGCCGCGAGCCTTAACCCCCCAAGCAGTGCCTGGTTGGGCAGCTTACTAGCATGATATACGCTGACAAACACCCAGAGGTTCTACTTTTAATGAGAGGAAGAGTGGCTGATTTTAATGCTGTGTGAAGACTTCTGCAATACATATACATATGCGCTTGATCCACCTGGTCTGTGAGGTGGCAACTTTTTGGTGAGCCCATCACTGTTGGTGGGGGTCCCTTATCTTTCTACGAGTGTGAGTAGTTGTGTTTGGAATTGAAATATCCCTCATAGTGACATTTCCCCCTTGCCTGTTACACCATTGTTGAAACAAAGTTACGCTATGGAAAGTATGTTTGTTCTATTTTTAGGAACATTTTATTGATGGTGAGCGCAGCTGGAGATTATTTAAATTGGTAATTAAAGATTGCTTTGTATTCCAACTGACCCTGATTTAGGCTCCCTCACACATCCCTTATTACAGCTTACTGCTATACTAATCCATTTAATTTGTGCATGATGCAGTACAAAGCTATGGTAAGCTTGCACTGTCACCTGCACCTTTCCCCCTGCTTTTGACACTGGAAACAGGTCTATGGAATGAATATGTTTGATAAATGTATGATATATAAAAATACTAAGCATTAATTGGTATATCATGTTTTGGAAGATTGTCTTTAGATTCAATTTATATATTGAATCTAAAATCTGTATCTATTAAAATAACACTGTAACAGGAAGACTACTTTACAAACAAGCAAGCCAAAAGTATAGGAATGATTTATGCAGTATAATAATATTCTATATTGAAAAGAAAGCAATAACCAGAATAAGTATTTTAAGGTAACCTAAAAATAACTTTTTTTAATACTGTATATGGAAAACTATTAAAAAAATTATGTAGGGTGATTTTATCCCAAAAGACAAATATCCTGATTAATATTGATTTTTTTATTACATTTTTTGCTGATGGAATTTTAATATTTTGTTCAGCTGATGTCTTTTTTTTTTTTCAAAAGTTCTCTTTACTCATAATTAGGATATAAAACAGATAATGCTAATCATAATCATCGTCATCATCATTAATAAAATTAATTTTCAATAAAATTGTTCTTAGCAAATTACTCAGCCAATAATTACTGCTAAAGACTTTAAGACATTTTTAGTAATTGTATTTAAACTGGAAAAATCAATATATGCTTCAGATCAGCTACATTTATGGGAAAAATCTGCCAAAATACTGTTCTGGTCTCTCAGCAGCCATGAGTTGTGATATCAGTAGGTGGAGGGAACCATCATAACTGATGAGGTATTTTATTTTATTTTATTACAGTATTCATTTTTTTCTGTAAATTACACATTTTCACAGTACAGATGCACTATGTAATTAGCAGCCATTTTATAAACATCTCAACATTAGGGAATAGGAGTTGAGGTAGATGGACTTATAATCCACTGTTAGTGAAGAGAGAACTGTGAATTCTAGGACCTGATTCAGTAAGGCTCTGTTCACAGTAGTCAGTTGCACAGGGCTGGTTCTCTCATGAAGCAAGGTTAAACATTTGCATCAGGCACAGAGATTTTAGGGGCAGCATGTTTGTACTGTGTTTATACTAACAGCATGCAGTCAGAGTAGGAGGAGAAGTGAGAGGAGAGCAAGCGATGTAAAGAAGTCATCATTGGGGAAAAACAGCGTGTTGTGCTGTGTGAGGAGTCTGACAGTGAGTGAGGAGGGGGGAGGCAGGAGAGCAGCAGTATTTCATTTTAGTCGCACAGCAGAATGGAGAATGTGACACTGCTGTCCTGATTGAGGAGGAATGGAGTGACTGATGGCGAGCAATTTGTTTCTCACAGACTCATAGCCAGCCAGTGTGCTGCTGTGTTTAGCTGCAGCATGTCATGCGAGAACATTAAATGAAGCAGAGTAAATTGTCGGGTGCTGTGTGATCATTCCAAGTCAGGGGGGGCGCATCCTCAAAGGTTTGTCTCAGGCAGCAAAAAGCCTAGAACCGGCCTTGAAGTTGCGTTGCAGACTAATATTGCATGTCACTTGCTGTCTGTACAATTTTATGGGCCTGTTTACAGTACTGCATTGTAACTGATAGCGTTATTCTAACTCACTGTATGCAAGCTTTGTATTGAAGTAGAGTGACCAGATTTTTGTGGGTCCAACCTGGGACGGGGGCAAAAATGGGCGTGGCCATGCCATTGTATGGGCGGAGCTAACGTAATGATGTAACAGCGAGGCATAAGACAAACGTGACTTTGCATCATGGGTGTGCAGAAACTGTGTGATGCTAATAGTATACCGTAACCACAAAGCAGCAAACATAGCCATCTATGACCATTAAATAATAAATGCAGTAACAGTTACCCCGGACACCAGAAAATAAACGCTATGGGCAACATGTCAGCACAAAATAAATGCAATGCGGGCAACATGTCAGTATAAAATAAACGCAATGCGGGCAACATGTCAGTACAAAATAAATGCAATGCGGGCAAACATGTCAGTACAAAATAAACGCAATGCGGGCAACATGTCAGTACAAAATAAACGCAATGCGGGCAAACATTTCACCAGAAAATTAACGCAATGCGGGCAAACATTTTACCAGAAAATAAACGCAATGCGGGAAAACACTTAACCAGAAAATAAACGCAATGCGGGCAAACATTTAACCAGAAAAGAAACGCAATGCGGGTAAACATTTCACCAGAAAAGGAACGCAATGCGGGCAAACATTTCACCAGAAAAGAAACGCAATGCGGGCAAACATTTCACCTGGAAAAAAAAACGCAATGCGGGCAAACATTTCACCTGGAAAAGAAACGCAATGCGGGCAAACATTTCACCAGAAAAGAAACGCAATGCGGGCAAACATTTCACCTGGAAAAAAAAGCATTTACTCACCTGGCAGAAGTCTCCGGCCTCTGGCGCGCTGCTCCCGGGACCATCTTGCTGCTGATCTTTTCTCCCACGCTGACAGGGCTACGGCAAGATGGCGCCCGAAGCCCTGTACTGGAGACACAAATATTCTCCAGTACAGGGCTCCGGCAGCCATCTTGCCGTAGCCCTGCTCGCCTGCCGGTGTCGGAACACCGGAAGACTAAGGAGGCTGGAGCGGGGCTGCGGGCAATGAACTGGCACGGCGTCTATAGACGCCGCTGCCAGTTCATGAGTATAGAGTGGCCAGAGTCCCGCTGCTGAAAGCGGGACGTTTCCCGGGACCTCATGCTGCCTGGGACAGCGGACCCCGAATCCGGGACACGTCCCGGGCAGTCCGGGACGTCTGGTCACTCTAATTGAAGTCTATGTCCAATCTCCGTTGCAGTTTACATTCATTATAACACATTATAAGGCATGCGTTATGCAAAGAACCACTGTGAACATAGCCTAAACCTTTTGCTTGCATTTTCTCACAGAAGATTTTTTTTCTAATCTCGTCTGCAAATAACATCTTTACCTAGAACTTACAAATATGTAAGAAAAGTAATGTCAATCCTAATTAGATTAATTAGAACAACTTTTTGAGTACTTTTTGCTTGCTGGGGCTATAAAGAACTTTAATTGACAAAATGTGTGCCAGTGAGACAATAAAGTAAAAGGATCTATACTTACCTGGAGCTTCTTCCACCTCCCTGTAGTCCATCTGCTCCCTTGCCATCCTCTCGGGCCCCACCATTGCACAGCTATCAGCCCTGGTAAAATGCCCAACTGAGTCAGTCAGGAAGTATTGCACATGCATGGTCCGTGGCCAAGAGCAGTTCAAGACTTGAAATGCAATGCGCAAAACACTCCCGGCTACTGGAGTGCAATCTGGGGGTGCGCGCTGCTGGGATGGCACATACGCAGTGGCCCACAACTACTCCACAGCGGGGCAACAGAGGGGACCAGACTGACAGGGAGGGAGCAAACAGAATGCAGGGGGATGGACGAAGCCCCAGATACATCTAAATCCTTTTACTTTCTCTGTCTTAGGTTTACCAGTTTTGTGGGTGTAGAATGCCAGTGCCAGCATATCTTCATGAGAGCTTCCCAGTGGGAGCTGTTATTTGAGTCTTTTCTAAGAATATTAACTGCTCTGGACCATTTTTCTGGGGATAGTACTTATTAATGTCTCATCATTGACCCACTTTAATAGAAGCTCAGAAAGCGTCACTGATGAGTGTTTAGTAAAAGATTGATATCACTTTCAACAAGTTGGCTTAGGAATATATTAGCAGATATGCTTCCTTGTGTAATCAAGAGATGGGTATTTTTCAAATGATGAAGATCTTTGGAAATTGTCTTGACATGGACTCTAGCTTCTGCTGGGCTGTAATGAGATAGGTGATGAATGGGGAAGCACGTAGAGTTACTTTATATGATGCTGCCATTACGTAGTCTCGGAGTGTCTGAGCTGTAGCTAAATGATTATATATACCTATAAGCACCTAATATTGTTTATCAATTTTTTTTATTTGATCTAGAAGACTGGCTGTGTAGCTACTAAGCAGATGAGGTAAACCAATTATTGGGATATTATAATTTTTATTTCTGTTCCTGGTCTTTCATTCTTCCAGACAAATTGGTTTAGGAGGGTCTGAGCCTATTCAAAAAAGAAGTGGGTTATGGTTATAAGGAATTTCCAAAAATATACAAAACGTTCAGTAGTAGGGCCATTTTGGAATAAGGCTATTTTGCTAAATTTCTGCTTCCATTATCTAGGAGAGTGTGCCAGGGAGCTTTTATAGCTATGTCAGAAGACGGTATTTGTATATGTTTACCCCTGACATGTGATATATTTCTGCTCACCTATATGAAATGAATGTTTTAACCTCCCTGGCATTTCTGTGCAAAAGGTGATCCAATTAATTTTCATAAACTTTTTTTTGCCTGTAACTTGACAAAATGTGTCAAGCAAGAGTCTAGTATACAGTGCAGGATGTGTGTATGCGTGTCAGTACTGTTCACAGCATGTTTTGTATGGACATGCACAGTATATATGTGAATACCGCTAGGGAGGTTAACATAGTCATGGCTATGTGAAGTTAAGTTGAAAGGAAGAAAATAAAATACTAAGAAGCCTATTGTGTTTCATGATACTACATTTTTTTTCTTTTTTCTAACTTTTATGGTAGGGATTTTACCCACTCTTGCAAGGTAAACACAATTTCAAAAGCCACGTGGTTTGGCATTGGTAAGGAATAGATTCCCACCCTTGCTGGTTCTGCTTTCCAGGCTACCCAACCTGCATGACAAATGTTTTTTTTTATTAATTTTGAAGTTTATTTTGCATTTATATAGCACTGACATATCTTCCACAGTGCTTTACAGAGTACATAGTCTTATCACTAAATATGATTCAAAGGAGCTAACAATTTAATCCCTACATTAGTAATATGTCCATCATAGAGAGAATTTAGGGGGAGCCAATCAACTTATCTGTATGTTTATGTTTGTTTGTATGGTTATGTTAATCTGTATACAGATAAACAAAAAATTCCCTAACCCTTACCGTGGCCTGGAAAGTTCCACCAACCAGTAATAAGCAAGTGTTCAAAAGATTTAGACCAGGTCTGCTGGGTTGCTTGTTTTGCAGTGTTCTCCAGCTTTAGAAAATCAACCCAATTTCTTCAACACAACGTTTGCAGCCACAGTAGCTTAAAATCTCCTGCATAACAAAATTTGCATCCCTTTATCATGCCACATCATTTTGTGACCATTTTTGACAGACTGAACATAATACGAAAGCCTCAAGCAATACTGCCATTGTGTGCACTTTTTTGGAACTCCCATGAAATCACATGGAATTACTTATGTTCTTAGAAATATATTTTACTTGGAATCTGAAGACTGTGATTTGCAGTCAGTAGAGCTTTTTGCATACTGTCAATTATTCAAATGCTTATTCCAGTGCTATCAGTATACCATAAGACATTGCTGCTTTGCAGTCAATTACGGTATACTATTGTTATACAATGATGTAGAATTCTGTATCCTCTGATCTTTGTGTGATGCCAGTTTATAGTGCCAGTGCAAAGAACTGAGCTGACCTATGCAGTGTTTTAGAAGCAGAAAGGGAAAGGAATGTAGTGTTAATTTTAGAAAAAGCTGATTTAAAAAAAAATTAGATACATAAATATAAAAGCATACTTTATAAATTAGCATATAAATCATTTAAAATAAAAAGGAATACATATTTAAAAAATAGATCAATTAAACAGACAAATGCATTTAATTTTTGAAAAAGTAAATGAAGTACATTTAGAAGAATTTGTAGCTATTTTTAAAAATAGTGAATGCCAAAATGCATTTTTCTGTGGATTTTGATATGTACTCGCTCTTATGTTAGGACAGCACAGACACCCACATGAATCCAGGCAATATATGATACTGTTGATATAAATTCCATTTTTCTTCTATTTTTGTCACAATTTTCTGAATAAGTATGAATAAAAATGTAATTTTTTAAATATGTGACTGAATGAAGTCCTTAGGCTTGATTCACAAAAGAGTGCTGTTAGCGCGGGCGTTTTTGCGCAAATTTTTGTGTTTGCACACGATCGTGAATTTTCACACGCAATAAAATGTTTTCACGCGCAAACGCAAATTTTTGTGCTAAATCGTTGCGAATTTTCGCAAAAAAATGATAACGATTTCGTGCAAAAAACTTGAAAATTCGTATGAAAATGCCCATGCTAACAGCTAGCACTC
This sequence comes from Hyperolius riggenbachi, assembly GCF_040937935.1. NCBI lineage: Eukaryota > Metazoa > Chordata > Amphibia > Anura > Hyperoliidae > Hyperolius > Hyperolius riggenbachi. The sequence continues at coordinate 541,733,289 of NC_090646.1, forward strand.
TTTTGTGAATCAAGCCCCTTGTCTGTAACTAAATATGCAGTGTTGCGCCGTACAAGATAATCGCATTGCTACTTGTGCTGCAATGGATCTGTTGAGTATAACGTGATGCATGCACTGCGTTACCACGTAACGCATAATGAGTGTTAACAGTGGTAGTTAAGCACTTTGTATGTACTATACGCTTCCCTCGGCAAGCATAATGTGTGATGTGACTTTTCCCCTCCCTTGTGTTCCTGTTTTTACAGAGAACGCAACACCTGACTGTCAACGTAGCCTAAATGTTATTAACAGTTGAATCTTGAATCTAAATATTGTAAAATTACCATATTTATTTTAATCACATAATTATGAAATATTCTCAGACCCATTACACACTTGCTGGTTGCATCACACTGTGGTACTCTTACATGCCGCTTCCCCACCGCAAAAGGGCCTGTAAGGCCTGACAGGTTATGTCCTCACTCAGTTCCTATGCCCCAATCTATTACCTTGGCTCTTAGCCCGGCCCATGTCTTCACCTATAGACAAGCCCCCGCGTGAACAGGACACGTTATTTGTCCCCTGACTACGGTTACCCCCAGGTCTTATCGTGCAAGGCATACAGACTGAGGTAGAGAGGAGTAACCTGTTAGAACCCCAATGAGGCTAGTAATACAGTTCAATAGTTCATCAGTATCACACAGGGTTATTACCTTGATTCAGAGGGATAAGGCTGTCAGCGTCGTTTGTAAGTAGTAGCAGAGATGACAAGTGCAGATTTCCAGATATCAGAGGAGGGATCAAGCAAGTCCTCATGCAAGATTTCAGGCAATAGGTAATCCAGGTATGACACAGTTCATGCAAGATTATTCAACAAGCAATGAATGCTCCAGGCAGTATGTGATGTAGTACATATGAAACTGCATGCAAAGTTCTTCAAGTACTGATAGGGATTAGTATGAGTATACTTATCGTCCAGTCCAGGTAGCATGCAAAAAGTATCCAGTAAACAGGCAATGGTCGGTCCAGGTTGCAGACAAGAATATCCAGTAAACAGGCAAGGGTTGTTCCAGGAAGCAAGCATAGAGTATCCAGTAAACAGGCAAGGGTCGGTCCAGGCAGCAAGCAAAGAGTATCCAGTAAACATGCAAGGGTCGGTCCAGGCAGCAAGCAAAGAATATCCAGTAAACAGGCAAGGGTCGGTCCAGGCAGCAAGCAAAGAGTATCCAGTAAACAGGCAAAGGTCGGTCCAGGCAGCAGGCAAGGATATACAGGAATCAAGCAAAGGTTAATCACAACAAACAAGGATAGTCAAATACAAGCCAAGGTCAATATCCAGCGAATCTTAAGAAGTGAGTGCGCACCCAGCAACTAGCCAAAGCTATACTTATCACGAGCGATGCCTGGGAGCACTCTGCAGGTTTAAATACAACTCTTCATCCAATCAGTGGCCAGCCACACACTACACATCCAATCACACAGCAAGGCCCTACCTAAGTGTCAGGCTGTAATGTCAGCTGACACCACTCTGTCAGCCGACCGGAGTCAGCTGACTATTGTTTACCTTTGCGGAGGGCGTACTGGGAACGCACAGAGACCTGGAAGCGGCGGCTTTTGCCCGGGTCTCAGTGGAATTACCAGCAGAGCAAGGCTGGTTCCTTATAGGGCCATACAAGTCCATGGAGGAAGTATCCAAATCGCTGCAGTGCCAACGCAAAGGCTGCAGTGCGTTACCGCATGATCCGTGCCTACCACATGGATTATGCAGTAATGCAAGTCAAGAAACGATGCAGGCAGTGTGCACGACATGAGCACGGCTTGCATGCATTGACCCACAGGTATGCCAGTGAGGAAGTTCTGTGGGCGAGCCTATGCATATGACCCTGTCTCCGCAATGTGGCTCAGGTTTATATGAAGCCTCTTTTATGCAGTGTGATGCGGTGTGCAACCAGCATCACAAACATCAAGTGTAAAACTGGCCTCAAGCATGAAGGGATTAAAGGATACCCGAAGTGACATGTGACATGATGAGATAGACATGTGTATGTACAGTGCCTAGTACACAAATAATTATGCTGTGTTCCTTTTTTTTCTTTCTCTGCCTGAAAGAATTAAATATCAGGTATGTAAGTGGATGACTCCGTCCTGACTCAGACAGGCAGTGACTACAGTGTGACCCTTACTGATAAGAAATTCCCCTTTTTATCTCTTTCTTGCCCTCAGAAGCCATTTTCTGCTAGGAAAGTGTTTTATAGTTGGAATTTCTTATCAGTGAGGGTCACACTGTAGTCACTTCCTGTCTAAGTCAGGACTGAGTCAGCCACTTACATACCTGATATTTAGCTCTTTCAGGCCGAGGAAAAAAAAGAGTAACACAGCATAGTTATTTGTGTGCTAGGCACTGTACATACACATGTCTATCTCATCCTGTCACATGTCACTTCGGGTATTAAGTCTGTAAAAAACAGTTTGTCCATTTTTGTGCATCTGGAGTATAAACAAAGTAGGTCTGTGGGATGACGACGCTGTGGGTAGCACAAGTAAATATTAGAATAGTGCTGCATGCAGGAGTCTGTGATATACATGTTTACAGCCTATTATTGACTGGAAAAGAAAGTGTATAAATTGGGCATCAATCACATAAATGACTGAAAGGGATATTCGGGGAGCATTGCAGACAGAGTTCCCCACACATGTCCAGAGCAGGAGAATACAGTGAGCACAAAAGGCTTGATTCACCCTCCCATGTTTTACTAGTGATGTGTAGAGTATAGTTACTCATGTCATGTTGAGAAAACATTTCCTCAGTGACTGCCATTGACTTCATTGACTTTAGTGCCCCACGCCATTACACATGCCCAGCAGGAGAACAGTCAGCTAGCTGTGTGATTACATTCATTGCCGATCTGACCTTCATTAATAATTCTGTCTATCTTTTCTTACTCATTTTCTGGTTGTATCAGAATTAGTTTTCCCCAGAGGGTTACCACTGGAGTTGGTAATACGTTATAGTTAATTTGCAGATTAGTAATTGTCAAAGTCAATTGTTATATCTACTATTACATTACTATTGAATTACTATTTGCATGAGATTAAAGAGTAAGAATAGAATATTTTTTCTTGCTGTAACAAGTCAGATGGTAAGCATTGAAAGGGAGATATTCAAAAAGCTTTAACCTTGAACTGACCCTCAAATGTTTAAATCCACTTTACTGCAGGTTAGTAGAATGAGCTGGTCCCTTTTCTCCTGTTGCATAATATATTTCTGGTTATTGATTCATTTATATAGCGCCTGCATCTTCTATGGTGCTGAATGTACACCTTACTACTTGACTGCATAAAAAGCTAGGACTTTATGATAATCGTACTGTGTATATGAGAAATGTTGTCATATAAAATCTCTGCCACCTGGTGGTTTAGTCATTCAAGTAGTGGCTGTAGTACACATCATTATAGCAGTGAAATGCTGCCATCCTCTGGGACAATAAAGAACTAAAAGATTATCAGAGTAAGCATTGGCTACTGTACATTTTCGTTTGTGAAATAAGTAATAAGTAGGTGTGACAGTAATGTGATTAGAGATGAGCGTAATGACGTAATTACGATTTCGCGAAATATCGCGTAATTAGTGTAATTACGATTATGGCCGTAAGTACATAATCGTAATGAAGAATGATTTCGTGAAATTTCGCGTAAGCGTAATTTTCGCGTAATTTTCGCATTACAGTTGGTATTACGAAATTAATGCGTATGGCCATGCTCCCAAGCGAAAAAGTTGACGCATGGATCAATGTTAGGTAGCTGCCGACTTTAAGGGTTAATAACAAAGCCCCCTTAAATGCTAAGAGCCTGAAATTTGGAGAATATATTAAGGAGATCAGAAGGAATAAGAGGAAAAAATCTTTTTCAAAAAGACCTTATCGTTTCAGAAAATCGATGTTAAAGTTTCAAAGGAAAAATTTATACATTTAAAAACCCGCCGACTTTAACGGTTAATAGCAAAGCCTGCTTAACCCTCCTGGCGGTATAAAAAAATCCGCCAGGAGGGAGCGCAGCAGTTTTTTTTGAATTTTTTTTTCCTATATCATGTAGCGAGCCCAGGGCGGGGGGATGCTCAGCGGCATCCCCCCGCCCTCTTTGATCGCCTTCGGCGATCTCCGATCAGGAAATCCCGTTCAAAGAAAGCCATGGCGACGGGGCGGGTTGACGTCACCGACGTCGTTGGGAGTCCCGGGCCACCCCTCGGCGCTGCCTGGCACTGATTGGCCAGGCAGCGCACGGGGTCTGGGGGGGGGGGCGTGCGGCGCGACGGATAGCGGCGGTCGTGCGCGGGGCGGCGGGGCGGCGGCGATCAGTGTGCTGACCTTATAGTTTTTGAGAAAATCGATTTTTAAGTTTCAAGGGGAAAAATGTCTTTCAAATGCGGAAAATGACAGGTTTTTTTGCACAGGTAGCAATAGTGTATTATTTTCATAGATTCCCCCAAGTGGGAAGAGTTTTACTTACTTCGTTCTGAGTGTGGGAAATATAAAAAAAAAACGACGTGGGGTCCCCCCTCCCAGACCTCCCAGACCTCTTTAACCCCTTGTCCCCCATGCAGGCTGGGATAGCCAGAATGCGGAGCACCGGCCGCGTGGGGCTCCGCACCCTGACTATACCAGCCCGCATGGTCCATGGATTGGGGGTCTCGGAAGGGGAGGGGCAGCCAAGCTTTCCCCTCCCCCTCCGAGCCCTTGTCCAATCCAAGGACAAGGGGCTCTTCTCCACCTCCGATGGGCGGTGGAGGTGGAGGCCGCGATTTCCTGGGGGGGGGGGGGGGTTTCATGGTGGCATCTGGGAGTCCCCTTTAAAAAGGGGTCCCCCAGATGCCCACCCCCCCTCCCAGGAGAAATGAGTATAGAGGTTCTTGTACCCCTTACCCATTTCCTTTAAGAGTTAAAAGTAAATAAACACACAAACACTTAGAAAAAGTATTTTAATTGAACAAAAAACATAACCACGAAAAAAAGTCCTTTAATATTCTTAATTAACCATTAATACTTACCTGTCCCTTTAAATAAATGATCCCTCGCAATAGCCTCGGAAATGTTCTATCAGTTACAATGTAACAAAGTTATTACAATGTAACAACTTTGTTACATTGTAACTCGCCGCTCAGCCGCCGCATACACTTACCTTCTGATTACTTACAGCACTGTAAGTAATCAGAAGGTAATTGTCGATTGTTCCCATAAATGGGTCGATTAGAGCACTTTCTCTCTTCAGGTACGATCATAAAATTTAACATTCTGATTGACAAAATTCTCTATTCCAATCACTTGTTGAATCATTTCACGCTCATTTTCTACACAAAATATGGGGTTTTCTGTACAATTCAATCATAAAAATGTGATCAAATGATCGTGTCTGAGGAAAATATTGTATCATTAATAGACACCTTAGCATAGTACTCATCCTCATACCAGAAGTAACTGAGACATCACATCAGCAGTGACTGACTTAAGGGGCCCATACATGGTCGGTTTCAGCCATCGATCGATCAATCAATTCTATGGAATCGATCGATCGGAATTCGATTCTATCAAATCAATCGATTGATCTATTTGTGGCCGATTTTGATTGATTTGGTCTATCTGACAGGATGGAAAATCTAGGTCGATCTGCTGCTGGCAGCAGATCGATGGCCCATAGAGTTGCATTGGATCTAATGGTCCAATAATGCATTTAAATCGATTTCCAATAAATTTTATTCTGAAATCTATTGAAAATCTGTTCCTAGTGTGTGGCACACATCAGATAGATTCCTGTCAGATTCGACTTGACAGGCATCTGACAGAAATCTATCTGATGGTCGAATCTGCTGCAAATCTATAAGGGTATGGCCACCTTCATAGATTGAAAATTCCATTACTGAAATTATCTAACAGTTCTCTCTGTATTCATATCTCCACATTGACACATTTATTTCAAAAGAGGATTGCAGCCACACTAAGCTTAAAATCTCCTAGATAACATAATAGATTTTAGCCCACCAGGTAAAAGATTATTTAAAGAGAATCTGTACTCTAATATTATTACACTAAAAAGCATACCATTCTATTCCTTATTTTCTCCTGTGCCCCTCTGTGCTGTTTCTGCCACTCTCTGCTGCAATCCTGGCTTGTAATTAACAGTTTTAGGCAGTGTTTACAAACAAACTAACCAGCTTGTGGTAGGCTCACATAAACAGAGTGTGTGAGTCATACAGAGTGTGCAGGGGGCCGGCAGAGGGTGTGTATCGCTTCTATCCAATCACAAGCAGCCCTGCACATTACACACATTCAAGCCTTAGCCCGACAGACATGACAGAGGAAAGGAGATACGATTTATTACAGTGAGACAGTGCAATTAGAAAAGGCTGCAGTAAGCCAGAGCACATTAGAACAGGTATAGGAACTTATAGGATAGAAGAACTAAGGCTGAAAAATTTGTTACAGAGTCTCTTTAATGTGAGTGAGTTGAGGGGCATGATGCAGGCATGGGGAGTGATCAGAAAGGTCTTCTATGGCACCTGCTGTTATGCATTTTACTGCATTACAGGTTAGCTGTATTATATTGTATGGACAAGGACATAACTCTTCTCACTAATGACTTACCGTTATTTTTGTCAGCGACAATTATCCATCAATTAAATAACTACATGCTGCATGCTTTGTAATAAAATTATGCTTTTATTACCACTGTGATAAAGATGGATAAAGTAATCTTGTGAATCTTTAGCTTTAATTAAAAGTTTACAGCTCAATGCGAAATTGATTTTGAAGCTTTGGAGAGCAAGCACTTTAAATTTTGGTACTGGGATGTCAATAATAACTAATAGAATCTCAAATGCCAAAAACCACTGAGAGGAGAATAATTAATCTTAATTCATGACTGTTGGACACAAAGAGTCGATTGGCATATAAAGGGAATAATTAATTACGTTAGATGGAAAAAAGCTACTTTAAAATAGATATAAAACACGTCTGTTACCTTTGAAAAAGTCCCTATTGAGAAGTTGTAATTATAAAACATTTCATGATACTATTACAAAAGCTCATTAGATTGCTTTTTCATTTATTTTTTTTTATTTATTTTTCACAAGCTTAGTACAAAGCCTAATAGATTAATAAAGAAAATATATAAACTGATTTGCCTTTAAAGGGACCCTTCAGTGATATGTAAGAAGATAAACAAGTGTACAGGTAGTCCCCAACTTATGAATGCCCGACTTACGAATGACCTGCCGATATGAACGGTATGGATTCTCTGTTTCCATGGGAACAAGTAAAAAAAAATGTATTTCAAATTGGACTTGTAGTTTTGAGAAAATCTATTTTTAAAAAATCAAAGAAAAAATGGCTTTTAAACTTGTATAAACAGGTGCAAAGGGCAGAGGTGACACAGAGGGGGACACTGGAGGCACAGGGGGGTACAGAGGAGGTACAGGGGACAGAGATGGCACAATGTTCCGACTTACGAACAGATTCAAGTTAAGAATGAACCTACAGTCCCTATCTTGTTCGTTAACTGGGGACTACCTGTATATACAATCCTAATCCTACACAGAATTACCTGTATGCCTTTTCTCACTGTAAGGGCTAAGATTCTGGGGGCCTTATTCAATTCACTTTTTCTCCTAAGTTTTTTCATAGGAGGTAATTTTTTTCATCTCCTGTTTAAAACAACTTAATTTAACAATTAAAAAAGTACCAAAAAGTAGGTGAAAAGGTACTGTCAAAATTATCCTACCAAGCAACGGGGACTATTCTCATTGATCCACCATAAATCCATGAGAATTTTTCCTGTTGCAGCATGATTTCCATTTTTTTTTATGCAAACCAATGAGATGCCCCATGCTGCTTCTGCTCTTTCAGGTTGGGACTTTGCATTTGCAGTCCAGTCTGTGGGCATTGTGTTTGCCTTCCGATTGACACTGTGGATACATCCTATTAATAACATAGGATGTGTTCACCATTCGATTTTGCATTTTTCTGCATTCAGGAAAACACAGCGTTTTTGTCTGCAGTGTGAACCTTAGTATCTTATGGTAAACTCTAATATCTCTCATTTTAAGTATTCCACAGAGAGGAGTATTGTGTTCAGTCTTATTGAGCACGATGTGATGTGAAGTCCTGATGCCCCTGACCTAACAAGGGTGAGAATAGTAACCAGAGACATGTGAAGGTCATCCAACAAATATTGTATTTATTAATAATATTTAAATAACAATATATAATGTTTAAGAACAAACATTAAAATACATGATTTACGTCAGGAAAGATTATAGCCCTTGACACAAAAGAGACTACAGTGAATTTCCTGAGCAGACTAAAGATGTCCATTAATGGTACAATTGTTAGTGAACGATTATTAGTGAACGGTTGTATTTTCAATCAGATTATTCAGTTTGTATTGTATGAAAATAGAGCAGCTGGAGAGCCTAATGAATTCTGGAGGATCGCATTATTGATTGTTTCCATAAAGAACTGACTGATCAGCATGGTTGACTATTTTCATGCATACAATCACAACTGGTTTCAGTGTCAGGAATATGTTGGATCCTTAAATGCTGTGTATTGATTAAATACAATCTTTTCTTTCAATCTAAAAAATATAGTTAAAATATAGTTGTTTCAAAAAATCTGCCCCGGGGTCCAAATGTTGCCGATTGAGCCATTTCTGGTGGCCCCCACCGAAGCTTTCTACAGTTGTTAATTCATTTGGCCCACAGGCCGTAGCTGCAGTGCCGCATGCAGGGGCCAGCAGCAGTAACAACCACTGGTTAGCAGCTGCCACTGTGCTAAATGCACACACAAGCAATAGAACACAGCAGTACATGCATCCAGCTACATTTGAAATCGGTCAGCAGGTGCTCGTCAGCCAATCAGGATGCACTGTCATACACCCTTTACCTGCCATACCACATCTAGCAGCCATTAGCATTCAGGTGGGAGGCTTCAGTTGGACGCCATCGCAAGATTGCGTCGCTAGCAGGACCGCCCCGTGCAGGCATCCCTCCCACAGGGGTCCCTCCCTAACCGCTCACCTGTCCGCCATGTCCTAGAGCTGAAAGAAAACGTTTAAAAAACACACTGCTAGCGACGCAATCTTGCGATGGCGTCCAACTGAAGCCTCCCACCTGAATGCTAATGGCTGCTAGATGTGGTATGGCAGGTAAAGGGTGTATGACAGTGCATCCTGATTGGCTGACGAGCAGCTGCTGACCGATTTCAAATGTAGCTGGATGCATGTACTGCTGTGTTCTATTGCTTGTGTGTGTTGAATTTAGCATTCAGTATGGAGGCAGTGTTGGTGGGTTTTCTGGATGTGAGAGGTCCAGAGCCTGGGTGTGAGAGGTCCAGGCCCACCTGCACTCCCCTCCAGGTATCACGTGTTGGCCTTGGGGCCCCGGCCAGTGAGAGAGGTCCGGGGCCCCTGGCCATCGTGTGAACCAATCGTGTGTTTTTTAACTGTGCTAAATGCACCCAGTATATGGGTTATTTCCCATGGAAATATTTTGGCAATATGTCACAGGCATAGTGTACCTAACAGCAATCAGCAAAAATAGTGTTTCATTTCACTAGTTCGGCCCCCTAGCACACTCAAGAACGGCGATATTGCCCTTGGCTTAAAGGTTTGGGCCACCCCTGCCTTAAGAGAAGAGTAGCCATCCATGATGGTGACTTACCACTATGTCAACGTATCAATTAGTCCCAGTATAATGTAATGCAATCAATGAATGCCGGAATATCTTAATTATATTTATAGATTTAGAGTTGAGTTACAACTGAGGGTTACAACACCTATCAAAGTATTATTGTTTTCCCACTTTTCATATCCCTAGGGCAATAAGATACCATATTAAAACCATGGAAGTCTCTGTTGGTAGTATCAGCTGGATTACCTAAACTGCAGTATAGTAAAGCAACCACAAGATGCCACTGTCTGTAAAATGATGTGATGATCTCTTCTATGGTATTGTGATTTCCTGTATTCATTCTGTGTTCCTCTCTGTTGTAAGTAAGCTGCATTATCTGATGGTGGTGTATGATTTATCTCTCCATGTTTTTCTTCAGTAAAGAGCTCTAACTTATTATACTGGGTGCTTATCTGCAGGCGCAGAAAATAATGGAATGCCCAGTGGGGCACAGACAGCAATAAAATCCAGCAGAAGTTCTAATCCCTTTCCACTCTCCCAAATATGATTGGTATCAGTCCACTTCAGGAAGATATTAAACATAAATATTTTCAAGTTGAGCAGTGATTAAGGGGATGGATTTCAAATGAATGTGATTTGGAAGTGATTACACTGCTGTGACCTATGGCCATAATCTTTGTGTCTCTTTCACATAAAATACATGTGCTCTGCAATTAAATGTGCTTATGCATGGATAGTTTACTAAAATGTTCCTGCTTCCTACTACCATCATAATGTAAACAGAGCATGTTTGAAATTAAAAAATAAAAACAGATATAAATCATTTTTTGTCTCAGAACTGTTACATGACCTTAGTAGAGCTTAGCCAATGTCTGTCTGAGAATCTCCTCCAATGCTTCAAGGACACCAATACAGCAATCTGAGGATCCGTATCTAACTAACTGATAACAATACAACACCGAAAGCCATACTGTCCTGATGATGTGGCTCTTTAAAGTGTACCCGACCTAAACCCCATATACACGCTCAACCGCCATCTTTTACAATGAGCGAAAATCAAACATTTTGGGAAAATTGAACGACAGTTTTCACGTGTAGACGTGCGAGAATGACAGATAAGAAACGTCAAACGACAGATAAGATTCGTTTTGTCATCCGCTGTGTATTATTATTGTGTGCACGTCAAGGCGTATCTTTTTGATGCTTAAATTTGTCTCCTCATTTGTACTGAGTGTCCTTGGTTGAGCGTGTGTATGGGATTTAAGAAGAGGAAAGCCTCTGGATCTTAGAGTCTTCCCACGGGGTCCTCCTGGCCACCATTGTCACTCATGGACCCTCCAAAGATTACCATAAAAGGCTTGTTGGTAATCTGATCAGGGCTGCACCTTACCTGGGGTGGCCGTAGTTTGCTTCTGCAAGTACAGCCATGCGCAGTCAGCTGTGTTACTGCACAGGAGCAGTCGTGCTCATGCTGCTGCAGCGCGGCTGCGCTAGTGCCAGAAGAGAAATGTGGCCTCAATCAGCTGGAGGGTCCCAGGCAGGGGAGGAGAACCAGGGGACAGTGTGGAAAGCCTCTATAGCAGGGTTTCCCAACCCATGTGCCACAACACATTCATGTGTCGTGGCAGCCTCTGGTACATGTTGCCACCCCGCTCTGTCTCTCTCCCACTCTTCTCTGCTCTGCCTCCTCTCTGTGTAGAGTTAGAGCAGGGCTAGAAGAAAATGGCAGCCGATGTCCACAAATGTAGACATTGGCAGCCATTTTGTTATAGCCCTGCTCTAACTATACAGTAAACACGAGCGGAGGTAGAGCACAGAAGCGGAGGGAGACAGAGTGGGCGCTGAAGAGAGAAGTCGGCACTGGGACCCACGGAGCTGGTGAATCATTGTGGCCACTGCCTGCATATTCTAACCTACTGATTGCACCTACACCTGACTTCCTATGCCAGGGGCTCCTACACCGGACGTTCTATACTGGGTGCACCTACACCTTACTTCCTACGCTAGGGGCTTCTACACCTGACTTTCTAAACTGGGTGCACCTACACCTGACTTCCTATACTGGGGACACCTATGCCTGGCACCCTATACTGAGTGCACCTACACCAGACTTCCTTTACTGTAGGCACCTATACTTGGCTAACTAACTACCTATACTGAGTCTGAGGGCGTATTATTTGGGGGTGGGGGGGAATTGGACCATGGCTAAAACATGCAGTAGTAGTTGTCGGTGCTGTGCGATCATTCCAAATTGGAAGGGGTCTAACAGTCCCACTGATTTTATTAATATTCCTGAAAGGTTCTAGACTTCATTTTTAAGTGTATTTCCATCCATTTTGTGGTTATTATTAGTTTTTTTGTATTATACATATTTGATGTGTCACAGAGATCTGGACGTTTGGCCTGATGTGTCATGACTTCAAAAAGGTTGGGAACCGCTGCTCTATAGGATCCAGAGGCTTCCCTCTCTTTAGGTAGTTATGTGTTTCTACAACACTTGGCTTGGGATCTCTTAAGGCTTCAAGCACACTGTGTTTTTTTAAAGAAAGTTTTGTATGCAGTTTCTCATTAGTTTTCCCCTGTGAATGCAGGTGCAGTGCATGTCAGTAATTTGTTGTGTCTGTTTTTGCAGGATGAGTTTGTGAAATTTTTCTGCACAGTACCATACTCTTTATTGTGGGCTCCTCCCTCCCCCACCCTGGCCGCTCCCCATCAAGATCACAATATTAGATACCCCCCAGATATATCTGAACAGTGGCTGCTTTACCTGCTTCTAGTGGTAATACAGGCCCTCACCCCTCTCTGCAGTGTAACTCTGAGCCATGCAACCTATCTCCTTGTGGCTTCCGTCTGCCATGTGATGTGGCTGTACAGAAACCTGGCTGCAGTAATGAGAGGGGTGAGGACTTTTCCTGCTGCTAGAAGTATGTAAAGTACAGAAGTGGGCCTGTGGTGATTTGCAGAACAGCAGTGGAGCTTGGTACTTTAGCTTGCACTGCACGTTTCTATGGACTAGGTGAAGAATCCAGAGATGCTACGGTAATTATTAGTTATAACAAATTATTACTGATAGCTCTAAATAAAGCACTGACGGAAATAAAGGTGGACAGATTAAAGATAATATGTCTTTGATATGTAGGCACTGACAGACGTTTGTGTCAGGTTTGGATAAAACTTCATGGCTGCTTTAGTGATGAATTCAGTACAAGAAAGTCAGTAAAATAATCAGCTCAGTAGTGTGTAGTGCTTACACCTTCCCTTATGCTCACATGTATTTTTCAAGCGTTCCAATGGGGAATACTCAAAACCATCACATATCCAGAAAGGCTGTACATCCAGTTGCAACATCCAGGCCTTCTCTCCTCTTTGAACCCTGCCGAAGGCCTGCCATTCATACAATAAGACCATGGTAATGTTTTTATCTTCATTTTTACAGAACATAGTGTGCAGTTTGTACTGTTTGCTCTGCCTATAATTAGAAAACTGTGAAAATGAACAGCTTATTGCCAACTTTAGCTTTCTAAGTACCAGATGACTCATGTATAGTGCCTGAAAAATGCATCAAAGGAGAGTGTTTAACTAAGTATGAAACAAGGATTAATATGGGCTAATATGCATGATGCCCTGTGCATCATGTTATATGGGCTGACATCAGAAACATCTAGTAATGCATTTAATATTCCAGATAAAAGTTTTATTAGGTCTCATTGAAGCACATGTGAACTAAACTAAAAAATATGAGGTTTACTTACATGTGCAACCAAGGACTCTTGTTGCTCTCTCCACATTAAGATTGGATTGGGGTTTTTTTGTATGCGCATGCACTATTCTTTAATTATTCCTTAGCATTGCATTGCAGGCAGGATACCAACATTACTTATTTAAATACTAGCTGGTGGCACGCACAATGCTGTGTGGGGCAGAAGCGCACTCACCATCTCTCTGTGCCATCTGATGAGGTCAATTACAGCAGGGTAGGGCAGGAGGGGGCGTGTGCAGGGCAGACAGACGCCGTACCATGACCAATCAGAGCAGGGTGGGGTATGTAGGAGAGAGAGCAGACTGGCACTAGAGACCGACCAGTACAGAGCAGGGTGGGGCAGGAAGGGGCTGACCAAAACACAGCGGCCAGCTTGGAAATGATTATTATAGCTGTAGGCAGCCAGCAGCATGCCAGACAAACAGTTTTTCTTCAGCTCCACATGAGCGCTTGTGTGCATGCACAACATTTTACAAAAAATACTAAGAAAAAAAATTACCCGACCAGTGAAGATAAAAAGAAAAATTTTTTATTTTTTTAAGGGTTAAATAAAACATCAACTTTGTGAAAAAAAGATTTGAGAGACATAAAACAGGCAGAAAGTTATTAAATGTAAAGACAAAGAAAATCTTATCGGTCCCCAGGAAACTATATCGGAATTAATGACGCAGACTTTAAAGCAAAGAGATAGTAACTGAGCAACACATGTCACCAAGCGCTTCGTAATATGTTGGTGCTTTCTAAATACAATAAATAATAATAATACAAGGCATAAGATTGCTGTGGTCCGGGGGGGGGGGGGGGGGAGGGGGGGGAGGGTTGAGTCTTGGAAGGTAAATGGTTTGTAGGACAGTTTTTACAATAGTCTGCATGTACTCTGCACTCCCTCCTCATTCATTTTCCTTTTGGCTTGGCGATTAAGATTAGAAATGTTTCTGGGTTATATCCTAGTTTAAAAATATAGAACATTAGCCATCACAATTTCTTTCTCAATATAAAGTGTGATTTATGTGCCATTTTTTCATTATGCTGGAGAATTAATTCTTGCAGTGGTAGTGCATGAGATACAAAAGCTATTTTTTTCAGTAAATTGTCATTTTTATTGCAGCTTCTTAGTCCACTAAATCATCAATGCCAAACAGCCTTCCTAAAAAAGATTATTACTTCATTAGGGTAAAAACTTCTGCCTTTGCTTCTTCATTTTTCTAAAGTTCTGTTGCAGAAAAGAAATATTTTGTGTGCAGGCATTTACTGGGATGTACAGTATACAGGCCTTCTTAACTTCCAGCTGCATTTTTCATAGGCAGGCAGAACTGTTCTGAATCTTCCTCTATTGGCTTTAAAGAGAGTCTGAAGCCTAATAAAATACTTCTTTTTACCTTCTACTTATGTTAAGCAATATCAGCAGTGCTAAAATGCCGCATTCCCGTGGCAGAATGAGGGTTTTATAGCCCACGACTTTCTGGGTTGTGGATTTTGCTGCCTGGGGAGGCAGAGCTTTGTGCTGTAGCTCTGCTTCTACTGGAGTCAATTTCCGTGCAGATCTCCGCCTCTCCCTGCCCCTCTCTGTGAAAGAAGATTGAGAGGTGTGGGGAGAGGCGGAGACTGACTCTAGTAGAGGCAGAGCTACAGCGCAAAGCTCTGCCTCTTACAGGAAGCACCCCCCCCCCCCGATTTTTGCCCCTGGGATTTGGGTGTATAAAGCCCTCGTTCTGCTGCGGGAATTCCGCGTTTCAGCACTGCTGATATTGCTTAACAAAAGAAGCAGGTAAAAATAAGTATTTTATTGGGCTTCAGACTCTCTTTAAAGGAATTTAAGGGATATATAGTATCCATTTTAGAGTTGAGCAGTGGATCTGGGTAGTTTAAGTGAACGGAGAGGCCTCTCTGGAGTATGGATGTGTAATGGAAGTGTGTGAACATTTGAGTAGTGATTGAATTCATGTGTCTTAACTGATTAAATCTATGTGTTTTATCTTTTAATAAATTAGCGAAGTTATTCAGCGCGTGTCAGTGTAATATAAAATTGTAATCTCTTTAAAGGAAATCTACAGACACAAAAAAAGCAGTTAAAGATACCTGGGGCTTCTTGCAGCCCCCCGCAATCATCTTGTGACCACGCTGTCCTTCTGAGACCCTCCGGGAGCAGAGAGCCCCTGGAAAGCTGGCCTTCTTGTCACGTCCCCATGCACGGTAGATTTCTGCCCTGGGCAGTACTGGGAAATTGCTACTGCACATGCGCAGAACACTCCCAGCAACGGGAGCGCAATCAGGGTGCCCTGGGCTTGCTGCCACCCATGCACAATAGCCACCACCTGGCCAAGACCAATCAGCTTTC
Organism: Hyperolius riggenbachi; assembly: GCF_040937935.1. Classification (NCBI taxonomy): domain Eukaryota; kingdom Metazoa; phylum Chordata; class Amphibia; order Anura; family Hyperoliidae; genus Hyperolius; species Hyperolius riggenbachi. The sequence continues at coordinate 541,749,045 of NC_090646.1, forward strand.
AGGGGGTCACCCATTGCTTGCTTGAAGGTCGCAGATGGATGGCACGAGCGCAGGATGACTGCAGGGGGCTGCAAGAATCCCCAAGTAAGTTATACTGCTTTTTTATGGGAGGGGGGGGGGTTAAGTATCCCTTTAAGCAACACAGGCATACTTACATATGGTTAGTTTGGTGGAGAAAAGACATCTGTCCATCAATTCCAACCAGAATATTAATAATAACAAAACAAAAAGAACGATAAATAAATAAACATTAGGTACCTTTCTGTCCTGCACCCTCTCATATCTCAGTACAAGATAGAAGGAAGTGGAACACCGCTCAACTGCACCGTGTAGAGCAGTGCTGGACCAAAGGCAGCCAGGCCCGGATACTGAAGCAGGATTAGAAAAAATGTAGTCCGCAACAGGTTCTCTCCACAGATTCCATAATTTATTTAGGACGTGTCCTTACAGCAAATATAAAGCTATGATTAAGGGCCGAATGGCCTGAAACATGTCAGCTTATGTACTTTATATTTGCTGTAAGGACACGTCCTAAATAAATTATGGAATCTGTGGAGAGAACCTGTTGCGGACTACATCTTTTCTAATCCATATCTCAGTACAGCTGCTTATGCACCCAGGTCTATGTATTAAAGAGGAACTTTAACCAAGGATTGAACTTCATCCCAATCAGTATCTGATACCCCCTTTCCCATGAGAAATCTGTACCTTTTCTCAAATAGATTATCAGGGGGCTCTGTATGGCTGATATTGTGGTAACCGCTGGCATACCTTGTGGCATTCTGTAATTGCTGGCATAAAATAAAAGGCAACAATGAGACTGTTGGCATAAACTAGTGAAGATAGAGGCCACCCTTTGGCTGCTAGCCTACATTTCAGGTCACAGAATCCATAGTTTCTACTGCACAATGCTGAGGGCCACAGGGGACAAACTTTTACTGCCATCATGGGTCAGGGCCCCAGTGACTCCTATTCCAATTTTGCTGTGTTCCAGCTACAGGCGGCGAGCATCTTCTCTTCTTTTTCTCCTTCAACTAACTATCCAGTCAATGAGGATGTATTAGAGGAACAGTACAGCAGCGACCATCGGGTCAAAAATGATAGATAAAGAACTGAATAGATGAGCAGGGAAGGGGCCAATTGTATAGTCTCTGGCAGAAATGAAGAGAGCTTGCAGCTCTGATGAGTTATAGCCCAGGTGCCCAAGTAGAGACCTGAGAGTCCTATGAAGCCAGTGGCTGTATAGTGTAATGGTTAAGAGCTCTGCCTCTGACATAGGAGACCTGAGTTCAAATCTTGACTCTTCCTAGTTCAGTAAGCCAGCACATATTCAGTAAGTTCTTTTGCGCGAGACTGCTACTGCCCGCTAAGTGCGCTCTAGTGGCTGCCTCACAAGCGCTTTGAGTGTGAGAGGAAAAAAGGTGCTTTACAAATACTGGAATTAATTCAGTACCTACTGCGAAGGCCTTTAACTGTTTGGCTCATGGGGCAGAATTTCCAATATCCACTTATGATGGCACAGTGGTTTTTTAACATGCAGTGCTACTGAACACTTTTAAATGTTTAGTTATCACAGTGCCAGATTTAGTAACATTAACATACAGCTCTAATGGAACTGGCTTTGGGAACATTCAGCAGTTATTTTAATTTATCAAGGTGAACACTTTTTGATCAAAATTAATTCAAATCATGAAAAATAAATAATGCATGAAGTAAAAATAGCTTTATTACAGAACAGGCGCCATTCAACTTCATCAGGGCTCATGAACTCTGCTGAGTTTTTTTTCTGTTTTTTTTAATAAACAGGTGAAGAGTACATCACATTGCATTGCTGTTCACACGTCATCATAGTCTGATCCCATTTCAAAGATTAACCTGCTGCATATAAAGCTGCAAATCTTGAAATGTGACTCACAAGTGATGCAAATAGTTGTAACATCACTTTACTAGATTAGGAGATAAAACCACGCAGGGCAGGCTCTAGGCTAAATTTCACCCATACCCCATGGAGCCAAGTATAGGTGCCCGCAGTATAGGTTAGCTACGTAGGTGCCTCCACTATAGGGTAGCCCGTATAGTTGTCACCAGTATGGGTAAGATAGGTAGGTACCCACAGTATAGATTATATAGGTAGGTGCCTGCAGTTTAGGTTAGATAGGTAGGTGCCTGCAGTGTAGGCTAGATAGGTAGTTGTCCGCCGTATAGGTTAGATAGGTAGGTGTCTGCCGTATAGGTTAGATAGATAGATGCCCCGTAATGGTGGCGGGTGCGGACATAGCAGTTATAACTCACCTTATTTCCGCCGATCCCGCACAACCTCAATTTCCTTCCTTTCCCGGCATCTGTCTCATTGGTAACAGCACCCCTCTGATGACATGCGGTCACGTCATCACAGGGGGCACTGTTACTATACGAAAGACACCGGGAGAGGAAGGAGATTGAAGCTGCGGGGGATTTGCTGAAGGAAGCTGAGTTATAACTACTACGCCCGATCCCCCGCCGCTGCAATCCCCCGCCGCTCAATCTGGCGCCCCGGGCGAGTGCTCACTTTGCAGCCCATAGAAACAGGGCTGAAGCCATGTTATTTTGCATGAAAACTGTACAGTTACTGTTACAAAGGCAGATTATATAAATAGTTGTATTTATATGTGTATACTGCATCTAGCCATGTGACACCTGAAGTGAAAGCGATATGGAGGCTGCCATATTTATTTCCTTTGAAATAATGCAAATTGCCTGGCTGTCCTGCTAAGGCCCGTGAATGCGACCCTCCTTGCCATTTTATGTGGCCCTCAAGAGCTTCAAATGTCCATCACTGTAAGCAGTTCTAGAATAACAGTACACTGCCTTCCCACCCAGAGGAGCACACCGGTGACAACGTTTCTGGTTGAAACATTGTCAGTTTAAAGGGATACTGTAGGGGGGTCGGGGAAAATGAGCTGAACTTACCCGGGGCTTCTAATGGTCCCCCGCAGACATCCGGTGCCCGCGCAGCCACTCACCGATGCTCCGGCCCCGCCTTCAGTTCACTTCTGGAATTTCTGACTTTAAAGTCAGAAAACCACTGCGCCTGCGCGCCCGTGTCCTCGCTCCCGCTGATGTCACCAGGAGTGTACTGCACAGACACAGACCATACTGGGATCGAGGACACGGCAATGCAGGCGCAGTGGTTTTCAGACTTTAAAGTCTGAAATTCCAGAAGTGAACGGGAGGCGGGGCCGGAGCATCGGTGAGTGGCTGCGCCAACACAGGATGTCTGCGGGGGACCATTAGAAGCCCCGGGTAAGTTCAACTCATTTTCCCCAGACCCCCCTACAGTATTCCTTTAAGTCGGAGTGCAACAACAAACCATGGGAACCCCCCAATGAAATTAACATGGGGCCCCCTCCTGGGTTCAAAACCCCCCCATGTGGCTGATAAAATGCTATTTCCCTCTGACACCCTCTCCCCACATTGCAGACTAGCGCAGCAGAACAGTGTAACATTTACCTTCTCCAGCAATGCATTGCGTCTCTTCTGTTCTTTCCAGCAGCCGCACGCTCTGTGCTTCCATACCCTCAGCTTTCAATCATGTGACATTCATTCAGAGCCAGAGGTATACTGCATAGAGTGTGGGCTGTCAGGAAGATCAGAGGAGTCCCAAAGCCGCACTGCTGCAGGTGAATATTAAACTTCTCCACTGCACTACTCTGTGGATGGGGGAGGAGTGAGTTCCCCATGGTCACTCTATTTAAGCCACTTAGTTTGAGACAGTAAATCTTAAATCTTAATAAATAATTTGGACCCCAAATAAGGCTATGTAGCCCACTGAACAGAGCTGGGAGAAATTCCCTCAAAAGCAGTACAGGGAGAAAAACCTGTAGAGGCTCTAACAATGCCTTTCTCTCTCTAAAGCTGAAGAAAACAAACAAATGCCAAAACTGAGCCGATAATCAACTAGAAAATTATCACCACACAGTGGTGTAGCTACAATTCACGGGGACCCCAGTGAAACTTTGATGCCCCACCCCGATGTTCATATCTCTTCCTTTGCCTCCCCTTGGTTCCCTTCCGGGTCTTGAGGCTTATCTCACAACGGTCATAAAAGGTGTGGCCATCATGATCTTCTATAATCATGATCTTCTATAACAAATATAGCCACAAAAACATCTGGGGCTTGATTCACAAAAGGGTGCTAACTTAGTTAGCACGCCTAAAAGCCCCTTAGCACGCCTAAAGCCCTGTAGGTCGTGCAAATTTTTGCGAGCTAAGTTAGCGCGCGCAAAGTTTAGCGCTGCGCTGTGTGCACAAAGGTGAGACTAAACCATCGCACCGGATGCCCCTAAAACGTTGCACCGGGTGCGCCCGTAACAGCGCACAGTGTGATGTTTCAGGCGCACCCGGTGCGACGTTTTAGTTTCACTCGGTGCAACGTTTCGTGCACACTACGCAGCGCTAAACTTTGCATGCGATCAATAAAAGCTTTGGGCGTGCTAACTGCTTAGCACCCTAGTTAGCACGCCCAAAGCTTTAAGGCCTGCTAATTGAGTTAGCACCCTTTTGTGAATCGAGCCCCTGATCTGAAGTATAGTCTCCTGTATCAGAGGAAGGGAAGGTTAGTAATTGCCCCCTCACAGCTCTGTAACCCCCTGTGATGCAAGTGCTTCTCCCCTCTAGTTACGCCCCTGTCACCAAGCTACCTATGTATGTGCCACCACGATGGCCAATTTCCTGCAATTTTTCCATTTGGGGTACACATGGGCATTGCTGTACAACTGGAAAATAACAAAAGACCAGCCATGTTGCAAACTTTCATCCACAACCTTTAACTGAATGGGTTACGGATGTGAATTGTGTATTATGATATAGAATAGCGTGGGTTCTTTATCACGACTGCCGTATAGTAATTTTGACCTTTATGCAAACTAACAATCTAAAAGGCTTATAATTATTCAATCCTCTTGAAATAGGTATTAACAAAAGTGCTATTCAGAACCATTATATTTTGAGAAAGTAATTGAAGATTTATTATGCAAAGCTAATTTTTTATTTCACAATCCATAACATTTTCATATTTTCCATATGGCCTTCCTTGAAATTGTACTTCTAAATTATACAGCTTCAGCACCATCTGTTCATGTTATATGCCTAAGGGGCACACCGTAATTTATTGTACAAGATATCCATGAATGCTATTATTGACAGCACTGAATGTATCTTTAATGCAAAGGAATTGTCACCTGAATCAGATAATGCATTTTTTTAAAAACAAAATCCACACCGTGATATTGTCTTCACACGACAAGCTAAAAGATACCAATTTTTCTTTCTTTGATTAGCAGGAGTCCACTTAATTGATATTATAAACTCCAATCATAAAACAATATAATAATAGATTGTTAGCTGGAATGATGGATGTGCAATTTACAAGTAAGTTACTTGACTGTACAACAGATCTCTAATGCGCGGTATACACGGCACGTTTATGCACCGGTATCGAGCCAGTGGCTCGATGCTGACACGTCACCGCTCATCTGCGCGTATCGATCTCCACTCGTCCCTGCGGGCTTCCCTTATCACCCGCTCGATTCCCCGCTATTGTCCGCCCGCGGGGATTGAGTGGGGAATCTATCCGGCAGGTCTTCGGACCTGTCGGATATTATCAATCAAGCCATCAGCGGCTCGATTGATAAGCCTGCGTTTGAGCCGTGTATGCCAGGCATAAGATACAATACAGCTATGCATAAACTCATAACAAGGAGATAATACATGTAACATGGTCCTAAAACTGTATAGCATGGACTAAAAATTGGAAGCAATGTATCTGTATGTATCTTACAAAGCAGCCATATATACCATAAAGAGGAAAATAACTTTGTTTGCAATGTTCCAGTCAATAATACGCCTGATTGGCCAGCAGAAAGATTTTGGTGGGCAGGATGTGTCTAGCTTGCTGCATGTGTATCCATCTCACTGTTCATGCATGGAGCTTGTTTACTTAGTACTTCTCCAAGGTATGTCAAAAGAGGGTCACTCTTTGTTCTGAAACTTTATGCATTCCACAATGAAAAAAACATCCTCTAGGAATAAAGGAAAGAGGGGCCCTTATGCAATTAACTTTTTCTCCTAGGTAATATATTTTTTATAACTTGTCAATTAAATGCCTTTCAAACCACCAGCAAGCAAGAAAATGCTCAGAATAATTTTGACAATACTTTTTCACCTACTTTTTGGTACCTTTTTAATTGCAAAGTGCTGAAAAGTTATTTTAAATAGAACATGAAAAATTATCTCCTAGGAAAAAACTCAGGAGTGGGCTAGGGGGCCATATGCACGTCACTTTTCCACCTGAGTTTTCTCCTATGTGGAAAGTTTTCATCTTCGATTTAAAATAACATTTTAGCATTTTGCAATTAAATAAATTATCTAAAAGTAGGTAAAAAGTACTATTTTGAGTATTTTTTTTGCTTGAAAATGGTTTAAAAGATATTTTATTGACAAGATTGAAAATCACCTAGGAGAAAACTCAGGTGAAGAAATAAACTGCATATGGGCTCGGGGGCCTATATGCAATTCCCTTTTTCCCTTGAGTTTTCTTCTATGAGATAATTTTTCATCTTAAATTTCAATTAAGTTTTTAGTACTTTGCAATGGAAAAAGTACCAAAAGGTAGGTGCAAAGGTACTGTCAAAATTATTTTGAGCGTTTGTTTGTTTTCTGGAGGTATAAAAGGCATTTTACTACCAATTGTGAAAATATCACCTAGGAGAAAACGCAGGTGAAAAGTGAATTGAATAGGACCCCGGGTGTTATATCTGTCTACCCCAGGTGATGTGCACCTGACTACTTTGCCCTTAGATGTGGAGGAGGCATCAGATCTAGGGACTAGCTTCCGAGTTCTGCAGAATTCCAATTTCTGAGTTTCCAAGCAGAAATCAGCTTTCCACTGCAGGAAACAAGTATGCTGAAATCAGTTTTTGGAAACTGGAATTCCACGGAGTACCTCATTATAAAGATTTAGAAGAATCAGAATTGTATTACCATGAATCAGAATTCGGAATACCATGGAATTTTTAGGCTACTCAGAAGACCCGCAAGTATTAGGCCAATCAGAGAGAAAAGTGTACCGTGGTTGCCAATCAGAAATGTGGATTGTATATAGTATAAAGTACATCTGCAAAATATAGTGGATTCCGCAAAAAAAACTTTATTGACAAAAATAACGGAAATTGGAAAGTCATAAAACAGAATTTCAGATTTCTGTGGAATTCCATGGAAATCGGAAATACACTTGTCAGGATGCTAATTCTGTCGGAATCAGAAATTGACCATCCCTACTGTGATCCATGTGAGTAATCAGCACATTAGCACTCATGCTATCTTTTGTGATTCTGCCAGGATTTTGAGTAATTTATTCATGCTGTACATGATCTTCCACCATCTCTGCACATATTTTGGGAGCTGGTTATTTTTACATATACAGTAGCCTCAGGGCCCTTTCACACACTGCTACCGCAGCCTAATGAAAGTCTATGAGGGAGTTCATACTTCCCACATTGTGGTATGCTGCGCCGGAAGTACCCGATTTAACGCTAGTGAATACCTACATTACCGTGGTGCTCCGGAGGCGATCTGCGTCTGCCCGGAAGTCATATTAATCCATGGTGACACAGGGTTCTTAAAACACGTTGGCATTGTGATGTTGCGGCGCGCATGCATGCAAGCATATTTTTACAATACGTGTCTGTGTATTCCGCATACCCAAAGCAGGAAGTGACTGCAAGTGTGCATCACTTCCTGTTTGGCCGAATGTCAGACAGGGAATACTGTGTGTACTAATGCGGTATTTCCTGAAGGCCTGTTTTTGGTGGTGCAATGCTAACACCAATATTCAGCGTGAAACCAGCCTCAGACTTTCTCTGCATGATTCCATCTGATTGACAAGATTTACTTCTGCTGTCAATATCCATGCCATCTAATAGCAGCATTACTTGCATGCAACTGCTGAGCTTGGAGCAAAATGCTAATCTTTCACTTGTTTTGTGGTATGGCAAGTGAACAACAACTGATGTGTTCTGTAAATCCAGACATACTATTGTTTAGCATATTTCAAATGCCTCTTCATGATATGTATGGCTGCTTTGTAAGATGTTACCTCCAATTTTTGGTCCATATTGTCATACATCAGGGTCAGAACCGCGTGTAGTCAAAATTATGCTGCACTTTTGGCTGCCTAAACCTGAGCAGCATAGATCTAATCCCTAGTCACCAATCCCAAGCGTGGGGCGCAATAGCATGTTCCTGCTGGTACAGATCTCTGCTGTCTAACGACTGCAGAGCTCCGTAACTCAGTCAGGAATCAGGATTGGCTCACAGTGATCAGGAGGTCTGGAGCCAATGAAAACGGCTATTGGCCAAGTTAGGGCAGAGAGCTATGGCGGCCTGTGCTTGGGATTGACCGTCAAAAATACGCTGTACTTAGGCGTACTTAGGCTTAGGCAGCCTCAAGTGCGACATAGTTTTAACTACAGGTGGTCCCGAATTGGTTAAGCTGTATGACAATAAGCATAAAAAGAAAAAAAAGCCTCTGGCCCTAAAGGTACGAGAGGCTTCGGTCCCAAAGCAGTTAAGGGCTATGTTGTAGGGATTGTGTCCTTTTTATGATTTTATATATAGTTGCATGTGTCTGATGAATATACAGTGTGTATGAATTTTATACACAGATGGCAAATGGCTATTTCTTTTGAAGGTAACAGATGGGACGCCTTGGGTTTTTATGTATTATTTTGATATCCAATAAAGTTTAATGATTTTTTTTATATACATAGTCACACCTAATTCAACGTTTTCGGGAGTGTCTACAATTAACAGTTTTGACTGTGACTCTGTGACTGTCATTACGAGGTGGTGTTAAATAAATATGTTATCATCATACCAGTAAATTTAATCTGTAGTGTCTACCAAAATATATTTTTCCAATTGGCCTTAATGTCTTGGCTGATCATTGCCACTGTTATTTATATGATCAGTCATACCAATGGAACTTAAAACTTTTATAAAAATCTAAAATTGTTTTAATTGTTAAATTCTAAGATGATTCAATGTACTTATGCTAATATTTCAGAATTTTTCTTTTTTGATCACAACTTTTTGGACATTTTTTTTTGGTGAGGGGGGTGGGGGTGGGGTAGAAAACCAGGGCACTGATACTGATAACAGGAGTTATTTGAGTGATAATCATTAATTTATTTAATAATGTTTATTGAGGGTTTGCTAATGATGTGCAAAAAGACATTTATAAACATTATGCTAGAGTAGATTATGAGCTGCTGTATGTTGTACAGAAATTAGCCTCAGTGATTCATTAGCACTGTGTGTGAACATCACTGAGGCTGACCATCCACTTACAGATTGCCATCCGATGTGGCTAAACGATCAGTTCCTCTCTGGAAGGGAATCTATTTAAAATCAATCAAACCGTAACATTGCATAGTTCAATGCAATGTAACGCTATGGCCCATGGATCTACTGCCACCCCTGCCCCACCACAATTGACCCAGATGTGACAGGCAGCCTATTGGGCCAATCAAAGTACCAGGATCATGTCCTACAAAGCCACTGGACCCGACGGGGCTCAAGACAGGATGAGTGGAGCAGCCATTATTACCAAGGAACGAGCGTAAGTTACCAGCACACTCTATGCTGCACTACCGCAGCTTAATGAATCAAGCCCTATGTTTCTCTAACACGTGTTGGTCACACATCACTTCATTTATCTACATAAATGCAACTGTATGATGCAACTGTATGATGGTTTGTGGAATTGGGACTATGAAGAAAGGCAGCAGATTTAAAAAGAGAAAAAAGCCTCCTGTGGTACACAGCTACTATTACAGAGTGAAGGACAGTATAAGACACGCCCCTGTCACACATTTAGCCACGCCCCCACCATGCCCCTCACCATGCATATCACAAAAAAATTCAGAATCAAAAGATGTCATTTTAACATTCAAACCACACAGGTCCTTTCTATCATCAGTAGTTTTCCTTCATTTTAACATTGGAAAATAATAAATATATCAATTTAATTGATGGAAATAAAGTTTAGAGTCAGTTAAACACATTTTTTGGTACAAAAATACATATATTTAAACAAATCTGTACATTAGTCCTGAAAGAGGGACAAATGAGGAGGAAAGAGGGACAGAGGGATTTGGTTCCCAAAGAGGGACTGTCCCTCCAAAAGAGGGACAGTTGGGAGCCTTTTAAAAGCTGCCGGTTGCTGCGCAGGCGATCCAATGCTGGACAAACCCAGGACCTTCTCCCCCATGTGTGATGATCAGTGCTTGAGCAGCCTGTGACTAAACCCAAGTCTGGCTATGTGATTGCTAGTGGTCCATTTGCAAATCCCTGAGTCCAGAAGTCTTGGCATTAATAGACATAAAGCAGCTGCAGTCAGTGACTTTGGAAAAGGTAAGTGTGTCTCCCTGCCAGCTACCTACGGTGCCAGCTGTGCACTGTACTAGTTTTGCTTTAATTCACTTCAAGCATGCTTTAATGTTCTCAGCAGTGGAAATGTTAATCAGACATTGCTAATTAAAGAGACAGCAGGCATACTTTATTTGATCTTCACACAGCATGTGTCCTCTATACTAAACTCTCATCATATGATTTAAGTGGTTTTCTTAGAGAGTAATTTTGTACTATTGTATTCACTTATGTAACAGTTTTGTTATTGACTGTGTTTGGATTCACTTTGAAACAATATTTTTAAGCTTGCTTCTTTGGATAATTTTTCAATGTGCAATGTGGTTACAATGCTGTGGGTGGTCCAGGTGCCCGCAATAATTTTTAAGCCTTCAATATTTATTCTAAAGGCTAGTTCACTTTACAATTCTTCTATAAGTCTGTCAAAGTGGTATTAAAACTTTAAAACAAATATATAGAACCCAAGGAAGTTGAATTGTTCAAATATTGCCTTTTTGTAACAGCCGGCGGGGATACCGCCGTGGTGGAGAGCGGCATGGACGCCGTCTCCACATGTCAGCCGGCGGCGGTCCCCACCGCGCTGTTACACACAGGTCCTTCGGCCGCGAACAAGGCACGCATTACGCGTGCGCGCACCCGGCGGCAGGACCTTTATGCAGCTAGACGGGGAGTCAGCTGACTTGCTGGTCAGCTGACTCCAACTAGCTGTTGGATTGGCTGGGCGGCTGGGTGGCGCTGCAGATGCGCTCCCAGCATATAAGGAGCTAGTGATCAGTTGCTCCTTGTCTGCTGTCGTGAATACATCAGTGTTAACGCTCAGACCTTAGTCTAGTCCCTAGGTGTTGATACCAAGGACGTCACACCTTAGTTTAGGATTGCATTGTATATTTACCTGTGGGCCAGGGGCCAGGAATTCGCCTTCCACCCAAGCCTGGTTCATTTTGAGAAACGTCAGTCTGTCCACAGACTTGTGAGACAGACGAGATCGCTTCTCAGTGATGACTCCACCGGCTGCACTGAAGCAACGCTCTGACAGTACGCTGGAAGGGGGGCAGGAGAGCACTTCCAGGGCGTACTGCGCAAGCTCACTCCAGATCGGCATGTGCTTGACCCAATACTCCATGGGGTCAACGCTGTCAAGCCCGCTGAAGGACCCCATGTAGTCAGCCACCATGCGGGTCAAACGCTGTCTGTTACTGGAGAAGGATGCTGCTGCAGGCACCTCCTTTCTAGTCCCTGGCAGCTCTACACTCATGTAGAGCTCGTTGGTCAGAGACAGCAGGTCTGTGGTGTGCGTGCGCTTGCTGCTGGTGGATGCAGGCACCTGCTGCTGCCTCTGTGCTGGCTGGACAGTGGGGGTGGATGGCTGAGGGAAGACTTCCTCCAAGCGCTCAACAAGGGACAGCTGCAAATCCCTCATTTGTTGCGCACGGTCTCCTCCTGCAGGCAGGAACTGGCTGAGCTTCCACTTCAGACGTGGGTCCAGCATCATGCAGATCCAGATGTCCTCCCTCTGCTTCATCTGGATGACCCTTGGGTCCTTGCGCAGGCACCTCAGCATGTGCGCTGCCATTGGGAAGAGTCTGGCCACGTCTGCTGGCACATCATCGGCAGCCCCAGAGCCGACAGTGCTGTCCTCCTCATCCTCTGCCACCTCCACCTCATCCTCTCTCCACCCCCGCACCAGTCCAGCTGTGCTCTGCTGCTCCCCCTCATCAGCAGCAAGGTCAGGGACCTCCACCAACTCCAAGCCCTCCTCCTCAGAGGTGGCCTGTGAAGCTGCCTGCAGCTCCTGCTGGTCCAAGGCTGCCGCTCCCTCTTCCAGCAGTGCATACAGGGCCCTGTCCAGCACACACACCATGGGGACCCACTCGCACACCATTGCATGGTGCCTGCTTGCCATGTTGGTGGCCTGCAGGAAGGGTGCCAGCACTGAGCACATCTGCTGCATGTGCCCCCAGTCCTCCGTGGAGATGATGGACGGGAGGTTGGTGGCGGCACGCCCAGTTGCAGTGATGGCGGCAACTGTTGCTCGTGCAACGTACTGGCTTACAGCCTGCTTCTGTTCAACCAGATGCTCCAACTTCGCCAGGGTGGAGTTCCAGCGAGTTGGAACATCGATCATGAGCCGGTGCTGTGGCAGGTGCAGCTCCTTCTGCACCTCTTCCAGGCTCGCTACGGCTGCAGCCGAGTGCCAGAAATGACGCACAACCTTCCTTGCCGCCTCAAGGAGTTGGTCCATCCCTTGGTAGGTCCGCAGGAACTTTTGGACTACCAGGTTCAGGACGTGCGCCAGGCAGGGGATGTGGGTCAGGTCTCCCCTGCTGATTGCAGCAACCAGGTTTGCCCCATTGTCGGACACCACCTTTCCGACTCTGAAGCCTCTGGGGGTCAGCCAATTCCTCTCCTGCTCTCGGAGTTTGGCCAGGACATGGATCGCCGTCAGTTTGGTCTTCCCCAGGCTGACCAATTCCAGCAGCGCTTGGCAGTGGCGGGGCTTCACGCTGCTGCTGAGGTGGGGGGTTTGGGCTGGTGTGCCGGAGGATGGAAGCGGATCAGAGGAACCTGCTGCAATTCCGCTGACCCTGCATGGTGGCACCACCCACTCCGTTGTTGCTGCTGCTGCTCTGACAGTGCCCGATGCTGCTCCCCCCTCCTCACCCCCTTCCAACAAGCTGACCCAATGTGCGGTGAAGGACAGATAGCGGCCTGTCCCAAACCGGCTGCTTCACGAGTCCATGGTGACGTGGACCCGTTGACCCACCACGTGATCCAGCCCTCTCCCGACACTGGCCATCACAGAGCGGTGAAGTGCAGGGATGGCCGTGCGTGCAAAACAATGTCGGCTGGGGATTGGCCAATAAGGGGCTGCACACATCAGGAGCGCACGCATGTCGCTCCCCTCCTGCACAAGGGAATAAGACAGGAGTTGGGAGCACATGGCCCGTGCCAGCAAGCCGTTCAGCTGACGCACGCGACGGCTGCTGGGAGGCAGAACCCTGACCACCCCTGGAAGGTGTCGCTGAGCAGGGTCTGGTGACGCCTTTTGCTGGCACGGGAGTCACTGGAGGGAGCAGAGGAGGCCACTGAGGACTGGCTGCCAGAACAGGCCTCAGTGTCAGCGGCAGGAGTTGCAGAGGGAGGAGGAGCAGTGCGTTTCTGACGCACTCCTGCTGGTGCTGCTGGAGGAGGTGGAGGAGGGCGGGTGGCTGCTGCCGACGGCTTCGCAGTGGTGGCGGGTCTGCCACTGCCAGCTTCCTTCAACTTCATGAACTCCTCATGCTCATGAAAGTGTTTCCCTGCCAGATGGGTCACCAGAGAGGTGGTGCCGTACGCAGAGGGGTCCTTCGCTCTGCTGAGCTGCTGGCGGCACTGGTTGCAGGTGGCATTGCTCACCGCCAGGTCGTGATCACGCTTACGCGTGGATTCACGACCATTTTGACGCATTCCGCCTCGGACACGAAAATCCGTGAATAGATTTTCAACCACGAAAATCTACTTCGGCTTCGCGTGAATGCGGACAGAAATCCGCATTCACGCTCGTGAAACCCGGGGCTGAAGTCGTGGTTTGCGGAAATGCGTCAAACTATGCGGAAGTGACACATTGCAGGCCAATCAGAGTGCCCCAGCCAGGCCCTAGCAACCAATCACAGGAGGGGAGCTATGCCCTCCCCTCCTGAATATAAAGCGGCGGCCATGATGGAAAAGCTCTGTCCTTGTTAGACTGTGGTGCTGAGAGGATTATCTCCAGGCCATTGTTGTTTGAGCAAGTGCATTTATTGTGTTAAAAACAAAGCGTTTTTTTTTGCTAACACTGCTCTTATACTGTACACAGTTAGCTAGTCAGTGAGTGATTGCTGTAGTTAGTTGTAGTCAGTGTAGTGTAGTGGGAGTGTGGGAGTCTAGTGATTATTTAACTGTGTGTAGTGCTGTGCAGGCAGGTTCAGTGCTGCAGTGTAGTGGGAGTGGGGATTATCTGTGTGTAGAGTGCAGGCAGGCAGGTTAGTGCAGCTGCAGTGTTCACTTGTATATTCCAGTGACAGTTATACACTTGTACTATTTGCAGGCAGCCAGTCACACCGCCAGCGCCGCCACTCTCTGCCAGCGCTGTTCATTCATTCTGTCAGTGACCTTGTGCCGTGCCCAGTGCCCACTGCTCGCTCCCTCGCTGGCATATGAGCATCTCATTACACAGTGTGACATCCTTGTGTGCCCACTGCATCCTTCAGTGACCTAGTTGTATATCCAGTGCCCACTGCTGTGCCCACTGCATCCTTCAGTGACCTTGTACTGTGGCCACTGCATCCTTCAGTGACCTAGTTGTATATCCAGTGCCCACTGCTGTGCCCACTGCATCCTTCAGTGACCTTGTACTGTGCCCACTGCATCCTTCAGTGACCTAGTTGTATATCCAGTGCCCACTGCTGTGCCCACTGCATTCTTCAGTGACCTTGTACTGTGGCCACTGCATCCTTCAGTGACCTTGTACTGTGGCCACTGCATCCTTCAGTGACCTTGTACTGTGCCCACTGCATCCTTCAGTGACCTAGTTGTATATCCAGTGCCCACTGCATCCTTCAGTGACCTTGTACTGTGGCCACTGCATCCTTCAGTGACCTAGTTGTATATCCAGTGCCCACTGCTGTGCCCACTGCATCCTTCAGTGACCTTGTACTGTGGCCACTGCATCCTTCAGTGACCTAGTTGTATATCCAGTGCCCACTGCTGTGCCCACTGCATCCTTCAGTGACCTTGTACTGTGGCCACTGCATCCTTCAGTGACCTTGTACTGTGCCCACTGCATCCTTCAGTGACCTTGTACTGTGGCCACTGCATCCTTCAGTGACCTTGTACTGTGCCCACTGCATCCTTCAGTGACCTTGTACTGTGGCCACTGCATCCTTCAGTGACCTAGTTGTATATCCAGTGCCCACTACATCCTTCAGTGACCTTGTACTGTGGCCACTGCATCCTTCAGTGACCTAGTTGTATATCCAGTGCCCACTGCTGTGCCCACTGCATCCCTCAGTGACCTTGTACTGTGCCCACTGCATCCTTCAGTGACCTTGTACTGTGGCCACTGCATCCTTCAGTGACCTAGTTGTATATCCAGTGCCCACTGCTGTGCCCACTGCATCCTTCAGTGACCTTGTACTGTGCCCACTGCATCCTTCAGTGACCTTGTACTGTGGCCACTGCATCCTTCAGTGACCTAGTTGTATATCCAGTGCCCACTGCTGTGCCCACTGCATCCTTCAGTGACCTTGTACTGTGCCCACTGCATCCTTCAGTGACCTTGTACTGTGCCCACTGCATCCTTTAGTGACCTAGTTGTATATCCAGTGCCCACTGCTGTGCCCACTGCATCCTTCAGTGACCTTGTACTGTGGCCACTGCATCCTTCAGTGACCTAGTTGTATATCCAGTGCCCACTGCTGTGCCCACTGCATCCTTCAGTGACCTTGTACTGTGGCCACTGCATCCTTCAGTGACCTTGTGCTGTGCCCACTGCATCCTTCAGTGACCTTGTACTGTGCCCACTGCATCCAGTGATTCATTACTAGCAACATGTCTGGCAGGGTTTCGCGGGGTGTGAGGAAAGGGAGTTCAATTGCCTCAGCCACTTCTGGGACTGCTCCACGTCCAGGGAGAGGACGCCCAGCTGTACGTGGTCGTGATGCAGCAGAAAAGGGGGCAGCAAAGCCTGGGCCGAGTCAGCGGACGCCATTGTCCAAATATTTTAAAGTTTCTGGTCCCCGTGTGGTGGTTGAGCAAATGGAACCTGACGTACTCATGGACATCATGACTTCCTCCCAGACCTCTACTGTGAGCACCACTCCAAGCAGTAGCAGCAGCAGCCAACATCCCACGCTTGTTGTGACATCCACCCCAGCACCCACTGGTCAGCAGCCCTCCCAGGATGACAGCGTTCTGTCCCTCAGTCCGGCATCTGGGAACCTGCTGATGCAAGAAGCACAGGACTTACTGGGGACTGATGTGGCAGAGATTGAGATCGGGCCACAATCACAAGCGTTGTTGAGTTCTGGTGATGAAGAAGAGGGGTCTGTGTCTGGGGATGTAGGGACAGAAGAGGAGGCGGGGGAGTCAGAGGAAGAGCTGGATTATGATGATGCTGCTGATGATGACGTTGTGGACCCTAACTATGTGCAGCCTGCTGAGTCCGTGGAAGAATGGTCAGAGCAGGATGACGAGTCACCTCGGCCTAGGCAAGGATATCGCCATATGTCAGGCAGGGGCAGGGGCATCGGCAGCAGTGGGCGTGGAGGAAGTAGACAGGACACTGCTTCAGCCGGCACCACCACCATGCAACCCCCGGCAACTACTACCACACATTGCTCCACTGCACCCTCTGCTAGTGGGGGCCGCAGTAAATTAAAGTCACCAGTGTGGGATTGCTTTGAGGAATGTACTGATGACAAAAGGTATGCGGTGTGCAGGTTATGCAGCAAAAGATTGAGCCGTGGGAAAAGTCTGAGCAAGATGGGTACCTCATCCCTCCAGGGCCACCTGAGAAGCCGCCACTGCCGCGAGTATGCGGACTTTAAGAGGAAGCAGGCACTGCTGGCAGGGGTTCCTGAGAGCAGAAGGCCCACCAGCGCAGCAGCATCCTCCCTCCCTCAGGGTCGTGAATGCCCCACAGCAGCAGCAGTAGTAGCACGCAAGCGCTCTTCCACCTCGGCTGCTCAGGACACAGACATTGAGGCTGGCAGCCAGTGTTCGTCTCTCTCCTCTGTCTCCCCTGCATCCCAGCGTCGTCAGACCCTGCTGAGCGACACCTTTCAGGGTCTGACCAAGCCTCTGCCTCCAAGCCACAGGCGGATCCGCAAACTAAATGGCTTGCTGGCCCGGGCCATGGCATTACAGCTGCTTCCCTACTCCCTGGTGCAGGAGGGGAGCGCCATGCGGACGCTGCTCCAATTTGGCATCCCCGAGTGGCAAGTCCCCAGTCGCCACTATTTCAGCAGGAGCGCGATCCCAGCACTCCACAAGTTTGCGGTGGAAAACGTGGCCCGTTCCCTGGACTACTCTGTGGGCAAGCGGGTCCACGTGACCATGGACTCGTGGAGTAGCAGATTTGGGACAGGTCGCTACCTGTCCTTTACGGCCCACTGGGTGACACTGATGGAAGGGTGGGAGGACAAGAGCGCATCAGCCCAGCTAGTGGTGCCACCACGCGGGATCAGGGGGGATGCAGAAGGGTCCTGTCACGACACTCCCTCAGCACCCGGAAAGCAAGCCCGCCTCGGCAGCAGCAGCGCCAAGCCTCGGCACTGCCAAGCCCTTTTAAAATTGGTGACCCTGGGGAAGGAGAGGCTTACGGCCACCAACGTCCTGGCCGCCCTCAGGAAGCAGGAGCGGAGGTGGCTGACCCCCAGAGGCCTGGAAGTGGGGTATGTGGCAGCCGATAACGGGGCCAACCTGGTGGCAGCAGTGCAGCAGGGAAACCTCCAGCACATCCCCTGCTTGGCCCACGTGCTCAATCTTGTGGTGCAGCGCTTCTTGCGCACCTACCAGGGGATGAGCGAGCTGCTGCAGGATGCCCGGGCGGTGGTACGCTTTTTCCGCCTGTCAGCCACTGCCTCTGCACTCTTGTCCACCTTACAGCAGCAGTATGGAAGGCCACAACACCGGATGATCATCGACATGCCAGTTCGCTGGAATTCGACTCTGGCCATGTTGGAGCGGCTGTGTCAGCACAGGCTGGCTCTTAGGGCCTACATGCTAGACCCAAGTGTCCCCAGCAACCAGCAAGTCCCCATGATTACTGCCACTCAGTGGACACTGATGCAGCAAGTATGCCTGGTGCTGAGTCCCTTCCTGGAGGCAACCAAGATGGTCAGTGAGGAGCGGGCCTCTGTGTGCCAGTGGGTGCCCTTGGTTTGTCTACTGGAGCAGGCAATGGACAATTTAATTGAGCGTGGGGATGAAGCC
Organism: Hyperolius riggenbachi; assembly: GCF_040937935.1. Lineage (NCBI taxonomy): Eukaryota > Metazoa > Chordata > Amphibia > Anura > Hyperoliidae > Hyperolius > Hyperolius riggenbachi. The sequence goes on from NC_090646.1 coordinate 541,767,465, forward strand.
CTGAGGCAGTTGGAAGAACAGGAGCAGATGGCAGCACAGTCCAGCTCAGAGGAGGGCTCACAGCAGGTAGTGGAAGAGTTGGAGGTCCCTAACCTGAATGAGGAGGAGGAGGAGGAGCAGAGTGCAGCAGGCGTTGTACGTGGATGGCGGTTTGAGGAGGACAACGACATGGCACAGGAAGAGGACAGGCATGCGTTATGGGACAATGGCGAGGACGAGGAAGATCTTGCTGGCAGGGCCCACTTGTTTCCCATGGCTGTGCACATGTTGCGCTGCCTTCGCAGGGACCCCCGGGTGATCCAGATGCGTTCAAGGGAGGACATCTGGATTACCTTGATGCTTGATCCCCGTCTGAAGGGGAAGCTGGGAGACTTAATGACGCCATCCACCACCGAGCAACGCACAAGGGAGTTGAAGGAGGCCCTTGTGCGCAGACTACTGGAAGCATTCCCCCAGCCTTCCACCCCCACTGTAACTGCTCTGCCAAGCCAGCAAGAGGTGCCTGCCATTGCCACTAGCAGCACAACAACAACCACCAGCAGCAGCAGCAGCAACTGGCGCCCCGGAGACCTGAAGAGCCTAAGCAAGAGCCTGTATGCAGTGCAGCAGCCCAGAACAGAGGTGCCCGCCACAGCATCCACCACCAACCAGCACAAGCAACGACTGACCACCATGGTGTCTGACTATATGGGGTCATCCAGCGGGCCCAATGACACCGACAGCCCCGTGGACCCCTTGGAGTACTGGGTCAAGAGACTGGACATCTGGAGCGAGCTTTCCCAGTACGCCCTGGAACTCCTATCCTGCCCTCCTTCCAGTGTCCTCTCAGAGAGATGCTTTAGTGCGGCCGGTGGCGTGGTCACAGAGAAGCGCTCTCGGCTCTCCCATGCCTCTGTGGACAAACTCACCTTCCTGAAAATCAACCAGGCTTGGGTGGAAGGTGAGTTCCTGGCCCCTATTGTCGGACACAGGGGGACATGAAGTGGCTGCTGCATGTGCTGTTGTTAACTATGCCTGCCTTTATAAAGACATTTACTACCTGCCTAGTGCCTACCTTGGTTAATTTTTTGGTGTTATGGTACTACTACCAGTAAGTTGCCATGGTCCTCCTTCTGAGCTGCTGAACTGACCGCCCGCTTTGTCCTCCTGACTCAGTCACTACTACACTCTGCGTTCACACTGCCCGGGTCGCCGGGTGCATTTAATTTTTTGGCCAGCACTATGACGCTGTGCTACTACTACTGTGCTGCTGCTGCTGAAATGACCACCCGCTTTGTCCTCCTGACTCAGTCGCTACTACACTCTGCGTTCACATTGCCCGGGTCGCCGGGTGCATTTAATTTTTTGGCCAGCACTATGACGCTGTGCTACTACTACTGTGCTGCTGCTGCTGAACTGACCGCCCGCTTTGTCCTCCTGACTCAGTCGCTACTACACTCTGCGTTCACACTGCCCGGGTCGCCGGGTGCATTTAATTTTTTGGCCAGCACTATGACGCTGTGCTGCTACTACTACCACCAGTATGTTGCCGTGGTCCTTCTGTGCTGCTGAACTGACCGCCCGCATAGTCCTTCTCCTGACTCAGTCGCTACCACCACTGCACTCTGCGTTCACACTGCCCGTGTCCACTGACAACTCTGCTGCGATGTCATTGCTAATTGCTGCAAAAAAAAAAATAAAAAATTACAAAAACCTCTCTGGAGCCTTTTTGCCGTCAGCCACTCATCCTCCTCCAGCGGTACCTTCGCCGCCAAGTGCCATTGGAACTCGCCTTCACCTCTTTGACTGCTTAACGCGTATATCCCTTTTTAAAACCACTTATTACCAATTAATAGCCCCATTTAAAGTGTTGAGTTCACTTTAAAATCCATTTTCTCAAGAAAAAAAATTTTTGGGGGAATTTTTTATGTTGAAGTTATGTTGCCCCTTATCACCTCGATAATCCATGCTATTTGGGGGACTGTAGCATGTATGGGGGCTTTGTTATTAACGTTAAAAGAAAATCCGCCTCCGGGCGTGAATCCGCGCGTGATTACGCCATTCACGGGAAAAAATCCGCGTGGTTGCGTGGACGCGGACGAAAATCCGCATGCGGCGGGGCCGAATGCGGATTTTTTTTTGCAACCACGTGGATTTCCGAATTCGTGGATAAGGCACATCCGAGCATCTCTGGTGGCATACTTGCAATCCACATATGGCAGGCTGAAAAAATTCCAAATTGGGGAGGTGAAGTTTCCCCTTCGGCTCGAAGGTGCTGCTGCCGCTGGTCTCCCTGTGTCCCTGTGGTGGTTGGGGGGGGGGGGGGGTTTCTTGGTGCCGCTGGTGGCACTGGCAGAACTCTCCGGATCAGCACGCTGTGTGGCCTGCATACCACACCCACTTCTGATCCTGCCTATGTCTGCGATGTTGATCCTTCTAGCAAGGCCCGCAGACGCATCCTCCTCCTCAGAGCTGATGACATCCCCAGGATCTGCCACCCAGTCTCTGTCCTTCACCCTGTCATCATCATCCTCCCCCTCCGCAAACATGTCACAAACTCCCCTTCTGCATGCATGGCCTGATGGACACTCACCACTGTCTGACTGTCCAAAGCATCATCCCCCAAAGTGCCCATCAGCATTTCTTCCTCCTCCAATTCTGCCGCAACAGCACTCCATACCCTTGCTGTGCTTGGGGATAAGAAGTGCTGAGTGACAGGGTGCTGGTGTTGCCCGCTGGGGCTGGAGAACTGCACTCCTCCTCCTCCTCCCCAGGCAGTGCTGGGCAGCTGCTGCTGCTCTTGCGAACAGGAGTGGTGGCGGGGGTGGAGGACTCGGTTCCAGAGCTAATGGTGGCCTGCTCATCCACCATCAGTTCCACCACAGAGTCTACGTCCTTCTCCTCAATAGGACGGCTACGACCTGGCGGTGGGAGGAACATCTGCACCACACGCTGCTGCTGTGTCTCTGCAGTGTGACTCCCAGCTGTTGGGCGGCCAAGGCGTCCACGGCCAGTGGCTAATGGCGCAATAGCCACTGGTGCACACGCAGAACTGCGCATGGTGGTGGTGGTGGCGCAGCTGCCACGACCTCCTCTCTTGCCGATGCCCTTGCTGCCCTTGCTGCCCCTGCCCAAACCGCGGCTGCCAGTGCCAGACATCATATATTTTTAAGATTATACAAATGAAAAAAAAAGTTATGTATGTAAAGGCAGGCGGGACAAGTGGGGTACTTTAATGGGGTGGGAATGGTGGTGGTGGGTGTGTGAGGTGACGGACAGGTGTACTCTACAGCAGAGATCGGTGTAGCGCTAACGAGAGAGTGCGCAGTGCGCACACAAAGACCCTAGCTGACGCTGACTGACGGTGTCCCTATACACAGACTAGAGTACAGTACAATTCAGCGACTACACAATACAAGTAATATAAACAATAGGACGGGTGTAGCACTAATGAGAGGGCGCGGACAGCGCAGACGTGCACTGCGCACACAAAGACCCTAGGTAACGCGGTGACGGACGGTCCCTATACACAGACTAGAGTACACTACAGTACTAACTAAACAATAGAAGAATCTAGCTAAACAATAGAACAGGTGTGACTAGATTACAGAGAGCAGATACAGGACAGGTATAGCAGTAAAGCTGGGCCTTGCGAACTACAAAATAGTACAATAATCTATCTAACACAGAAGTAGTACAGTAGAGTAGGACAGATGAGAGCACAGGTAACTAGAGACTAGAGCACAGAGCAGGGCAGGCTGCCTTGCCTAGGCACAGGGCCTAGCTGCTGCAGCTGCAGCAGCACCAGTGACAGTCTCCCTCCCTAGTCCCTAATCACTAAACTAAACTGCCTAAAATACAATCTATCTACAATACAAAGCAATACAGGTGAATATCAAGTGTTGGAGTGTAAAAACGCTTGGTGTATTGAACAATAAATGCACTACTTGCACAGAAGAGAAAAGCACTGGAGCAGTCTCTCAGTACAGTCAATCAGTAAGTCACAAGCAGGACGAGTGAGGCAACAGGGAGCTCAAGCCCTCTGATTCGCTTGTGAGGACTCGAGGTGACGTCACCCACTGATGACGCTATCCGAGCTCCGTATTTGAGCTCGGATAGCTCGGATATCTCCGGATAGCTGATTGCTATCCGAATGCGCTCGGATAGCACAGCCCGGATAGCTAATACTATTCGAGCTCGGTATTCGAGCTCAAATAGTAAAAAAAGAGCTAGGATATCCGAGTATCTCGGATATCCGAGCTCGGATGAGCATCACTGCTGCTAGAGGCTGAGACTCCTCTTCTAGCCTTTTAGAGGATCTCACATACGGGGTTCCCATTCAGAGGTAACCACACCTCTGAGTAATCGCTGTGTGGTGGACATTTCAACGACCTGGTGTTTTTGACATTGTCATTATTGTTATTACTATTTTTAGTCCAAGAGGTTAGTCATACTTGTATTATTGGTGATTCTGCAGATCATCAATAATCAGGTATATATCAGTATTCTTGGTGATACTGCAGATCACCAATAATCAGATTCCCTCTGTGTGTGAACCTATCGTTACACTTCCACTGCTACATGGGAAGTCTTCCCTTGCTACCACCCCCTCTTACCCTCAATTACTGATTGGCAAATGTGATACTCAAATCGCAGATGTGTAGCTATTCTACTACCTCCTCACAGCAGTGGCCTATCTAGGTAAAATAGCCCTCATGGCAAACACTGAATTCCCCCCCCCCCCCCATCAAAACCCCAAGGATAGCAGTATTCTATCTACCAAAGCATACTCTTCACAGAATCAGAACCCCCTTCCCTCCTCCAAATCAGGGCAATCCTCCTCCCACAGAGCCATCACTCGCCACACAAATGCATTATCAGGGTTCCCCAAATACTGGAATGTAATAGTTACCATGCCCCAATATATACATAAATGAAATAGTCATGGCAGCCCACACCCCCTTTCCCCCCTCTGATACACGCATCAAGTAGTCATGTCTCCAGGTAAAACAATGAAGTAGTCGATGCATCCAGAAAACAATCAAGTAGTCACATATCTCCAGATAAAACAATAGGTAGTCACCCCCCCCCCCCCCCGTAAAGATAGCCAAAGTTGCCCCCCCCCCGTATAGGTAGCCCCAAGTATAAGGTAGCCAAAAGTGTCCCCTAGTATAGATATCCCCCTCTCATAGGTAGCCAAAAGTGTCCCCAGTATAGGTAGTTCCCCCCCATCGAGTAGCCAAAGTTGTCGCAAGTGTAGGTAGCCCCCCTCCCCCCCATAAGTAGCCAAAGGTGTCCCCAGTCTAGGTAGTATGGTGTCCCCAGTCTAGGTAGTAAGGTGTTCCCAATATAAGTAGTAAGGTCTCCCCAGTATAGGCAGTAAGGTGTGCCCAGTATAGGTAGCAAGGTGCCCCTAGTATAGGCAGTAAGGTTTCCCCAGTATAGGCAGTAAGGTGTGCCCAGTATAGGTAGTAAGGTGCCCCTAGTATAGGCAGTAAGGTGTCCCCAGTATAGGCAGTAAGGTTTCCCCAGTATAGGTAGTAAGGTGCCCTCAGTATAGGTAGTAAGGTGTCCCCATATCTCTATCACTGAAGGTGTGCTTTAAGCCATAGATACAAGTGTCCTCATTATATCCCCCAAACAGTACATCCACTATGCTCCAAAACAGAAGTGACTCAAATATTTCCTCAAACCACAAGTTCCCCCGTTATGTCCCCCAAAACACAAGTTACTTCATTATATTCCCATAGACAAGTTCCCCATTAAATCTTCTTCCAGTTCAGGGTAACTTAGCCAGGGAAGTGAACCTTGCACAGCTATAGTTATTCATCCTGCTTCGGTGAATGCAAGTTCCTTTGACTGTCATGCCAAACTGCAGTACCCATCTTGCAGCCAGCATGCTTGGAACATGACATGTGACAAACGTGTGAGAGGTACAAAGTCTGGACATAATAACCAGGAAAGCCCACGTACATTAAAGCAGGGTTACTAACTATAACTGTACCAATTTCTCCTCCCTGGCTACATTACTTAGCATTACATAGAGGGACAGAGCAGGCAATGAGTGAGTGGGCAAGAGGGCAGGCCAGCTGGCTGGCAGTATTGTAGCGACAAAAGGGCCCCCCTTGGTATGGTGAGCCCAAGACATCTGCCCCTTTTGTCCCTATTGTTAATATATCCCTCTTTGGGACTTGGCTTAACTCTTCCTTAAAATACTATTAATGTTCTAAGAGTTTCTGTTACTATTCACATCAGTAAAACTGTTGGATGGCATGCATATTACTATGTGCTTTGAACAATGGTAATGAGTCACTTTAATCCTTAGCCTTTTTTCCACTTTTTGGCAGTCAAGCAAATAATCAAAAATCGTATACATTTAGAATTTAATTTAGATTTATGTAATAATAAATGGAATGTGCACAGGCATGTAAAGAAAAAAAAATTATGTAAAATACTGAATGACTTCATAGCTTTGGTGAATAAATAACATTTGTGTGATGAAGCAGACTTCCAAGAATAGCTGGAGTTACATAATAGCACAAAAGGTACAAGGATATAGTAATTTATCTTTTTTAAAGTGGACCTGAACTCTTGCACAGGACAGAAGGAAAAGATAGAAAAATGCACCCTGTGTGTATTTAGAGAGCTTAGCCTGTGTAATTCCCCCTCATTTGTGTCTAATCACAATTTGTAATTTGATCTCTCAGCTGTGTCAGCTGGCTCCCTTGGCAGAGCAGCTAATTTGTAAATACAAGATGTTAACTCTATGTCTGCTTCCATGAAAGCATGAAATATACACACTGCAAATGTATTGCAGGATTTGTATCAGCAGTAACAAAGAAATGTTTTTCTTTAAATGTTATTATGCTGTTGTTTATCTTTTAGAGCAGAGAGGAAGTTCTAAGTTCATGTCCGCTTTAACTACATACTGCACCAGGTGTAGTATAATCACGCCCTGGGAAACTTCATTTGAAGTCCAAGGGCCGCGAAAGCTAGTCAATGGGAGTGGGCAGCCGTGCGCGCTACCATTACCGCCAGTTAGCGGGAACATGAATGAATGGGAACGCAGTTCCCATTCATTTAACTAAGTCCCCGATTCAATGAATGCCGGTGTCTATGAGACGACTGCATTCATTGTATCTTCTTGTTGTTACTGTGCACACATTACTTCCGGTTCACGTCCTTACGTACGTGAATCGGTAATAATGACTGAGGACATCTTGTGGCCAAATAGTAACACTACATACAAAACAACTTTATTCAATACAAATACCTACATTTACATAAAAAATTAACTATTTCCCTCCCACACTCCCCCATAGTACCTCTATATATATATATATATATATATATATATATATATATATATATATATATATATATATATATATATGTATATATATATATATATATATACAATTTACATAAAAAAAACACATAAATAGTTGCCTTACGGACTGAGCTTTTTTGTGTTGAATGGTATGTGAAACTGTGATTTTTTAATTTGTGGGCTTATAATTAGTGATGGATGCAAAACTGAAAAAATGCACCGTTAATTCCAAATAAAATATTAGTGCCATATATTGTACTAGGGAAATATTTTAAACTTTGCAATAACCAGGACAAATGGGCAAATAAAATGTGTGGGTGTTATTCACAGTAGAACGTTTTATTTTAACACTATAATGGCCGAAAATTGAGAAATAATGATTTTTTTCCATTTTTTTTCTTATTAATCCAATTAAAATGTGTTTAGAATAAAATAATTCTTAGCATAATGTACCTCCCAAAGAAAGCCTAATTTATGACGAAAAAAACAAGATAAAGATCAAGTCGTTGTGATTAGTTGTGATTAAGTTATTGGTAAAAGATTGGAAGGAGCGCTGACAAGTGAAAATTGCTCTGGTCCTAAAGGGGTAAAAACCCTCAGTGGTCAAGTAGTTAATATACATGCTCATGTTTCCTAGAAAAAAAGAAGTAAATTAAAAGGCACATTAACCACTTAACGACCGCCCCCAGCCGATGGGCGGCGGCAAAGTCCGGGCCCAAACGACCGCAATACGCCCATCGGCGGGGGCGGCTGCGGGAGTGGCTATGCGGCGATCGCGTCATTCGTGACGCGATCAGCCGCCGGGGACTGGCTCCGCCCCCCGTTCGCCGTAACCCGCCGGCCGTTCGGAAGCGCCGGCGGGTTACTGGCATCCGGATCGCCGCTGCAACAGTGTATAATAGGCTTTGTAATGTATACAAAGCCTATTATACTGGCTGCCTCCTGCCCTGGTGGTCCCAGTGTCCGAGGGACCACCAGGGCAGGCTGCAGCCACCCTAGTCTGCACCAAACACACTGATTTCCCCCCCCCCTGCCCCCTGATCGCCCACAGCACCCCTCAGACCCCCCCCTGCCCACCCCCCAGACCACTGTTTGCACCCAGTCACCCTCCTAATCACCCATCAATCACTATCTGTCAACGCTATTTTTTTTTTAAGTCCCTAATCTGCCCCCTACTCCCTCCTGATCACCCCCCCACCCCTCAGATTCTCCCCAGACCCCCCCCCAGACCCCCCCCCCCCGTGTACTGTATGCATCTATCCCCCCTGATCACCTGTCAATCACCTGTCAATCACCTGTCAATCACCCGTCAATCACCCCCTGTCACTGCCACCCATCAATCAGCCCCTGATCTGCCCCTTGCGGGCAATCTGATCACCCCCCCACACCAATAGATCGCCCGCAGATCCGACATCAGATCACCTCCCAAATCCATTGTTTACATCTATTCTCTCCTCTAAACACCCACTAATTACCCATCAATCACCCCCTATCACCACCTGTCACTGTTACCCATCAGATTAGACCCTAATCTGCCCCTTGCGGGCACCCAATCACCTGCCCACACGCTCAGATTGCCCTCAGACCCCCCCCTTATCAATTCGCCCGTGCAATATTTACATCTGTTATTCCGGGTAATAACCCACTGATCACCTGTCAATCACCCATCAATCACCCCCTGTCACTGCCACCCATCAATCACCCCCTGTCACTGCCACCCATCAATCAGCCCCTAACCTGCCCCTTGCGGGCAATCTGATCACCCCCCCACACCAATAGATCGCCCGCAGATCCGACATCAGATCACCTCCCAAATCCATTGTTTACATCTATTCTCTCCTCTAAACACCCACTAATTACCCATCAATCACCCCCTATCACCACCTGTCACTGTTACCCATCAGATTAGACCCTAATCTGCCCCTTGCGGGCACCCAATCACCTGCCCACACGCTCAGATTGCCCTCAGACCCCCCCCTTATCAATTCGCCCGTGCAATATTTACATCTGTTATTCCGGGTAATAACCCACTGATCACCTGTCAATCACCCATCAATCACCCCCTGTCACTGCCACCCATCAATCACCCCCAGTCACTGCCACCCATCAATCAGCCCCTAACCTGCCCCTTGCGAGCAATCTGATCACCCACCCACACCAATAGATCGCCCGCAGATCCGACATCAGATCACCTCCCAAATCCATTGTTTACATCTATTCTCTCCTCTAAACACCCACTAATTACCCATCAATCACCCCCTATCACCACCTGTCACTGTTACCCATCAGATTAGACCCTAATCTGCCCCTTGCGGGCACCCAATCACCCGCCCACACGCTCAGATTGCCCTCAGACCCCCCCCCCTTATCAATTTGCCCGTGCAATATTTACATCTGTTATTCCGGGTAATAACCCACTGATCACCTGTCAATCACCCATCAATCACCCCCTGTCACTGCCACCCATCAATCACCCCCTGTCACTGCCACCCATCAATCAGCCCCTAACCTGCCCCTTGCGGGCAATCTGATCACCCACCCACACCAATAGATCGCCCGCAGATCCGACATCAGATCACCTCCCAAATCCATTGTTTACATCTATTCTCTCCTCTAAACACCCACTAATTACCCATCAATCACCCCCTATCACCACCTGTCACTGTTACCCATCAGATTAGACCCTAATCTGCCCCTTGCGGGCACCCAATCACCCGCCCACACCTCAGAACGCCCTCAGACCCCAGCCCTGATCACCTCGCCAGTGCATTGCTTGCATCTATTTCCCCCCTCTAATCACACCTTGAGACACCCATCAATCACCTCCTGTCACCCCCTAGCACACCTACCCATCAGATCAGGCCCTAATTTGCCCCGTGTGGGCTCCTGATCACTCGGCCAAACCCTCAGATCCCCCTCAGACCCCCTTCCGATCACCTCCCCAGTGCATTGATTGCATCTATTTTCCCCTCTAACCGCCCCCTGAGACACCCATCAATCACCTCCTGTCACCCCCCTAGCACTCCTATCCATCAGATCAGGCCCAATACATCCTGTCATCTAAGAGGCCACCCTGCTTATGACCGATTCCACAAAATTTGCCCCCTCATAGACCACCTGTCATCAAAATTTGCAGATGCTTATACCCCTGAACAGTCATTTTGAGAAATTTGGTTTCCAGACTACTCACAGTTTTGGGCCCGTAAAATGCCAGGGCAGTATAGGAACCCCACAAGTGACCCCATTTTAGAAAGAAGACACCCCAAGGTATTCTGTTAGGTGTATGATGGGTTCATAGAATATTTTATTTTTTGTCAAAAGTTAGCGGAAATTGGATTGTTATTGTTTTTTTCACAAAGTGTCATTTTTCACTAACTTGTGAGAAAAAATAAAATCTTCTATGAACTCACCATACCCCTAACGGAATACCTTGGGGTGTCTTCTTTCTAAAATGGGGTCACTTGTGGGGTTCCTATACTGCCCTGGCATTTTAGGGGCCCTAAACCGTGAGGAGTAGTCTAGAAAACAAATGCCTCAAAATGACCTGTGAATAGGACGTTGGGCCCCTTAGCGCACCTAGGCTGCAAAAAAGTGTCACACATGTGGTATCGCCATACTCAGGAGAAGTAGTATAATGTGTTTTGTGGTGTATTTTTACACATACCCATGCTGGGTGGGAGAAATCTCTCTGTAAATGGACAATTGTGTGTAAAACAAATAAAAAAATGTGTCATTTACAGAGATATTTCTCCCACCCAGCATGGTTATATGTAAAAATACACCACAAAACACATTATACTACTTCTTCTGAGTACGGCGATACCACATGTGTGACACTTTTTTGCAGCCTAACTGTGCTAAGGGGCCCAAAGTCCAATGAGTACCTTTAGGATTTCACAGGTCATTTTGAGACATTTGGGTTCAAGACTACTCCTCACGGTTTAGGGCCCCTAAAATGCCAGGGCAGTATAGGAACCCCACAAGTGACCCCATTTTAGAAAGAAGACACCCCAAGGTATTCTTTTAGGTGTATGATGAGTTCATAGAAGATTTTATTTTTTGTCACAAGTTAGCGGAAATTGATATGTATTGTTTTTTTTTTCACAAAGTGTCATTTTCCGCTAACTTGTGACAAAAAAAAAATCTTCTATGAACTCACCATACTCCTAACAGAATACCTTGGGGTGTCTTCTTTCTAAAATGGGGTCACTTGTGGGGTTCCTATACTGCCCTGGCATTTTAGGGGCCCTAAACCGTGAGGAGTAGTCTAGAATCCAAATGCCTCAAAATGACCTGTGAATAGGACGTTAGGCCCCTTAGCGCACCTAGGTTGCAAAAAAGTGTCACACATGTGGTATCGCCGTACTCAGAAGAAGTAGTATAATGTGTTTTGGGGTGTATTTTTATACATACCCATGCTGGGTGGGAGAAATCTCTCTGTAAATGGACAATTGTGTGTAAAAAAAATCAAATAATTGTCATTTACAGAGATATTTCTCCCACCCAGCATGGGTATGTGTAAAAATACACCCCAAAACACATTATACTACTTCTCCTGAGTACGGCGGTACCACATGTGTGGCACTTTTTTGCACCCTAAGTGCGCTAAGGGGCCCAAAGTCCAATGAGTACCTTTAGGATTTCACAGGTCATTTTGCCACATTTGGTTTCAAGACTACTCCTCACGGTTTAGGGCCCCTAAAATACCAGGGCAGTATAGGAACCCCACAAATGACTCCATTTTAGAAAGAAGACACCCCAAGGTATTCCGTTAGGAGAATGGCGAGTTCATAGAAGATTTTATTTTTTGTCACAAGTTAGCGGAAAATTACACTTTGTGAAAAAAAACAATTAAAATCAATTTCCGCTAACTTGTGACAAAAAAAAAAAATCTTCTATGAACTCACCATACATCTAACGGAATACCTTGGGGTGTCTTCTTTCTAAAATGGGGTAATTTGTGGGGTTCCTATACTGTCCTGGCATTTTAGGGGCCCTAAACCGTGAGGAGTAGTCTTGAAACGAAATTTCTCAAAATGACCTGTGAAATCCTAAAGGTACTCATTGGACTTTGGGCCCCTTAGCGCAGTTAGGGTGCAAAAAAGTGCCACACATGTGGTATCGCCGTACTCAGGAGAAGTAGTATAATGTGTTTTGGGGTGTATTTTTCCACATACCCATGCTGAGTGGGAGAAATATCTCTATAAATAGACAATTGTGTGTAAAAAAAATAAAAAAATTGTCATTTACGGAGATATTTCTCCCACCCAGCATGTGTATGTGTAAAAATACACCCCAAAACACATTATACTACTTTTCCTGAGTACGGCAATACCACATGTGTGGCACTTTTTTGCGGCCTAACTGCGCTAAGGGGCCCAAAGTCCAATGAGCATCTTTAGGCTTTACAGGGGTGCTTACAATTAGGCACCCCCCAAATGCCAGGACAGTAAACACACCCCACAAATGACCCCATTCTGGAAAGTAGACACTTCAAGGTATTCAGAGAGGAGCATAGTGAGTCTGTGGCAGATTTCATTTTTTTTTGTCGCAAGTTAGAAGAAATGGAAACTTTTTTTTTTTTTTTTTTTTGTCACAAACTGTCATTTTCCGCTAACTTGTGACAAAAAATAAAATCTTCTATGAACTCACCATGCCTCTCACTGAATACTTTGGGATGTCTTCTTTCCAAAATGGGGTCATTTGGGGGGTATTTGTACTATCCTGGAATTTTAGCCCCTCATGAAACATGACAGGTGCGCAGAAAAGTCAGAGATGCTTGAAAATGGGAAAATTCACTTTTGGCACCATAGTTTGTAAACGCTATAACTTTTACCCAATCCAATAAATATACACTGAATGTTTTTTTTTTTATCAAAGACATGTAGCAGAATAACTTTCGCGCTCAAATGTATAGGAAATTTTACTTTATTTGAAAAATGTCAGCACAGAAAGTTAAAAAAGTCATTTTTTTGACAAAATTCATGTCTTTTTTGATGAATATAATAAAAAGTAAAACTCGCAGCAGCAATCAAATAGCATCAAAAGAAAGCTGTATTAGTGACAAGAAAAGGAGGTAAAATTCATTTAGGTGGTAGGTTGTATGACCGAGCAATAAACCGTGAAAGCTGCAGTGGTCTGAATGGAGAAAAAGGCTCTGGTCCTTAAGGGGCGAAAAGACTGTGGTCCTGAAGTGGTTAAGTATACAATATCCTCTTATATAGAAAAGCAAATGCTTTTGTCTCATGTAATCTGTGCTAATGTTCATGAAGTAATGGAGTTCAAAATGTTTTTGCATGAAAAAGATTAGCTGACCTTGATGATTAATTTCAGTTGGCTTTGTTTTAGAGAGAAATGTATCCGGATATCCTACATTATATGCTGAAAACAAAATGTGTCACTTTATTGGCAGCACGAGAACAGCATTACTTGTCAGTATAACCTTATCGCTTTTGTAGGCAACTATATAAAATAGCTTTCTCCACTGACACTTATTATGACATGACACAGTGTATAAAAGTTCTGTATCTGTCATCTAAGTAATTTTTTTCTTAATCCGTATAATACTATATAGCAGCATCCAGATCTCAGACAACCACACCAAATCCTACTGCTACTGTCTATCCTCTATAATAAAACCCCTGTGTCCCTGCGTCACGCTGTCCCTGTGTAGCTGGGTCCGTGCTGTTTGCTATTGCACATGTGCGCAGCACGGACCCAGCCTCATAGGGAAAGGAGGACGGGGCCAGGGAGCCGGGCGGGCGTGTGAGCGGGCGGCTGGGTGTGCGGCGGGTGCGCGCGCACACGTGTGCGGTTGATGCTCACGGTGTGTGCGGCGGGTGCACGCGCATGCGCAGTAACAGGCGGCGGGCGGCGGCGAACACAGACCTAGAGCCCATTTTTAAACGGGCTTGGTTCTGCTAGTATATGTATAAAATAGTAAGTTCTATTGGCACCAGCTCCACTGGTGCCTTGGTGTAATATACACTCACCTAAAGGATTATTAGGAACACCTGTTCAATTTCTCATTAATGCAGTTATCTAATCAACCAATCGCATGGCAGTTGCTTCAATGCATTTAGGGGTGTGGTCCTGGTCAAGATAATCTCCTGAACTCCAAACTGAATGTTAGAATGGGAAAAAAAGGTGATTTAAGCAATTTTGAGCATGGTATGGTTGTTGGTGCCAGAGGGGCTGCTATGAATATCTCACAATCTGCTCAGTTACTGGGATTTTCACGCACAACCATTTCTAGGGTTTAAAAAGAATGGTTTGAAAATGCCTTGTTGATGCTAGAGGTCAGAGGAGAATGGGCCGACAGATTCAAGCTGATAGAAGAGCAACGTTGACTAAAATAACCACTCATTACAACTGAGGTATGCAGCAAAGCATTTGCGAAGGTGGATGGGCTACAAAAGCAGAAGACCCCACTGGGTACCACTCCACTCATCTCCAAAACAAATAGGAAAAAGAAGCTACAATTTGCACAAGCTCACCAAAATTGGACAGTTGAAGACAGGAAAAATGTTGCCTGGTATGATGAGTCTCGATAGAGTCAGAATTTGGCGTAAACAGAATGAGAACATGGATCCATCATGCCTTGTTACCACTGTGCCGGCTGGTAGTGTAATGGTGTGGGGGATGTTTTCTTGGCACACTTTATGGCCCTTAGGGCAACGGGCTACCAGAACATTGTTTCTGACCATGCCCATCCCTTCATGACCACCATATACCCATCCTGTGATGGTTACTTCCAGCAAGATAATGCACCATGTCACAAAGCTCGAATCAATTTAAATTGGTTTCCTGAACATGACAATGAGTTCACTGTACTAAAATGGCCCCCACAGTCACCAGATCTCAACCCACTAGAGTATTTTTGGGATGTGATGGAACAGAAGTTTGGTGCCCTGGATATGCATCCCACAAATCTCCATCAACTGCAAGATGCTATCCTATCAATATGGGCCAACATTTCTAAAGAATGCTTTCAGCACCATGTTGAATCAATGCCACATAGAATTAAGGCAGTTCTGAAGGCGAAAGGGGGTCATAAACCGTATTAGTATGGTGTTCCTAATAATCCTTTAGTGTAACTGGTCTTATAGCATATATTAAGTGGTTTTACAGTTACTTTCTTTTTCTCAGTATCCTCCAGAGGCTTCCCTGTCAACATCCTCCTCGCTGGTCCAGAACTGAAATTCCCAAAAGCCTGTAGACAAAGGCTTGTCGATGGAGGTTGCTTGCACTGCACAGCTGCAGACAACTTGCACCTGTGTAGTAGCATGGAGCCGAACAGGCTTGGCTATTTCCGCCAGGTCTAGGTGGCGGCTTTGTGCTACTGTGCGAGCCGTCTGCTCTTCTGCAGTGTGGATGAGCTCCATGGACCTTTGGTGCTCCCAGCGCTGGGCAGAGTAGGAGCCAGAGAGTTCCCTCTACCGAGGTAAGTATCAATATGTTTCCCTCAACAACCTCCTTGGATTAGAGATTTTAGAGGTATTGGTTAATGAACAGACTGTCCTTATCAATGTTATCCATCCGAGCAATCATTCTTATATGCAATCATCTACTGTTCTGCACAATTTAGTCAATTCTTTAGATTTTTGGGGTTTAGTTGTTGATGTGCTCAGATACTTCCCAGATACTTACACATTGAACCAGTAACGCGTAAAAAATGTATGTGTTAATGTTCCTGGACTAGCAGGAATGCGTAAAAATGTACGCAATGCGTCTTGCCGACCTCCGAAGTTGGCAAGCTGCCAGCGGGGGACTGGAGCAGCAGTGAGTGACTACGAGGGCACAGGATGGCTGCATGGGGCTGGTAGAAGCCCCAGGTAAGTGAAACTCATTTTTTTATTTTGCTTGAACTTTCCCTTTAATGACTGCCTTCATTTCATGTTTCGACTATTTTATCCTTTAGAATGCAAGATTGTGTTGGCATGGCCTTCTTAACTACAGTATATATTTCTGATCTGCACCCCCTTTGTTTTTTATAATATATATATATATATATATATATATATATATATATATATATATATATATATATAGAAATATAAAAATATATATATATATATAGGTAAGGGCTGTAAGGGCAGTCACCCTGGAGAATCCCTGAGCATCGGTGCTTTCATCCAGTTCCACACCTGCCACCATAGGGGTCACGCAAGTATAGCCTGCACTGCAAAAGTTCACGCTCCCTGCATGTTATGTGCTTTGCAATCTGCTTTGTTTATGCTGAATATTGGGCATGTTTTGAACTTCATGGTCTGAGGATCAGAGTGTATCGTCACAAGGTGCTTGATGCATAGCAGTGACTTTGAAGCCTATCAATGTGTGAATAAAGTGGTGACAGCTTTTTATCCTGAAGTGCTTGCCAAGCCAGTCTCTTCTTTTTTTGAGTAATTGAAACTTGTTTTCTTTGGAAGTGGCACCAGGATTGAGTCACCCATTTAAATAGCAGAAGCACCTCAGTTCTCCCCACTTTTCTCCTTGTGTTGATATATTGCTTGCAATGGCGACATCTCTCTCAGGGGAGACAGAGGAAGATAACATGACGGAAGTGGTAGAGCATGATTTAAGTTTGGACTTTTGCCAAATGGATATGAATGAAATGGAGGCAGTGCAGGCAGGAAGAGATCAATGGAAAGATTTCTTTGTGGATGACTTGGCAGTAGATGGAAGAGATGTAGTGTTGGAAAGACTGGAATTTAAGTTGGCAAGAGCAACTGAAAAAGAAATCAAGCTTTTTTGGTCTATCGCATCGTTTGAACAGTATGATGATAAAGGTTATGCTTCCAGAGGTTTTCGTAATTACCAGGAACCACTGGAATACCAGGATGATCCAGTTTTTATGGAGAAATGGCGTGGAGCGCATATATCTCATGCAAAGAATTTAATGAATATAGTACAAGAACGTACCAAAATAGAGCATAAGAAGGTGAAAAGTGAAATTGCAGAGTTGCAAGGACAACTGAAAGATCTTATGCATGATGACGATTATAAATCATTGATGACAAAAATCGATCTAAAAGGGGCCACAATACAAAAAGAAACTAAAGATAGAAAGTTACGGAAGCTTTTAAGAGATCAAGATGATTTTCAGAAAGGGAGAGTTTTTCAATGGGGAACAGGGAATAGAGGTTTTCAAGGACGTCCTTGGAGAAAACGTTTCCCCAAAAAACCTAAAAAGCGGGATCACTGGACCTCAGGGTCAGGGTCAGATAGTCCAGATGAGAAAGAGAGTGATGGGGTTACAAAAAATAAACAGAACAATCCAAATAGTAATAATAAAAAAAGGGGAAGCGCCCAAAAAGAGGAGGAGACGGGGAGGAGAAAGAGGAGGAGAAACGGATCAGAATCCTCAGGCAGGGATACTGAAACATGTTTCCTGGAAAGGACTCTCCTAGTCTCCTAGCACAAGAGAAATTAAATAATGATATAGAAAATGAGGACACCCCTAAAGTCAATGATTGAGACCAGTTAATGGACTCTGTCGTTAATAAGGAAGAAAAATTGACCGTTGTGAATTTAACAGGGGTTCAGTTACCACGAGAATGTATTGAACTTTTGGGAAAAGGTTTGAATTTCGGACTCACTCAAGAATTCGATTTTCATAAATTTGAAGTGGATCTATATAAAGCAACAAGGAAAATTCAAATTGATCGGGTGTTTAGTAAAATACAGGGAGAATCTGCCAGTATAATTCCTAATCCGTTAGGTCATGGCATCTCGAGAAATTTGGGATTTACTTTAAAAGTGCAAGAAAGTGACTCAGCTGTATTGAAGGATCTTTGTGATCTGCTTGAAGAAACGGATAG
The DNA here is from genome assembly GCF_040937935.1 of Hyperolius riggenbachi. Taxonomy (NCBI): domain Eukaryota; kingdom Metazoa; phylum Chordata; class Amphibia; order Anura; family Hyperoliidae; genus Hyperolius; species Hyperolius riggenbachi. Next base: position 541,785,594 of record NC_090646.1, read on the forward strand.
GGGGGACATTAGCATGACCTTTAAGCCAGAGGAAGATAATGAAGATGCAAAAGAACCTTTTCATATTAAATCAAAAACTCCTTTCCCTCTTCCACCAGGGTCCCCAGTCGATATTTTTCATGAGGCAGTGTTAAGGGATGTGAAAGCTCAGATCTATCCTGGAGTTTCATCAAATTTAAATGAGAAAGAAGCTAAGGCATTAAAATGGTTAAAATCTAGACAAGACCTTATTATTAAAAAAGCAGACAAGGGGGGGAATATAGTGGCCATGAGCCGGGAATATTATGTTAAAGAAGCCCACCGTCAATTGCTAGATAAGGATTCTTATTTGAAATTAAAAACTAACCCTACCAAGAAATTCCAGGATGGGCTGCGCACATTGCTTAGAAAAGGTGTCACTAGAAATTTCTTGAGTCAAAAATTAGGTGAACAATTGTTTGTAGAATACCCACGGCATCCCGTGTGGTATTTCTTGCCAAAAATCCATAAGTCCCTGGTCGATCCCCCGGGGCGACCAATTGTGTCTGGAAGGGGCTCAGTGACTGAGCCCCTTTCCAAATTCCTCGACCACACCCTCAGACCCTTCTTAGAGGAAATTCCTTCTTATTTGAAGGATTCAACTGCAGTATTAAAATTAGTAGAAGAGTGGGAGTTAGGTGACGAGTACAGTTTGGCAAGTATTGATGTAGTGAATTTATACGGTAGTATTCCACAGGAGAAAGGAGTTATGGTAGTTGAAGAAATTTTAGGAAGAAAACATAAGGATTGTGGTTATGTCTCCTTTATTGGAGAATGTCTCAAGTGGGTATTAAGTTCTAATGCCTTTAAATTTGGGGGGGAGTGGTTTCAGCAAGTGACGGGGACAGCGATGGGGACCCCTGTGGCCCCTGTCCTCGCAAATCTGTACCTTTCCCTTTGGGAAGAAGAATATATTTATAGTTCCCGAAATCCATTCAGACAATATCTGGGGGTGTGGAAGAGGTATGTGGATGACATTTTGGTCGTCTGGGGATCGACCAGGGACAAGTTTTTAGAGTTTGTAGAATTTATTCAAGATAATGCATTTGAATTGTCTTTCACAAGTGAATGGGGAGGACACGAAATCACCTTTTTGGATTTGCGATTGGTTGTTGAAAATCACAGAGTGGTGACGGAGGGATTTAGAAAACCGACGGCCACCAATTCAGTTCTGCATGTAGAGAGTTATCATCCGAGACATACAGTCGAGGCTATTCCATATAGCCAGTTTGTAAGGTTACGTAGGAATAATTCAGAGTACTCCAAATTTGTAGAACAAGCTATGGAGTTAAAAGCGAGACTTTTAGCCCGAGGTTACCAGGAGTTAAATATTCAGCAGGCATTTGAGAAAGCTTCTAAGTTGGATCGATTGGGATTGCTCAATTATAAGACAAGGAAAAAGAATAGAGACAGATTTCCGTTCGTATTTGATTATAACCCGATGCACAAAAGAATTAAAGAGATTATTTTGAGACATTGGCCAATTTTGAAAGATGATAGAGAGATTTCTCAAGATAAAAAACAGAGTCCCTTGATTACGTTTAGGAGGAGTGAAACAATTGGAAGTAGAATCACACAGAGTGAATTTCGGAATGTTAGTCAGGGTACTTGGTTAGACAATATGAGATATAAAGGCTCCAGGCCATGTGGTCATTGTGTGGCTTGTCCTAATATGGCAAGATGTGATAGGGTACGGTTAGGCCCTATTGATTGGAAAATTAAGTCCTTGATTACATGCAGAACGGAATTTGTGGTTTACGCGATCATATGTAGTTGTAATCGGTACTATATAGGTATGACAACCCGTAATTTACGGAGACGAATTAGAGAACACGTTAAGTCGGTTAGTTCAAAAGAAGGTTGTCCACGACTAATTGAACATATGAATGAGTTTCATGGAGGGAGGACCTCAGAAATGAGAGGTTTAGGTCTACTGCATATTCCCCTAAATAGTAGAGGGGGAGATAGGGAAAATATTTTGTTACAGAGGGAGGCATGGTTGATCAGCATAACTGAAGCCTTGGGTCCTCTTGGACTCAATGAGCGGAACGACCTGACGTGTTTTCTATAATAAGTTGTAATTTGGATTTATAATTGACAGTGTTGAGATACTTATTGAGATCTAAGCCTTCTCCCTCCTCCCTTCCCTCTAGTCCTCCTTTTTTCTTCTCCCCCCCCCCTTTTTTCCATCCCCCAGAGTGTGAAAACAACTTCTTTCTCCTTCCTCCCTCTCTTTCCTTTCAGTCTGGTCTTGGTTATGGAGATTAATGAAGTGAAAAATGATTGATTGGCCTCTTTTTTATCATGGTCCGATTTTTAGTCGTATGTAATGCCACTCACTTTTTGTACCTGGTGTAGTGTTTAACTTTAAATTAACTCTAAATTAATCTATATTTATGGAACAAATGGTGTAAATTTACGAATTATAATAGAATATGGAGCCTTTAGATGCGATAGTTGATAAAAAGTCTTGTCTTTTTACAGTTAATATTATTGGAATGAGTAGATGATTAGTGTTAAGGGGTGATAGTCTTAATAAGGACCTCTTTGCACCTTCTCTTGCCACTTTGGTTTCCACGCTCGTTCTTCCTGGATCTGGCTGATGAAAGCACTGATGCTCTCCTTGGCGCTTTTTTCTTTGTTCAAGATGCAGTTTGCATCTTGGCCACAAGATGGTAGCAGGCGCTAGTTTTTCTTCCCACACACTGGCGCGGAACGGTAGCTTGGCAACCGTGGAGCGCACGCGTAAGGCGGAAGGACGTGGGCAGAAGGGAGGAGGAGAACGTGACGGCGTGACGCCTTAAAGGCGGAAGACGCCGGCGCGACACACCAGCAACCCACGATGCGCCGATACCGGACGTAGAAGCCGGAGGAGCCACCACAACACCGGGACCCAGATAGTGCGACACCGCCCCTCTGATGAGGCCCACGGATAGTTAGGGCGAAACGGCTGTAAGGGCAGTCACCCTGGAGAATCCCTGAGCATCTGTGCTTTCATCCAGTTCCACACCTGCCACCATAGGGGTCACGCAAGTATAGCCTGCACTGCAAAAGTTCACGCTCCCTGCATGTTATGTGCTTTGCAATCTGCTTTGTTTATGCTGAATATTGGGCATGTTTTGAACTTCATGGTCTGAGGATCAGAGTGTATCGTCACAAGGTGCTTGATGCATAGCAGTGACTTTGAAGCCTATCAATGTGTGAATAAAGTGGTGACAGCTTTTTATCCTGAAGTGCTTGCCAAGCCAGTCTCTTCTTTTTTTGAATAATATTGTAGTTGTAAAAAAAAATAACTGGTGCTTAGCAGGTTTTAAAAGTATTTAAAGGGAACCCAAGGTAAAAATAAACTGAGGGGATAAATAATTATATTTATCCTCCTACTCCTAAAAATGACTTTTTTTAAGTATCCCTTTAAAGATTTTTAAAGATTTAAAAGTAGGTTACATGTTTTACTGTATCTAATCAGTGGCAGCCTATTAAGTGTCCCAGAGTTACAAAAAGGTCAATAGTTCATGTATTTTATCTCTCCCTTCTCTCAGAAGTTGTATTCTGTCAGGAAAACTTTATAGCTGTAATTTGCTTGTTAGTGATGTTTACTATATTCCCGACAAGGTACCGACAAGACAGAAGCTGTCACTTTCATGCCTAGAAATTAACTATTTCGGGCAGCAATATAAAGCAAGTAAAACAGCCTGGTTATTAATGTTTTGTGATTACAAAAAGAGAAGAGTGGGCACTGCTGCATAAAACCCCTTTATTGTGGCCGGGTTACAGAAGGACCTTCTGTAACCCGGCCACAATAAAGGGATTTTATGCAGCAGTGCCCACTCTTCTCTTTTTGTAATCAAGACGCTGTGGCATACCAGTGCACGCTGCAGGTAAGCCCACTTGTGACCGTTCCATCCCTGCCGCATACTGGTGCCAGTTTTCTTTTCTCTTTTTTCTTTTATTAATGTTTTGTACTGTGCATACACGTCTCATAATGTCACATATTGCCTTGGGTACATTGTAAAGCGGAACTGTAAAAAGATAAAAAACAAACTGTTTCACTTACCTGGGGCTTCTGCAAGCCTCCAGCAGCCATCCTGTGCCGTGCCAGTCCGTATCCTCTCTTTGCGTTCCAGTCTGCAATAGCGCAATTGTAGACGGGAACGTGTAGAAAAGATACGCTTGGCAGGACTGCGCTGGCCTCAACTTGCAAGACGAGGAACGGAGTGGTGATGGGAGAACGGAGGCTCGTCGAGGACAGGATGGCTGCTGGAGGCTTGCAGAAGCCCCTGGTAAGTGAAACAGTTTGCTTTTAATCTATTTACAGTTCTGCTTTAAATCTAACTCCAGTAGTAAAACAACATACAACAATGCTTTGTTAATTTTTAATTAACACAAATTAAGCCACAATGGTACATGGTGGTTGTTCTTTCTAAATGTATTTTAACTTACATTTTCTGCAGTATGGTTTTGCTGGTCATTGTTGGAACAAAAGTTAGTCAAATGAGCATATTGTAGAACACTAAAATGTTACACCATAGAAATGCCATCTTAATATGGGAAAATGGTCAGTTTGACTGAAATAAGCCTTGCATTTAGGACTATATGAGAATGGGGCACTGCCAGTGGCACAGAAATTAAGGATGCAAAGTTTGTAACAGCAACTGGGCTCTTAGGCCAGACAGCCCTTTTAAGGTTTTACTTATTTTTAAGTTCTGTAGGGGAGAAAACATTTCACTACTGTACCAGTTTTTACCTACTGAGCCATGACACATGTGCCACAAGTCTATGGGGGCCAGGAATGCTTGAAATAGAAGTTGTGCAAAGCCTTTGCTTCATAACTAAAACCCACTGCTAAAGTGTAGGCCTCATTCTCTACAATCTACAGAAAGCAAAAACTGATGGGGGAGAAATGTAGGGCACAGCTCAACTAGCCAGCACTAGCCTGAATGCGTTTTTTCACTAGTGGTTTTCTGTTTCTGTTCTGTTGATTTAGATTTCATTTGAAAGCAGCAGGGACAGCTATGCTATCCCAGAAAAAACAACAACATACATACATATATATATATATATATATATATATATAGATAGATAGATAGATAGATAGATAGATAGATAGATAGATAGATAGATAGATATGTATATAGATATTTGTTCTATTTACATAACATGTGTGTGTTGATCTGTCCACATTTACTGACTCTGACTGAAGCCAATCCTAATGTCATTTCCCCCTCACTTTTTTTTACTCCTAGAAACTGCACTGTCCTATCTAGCTTGTAAACACATGTGAGCACAGCATAGATTCTATTTTAGCAGCTTGTGCAGAGGGGTGAGGTGTATGGCCCTCCTCAGCCTTGTGTCACACTGAACTGCTCTCAGCCAATCAGTGAAGAGCAGGAATGTGGGAGGGAAGATAACAGGCTTCCCTCTGCTAAGCAATGTACCAAATAGAGCCAGGCTGACTGAGATAAGATTTATTACAGCAGAAAAATTAATGATTATATTGGAATGCTTACAATGCAGGGTTAGGTTGTAGACTTCATAATAAACACAGAACAGTGGGTAAATGGAATTTGATTTTATGGTTGACAATACCACTGTAAGCAATTTCCAACAGCTGCCACAGTGATAGAAGGCGAATCTTACTTTCATGACACAATAGCTGCTCTCTAACTGCTATCTTGTGCTAACTACACTCTTTCTAGTCATCAGTTCAAGAAGTTAAATTGTAGCATTTTTTTAACAAATAATCAGTAAGACTTATTTTTGTTTATCATTATACAACAAATATTGGTTTTTACTCTTTGTTTTTTATTTTTCTTCTACAAATCAAAGATGTATCCTATGCTGCACAGCAACATATTTATTTGATAATAATTATGCTTTTTCCTCCAGGATCTCACATCCAGAGCCACTGTTTTCAGATACATAATAATGATTATGAATGCAAAACCTTAGGGTGAGTTTATGCCAACATATATCTGCTTCTGCAAGACAGATGTTTGAAAATATCTGCTAAAGCTGACTCCAGCATGATCTAAGTTATGCACATTGTCACTGCAGCAAATACTTTACCTTACGCCATGCAAATTGCCCCATAAATTATACTGACTGCACAGTAATGCTTCCAAAACGAAGATGTATTTGTCAGATTGTCCAAATCTTGTTTTAGATGTATGCCAATGGCGGTTCAGAAGCAATTAGTATAGATTAAGTTTTTGTTTAATAACTTAGGCAAATGATGGCTCATAAAATTTCTCACTTTGATCATATTAACAAAAAAGAGGAAAAAGAAGAGAGACCATTTTTGTCTCAATGGCGTATCTCATTTAAAAGCTCCACAAAAGAGTATTCCTCCATAGGGATAATTGTACTCACCATAGTTCAAAGTACATCACTTGAACAAAACATTTTAAAACAAGAAAACAGACTGAATACACAGATGTCCAGGTTAGCATTGCTGAAAACCCTATGTACAAATGTGCAGCTGTTCAGGAGAGGCAGTCATTCACCATCTACAGAAGATTTATTCTCTTCTTAAAGGACACGCTGAAGGTAATGTTAACCTGTACTTAATTGGGGTTTGTTCCAGACCCTCTTTGCTCTCTTGATCATGCTCCTGCTGCTGGGAGCATTCAGTGCTTGCACAATTTAAATTAAAAAGCTCCCAGTCATGGGAGTGCGATCAAGAGCGTTGTTAGTGTGCATGTGCAACCACGCATGTGCAGACGCCGGTGACCACAGCTATGGTCGGTGATCTTTCAGAGGGGGTAGCAGCACACTGGAGGGTAAAGGAACCACTACCAGGGACCACATAGAATACTAGGGGTTGGTAGAAGCCCCGGGTAAGTACAGGTTAAAGGAATACTATCGATTGAAACGACTTTTTTTTAAATACTCTATATTAGTGTACACATTACCACTAGTGCTAGGTGCACTTTATTTATTCACCCAGGTCTCTCTCTTGCTATCCCTGCTTAAAAATTAATTTCTCACACAGCTCCTAGTAGTTTGGGTCACCCTGAGCTGCTTGGTTACTCTGTCACACAGCTCACAAATGTATTTCACTGTGTCACTCACAGCATGCAGCAGACATGAGGAGAAATAGGCTGATCTGAGGTGGTAACAGGTAACTAAATGAGCTGTAATATTGCTGGAATATAACTAGCTATAACAATAGTCTGTGTTTACACTCAGACTGGCTGCCTGCTTGTGGTGATGCACTCCAGGCTGCATCCACTTTACAAGCTGCTGAGAGGGGCAGACCACTGTTTACAATTAGCATTATTAGTATCTTTATCAGTCAAGAGAAGCAAAGATAATAAACACACATTGCTAGAATCTTTAACCCCTTACCACCATATCAATAAGATTCTTTCAGCAAGGTGATAATTAAACTATAAACTGAGGAGTTGATAGCAACTCCCCTGTGCAGACATGGTCTTAGCCCTCTGGGAGCCCTCAGTTTTTAGATACATTTGTATCCAACACTGACGCCAAAACTGACGGAGGATTTTACAGCTGAGAGGAACAGCTGTGTGAGGAATCAAATTGCTCCTAGTACTTGTTCTAATGTGTGCTACAACATACAGCATTTAAAAATAAATGCATACATCGATAGTATTCCTTTAATGTTTCCTTTTCAGCGTGGGTGTCCTTGAAGGGATAGCATTTTATCTCTCTTTTGAAAACAGTTACAGTAACTATTCCAAAAAAGCTCTGCTTTGTGTCTCACGATTACTTCAGATGAGAACTTATAGTGCCAAGAGCCATAATTAATTCATAGTGCTGACATCACACCTGAGATGAGCAAGAAAAATAACAGTCAACAGAAATCACCTATGGCATGCAATCATGCTGATCTTTTGGCCACAAATACTTCTGAATCACACATTTTGAATAGGCCAGTGAATGCAAGCCTGAGTCAGGACACTTGATTGAACTGTGTATACTTGTTCTGCTTTAGTGATTTATAAAACCTTAATGACAGAAGATCAGTACAGATGTTGCAAGGGTTGTAATGTAATTTAACCTCCTTAGCAGTGTGAACTTTGAAGTATGGAGCAGGTAGGTAGAAAGTGCGACCCACTCTTATAGGTAGCCAATAAGTGCCCCCCCCCCCGTGTAGGTAAGGAGTATGTGCTCCCCCTGTTCTAGGTAGCCAGCGAGCCCCCCCTAGTGCAGGTAGCCCCCCCACACACACCTTCAAAATACAGTGGCTTGCAAAAGTATTCGCCCCCTTGAAGTTTTCCACATTTTGTCACATTGCTGCCACAAACATGAATCAGTTTTATTGGAATTCCATGCGAAAGACCAATACAAAGTGGTGTACATGTGAGAAGTGGAACGGAAATCATACATGATTCCAAACATTTTTTACAAATCAATAACTGCAAAGTGGGGTGTGCATAATTATTCAGCCCCCCTTGGTCTGAGTGCAGTCAGTTGCCCGTAGACATTGCCTGATGAGTGCTAATGACTAAATAGAGTGCGCCTGTGTGTAATCTAATGTCAGTACAAATACAGCTGCTCTGTGACGGCCTCAGAGGTTGTCTAAGAGAATATTGGGAGCAACAACACCATGAAGTCCAAAGAACACACCAGACAGGTCAGGGATAAAGTTATTGAGAAATTTAAAGCAGGCTTAGGCTACAAAAAGATTTCCAAAGCTTTGAACATCCCACGGAGCACTGTTCAAGCGATCATTCAGAAATGGTAGGAGTATGGCACAACTGTAAACCTACCAAGACAAGGCCGTGCACCTAAACTCACAGGCCGAACAAGGACAGCGCTGATCAGAAATGCAGTCAAGAGGCCCATGGTGACTCTGGAGGAGCTGCAGAGATCTACAGCTCAGGTGGGGGAATCTGTCCATAGGACAACTATTAGTCGTGCACTGCACAAAGTTGGCCTTTATGGAAGAGGGGCAAGAAGAAAGCAATTGTGAACAGAAAAGCATAGGAAATCCTGTTTGCAGTTTGCCACAAGCCATGTGGGGGACACAGCAACCATGTGGAAGAAGGTGCTCTGGTCAGATGAGACCAAAATGGAACTTTTTGGCCGAAATGCAAAATGCTATGTGTGGCGGAAAACCAACATTGCACATCACTCAGAACACACCATCCCCACTGTCAAATATGGTGGTGGCAGCATCATGCTCAGGGGGTGCTTCTCTTCAGCAGGGACAGGGGAGCTGGTCAGAGTTGATGGGAAGATGGATGGAGCCAAATACAGGGCAATCTGGGAGGCATGGCCGGCCTTTGCTATGAGCAACCTGTGCGGTCACTCAGGGCGCCATGCTCTCAAGGGCGCACGCGCCCTGTCGCCTCTTGCCGCCCCGCTGTCTCCCACTGTCTCCAAAATGAAAAATGGAAGGGCAGAAGTGAGGACACTAACCCACAATTAATATAAAGACAAGTATCATGGTGCCAGGCTTCAGACACAGGAAAGGTGTTACAGGTACAGTACATTTAATGTGAGGAAGCCAAATAATAATTTTAATTCATTATATGGAGAGTTTGATCCCGCCTAAAGGGACAAAAAACCCAAAATATCTGTTGATCTACACTACTAGACCTTTGTCATTTTGTCAGGAAAACCTTGTTGATGGTTTAATACATAATTATATTTTGCATATCATTTTGCGCACTGTTTATTGTAGCACGTTCCTAAAACTACCATTTTAAAAATAAGTATGTTCCTGGTTCAGATTCATATTTTGCATATAAAATGTGTACCTACATTCAGTAATAAATAAAACACTTTATACAAACTAGACATTAAAGATGACGAAAGGAACCTCCAAGGGAACGTCTAAGGGATAGCAGATTATAACAACAACAATAACAATAATATTTATATAGCGCTTTTCTCCCTGGGGACTCAAAGCGCTGTGACCCTGCATTATGCAGTCTCAAAGGCTCGGGAAAAGAGGTGAGTTTTTAGCCTTTTTTTAAAGCTGTCCAGAGAAGGAGCCTCTCGTACTGATTGTGGAAGTGAGTTCCATAGAGTAGGGGCTGCGTAGGAAAAGGCCCGAGCACCAAATGTTAAGTGTATCCTGGGAATAACCAGCTTCATCTTGTTGGCAGAGCGGAGGGTGCGTGAAGGGGCATAAAGTTCCAATAGATCCGCTATGTATTTGGGTCCCATGTGGTGTAGAGCCTTGAATGTCAGCAGGCAGATCTTAAAATTGATTCTCCATTTTACTGGCAACCAGTGAAGAGTTTGCAGTACTGGGGTGATGTGTGAGCTGCGGGGGGCATTGGCTAGGAGTCTGGCTGCAGCATTCTGTACTAGCTGTAAGGGGCGCAGAGCCTTATCTGTAGATCCGATGAACAGGGCGTTGCAGTAGTCTAGGCGGGAGGATACAAATGCGTGAACCAGGGCAGGTAGGTCTTCAGCTGGGATAAGGTGTTTGATTTTCGCTATATTTCTTAGATGGAAGAAGGAAGACTTGACGACAGCTGATACCTGCTGTCTGAGTTTTAGATTTCCATCCAGGATCACCCCAAGGTTTCGCACAGAGTCTTTATACTGTACAGTATCTCCCCCAATTGCTAGTTTGAGGTGGTGAGCGTTTTGAACTTTATCCATCATGTGTGGACCTCCTACCACCAACACCTCTGTTTTGTTCATCGTTCAGCCTCAGCCAGCTGGTGTTCATCCACTTTTGTAAATCCACTAGACACGCATTTATGGATGCTGATGGGTCTTGGGTGCCAGGCTTGAAGGACAGATACAGTTGTGTGTCATCTGCATAACAATGGTATCCTAGGCCATAGTTCTGGATTATTTTGCCCAGTGGGAGCATATAGGCTGCAAAGAGTAATGGTGATAGTACAGAACCCTGTGGAACTCCATAGGCAAGTGGCACTGGATTAGAGTAATGTGTGCCCAGACATACTTGCTGTGTCCTGCCAGATAGGAAGGTCTGAAACCATCTAAGAACAGTACCCCTTAGGCCACAGTAATTCTTCAGTCGCTGGATAAGAATTTCATGATCCACAGTATCAAATGCTGCTGACAAGTCAAGAAGAATCAGAATTGAGCAATCACCCTTGTCCCTTGCAGTAAGTAGATCATTCATTACTCGGACTAATGCTGTTTCAGTGCTGTGCCTTTTCCTGAATCCTGACTGAAAAGTATCAAAGATGTTGTTATCTGTAAGCCTGGCTTCTAGCTGGTTGGCGACTGCTTTCTCGATAACTTTTGATAGGAATGGTAAGTTCGCCACAGGTCTGTAGTTGGTTACAGAATCAGGATCTAGTGATGGTTTCTTCAGGAGGGGTTTTATGATTGCTTTCTTTAGTTCTTCTGGGAAAAGACCACTTTGCAAGGAGCACTGAGTGATTTTGTGAAGTGCTGGCCTGATCAGCTCTGGGCACTGCATTAAGGATCCAGTTGGGCCAGGATCCAGGTCGCAGGTAGTGGGGCGGAGACTTTGAATGAGAATTCCAAAATCTTCTACACTCAGAGTGTCAAAGACTTGCCATGGTGGTACGGTAGTAGGCATATGCAACGTCCAGTGGTCAATTGATGTAGTTGGTGTAATGCTGGCACGGATGGTAGACACCTTGTTTGTGAAGAAGGCAGAGAATTCTTCACACCTTTCCCTGGAGAATGTGGTTGGGGCTTTTAGGCAGGAAGGATTGCAGAGTGATTCCACTGTGTGGAAGAGTTGAGCAGCTCTGTTGTTGGCTGTAGATATTTTGTGCGAGATAAAGTCTGATTTTTTTCTTGGTTATTGCTTGTTGGTATTGTCTGAGGTGTTGAACTAGGCTAGATTTGTGCTCCTCAGTCCCTGATTTACGCCACTGTCTTTCTAGTCTGCGCCCTTTCTTTTTTAGATCCATGATGGTTTTGTCAAACCAATTAGCTTTCTGCTTTTTGGTTGCTGATTTGGTGCGCCATGGGGCAATACTGTCAAGTGTTTCATGTATCGTGGTGTTGTACTGGGTTACTAGAGTGTTTGGGTCCATTTGGCTGTGGAGCAGATTTGTAAAATCCAGGTTGGCAGTTATCCTCTCCGGTGTTAATTTACTCAGGGGACGGGTTTTGATTGTTTCTTTAGGGAGCTGCTTGATAGGGTGATGTTTAATAGTAAACTGTATTATGTGATGGTCTGACCACACCACTGGGGTTACTGTTATGTTACTAATGTCCATTCCGAGGTGGAACAGTAAGTCTAGCGTATGCCCTCCTCTGTGGGTAGCAGATTTTACAACTTGTGTGAAGCCTAGTCCACCCATGAGGTTTATTAGTTCATTTGCATCTTGTGATTGAGTGTTATCAGCCCGGACGTTGAAGTCACCAAGGATGATCCATCTCGGATAAGACAGAGTTAGCATGGCCAGAAGTTCTGGGAATTCCTGTAGGAAAGGGTCAGCATCTCCGGGGGGACGATAAACCACTAAAATTTTGAAGCCTTTACCAGCTGAGATCTGGGCACCTATACATTCAAAGGACTTTGTTGAGCCAACATTCAGGGCTCTGAGCTGCAGAGTTGTTTTGCCACAAATTGCTACACCCCCTCCTCTGCGGTCTCGTCTTCCCTCACTTAGGACTGAGTAATTGTATGGGATGGTTGCTTCCAGTGTGGGGCCCGCATTGGCATCAATCCAGGTTTCAGTGATGCATAAAAAATCGCATGTCAAGAAACAAGTAAAACTCCTTAGCGGGTGTAATTCTTCTAGGACAATTTGCACAGCAAAGCAGTTAATGGCTGCTCTGGAGAAGCGATCACATGACTCTGAGCAGCTAATCAGAGAGGTATATATTAATCAGCAGCACGGTGGCATAGTGGTTAGCGCTCTCGCCTTGCAGCGCTGGGTCCCCATTTCGAATCCCAGCCAGGTCAAAATCTGCAAGGAGTTTGTATGTTCTCCCTGTGTCTGCTTGGGTTTCCTCCGGGTACTCCGGTTTTCTCCCACAACCCAAAAACATACAGATAGGTTAATTAGCTCCCCCCTAAATTGGCCCTAGACTGCAACACATACATACATTACACAATACAATATAGACATAGGACTATGGTAGGGAATTAGATTGTGAGCTACTCTGAGAGACAGTTAGTGACAAGATTATATACTCTGTACAGCGCTGCGGAAGATGTTGGCGCTATATAAATGCTAAATAATAATAATAATAATTAATCACCTGACCAAATTGACCATGTGCTTCTCTATGACCACTGATATTGCAGAATTTTCTCCAGGAGGATTGGTTATCTCTAGATACAAATAAAATGTTTTTTATATGTTTTCTTAAGGAAAAAAAAAATTCTTCTCCTCTAGTGAATGTACTTCTAATTTAGCCACAGGCAATAATAAAATAAAGGCATATTCAGGACTCACACAAATTAACTGCTAATCATCATTACACTGTGCTGGGCTGTTTACAATTATGTTCCCTTTCTCTAGTACTGGGTACTTTACTGTTTTAAAGAAATTTATGTTAGGAAATAGAGTGTGTGTGTGTGTGTGTGTGTGTGTGTGTGTGTGTGTGTGTGTGTGTGTGTGTGTGTGTGTGTGTGTGTATATATATATATAGTCAAGAAAAATCTGTTTACCATATAGTTTACCTCAGGGGGCCTCAGTGGACAGAGTCTCTAACAGAGGCTAAATAGATGAAGTTAAAGTGGAATATAACCCTGCATTTCAACTTTGCTCTAAAACATTATTTACAGTATATTATATGCAACCAGCATTTTTTTTTTACTAGACCAGCATTAGAAGGGTTACACAGGGCTTTAAAGTCCCTGGAGATTTTTGCAGACGCATCCGAACTTGAGTTAGATACTTTTTGTTTACACAAATGTATCTAAGTGTTTATTGTGACTCATCTCTCTCACTGAGAAGGAGTTGGAGGACAGCCAAAGAGTGTGTAACATTTCTAAATATATACATATAACTAAATAGAATGTAACTATCTGAACGTCTGCACGGAACTTAAAACCTCTGTGTTTAACCCTTCCAATGCTGGTCTAGTAAAAAAAAAATTGCTTTTTGCATATAATATGCTGTAAATAATGTTTTAGAGCAAAGTTGAAATGCAGGGTTATATTCCGCTTTAACCTACTTAGGCGGTCAGTTGGTTTTTAGTCATTGCTGCTGTTTATGTTATCTAATCAGCTGTTCAAATTACTTCACATGCTCTGGTTTTCATTTATTCTCATTTCTGAGCCTGAAGAAAAAAACAAAGTTGATTCTTTCACATATTTTGACACTTGGGAAGCCTCAAAAGCTACAGTACTTTCATAAGCATATTTATACTTTCCTTCGGAAAGTAGAGTATGGCCTCTGTAGTTTCTTACTCTGGATCCTCCCTGTCAAGCCTGGTACACATGCCTGACTTAAGTCAGCTGAGGCAGCTGATAATGATCACCTCAGCCGACAATAAGGCATGTGTATGGCAGCAGGCAACCCCCGACCCCCAACCCACAATGGTTTTGGCAGGCGAATCTACTCACCCCCAGCGACCCCAATCCCCCGCCAACCTCATGGTTCATGCCGCATCCCCCGCCTGCCACGTTACTTCACGCATGAGCCATTCATTGTCCCTCCACCCCCCACCCCCCTGCATAGTAACAAAGCGCTTCCTCAGCTACACAGCTGACACATGTGTGTGCAGCAGGGCCCAGCAATGTTATGCAAGAGGATCAGGTCCTGATCCCCGACAGGCAACATTTACTAAAGGTGTGTCCGCTCAATAAGGCCTTAATTGATAGAGGTTCCTAATGGCACAACAAAAAAATAGAGGAATTCAATTTGATAACAGATGCTTTCACCTGGATCTTGAATTTTCCAAAGATGTACATATGCCTTTAAATATTTTGAACCAACAGTAAGGTTTAGTAATGTGCATCTGCTGGTTAAGTAAGAGCCATGTGAGCCTAAAGGTGGCCATATATGGTACAATTTTTCATTTTTTTCGATTAGATAATTTAGTTCGATTATTTAGTTAGATCGAATATAAAGATTTTTCCAGCATGCCCGATCTGATTTTTCTCGAAAAAACTGGATAATCGTTCAAATTTCTTGATCGAAAAAAAAAATATTTTCAACTTTCATTTGATTCGATCATTTAGATCGAATAAACGGGATAATCGAATGTTTTTATTGTACCATGTATGGCCACCATAATGGTGGCCATACATGGTACAATAAAAACGTTCGATTATCCCGTTTATTCGATCTAAATGATCGAATCGAATGAAAGTTACAAATATTTTTTTTTTTTTCGATCAAGAAATTCGAACGATTATCCCGTTTTTTAGAGAAAAATCAAATCGGACATGCTGGAAAAATCTTTATATTCAATCTAACGGAATAATCGAACTAAATTATCTAATCGAAAAAAAATAAAAAATTGTACCATGTATGGCCACCATTAGCGTTTCCTCTTTTGAGAGATAAGTTGGAGAATTCCAGGAAAGGTCGCCTCACCACTATCTGGTGTGATTGTA
This sequence comes from Hyperolius riggenbachi, assembly GCF_040937935.1. Lineage (NCBI taxonomy): Eukaryota > Metazoa > Chordata > Amphibia > Anura > Hyperoliidae > Hyperolius > Hyperolius riggenbachi. The sequence goes on from NC_090646.1 coordinate 541,801,066, forward strand.
TTCCAACCTTGTTACTGGTGCAGAGGCCAGAGAAATACTTCATTGGGATGTGTCTACTCTTCTACTCCATTTGCTTAAATGCACTTTGCTTTAATAATCGGTTGGGTGGGAGATAGTAGGAAGGGTGTAGCTAATGCACTCTCACCACTTATATAATTAAAGCAATAATAGTTGCTTATTTTCCACACCTGCACTAAGCTGGCAGCAGCTTTGACACTTACAATGTCAGTATCTGTAAGGGTCACTGTGGAGTAGAACAGGCTGGAATAATGTTTGCCATTCATTTATCAATGTGCAGAACTGAACTATGATCGAATATTTAAAGGGTACTTGAAGTGAGATTTATTTATTTATTATTTATTTGTTGTATTTATAAACTGCCAACATATTATGCAACGCTGGACATTACTTTAGGTTACAGACAATATTTAGGAGTGACATACAGCAACATGACAATACAGGAATACAAGAAAGACCAGATCACGCAGCATAGTATGAGTACAAGATAATGCTTAGTCAGTCACTGGAGGGGAGCATGGAGATTAGGCAAGTTAGGTTCACTAAAATGCATAGCATGGGTGCACAGTAATGGAGGTGCATGATCAGGTAGGACACAAAAGGAGGAGGACCCTGCCCAAAGGCTTACAATCTAGAGGGAGAGGTATGGACACGAGAGGTAGGGGACCAGAGTTCAGCTGCGGGTTTAGAGCACTTGTGAGGAGTGGTATGCCAGAGGGAAAAGGTGAGTTTTGAGGGCCTTCTTAAAGATTAATATGAAAGATGAATATGAAAGCTGCTATCTCGATTCTCTTATAAACAATGCCAGTTGCCTGGCTGTCATGCTGAGCTTTTAGTTCATTCAGACTCACACACCTGCAACGAACATGCACCCTCTGGAGGCAGACCTGAGTCAAAGCATCTGATCTGCATGCTCATTCTGGACCAGTGTTTTACAGTAATAGAGGCATAACATCAGAACATAAGTCTGGCACCTGTAGTTGTTTACTAAAGACTGAAAATGTCAGCCTCCATATACTTCTCACTTCAGGTTCCCTGTAATAACAGAAGTGGAGTTGCACTTTAACCAGGTCGTGAGGCAGAGCTGCATCTTCCACTATTTTGCAGATGTAACAAATATTGTTGCTGGTTATGGGGAGAATTATATAAACATTAGGTAGGGTGTTCCCAGGATTCCTTTTAAGTACTTTATGGAATTTTCATGGTAGATTTTGGGGGAGTAGAAAACAGTAACGCTTACTTAAAAAAAGATGGAACTTAACCATGCTATACGGAGTATCCATGTCCGGAAGGTATAGACAAACAAACATTGCTACTGTTATGGTTGTTTAGCACTGTACCTGTTATATAGCAGTTTTTGGAGCATTTAAAGAACATAAATAAATAGTTATGATAAAAGCTTATTTGTAAAAAGTGCGGCGGGAAATTTGGGCGCAGGGTGAAGCCAAAAAATGTCTCACCCTACTATTGCAAATTTCCTGACAGCGTAGATTACTATTCCCCTTCCAGGCCACCATGGATTCAGGGGTAAGATACAATTTGTCTGCCACCTGTTGCTGGCTGCTGAATTGCACCGTTTTTTTTACATAATTTGCGCTACTTCTTTTGCCGGTGCCCAAATGACCCTATGTGCGCTGCTATAGCCATAACTTACATTAAAGTTTATGGCGGTGCCCAGCGACACCTAAATGTCCTGCACCCTTTTTACTTGTCTCGATGATAAAGAGATTATTATGAAAGGTAGAATGGTTTTAATATGTAATGCATTGTATGATACTTACTGCAATTTCCTCCTCCTCAGTCTATTAGTTGACTCTGATTTTTCAATCACTGCTTCCTACTGAGCCTTAATTCTCTTCTTTTTACTTTAAAAGCCAAAGGAAGTTTAATAATTCCACAATATTTAAGTGTGTAGATATATAATAGGTCATCATAAATAAATATGAATGACATGGTATGTACATTTTTCATTTTAATGTCCTGTCTCTGAGCTGACCCTCCCTCCAGGTACCAACAGCAGACCACACATCACAGCCTGGAAACCTCATTTCTAAGACAATCAATATAACACATTCTTTCAGCATTACAACCTCCTAGCCTAAGATTTTGTGTTTATTTACACCAAATTAGTCTGCCACTGAGCGCTCCCCATTAATTCCCATTTAAACAGACTAATTAGGAAGGCTTAAATATAATACGTCTAGGCCTAGTAATTTTTTTCATCCGCATTTGTCTTGGAAATCATGATTATATTTCTGTCAAACACAGTGGTTGATTAATGCGGTATTATGGTGTTCTTTTATTATTGGCCCAGAGCTGGCTGCTTTCTCATCTATTTAATTTTGGAAGAAAATTAATAAACTCAGAACCTGTTCACATGATTGAATGTGAAGCCCAGGACCTAACAACGGAAATGCTCTGGCGACAGTGACAAAGATCTAGGGAAAATGCACATTTGCAAAAAGTAATTGCTTTATTTCTTTGTAAAATCATCTATCAGAAAATATTTTCTTTCCTGAAAAAATAAATGTTCAAAAAGCCTTGGAATGTTTTACGATTTCTGTCATTACGCATTAATGTGTTCTGCATGCTGCATGAAATAAATGAGGTTGTAAAGGTATCAACTTGCGGCTGGCTTAACAAATTAAAGAAAATATTGTATTTCAGAATGTCTCCATTGCGTAAGCAATAAGCCCGACACAAGTGTCTTGTTCCACTGACAAAACTGCTTAACGCTTTGCCTGTCTTCAACTAGGAAGTAATTTATGTCTTAGAAAGATATGGTTTACATTACAAGTAAATACCAGAAATGCTTTTTTTGCCATCTTACTAGACAGCATTGCAGACTTTTAAGGAAAACTTGGGAGAAATAAAAAGCTCCCCTGAGGACGTTAGAGTTCGAAACTAGTCAGGAAGGAGATGGGCGGCACCATTCAATGCCCTATTGGGACCTATTGCATAGAGCACATCTTGGCTTTGGGGTTCCCTATCATTTAGGGCCCCGATGTAAGTTTTACTTATGTTTTTATCAATCTTCCTTCCTAATCTCCGCTACGTCAATGGGAATCAAGAACTTCTCATTCACTGGGAGGAAACACAAAATTACATTTTTACTCTTAAACATTGAACACAATAAAAAACCTATATGAAACTGTATAAGACTGGTCAAATGTCATTCGAAGGCACATTGGCACTAAATAATTGATAGCATTGCCAGTTTCAGGACAAATAAACAGATCGACTTGTAATTAAATGATTACTGAGCAAATAAAGGAGAGACTGCTACCCCCTGGATTGAAGCAGATTTTCTGCATTTTCTGCATTGTTTACACAGTTTAGTACAGCTCAAGTCAATCTGATATCTCTGATATAGGAATGACAATCTTATCAATTATCTTTTAAGTGAAGTAAAAAATTTGAGAATTAACCCTTCCAGTTAATTGGAAACCAATCATATGTTTTTAGCTAATAGTTTTGTGCTGTAAAGTGATCCTGAGGTGAGAGTGTAACGAATGTGGAATCGTCTCCGTGTTCAGCGCACCAGACGTGCGCTGACGCTGCGGATTTCCTCCACAAGCGTATAATTGAGGACACCCAGGCTAGGTGCTATGCACCCGCAGAGGGCAATTCCCACCGGCAGATGGTGCTGTGGAGTACAGGCGAACACAGCCGCTGCACAGCCACAGATGCCAAATGGGAATTGTACAGATCCAGGACGAGGTACAATCAGGCAGGGCTGGATAGCCCACAGGGAACAGAGCAAAGGGACAGAACCAATGTGTGCCCACCAAACTAGTCGCCACCCAGCAACGGCGAACACACAACGGCGGAAACGAAGTAGGAAACGCAATCGCAAGAATGGCGATTGCCAATAGCGACACAAGACTGAGCAGCACAGAGCATCAGGGTAGCAAAGGCACAGCAAATCATACAAAGAGAAAGATAAGGAAAATAACAAACGCTAGCTGAACGCGAACACCGCACTCAATCGCAACAGTGCACACGTTTGTGCGCAGTCTCCGCGTGTTACGCACAACAGAGACAAGCACGCCTAACTAACCAAAGACAGCCAAACACGAAACAGAGAACGCGAGCGCTTGCTTAACGGTTACCTCACCGAGCCTACAGCAAGCGTTCGTATCAGACAAGACAGACAAACGTGAAACAGGAACTAGGCAGAAAGGATCCAACACAGATCAGAAAGATCCACAGCCGCTACCGCTAGCGGTTAGTGCGATCCAGGAAGACAGATCAGAAGGATCCACAGCACCAGCTCCAGAGACTAGTGCGATCCAGGAAGACAGATCAGAAGGATCCACAGCACTAGCTCAAGGCGAGTGCGATCCAGGTAGACAGATCAGAAGGATCCACAGCACTAGCTCAAGGCGAGTGCGATCCAGGTAGACAGAACAGAAGGATCCACAGCACTAGCGCAAGGCGAGTGCGATCCAGGGAAGACAGATCAGAAGGGGCTACCAGTAACAACCGCTGTTCCGGTTAGCACCCAGACACACAGAACAACTTCCTATCGACCACTGCTGGGACAGGACAGTCGCAACAGACAAACAAACAGATAAGCAATCCTAACGGCACTAAAGAAACTGCCTAGTGCAGTCCCCAGAATTACTCTAAGATAACTTCAACAAGAAGTAGCATGGCTGACACTCTCTAGGAGTGTTTACTACAAACCCTGAAGGAATGACCAGCAAAGGACTGTGGGTAATCCCAACCTTTATACTGCCAGTCATCACAGGAGGCAGGTAGGGGATTTGCATAACGAATGTATGCAAATTCCTCAGCAGCAAGCTGCAATACTGACAAAAGATCTCTCTTCCAGAGACCTGCAGAATGCAAACCTGAACAGTGGTCAAAATAGAGGCTGTCATATTTATTTCCTTTTAGATAATGCAAGTTGCCTGGTTGTCTTCCTGATCTTGTGTGTCAAATGCTGGGAATACATGGTACGTTTTTGAGCCATTAAGATGGCTCGATTGATAATTTCCGACCTGTCCGATACCCTGCCAGATCGATTCCGCGCTCGATTTCGCATAGGGAACAATGCGTACAGATAAGCGAACAATGCAGAAAGATAAGGATGATAAGCGAACCGAGCGTGGAATCGAACGCGAAAATCGATCTGACGCGAAATCGAGCACGAAAAACGTACCGTGTATTCCCTGCATAATAGTTTAAGCCATACACCCTGAACAAGCATGAGGATCAGGTGGTCTGACTCAAGTTCAACTGGTTTAGCCATGTGCTTGTTTCAGGACAGGAGTGTGATTTGGAAAATACTTCAGCCAAAGAGATCAGCAGGACTACCAGGCAACTGGTATTGTTCAAAAAGGAAATAAATATGGCAGCCTCCATAGCCCTCTCACCTCGGGTTCTTTAGAGCAGGTTTCCCCAACCCTTTCCTCAAGGCCCACCAACAGTGCATGTTTTTTGGAAACCCACAGAGGTAGTTAACTAGCTCTGCTGCAATACTAACAACATCACCTGTGCATGTTTGTGGTTTTCTGCATAACATGCACTGTTGGTGGGCCCTGAAGGCAGGGTTGTGGAACTATGCTTTAGATCATAGATTAAATTTGAATTTCATCCCACTTTAATAAGGGTAACCAAGAATGGGCGTTTAAAGTAAAAGCGATGTTTGAAAGGTAACCAAATTCATGCTTAGTTACTAAATAAACCAGAACTTAAAGTGCACCTGAACTCAAAACTTCCTCTCTGCTCTAAAAGATAAGCAACAGCATAATAACATGTAAAGAAAAACATTTATTTGTTACGGCTGATACAAATCCTGCAATAAATCTGCAGTGTGTCTATTTCCTGCTTTCATGGAAACAGACATAGGGTAAACATCCTGTGTTTACAAAGTATCTGCTCTGCTGAGGACTGCCAAGATTCCTGAGCTGATACAGCTGAGAGATCAAATAACACCTGTGATAAGTCACAGATGAGGGGGAATGAGACAGGCTAAACTCTCTAAATACACACAGAGTGTATTTCCCTGTTTTCCTTCTATCCTGTGCAAGAGTTCAGGTCCACTTTACTAATCTACTTTTTCTCTTGGCTGGCATGCAGAGGCGTTTTGCAATGTTATGTGCTTCTTTGTAATGTATGTATTGTGTGCATGATTATTTACAAACCTATGGTAACTGTTACCATTATGCTAAATCTATTTGATTTTCTTTGAGTGATCTACAAGCAGCTTTTGTAACATTAAACTGTGTCTTTAAAGCGGAATATAACCCTGCATTTCAACTTTGCTCTAAAACATTATTTACAGTATATTATATGCAACCAGCATTTTTTTTTTACTAGACCAGCATTGGAAGGGTTACACAGGGCTTTAAAGTTCCTTTAGATTTCTGCAGACGCATCCGAAGCTGAAAAGAGATACATTTTGTTTACAGAAATGTATCGAAGTGTTGAATGACTCATCTCTCTGACTGAGAAGGAGCTTGGAGGACTGCCAAAGAGTGTGTAACTGTTTATCAATAGATACATAGAATGTAACAATCTGAACTTCTGCATATCTCTCCACGGAACTTGAAACGTCTGTGTTTAACCCTTCCAATGCTGGTCTAGTAAAAAAAAAAATGCTTTTTGCATATAATATGCTGTAAATAATATTTTAGAGCAAAGTTGAAATGCAGGGTTATATTCCGCTTTAACATCTACGAGTTTACAATTTTCCATGGATTCATTGCTTTGAGTTGCGTATTACTCACATTATATAGTCTATGGGATGATTTTAAATAATAACTTCATCCAACACTGAAAGTTCAATATTGGCTGAGAATTGCAGTATAAAAAACCTCTTCTGTATTTCTAGTTGTGCTTTCCAGCTATGCAATGAAATGGGAGTAGTGTCAGCTGCATGTCATTCCTCCTGGTGAATTACACCGCATTGCATCTGAGAAGGCTGCCTCAATTAGGCCTCTCTATAGAAACTCAGAAATTATATTTTGCCATATTTTTCAATGCTGACGGTTTTGCTTATTTAACAATCTGATATTACTCTGCATATATTGACTTTCCACAATGTGAAAAAGCTAATTGAAAAATTATGAATGTCATTTAGTAGCAAAATAGGAGGCTAAATGGTGGTAATAAATAAAGCAAATATTAAAATTATTTACCATTATTAGACAACTCAGTAATTCTTAGGGACTTATACATGTATTGCTGAATAAAAAAAAATAGAAAAATGAGTCAGCGTGACTTTTTTTTTATATCATTGTTACACATATGGTGATTACATTTTCTATAGCACTGCTCGCTGCGAAGCTATGGGCAGCCTGACCCCTGTACCACTTCCGGGTCGCAATGACCCGCAGTAGTACGCATGCCCTGGGTCGGATGCGTTCATTATTACGCATGCCCTGATCCGGGGATGCCCGTCCTTGATTGTGCATGAGCGTGACGCCACAAAGCGTGCCCGGCTACAGGTGCGCAATCTAGGATGTGCATTGCCAGGCCAGGGCATGCGTACTAATGAACGCTTCCGGCCCAGGGCATGCGTACCACTGTGAGTCATTGCGACCCGGAAGTAGCACAGGGGTCAGGCTGCCCATACCTATTCGCTGGTGAATTGTTTGCCAACATCACTCCTGTTAGGGTGTATTAAATAATTTAGGTCTTAGGACTGGGACTTACTCTGAAAAACGACATTTTGGTACTAAAAACAGAGGGATTTCCGGAGAGATTTCAGGGGCTGTGATTCTGGCCCTGCATTCCCTTCATGAAATCGCTCCAAAAATGCTGCAGGCACCATGATTGCAGTATTGCAATCGCTCCTGTGGAATCACTGCTATATACTTTTATTAGGCCAGCACTTTTGGGATTGCCACAAACAGCTCTAGTGGGCCCGGGCCTAAGGGCCCATTCACACCGGGGAGCTTTTTGGGCAATTTCTGCAGTGCTTTAAATCGCTGGCGACCTCTAGTGTTGGCCTAAGGGCCCATTCACACTGGGGAGCTTTTTGGGGGGTTTCCATAATTTTTCTGTCTAATTGTAAAATTCCTACACTATAGCAGAGGTCACATGACATACTGTTTTTTTTTGTTTTTTTTTAAAGAACAAGCGACACCCATGCTAACCTATGAATAAAAAACACATATATATGTAAATAAATACTACTTCTACTTACATAACAGATGTATTGTGCTATCCACATAATGATTCCTGTGAATTTTGTAAAGGAATAGCAGAAAATCCTATTCTAGGCAGTGGCCATCTTGCCAAGCTAATGATGACATATCCTCTCTGACTCTTGTTCCCCCCCCCCTCCCTTCTCTTGCTCATTGTGTATTCATTAGCTGCTCTCCTCCCAGAGTCTTCAGACACTCCTACTGAGGTGTATACTAACAACTGCACTGTCTTTTTTTTATTTACACATCCAATCACTGAGTCACCTCAGCCTTGCTTGTAAACACAAGTAATCAGAGGGTGTTTCTGATAAGCAGCTAAGCAGGGAAATAAACGGAAGAGGAGGAATATATTATAGATAAAAAGAACTCCCAGCATTCAACTCTTTGGCACTGTTTGGCACTAGGGCCAGTGCTCCTAAAGTATATGATAACTCCAAACCATAACAGCAGAACAAGTTTTGCAAGTTTTGAATGCAGGATTAGCATCTTTATCACTTAATACACTAAGACCAGTTGCTGTTGCAATTTGATTTTTAAGGTGACAATAAGCGCTTTAAATAACTACAGGAGCACTTTAAAAGAGGAACTTAAAGCGGATCCAAACCAAACATTTTTTTAATTCAAAATATTTAGTTGCACCTCTCTGACACATACAAAGATAACTAAACACTCCTTCAAGCCTATGAGCATTTCAGTGCATGCTTTTCACCATTCTCTTTCCATAACTAGAGTTATACAGGTGGCAGCCATTTGCTATTCCCCCCGTTTGCCGGATTCTGTCCCGACAATATGAAAGGAAGGGAGGGGCTTCTCCAATAAATGTAAAATATTTTATATTTGTCATCATGCAGCTGAAAAAAGGCTGCGATTTATTATTATAATTTAGAAAATAGATTTTATTTCTACATAAACCCTTTGGCACCATCACATTGTTAGCAGGTGTGTTTATAGATAATGGCAGTAGGTACTGTCTGTTTTTTTCACTGCTATCAGTAGATGATGAATTGCTGGTTCACAGGGGATTGAACAACGATCTATCCCCTATTATCTTAACTTTGTACTTTACAATGTGTTGATTAACCCCCCCCTCCCCCCACCCACCACCACCACCACACACACACACACACACACACGCACGCACGCACGCACGCACACACACACACTATATTTCAGTAAAGTTCCTCTTTAATGAACACCTGTAAGCAAAAAAGTGTCCCTGGGGGTACTTACCTCAGGAGGAAGAAGTCTTTGGATCCTAATGAGGCTTCCCCTATACTCCTCGGACAGCCTGATCTTGTGCTGGGAACCAAAAAAAAATTACGCTGCCACTGCGTAAAGGTACAGTAATGAAATAGCCGAGAAAGATCGGGTCCGCTCCAAGAACAAGGCCTGCGCAGTAGAGCGAACCCGATCAAGCTCGGCTATTTCGGACAGAGCCCGAGCTGGAAGCTGCTAGTGCACATGTGTGCACACTGAGAAGTGGCCGACAAGGAAATCTTTGGTTGTCTCACTGCTGGATCCCCTCTACTGTGAAGGATGGGGGACGCCTCTTTAGGATTCAGAGGCTTCCCCCTCCCAAGGTAAGTACCCCCTAGGGACTCTTTTTGCACAACAGGTTCACAATAAGTATACCTGCAGACATTCAGTCGCAACCAAGTTGGATGATGATCTCTTTTTAGTGGTCATCCATAAACATTGGGGAAAAAGGAAAGCAGAACCATTTACTAACAGTTTAGAAGGTGATCATCTTGTAAATTCCCAAGTGCATTAAAATGATTTTGAACCCACATTTACTATTGTAATAAAAACCATTCCTTAGCTACTGCTGTGGAAACCAGAAGGTGGTGCTGTTTGCTCACATGTTTTAATGTTTATTTTCCTCATATTGGTCTGTAGTAACTGTTAACAATATTTAACAAATTTCCTTGACAGTAATATTGATCGTAAATGAGGGAAGAGGGCAGGGCCAAAACTGTAAGGGCCCGTTTCCACTACAGCGAATCAGCATGCGTTTCCTGCATGCAGATTCGCATAAGCAATAGAAGTGGATGGGCCTGTTTCCACTGTGGATTCTGTGCGGTTTGTCGTGCAGAAAAAACACCCGCGCGCGATTCGTCGGTAATGTAATTATTAGGAAAACCGCAAGCATTTTAGTCTTGCGGTTTTCCTGGCGTTTCCACATGCGTTTTCGCTTAAAAACCCATGTCAATGCATGCCGGCATTGACATGGTTAAAATCGTGTTGCGCAAACCGCGAGCAATTCTGCGTGAAGAAACGCCAACGAAACCGCAACCACATGCGGATTCGTTGCCGCAATTTTCTCGTCAAAATTGCGCCGCAGTAGTGGAAACGGGCCTTAAATCTGATATTTTTTTAAAGGTAAAAATACATATTTACATGTAAACATTACTGCTTTTTGTGTAAGTCGTTAACTGTGCTCTCTTAGGAAATAAAGTAAATAAACTGACTTCAGGTCCACTTTAAAGGAACTCCGAGCAGTGCAGTAACTATGGAAAGATGCATACCATTTTGAAGCTCTCTTTATCCTCTTTCCAACTATATATAAAGGTTTTCGATCGCGAAAATAACGAGAATTAAAAGGCTTAGGGTGAAGGTTTATATATCGTTGGAAAGAGGAGAAATAGAGCTTCAAAGTGGTATGCATCTTTCCATAGTTACTTGTATTACACAGGACAACAATTTCCCCAGTGTCGGCAGCTTCATTCAGCACAATGCAATGAAATACAAGGAACCCGGGGGATATAATTACAAACATCATGCTGGTAGGTGTGAGGATATAATTAATTAGTTGTGGGTATGCTTAAAGGCATACCCACAGGCACTGCTCGGAGTCCCTTTAAGTGATCCACTAAGTTGTAAAGCTGTGGAGATGTCTGTTTACAGGTGCTTCTATGCCTTTCCATAGAGCAGGAGGCCGCACTTGGCCAAGCTGAACTGGATCCTGCATTCATGTCGATCTACCTTGCGTGTCTGTGGCCGGTTTTTTGCACCAGGAAGAGAACTAAGAAGGTAGGGCGTAAGGAATCATGCTGTAGAAGGTTGCGCATGACTGGCTGAATGCCTCATTTATATGCATCTAAATGCTTTGTAAGCCTTTCAGCATTTACATAATGGATTTTGTGCAGCCCATTTATTTTTCTAATGCAGCTGTACAGATTGAAATATTGCTTATATCTAAAAGCGTGATTAAAGAGCAAAGCCTACAATTGTATCAAATTGATTAATTCCAGCTTGATGTTTCGATTATTGTTTCTGTTAGGTCACATGACATGCCCTTATTAAATTGCACAATGGTAGGTTTCCAGAATTAGCGTACACACACACACTCACACACATACACAGACACGCACACACAGACACGCACGCATACACACACACGCACCCACCCACACACACACACATGCACACACATACACACGCACCCACACACGCACACACACACAGACACACATGAATGCACACATCGACACACACATGCACACATATACACAGACACACATGCATGCACACACCGACACACACATGCACACACATACACAGACACACACGCATGCACACACAGACACACACACACACACACATACTGAAATATCAGAAAAGTAGAATTATACCAGATTAATTAAGTGTTACTGAAGCAAGTGTATTTGAAAGAGATTATATTATACCTTACAGAAGTGCTGACACAATCTAATAGTGAGCCTATTACTCTCTTTATGGGATATGCCCTGTGATTAAAGCAGATCATTAGCAGTGTAATTATGTTCTTGTTAAAGGGAATTTGTGCTTTGTTCTGTGAAGATCAAATAAAGCATCGGTGTATACAATCTGTAACAGCTGCTGAAGTAACCAAACTGATTAACTTGGTACACAGACTCTGTCTATAGCTGCATGCTGGACCTGTCTCATAAAAATTCTCTAGCACTTTAGAATATGAGAGATCAATGGAATATGGAATTAAAGGTGCAAAGTAAAAGGGGTTCAGTGGTTGTTGTAGGGACCAAGAGCACCTAAACGAGAAGTAGAGAGAGACCAGGATCCCAATAATGCAGTATTGTTAGGTATAAGGGGACAAAAGTATATTTGATTATATACTCACAAAAGTGGGTTACAGTTCCTGCAAAAAAGGTGGGTTGCAGTAAACCTGCAAGTAATTTACAGTCCCTGGTCGGTGCTCCAGGTCCTACCGGATGGTCACTTTCCTGTAGTTCAATTCACTTTCCAGAAAACTGTAAAACTATTACCTCCAAAGGAGATCTGAATTATAGAAGGGTGGGATGGAGGTGCCCAAAATACAGTGGCTTACAAAAGTATTCAGCCCCCTTGAAGTTTTTCACATTTTGTCACATTACTGCCACAAACATGAATCAATTTTATTGGAATTTCACGTGAAAGACTAATACAAAGTGGTGTACATGTGAGAAGTGGAACGAAAATCATACATGATTCCAAGCATTTTTTTTACAAATCAATAACTGCAAAGTGGAGTGTGCGTAATTATTCAGCCCCCAGAGTCAATACTTTGTAGAACCACCTTTTGCTACAATTACAGCTGCCAGTCTTTTAGGGTATGTCTCTACCAGCTTTGCACATCTAGAGACTGAAATCCTTTCCCATTCATCTTTGCAAAACAGCTCCAGCTCAGTCAGATTTGATGGACAGCTTTGTGAACAGCAGTTTTCAGATCTTGCCACAGATTCTCGATTGGATTTAGATCTGGACTTTGACTGGGCCATTCTAACACATGGATGTGTTTTGTTTTAAACCATTCCATTGTTGCCCTGGCTTTAAGTTTAGGGTCGTTGTCCTGCTGGAAGGTGAACCTCCGCCCCAGTCTCAAGTCTTTTGCAGACTCCAAGAGGTTTTCTTCCAAGATTGCCCTGTATTTGGCTCCACCCATCTTTCCATCAACTCTGACCAGCTTCCCTGTCCCTACTGAAGAGATGCACCCCCCGAGCATGATGCTGCCACCACCATATTTGACAGTGGGGATGGTGTGTTCAGAGTGATGTGCAGTGTTAGTTTTCCGCCACACATAGCGTTTTGCATTTTGGCCAAAAAGTTCAATTTTGGTCTCATCTGCCCAGAGCACCTTCTTCCACATGGTTGCTGTGTCCCCCACATGGCTTGTGGCAAACTGCAAATGGGACTTTGTATGCTTTTCTGTTAACAATGGCTTTCTTCTTGCCACTCTTCCATAAAAGCCAACTTTGTACAGTGCATGACTAATAGTTGTCCTATGGACAGATTCCCCCACCTGAGCTATAGACTTCTGCAGTTCGTCCAGAGTCACCATGGGCCTCTTGACTGCATTTTTGATCATCGCTTTCCTTGTTCAGCCTGTGAGTTTAGGTGCACGGCCTTATCTTGGTAGGTTTACAGTTGTACCATACTCCTCCCATTTCTGATTGATCACTTGAACTGTGCTCCGTGGGATGTTCAAGGCTTTGGAAATCTTTTTGTAGACTAAGCCTGCTTTAAATTTCTCAATAACTTTATCCCTGGCCGTCACAGAGCAGCTGTATTTGTACTGACATTAGATTACACACATGTGCACTCTATTTAGTCATTAGCACTCATCAGGCAATGTCTATGGGCAACTGTCTGCACTCACACCAAAGGGGGCTGAATAATTAGACACACCTCACTTTGCAGTTATTGATTTATAAAAAATGTTTGGAATCATGTATGATTTTTGTTCCACTTCTCACATGTACACCTCTTTGTATTGGTCGTTCATGTGGAATTCCAATAAAATTGATTCATGTTTGTGGCAGTAATATGACAAAAAGTGGAAAACTTCAAGGGGGCCGAATACTTTTGCAAGCCACTGTATATGGGTGTTAAAACATTAAAACGTAACGTGTAAACGAGAGGTAATTGCTTAGCTCTCCAGAAGATAAATGCAGATTATCAGCATAAGGAGTAGAGAGTAGGTGCCTACACTCTACTCCTTATTCTGCTAAGGCATTTTTTGTATTGGCCTGAAGAAGCATGCCATGACCTGTGAAACGTGTTGTCTGTTTAAAAAAAATCCATTTGAACTGGTGCCTTTATCTTCTGGAAAGGTAAGTGATTATCTCTCATTTACATGTTATGTTTTAAAGTTTTAACACTCATGGGCACCTCCACCCCACCCTTCTAAAGGTGCAATGCATTGAAGTAAATGGGGAAGATGGGGCTTTGGAAAATCACCTGAAGCAGTTGGGTGGGAGCGGCTGTTCATTTGGAAGCCACCATAGACACACAGAATTTTTTTTTTAATACATGGCTTGCTTGTGCCTGCTTTATATACCGGATATTGGCTATAGCTCCTGCTGTTGTCTGCCTAAACACCAATGCTAAAATGATACACTGGAGGATGGAAGTATACACAATGATTAGGATTAGATGCTATTTTATAAGGGCTGGGAATAGAGAGTAGGATAAAAGGATGTTACTAATCAGACTCAGGGCTAGGTTAATAGTAGGTTAGCTGCATAATGCACACAAGCTGACACATCATTGCATTCCAGCGGTTCTGGAGGTGTGTTTAGCTTCTAAGGGTACAATGGTTAATTTGCATATATTCAGCAGTGATGCCCTGGGAGACATCTCAAGCTCACTCCAACCTGAATTATCGCAAATTCTTTCTGTTTTAAGAAAGCAAACTTTTGTTTTTCTTAACATCTTAGTAAGGGGGCTTTTAGGACCATTGTAGTCCCCTACACACTCCAATGAGTTCTGGGTCACCATGAGCTTGCTGGTTAGTCTGTACATTATAATGAGTGTGAACTGCAATGGAGATTTTAATACAAAGCCTTCATGCAGAATAACATGATTAACTACAACTCAGTACTGTGGACGGTTCCATAGAATTGTATGGGAAGTAAGATGACATGCAGAATTATTCTGAAATGCAACTGAGCACTGTGAACTAGCCCTACCAGGTTAGGCTTAGATGCCAGGAAAAGCTGTACTGTGTTAGTGGGTGAGGTTAGGCTTAAGCAATAGGAAGCAAGTAGTGCATTTGCCAAAAATGTGATTGTACCAGTGAGAACAGAATACTGCCCATTACGTTAAAATGAAACTGTCCTTGTGATCGGAAAGTTGGATTGACGGCTTATCAGTCTTATCAGTTCTTTGAACAATAACAAGCAACTTTTTTGGGGTTGTTTAACTTGTTTCACAACAAAAGTTGCTTGATAATTGTGCTGCATAAAAGACCGCTGTTGAGCGTGTGTATGGGGCTTTAGATTGACGTCTTATTAGTTGTGTGAACAATAGCAAGCAACTTTTTTTGTTGTTGTTTCAACTTGTTTCACAACAAAAGTTGTTTTATAATTGTGCTGCATAAATGACCACTGTTGAGGGTGTGTATGGGGCTTTACATGTAAAACTCACAACCTTGAATTGCTAATTAGAGATTAAGACTATGATACAGAGGGAATAACAGACACTGATGTAGGATTGGATGGTGAATTTAAGGAGAACAGTGTCTTTGGAAAGGATAGATCCGAGATAATAGGTGTAGGGTCTGTAGGTTTGATAAAGCTGCTTTTTCATCTATTATGAACAAAGAAATAGCTGAAAGATGTGTATGGTTAAATGTTTCTGGTGGAAGTAAAGGATGTCAATTGCTTACTAAGGTTTGTTATAAGCCACTACACATAAATAACATGTAATGGAAGTGCCGTTACCACTGCAGACTGAAAAAGGAAATGGGGTCAAAGTTATGGGTGATTTTAGTTTTCCAGACATTAACTGGGTTATTGAAGCTATACGCTCTAGTAAGTCACGGATTTTTACCACTACAAGACAATTGCTTGACTCATATAGTCGGCAAACCAGCCGGGGACATGCTCTGCTTGACTTGGTCATTTCAAATGAACTAGATATTATATCAAATGTCCAAGTTCAAGAACACTTGGGTAACATTCGACCTGACAGTTAACAGAGTTTTGAACAATGAATTCTAGAAAAAGACAAGTTTAAACAGCTTAGAGATTCAATACATCTTGTAGACTGGGGTAGCACAATACAGGGCAAGAAAATCAGCCGTAAATTAAACATTTTCAAATAGAGCCTTAAAGCTAGGTACACACGTGCCGATGTAACTTATCAAACGAGCCGCTGATGCGGCTCAATTGATAAGATCCGAGAGGTCCGATCTCGCCGCCGATCGATTGCCCGCGAGCGGACAATAGCGGGGAATCGAACGGAAGATAAGCAGCGCCGGCGGGGACGAGCGGGAATCAAATCCGACGCACGCGCAGACGAGCGGGGATGCGTCGGGTACGCGCGGGGTTGCGGAAGTGGCGATCTGGTGGCTAATCGAGCTGCCGGATTGCTCCGTCTAGATTAGGCTTTAATAGTGATCAAATCTCCTGTATATATCGGCGGGAAAATCGTTAACTGTATGGGCCCTTTTAGAATGCAAATAACAGAAAGCTTCATATACCAGATAAGATAAGGACATTCTGACCAGAAGGTAATAACCCCCCTCCCTTTGAAGAGTTTACTCAATAATGTCAGCCTGTTGTCTAACCTAAGACTAGGTGATATTTGCTGTGGGAGAAACAGTAAATTGTAGCCGTGGGGAGAGAAAATTAACACTGAGCTGGGTTTGGGCAAAAGTGATGTCACGGGCCACGGCAAATTATTTTTCATATCACATTTCTCCTAAATCTGAAGGTGGACACAGTGAACACTAAAAACAACAGGACAGGTAAGCTAAATAAGTATTTTCTTATTTTTTTCAGCTAATATGGAGTTTCGTCCCACTTTAAGTGATAGTTGCTCTACTTTCCATGGAGAGTGCATGCTACTCTTCTACTTATTATATAGCTTCTTACTGCAGCTGCAGGTAAGACAAGGTGATGAGAGGTACACATGGCTTTCATGCACACACTGGATAGGGTGTAGTAAAGGTAAAGTAATTTATTACGCATTGAGAAGGAAAGGACTTTAACTTCAGTTCTGGCCACAAACAGTTCATTTGTTTTAGCTCAAAGAAGAGTTGGGTGGGGCCAGGTGATTTGCTCTATGCTGAGGAAGGAACTCCCACTCTGCTGGAAAGAAGGATCCACAGCCGTCAGCCACCAGTATTTTAAATATTTTTATTGAAACAAGCATGCAGATGTGCAATGTAGAAGGCGTGCATTGCTAATCAATGCAAATGTCTAAGTCAGCAATGATACCTTCTGTATGTTTTCTCTTGAGGTCTCTTTTTATTATTATTATTATGTATTGGATTTTGTATAGCACCAACATATTACGCAGTGCTGTACTATAAACAGAGTTACAGATATTGGTAACACTGTTGACAGACGACACAATATAGACAATAAGCAATAAGGTACACAATGCCAGACATAGGGCTCGATTCAGTAAACGGTGCTAACCCAGTTAGCACGCCTAAACACTTTGGGCATGTTAACTAGGGTGCTAACTGGGTTAGCATTGTTTACTAAATTCACATCGTGCGCAAAGTCCAGCGCACAAAACTTTGTGCGTGCACACGAAATGGCGCATCATGGTGTGATGAAAATGGCGCACCCGATGCGCCTATAAGGTCGCAGGGGATGCGACCTTAACGTCCCAATGGGAAATGCTAAGGTCGCATCCCATGCGACCTTATAGTCACATCAGGTGCGCCGTTTTCGTCGCACCACGATGCGCCGTTTCGCTCGCACCGTGCTGTGCGTGCGCAAAGTTTTGCGTGCGGGACTTTGCGCGCGATGTGTATTTATCATGCCTAAACTAACTTTAGGCATGATATAGGGTTTTTCACAGGCGTGCTAACAGTTAGCACGGTTTACTGAATCGAACCCCTACACTGGAGTAATAGTCCAAGTAATTCAAGTTCCCATTATTCTGTGTGCAGGATCAGGGCCATGCATTAGGGCGCCAGAACAGCAAGGAGGCCTGCAGGCAGGTACTAGCAGTTTACCTGCCCAAACATTTGCTGCTCAGAAGTCACATGATCGCTCTACCGCGGTATTTTCCTGCCAGCTGTGCAGTGTACGTTGTGCATGTGTGCACATTAGCAGCCAGCCAGGCCCGACACATCACCGGCCCACGGCCACCCTGCTTCAGAGCTTGCTGTACATAGCTGCTACGGAGTACAGACGGCTGGGTCTGGATGCCGGGGAAGCAAGGGGGCAATGAGCGATGAGTGAGAGAACAGTGACAATGATGCCTGTCCTGTAACTGTGTTGTGAAGTCCCACCCACTGTCTCTCCGTACTGCTTGGCTGACACACAGCCTCACTGCTGGGAGATTTAACATTCAGCAAGGTCCGCAATCAGCAGTGAATATGGGTAAGGAACTTGTTTTGAAGGGACCTCGGTCAGGCATTTAACAACGCCGTTATTAGGATGACGAAGGGAGGAGATGGAGGCTGCTGCTGATTACCCATTCTTCCTGATTCAAACTAGTTGCTATTCTTTCTCAGTTTCTCTACTCTTCCTCTCTACTCTTCCTTTCACTCTCTCATTTCCTTGAGTTCCACTCTTCTATTACAAGGCCTGTGGAGACACAAACTGAACAGCTAAAACTGACTAATAAGACTGCAGTCCTAGTAAATAAAATGTCTCCCTTCCTCCTCCTCCTCTCTCTTCACTTTCCTCCCCCTCCCTTCTTTTTCTCTTCTCTTTCTGCCATGTAGTGTTCTCTCTTTCACCTTGTGCTCTTTTTCCCTCTCACTTCCCCTCTCTTTTCTCTCCTATATTGCATTCCGTAACCCCAATCTCTCTCTTCTCTTCTTCTATCAGTCATTTTATTTTCCAGTCATAGTCTAATGTCCTACCATATTATTATTATGTATTTATATAGCACTGACACCTTCTGCAGCACTTTACAGAGTACATAGTCATGTCACTGACTGTCCTCAGAGGAGCTCACTATCTAATCCTACCATAGTCATATGCTGGGTACACACGGTGAGATTTTCTGTGCGATTTTGCAACCCAATGGCCTTTCCCGCACGATTCTGCACACGATTCTGCGCTCCATTCTCTTATCTTCATTCATTTTTCTTATCTCTTTCCATTCACCGCTATGAGAAATCCAGCATGTAAAAGATCGGGAGCAATATCGGACATGACGGATTTTATCTATCGGATCCATCTATCGCGTGTAAAATTGTACCGTGTGTATTAGGTAATAGTCTAATGTCCTACCATATTATTATTATGTATTTATATAGAGCAGACCTCTCCTGCAGCACTTTACAGAGTACATAGTCATCATGTCACGGACTGTCAATTTAATCACCCTAAACTTGTGATCAGTAACCCTAACCTGATACTTCATTTTATTACTTTTCCCATAATTCTAATCACAAATTCATAGCCTCACCCAAAATTGCACAAGGACCCAGCCTTTAATCTCCCCTAATTGCATTTATGTTACTTTTGCCTAACTTTGACTCCTTGGAAATGCCTAACCCTGTTCTACTAATCTCTCAGTATTCCTAACCACCACCCCTCCCCATCATAACCCTATCCTACCCCTCTGTTGTCATGGGGCAGTTGGAGATAGTGGCGGGCCTTGGACAGTTAAAAGTACCAATCCGGCCCTGAGCAGGATGCACAATCAAGTAGGATACACAAGGAGGGAGCGCCCTGCCAAAGGCTTACAACCTAAAGGGGCGGTGGAGATATGATAGAAGAGGGCTGAGAGGGAGTGACCTTGGTGTGATGTTGAATTGTGGAGAATTGCTGGTGAATTCTGGTAAATTGGATAACTCGAAAGATGCAGTCGTTTGTCAGATTCAGATGTGCAGTCAGATGGAATGGGACATACACAGGCAGGGGCGTAGCAATCGCCATAGCAACCATAGCGTTGCTATGGGGCCTGCCCTGAGCCCTACGTCACAGGGGGCCCGCAGCAGGATTCCCTGCTAGGTGCTGGAGGGGTTGCAGCATGAGGGAAGAGCTTGGTGGCACGTCGGTGGGCTCTGCACTTTCCCCTCCAGCATTAAATAGTCTATATGCAGGCGGCGGGGCAGCGTCAGATACATACCTTCCGTGCGCTCCAGCGCGGATGGTTCTCCCTCTAGTGTCTGACGCGACTTCCTGTTTATACAGGAAGTCGCGTCAGAGGCTTGAGAGAGAGACGCATCCGTGGAGCGCACGGAAGGTATGTATCTGCCGCTGCTGCCCCACCGCCTGCATATGGACTATTTAATGCTGGAGAGGAGAGCACAGAGGGGAGAGCCCCACCGACGTGCCACCAAGCTCTCCCCTCATGCTGCAACCCCTCCAGCACCCCAAAAACGGCCCTAAGCGGGCCCGGGGGGGCTCTAAAGTGGGGGATGCCGTCTGTCACTCACTACCTAACTGGGGAGCGCCTGTCACTCACTACCTAACTGGGGGTCCCTGTCACTCACAACCTAACTTGGGGCGCCTGTCACTCACTACCTAATGTGGTGGTCCCTGTCACTCACTACCTAACCTGGGGGGCCCCTGTTACTCACTACCTAACCTGGGGGGCCCCTGTCACTCACTACCTAACCTGGGGGGCACCTGTCACTCACTACCTAACCTGGGGGTCCCTGTCACTCACAACCTAACCTGGGGGGCGCCTGTTACTCACTACCTAACCTGGGGGTTCCTGTCACTCACAACCTAACCTGGCGGGCGCCTGTCAGTCACTACCTAACCTGGGGGTCCCTATCACTCACTACCTAAACTGGGGGCTCCTGTCACTACATACACTGGGGGGCTCCTGTCACTGACTGAACTGGGGGCTTCCTGTCACTACCTTAACTGGGGGGGCTCCTGTCACTACCTAAACTGGGGGACTCCTGGCGCTACCTTAACTAGGGGGCACCTGTCACTACCTAAACTATCCAGGCCAGCCAGCTCAGCATCACCACCAGCCAACCAGCCCAGAATCACTGTCAAAAAGGCCACCGCATCACCACCAGTCAGGCCAGCATTTACTTCAACCAGCCAAGCACAGCCCAGCATCACCGCCAGCCAGCCCGGCCACAGCATCACCGCCAGTCAACCCAGCCACAGCATCACCGCCAACCCAGCCACAGCATCGGCCACAGCATTACCGCCAGCCAACCCGGCCACAGCATCACCACCAGCAAGGCCACAGCATCAGGGATGAGCAGAAACTACGCCAGTGCGAATTTACGCATCGTAGTTTGCATCTACGCATCCTAGTTCGTAGGTGAAGTTGCAGAACTACGCTTACAAATTTACGCGTAGCGAAGTACCGCTACGCGTAGCTTACGCTTACTTTGCGTAGTTAACATGTGTATTGCGTAGTGAACTACGTATGCATTACTCGCGTCTATTTTTCCGCATACGATTGTATGCTTACAAATTTACGCATTGGAAAGGGGAATGTACGCATAGAAGAGTTCCCGGGATAAGCATCTAAAGAGGAATTAATGCGTAAAATTTTCTGCATACAGGCATAAGCATCCGCATACACTACGCTTCGCACTACGCGTAATTGAGTATTTTAACGCGTATTCTACGAAATGCCTACGAAGCGAATATTTGATTTTCGACGCCGTAGTTTGGCGAAGCGTAATTGCGTAAAACTATGCGTAGTTCCAGCGTAGTGAAGTTGGATGACTACGACCATCCCCGCACAGCATCACTGCTAGGCCTTTCAACAAATAACATTTGTAAAGCGCTTTTCTCCCATGGGACTCAAAGCGCATAAGCATGGCTCCGACCATTGTGGTACAGAGGAAGAATTTTATAAGTCTGGAAATGCCAGGCTAAACAGGTGGCTTTTCAGTCTGGATTTGAATAGCTCCAGGGATGGTGCTGTCTTTACTGGGTGTGGCAGGGAGTTCCAAAGAGTAGGGGCAGCATGACAGAAGGCTCTATCTCCAGATTTTTTGAGGTGCACTCTGGGAGTGACCAAGTTTATAGAACTTGCTGATCTGAGGTTGTGAGAGGTGTGGTGCAGCTTCAGCAGGTCCTTCATGTATCCAGGGCCCAGATTGTGCAGGGATTTGAATGTCAGCAGTCCAATCTTGAAGAGTATTCTCCATTCTACTGGTAGCCAGTGCAGTGAGCGAAGGATCGGTGTAACGTGACAGTAGCGAGGCTGGTTTGTTAGCAATCTGGCAGCAGCATTCTGCACTAATTGTAGGCGACGCAGGTCCTTTTTAGGGAGGCCAGCATAAAGGGCATTGCAGTAGTCCAGCCGTGATGTGATGAAGGCGTGGACTAGGGTTGGAAGATCCTCTGGGGGAATCAGATGTTTAATCTTTGCAATGTTCTTCAGATGAAAGAAAGAAGATTTAACTACAGATGAAATTTGGTTTCTGAAACTCAATTCCCCATCGATTAGTACTCCAAGGCTGCGCACAAGGTTGGAGCTGTTTATGTCTGAATTCCCAATCCTGATGGGTGTTGCTTTAGGATAGAGCTGTTTTGATGGCGAGTGTTGGACCACACATCATCCCCAATCCAGCCAAAAACAGTATTGCCAGGCACAGCAGCCAGTACAGGAGAATTCAGAAGCCAGGTAAGAAGTAACCTCTCTGCCTGAAGTAACTATAAATGTTAATAACACTCCCATCACTTCAGTTCCCAAAGCACGGTGCTTGGGGGTAATATTCGACTCTTCTCTCTCTACATGCTCTTATAATTTCTTGTCTGGACTATTGCAATGTACTACTTTGCGGACTACCTCCTAACAAACTTGCCCCGCTCCAGTCGGTACTGAACTCAGCTGCTCGTCTCATTTATCTTTCTTCTCGATCTTCCTCAGCTGACCCTCTCTGTCAAGCTCTTCACTGGCTGCCAATTAACCAGAGGATCCAGTTCAAACTCCTAACCCTAATCTACAAAGCTCTCCACAATCTCTCTTCCCGGTACATATCATCACTCATTTCCAGATACAAACCCAATCGCAATCTCAGATCTGCACACGTTCTTCTGTTGTCCTCCTCTAGAATCACCTCCTCACATTCCCTCTTACAAGATTTTGCACGCGCTTCACCCTTTCTCTGGAATCCCCTCCCACAACCCATCCATCACTCGCCAACCTTTGTTACTTTTAAACGCTCTCTAAAAACTCATTTGTTCCGACAAGCATATGCGCTACCCTAGGCCACTTCCCTTTGTCCTAAGACCAAACTCCTACTAGGTATCCTAAAACACACTGCCTTTATATATTTTATCGTATACTACCCCTCCTCTTGTTTCCCCCCATTCCCTTTAGATTGTAAGCTCGCAAGGGCAGGGCTCTCTCCCCCTTTTGTGTCTTGGAAATCATTATACATTTTATTCATCGTGTTACTTTTATCAATGTCATTACCACTTCTGTATTTTGTACTCTGTATGCTGTATTATTTTTTGTATTTTGTCACTAATTATGTATCTTGTATATTAGTGTACACCATTGTCTGTATTATGTACCCCATGTTTGTTTCTTACTTTGTACAGCGCCACGGAATATGTTGGCGCTTTATAAATCAATAATAATAATAATATTAAGGGGGCATTCTGCCTATTTATGTGAAATGCTGTCTATTTATGTGCCTCATGACTGCTGAATTTGTCTTGTTGGGGGCCTCATGATTGCTGAATTTGTCTTGTTGGGGGCCTTATGATTTGTAGGGAGCCTGATGATTGCTGAATTTGCCTTGTTGGGGGCCTCACAATTGCTGAATTTGTCATGTTGGGGGCCTCATGATTGCTGAATTTGTCTTGATAGGGGCCTCATGATTGCTGAATTTGTCTTGTTGGGGGCCTAATGATTTGTTGGGGGCCTCATGATTGCTGAATTTGTCTTGTTGGGGGCCTCACGATTGCTGAATTTATCATGTTGGGGGCCTCATGATTGCTGAATTTGACTTGTTTGGGGTCACATGATTGCCAACTGCGAGACTATGAGAAAAGCTGAATCATCATCATATGAGACAATAGCATTAAACCTACTTTTTTAGCTTTTTAAAACAGAAAATAAAAGTGGGAGGTTCTAAAAAAATGAATATATTTTTTAGGAGTAGGATGGATAAAATTGTTTATCTTCACATTTTATTTTCAACTTGGATTTTCCATAATGTTCATGTATGAGTTAAAACGTTTGTACAGTATTTAGTTTAAATTGCTGTTGCCACAAGGGGGCCCAGTGATTTCTAGTTACGCCCCTGACTACTACCTAAACTGGGGACACCTATAGACCTATAGACCTGGCTACTTATACTGTACTTAGAGGGGTGTGGGAATGTTGGGGTGGAGGGTCCTGGAGGAATGTTTGGGTGGGAGGTTCGAGGTCCATGGGGTTGGAAGGTCGTTGGGGGGGGGGGGATAAAATATTTTTGCTATGGGGCCCAGTCATTTCTAGCTACACCCCTGTACACAGGCAATACTCATAAGATGCAGTTGTTTTTTTAAATCAGAATATGAAGTAATGTGAATTTCTACAGTAATTCTCAGAGACAAAAAACAAGCATAAGAATAACAGCTTTGCCTTTAATAAGAAATCACTGTAAAAACATAATTTCCCCCTAAATACATTAACAGGATTTTTAGAGGAATGTTGCAGATGGATAATCTTTTTATATAACTGTTTGCCTTTTCCTACCAGACTGGAGGAAATACAGGAACTGGAATGAATGGAAGATGCAGCTGATTCCACTCTACTGACTTTTCTCTCACGTTCAAAGCAGACACTTCTTTCTCTCCTATGTCTGGGAGACAGATATACATAATGAAGAACAGCAGGCAAACGAAACATCAAGCAGACTGTAATGATTATTAGCATGCTTTACGTTACCATCATGATTTCCACAAGGAGCTAATTTTTCATAAATATGGTTCTCATTTCGAGGAAGTTTCAAGTATATAGTGCAGCTAAAGAAAAAAGGTTACTTGTAATACAGTTGCTGTAACAGGTGCAAATATTGGATTGCAGGATTTGTATTCCAGTTACATATTTTCATGCAGTGGATGCATACACAGAAGCAGTTGTGATTATATGATAATTGGAGCATCAATACGTTTTAAAAAATAGGCAGTGCAGCAGATAAAAAGCTCTTGTACTAGGTCTTTTGTCATTCCAGCTACTTTTCTGTAGTACAGTGAACAAATCTTAAATACTGGGTTTGAGTGGTTATGGAGCAGTGTTAGGGCCTGTAAACACTGAAAATCGCCAAGCGCAAATGCAAACACAATGCGATTTTTAAAATCGCATATGGTGCTATTTTAAGAATAGGAAGTGCAGCATATAAAAGGCTCTTAGGCCTGAAACACACCAGAGGAGTTTTTCTGAGCGTTTTGAGTTTTTAAATCTGCTGCTGATGTTATCCTATGTGTCTGTGCACACTGGAGCAATGAGGTTTTGTAAAAAATCCCATAACATTACATTGGGTTTCAAAACCTCTTCCCAATGTAATGCTATGGGTTTTTTTACAAAACCTCATTGCTCCAGTGTGCACAGACACAGGATAACATTAGCAGCAGATTTAAAAACTCAAAACGCTCAGAAAAACTCCTCTGGTGTGTTTCAGGCCTTATACTTCTTCTTTTGTCATTCCAGCTACATTTCTGTAGTACAGTGAACACATCTTAAAGGGACACTTAAGTCTCTGTAAAAAAAAGTTTTACTCACCTGGGGCTTCCAGCAGCCCCCTGCAGCTGTATCGTGCCACCATCAGATGCTCTTGGCCCCGCCGGCAGCCACTTCTGGTTTCGGCGACAGGAGCCGACAGGCTGGGAACGCGAGTGATTATTCACGTTCCCGGCCACAATAGCAACCTCTATGCTGCTATATGCTATATAGTATAGCAGCATAGAGGGCACTATTGTGGCCGGAAACGTGAATAATCACTCGCATTGGAGGCCTGTCGGCTCCTGTCGCCGAAACCGGAAGTGGCTGCTGGTGGGGCCAGGAGCATCTGATGGAGTCTGTGTGGGCACGATACAGCTGCAGGGGGCTGCTGGAAGCCCCGGGTGAGTAAAACTCATTTTTTTACAGAGACTTAAGTGTCCCTTTAAGCACAGGGTTTGAGATGTTATGGAGCAGTGTTAGGACCTGTACACATAAAAAAATCGCCAAGTGCAATCATAGTGCGATTTTAAAATCGTATTCGGTATGATTTTAAAATTGCATGCTTGCATTTTCGCGATGCGTTGGGGTTTTTGATTGCATTTTTCAATGCATTTGCACTTGTGATTGATGATTGCTAAAAGTCCTTCAACAGGAAGTTGCAGGGTCTCCTGGGACTTGACGTTGAAAAAAACACTATGCAATCACATCGCTTTGTGTTTTTGTATGCGTTTTTTCAAATGCCCACTGCGATTCCACTGTGTACAGTACATCTCAATTTTCATTATTTTTAAAAATGCAGCGCAATGCAGCCAGTGTGTACATGCCCTAAACCTGCATTTAAAATGCATTCAGGCCTGGAACCCACTGAAATCAGCAAACGCAAAACGCAACCGCTAGCGTTTTGTCTGAGCGGTTTGCAAGCGGATTCATGCGCGTTTTTCATCGTGTTTTGCAACATTGTATTTTTTTGCCCAGCGGGTGCGTACCGTTTTGCGTTTTTATCCTGATTGGTCCTGTGAATTATTTTTAATTTTGTTACAGTGTGCTGAACCGCAAAACGCTAGCAAAACCGCTCAGTTTAGGTTTTGCTGAGCGTTTCTGCTAGCGTTTCAATACTTTACATTGAAGCGCTAACGCTCCCAAAATGCTGCAGGTCCTGCGTTTGCGTTTCTGGGAAATGCAAACGCTCCTGTGGAAGTTGCCCCATCCATCAACATTAGCCCAGCGTTTTGGCAAACTGCTAGCGTATCGCAGTGCTGCCAAAACGCTGCCAAAAGCGCTCCTGTGGGTTCCAGCCCTCAGAGTTACGTTTGGCTTATGCTGTGCTTTTTCCAATTGCAGACTGTCTTGTCTGCAGCTTTTGGAGTCTGCTACCGATTGCCTTTTAGCAAACTGGCTGAAACCAAATGTGTTCTCCATGTGTCCCATGTGTGATGTGTTTGGATAAACTGTAGTGAGAACAGAACATAAAACTAAAATACAACCGAGTCCCTTTTTTGCAGAATATATTGTTCTTGTTTTTTTTTTTTTTTTTTTTTTTTGCTACTTAGGTAATATTAGGCTGTCTACCAATGGCTGCTCTGCATTTCCCCTGCAAAAAAAGTGTAGTGTAAGGTACCGACAGCAGCTGATTCATCACAAAATGAACAGCTGGGGCCTGATTCACAAAGCGGTGCAAACTTTTTCGCGGACTTTTGCGCGCACAATTTGCCGCGATTCGTGCGATCGCGGCAAATTACGCTCGCAAAAGTCCGCGAAAAAGTTTGCACCGCTTTGTGAATCAGGCCCCTGATCTATTCCAAAGAGAGCAACTCAGTGCTGCCTGTGGGTGTGGTATGAAAAGTTCCCCCAGGAGAAAAGGGGAATTTTATAAAGGCCTTGGGCCCATATGCAAATCACCTTTTCTCCTGCGATTTCTCCTAGGTGATATCTTCAAACCTCATCAATAACATGCCTTTTAAACCAACAGTAAGCAAGAAAATACCCAAAATAATTATGACAGTATTGTACTATTTAGTCTGTTTGGTACTTTTCCGTTAGCCGGGCGCATCCACTAGGTGGCGTTAATTATTATTCCCCCTCCAGGCCGCCATGGATAGTAGGGAAAGATGCAATTCTGGTGGAGTTTTATCGCCACCTAGTGGATGCGCCCGGCTAACGGAAAAGTATCGTCTTTTTTTTTATACTTTCTCAATTAGAAAATATTGAAAAAAAAAACATTTAACAGAAGATAAAAGATTATTTCCTATGAGAAAACTTAGGAGATAAAGGGGAATTGAATAAGGAGCCGTAGGGCTTAATTCACAAAGCCGTGATAACTCTTATCACGGTCGCGCTAGCGTTTTGCACACGCTATAACGCGTGTAACGTTTTTCACGCGCAAACGTAAATTTGTGTTTTCGTGTGAAAACGGCAACGATTTCACACGCAAATTTGTGTTTGCGCGCGAAAACCATTAACGCTAGCGCGACCGTGACAAGAGTTATCACGGCTTTGTGAATCAAGCCCTTAGTCTCTAATTTGCATCTAAAATCGAAACTTTTGTATTTATCTGCATTGACTGTTAAATATGAGCATCTGCTGATTTGATTCATTCTGTTGTATGTGTTGCTGTCCTAACTTACACTTTAGGTTGAAGGGACTCCGAGCACCTCTCATGGGTATGCCTTTAAGCCAGACGACTTCCAACAAAGTCATACTATGACCCGTCTGGAGGAGCCTCTTGCAATAGCCATGCGTGTCACTTCCTCTTCCTGCTTCATTCAGTGTTGCACTTATCTAACAGAGAAGACAGGGGTGACCTGGAAGTTATAACATAGCCAAGATGGCAGCTGCGATTTTTAAATTGAACTCGAATGAAAACTATTTGGTGTAGAACAGCGATTCAGGCATCAAATGAAAGAGAAGAGCGCAAGCTACAGAAAGGTATGCATCTTTAAGTACTTTGCAGTACTGGTCGGAGTTTTAAAGGCATGCCTATGAGAGGTGCTCGGAGTCCATTTAAGTTAAAAAACAAAGAACTTTGTCTGCATGTGCTAACAGTTTAATTTCTGTTTTATTTTGTTTTTAATTTCTTCATATCTGTACTATTCTGAACCTTTTGGATTAAGCTTTTCAAACATAAATTAGTATACACTAGGGCAAAAGGACACCCCTTCCTTACTTCATTATTAATACTGAAGGATCTAGTGTGTTGACTGTTACCTTTAATACAAGATGATTGACAATTGAATTCTTTTTTCATAACTGCTTTCTCAAAGCCAAAATTCTACACAAATTCTAAAAGAAAGCACCTGGAGAGTCTCCTACAAGCTTTGTCAGCATCGAATGTTATCAAAATACCCTCTTTTTTTTCTTCCTACGAATAAGTACAAAATTGGTTGTTGCAAAATCACTATTCTGGACCTATTTACCTAACCTATTTACCTAAACTTTTCTCCTGAGGTTTCTATCAGGAAATCATTTATTTTGAGCATTTTCTTGCTTGCTGATTTTACAGCTAAGGTATGAAAACATATCCTGTAAAAAAAATTAAGCAAAAAATTAACTATTTGCCATTGCCCAGTGTTTTGTAAACCTGTCCTCTTGACTCCCTGAGGCTCCCTGCACACTGCATGCGATTCCGATTTTTAATCGTTTTTTACATCCAATTCCGATTTTTAATCGTTACTGCATGCTGCTTTTTTCCTCTTTTTTTCTGTTGATTGCATTCAGGAAAAATTGGAAATGGAATCGGAATCGCCAAATGGATTTGCAGTGTGCAGGGAGCATAATGGTGAATTAGTGAACCTCGGCTATGCACAGGTGGGGTAATTAGTGTCTCAGCTAGGTGGATTACATGTAGTTGAGACACAAATTCCTCCACCTGTGCATAGGTGAAGTTGCCTGCAAAACATGCACCATTGGGGAGTCACAAGGACAGGTTTGAGAAACACTGCCATAGGCCCTTATTCAATTCACTTTTTCTCCTTGTCAATAAAATGCCTTTTAAACCCCCAGCAAATACACAAAATAATTTTGATAGTTCTTTCTTCTTCAACTTTTGGTGTTTTTTCATTTGCAAAATGATGAAAAGTCATTTTAACCGGTTCGGCCTATCTGGACGAGCTTTCTCGTCCAGATAGGCACTGCTGCTTTCCCTGCGTGGTGCGCAGCTAGCCCCCCGATCAGTGAATGGGAATATAATTCCCATTCACCGGTCTAACTTCCCCGCAGAAATACCGACGCTTTCTATCTAGAGAGCGCGGTATTTCTGCCCTCAGGAAACTTCTCCGCTGATTTTTAGTTCCTGGGTGCGAGATCGTTCGCATCCAGGACTTTTTTCACTGTGGCCATCTTGTGGCCAAATAGTAAACTGCACCCACATACATTTTTAATTAAAGAATTATATTATTTTACATTTAAAATAAGCAGTTTCCCCCCCACACCAAAAATTATCCACATACATTTTTTATAAAAGAATAAATAAAAAAAAATACAATAAAAAAAAACAAAAACAACATAAATAGTTACCCAAGGATCTGAACTTTTTAAATATGCATGTCAAGAGAGTATGTTATTATATTATTTAAAATTATAAGCTTATAAATAGCTTGCACCTTTATTTCTAAATAAAATATCGGCACCATAAATTGTGATAGGGACATTGTTTAAATGGTGTAATAACCGGGACAGATGGGCAAATAAAATACATGAGTTTTAATTACAGTAGCGTATATTAATTTCAAACTATAATGGCCAAAAACTGAGAAATAATCTTTGTGTTAAAATGGATTTAGAAAGAAAGAAATCTTAGCAAAATGTACTACCCAAAGAAAGCCTAATTAGTGGCGGAAAAAACAAGATATAGATCAATTCATTGTGATAAGTAGCAATAAAGTTATAGGCAAATGAATGGGAGGTGAACGTTGCTCGGATGCATGAGATTTTCGGCACTGCGGTGCTGAACCAGTTAAAGGGTAAATTAAAAATAATCACCTAGGAGAAAACTTAGGAGAAAAAGTGAATTTCATATGGACCCTTGTGGCTTTGGGGGGGATGGGGGGGGTGTAGCAGCAAGGGAGAGTACCGTGACGTAACATGTGAAAGGACCCTGTAGCTCCCAGCAAGCAAGAACATACTCTAAAATAAGTTTGGTATTCATTTTTTTTTAGCCACTTTCAAGTACTTTTTTAATTGCTAAGTGCTAAAAATGTATTTTGTAGAAAAGATGAAAAGTTGAGAACACTCTTGAAAAAATTAAATAAAGACCAAGGTGTTTTTCCATTTGCATACCCAGAATTTTTAAGAATATCTTCATATCAACATGTGTTAAAGCAGTAGGATTAGCCATACTATGCCAAGGGGGAAAAACACATATATATAAGTAGATAAATACTTGATCTACTTACATACCACATGTATTGTACTGTCCACGTTTTGATTTCAGTGAATTTTATATAGTAAATGAAGATAATTCTGTTCCTGGTGGGGGCCATGTCTTTTGCCCACAGTTTAGGCTAAATCCTTGATGTCATTTCTGCCCTTTACTTTTTCTTTTCTCCTCCAATCGCTGAGTCACCTCAGCCTTGCTTGTTAACACAAGTGAGCAGGGGATCGTGTTTCAGATAAGAAGCTAAGCAGGGAAATAAAGGGAAGAGGAGTAATATATTATAGCTAAAAAGAACCCCCAGCATGCAACTGTTTGGCACTGACTACTAAAGGGCCAGTGCTCCTTAACTATGTGATAACTCCAAATCATAACAGCAGAAACAGTTTAAAAAGTTTTGAATGCAGGATTAGCATCTTTATCACTTAATACACTCAGACCAGTTGCTGTTGAAAATTGATTTTTATGGTGACACTCCCGCTTTAAGGCTATTGGGCTATCCCTCCTTTGCTTTGGTATAGGAATTATAATAGCTTCAATAGTAAGTCCTGAAAAATCATTAATTTCTAACATCTCTTTGGACAAATTACAAAAATGAGGAGCCAGTTTCTTCTCAGACTGTTAGTAATATTCAGGGAAATTACTATTTGGCCCAGAACTGTTCCCATTCTTGTCATTCTTATATCTGCAGCTACTCACTTATGATTGCTTATGGTCATTTAACCTTTGATGCATTGGAAAATTCAACTCAGTATCTTCCTTTTATTGAGATTATAGACTTTGCATAGCAAATGATTTTCCTTTATACTCATATCATGGTTATTTATATCACCAAACCTGCAACACGACAAAGTCATTTTTGCATGCTAATGATCTTTATAGATTTCAGCCGAAAATGACCCAGACGTTGGTGTTTCAATCCTTCAAGGATTATTAGGCTATGTATAATTTTACAGCTTCTATATAGGAAATAATGACTCAAGCAGTCAGTTGGCCAGCATTAAACTAGGCAGTTTTGGTTGACTTTTATTTCCTGTCCATTAAGTGATTCATTAGAAAAATATCCCTGGAGTAATACTAAAAGGTTTATAATGACACGATTATTATCCAACACTTTTAGAAGTAAACAGGCTAATTAGCTAATGAATATTACCATGCTGTAAGAAATCGTAAAATTTTATAGTGTAAATCGTTTAAATTTAAATAATGATGGAGTAAAAATTTGAATATTAATACTTGAATTACTTCCAGCCTCTGCGAAAACGCCAGCTTTTGGACAAGATTAGCATGGACAACTTATTAACAGCTGTAAACTTTTTCAACTTACCCTGAAAATGAAAGTAGATCATGCTTACAGAAATTACAATAATAACCACAATGATAGCAGGCTTGTCAAAAAGAACAGCTGATGGCCCAAGAGATAAGTGGCTGCCACTGCATGGACAACACCTTAAAGTCATTGATGGAAAGTCAGTCCCATCAGAATATAGCAGTGGCTGAAGATTAGAATGCTGGATTATGTAGAAGCTTTGACAAGGGCTGCAGAGAAACTTTTAGTGCCAATATTGTAATATTGAAGATCACAAAAATCTTTACCAAATCATAATGGGGATTATGTAATGATGAGGATGTGAACCATCTCATCAGCCGCTGGGGAATCATGCCACAGATAGACTGTAAAATGAAACATGATTGAGCCTTATGAGATCCATTAGACTAGGTTCACAATGAGGCATTGCGGAGCTGCATTATAAAGTCTTATAACGCAGCTTACTGCAGTGCAATAAGAATTCTATGGGCCTGATTCACAAAGCGGTGCAAACTTTTTCGCGGACTTTTGCGCGCGCAATTTGCAGCGATGCGCGCGAATCGCGGCAAATTGCGTGCGCAAAAGTCAGCGATCGCGCGAATCATGGCAAATTGTGCGCGCAAAAGTTAGCGAAAAAGTGTGCACCGCATTGTGAATCAGGCCCTATGTGTCTTTCACAGTGCATAGTCCTACTGTGAACCTATCCTAAATGTTTAGTACTCCACTTTATTTATATGTTGTTGTTTCATATATTGTTATATACCAATATATCATTCATGTATTTATGTGCACTGTGTATGGGGGGTAAGATATTTTATCTAATAAATTTGCACAAAATTTGCAATACATTTGTTGGTTATTAGTAACTGTGCAATAGCCTGGAGTAGCTAGATTATTTTTATGTAACTGTCTCTAATTTAGTTTGGGATTTTTTGATGTTGCCATACCAGGTAGACGTTGAATGGATAAAAAATAGCTGAAAAACACTGTGACATACATGGATCTTTGAAATTAGTAGGAGTATTTCTGGTGAAAATGAACAGCTGTAATCTAGCTATAGTAGAAGCATATTGACCCATATGCAATTCACTTTTTCACCTTAGTTTTCTCCTAGGAGATAATTTTTCACCTTCTATTTAAAATAACGGTACTTATCCGTTAGCCGGGCGCATCCGGCAGGTGGCGCTGTTGTAGCGAATTTCGATGCGCAGTTGTATCTAATTCCATTCATAGTTACTATGGTAACAGGTGGCCGCAGGTGGCGCTAATTACATTGTTGATACGCAACGTAACGATACAGTGTGTTAATGGCAACGAATATACATTGTATTTGAAGTGGCCGGAATTAAAATGAAGGCGGCGGCAATGTAACACATGAAGCCGCCGCCTTCGTCTGTTCTTCTTCTCCCCCTTTGCCCTCTCGCTTCTATACAACACTGCCAGCTGCCACAGTCGTTCGTCGCAAGGAAACAAGCAGGCTTCCCTGCCGCGACAAACGACTCTGGGGGGACACGCATGTCCCCGCAGGCTGGCAGCATTGTATACAAGCGAGAGGGCAAAGGGGGAGAAGAAGAAGAACAGACGAAGGCGGCGGCTTCATGTGTTACATTGCCGCCGCCTTCATTTTAATTCCGGCCACTTCAAATACAATGTATATTCGTTGACATTAACACACTGTATCGTTACGTATCAACAATGAAATTAGCGCCACCTGCGGCGCTTCCATTCACACAGTACTACGTTCAGTAACTATGAATGGAATTAGATACAACAGCGCATCGAAATTCGCTACAACAGCACCACCTGCCGGATGCGCCCGGCTAACGGATAAGTACCAAAATAACTTTCCAGTACTTTTCAACTAAAAAAGTTCCTAAAAGTAAATGAAAAAGTACTACTATCAAAATTATTTTGAGTATTTTCTTGCTTTCTGGTGGCTTAAAAGTCATTTTATTGACAAGTTTAAAAATACCACCTAGGAGAAAGTTAATTGCATTTTGGCCATAATGCAGATCCAGAAGGCCTGGAAACCTTATTTACAAACTCTGCACACTGACATACTATTCTTATATTACACCAATATCTCTGCACATCCTTGGTCTCTGGGAAGGACTAAATACTCAGAAATCAAACTCTGTCAACAGCATCAAATTACCTGTGTAACAGCATAACAGCAACAATAATGGACTGGAGATAGTCTTTATTATTAATTCTGAGTATGACACTTTTATCGGCTCTAAACAGTTACTGTTTAGGTGCCTCTGAGAAAACACTGTGTACACAGGAATAAGGATAATTGATCACAGTTTAGTGGGAGACAAAGCGAAATCAGCTTCTTTTCAAGATGGTTGCTTAATTTACCTGTGATCCTTCCTCCTTCACATCAGATATTCTGGTAGTGAAGCAGGGAGTGTCATAAGGTGGAGCAAAGCGGCAAGAGGATGTCACACATGTAAATTAACCAGCCTACTGTAGCCCCCATCTCGGTCACAAGAACATATAGTTTCTCTTCAGACTTGCTGATCCGTATGCAGGACAGAGGGGGCAGTGTAGACAGCAGCTACTGCTGCCAATTGAGAAGGAATCAACAAGGCAGGAAGTGAGGATATCTGAGGAATGAGGGCTCGTTCTCACTCAGGTGATTAGCGGGTGATTCCAATACAAACGAATGGCAGTGATCTCACTGCCGCCGATCACAGGCGATTTACGATTAGCAGCAATCACAAAATGTGTTGCATTTTACCACAATTCTGGAGCGATCGTGATACAGTGCTTAAAAAGCGCTGATTGCGATTGCTTGGGAATCGAGGGTGTACAGTGATTTTACTGCGCTTATTGCGGCAAAATCATTCAGGTAAAACCTTAGCGCTAAACACTAGCGTTTTGCGTTTACAAGTGTGAATGGGCCCTAAGATGGACAAATCTTTCAATTTGATTCTTTAATCAAATTGAGGGTGAATCAAACAGACTTTTGGCTGTTTAGTCAATAAAAAGTGATCGACATTGGGCTGACAGTCAAAATTCTGTAGATCAAACAAGATGGAAAATTTCAGTCAGTTGCAGCAAGGAGAGCTAGATATACATTCTGCAGTACACTCCAATGCTCACTCTGCATTTGCCGGCATGCTCTGCAAGGTGGGCTATGGCAGCACATTGGAGGGGGGGTCAGGAATTTAGGACAATTAATTTAGGGAACACTGTAGGTGTCGGGTGTGGTCCAAGAGACAGTCTGTTGGTTAAATAGCTCATATTTAAGTAACACTGACATATTATTATCATAGTGGCGGAGCTCATGACTTTTTTGTTCTCCCTGATCTTTTGTTACCGTTTTAATATTGGCCTATGACCTCTATACTGTCTGCTATCTGCCTGACCTGACCTTAGCCTGTAATCTGGACATTGCCTGCTCTCTACCTGCCCTGACCTCAGCTTGTAACCTGGACATTGCCTGCTATCTGCCTGCCTTGACCTTAGCCTGTAACCTTGAAATCCTTGGCTATCACCAGTTGGCTTCAAACCTGATCTCAGCCTCTCCAGACATAGCACACATCACCCATACTACCTAATCATCAGTGGGCTAGCTTGGAGACTCATAAACCAAAAGTCCTAGGCAGCAAATTATTCCCTGACCATTAAAGTTCATTATCCGTCTCTGGGTGCTCTGGAGAAAACAGTGACTGCTTGAGTAAAGAGTGGTGGCTCTTTAGATTCTTTGCTTTAGGTAAGCCCACAACACCTGTTAAAGGACACTCGAAGCGAAAATAAACGAATGAAATAAACGATTATATATATCTTCCTTCTCCTAAAAATGACTTTTTAAGATATTCCACAGTTTTATTGTATGTTTAAATCTACTTTTTAAGTTTTAACTGTTTTATTGTTTTTGCTCAATTACACATTTATTGAAGTATGCTGGAGCTAAAATCTATGAGCTATTGACCCTTTTTATGTCTTTCCTGCTCTCAGAAGCCATTTTCTGCTAGGAAAGTATTTTATAGTTGGAATTTGTTATCAGTGAGGGTCAGACTGAAGTCACTTCCTGTCTGAGTCAGGACTGAGTCAGCCACTTGCATATCTGATATTTAACTCCTTCAGGCAGTGAAAGAAAAAAAAGGAACACAGCATAGTTATTATTGTGCTTGGCACTGTACATACCCATGTTTATCTCATCATGTCACATGTCGCTTCGGGTATCCTTTAAAGGGACACTTAAGTCAAACAAAAAAAATGAATTTTACTCACCTGGGGCTTCCAATAGCCCGCTGCAGCTGTCCGGTGCCCCCGCCGTCTCCCTCCGATTCTCCTGGCCCCGCCGGCAGCCACTTCCTGTTTCGGTGACAGGAGCTGACAGGCTGGGGACGCGAGTGATTCTTCGCGTTCCTGGCCACAATAGCGCCATCTATGCTGCTATAGCATATATCATATACCATATAGCAGCATAGAGGGTGCTAATGTGTCTGGGAACACGAAGAATCACTCACGTCCCCAGCCTGTCAGCTCCTGTCACCGAAACAGGAAGTGGCTGCCGGCGGGGCCAGGAGGATCGGAGGGAGATTGCGAGGGCACCGGACAGCTGCAGGGGGCTATTGGAAGCCCCAGGTGAGTAAAACTCATTTTTTTTTGTTTGACTTAAGTGTCCCTTTAAGTTCATCACCTGTTATTGTAACATCCATCAATGCATAGCAAGATGGACAGAACTCTACATTTATCATGTTCTCAGTGGAACTTTAACCGATTCTGTCCCGACGCAGTACAAATCTACGGCGGGCAGGGGGCGCTGCGGTCCTGACCGGACGTATGTTCAACGTCCCATTGACGCCCTCGTCATTCCCGTCGCTCCCGTCGCGTTCAACCCACCGAAATTCGCATGCTCTGCCGCTGCTATGACGGCAGAACACTGTGAGCCGGGCAGGAGCCGTTTTCATTGGCTCCTGGCCCTGTCTTTCATGTAAGCAGCTCCCATTGGCTTACATGGGAAAACAGGGTCAGGAGCCAATGAGAGCGTCTCCTGACCCGCTCACATGACTCTTCCGTCATAGAGACGGAAGAGTCTGTATCCTGGGGGTCCCGACGAGCGGCGATGACGGCGGTTGCGGCGGTAAGGTGCGGCGATTCGTCGGGAATCTGCCGGGATTGGACCAGCGGTCTCTGGTCCTTAGGTGCCCGGAGACCGCTGGTCCGAAAGTGGTTAACATCTTATGTTCTTACTGCTTTCAAATATTGTGGTTAGTTTTAAGTAAATAAAAACTATGGTTTGGGGGTATATTAGGAAGCTGGAGCATAAAAAGGAAACTCACTAAAATATAGAGAGAAAATATAAATTTCACGTTGTGACCGTTAGATAGATGTAGCTGCCAACATACTCATTTTTACTCCAGAATTTCCAGCTGAGCATCACTGTGGAGATCAAGGCAGAAGTGTGTGATTTGGCCCTCTGCATTCCAATCCCAGCCAAGTAACATCTGCACTGAGTGTCTCCCACCAGTGCCTAACTCTGCTTTGGGACTTTGGATCGAAGAACATTGCTAGAATGAACATAATCTCTACCAGTAAAACGTGCTGAAGACCAGTGGCGATATGAACATAATTGCCTATTATCTAGATTTATCTTTTGTAATAAATGTTAAATCACTGTTTTTCTTATCAGACTATGAATTGAAGGTTATATTTTAACTCTTATATAATAACTATTTTATTACATAACACAGAGTTAGAAATACCCATATAAATAGCAGACAATATGATTCCATTACTGAGAAATGTAGTCTATTTCTGAGAAACAAACGACTTGTCATTATGATATGACTTGATGGTGCATAATGAGCTCAGTGACCTCAGGTGCTTAGCAACCTCAATATCTCTAAATAGAGACGTGATGTTCATCTTTCTGTTTATTTAAACTGAAAATGCCAGGGAATGAGATATTTGAATAACCCAAAATATGCTTTACATTACATACTGCTCATCATTGATAATGTTGAGTAAGGGTTGCATTTTAATCTAATATTCTAACGATTTATGCAGTAAGGCTTGTTTGCTTGCCATTTATAATTCAGCTAAGAATTCTTCTTTATCAAGCGTGGATGAAGATTCATAAGTGAAACCTTAGTTCTGAGTATATGTCTGAATTAAACATTAAAAAGTCAACGACAAACTATCTGCTTGAAATAAGTGGAGGATTTGTTGATTGGGACAAGTAATGAGCTGGTAAATCACACATAATTGGGACTTTTTGGTCCAGGTTCATTTAAAAGACACATATTTTTGTACTGTGGATAAGTGTAAGGGCCATTGCACACCATAAACTGCTAGCATAATCGCAAACGCTCAGTGCTTTTTGAAGTAATTTCTCAGAGCGATTATAGGCATGCCCCTGGCGATTTTCTAATCATGCCTAGTATTTTTTGGAGCGTTTTGGTGTTGGGCTGGAACTGATCAGCTTCTGTAACAAAAACGCTTGGAAGATCGCTCTGTTCTATCGCTTTTCAGAGCGATTTTCCACTTTCCTATAATTAACATTGAGGCTGAATCGCCTCAGAAAAGCGCAGAAATGCTTTTCAAAGTGCTGGCATTTTTAAAAGCGCTCAGAAGGGTTCTTGGTGTGCACTGGCCCTAACAAGTATTGGGTCCATTGCAATTCTTGCTAATACATAACAGAATAGCTGTCTCTCTTTTGGTGGATTTTAATAAATTGGGAAAACATCTAGTGGGCCTCACGATATGTGCACAATAAAACAAAAAAGGAAAATTCTTTAAAAACACAAACAAAACAAAAAACAAAATACTAACTAACTTATACAGTTGCCAGAATAAAAGCAATGAGCATCCACCACAGAGATAAAGGAGTTCCAGAGTATAGGGGCAGCATGACAGAAGGCTCTGGCTCTAAAGGTTTTGAGGTGGACTCTGGGGGTGACCAAGTTATTAGATCCTTTTGACCAAAGATTGTGGGAGATGTGATGCAGTTGAAAAAAATCCTTCAGGTATCCAGGGCCTAAATTGTGTAAAGATTTAAATGTTATTAGGCTCATCCTGAAGAGCATTCTCCAGTGTATGGCTAACCAATGGAGTGAGCAAAGGATCAGTGTCATGTGGCAATGGCGGGGTTGGTTTGTTAGCAGCCTTATTATAGCACCATTCTGTACTAATAGCAGATGGTGCAGGTCTTTATTTGGAAGGTTTGTATAGAGAGCACTGCAATAGTCCAGCCGTGAGGTGGTGAAGGCATGAACTAGAGTTAGCTGATTGGCAGTGGCTATATCCAGAGCTTGGCTAATAATAGCTGAACAAAGGAACCATTAGCCAATTACCAGGCCCTAAGTAAAACACCTGGCATCCCATAGCTGCAATTTCACATTAGGGTTTATTGAATGGCCAAAAGGCGGAGCTGTCGGCTAAAATAAGACACCGGAGTGAGAAATGATCACATGGTTATGACAAGTCAGTCGGACAGTTGCAAATAAATCATATATTGAGAATGATCACATTTCATCTAGGGGAGATTGAGAGTCTCCAATAAAGTTACTGTGAAAATTTTTTTAAAACTGAAACAGCAATAGTTATAAAAGACGACTCATATTCGCATGGATTTTTATTTTATTTAGAAGACTAGGAACCCTGTAATATTGTGCTATTGATTATTCGGTAGTGGCAGCATGTATGACTGTGAATAGAAAAAGTGATTTTGTATTGTTTCATTTTCCTAAATTACATTGTGAACTTGCGTAATATTCAAAATACTCACTTCATGAGATTGCATAAAATAAAATGTGGCAGAAGGTAACTTCCAACAAACACTTCCAACTGTCACAAATATATTTTGCAGCAATAATGTACTATAAATCTGTATCAGACTTGATCTTCCGTATTACAATAATATTTTATGTTTACTCAAGCCTAATACTGGCAAAATATTGTAATAATGTAACCGAGTATCACTCTAAAAATATGTGCCCTACGGCTCCAATAATTTGAATGGAATTATACAGCAATCAAATAAATGTGCATTAAGAGACTTCAAATCTAATTTAAAGACTAATTCATTTAATTAATCAGATGTCTGTTCATTTATGTGAGTCTGTATCAATTTATGGAAGTCCATCCAGTCACTGTGAAAAATGAATCCGTGGTAAAGATTATATTCATGTAGTCATAAATAGGATTTTGCGGGAATGTCTCTGTGTTTAATTAGCTTGCATTTTCTTTTTTGTGTACTGTAAAATCCCAATAAATTTAGTGCCCCTTTTAAGTTGCTCTATGCCTTTGAAACTGCGATAGTTTACCAGTTCCTTTTATTAAAGAGCAATTCACTGTTCTATGCTAATTGCAAAGTAAGCTGATAAGCAAAACTATACATATATTTAAAGCAAACGCTTCTGTAAAAATACTCTAAAGAGGTTCTGCACAAAGTCATCAGCCTATCTGATGCAACTTATAGAGGAACTTTAATACATGTTTGAACTTCATTCCAAGAAGCTGATACCCCCTTTCCCACAGGAAATCTTTATGTTTTCTTGAATCAGCAGAGGGATCTGTGTGGCTGATGTTGTGGTGAAGCCCCTCCCACAGTGTGATGTCATGACCATGGTCCTTACAGTTTGCTGTCTGTAAACCTCGTTACATTGTGAGAAATAACAGCTTTTTCCAACTGCAAAGCAGGCAAGGGGCTTGATTCACAAAAGAGTGTTAACCACCCTGGCATTCTATTAAATGTGCCAGGGTGGCTGCATTTTTTTTAAATGTTTTTTTTTTAAAATCATGTAGCTAGCCCGTTCTGAATGGGAATTCCTTTAGGGCTTCCCCCATCGCCATAGCGACGAATGGAATGACTCCATCAACGTCGTGACGTCACAGGGAGTCCCGATCCACCCCACAGCGCTGCCTGGCACTGATTGGCCAGGCTGCGCACGGGGTCTCAGGGGGAGGCCCTGTAACGCGGCGGGTAGCGGGCGCATCGGCGGCGATTGTCACCAACATGCAGCTAGCAAAGTGCTAGCTCCGTGTTTAAAAAAGAAATTTAAGAAAATCGGCCCAGTAGGCCTGAGCGGTGCCCTCCGGCGGTTATGGACGAGCTGAGGTCGTCCATACCGCCAAGGAGGCTAACTAATAGCACAGCCATTTAAAGTTTATGCCTGTGTGCTAAACAAAGGTTTGCGCGCGATCACGCAAATGAGCACATTATTGCGTGCAAACATTAGCGTAAGCCTTTGCACGTGCAAAGTTGTGCATGTGTCACTTCGCATGTTGACTGCATAGCACGGCCGTGCTTTCAGTTAACACTGTTTTGTGAATCAAGCCGAATAACTCCCTATCTCTGTGCATAGGACTCTCAGGAAACAAACATTTCTTACAGATCACCTGCCAGAACTAAAGATGTCACCCCTCAGTGAGATATTTCAGAATGTAAATCAGGAAGAGGAAAGATTTTACAATGGGCAAACACTGACTAAACAATCTAAAAATGAACATTGTAAAAAATAAGCAATTTTATTAATTACCGTATGTTATACACTATCACAAACTGGCATATGTAAGCATCTGATTGTCCAAGATTAAAATATCTGAACTGAGTGGGATTTGGAGACATATTTATTTCACTTTAAACAATGCCAAGTGTCTGGCTATCCTGACAATCCTCAGTTTCTAATACTAAGGCCTCTTTTCTACAAGCAACTGAAGGTGGGGAATTGCCCGTCAGCTGTTCCAGTCCACTAGTAACAGAAGCTTCTATTGGTGCAGGATTTTGTTAATTACTATGGCAGCAGTAGGGGATCCATGAAAATGGCTGCAGGTGGAGCAAACCTGTCTCAGTAAGTCGTTCAATCCTGGGTATGTACGGAGCAACTGCTTCGCCTCTAGGTTCAAGACATAAGCAAAGTACGGTACATGTGTATATTGTCCATGCACAATGCAACAAGAAAGTTGACCCCATTAACGCACACCACATTACCAAATGGGAGCCAGGAGGGCATCTGCCAAGCCTCAACCTCTTTTTTGCAAAGTGGACAAGACTTCTCTGATGGAGACACTTTTCTCTGCCAAGGACACTAGTCTTGAGCGAATAGTATTGGTGGGGCCAGTTGAACACATTTTTCTCCACTGTTGACCTTTCAGGAGGAGTGTCTAAAAGGGAGGGATGCTGGTATAAGGAATAGAGAAGGAGGAGGCAGAAGAGTGGGGAGGCCCATGCTTTCCCACCACCCCATTCAGTGGGGGTGGCAGGTGCTGTAAAGCCTCTTGCAGACTAGCACCCACTGAGCGTGTAAGGTCACCCAGTGAGCGGCAAAGGACAGGTAGCATCACACTCCAAAAACCTCTTATGACTAACAAATATAGAGTAAAAAAAAGTTTTTCAATATACCCTTACATTAGCAGCTCCTCCCATCTCATCACAGCTCTCTGTGATGCTGCAAATATACAGAACAGGAAAGCAGAGCCAGAAGGGGGAAGGCTTGGGCTTGAAAAGACATCAGATAAGACAGACTCAGCTATAATGATTCCTGAGCAAAGCCAGACTGAATGCTCAGTCTGGGATTTATCAGGGCTAATAACAAGCCGGCTGGGTGAAGGATGAAACAGAGAGCAGGGTAGGTGTTTTCTCTAATGTTCCTACTGATATGATATACCGTATATGGTGAAATACATGAGGGTGCTTTGTCTCTGGTACACTTTAATGGCTGTTATATCCCCTGTAATATGAGGGCTGAATTTCTGTTTATTGTCATCTTGGAGCAAGAATACTGGATTCATGGTTATGTCCTACTATCATGATATTGTATTACATATGTATTGTTTATGATGTTGATAGGTTATCATCTAGACCAGTAATTGCCACAATTGATTAGTGCTTATGCATCTCATGCCTTAGCAGGTAAAATGTAAAATTGCAGTTTCTGCTTTTGGCGTAATCTGTACATCAATAAGATTCCTAGAAAGGGTAAATCATTTCACCATGCAGTAATTAAAATGAATTAAACTCAAACCAAAGAGGAAATCTTATTTATGCTTGTAATAGTTTTCTCTAAAGGTAATTATGGATAGATAGGAAAAAATATATATGTGAAATCTTCAGAATGTGTGTATGCATTAATTAATATTTAATGGCGACAGTATTATTCTACTAAAGCTATTGTGCTGAACTTCATTTCACATAAACTATCTTGTGATAATATATTGGTGTAATTAGGAAGAATACAAGAATTGTTTTAGACATAAATATGTAACAAAACAAATATACTGAAAATGTATTGGCTGTCATCCACTTTCTTCTACTGAAAGTGAATGGACTATACGTTAGATTTATCTAGCAATTTTACACTAGAATCTGATGCTTATCTACTGTATATCTGGTTTGCGAAGCATTTTCTGTGATGGTGCAATACGCTGTTATGTTATTTACTGTAATGGTAATACTGCCATAT
This sequence comes from Hyperolius riggenbachi, assembly GCF_040937935.1. Taxonomy (NCBI): domain Eukaryota; kingdom Metazoa; phylum Chordata; class Amphibia; order Anura; family Hyperoliidae; genus Hyperolius; species Hyperolius riggenbachi. The sequence continues at coordinate 541,844,878 of NC_090646.1, forward strand.
GGAGGACTGTTCATTTTCAGGCAATGCTTTTTCTAGTGGGTAGAAAGATTTGTGAATTAAATTTCCCTGCAATGCTAAATACATTGCATAGTGTGGCCATATTGTGATAGGGAGATCAATAAATCTAGTAACATTATGATGAACCATTTCATGTAATTTGCACGATTTACTGAAATTGGATTCTAACTTTAAACCTTAATAGCATTGGTTCAGTTAGCTGGGGCACTAATAAAGAATTGAGGTCTTTGTTACTATAACACATCCGTACACAAGAAATCACTAGCTACAGCTAGTGGAGGATACATCCAAAAGTGGGCCCCTATGCAGAACAAGTGCAGTGGAAGCCATGCAGAATGCTACATATGCTTCTACAAAAATGGGCCCATAACAATACATTATCAGCATAGTCAAATACTTCACCATACAGTGTCGGTCTGAGAGGTGGAAAAGCTGAGTAAATCCACCTGCTGGCCAAGCAGCAGAAACCCTGTGTTATCACTCCCAATAGAAACCTGCAGCAAGTTTTCACTGCGAGCAGCAACACCTTATTACTGCTGCTTGGCCAGCAAGTGAATTTCTTCAGCTTTCCCATCTCTCAGTCCAACACTGTCACCATATTTCTTCCAGATTCAGGGTGAACTAGGCTGGGCTGATTAGCCATTAATTTCCCACCTGATCAGTTCTTTTGGGGGGGGGGGGGGGGGGGGGAACAGCAAAATACTTTTGTGGATCTCTTTGTTCACCTGCGCATCTGTCTCAGGAAGAACACAAAATCCCAAAGTAAATGAAAAAGGCAGTGAAAGATGAGCGAAATCTGCGACATATATGCACATCATCATTAACTTTACCAGACTCTCCTCTTCTTGCATCTTGAGACTTTGTCCTTGTTCCTTCTTTATGCTGACATATACAAGACATATAAAGCGCAGTTTGGGTCACTTACTAGAAGCAGGTGCTGCAAGGGAGATCTGTACATTGAACTGCTCATTGTCCTCTTGCGATACAGCTGAACAGGCATACAAGCACCCCCCCCCCCCTTCCCAACACGATCAAACACAGCACTATATAGTATGGTGGATGAGTGTGCGGTAAAATGTGATGGGTTTGTACAATATCTCTGTCCAGAGGACTGTTACCTGTATACGTATTGAGAGCTGCTGGGCATAATGACTATACAGTCACAGCTGGCTTATGAAGCAATTTGTTAATAACTGTTTTTGTTTTTATTATATTTTTTTAATTTAGGTGCTAAAGTTAGTATTTCTGCAATTCCCACAAGGATAATTGATCTGTCACATTTGATATTTTGATAATAAACTTGTATTCCTTGCTTACTAGCCTAGGAGCTTTATGTGTTTGTACCACCATGACATCTGCCTAAATCCAAGCACACCTGCCTGCCCCCTATCATGATCTCAGCCTGATTCCATCTGCATCTCTCTTCACATCAAAGACTACAGTACCTACTCTGCCAGTTCTCTGGTGGAGCAAAAGTAGTAGTTACCAAATCAATGTCATCCTTTGGCCATTAGGGCTTCTGGCCCATCATCCCTTGCATGGTGCTCTAGTAAATGCTGGGGAGCCACCAGTACTCTGTACCTTGGTATTGTCCATGTCATCCACCAATGGTCAACTAAAATATACTCTGAACTATGAATTTCTTAATATTCAGACATCTGATTATAGGTACTGCTCCACTCCAAAATGCCAGGCAGGAAAATCTGTCCATACCTCAACCCAGTTCAGTCCCAAATGTTATATTTTTCTTTAGTATATTCTGATAATCTACTGTATTAAATGCCTCCTCCTTTAAAAAAATTCATGGATGAATGCATACAAACACAATAAGCACTTTGTGAAGCATTTTAAAATACTTTGTATAAATGAAACATTCGTATTCTAGCTATTACCATCTCAATGTTTTTAGTTTCTTATCTGCCTTCAGGATATTTGAATGTGTTGTTAACTTAGCTGAATTGTCAATGAACTATTTGGACATTTAAGGGCACCAGCTCAATAAACTTGTAAAATAGAAGCATCAGAATTATTGACACCTCATTTAGAATTTGATTGGACTCCTTACACCTTAAACATTTAAGTGGTTTTAGCACTCCATAATTATGCAAGAAATGCAAGAAGGAGATTACTCCTTGCCAGTTTTGGCACATTGCGCTCGTACTTCTGAACACATGTAGCCAAGACATTACAGATCTCTGCAAAGCTGCTAATTCTCATTTGTCTTCATTTGTTGACTTGTGTCTCATCTGAGTCAACAGCCAACTTAAATGAGCCAACACTGGCACTGACTACAGTTATTAATATGCATCTTTTCACAGAATCACGAAGTATGTGTGAGTAATCAGGCTCTGTTTAAGTTCTACAAACTATCAGTAGTTTAAAAAAATAGTACTGGTAATAAGCTTGTTATAATTAATGACCCTTTATCTCCTATCATAATAGCCACACAAAACAATGCCACACAAGAACACTAAGATCCATTGGGTAGTGGGTAGGATGGAGGTGCCCAATGTGTGTTCTAATTTAGTGTTTTAAAATATAAATGAAAATAAAAACAAGAGAGGAAATAGCCTACCTCTCCAGAATATATAGACTCTAGTTCAACTGGAAACATTTTATTCAAAAAGCAATCTGACAACGCATTTCACGGGTCATGGCCTGCTTCTTCAGATCAATACAAAATGCCCTGATAGCATAGGGGATGGAGTGTAGGCGCCTCGATCCATAGTGCCTGATGCACGTAACTGCGGTAATATTGCCATGCACAGATAGCACACGGAAATATTACTCTTACCTCCGCCAGCAAGTGCAGCGAGTTACACTATTAGCGTGACCTGCGGTACTCAAGTAGCATGTTGCTACAGTAATGCACATTACTACTGAGCATTACCATTAGTAAAGTAATGGCAGATAATCAAAGGCACTTTAAATAATTAAAAAACAGCACTTATATGTCATGTAGTTCATGTGTACAATAATAACAACCTTTTTTATTTAAGTACTAGTACTTTATTTAAGTACTACTTCAATTTGTGATAGACAGTTGCAAAAACAGAAGCATACAATATATGAACTGTATAATGACAGTTCATTTTTATTTAGGGGAACAGCACTGTATGTCTTTCCAATTAATGCATTGGAAGCTTACAAGTGTGTCAGATTAGCACTCCCACTGACCCCAAGTCTTTCTGACTCACAGCTGCTGCCCCCTTGATACAATTATGTCAGAGCCTAGCACTGACAGCTCATGCATGCTAGGAAAGTATCGTTCCTGAAGGATTATGCTCAACAAGAGTACCCATGGAGGGAATAGCATACAATTCCACCTCCTACACTTTTGTCTAAGAAATATTATCAAAATGCCTTGAAAAAATGCTTTATCTAAATCCATGATTTTATAAAGTCAATGAGAATATGAATGGATTAAACCCCCTTTCAATGGTAACCAGAGTGAGCTATTGTTAATTACTACTTGAGTGTATAATAACCTCAGCTGGTCCAGGCTAATGAATTATAAAGCTGACACTTCCTTTAAAAGACAAGACACAGAACCTTTAAAGAGATACTGAAGTCTCATAAAAATCATCTTTTTATTTCAAACATTTCTTTAACATGATAACCCTAACTAAAACGATGCATCCCTGCGGCTGAAATCTAACTAAATCCCCCCTAACTCCCCTCCTCTCCCCCGCAAAATCCATGACTTTCTTGGTCATGGATTTTGCTGCTGGAGGAGGCAGAGCTTTCAGCCGCAGCTTTGCTTCCTTACGCGTCAATCAGTGTGTATCTCCGCCTCTCCCCCGCCCCTCTCAGTGAAGAAAGACTGAGGGGGGCTGGCGGAGGCAGCGATCCGGCACTGATAGACGCGTGTAGAGGCAGAGCTGTAGCTGAAAGCTCTGCCTCTTACGGAAGTACGGCCCGGATGGCCCCCGGGGAGTTTGGGGGGATTTAGTTAGATTATAGCCACGGGGATGCAGCGTTTTAGTTAGGGCTATCATGTTAAAGACAATTTAAAAAAAAAAAAAGATGATTTTTATGAGATTTCAGAGTCTCTTTAAATCATGCTTTTCTCCTGGGAGCACCAGAGCTGAAGCCACTGGGGCACGCTCTATAGGCGGTAGCAGTGTTAGGGAGTCTTGCTCAAGGTCTCCTACTGAATAGGTGCTGGCTTACCGAACAGGAAGAGCCAAGGTTGGAATCCTGGTCTCCTGTGTCAGAGGCAGGGCCCATAACCATTACACTATCCAGCCACTTAATTATCTCATTATTCATAGAAGTAATCCAATTGGCAATGATTTGGGACCACCACTTAAGCCCTTTATCAAGCCAAAATGTGCTCAGTGACAGAAAATTCTCAGAAATAACAACGATAATAAATAAAAAGGGTGAATCATAAAAACCAACCATCCTGAAGTAACCCTGAAGTGTGCTCAATTATGTGAAGAGGACCGTCATATACAATGCCGTGGTATGCTGTAACCTTGTTGCCTGGTTGATAGTGATATGTGCATGTGTGTCATGGAAAGCTATCATCAATATGTTTCAGAGTAATGGAAAGATAACCATGGTTGAGATTTTAATGGCTCATAAGCTATCCTGCAGCTATACCCTGTGCATTAACTGTAGCACTGACTACTCACTAAAGATCTACCCTATAAAGACTTGTGCAACCGAAGTCCACTATTTGATTATTCTGTATGATCCATTTGAATCTCAACATCAAAGCGACAATAACATTTTCTATAGATCATAACTGATCCAAATATCACAGCTGAAAGCTTTTAAAACAGGACCATGTTGGCTAAACTGAATAAATAAATTAAGGCTGCTTTTATGGAATCTAAGTATAAATATTATATGTGTTACAAAAACTTAGACTGGTAGTAGCAATAGAGTGTTGTACCCTGTTAGCCATCAGTAAAAGCAAAAAGTTTTGAATTAGGATCATACAGCCGACAGCTTACTCTTATTCTTTTAAAGAGGAACTGTAGATACAAAATAAACACATTGCCCTCAATTCACTAAGCTTATCTTCTGTCTTTAATACCGTTTCTAGAGTGATCACCATGGTGATGAGGCATGTAGTATTCAGGAAACATTTTACCTCAGGCAAACCTAAAGTTAACTCTTCTGCCTTTAAGTTAACTCTTCAATCCTTAAAATAACTCCAGAGTTAAAGATAGGATGTTTATTAACTGCGTGTGAAAATAACTACAGAGGAGGTAAATTAACTACAGAGGAGGTAACTTAAGGAATGAAGAGATAAGATAACTCTCTTACTGTGTGGGGGTACGTTTTCTCTTGATTCAATAAAAATAACTCGCACACCATGCAAAAGATTGTTGCAAAAAGATTATGTATTACAAAATGATCATAGCAGCGAATAACAATTAGTTACATTAGACATTACATCACAGAAAATGACAGTGACACTAGAACTCTGGAGTCAATGCATAGTATCAAACATAATAATGCATATCAAGCATTGGGCAGACTAGATGTGTACATAACAACAATCAAGCTGAACAGCACATGAGCATAAGAGCAACATCAGCCCTGGGGCTTTTAAGACAATAACAAAGTCACTGCATCAACTCCATAATATGGATATACCCTGACAGCGCGCTGTTTCGGTATCACCCTTCGTCAGAGGGTATATGCCAGTCTGCTCCCTCCAGTCGCTACACAAGAAATGTGCCAGTATCAAGTTTTAAATACCTGCTTCAATAGAACGCCCGTCCTGGACACCTGGGCGCGCCCATCTGACGCTCAGGAGGCTGTGCGGCGATCGCCGCACTCCGCCTGGCGTCACTTCCGCTCCCAGGCACCCTCGCTCTCAGCCCAGCCAACCATACAGGGGTGGTAAGCCATCCCCAACATGGCCGCCGCGCATGCGCGAGCGGGAGCCCTGGGTCGGGACATCGCGGCAAAGTGGATACAGCAAAAACAAACTAGCAGGTGAAACAGTTAAAGAGCGATGTCCAGTCCACAAACGGGTCTTGATCATAATTGTAGTCTGGTGTCCAGGAAACAGGGCTTCTTAATCAAGGAATGACATAATATCTAGGGAGAATAGTAAAAACAGTAATTAGTAGCTGTACACAGAGCAGCACCTCATCTATACAACTGTTAAAGGGGAAGGATCATATAAAATCAATTTGGTTAGAAACTAGAAACGTGTAGAAGTCATCAATACGAGACCAATCAAGGGTCAGCCAATGGCCTAGCTCCTATCTCAAAAAAGGTGATAGGTCCACCTCCTCATTCATACCCCTTGGTACTTTACTATTAAGCTTGTAGATCCAATATAGTTCTCTTTGTAGCAATTTCTGCTCCAGGTCACCTCCCCTAAATGATGGCGTCACCTCCTCTATCACCCTAAACCTCAGTTGTGTCACATTGTGTCCCGCCTCTAGAAAATGTCGTGCTACTGGAGAATCAATCTCTCCGCAGCGTATATTGCTGCGGTGCTCACTAATCCGGGTTCTAACATCTCTGGTCGTCTGCCCCACATATAACTTCCCACATGGACAAAAGAGACAGTACACCACATTCTTAGTTGAACAATTAGCAAAGCCTCTTAGTGTAAACCGTTCCCCTGAAAAAGGATGTGGAAAGGAAGGTCCCCTCTGAACATAGCTACATTGGGCACAATGGCCACAAGGAAACATACCAGTTGGTCTGGGTAAGCTACTGAGCCAGTTGTCTTGGCTTCGAGCCGGGGTGCTGATGTTCCTAGCATGTACCAAGGAGTCACGTAAGTTCCTAGAACGTCGAAATGCACATATAGGTTGGTCACGGAATACCTCAGCCACAGCTGGATCACTATGCAGAATGTGCCAGTGTTTCCTGACAATATCACGGGCCTGGAGAGATAAGGGAGAATATGTTAGAACCATGGGGATACGTGAGGTCCGTACCCTGAGATTACTGGTGAGTAAGGATGAACGCTCTCTACTGGCAGCCCTGTCCAGAGCCTGCTCAAGAACCTTGGTGTCATAACCCCTCTGTTTAAAATTAGCAAACATGACCCCAGCTTCCTGAAAAAAAGCTTCATCAGTGGATGAGATCCGTCGCAACCGCAGGAACTGACTATAGGGGAGACCCTTTTTGAGTCTCTGTGGGTGATAACTAGTGGCCTGTAGATAGGTATTTTTGTCTGTAGGTTTCCTGTATGGAGCTGTTTGTAACTGTCCCTCCTGGATAGAAACCAGGACATCTAAAAAATGAACCTGTGTTGGACTGTAGTCTAGGCTAAAGGTGATCGTGGGGAGTGAACAATCAAGGTCACGCTTGAATGTCAACAATGCATCCTCAGGGCCAGACCAAATCAGGAACACGTCATCAATGTACCTGAGCCAGCATAAAGCATGACTCAGGAACAGAGGGTGCGTATAGACATACCTATCCTCAAAGGCCTCCATGAACAGGTTTGCGTAACTGGGGGCCACATTACTTCCCATAGCAGTGCCTTGCTGCTGTTGGAAAAAATGATCTTCAAATCGGAAGTAGTTTCTGGTCAAAACCAATTCCAATAGGGTCAGGAGGAAGTCACTCAACGAGGGGGACAAATTCATTTTGGCCAGGTTAGTCCGAATCACTGAAATGCCAGCAGAGTGGGGGATAGAAGTGTACAGGCTAGTGACGTCCATTGTGCACAAAAGAACAGAAGAGTGAAGGGACCCATAACCCACAAGTTTAGATAAGAAATCAGTTGTGTCAAGCAGAAAAGACCGCATGCATGAGACCCTAGGACGTAGAACCTGGTCCAGCAGAATAGCCAAAGGTTGGAAAACAGAATTAGTACCCGCCACAATAGGTCTCCCAGGAGGGTGGACAAATGTCTTGTGTATTTTGGGAAGAACATAAAAAAGGGGAGTAAGAGGAAATGGAGTCAAAAGGAAATTGTGTAGCTGCTTGGAAATAATGCCCACCTGAAAGGCACGTGTAGTCACTCCATCGATCTCACGTTTAATCAAGGAGGTTGGGTCCCCTGAAAGTCGTAAATAAACATTGACATCACTCAGTTGTCTTAATACTTCCTGTCGATAGTCCAAACTATTCATAACCACCGTGGCTCCGCCTTTGTCGGCAGGCTTAATCACCACCCCTGGATCAGAACAAAGTGAATGAAGCGCTTGTCGTTCCTGGAACGATAAATTAGAATGGGGGTGATGACGTGGCCCGCCAACATCGCGGAGGTCACGCTGGACAAGATTGATAAAGGTCTCCACTGAGTGGCATGTAGTAGGTGGTGACCACTTACTTTTGGCCCTGCACATCGTTAGATCGACTTCTGGTGGGAATGGATGATCGGTCGAGGATGATTGGCTGGTGTAGGACTGGTTAGCAAAAAAGGCTTTAATGCGCAAAGTCCTAAAAAAATTAAAGAGGTCACAGTCAAGCTCAAGTGAACTACCTGAGTGTGTAGGGACAAAACCTAGGCCCCGCCCCAATACCTTTTTCTCAAGATCTGTAAGAGTTCGGTCGGACAAGTTAACCACTAGTTCCTCGGCTGCGTCTGGCTCCTGGTTATCCTCACTTCGCCTATGCTGCCTCCTACCCCGCCGCGTCCTCTTCCTCTTCCTCCTCGTCCCCTCGTTAGAGACCCTAAAAAACGGTCGTTGGAACCTGATGTCCCCTCCCCTGAACTACTGTCGGAGGGAGGATTGGTACCTGTCAGGGTATATCCATATTATGGAGTTGATGCAGTGACTTTGTTATTGTCTTAAAAGCCCCAGGGCTGATGTTGCTCTTATGCTCATGTGCTGTTCAGCTTGATTGTTGTTATGTACACATCTAGTCTGCCCAATGCTTGATATGCATTATTATGTTTGATACTATGCATTGACTCCAGAGTTCTAGTGTCACTGTCATTTTCTGTGATGTAATGTCTAATGTAACTAATTGTTATTCGCTGCTATGATCATTTTGTAATACATAATCTTTTTGCAACAATCTTTTGCATGGTGTGCGAGTTATTTTTATTGAATCTGGATTGTGTAGAGCCATGAGGGCTCGGTTTACAGACTCAGCACCCAATACTTGTTTAGATTAGCTTCTCACATTGATATTCTGGGTGTGCAAACCTCATTTTGTAAATAGGGTACGTTTTCTCTTGCCTTATTATCTCCAGCAGGATCTTAGTTAATTGAGGCCATTGTTTCACTTACCTGGGGCTTCCCCAAGCCCCCCGCAGCCATCCTGTCCCGCGCCGCTCATGCGCAGAGAGTGCCCGGCAACAGGATATAGGATGCGCACCGCTGGGCCAGCGCAGGCGTACTACTCCGGGTCATAGCGACCCGGAAGTAGTACAGGACACGGTTCGCGCCATCTCTAACGGAGACTCGTGGAGACTCGGCGTGGGACAGGACAGCTGCTGGGGGCTTGGGGAAACCCCAGGTAAGTGAAACAATGGCCTCAATTCACTAAGATCATGCTGGAGATAATAAGGCAAGAGAAAACTTACCTCTACACAGTGAGAGAGTTATCTTATTATTATTATTTTATTATTATTTTTTATTTATATAGCGCCAACATATTCCGCAGCGCTTTACAAAGCACAATAAGACGACAAGGGGAACATAGATACAACTAACAAATATACAGCAGAGTTCCAAGCAGCACAAATATTGTTACAAAGACAGTAAACATTATCTCTTCATTCCTTAAGTTACCTCCTCTGTAGTTAATTTACCTCCTCTGTAGTTAAGCTACCTCCTCTGTAGTTATTTTCACATGCAGTTAATTAACAACCTGTCTTTAACTCTGGAGTTATTTGAAGGATTGAAGAGTTAACTTAAAGACAGAAGATTTAACTTTAGGTTTGCCTGAGGTAAAAATTTTCCTGAATACTACATGCCTCGTCACCATGGGGATAACTTTAGAAACGTTATTAAAGACAGGAGATAAGCTTAGTGAATTGAGGCCAAAGTGTTTATTTTATATATAAAGTTCCGCTTTAAGTTAATAAATGGTATCATCCTGACTCAAAACTTCTTGCTAAAACTTAGCCTGGTGAACTTGCTTCCATTGACTACTTTGGCCAGACCTCAACCATAACCCCAGCTAAAGGGGCTATTTTGTTCATCATAAAATAACTATTCAAAAAGATTCAAACTGACCATGACTTTATTTATGTTTACAATTGCACAACCCATGTCATAACCTTGCCACCCCAAACAACCCCTAAAAACTATTATCCCAGCTCAAAAGTGAGTACACCTTTCACATTTTTGTGAATATTTTATTATATCTTTTCATGGGACAACACTGCAGATATGACTCAGTAATACAATGTTAAGTAGTCAGTGTGCAGCTCTTATAACAGTGTACAGTAAATTTGCTGTCCCATCAAAATAACTCAGCACACAGCTATTCATTTCTAAACAGCTGACAACATAAGTGAGTATTATCAAAATAGAAGTGTCAATATTTAGTGTTCCCAGCATTATTTTCCAGCACTGCCTTAACTCTCTTGGGCATTGAGTTGACTTGGTTGGGGGTTCTTTACAGAAAGAGTTGTTAAAATGTGGAATATTTTACCAGAGTAATCAGTTATGACACATTCTATATCTACCTTTAACCACTTGCCGACCGCCCACAGCCCATGGGCGGCGGCAAAGTGGACGCCTAAAGGACCGCAATACGCCTTCAGGCGGCGTGTCCTTTAGGCATGCCGGGGGAGCGATCGCGTCATTGATGACGCGCGCTTCCCCCGGCAACTGGCTCCGCCCACCCGCCGTAACATCCCGCCGGCCATACGGAAGCGCCGGCGGGATGTTAACCCTGCGATCGCCGCTACAAAGTGTATAATACACTTTGTAATGTATACAAAGTGTATTATACAGGCTGCCTCCTGCCCTGGTGATCCCAGTGTCCGAGGGACCACCAGGGCAGGCTGCAGCCACCCTAGTCTGCACCCAAACACACTGATCTGCCCCCCCCCCGCCCACTGATCGCCCACAGCACCCCTCAGACCCCCCCCTGCCCACCCCCCAGACCCCTGTTTGCACCCAATCACCCCCCTAATAACCCATCAATCACTCCCTGTCACTATCTGTCAACGCTATTTTTTTTTTATCCCCCCCCCTGCCCCCTGCCCCCTCCTGATCACCCCCCCACCCCTCAGATTCTCCCCAGACCCCCCCCCCTGTGTACTGTATGCATCTATCTTCCCTGATAACCTGTCAATCACCCGTCAATCACCCATCAATCACCCATCAATCACCCATCAATCACCCCCTGTCACTGCCACCCAACAATCAGCCCCTAACCTGCCCCTTGCGGGCAATCTGATCACCCACCCACACCAATAGATCGCCCGCAGATCCAACATCAGATCACCTCCCAAATCCATTGTTTACATCTATTCTCTCCTCTAAACACCCACTAATTACCCATCAATCACCCCCTATCACCACCTGTCACTTTTACCTATCAGATCAGACCCTAATCTGCCCCTTGCGGGCACCCAATCACCCGCCAACACGCTCAGATTGCCCTCTGACCCCCCCTTATCAATTCGCCAGTGCATTAATTACATCTGTTCTTCCCTGTAATAACCCACTGATCACCTGTCAATCACCTGCCAATCACCTATCACCCATCAATCACCCCCTGTCACCCCCTGTCACTGCCACCCATCAATCAGCCCCTAACCTGCCCCTTGCGGGCAATCTGATCACCCACCCACACCATTAGATCGCCCGCAAACCCGCCGTCAGATTACCTCCCAAATGTATTGTTTACATCTGTTATCTTCTCTAAACACCCACTAATTACCCATCAATCACCCATCAATCACCCCCTATCACCACCTGTCACTGTTACCTATCAGATCAGACCCTAAGCTGCCCCTTGCGGGCACCCAATCACCCGCCCACACGCTCAGATTGCCCTCAGACCCCCCCCCCCCCCATATCAATTCACCAGTGCATTAATTACATCTGTCCTTCCCTGTAATAACCCACTGATCACCTGTCAATCACCTGCCAATCACCTATCACCCATCAATCACCCCCTGTCACTGCCACCCAACAATCAGCCCCTAACCCGCCCTTGCGGGCAAACTGATCACCCACCCACACCAATAGATCGCCCGCAGATCCGACATCAGATCACCACCCAAGCGCAGTGTTTCCATCTATTCTCTCCTCTAAACACCCACTAATTACCCATCAATCACCCCCTATCACCACCTGTCACTGTTACCCATCAGATCAGACCCTAATCTGCCCCTTGCGGGCACCCAATCACCCGCCTACACGCTCAGATTGCCCTCAGACCCCCCCTTATCAATTCGCCAGGGCATTATTTACATCTGTCCTTCCCTGTAATAACCCACTGATCACCTGTCAATCACCTATCAATCACCCATCAATCACCCCCTGTCACTGCCACCCATCAATCACCCGCTGTCACTGCCACCCATCAATCAGCCCCTAACCTGCCCCTTGCGGGCAATCTGATCACCCACCCACACCAATAGATCGCCCGCAGATCCGACGTCCGATCACCTCCCAAGTGCAGTGTTCACATCTGTTCTCTACCCTAAACACCCACTAATTACCCATCAATCACCCCCTGTCACTGCTACCTATCAGATTAGACCCCCATCTGCCCCTAGGGCACTCAATCACCTGCCCACACCCTCAGAATGCCCTCAGACCCCATCCCTGATCACCTCGCCAGTGCATTGCTTGCATCTATTCCACCCTCTAATCACACCTTGAGACACCCATCAATCACCTCCTGTCACCCCCTAGCACACCTACCCATCAGATCAGGCCCTAATTTGCCCCGTGTGGGCTCCTGATCACTCGGCCAAACCCTCAGATCCCCCTCAGACCCCCTTCCGATCACCTCCCCAGTGCATTGATTGCATCTATTTTCCCCTCTAACCACCCCCTGAGACACCCATCAATCACCTCCTGTCACCCCCCTAGCACTCCTATCCATCAGATCAGGCCCAATACAACCTGTCATCTAAAAGGCCACCCTGCTTATGACCGGTTCCACAAAATTCGCCCCCTCATAGACCACCTGTCATCAAAATTTGCAGATGCTTATACCCCTGAACAGTCATTTTGAGACATTTGGTTTCCAGACTACTCACGGTTTTGGGCCCGTAAAATGCCAGGGCGGTATAGGAACCCCACAAGTGACCCCATTTTAGAAAAAAAGACACCCCAAGGTATTCTGTTAGGTGTATGACGAGTTCATAGAAGATTTTATTTTTTGTCAAAAGTTAGCGGAAATTGATTTTTATTGGGTTTTTTTTCACAAAGTGTCATTTTTCACTAACTTGTGACAAAAAATAAAATCTTCTATGAACTCGCCATACACCTAACGGAATACCTTGGGGTGTCTTCTTTCTAAAATGGGGTCACTTGTGGGGTTCCTATACTGCCCTGGCATTTTAGGGGCCCTAAACCGCGAGGAGTAGTCTAGAAAACAAATGCCTCAAAATGACCCGTGAATAGGACGTTGGGCCCCTTAGCGCACCTAGGCTGCAAAAAAGTGTCACACATGTGGTACCGCCGTACTCAGGAAAAGTAGTATAATGTGTTTTGGGGTGTATTTTTACACATACCCATGCTGGGTGGGAGAAATTTCTATGTAAATGGTCAATTGTGTGTAAAACAAATCAAACAATTGTCATTTACAGAGATATTTCTCCCACTTAGCATGGGTATGTGTAAAAATACACCCCAAAACACAATTATACTACTTCTCCTGAGTATGGCGGTACCACATGTGTGGCACTTTTTTACACCCTAAGTACGCTAAGGGGCCCAAAGTCCAATGAGTACCTTTAGGATTTCACAGGTCATTTTGCGACATTTGGTTTCAAGACTACTCCTCACGGTTTAGGGCCCCTAAAATGCCAGGGCAGTATAGTAACCCCACAAATGACCCCATTCTAGAAAGAAGACACCCAAAGGTATTCCGTTAGGAGTATGGTGAGTTCATAGAAGATTTTATTTTTTGTCAAAAGTTAGCGGAAAATTGATTTTTATTGTTTTTTTCACAAAGTGTCATTTTCCACTAACTTTTGACAAAAAATAAAATCTTCTATGAACTCACCATACTCCTAACGGAATACCTTGGGGTGTCTTCTTTCTAAAATGGGGTCATTTGTGGGGTTCCTATACTGAACTGGCATTTTAGGGGCCCTAAACCGTGAGGAGTAGTCTGGAAATCAAATTTCGCAAAATGACCTGTGAAATCCTAAAGGTACTCATTGGACTTTGGGCCCTTTAGCGCAGTTAGGGTGCAAAAAAGTGCCACACATGTGGTATCGCCGTACTCGGGAGAAGTAGAACAATGTGTTTTGGGGTGTATTTTTACACATACCCATGCTGGGTGGGAGAAATAACTCTGTAAATGGACAATTGTGTGTAAAAAAAATGAAAAAATTGTCATTTACAGAGATATTTCTCCCACCCAGCATGGGTATGTGTAAAAATACACCCCAAAACACATTCTACTACTTCTCTTGAGTACGGCAATACCACATGTGTGGCACTTTTTTGCAGCCTAACTGCGCTAAGGGGCCCAAAGTCCAATGAGCACCTTTAGGCTTTACAGGGGTGCTTACAAATTAGCACCCCCCAAAATGCGAGGACAGTAAACACACCCCACAAATGACCCCATTTTGGAAAGTAGACACTTCAAGGTATTCAGAGAGGGGCATAGTGAGTCCGTGGCAGATTTCATTTTTTTTTGTCGCAAGTTAGAAGAAATGGATTCTTTTTTTTTTTCTTTTTTTTTTGTCACAAAGTGTCATTTTCCGCTTACTTGTGACAAAAAATAATATCTTCTATGAACTCACTATGCCTCTCAGTGAATACTTTGGGATGTCTTCTTTCCAAAATGGGGTCATTTGGGGGGTATTTATACTATCCTGGAATTCTAGCCCCTCATGAAACATGACAGGGGGTCAGAAAAGTCATAGATGCTTGAAAATGGCAAAATTCACTTTTTGCACCATAGTTTGTAAACGCTATAACTTTTACCCAAACCAATAAATATACACTGAATGTTTTTTTTTTTTATCAAAAACATGTTTGTCCACATTTTTCGCGCTGCATGTATACAGAAATTTTACTTTATTTGAAAATTGTCAGCACAGAAAGTTAAAAAAATCATTTTTTTGCCAAAATTCATGTCTTTTTTGATGAATATAATAAAAAGTAAAAATCGCAGGAGCAATCAAATAGCACCAAAAGAAAGCTTTATTAGTGACAAGAAAAGGAGCCAAAATTCATTTAGGTGGTAGGTTGTATGAGCGAGCAATAAACCGTGAAAGCTGCAGTGGTCTGAATGGAAAAAAAGTGGCCGGTCCTTAAGGGGTAGAAAGACTGTGGTCCTCAAGTGGTTAAAGAGGATTTGGATGCTTTCCTTGCATTGAAGGACATTCGTGGCTATAATTACTAATTCCCAGCAGAGCTGATCCAGGGATTTTATCTGACTGTTACCTGGAGTTGGGAAGGATTTTTTTCCCTTTAACCTTCTTAGCGGTATGGACGAGCTCAGCTCGTCCATTACCACCGGAGGGCGCCGCTCAGGCCCCGCTGGGCCGATTTTCAATTTTTTTTTCAAACACGCAGAAAGCACTTTGCTTGCTGCGTGTTGGTTCCGATGTGCCGCTATCCGCCGCGTAACTGCCGCCCCCCCCGCTGAGACCCCTGCGCAGCCTGGCCAATCAGTGCCAGGCAGCGCTGCGGGGTGGATCGGAACGCCGGATGACGGCACGACGTCGATGACGTCATCACGATGGCGACGGGGGAAGCCCGTCAGAACGGGATTTCCTTATGGGCGATTGCGCCGGCGGCGATCAAAGGGGTGGGAGGGTTAGCGCAGGGAGGGGGGCATCATGTAGCTAGCGCTAGGCTAGCTACATGATAGTAATACTGCTACGCATGCTACGCATGGTTAAAGGACACCTGAAGTGGGAGGTATATGGTGACTTCCATATGTATTTCCCTTTAAACAATACCAATAGCCTGGCAGTCCTGCTGATCTATTTTGGCTGCTGTAGTGTCTGAATAACACCAGAAACAAGCATGCAGCTTATCTTGTCAGGGTCTGTGGCTAAAAGTATTATAGGCAGAGGATCAGCAGACTGGTATTGCTTAAGCATAAATAAATATGGCAGCCTCCATATTCCTCTTGCTTTAATTACCCTTTAGCCAAAGTCTTGTAAGGGTTTTGTGTCTCCCCTACATCATTTGCAATATGTGAGGGTGCAGGAGAGAAAGGGACCTAATGTTTATTTATTTATTTATTTATTTGTTTGTTTTTACTTTTCTGGTTGGACTTGATGGGCTAATGTCCTTTTTAACTAAACTAACTATGAAATTATATAATTAATGATATCCATATATGATATATTTACATTCTCATAAAAATATCATTGATTGAGGTGTTTTTTTTAAGAGAGAATAGTTCTGGGAAGGGAAAAAAATAGTATATAGAGCTGGCTGGTGATTATATTTTCAAAATACACATTGATATAATTAGTACCTCTATACCCCTCCCCCCCCCCCCCAATAAATAAATAAATAAATATATCATTAAATAAAAATAAATAAATAACATGCCCTTAAACTTTGTCTGAGGTGATTTTACTGCTTCTATGTAAGGTTTAGAATGCAGGCTTAGAAAGCCATTGAATTTTGATTAACTTTAATAAGCTTATTGAGTATGAAAGAATGTTATTCTCTGTTTACTAAACTTTAGGAAATTGGTTTCTGCCTGACCCATTTATTTGTAAGACTTTATTCGATTAGCATAATAAGTATGTTTTTTACTGCATTTTCATGACTATGTCGCATTGTCTTAAATCTCTTATTATCTTACTCATATCTGAATTCAGAATAAAGAATGGACAATATATTAAATTCGTAAGCCGTTAAAACATAAGTCAAAAATCAAATAAACAAACACTTCAGTACAGTAACCAACATGCTGTAAATCCAGTGTGTGCATTTCAGCCAAGTGCAACATTTAAATCAACTCCATTCTGCAAGATACAGCGGTAGCATACCATTAAATATTTGTTTTGGCAAAAACTTATGTAACATGAATAAAAAGACCATCAAAAGGAACAGAAACAAAATTGACTTAATTAAAAATAAACCTTCAGGGTATTCAGTAGCTTTATTATATTTATCGCTGCACACTTAATAACTCACACTTTTAGAACATAGGAATGCAAACTTATTTGTTATTATTGCTGGTTCATTGATTTTTTTATGTTGTAAACTGATGAGAAAAACAATTGTATCTATCCTCCTTCTCCTAAAAATGACTTATTTAGATAGGCCACCGTTTTATTTTATATTTAAAACTAGTTTTTATGCTTTTACTGTTTTATTGTCTCTGCTCAGTGACACCTTTACTGAAGTATGCTAGAGCTCAATTCTATGAATTATTGATCCTTTTTATCTCTTTCCTGCTCTCAGAAGCTATTTACTGACAGGAAAGTATTTTATGGCTGTAATTCCTTATCAGGGTTATGCTATAGTCTGACCCAGTCCTGAGCTGGACAGAAACTGTCACTTGCATACCTGATAACTCTTTCAGGCAGAGAAAGGAACAAAGGAACACAGCCTAGTTATTTGTGTGCTTGGCACTGTACATACACACGTCTATCTCATCATGTCACATATCACTTCAGGTTGTCCTTTAAATTAGGAACAAAGTTTGATATATGTTTACAGTTCTTACCCATTAACTAACTGGAAAACATTTAAAGGGGTTCTCTTGACCTTTTAAAAAACAAAAACTGCCACTTACCTAGAGCTTCTATCGGCCCCCTGCAGCTGAAATGTCCCGCACCATCCTCCTCTGATGCGCCGCTCCCCGCCGCCGGCACCGCTGTAATTATTCATCTAACTAGACAAATAGAAGTGTGTCTGCACGGCTGTGGCTTGCTCCCGCGTCTGTCAGCGGAAGCTTACTGCCCAGGTGCAGTACAGCAAAAGTTCGTACTGTGCCTGCGCAGTAAGCTCTCGCTGACATGCACGGGAGCGAGCATGCGCGCGGCCACAGCCACGCAGCCGTGCTTCTATTCGTCTAGTTAGATAAATAGTTACACCGGGAACGGCACATCGAAAGAGGACGGCGCGGGACATTCCAGCTGCAGGTGGCCGATAGAAGCCCCAGGTAAGTGTCCGTTTTTATTTTTTAAAAGTTTAAGAGAACCCCTTTAAAGTGAAAGAAAGGTGATGCTTTACTTCAGATGATAACTCCGTAAGCAACGGTAGGTTCCAGTTAAGGGTTAAAAAGTCTAGGGACTTTGCTTTTTTTAATCCTAGAGACTTCTTTATTGAACTTTAAAGAGGTACTATCAAAGGAACTGTCATTCTGTAAACTCCACATACCTATAGAGCTTTTAGCCAGCAACAATAGAAAGTTTTTCAGAAGTCTGTGATCACAGCCTGTGTGAAGGGAATACCTTGTGTATCAGCTTTTTGTAAGAAAGTCAGCGATGGATTGCAGGTCTGTACTATTTGAATAAGTGTCACTTCCCTGCCTTTATTCACAGAGGAATGATTTACTGTTTGTTTCTACCTTGCTTACACACACTTCTTTTTCACAGAATAGCTGAGAGATTTTTCAGCTACAGAGAAAGGATCTTACTTTATTTATGTACTTTGATGCTTACACCCACCATTCAGAATGAGCTCTTCCTGGCTGCAATCTCTGTTTACTTTACACTGGCTGAGACAGAGAGACGCAGGAGCAGCTGATGAGTTATTTACACACTATTGGATGCTACATTTCTGCTTTCTATCATTCTGAAGATATTTCAATCACAGGATCACAGACAGTGAGGACTGTTTCTGTATGCTGGATGTGCTGAATACAGTCCTCCATAGTAATGCCCACAGTGATATCTGTAAATGTTATATTTATTTCACATAAAAAATGAAAAGATGAAAAAGCCTTTGTATTGCTATTTGCTAGTAATTACTAGAGATGTATGCGGCATTTAGAATTTTAGTTAACTTTGATAGTTGTGCTTCAAAGAAAGACTCTCTTCTGTTCACAAAACCTTTCCAGGTGGAGGTAAATGTGTAAGATGAATTACTGCTAAACATATTCAAATAACTAATGTGATTAAAAAACACATAATGTAATAAAAAAAAACAGAGCAAGGCCATGTCATAGAGAATGTGTTTGCGACTAAAAGTTAGGTGGTCATTATCTGAACATTCATGTCTGTAGTTGCTCCTGATTGTGGCTGGATAGTGTAATGGTTAAGGGCTCTGCCTCTGTCACAGGAGACTGGGGTTTGAATCTCGGCTCTGCCTGTTCAGTAAGCCTGCACCTATTCAGTAAGGAGTTTCTTGGGCAAGTCTCCTTAAAGCGGAATATAACCCTGCATTTCAACTTTGCTCTAAAACATTATTTACAGTATATTATATGCAACCAGCATTTTTTTTTAATAGACCAGCATTGGAAGGGTTACACAGGGCTTTAAAGTTCCTGGAGATTTCTGCAGACGCATCCGAAGCTCAGATAGTTACATTTTGTTTACATAAATGTATCTAAGTGTTGAATGTGACTCATCTCTCTGACTGAGCTGGAGGACACACCAAAGTGTGTAACATTCAACACTTAGATACATTTATGTAAACAAAATGTAACTATCTGAGCTTCGGATGCGTCTGCAGAAATCTCCAGGAACTTTAAAGCTCTGTGTAACTCTTCCAATGCTGGTCTATTAAAAAAAAAATGCTGGTTGCATATCATATACTGTAAATAATGTTTTAGAGCAAAGTTGAAATGCAGGGTTATATTCCGCTTTAACACTGCTACTGCCTATAGAGTGTACTGCCTAGTGGCTGCAGCTCTGGCGCTTTGAGTCCGCCAGGTTAAAAGCGCAATAAAATGTTCTGTGTTTGTTTGTTTGATTGTACCAGAACACTTGTGGCTTTTTTTTAAACAAGAAAAAATGTGGTACGCCGTGTTGGAGTTTTCCTTGCCAGTTACTATTGTATTCCTTTAACGCAGCGTATTACAGGAGATTTCCTGCCCCTCCATAGGAAAATATATGAACAGTTGGCCAAACTGGCAGAGCATGTATGTATGTGTGTGGTGCTCATTGGGTTACTGTATTTTAAGGTGGACCTGAACTCTTGCACAGGACAGAAGGAAAACAGAGAGAAATGCACCCTGTATGTATTTAGAGAGTTTAGCCTGTCTAATTCCCCCTCATCTGTGTCTAATCACAAGATGTAATTTGATTCCTCAGCTGTGTCAGCTGACTGCCATGTCAGAGAAGCTAATTTGAAATCTCATGATGTTAACAATATGTCTGCTTCCATGAAAGCAGGGAGGAGACATACTGTAGATTTATGGAAGGATTTGTATCAGTTGCAACAAAAAAGGTTTTCCTTTAAAGGTTATTATACTGTTGCTTATCTTTTAGAGCAGACAGTTCTAGTGTATATTTATATTGTACATTTGTTTATTTGCCTGAGTTTAGATATAAAAGTAATGACCTTTCTTTTCGCTGTCCTGTGTACATGCTTGAAATGACTGCATGTCTGGGGTTAACTGGCAAATGATACAATCACTAATCCAGGATTCCAGATCAGAAAAATGAAATGTATGCATCAGCAAAGCTTTTCCCTAATCCTCAATAAGCACAGTCTGATGCCAAATTATGTATAGAAATGCAGCCTTTGGGAAAGCTAAGTTATTAATTGATCTGGGAAACCACAGAGACACGATGTATAAAACCACATATTAATTTACAGCCAATTACATCATTTCTCTCTTTTAACATTTGCTAATGATCCTGCAAGATAGGACTGCAATTCCACTGCGGAACTTGTGATTAAAGCACAAGTTTTTGTAGCCTAAAATGTGCAGAATAAACAGATAACGTATTTACAAACTGCTCTAGCTCCAAGTCTTCATAGGAGCAGTCCTCTCAAACCTCAGATCTTTTAACAGATTCCTTTGATGCTGGCACACAAGAATGTATTGGAAAAGGGCAGTTAGTCTGGTGGGGGAGAGTTTTACACATCAGAACATGATCTTTGGAACATTGGCAGAATTCTCACCAAAGCAGTTGTGATTTCTTTAGAGTAAAATAAACCCTTTTCTGTCTTCCCCTACCTATTACACACAGGCAACTTTTGCAGCATTTATGGACAGAGTATGTAACATGGGCTGCTTGGTGGCATAGTGGTTTGGACTCTTGCCTTGCAGCGCTGGGTCCCCAATTCAAAATCCCAGCACGGGCACTATCTGCACTGAGTTTGTATGTTCTCCCCGTGTCTGCATAAGTTTCCTCCGGGCACTCTGGTTTCCTCATGCACCCCCCAAAAATAATTTGAGGAAGACAGTTTGGATGTTTATAGTACAATCTAGGGATAAATGGATGCTGGCTGTGAGTTCTCTGCAACTATAGAAGTTAATGCTTTAGCTTTCATTGGCATGCTATAGCAAACTTACTGCTGCACAAGATGTAATTCAGCCACGTAGCAATTCACACCTCTTTACCACTGGATTTCAGTATAAAACCTCTAGTGCATGCATGAAAATAGGTGAAATACATTTAAAAAATAAAAATATTTTTTACAATATTCATTTATAGATTACTAGCTGATGCCCGGTTATGTACAGTATTTGGCTGGTGTTGGCTCCACCCACTTTTTCTAACCCAGCACACAAATACTCAATGACCAAGTTTGTGAGCTTTGTTGTCTTTGGCATCAATAATTTGCACTGAAATTAAACAAATCTGATTGGTTGGGGCTTCACCCCCTTTTCTGAATTTGAACCTTAGTCACTCAATGACCAACTGTACCAGGTTTGAGGCTTGTGCTATTAACAGTGCAAAAATGGCAGCAATGAAATATTCCCCTTGAAAATCAATAGGTGAATTTGATAGGCTTTTGTAGGCTCCACCCACTTTTCTGAATATTAATCCCAGTCACCCAGTGGCCAACTGTGCAAATTTTGAGAACCCTATCATTAACAGTGTAAGAATGGCTGCAGTTTACATTTCCCCAGTGAAATTTGTATTTGTCTCTACCCACTTTTTGGTTATGGGGATAAAATGTATCCTATATGTTATTCCAGGTAACGTACTATGTGTGTGCCAAATTTCATTCAAATCCGTTAAGCCATTGTTACATTATTGAGTAACAAACACCCACACATCCAAACTTTTGCATTTATAATATTTGTGAGATTTAGTTAGTATTTGCCCATTGTAAAATCTTTCCTCTCCCTGATTTACATTCTGAAATGTATCACTGGGGGGTGACATCTTTAGTTCTGCCAGGTGATCCATACAGAATGTTCATTACTGAGAGTTCTATGCATAGAGGTAGATATTGCTTTCTTGGCAGTTGGAAAAAGCCATTATTTCCCACATTGCAACAAGGTTCACAGACTACTAACTGTCAGGACCATGGTCATGATATCACACTGAGGGAGGGGTTTCACCACAACAATATCAGCCATACAGATCCCAGCGATGAGCCATTCAAGAAAACAAAAAGATTTCTCATGGGAAAAGGGGCATCAGCTACTAATTGGGATGAAGTTCAGTCCTTGGTTAAAGTTCCTCTTTAAATGTGTGAACCTAATTACATTAGGGCATATTCACAAAGCTTTCTTAAAATTGCCATCCGCAGGTAGAAAAATCAATCCAACCCACTATACAAAAGGGTAAAAGTGGCGGCCAGTATAGATAAAACCAATTTAAATCAATAAAACGTAAAAAGAGGGAGGTGGCTTACCTCAAGGATGGCACGATAAAAAGTATGCGAAACACACTTTTATTACATTATGGTTACACGTTTCCTGGGAACCGATACCCACTTCCTCAGGCCATTATTAAGTACCAGCTATAGCTTCTGTTGAGCTTTGAGTGCCTCTTAGTGCATTGTACACACACACCCCCATTTGGAAGGTGGGCCCCAACTTGTGTCCACCAAGGCTATCCCGATTTTCCTACAAGAGTGGTCTGGTCCACCCCAGTGGAGATTAGTTTTCTCCATATGCCAGATCAGTTGGTTGCCCTTTTAGCAACCCAGTTTTGTGAATATTCAATCATCAATTTTATTGCGAACATCCAGAATTATCAATACTACAACATTAAAGGTCTCAATTCACTAAGCAGTTTAGAGTAGTCTACTGCTGTTTTTTTTCGTCTACTGATGGTTTGGTGTAAATCAGCTGCATCAAAAGGGAATTCACTAATAATTACCAAATTATTTAGACCTGTTTTTAGACCTGGCCTAAAACATTTGGTAATTAGGTCGGTAAAACAGGGGAAATTATCAAAAGATGCAATTCACAAACGAGTAGCTATGAATGACAGAAATCAGCTGGTCTAATCTCTGTCAGAAAAAGTGGGCATGGTTACTCCTTGTTTGCCTTTGTGAATTGCATCTTTTGATCATTTCCCCTGCTTTACCGACCTAATTACTGAATGTTTTAGACCAGGTCTAAAAACAGGTCTAAAACATTACACCAAACCATCAGTAGACTAGTCTAAACTGCTTAGTGAATCATCTTATCTTTCAAAGTTGTGCCAATCCACCATACTTATTAAATACTTTCTAAATAAATCATCAACATTTTCTAGCATGTCTGGCAAATTTAAAGATGGAAATTTGATCACTTCGAGCAATTATTAGGGCATTTAGGTATCGAGGGACTTGTACTGTTTAGAATATGTGTGTTTAGAATTTGTGAATTCTCACATATGCATCACAAAGTGTATTTAGTAAATCCCTCTCCTTGACTCACTAGGTGCACAGAAATGTTTTGTGGTATTACAGATATATCTGCAGAAACCTTGTTCTACTAACTGAACAGCAGTGTCAGCTTTTAGCAAATGAAGTCTCTGTCTAAGTCACTTTAAAGCGCTGCCATTTATTAATCCATTCCTGAATGAAACATTTACCGACAGTAGCTGTTACAATTGCAGAGACCTTCTCTGCATCTGGTGTCCCAGGAGACTCAATTTTTCCCATTCTCTGTGTTAAACAGATTCATTAGTAAGGTAAGAGCAGAAGAATACTCTGTTGCCTTGACACTCAAGCTTTTGCAGCAAACAGGGGACGAACATAAAAGCAGACTTAGTAAATTCCTACCAACTTACTGCATTTAGCACATATTAGAAAGTTTAATAAGGTTAACACAGTCTTCATCATGCAATAGCCTTGGAGGCTGATTAAACAAGTAATTATATTAGAAAACAAAATACAGCAGATACGACCATAATGTTAAATAATGTCACCATCTCAGGAGAAAACTAGTTTATGGAACATCTTTTGCAAAACACAACCAAATTTCTCCTTATTGCAATGACTGAAGTCAGAGGTTTACATACACTCATGGATAATTATTAAAAACTGACTTTGTCACGCTACAGATTTTATGGTAGCAAACTACCGTATATACTCGCACATAAGCTGACTCGCATATAAGCCGACTCCCCAACTTTTCCCTCAGAAATGAGGAAAAAGAGATTGACTCTCAAATAAGCCGCCCCCACCCACAGTATAAATTGCCAGATGTGCCCCCATATGAGGTATTCCCAATATGCAACAAATTGCCACGGGTAAACTTGAACCATAAATGCAAATAAATAGAAAAACAACAGCCAGAAAGTGCATATAATAGCAGCTGAAAAAAATAGAAAGTGCCAGTGCTCAAGAAATAAATAAAGCTGAAAACCAGCCATGATTAAAAGAAACACCAATGTGCAATTGTACAATAATTGTGCTATAAAGTGCAGAGTGCATTAAATAGCTATTATAAAACTGGGAAAGTGCTTGGGCTTAATGAATTGATAGCTGTCCGAACAGCCAATGTCACAAGATGCACAGTTTAACATCCACAGTGAATACAAGCTCCGAATAAAAAGACAAACCACCCACCACAGCATTAGTAGAAACAAGCTTTCCACATAGATTAACTGAGGATGGATTTAGAAGAACCAGCTTACCATCAGAAAATGAGAATGTGCCGTGTCAAGCGTTCCCAACCAGGAAGTGCTTCCTTAACCACCGGCGGTGACACATCACCTCTCTCGCTACAGTAGCACAGGTCAGTCTTGGGGGGATAGGGGGCACGGACACAGCGGGGAGCAGGAAGCATTGCTTTCCTGCAACTCCACACATGAGAGAAGCGCCCCGCACATCCCCAACCTGGAAGTGTATCTAACAAATGATGCAGACTGGCGCTGACAAATGATGCTGCTCATTCTGGGGGCACAGGTCACACTTGCATCGCACACTCACCATGTTGCAATGCAGGGATGGAGGACAACATACGCATCGGTAATTCGGCACGTGTAGGATCCGGCTACATAATGCCTTCCACTGCACTGCCGCTTCTGCGATCCAAATGACGAGGCTGTTCCGGGGGCACAGGTCAGGACACGGACGCAGCGGGAAGCCGGCAAGTGCAGGATCCTGCTGCACTATGCGTTCCACTGCACTGCCGGCTCTGCAATCCATACTGATACACTTCTGGGGTAATCGCACAATATGTTCTGCTCTTAAAGCACCCACTGACATCATAGTGACTCGCATATAAGCCGAAGGCGGGACTTCTGCACACTTTTTGGTGCTCAAAAATGCGGCTTATATGCGAGTATATACGGTATACATTTTGCACATCATTTAAGACATCTACTTTGTGCAGGGAAATGGTTTTTTTCTAGAAAAATAGCAACACGCACACCATGCTTGATTCAATTGCTAATAAATTTATATTACAAAAAAGTGACCCACATAGATCTCACAATAAATACAGAAAAATGACAAAATGTATAGACATAATCACAAATGTCAATTGAACAATCATAGTTTCCATACCAGTACATAAATAGAAAATAGGGCACAACCTGGATGCTGTAATGTGCGCTACAAATTCCACTACTGCACGAATAAAGACCCAGCACAATTAGTGCTTAGATTAACAACAATAGAATGATCCAGGTTAGAATAATCAAAATAGTCAATGTCCCTTCAAGGGATCAGAAATAAACTGCTGCAGACTGTAGCAACCTTTTAACAGTTTAAATAAGAGGACTGCAGCACAAGAGGAGGTGCTGCCACCCCCAGACATTACCCAAACGTCGGCGTTTCGGATACAATCCTTTTTCAATGGGTTATTTAAGGCGGTACGGGATGTGCAACTGAAGCTTGGCAGCATGGCAGTGAGGCAGCGTCCTGTGTTCCACTGCACTGCCGGCTCTGCGATCCATACTGATACACTTCTGGGGGAATCGCACAATATGTTCTGCTCTGCAAGCACCCACTGACATCATAGTGACTCGCATATAAGCCGAAGGGGGGACTTTGAGCACTTTTTTGTGCTGAAAAATTCGGCTTATATGCGAGTATATACGGTATACATTTTGCACATCATTTAAGACATCTACTTTGTGCAGGGAAAGGGTTTTTTCCCCCTACTAATGTTTACAAGCAGATTATTTAACTTTTTATTGGATTTATCACTATTTCTCTAGGTTATGAGTTTACATACACTTTGATAACTATGCCTTTAACCACTTCAGTTCCAGCAGTCTCTGGCCCCTTAAGGACCTGGACCAGAGACTGCTGGTGCAAAAATGCGGCTTACCGGTGTCACACCGCAAGGACCCATCGCTCTCACCGTTCATGTCGCTCTCCTGTCGCTGAAACCCATTTGCTCTGCCATCGCTATGACATCAGAAATCAGAGCTCCGTGAGCCAGTCTGGACCCAATCACATTGGCTCACAGGGTTAGGAGCCAATGAAATCGGCTCCTTACTGGCTCACGGAGGTCTGCTGCCTTAGTGATGGTAAAGCGAGTGGCCTGCAATGATGATCAGTAGTACGCGGTGCAGAAATTGAAGTCTATGCCCTGGCAGGGATAAGTGGTCCCAAACGGCATGGATTTCAGTTAGGTCGGTCAGGAAGCGGTTAAACAGCTTGGAAAATTCCGTAAAATAGCTTTTACATATCGATGTAAACTTCTATCTTATTTTATCTATAATAATACAGCAGGATTTTTTACTCCCAGAAGTCTGCACAAAACTTAAAGTCAGATTGTAAGTAACCTAAACATTGTCCTGCAGTAGGTATTGTATCTTACAAGAGATACTCACCTGAACTGAAAGGGATATGGGAGTCAGCCCTCTTTATTCTTTTTCACAAGATACCAAGCTCTTTATAGTTATGAAGCTTATCTTAGGGCTGATTCACACTAACAGCACTTTTTTAATCACCAGTGATTTGCAAAGCTCTTGCTAATGTATTCAGTTACACTGATGGAAGATATTCCCTTCCAAAATGGATTGCATGCAAAAAGCATTCTGTTTTAAACCCTTTCACCAGTGCTGAGGTTCTCTTAGTTCAAAAGGGTACCTACTGAACCCCCACCTGTCAGCAAGGAAGCAGACATTTCATGCTCTAGAACCTGAGATTCGTACTGAGGCCCTGCAGTAGGTATTGTATCATACGTGAGCTGCTGAAAGGAGTCATTAGGTAAAAAAAGGAGCCCCCCGCTCTGTTTACCCGAGGCTTCCTTCAGCCCCTTGCATCTGACATGTCCCATGCCACAGCTCCACGCTCAGCCGCCGGCCCGGAGTCCCCGCCGCTGCAGAGGGCCGACTTCAAGGTCGTCTCTACTGCGACTGCACGAGCGCCGGTGTCAATCAAGCCCACGTTGTCCACAGTGTACTGCGCAGGCACAGAACTACTGCATCTGCGCAGTACACCACGGACAACGTGGACTTGATTGACAGCAGGCGCACTAGAGGAGGTCACCCTGTGCACCGGCAGAGACCTCAGGCTGGAGGGTGAGTGCAGAGCTGCGGCGTTGGACACGTCAGCTGCAAGGGGCTGTATGAAGCCCCGAGTAAGTAGTGCGGGGGGAGGGGGACATTTGCCTGATGACTCCTTTACTGTACCTGAACGGAAAGGGATATGGGGCAGCCGTATTTATTCTCTTTCACAGTTAAGAAGTGTATCATAGGGCTGGTTCGCACTTACTGAGCTTTTTAAGCGCCAGTGATTTGAAAAGCTCTTGCTATTGTAATGCTATAGGGTATTTTTAAACCAGCTCATCACTCAAAGTGAGAACATGCACATAGCATTACATTAGCAAGAACTTTTCAAATTAATGGTGCTTAGAAAATAGGGCTGGTAGTGTGAACCAGCCCTAAGGCAAATAACGTAGTTAGCATAGAGGCTGTGGAGCCGCTCGATTTCTTATAGAAGCCAATGGAAAAAAGATAAGAAAAACGAGTGGAAGATAAGAGAATAGAGAAGAAAATCGAATGGTTAATAGATTGCGCGCCGAATCCAATGCAAAAAACATATTGTGTAATCCCAGCATAAGAGAGAAGTCAGAGCACCCAATCTGCATGCTTGATCTGGGTCATGTGACTCAGAAAGCATTAAAAAGAGGTCTGAAAGTCTTTAGAGTGCTTCAACATGGACTTCAAATTTATCAGCTGCCGGAAACAATGGTCCTCAATCGACTGATTGTTCTGTAAACAGTCTGGCACTTAGATAAAATGATCAGGCCTTCTTGATGTCTCTGATCTAGTAATCAATACACACCATCACC
Source organism: Hyperolius riggenbachi (assembly GCF_040937935.1). NCBI lineage: Eukaryota > Metazoa > Chordata > Amphibia > Anura > Hyperoliidae > Hyperolius > Hyperolius riggenbachi. The sequence goes on from NC_090646.1 coordinate 541,873,507, forward strand.
ACACTTCACGTTGGTGCAGACGTGCCAGATATTCTGACAGAAAAAACTTTCATAAACTGCTCAATTCATCTCCAAGCCTGTTATTACAAAGCATAGTATCAGTTACAGCCAGACAAATAGCTTTTTCTGAAGTTAGTTTGAAGTGACACCTTCCACATTTTTCTCAGTTTAGGCTTCCTTAAAGGACAACAGAAGAGAGAAGAATATAGAGGCTGCCATATTTATTTCCTTTTAATCAATACCAGTTGCCTGGCAGCCCTGCTGATCTATTTGAGTGCAGTAGTATCTGAATGAGATCAGAAGCAAGGATGCAGCTACTCTTTCAGAACTGACAATAGAAACACCTGATCTGCAGCATGCTTGTTTGGGGTCTTTGACTAAAAGTATTAGAGGCAGATGTTCAGCATGATGCCAGGCAACTGGTATTGTTTAAAAGGAAATACATATTCATATCCCTCTCGCTTCAGTTTTCAGTCTTTAAAATAGTTTTGTACCACTAAAGGATGTTGGGGCCACAGTTACGCTTATCACAACACAGAGACTGATCATGTGATAATAACAAAGGCAGAAGCTTCTACTATGCTATATACTATTATCACTTCAGTATTGTGGTGATAGTGAGTCAGAATGGACTGCCACTGGAGGGTCTAGGGTTTAGCATCTGTAGGAAACAAACTTGTAAATTAACTATTTAATGACCGCGTTATGCCAATTGGCATGAACGCAGCGGCGGCCCCAGGACTGCCTAACGCCAATTGGTGTGCAGTCCTGGGGGCGTATTTTGCTGGGGATCGTGCTTCGATCGCTGCTAGGAGACTGTTGGATGGCGAAATGTACAAACTACAATGTACAATGCTGCATTCTAAAGCAGCGCTGTACTGGGGACAGCCGTGTCACTCGGCTGTCCCCTGGGGAAGCACAGGAACGACTGGCTCTCATAGGCTGATGCCTATGACAGCCGATTGCGGTGATTGGCTGGCAGGGGGAGGGAGGGAAAAAATAATAATAAAGAAATAGGGAATTTTAATTAAAAAACAACAACAAATAAATATATAAATATACAAACAAACATGCAGTGATCAGAGCCCACCAACAGAAAGCTCTGTTCATGGGCAGAAAAGGGGGGGATCACTTGTGTGCTGACTTATACGGCTCTGCAGCGAGCACTTAAAGCCTCAGAGCCCTAATTAGTAAAAAAACACCTGGTAACTAGGGGGGAATAAACCTGTGGTCCTCAAGTGCTTAATCATGGGCCTTGCCAACTTGCTACATGCACGCCACCATAATTTTCACAGTAACTGCTCACATGCATCGATTAATTTGGGAAAAACAATGGCACACACATACAGTACATACATGCGTACACACTGGAAGACAAAATAAAATCGTTGGTTGATTTTCTGAGCAGCATCACATTCTTCATAGAGGCCCAGTGCACACCAAAACCCGCTAGCAGATCCGCAAAATGCTAGCAGATTTTTAAACGCTTTTTTATATTTTTCTGAGGCGTTTTGCTAGCGTTTTGTGGATTGCTGCTGCGGGTTTCAGGGTAGTACATTTCATATATTGTTACAGTAAAGCTGTTACTAAACAGCTTCTGTAACAAAACCAGCTGGCAAACCGCTCTGATCTGCCGTTTTTCAGAGCGGTTTGCGTTTTTCCTATACTTAACATTGAGGCAGAAACGCCTCCGCAATCCAAAAAATGCCTCACCCCGGGAGGATTCGTTTGTGCAAAACTCCTCCCGCTCTGGTGTGACCCACCCCATTGAAATACATTGACCAAGCGTATCTGCAGCCACAAGCGGCTGCAAAAACGCCCAAAAACCCGCTCGGTGTGCACCAGCCCTAAGCAGCATTTTTTATATTTTATATTTTTATGAACCAAAAATTTTGAACCACTATCTTTCATGAAAAACAGTAAGTAATAAAAAATAGTAATAATAAAAATAATGAATAATATTACACCACAGTGCAAAAAAAGAGCTAGTAAGACAATAAGGAATGAAATGCTGCATTGCAAAACAATCTGTGTTGCATGACGCTGTGTCAATGTCTCTTCTATATGGCATATTAACGTGCTTTGCCCTGAAAGTTGTAGAAAATATAATGAACATTTAATTGAATTATTTTGCCTGCAGGGAGCTAAAGCAATAGGGCCAAAGGGCCAAATGCGAAATAAATATTAAAACAACATGGTATATTTTGATAACTATTAAAAAAATCCCTGAAATAAGGCTGCAGGGCAAGCTGATTCGCTTGATAATATAGCTACATCAAAATTATTTTTTTCTGGTATATAAAAAAAAGCTGACATTTCGCTAGCACCAACATGATGGCTGTTATCTGGTACACTATCTGATTTTATTCAGTGCTGCAAATGTATATAGGAAGTCGTAAACTTAAAGTGACACTTCAGTAAAAATAAACTAATGAGATAAATAACTGTATCTATCCTCCTTCTTCTAAAAATGACTTTTAGATGTCCCACAGTTTTATGTTATGCTTAAAAACTTAAAAAAAGTAAATTTATTGTTTTGTCTCAGGTCAATGAAACAGTCTGTCCCATATCTCAGAGTGCTAAAATATATGAACTATTTACCCTTTTGTCAATCCCATACTCTCAGAAGCTCAGTTCTCTGCCAGGAAAGCTGTAATTCCTTATAAGTGAAGGAGGCCATTGTCCGACTGGGTTCCGACTGGAGAAAAGCTGTCAGTTCCATAGCTGAATATCAACTCTTTCAGGTAGAGAAAGTAGAAAAGCAACACAGCGTATTTATTTGTGTGCTTACCACAGTAAATACACATGTCTATCTCAACATTTCACATGTCACTTAAGCTTCCCTTTAACTATGTGTTGCATACTGGATTATTGCAAGTATTCCAGCCATGGCTGCAGACTGCAGAGCTGCAGCTGAATGTGAGAGAAGGAAGAGGGCAGGGCCGGGGGGGGGGGGGGGGGTGGGAGCATGCAGGTAGAGGTAGATTAATTCTAGGATTAAAAGGGTAGAACAGTGTCGGACTGGGAGGTGGAAAAACTGAGGAAAACCACCTGCTGGCCAATCAGCAGTAACCCTGTGTTATCACTCCCAACTAGTGTTGGGCGAACAGTGTTCGCCACTGTTCGGGTTCTGCAGAACATCACCCTGTTCGGGTGATGTTCGAGTTCAGCCGAACACCTGATGGTGCTCGGCCAAACCGTTCGGCCACATGGCCGAACTAAGAGCGCATGGCCGAACATTCCCCGAACGTTCGGCTAGCGCTGTGATTGGCCGAACGGGTCACGTGGTTCGGCCCCCGAACGCGCTCTGATTGGCCGAACGGGTCACGTTGTTCGGCCCGAACGCGCTCTGATTGGCCGAACGGTCACGTGGTTCGGGTAAATAAATACCCGAACCACATCATATCTCCGCCATTTGTCTGTGGGTTTAGCTTTGGGTAGGCAGGCAGGGTAGTTCGCGCTCCAGCCACGCTAGCCAGGGTCCCCCCAGTCATTGTGTGTCGCTGCTGGGAACAGTAGTACACCGCTCGCTCAGCCACACTATATAGCATTGTGTGTACTGCCACTGTGTACCTCGCTCAGCCACGCTATATATAGCATTGTTTACTGCCACTGTGTGTACACGGCTCAGCCAGACTATATAGCATTGTGTGTACTGCCACTCTGTGTACACCGCTCAGCCAGACTATATAGCATTGTTTACTGCCACTCTGTGTACACCGCTCAGCCAGACTATATAGCATTGTTTGCTGCCACTCTGTGTACACCGCTCAGCCAGACTATATAGCATTGTGTGTACTGCCACTCTGTGTACACCGCTCAGCCAGACTATATAGCATTGTGTGTACTGCCACTGTGTGTACACCGCTCAGCCAGACTATATAGCATTGTGTGTACTGCCACTGTGTGTACACCGCTCAGCCAGACTATATAGCATTGTTTACTGCCACTGTGTGTACACGGCTCAGCCAGACTATATAGCATTGTGTGTACTGCCACTCTGTGTACACCGCTCAGCCAGACTATATAGCATTGTTTACTGCCACTCTGTGTACACCGCTCAGCCAGACTATATAGCATTGTGTGTACTGCCACTCTGTGTACACCGCTCAGCCAGACTATATAGCATTGTGTGTACTGCCACTGTGTGTACACCGCTCAGCCAGACTATATAGCATTGTGTGTACTGCCACTGTGTGTACACCGCTCAGCCAGACTATATAGCATTGTTTACTGCCACTGTGTGTACACGGCTCAGCCAGACTATATAGCATTGTTTACTGCCACTCTGTGTACACCGCTCAGCCAGACTATATAGCATTGTGTGTACTGCCACTCTGTGTACACCACTCAGCCAGACTATATAGCATTGTTTACTGCCACTGTGTGTACACGGCTCAGCCAGACTATATAGCATTGTGTGTACTGCCACTCTGTGTACACCGCTCAGCCAGACTATATAGCATTGTTTATTGCCACTCTGTGTACACCGCTCAGCCAGACTATATAGCATTGTGTGTACTGCCACTCTTTGTACACCGCTCAGCCAGACTATATAGCATTGTGTGTGCTGCCACTGTGTGTACACCGCTCAGCCAGACTATATAGCATTGTGTGTACTGCCACTGTGTGTACACCGCTCAGCCAGACTATATAGCATTGTTTACTGCCACTGTGTGTACACGGCTCAGCCAGACTATATAGCATTGTTTACTGCCACTCTGTGTACATTGCTCAGCCAGACTATATAGCATTGTGTGTACTGCCACTCTGTGTACACCGCTCAGCCAGACTATATAGCATTGTTTACTGCCACTCTGTGTACACCGCTCAGCCAGACTATATAGCATTGTGTGTACTGACACTCTGTGTACACCGCTCAGCCAGACTATATAGCATTGTGTGTACTGCCACTGTGTGTACACTGCTCAGCCAGACTATATAGCATTGTGTGTACTGCCACTGTGTGTACACCGCTCAGCCAGACTATATAGCATTGTTTACTGCCACTGTGTGTACACGGCTCAGCCAGACTATATAGCATTGTGTGTACTGCCACTCTGTGTACACCGCTCAGCCAGACTATATAGCATTGTGTGTACTGCCACTCTGTGTACACCGCTCAGCCAGACTATATAGCATTGTTTACTGCCACTCTGTGTACACCGCTCAGCCAGACTATATAGCATTGTGTGTACTGCCACTCTGTGTACACCGCTCAGCCAGACTATATAGCATTGTGTGTACTGCCACTGTGTGTACACCGCTCAGCCAGACTATATAGCATTGTGTGTACTGCCACTGTGTGTACACCGCTCAGCCAGACTATATAGCATTGTGTGTACTGCCACTCCGTGTACACCGCTCAGCCAGACTATATAGCATTGTTTACTGCCACTCTGTGTACACCGCTCAGCCAGACTATATAGCATTGTTTACTGCCACTCTGTGTACACCGCTCAGCCAGACTATATAGCATTGTGTGTACTGCCACTCTGTGTACACCGCTCAGCCAGACTATATAGCATTGTGTGTACTGCCACTGTGTGTACACCGCTCAGCCAGACTATATAGCATTGTGTGTACTGCCACTGTGTGTACACCACTCAGCCAGACTATATAGCATTGTGTGTACTGCCACTCTGTGTACACCGCTCAGCCAGACTATATAGCATTGTTTACTGCCACTCTGTGTACACCGCTCAGCCAGACTATATAACATTGTTTACTGCCACCGTGTGTACACGGCACAGCCAGACTATATAGCATTGTGTGTACTGCCACTCTGTGTACACCGCTCAGCCAGACTATATAGCATTGTTTACTGCCACTCTGTGTACACCGCTCAGCCAGACTATATAGCATTGTTTACTGCCACTCTGTGTACACCGCTCAGCCAGACTATATAGCATTGTGTGTACTGCCACTCTGTGTACACCGCTCAGCCAGACTATATAGCATTGTGTGTACTGCCACTGTGTGTACACCGCTCAGCCAGACTATATAGCATTGTTTACTGCCACTCTGTGTACACTGCTCAGCCAGACTATATAGCATTGTGTGTACTGCCACTCTGTGTACACCGCTCAGCCAGACTATATAGCATTGTTTACTGCCACTGTGTGTACACGGCTCAGCCACACTATATAGCAATGTGTTTACTGCCACTCTGTGTCTGCTGGGAACAGTAGTACACCGCTCACCCGCCACTGTATAGCATTGTGCTCTGTGTCGCTGCTGGCAATAGTGGTACACCACTCACCCACCACTGTATAGCATTTCTGTACTGCCACTGTACTGCTGCCAGTCAGCGTGTACTTTAAGGATAAGTGAAATGAGGAAGAAATCCGGTGAAAGAGGGAGGGGCAAGGGAAGAGGTGTTTCCCCTGACGGTTCACGTACAGGCCACAGGGGAGCACCCAAGAAAACCCACTCAATACCGCCCATGTTGTCCAGGACAACAACCCTCACAGATCCAAAAGAACAGGACCAGATAATTACTTGGATGACCTCTCAAGCATCCAGCAGTGGGTTAATCAGCACCAGCACATCACGCACGAGGTCCGAGTCCTCAGCCAGTTACAAGGAGCCAGTGGGCACAAAGCTGACACAACCGGCAGCGACACCACGCACACAACTGCCAGATAACCAGTCCGATGAATTACCTCAGGACACAATGGGGTATTCGCAGGAGCTATTCCCAGGCCAACAAACTTCCACCTTTGAAAGGTCAATGGAGGAACAGCCAGAAATGTTGTGCCCGGATTCACAACCATTAACTGTGGGAAATGCACCGGGCACTGAAATACAACAAGGCGAGTCCGAGGACTTTGAAACCCAAATCCCAGAGCAAGTTGGGCAGGAGGGGTTGCAATTGCAGGAGGTCGGCCGAGAAGCTCTGAAAGACGACGTTGGAGTGAGTTGCGCAGAGGTTGTTCTGGGGAGCTCTACTCCACGGCGGCGGCCCCCCACAATGACATATGACGAGTTTGAGGAGATGGAAGAGGAGGGTATGGACAATGTGGACAGAGACCCAGATTTTGTTTGTGAACGAGAACATCGCCGTCGTAGCAGCAGCACAGATGAGTCTGTTGAAGAACCCACTGCTGCACGAGTTCGCCCTGTGCCACAAGGTAGGCGGCGCGAAATTTCAGGCACCACAAGCGTGGAAGTTCAAGTGAGAGGCAAAAGAGGCGCAAACAGAAATCGCCAGCAAGGCAGGTGCTCCAAAGTCTTGGCTTTCTTTGAAGACTGCACTGAGGATGTTACCATGGCGATTTGCAAGGTGTGCAAGACCCGCCTGAGCAGGGGGAAAAGTATTAACAACCTCTCCACCACCAGCATGAGCCGCCACATGCTATCCAAACATCCCACTCTGTGGGCAAACTCGACAGGACAGGGTACCAGCAAAACTGCCTCCCTTGGGTTCACCAGACTCACCACCAGACCCGCCTCAGCAGCAGCAGTAGCCCAGCCATTGCGTGGTTCACAACATTCACAAACATCAGACGACGCGGACACTGTCACTTTCCGGAGTAGTGCTCTTGAGGTCTCCCAGTCTTCATCAAACACAACAACCAACAGCCCTTCAGTGTGCAGCCCTACGGTTCAGTTGTCTGTCTTGGAGATGTTTGAGCGCAAGAGGAAATTGCCAGCAAATGACCCCCGGGCCGTGGCAGTAACAGCCAGCATAGCCAAGCTTCTGGCCTGCGAAATGCTGCCATATCGAGTGGTGGAGACAAACAGCTTCAAGGGCATGATGTCAGTGACCATCCCACGTTACGTGGTTCCCAGCCGCTACCACTTTGCGCGCTCTGCAGTGCCTGAGTTGCATGAGCACGTGGTCAGCAAAATAACCCGAAGCTTGAAGAATGCCGTTGCCTGCAAGGTTCACCTCACCACTGACACCTGGACGAGTGCGTTCGGCCAGGGTCGATACATCTCCCTTACCGCGCACTGGGTGAACCTTGTGGAGCCTGGCAGCGATTCCTCACCTGCTGCGGCGCGGGTGTTGCCCACGCCGCAAACAGCTGCACCGCCGTCCCTCCCACTGGATAACAACAGCAGCAGCTTCCTCTCTGACTCCTTGTCCTCCAACGCATCTCAAAGCTGTACCTCATCCGGAAACGCGAACCCAGCACCAGCAGCAGTAGGATCGTGGAAGCAGTGCAGCACAGCTGTTGGCATGCGTCAGCAAGCGTTGCTGAAGATGATCTGCCTTGGGGATAAGCAGCACACAGGGGAGGAAATTTGGAAGGGAATAAAGGAACAGACAGATTTGTGGCTGGCACCGCTGGACCTGAAACCGGGCATGGTTGTGTGTGATAATGGGAGTAATCTCATTCGCGCTTTAAGGTTGGCTAAGCTGACACACATCCCTTGCCTGGCGCACGTGATGAACCTAGTAGTTCAGCGGTTCCTGAAGACATACCCAGGCGTGGCCGATCTTCTGTTGAAGGTGCGACGAGTGGCCAAACATTGTAGAAATTCAAGTACTGCTTCGGGGGCACTCGCCAAGATGCAGGAGCGCTTCAATCTCCCCCACCATCGCTTGCTGTGTGATGTCCCTACGCGCTGGAATTCTACGCTGCACATGCTAGCACGCTTTTGCGAGCAGAAGAGTGCAGTGGTCCAGTACATGACGGCGCAGTACCGAGGCGCATCCGGACAGCTGCCAAGCTTCTGTGGATCCGATTGGGCCAACATGTTGGACCTCTGCCAAGTCCTCCAAAATTTTGAGCAATCCACGTTGCTTGTGAGCAGTGACAACTCTTCAGTCAGCATTACCATACCACTGCTGTGTTTACTGAAGAGGTCAATGTTGAAAATCAAGGAAACAGCTGTCATGATGCAACTGGGGGAATCTGAAGGAGAAAACGATCAGCGTGATGGTACCAACATCAGGCCATTCGCCTCAGGAAACGCTGGCCCCAGCAGCTATGACGAAGAAGAGGAGGAGGAACAGCTGGAGTTGGAGCAGGAATTTCCTGCCACCACTGACGAGGGCCAGAGCGGTGCACGTTGGACTTCCACAATTCAGCGCGAATGGTCAGCAGAAGCAGACCAGGAAGAAGGTGACGACTATGATGCATCACAACAACTATCACAACGCTCACAAGAGGATGATGAGGATTCTGGCAGGACTCTGGCACACATGGCTCAATTCATGCTAGACTGCATTGAACGTGACCCATGCATTGTGCGCATTCTGGACAACACCAATTACTGGGTTTATACCCTTCTGGATCCACGGTACAAACACAATGTTCCAAAACTGCTTGAAGAAAGAGTCAGACAGGTCAAAATGGAAGAATACCAGCAGGCCCTTGTGGAGACTTTAGAGAGGAGATTGACATCCTCCCCCTCCTCTAGCCAGTTGTACGCCGACAGACTGACTTCCGCAAACCCAGGACGACCAGGAGGGCAGCAAACAACACAAGCCGCAGCTAGTGCCCAAAAGGGAATGGTATCGGCAGTGTCCTTGGAGTGGGAAAATTTTCTGACACCCATGCAGCAGCAGCCCACTGAACAGCAAGCGTGCAGATCCACCTTCAACACCGATCGCCTGTAGAAGATGGTCAAGGACTACATGTCAGATGGCGTAGCTGTGTCTAACAATCCATCTGCACCCTTCAACTATTGGGTATCGAAGCTAGACACCTGGCACGAACTGGCAATGTACGCAATAGAGGTGCTGGCTTGCCCGGCAGCCAGCGTTATGTCGGAACGCTGTTTCAGTGCTGCCGGAGGCATCGTCACAGATCGGCGTATCCGCCTCTCCACAGAAAATGCAGACCGTCTGACTCAAATTAAAATGAATCAATCCTGGATTGGAAACGACTACGCAACACTCCAGGACCCCAACCAAGTAACATGACCAATGAACATCTGGGATGGTTTAGCGTTTCCGGTCCCTGTTTATTGAACCTCTCATCTGTATTACATTTATGACTGCATGGCGGCAAAAAGCATTGCTGCTATATCCGCACGCTTTTTGTCCTCATGCAAGGCCTGGGTTGTTGTGTCTCAAAGCGTGGCCTTCTCCTCCTGCGCCTCCTCCTGTTCCATCACGTGTGCTGCTGCTGCTGCTGGGTTAGCGTTACCGGTCCCTGTTTATGGAACCTCTTCTCTTTATTACATTTATGACTGCATGGCGGTAAAAAGCATGCTATCCGCACGCTTCTAGTCCTCATGCAAGGCCTGGGTTGTTGTGTCTCAAAGCGTGGCCTTCTCCTCCTGCGCCTCCTCCTGTTCCATCACGTGTGCTGCTGCTGCTGCTGGGTTAGCGTTACCGGTCCCTGTTTATGGAACCTCTTCTCTTTATTACATTTATGACTGCATGGCGGTAAAAAGCATGCTATCCGCACGCTTCTTGTCCTCATGCAAGGCCTGGGTTGTTGTGTCTCAAAGCGTGGCCTTCTCCTCCTGCGCCTCCTCCTGTTCCATCACGTGTGCTGCTGCTGCTGCTGGGTTAGCGTTACCGGTCCCTGTTTATGGAACCTCTCATCTTTATTACATTTATGACTGCATGGCGGTAAAAAGCATGCTATCCGCACGCTTCTTGTCCTCATGCAAGGCCTGGGTTGTTGTGTCTCAAAACGTGGCCTTCTCCTCCTGCGCCTCCTCCTGTTCCATCACGTGTGCTGCTGCTGCTGCTGGGTTAGCGTTACCGGTCCCTGTTTATGGAACCTCTTCTCTTTATTACATTTATGACTGCATGGCGGTAAAAAGCATGCTATCCGCACGCTTCTTGTCCTCATGCAAGGCCTGGGTTGTTGTGTCTCAAAGCGTGGCCTTCTCCTCCTGCGCCTCCTCCTGTTCTGCTGCTGCTGCTGGGTTAGCGTTACCGGTCCCTGTTTATGGAACCTCTCATCTTTATTACATTTATGACTGCATGGCGGTAAAAAGCACGCTTCTTGTCCTCTTGCAAGGCCTGGGTTGTTGTGTCTCAAAGCGTGGCCTTCTCCTCCTGCGCCTCCTCCTGTTCCATCATGTGTGCTGCTGCTGCTGCTGGGTTAGCGTTGCCAGTCCCTGTTTATGGAACCTCTTCTCTTTATTACATTTATGACTGCATGGCGGTAAAAAGCATGCTATCCGCACGCTTCTTGTCCTCATGCAAGGCCTGGGTTGTTGTGTCTCAAAGCGTGGCCTTCTCCTCCTGCGCCTCCTCCTGTTCCATCACATGTGCTGCTGCTGCTGCTGGGTTAGCGTTACCGGTCCCTGTTTATGGAACCTCTCATCTTTATTACATTTATGACTGCATGTCGGTAAAAAGCATGCTATCCGCACGCTTCTTGTCCTCATGCAAGGCCTGGGTTGTTGTGTCTCAAAGCGTGGCCTTCTCCTCCTGCGCCTCCTCCTGTTCCATCACGTGTGCTGCTGCTGCTGCTGGGTTAGCGTTACCGGTCCCTGTTTATGGAACCTCTTCTCTTTATTTCATTTATGACTGCATGGCGGTAAAAAGCATGCTATCCGCACACTTCTTGTCCTCATGCAAGGCCTGGGTTGTTGTGTCTCAAAGCGTGGCCTTCTCCTCCTGCGCCTCCTCCTGTTCCATCACGTGTGCTGCTGCTGCTGCTGCTGGGTTAGCGTTACCGGTCCCTGTTTATGGAACCTCTTCTCTTTATTACATTTATGACTGCATGGCGGTAAAAAGCATGCTATCCGCACGCTTCTTGTCCTCATGCAAGGCCTGGGTTGTTGTGTCTCAAAGCGTGGCCTTCTCCTCCTGCGCCTCCTCCTGTTCCATCACGTGTGCTGCTGCTGGGTTAGCGTTACCGGTCCCTGTTTATGGAACCTCTCATCTTTATTACATTTATGACTGCATGGCGGTAAAAAGCATGCTATCCGCACGCTTCTTGTCCTCATGCAAGGCCTGGGTTGTTGTGTCTCAAAGCGTGGCCTTCTCCTCCTGCGCCTCCTCCTGTTCCATCACGTGTGCTGCTGCTGCTGCTGCTGGGTTAGCGTTACCGGTCCCTGTTTATGGAACCTCTTCTCTTTATTACATTTATGACTGCATGGCAGTAAAAAGCATGCTATCCGCACGCTTCTTGTCCTCATGCAAGGCCTGGGTTGTTGTGTCTCAAAGCGTGGCCTTCTCCTCCTGCGCCTCCTCCTGTTCCATCACGTGTGCTGCTGCTGCTGCTGGGTTAGCGTTACCGGTCCCTGTTTATGGAACCTTTTCTCTTTATTACATTTATGACTGCATGGCGGTAAAAAGCATGCTATCCGCACGCTTCTTGTCCTCATGCAAGGCCTGGGTTGTTGTGTCTCAAAGCGTGGCCTTCTCCTCCTGCGCCTCCTCCTGTTCCATCACGTGTGCTGCTGCTGCTGCTGGGTTAGCGTTACCGGTCCCTGTTTATGGAACCTCTTCTCTTTATTTCATTTATGACTGCATGGCGGTAAAAAGCATGCTATCCGCACGCTTCTTGTCCTCATGCAAGGCCTGGGTTGTTGTGTCTCAAAGCGTGGCCTTCTCCTCCTGCGCCTCCTCCTGTCCCATCACGTGTGCTGCTGCTGCTGCTGGGTTAGCGTTACCGGTCCCTGTTTATGGAACCTCTTCTCTTTATTACATTTATGACTGCATGGCGGTAAAAAGCATGCTATCCGCACGCTTCTTGTCCTCATGCAAGGCCTGGGTTGTTGTGTTTCAAAGCGTGGCCTTCTCCTCCTGCGCCTCCTCCTGTTCCATCACGTGTGCTGCTGCTGCTGCTGGGTTAGCGTTACCGGTCCCTGTTTATGGAACCTCTTCTCTTTATTTCATTTATGACTGCATGGCGGTAAAAAGCATGCTATCCGCACGCTTCTTGTCCTCATGCAAGGCCTGGGTTGTTGTGTCTCAAAGCGTGGCCTTCTCCTCCTGCGCCTCCTCCCGTTCCATCACGTGTGCTGCTGCTGCTGGGTTAGCGTTACCGGTCCCTGTTTATGGAACCTCTTCTCTTTATTACATTTATGACTGCATGGCGGTAAAAAGCATGCTATCCGCACGCTTCTTGTCCTCATGCAAGGCCTGGGTTGTTGTGTCTCAAAGCGTGGCCTTCTCCTCCTGCGCCTCCTCCTGTTCCATCACGTGTGCTGCTGCTGCTGCTGCTGCTGGGTTAGCGTTACCGCTCCCTGTTTATGGAACCTCTTCTCTTTATTACATTTATGACTGCATGGCGGTAAAAAGCATGCTATCCGCACGCTTCTTGTCCTCATGCAAGGCCTGGGTTGTTGTGTCTCAAAGCGTGGCCTTCTCCTCCTGCGCCTCCTCCTGTTCCATCACGTGTGCTGCTGCTGCTGCTGCTGGGTTAGCGTTACCGGTCCCTGTTTATTGAACCTCTTCTCTTTATTACATTTATGACTGCATGGCGGTAAAAATCATGCTATCCGCACGCTTCTTGTCCTCATGCAAGGCCTGGGTTGTTGTGTCTCAAAGCGTGGCCTTCTCCTCCTGCGCCTCCTCCTGTTCCATCACGTGTGCTGCTGCTGGGTTAGCGTTACCGGTCCCTGTTTATGGAACCTCTCATCTTTATTACATTTATGACTGCATGGCGGTAAAAAGCATGCTATCCGCACGCTTCTTGTCCTCATGCAAGGCCTGGGTTGTTGTGTCTCAAAGCGTGGCCTTCTCCTCCTGCGCCTCCTCCTGTTCCATCACGTGTGCTGCTGCTGCTGCTGCTGGGTTAGCGTTACCGGTCCCTGTTTATGGAACCTCTTCTCTTTATTACATTTATGACTGCATGGCGGTAAAAAGCATGCTATCCGCACGCTTCTTGTCCTCATGCAAGGCCTGGGTTGTTGTGTCTCAAAGCGTGGCCTTCTCCTCCTGCGCCTCCTCCTGTTCCATCACGTGTGCTGCTGCTGCTGCTGGGTTAGCGTTACCGGTCCCTGTTTATGGAACCTTTTCTCTTTATTACATTTATGACTGCATGGCGGTAAAAAGCATGCTATCCGCACGCTTCTTGTCCTCATGCAAGGCCTGGGTTGTTGTGTCTCAAAGCGTGGCCTTCTCCTCCTGCGCCTCCTCCTGTTCCATCACGTGTGCTGCTGCTGCTGCTGGGTTAGCATTACCGGTCCCTGTTTATGGAACCTCTTCTCTTTATTTCATTTATGACTGCATGGCGGTAAAAAGCATGCTATCCGCACGCTTCTTGTCCTCATGCAAGGCCTGGGTTGTTGTGTCTCAAAGCGTGGCCTTCTCCTCCTGCGCCTCCTCCTGTCCCATCACGTGTGCTGCTGCTGCTGCTGGGTTAGCGTTACCGGTCCCTGTTTATGGAACCTCTTCTCTTTATTACATTTATGACTGCATGGCGGTAAAAAGCATGCTATCCGCACGCTTCTTGTCCTCATGCAAGGCCTGGGTTGTTGTGTTTCAAAGCGTGGCCTTCTCCTCCTGCGCCTCCTCCTGTTCCATCACGTGTGCTGCTGCTGCTGCTGGGTTAGCGTTACCGGTCCCTGTTTATGGAACCTCTTCTCTTTATTTCATTTATGACTGCATGGCGGTAAAAAGCATGCTATCCGCACGCTTCTTGTCCTCATGCAAGGCCTGGGTTGTTGTGTCTCAAAGCGTGGCCTTCTCCTCCTGCGCCTCCTCCTGTTCCATCACGTGTGCTGCTGCTGCTGGGTTAGCGTTACCGGTCCCTGTTTATGGAACCTCTTCTCTTTATTACATTTATGACTGCATGGCGGTAAAAAGCATGCTATCCGCACGCTTCTTGTCCTCATGCAAGGCCTGGGTTGTTGTGTCTCAAAGCGTGGCCTTCTCCTCCTGCGCCTCCTCCTGTTCCATCACGTGTGCTGCTGCTGCTGCTGCTGGGTTAGCGTTACCGGTCCCTGTTTATGGAACCTCTTCTCTTTATTACATTTATGACTGCATGGCGGTAAAAATCATGCTATCCGCACGCTTCTTGTCCTCATGCAAGGCCTGGGTTGTTGTGTCTCAAAGCGTGGCCTTCTCCTCCTGCGCCTCCTCCTGTTCCATCACGTGTGCTGCTGCTGGGTTAGCGTTACCGGTCCCTGTTTATGGAACCTCTCATCTTTATTACATTTATGACTGCATGGCGGTAAAAAGCATGCTATCCGCACGCTTCTTGTCCTCATGCAAGGCCTGGGTTGTTGTGTCTCAAAGCGTGGCCTTCTCCTCCTGCGCCTCCTCCTGTTCCATCACGTGTGCTGCTGCTGCTGCTGCTGGGTTAGCGTTACCGGTCCCTGTTTATGGAACCTCTTCTCTTTATTACATTTATGACTGCATGGCGGTAAAAAGCATGCTATCCGCACGCTTCTTGTCCTCATGCAAGGCCTGGGTTGTTGTGTCTCAAAGCGTGGCCTTCTCCTCCTGCGCCTCCTCCTGTTCCATCACGTGTGCTGCTGCTGCTGCTGGGTTAGCGTTACCGGTCCCTGTTTATGGAACCTTTTCTCTTTATTACATTTATGACTGCATGGCGGTAAAAAGCATGCTATCCGCACGCTTCTTGTCCTCATGCAAGGCCTGGGTTGTTGTGTCTCAAAGCGTGGCCTTCTCCTCCTGCGCCTCCTCCTGTTCCATCACGTGTGCTGCTGCTGCTGCTGGGTTAGCATTACCGGTCCCTGTTTATGGAACCTCTTCTCTTTATTTCATTTATGACTGCATGGCGGTAAAAAGCATGCTATCCGCACGCTTCTTGTCCTCATGCAAGGCCTGGGTTGTTGTGTCTCAAAGCGTGGCCTTCTCCTCCTGCGCCTCCTCCTGTCCCATCACGTGTGCTGCTGCTGCTGCTGGGTTAGCGTTACCGGTCCCTGTTTATGGAACCTCTTCTCTTTATTACATTTATGACTGCATGGCGGTAAAAAGCATGCTATCCGCACGCTTCTTGTCCTCATGCAAGGCCTGGGTTGTTGTGTTTCAAAGCGTGGCCTTCTCCTCCTGCGCCTCCTCCTGTTCCATCACGTGTGCTGCTGCTGCTGCTGGGTTAGCGTTACCGGTCCCTGTTTATGGAACCTCTTCTCTTTATTTCATTTATGACTGCATGGCGGTAAAAAGCATGCTATCCGCACGCTTCTTGTCCTCATGCAAGGCCTGGGTTGTTGTGTCTCAAAGCGTGGCCTTCTCCTCCTGCGCCTCCTCCTGTTCCATCACGTGTGCTGCTGCTGCTGCTGCTGGGTTAGCGTTACCGGTCCCTGTTTATGGAACCTCTTCTCTTTATTACATTTATGACTGCATGGCGGTAAAAAGCATGCTATCCGCACGCTTCTTGTCCTAATGCAAGGCCTGGGTTGTTGTGTCTCAAAGCGTGGCCTTCTCCTCCTGCGCCTCCTCCTGTTCCATCACGTGTGCTGCTGCTGCTGCTGGGTTAGCGTTACCGCTCCCTGTTTATGGAACCTCTTCTCTTTATTACATTTATGACTGCATGGCGGTAAAAAGCATGCTATCCGCACGCTTCTTGTCCTCATGCAAGGCCTGGGTTGTTGTGTCTCAAAGCGTGGCCTTCTCCTCCTGCGCCTCCTCCTGTTCCATCACGTGTGCTGCTGCTGCTGCTGCTGGGTTAGCGTTACCGGTCCCTGTTTATTGAACCTCTTCTCTTTATTTCATTTATGACTGCATGGCGGTAAAAAGCATGCTATCCGCACGCTTCTTGTCCTCATGCAAGGCCTGGGTTGTTGTGTCTCAAAGCGTGGCCTTCTCCTCCTGCACCTCCTCCTGTCCCATCACGTGTGCTGCTGCTGCTGCTGGGTTAGCGTTACCGGTCCCTGTTTATGGAACCTCTTCTCTTTATTACATTTATGACTGCATGGCGGTAAAAAGCATGCTATCCGCACGCTTCTTGTCCTCATGCAAGGCCTGGGTTGTTGTGTTTCAAAGCGTGGCCTTCTCCTCCTGCGCCTCCTCCTGTTCCATCACGTGTGCTGCTGCTGCTGCTGGGTTAGCGTTACCGGTCCCTGTTTATGGAACCTCTTCTCTTTATTTCATTTATGACTGCATGGCGGTAAAAAGCATGCTATCCGCACGCTTCTTGTCCTCATGCAAGGCCTGGGTTGTTGTGTCTCAAAGCGTGGCCTTCTCCTCCTGCGCCTCCTCCTGTCCCATCACGTGTGCTGCTGCTGCTGCTGGGTTAGCGTTACCGGTCCCTGTTTATGGAACCTCTTCTCTTTATTACATTTATAACTGCATGGCGGTAAAAAGCATGTTACCTGTGCAAAGAAACATGACATTTTCCGCATTTAAAAGACAGTTTTTCCTTTGAAATTTTACAATCAATTTTCTCAAAAACTATAAGCTCTTTTTCAAATATTTTTTTTCCTCTTGTCCCCACTCCCAAGGTGCACATACCCTGCTAATTTGGGGTATGTAGCATGTAAGGAAGCTTTACAAAGCATGAAAGTTCGGGTCCCCATTGACTTCCATTATGTTCGGAGTTCGGCGCGAACACCCGAACATCGCGGCGATGTTCGGCGAACGTTCTCGAACCCGAACATCTAGGTGTTCGCCCAACACTACTCCCAACAGAAACCTGCAGCAAGTCTTCACTGTGGGCAGCAACACCTGATTACTGCTGCTTGATCAGCAAGTGAGTTTCCTCAGCTTTTCCAGCTCCCAGTCTGACAATGGGTAGAGGTTAGTGTTAGTAGGTAGGGGGAGATGATTGTTAGGCATATGTAGGGGAAGGGTAGTGTGAGAATTAGGTTATAAATAATAATAGTAGAATATCAGTAAAATTACTGATAATATACTAAGATCAGTAATCCGGGATAGTAGAATATGACTACAATAACCAATATTATACTATCGGCATTACCTTGCACCCTTTTTTCTGGGCGCCTTTATTAAATGTACATGGTGCATTTACCTATGTTATCAGCAGTGTTTGCTCACCGAATAAGACAAATGCTCCTGTTTACTCTTCAGGAGAGCTGCATCTGAATTTGACTTGCTTTTCACTGCTTCATATGCATACAGAGCGTACTGCTTTATTAATACTTGCAATGCAAAGAAAAGGGGACATAGGCAGATTTATCTCATTATGTCACATGTCACTTCAGGTACGTTTAAAATCGTTTGGAAAAGTATTATAATTTTGTTTATTCAGCATTCTGTCCCCACAGAGGAGAATTTGCTTATTTCCTGTCTAAACTAAAACTTTATGCAGCAAGACCCCTGGTATCTGGCACAGGGGATTGCCTGATACCGGAAACATATTTCCGAAAAGGCATAAACCTCCCCCGTGCACCTGAAAATAGTTACCCAGCCTTACCCAGCCTCCAGGTTCTACCCTTCCTGTAGCTCCTAGCAGCTTTACAATGTCCTCTGTGTACAGCTCCCGTCATGTCACCTGACCCCCATTGTGTCAGGTGACACGCCGGGACCCGTGCATGGACGCCAAAAAGCAGAAGGGAGCTGCAGGAAGGGTAGAAGATGGTGACTGGTGGCTCGGTAAGTATTTTATGCCCTGCAAAGCCCCCAAAGCACTGTCCCTGTTATCCTCCTCAGGCAGGCCGTTTAGTTGAGCTTTCTGGTTGCCTGAGTTCTGGATAACAGGGAGTTTGATGTAGTTCTCTTCTAAGAGATAGAGAGAGACATTAAAAGTATTTTCTTGTAGACTGGGGAAAGATAATGGGCCATATTCAATTAACTTTATCTCCTGAGTGGTCTCCCAGGGAACATTTTTCTTCTATTTAAATAATTTTTCTGCATTTTGTAATTGTAAAAGTGCCAAAAGTAGGTGAAAAGTGCTATCAAAATTATTTTGTGTATTTTTATTTTTGCTTGCTCTTGATTTAAAAGGCATTTTATTGGTACGTTAATAAATCATCACCTAGGAGAAAACTCAAGTGAAAAATGTAATATAGGCCAATGCCTCCATCAGAGTTTTCTTTTGTCACTCCTGTCTTGGGTGACACATTGGCCTCAATTCTAGTTGGGTTATCAAACAAATTACCTCGTAAGGTAATTTACCTCATGAAGTAATGACATTTAGCAATTCTTGTAGGTTTTAGTTATGTTTTACCTCATGAAGTAATTTATGAGGTAATTGGTGAGGTAATATACTTTTCATAGGTTGCTACATAATCAAATACACCTTCCCCCCTCAAAAAAAAAACAACAAAAACATCTTCCAACGACTATCCTAACTTATAGAAGACAATTAAAGACTACTATTATTTATTTACTGCATGCTTACCACTGAAATACCTCATGTTTTACCTCACTGCATGCATTTACCTCATGTTTTACCTCATGTTCAGAAATAGAGAAAAATCTTTCAGAATTGCTAGAAAAAGAGGAACATACCTAATCCCCCATTAGGTATTTTCCTCTTTTGTATTGTATTTTACCTACAAAAAATATTTACCTCACATAGCTACCAGAATTAAGGCCATAGTGCTCAGATTGAAGCCCTTGGTATCACAGGGACAGGAAGTCCCCCATTTTATTCAAAACTACATTACATTTTTTCTCAGTATTTCTGTTTCAAGGGCTGCATGGTTGTTCTTAATGCTTTACGTCTAATAAATGTTTTCACCTAAACTGAAAATAAACTCTAGAGATAATTCATTACATGTGTAGTAGTGATGGTTAATAGGATTTTCCTTGAGTTTTACACTATTATTTTTAATCTAAGGAGTTTTAACTGTAAACTGTTAACTGTGTGTGCACAGCAGTTATGTCAATGTGACATAATATATGATTTATTCAGCTCTAAAAAAAAAACAGTAATAATTAGCGTTTGAGCAGTCTTGTGTTATAAGCATTGTGTACTCAACCAGATAAAAGTGTTTTGTTCCTATGCACTTTTCAGGAGAGCAGCCTGCTTGTATCTGCCTTATTTGCATACATAAAGTACTAGTCTATGAATGACAAAAAAAAAAAAAAAAAAGTGAACACATAAAATACTAGTTAGGATTGGTTCTATATGTACCCATATTAATCATATCATGTCACATGTCAGTTAAGGTATGCTTTAAAGGGACTCCGAGCAGTAAATAAAAACAAAATCTGAACCAACCTGGGGCTTTCTCCATCCCACCGTAGGTCGGGAAGTCCCTCGGCGCCCTTCTGGCTCCTCTCCCAGGCCCTGCTCCAAAATTGCTCCCGGCGACACCTCTTCCGGAAAGATGACGTCAGTCGTCACACAGCGTCCGGCGGGACGGTACTGCGCATGCGCGGTTTAATCGTGATGACGCGAGGCGGCAGGCGTGGTGACGACTGACGTCATCTTTCCGGAAGAGGGAGCCCGACACTCGGTCCCGTGTGTCACCGGGAGCTATTTCTGAGCAGGGCCTGGGAGAGGAGCCAGAAGGACGCCGAGGGACCTCCCGACGTACGGTGCACTGGAGAAAGCCCCAGGTAAGCTCAGATTTTGTTTTTATTTACTGGTCAGAGTCCCTTTAAACAGATGTGTTTTATGGCTATGTCTGTAATTTTTTTTCTTTTCTATTTTTCATTCCGAAAGACAGATGTTGTTAATGAGCAACTAGCAACACCTAACCACAGTGGAATGGGCAATTATTCCTTTATGCATTTAAAAGCCAACATTGCTGCTTTATAGTCAAGTTATAGATATTTATTTTATCCAATACAACTTTCAGGCAGCTGTTTCAGGTTGTTATGACCTTCATCTGTGCAAACTGTTGACTATGACTCTTTGGAGATGGTTCATCAAGGTAGAAAGGTATAAAAAATGCCTATATAATCCTCTGTGTCAGGCCCCTGTTGATCTTGGCACCGGTGGTTGATGTTGGCACTCAAAGGGGGTGAAGTTTAAGTGTCCAAGGGTCTTTGCAAGAACACTCCACAAAGGATGAAGTGACATTACCCGTAGTGGGTAACAGACTACTTTGCTGCCTAGTGGCCAACAAGTCATGTCCCCCTCAGGATAGCATGACCGGTGATGGGAAGAAAAGCAGAGCACACCCCACAGTATTAGAGTGTGTCAGTGTTAGAAGGGCAGGACAGTCTAGACGGGAAGGGCTGATGGGACTGACTGAAAGGATTGACTGGCAGAGCAGACAGGAAGGGAAGCTGGTTAGACTGAAAGGATGCACTGGCTGGATGGACAGCTGCGGAGGACTGGCAGGGTGAACTGGAAGTATGGACTGGCAGGGTGGACTGGAAGAATGGATGGGCAAAATGGACAGAAAGAGAAGACTGGGCAGGGTGTAATGGAAGGATGGACTGGCAGGGCAGACAGAAAGAGAGGACTTGCACGGCAGACTGAAATGATGGACTGGTAGAGCAAGCAGAAAAAGAGAATTGGCAGAGCAGAAAGGAAGGGAGGACTGGCAGGGTGTCCTGGAAAGATGGACTGGCAAGGCTGACAGAACCAGAGAACTGTCAGAGCAGACAGGAAGGGAGTACTGACAAGGGGACTAGAAGGATAGACTGGAAGGAATGACTGACAGGGTGGACTGGAAGGATGGATGTGCAGGGTGGACTGAAAGGATGGACTGGCAGGATAGACTTAAAGAATGAATTGGCAAGGCAGGCAGAAAGATAGGACTGGCAGGTTGTACTGGAAGCATGGACTTACAGGATGGACTTAAAGAATGGATAGGCAAGATGGACAGAAAGACAGGACTGGCAGGATGTACTGGAAGGATGGACTGGCAAGGTGTATTGAAAGGACAGAAAAAGAAGACTGCAGAGCAAACAATAAGGGATGACTGGCAGCGTGTACTGGAAGGATGCCACTCCAAAAGCTTTTATGCTATTTAGCTTGTATTGAGACGGAGAGCACACTGCATGTTGCGGACTTACTGGTCCTACTTTCACCTCAGAAGAATCTGAAAGAATCCTGAAGACCACTTAGTAATAAGAGGGGAATTGTAAGCAGAGAGCTATCCCTTCTAGGGGAATAATTGCAGGGGTGCATGAGTACCCATTTCCTTAGACCAGACAAGTCCAAAGTCCAGCCTTGGGGCCAAATGCGGTCCACCGAGCCTTTTCTGGTGTCCCCCAAAGGTCTCTATAGTTTTAGGCTGTTGCTGCAGTGGCGAATGCAGGGGCTACATTGTGTTGCCACTCTGCCTCACCCTACCCCTTTGCTCGCCTGTAGGTTATCAGACAGAACTGTAGTAGTAGCCGCCACTATGCCAGCAGCAGTAACAGCCACTGATTAGCAGCCGCCACTTTTCCAGCAGCAGTAACAGCCACTGATTAGCTGCTGCCACTATGCCAGCAGCAGTAACAGCCACTGATTAGCAGCCGCCACTTTTCCAGCAGCAGTAACAGCCACTGATTAGCTGCTGCCACTATGCCAGCAGCAGTAACAGCCACTGATTAGCAGCCGCCACTGATTAGCAGCAGTAACAGCCACTGATTAGCAGCCGCCACTATGTCAGCAGCAGTAACAGCCACTGATTAGCAGCCGCCACTATGTCAGCAGCAGTAACAGACACTGATTAGCAGCCACCACTATGCCAGCAGCAGTGACAGCCACAGATTAGCAGCTGCCACTGTGCCAGCAGCAGTAACAGCCACTGATTAGCAGCCGCCACTGTGCCAGCAGCAGTAACAGACACTGATTAGCAGCCACCACTATGCCAGCAGCAGTAACAGCCACAGATTAGCACCTGCCACTGTGCCAGCAGCTGTAATAGGCACTGATTAGCAGCTGCCATTAAGCCAGCAGCAGTAACAGGCACTGATTAGCAGCTGCCATTATGACAGCAGTAGTAACAGACTTTGATTAGCAGGTGCCAATGTGTTAACTGCCCACAGTATATTGATTATTTCACATGGAATATTTGATAATATGTCACAAGCATAGTGAACTAATGGATAGCAGCAAAAATTGTGTTTAATTTCGATAGTTCCCCCTAGCACGCTCAAGAATGGCAATATGGTCCTTGGCCTAAAAACACCCCTGCCCTAGACAGTTAAAATTAAAACACCTGAAAATCCTTTAGTGATAAAAAAAAAGACACAAAACGAATCTATATACCACTCCATAATTCAGGGTAAAATAATTGTTCCATTCATTGTAATCTAATCAAAGAAGCATCTCAATCATTGTAATTCATATGGTTTTTCATAATATTGTTTTTATTTGTAAGTCTTCTGTTTTAATTGAAGGGCTCTTCCCATTGACCTGTCCACTCTGAGCACTAGTTTTCCCCTTTTCCCCAAAAAAATTTGTATTATTATTTTAGGGAAAAAACTGAATTGGACTTTTTTTTTAAGTTAATCTGTACTGAATAGGAAGAATCTTTAATTCATGACACTACATGAGCTATGCACTTTCATGCAACCCATACGTAGTAACTTCCTGAGATGAGAAAGAGAGACATCTTTTAGCACAAACATATTTCAGTATGAGACACTGTTCGCCTCACCTCCAGCCATGCAGACAATGAATAATTCACGGGTAAAAGCCAAATTTTCCTTTCTCTCAATCGTACCAGCGCTTTTGATCATCGCTACACTTCTATAACACCAGCTTATCAAAAGCAGCAATGGCAATATTTAAAGGGTGGACATAATGTTTAGCACCACATTGGCAGATTCTGTTTGAGCTGATAGATAGATTTTTGTCGGTCTGTACTTTATATATAAAATAGGGACAAGTGAGGGGGAAACAGGGACAGTAGGATTTGGCTTCAAGGCATACATTAATAGTTGGGTTCTATGACATTCTAATGAAAGCACTAGCAGAGTTCTTTTCACATTTTCCAGTTCTTGCTTCTGTGCTGTCTGTGCTAACATTGTGAATGTTGTTATTACTTGACAGATGCTAAGGATCCCAGCACACCCTCTGTAATACAGCTTTGTTTACATGCAGCCTGAGATTTCCTACAGCAAGATTGTGCAGTTATCTGGTACACCATTTACTGCTTTTATAATAGAAAATGCCCACGCGCATGCTATTGCTAGATGGATGTCTCCTGATCAGTAGCCGATCATACGGGCAACATTGCTGGGCTGAGGCTATACAGATGTGTAATTACTCTGCAGGCTAATAACGCATCCATTTGCAATGTAGGGGGCAGAAGGCTGACGGAGTAGCGCAGATATGATGTCAAAATGGTGGGAGGGGCGAGCAGGGAGAACAAAGCTATCGGCCATGGTTAGCTGAATTGATCTTGCATGTGGATCGCTGGCGGGGCAGGGTTTGGAGGCTGCTGTTCTGTACACACTTATCGGCATAGGCGGTCATTATTCGGCTGCCCTAGCCGACCTAAATCTAGAGTGTTCATAGACCTTAAATGACTGGATCTGCCAGCTATCAACTAAAACTTAACTGGAATATTTTTTTACACAAAGAGTTCAACAGCAAATGTTGATCCCAACTCTTGAGTATGAATGTAACTTGATCAATCTATACTAATGATTGTCACTGTATGTTTTTTCCCACTAATAAATAATTGTTTTGATCATTCCTAACACAGCTGACTGATAAAATGATCATCCTGTTATGTGTACATCTGCCTTTTAAACAGCTATGTGTGAAACGAAAATGATCTATTTTTTTTGTTTTGTTTGCTGGTTTCAAATTCATCCTCTTGATGAGAAGTGTTTTGCTGGACTGAGATTTTCAAGTATTTTTGAACTACCGCAATTGATACCAATTACGTCTGTCACTCAGGCTCCTGCTAATGCTTGCTTTGGATATAAATATATTTTCTTATGTAAAGGAGGTTGGACTAGTATTTTTATAGCTCCATTCCAGGTTACAGTGAAATTCTAAAATTGCTACCCTCATGCCTGTATTTAACATGTGATGTAATCACAGAAAATAAATGCCTAAAATCTATTGCAACTTTGTGCTGGCCATGTAAAATTAGATTTTAATGGGATCTTTTCATGAACTTGATTTAACAACAAACCTGAAGTGAAAATAAACTGTTCATATAAACAATTCTACTCTGTACTGCCTAATATTGGGATGCCTGAATTTACATACTTCAGCTTTAATCATACTCAATTCTCTATCCATAGGCTTTATTATTTATTAATGAAGTTGACCCACCCTTTGCAACTATAATACCTTTATCTGTTCTGGGATCGTTTTCCAGAGGGTTTAAAGTGAATCAGAGGTTAAAATAAACTGATGAGATAAACAATTGTTTTTATCCTCCTACCCCTAAAAATGATTTTTTTTAGACATCCGATGGTTTTATTTTGTATTTAAACATTTGCAAAGTAGATTGAATGTTTTATTGTCTCTGCTCAGTGGCAGTCTATTAAGTGTCCCAATGCTAAATTACATTAACTATTGACCCTGCCCTCAGAAGTTGTATTCTGCCAGGAAAACTTGTATGGCTGTAATTTGCTTATCAGTGAAATTTACTATATTCCAGACAAGGTACTGACAAGACAGAAGCCATCACTTGCAAGCCTGAAAATTAACTTTTTCAGGCAGCAAGATAAAAACAAAAAAAACAACCTGGTTATTCATACATTTTGCACTTTACATACACATGTTGATCTCATCATGTTACATGTCGCCTCGGGTACACTTTAACCTCCTTGCCGGTTATCCCGAACACAGTTCGGGGTAACCTGTGCAGGAGGATTTCTCAGGCCCTGCTAGGCCGATTTGCATAATTTTTTTTCCTACACGCAGCTAGCACTTTGCTAGCTGCGTGTAGTACGCGCTCGCCGCCGCTCGCCGCCGATTCGCCGCTACCCGCCGCGCCGAGCCGCCCCCCCGCCCCAGACCCCTGCGCAGCCTGGCCAATCAGTGCCAGGCAGCGCTAAGGGGCGGATCGGGATTCCCTCTGACATCACGACGTCCATGACGTCGGTGACGTCATCCCGCCCGGTCGCCATGGCGACCGGGGAAGCCCTGCAGGAAATCCCGTTCTCAACGGGATTTCCTGCATGCTCTGATCGCCGAAGGCGATCGGAGTGGGTGGGGGGATGCCGCCGCTCAGCGGCTATCATGTAGCGAGCCCTGGGCTCGCTACATGATTTTAAAAAAAAAAAATTAAAAAAAAGTGCGGCGCTGCCTCCTTGCCGGATTTTTTAGAACAGCAAGGAGGTTAAAGGAAACCTAAACTGAAGAAAAAAAATTAGTTTCACTTACCTGGGGCTTCTACCAGCCCCATGCAGCCATCCTGTGCCCTTGGATAAGTAATTGTCAGATTTACATCTCTTGGAGTATGCAAGGAGGTTACTTTGAACACCTAATTAATGTTGGTGGTGCTATTTGGGACAGAAGATATGTGTTTCTTTAGCAAACACTGAAGACTCTTTCTATTTGTATGAGGCCCATTATGTGTCAAGTTGTTGAAGACACCAAAAGAAAAGTTCTCTGCAAATCTTTTTGACATTTTATGAATCTGGTAATCTTTACTTTTAAAAGTGATCATGCAATCACTAAAGAAAGACAACATTACAGATTATCAGCATACTTATGTAAAAAATGAGGAGGGGGGGGGGGGGGAATTCATTGAAAACAATAAATTGCAATACACAAAGGTGTTGTACCAGTAAACATGTAAACGTAGATTGCAAACAAAATTTAACAGTTTATTTCTTTCATACCGTTCTCCTACATTAAGTTAGTTTTCTCAGCCTGTCTTGTAAATAAAATAAACAATGGGTTGGCATGCCCAATTCACAATGGGCATTTATAATTTACACTTATTTTGGCTTCACCCTGTGCCCATTTTTCCTTCCGCCTCTATTTCATGCATGCCGATTTGTGTGGTCAGGCACAACAAGTAAGGCCTAACTCACAGTCTCAAAGTCATCCCAAAGTTGTTCTGTTGGGGTGAGGTTAGGGCTGTTAGCAGGCCATTCAAGTTTTTACATAGTACACCTGCTCTTTATGGACTTTGTTTTGTGCACTGGTGAGCAATCATGTTCCAGGATTACTGTGAAATTGTAATTTCATCCCCATGAAATTGTCTAAAATGTCTTGGTATCCTGAAGCATTAAGAGTTCCTTTCATTGGAACTAAGGGGCCATGCCCAACCCCCTGAAAAATATCTAACACTATAATCTCCTCTCCACCAAAATGTACACTTGGTACAATGCAGTCACACAAGTACTGCTTAACCTGTTAAACCCAGATTATCCATTGGATGATCAGAATGAAAAAATTGTACATCCAGAAAATGGCTTCAATGCATAAAGCATTACTGCATGCGGTAATGCTGAAAACAGCAGACTTTCCCGAGCACTTAGCAAAGTGTCAATTCATAAAGGCTGTTACTGCATGAAAAACTGAAATTACAGAGCAGTGAGGAAAATTACTAATTTGGCTGTAGTTACCTCCAACACATGTCAGTAAATTGTCAGCAAATGTCAATTCATAAAGCCTTCAACAAGCGGTAAACCAGACGATAATTAGCGACACCTCTGGTGAGGCCTTAACAATGCAAAGTGCAGGGAGCTGAAAGTCTTTGCAGGGAGCTGAAGTCTCTGTGAGTCTGTGCAGGGAGCTGAAGTCTGTGTGAGTCATCTGTTCAGGAAGACGAAGTCTGTGTGAGTAATCTGTGCAGGGAGCCGAAGTCTGTGTGAGTCACCTGTGCAGGGAGCTGAAATCTGTGTGAGTCATCTGTGCAGGGAGCCGAAGTCTGTGTGAGTCATCTGTGCAGGGAGCCAAAGTCTGTGTGAGTCATCTGTGCAGGGAGCCAAAGTCTGTGTGAGTCATCTGTGCAGGGAGCCAAAGTCTGTGTGAGTTATCTGTTCAGGGAGACGAAGTCTGTGTGAGTCATCTGTGCAGGGATCAGAAGTCTGTATGAGTCATCTGTGCAGGGAGCCGAAGTCTGTGTGAGTCATCTGTGCAGGGAGCTGAAGTCTGTGTGAGTCATCTGTGCAGGGAGCCAAAGTCTGTGTGAGTCATCTGTGCAGGGAGCCAAAGTCTGTGTGAGTCATCTGTGCAGGGAGCCGAAGTCTCTACAAGTCTGTGCAGGGAACCGTAATTACAGCTTGTAACAAAAGAGAGATATCGCCACACTTCTACTGTACCGCTCAATGGGCTGCGGTAATTTACCGAATTTTAAAGGCAGCTGTGAAAATCTTTATGAAGTAGCACACAAAGGTCTAAAATACCGAATGCGGTATTTTCCCTCCCACATTGTTTTACCGCAAAGCCTTTTATGAATTGAGGCCAATATGTCTCTACTGCTCTAGAGTCCAGTAGCATACTTTACACTACTGCATCCAATGCTTTGCATTGCACTTGGTGATGTAAGGCTTGGATGCAGCTGCTCAGCCATGGAAAAACATTCCATGAAGCTTTCTATGCCCTGTTCTTTAGGTAATCTGAAGGCCATTTGAAGAGTGGAGGTCTGTAGCAAATGACTCACCAGAAAGTGGGCAACTTCTCCAAAATGTGCATCTCAGTATGCACTCAGTCAACTTTGCAATTTTTCATGGCACACCACATTGTGGCTGAGTTGATGTTGTTCCCAATTTCCTTTACCATGCCATAATACAACTAACAGCTGACTGTGAAATATTTTGTAGTGAGGAAATTTCATGAATGTACTTATTGCACTGGTAGCATTCTATCAGTTTTTTATTACTACAGGCGACTAGTCCGCTTTCAGTTTCTCATAAATACTGGTCACTTGTTCACTTTCAATTTTTTTATAAATACAGACCACTGGTTCACTTAAAAAAAAAACAGCTTCAGTTTACTTAATTTTTTATATATATGTAGACCAGGCCCACTTTTGGTTTTTAGAGGGACTCAGAGCATACCCCTCTCCCCTGTAGCCCACTGGGTCCCTTGGCATCCTTTTTGGTCCCCTCCATGCTCCCGCTGGTGGCTCCGTTAGGTGCGCGACTTTGCCCAAAGTCATGCAAACTGTTCATGCGTGACCCATCCCGTGAGCGTTCTTTGCAAGCACGGTTCGGTCTTTTGAGAACCGCACTTGCACAGAACACTCACGGTTTACTTAAATTTTAGTACAGGCATCTGGTTGACTTTTGGTTTTCTTTTTTTTATAAATAAAGGCCAATGGTTCATTTTCAATGTTCACTTTTGATTTTATTATTTAATAAATACAGCTCACTTCCAATATTTAATCCTGGCTCACTTTTAGAATTCAGGGTTTTTCAAACCATAGTTTTCACTTGCAGCAGATTCTTCTGTACCTTCTGTACTATATAAGGATATTATAATTGCTGAGGTAAAGTGCTCTACATATTTTTTTTTACCATAACTTTCTTCTTGTCTGTATCCTGAACCAGCAAAGGGCGCCTGAGGAAATCCACTTTCAAGTCCAACTATATTAATTCCTTTCAAACTAGTCTGTGCACTGTGTAATAAGCCCGACTGCCAGTTCAAGTCATTTCCACTGGGCCTGCCTTCATTATTTTATGTACAGTATTCATCGTGATTTCAACATTAGTAGTTTTAGTAGAAGTTTTTCTTATAATGTAGTTAGAGAACCACAATTGTATCACTTTGCTTCAAGTGCATATGTAAGTCTGAGCTTAGCAAAATAAAGATAGAACATAAGATGAACAGTAATGCCAATAATAATGAACATTATGTGCTTAATATTGTAGTTATCAATAATTTACTAGAAGAAAGTAAAATGTTGCAAAGCTGTGCATATACCTAAGAGGGGATTGAGCTGTGCAGATATGTTCTAACCACCATCACAGCCTCTGCAGGCTAGAAGCCAAGTTAGTGCTACTAAAGAGGTCCAAAGGAACCTGAGGTGAGAGACCTATGGAGGCTGCTGTATTTATTTCCTTTTAAACAATACCAGTTCCCTGGCTGTCCTGCTGATCTTTCTGGTCAGTGGGGTCTAAATTGCACACGTAAAACAAGCAGGCAGCTAATCTTGTCAGATTTGTCATAGACATCTGATCTGCATACTTGGTCAGAGTATATGGCTCCCACGCGTGTCATCGGGAGCTTACTGCACAGGCGCAGAACAGGAAAGCTTCATACTGCACCTGCGCAGTAAGCTCCTGATGACACGTGTGAGAGCAAGCACGCCGCACAGCTGCAGTTCTATTCATCTAGTTAGACAAATAATTGCACCGGTGCCAACGGCAGGAACTGAGCATCGGAGGAGGACGGCGCGGGACATTCCAGCTGCAGGGGGCCGATAGAAGCCCCAGGTAAGTGGCAGTTTTTTTTTAAATGTGCAAAAGAACCCTTTTAACGTTTTAGAGGCCGAGGATCAGCCGGACAGCCAGGCAATGTGCATTATTTAAAAGGAAATAAACTTTTCAGCCTCCATATCCCTCTGTCTTTGGGTTCCCTTTTAGGGCTCTTTTGCTCTGAGTCAGATACATTGCAATAACATCGCAACACAACAGAAAATATTACTGCGATGCTGCCATGCAGTGAGTTGTACAATACAAATAAAGTATGCCTCACAGCTACTGCAAACACATACGTTACTCAGTTAATGCACGGCATGCTGTGCGTTACTGTATTAGAACCTGCCGCACCGCACTGAAATGCCCCATAGAAATCTCATTGCATTATGTTGCAATGCAGTTATACTGTCTTTTGTGACACAATGCAATGGACTCGGTGTGAAAGGGACCTTATGGGTTAATGGTATTGCTACATACGGCAGTGATGTAAGTTTAGTGTTAGGCACAATAAGGTCACTGTTAGCCTTCCTAGGATGTCAGGATAGCCCTAAAAGAAAATACTGAAAGAAGTATTACCTTCTTATACTCATCACCCAAATGATTAGGCATCCAGTTTATAGGTGGCTGTTTCATACATGTGCACAGCACTAACCTACTCTTACCACTACCACTATTTTTTAACATTTATTAGTCAGTTGAATATAAATATTATACATTATCAATATTTTTAGTTTTGGGATGGACACTTTGGTAGTACCTTGTTGTGTACTCATGGCACCCACAGCATGAGGATCCCCAGTACAACTGCCACTGCTCTACCTTTGTTATTCCCCTTCATCTCAGCAGTGGTGGAGAAGGGGGGCAATCTCCCCCCCCCTTCCCTTACCTTAGTGCTCTCCCTCCCTTGCTGTCCCCTCCTGAACTAAGTGCTGAGTGGCGTTTGGCAGTGGGCAGGACTTACCTTCCATCTCGTTTCAAGCGCCGGAAGTTCTGCTGCTCTGGTCTGGACCAGACCAGAGTAGCGGCAAATCATCCCACGCCGGCGACGGGACGCAGGTAAGTTCCACTCATCACTTAGTTCAGGAGGGGAGAGCGAGCAAGAGAGAGCACTAAGGTGAGGGAAGGCAGGGATTGCCCCCCTTCTCCACCGCTGATGTCACAGCTCTCCCTCCACTGCGCTGCTCCCCTCCTGCTGGGGGGGGGGGTCACCTGGCTACCTATTGTGGGCACATATACCTCTGGCTACATATACTGGGCACATATAACCCTGACTACATATACTGGGACATATACCTGTGGCTACATATACTGGGCACATATACCCTGCCTACATATACTGGGCACATATACCTCTGGCTACATATACTGGGCACATATACCTCTGGCTACATATATGCATTTTCTGGTGAAAAGCTGTCTCTTATGTGCATTTACTGGTGAAAAGCTGTGTCTTATTATGTGTATTTACTGGTGAAAAGCTGCCTTATGTGCATTTACTGGTGAAAAGCTGCCTTATGTGCATTTACTGGTGAAAAGCTGTCTCTTATTATGTGCATTTACTGGTGAAAAGCTGTCTCTTATTATGTGCATTTACTGGTGAAAAGCTGTCTTTTATTATGTGCATTTACTGGTGAAAAGCTGTCTCTTATTATGTACATTTACTGGTGAAAAGTTGTCTCTTATTACGTGCATTTACTGGTGAAAAGCTGTCTCTCATTACGTGCATTTACTGGTGAAAAGCTGTCTCTCATTATGTGCATTTACTGGCGAAAAGCTGTCTCTCATTACGTGCATTTACTGGTGAAAAGCTGTCTGTCATTACATGCATTTACTGGTGAAAGGCTGTCTCTTATGTGCATTTACTGGTGAAACGCTGTCTCTCATTATGTGCGTTTACTTGCCATGCCCACTGTCGTCGCCACGGCACGCTTTGCGTGCCGCAAATTTCCTCGAACATGTTGCCCCCTACCCATTTGACTGCCTGCTCATATGTGCCAGTCTAGAACCGGCCCTGTACCCCTGCCTACATATACTGGGCACATATACCCCTGGCTACCTGTTCTGGGGACATCTCTACCCCTGGCTATCTGTTCTGGGGACATGTATACCCCTTGCCACCTATTCTGTGGACACCTATAGACCTGGGGCTACCTATTTTTGGGGAACCACTGCTGTCAGATTAAATGTATTTTGGGGAACTGCTGCCAGATTATGTGTATATTGGGGGAATCGCTGCTGCCAGATTACATCTATTTTTTGGGAGCCACTACCATATTATTTGTATTTTAGAAGAACCTCTGCCAGATTACGTGGATTTTTGGTGAAATGCTGTAAGATTACATGTATTTTGGGGGAAGGGGGGGGAAAACACTATGGCAGAGCTCAAACTTCCCTGGCAGACCTTTTACAGCAATACTGAAATCATGTATATTTGGCCCCACCCATGACCACGCCAACATTCTGTTGCTTGACCACGCCCATTTTCCGGCAGGGGATTTTGTCAGTAAAAAAAATCTTTTGTCAGTAAATTTTTAGGTATTTGTCAGTAAAAAATAACGTGAAAGGTTGGCAACACTGGTATAGTGATGTATAGAATAGATCTGTTAGGATTAGGGAAACAAAGCCCATCAATAATATGTGCTTCTCACTGTATTTCACACCGAGTCAAACATTCAGGCTTCGTGGGACTAAATATAACTTTAAGTGGTTGAATATGTGGGGGATTTAATATGTCTTTTGAGAGAACTGTCTTCAAAAGCAGAGAAAGGCTGTAGGTCTTGAGCTGTCTTTTCACCTCTTCACACCGGAATTCTTTCATTATTGTTTGAAGTTCACTAGAAAATAATATAATAAAACCTCTGCCTCACTCCCCCTAACATTCTTTTCTGTTTTTTAAAAAAAGTTAATATTACCTATACAGTATTGTACACATTTTGATCTGTTTCTGATTTTGAAAGGTTGGTGTAGGTGGGGGCTGACAGCTCCAAGGATCAGTGGAAGTTACTATGCAAGGCCGGGTGCTCGCAATTCTGAGTGACAGAGTACACAGGCCAAAGCAAGAAAATAGGATGAGTCAGTTTTAGAGAGCTGGCCTACTTAGCTTTGGTGTTCAGTGGGCTTCCATGCACTGAGTAGTATTAGCCTTCATCATTAGCATTAATTATCTGCACAAACGGAGAAAGGCTTTTCAGGTTTACAAATCGTTAACATTTGATATCATTGGGTTACAGGGAACCCATTTTAAAGTGGTCTGAAACTCTGCTATAACATTCAATAAAAATGTGTTTTATTCTAGTTTTTATTATTCAGATTTGCTTTTGTGCACAAGTAATAAGGTCTGACTACAAATTACAAGTTTCCAAACTGTAGTTTTTTTTGCCCTTAAAGCTGCCATTGCATTCTATTCCAACTGCTTTTTATTATATATTAAAATCTTCTAATGAGTTGTTCTGAACTGTGTGTGTGCCTGAAGCAGAAACAGCTTCTCAGAAAGTGTTTTTTACTTGTTACACACAATGGGCCTGATTCACAAAGCGGTGATAACTCAGTTATCACGCCTAAAAGACTTTAGACGTGATAAGCTTTGCACCGCTGAGTTAGCATTGATTTGTGCTCTTTATCGCACGCAAAGTCCCGCGCAATCGCGCAACTCCGCGCGCAGCGCCCATAGGGTTTAATGGGCGCATCGCGCGCACTGCACCGCGCGATTGCGCGCGCAAAACTTTGCGCGGAAATTCGCGCGAGTTTCTTCTTATCATGCCTAAACTGAGTTTAGGCGTGATAAAGGGCTTTTCACTGGCGTGCAAACACTTTGCAGCGCTTTGTGAATCAGGCCCCAATGTATTAACACTGGAATGTAAACAAAGATACTGTTATCTCCAGTTTGGATGCGGATTTGAAACTGAATAGCAGGACAAAGTGCTTTGTTTAACCATTTCATTGAAGTTCTGCTATACTTTTTTCTGGGATAGTAGCTTTAAAGCTGTGAGGAATCTTTTAGAGCAAAGTAGAAATGCTCGCTTTCAGATCACTTTAAAGAGAACCTGAGGCGGGGTTCTCACAACAAAATCCCCATACAGAGGCTGGCTCTGCCTATCGAGCCCAGCCTCTGTTGCTAATCAGATCCCCCCTATATCCCCCCTGCACTCAGCCAGACCCCATAAATAAAACCGCTCTGTGCGGCTGTGTTTACCTTCCTAACGTCAGTCTCAGCGCTCCCCCTGCCTCCTGCAGAGCTCCGGTCCCCAACCCGCGTACCTTCCCTCCAATCAGCGTAGAGGGAAGGGACTTTGGCGGGGACCGAAGTGATGCAGGAGGCGGGGGAGAGCAGAGACTGACGTTAGGAAGCTAAACACAGCAGCTGCTGACACGCAGCTGTAATTTATGGGGTCTGGCTGAGCGCAGGGGGGATTTAGGGGGAATCTGATTAGCAACAGAGGCTGGGCTCTATAGGCAGAGCCAGCCTCTGTATGGGGATTTTGTTGTGAGAACCCCGCCTCGGGTTCTCTTTAAAGAAAATTAGAAAAAACAAGGTGAGGATTGAATTGAGCTGGGTATGACCTGATTGAGAACAAATAACTACAATCAGCTAGAGACAAATCATACAAAATTTGTATTATTAATCCTTGACATGAAATATTAAAACATCACATAAAAATGTGCCCCAACCCCCAAGAATCCCCCCTACTGCCAGCCTCCTCAGTACTCGTCCCTCTATTCACCCCAATGCCCCAATCTGACTGCTTCAGTCATCTAAAAAAACAGAGAAGCATATGCATCTGCTTCACTCGTGTAAAATTGCAGTCCAACTCCAAATAGAGCTCACTAGGCTAATAAGATCAGTATGTTCCGGAGTATTCCAATTTCGTTTTGCAATTGCTTCTTCAACTTATCATCAATTAGACAAGCAAACCATTCACAGTAGCAACCTCAGCAAGAATAGCAATCCACTTTAAAGAAAACTTGACTCCCCAATATTTTCATAAACAGTATACTAGTCACTTTATACCACTTATAAAACAAGGGGTGTAGCTATTTTTGCTTCAAGTGGATGTTCAGCAGGTATATAGTCATCTCAATAGATAATATTGTTAGAATCAAGATTCTATTATTCGGATGCCTATATACCTGCTGAATATTCCCTGTAGCCCGATGATATCTAATTGTAATGATTTGTAAACATGTAAAGCCTTCCTCTGTTTGTGCAGAGAATGAAAGCTTTGCACATTATGGGAAAAGATTTTCAAAGGCATAACAAATCATAAAAAATATGATAGTGAAAGCATCCCCCCGGAGACAGGAAACCCTCACCCCCAGCCAATGTACAAAAGTAAAAACTCCTCTGCAGGATGACTCTGGGGTCTATTACCTGAGAAAGATGTTTAATATAAACCCTATATTGCCTACAATGTACTTCAGGAAGCACAGCCAATCTAAAACAGGCTTACTGTGTTAACGCAATCAAAACAACAGCACAAGTCCAGATATTAACTTCTGGGAATTGAGACAAATAAGCGTTCCAAGAAATTAGCACATAAATAATAGTACCATCACTTGGAACTCTTACATAAATTGGGTAATGGATCAAAAGGAATACACAGGACAGGATACCACTCCCAGGGAAACACTATGAGTGTGTATGTATTTTTTTTTGGGGGGGGGGGGGGGGAAGATTGCAAATTGAAAAATAAAAAATATAGTTCTTAACTACCTGATGCCCTGAGAAAGATACACAACTAACATATAACTGTCACTATAGCAAAATAAGAAAATATTGCGCAACTGTCTTAACATCAAACTTCAACAAGAATGAAAAGAAAGATACTGCTCAGTTACAACAACTCTGGGGAGGCATGTTGCACAGGCAACTCCCTGGCCTATGAACAGGGATATCTACGATGTCTTGGAGAAACGGCCTTAGACCAGATAGGCATAGGCAGAACTTGAGAGAAGATGGTGGATCGGCTTGAGATTGAGTCGGTGTTTTGCCAAAATAAAGCTTGTACAGAATCTTCAGGGATTGTAGCAGTATAAACTGAACCTTGGTACAGAACAATCAACTTAAATGGAAAACATCTGTAGCAAATGTGAGCTGAAACAAGGATCACAATAATCTCTTTCAACTTTTCAGGTTTTTCAAGCGTTAAAGGGATTTTGGAAAAAGTTGTAATTTGTGGTCTTCGTAGGAAAGATTGTTAGATTCTCTGGTAGCTTTCAACATTTTCTCTTTAACTAGGAAGTCTTTAAAGCACTTGATGATATACCAGGGTGGTTGATTGGGTTGAGAAGGGGCCCAAAGGGTTCTGTGAATGTGATCACATTTAAAGTCACCATTTTGTGAGTCAGGTAACAGTACTGAAAAAAAACTTTGGGACATTCTATGATGCAACAACAAATCCTTAAAAGATTCAGGCAGGCCACGGAGCCACAAATTGTTTTGTCTATTTCTGTTATCCAAATCCTCTGATTGCGATTGCAACTCTATGACTGTGGCCTGCAGAGTGTCATGCCTCTGTGATAGATCATTAAATGCATTGCAAGCCTACCTAATGTTACAGCCACCCACCTGGTGTCCCCTCCGTGTTGCTGCCTGAGTCTGCTGTGCCGTGGGTCAGAGGTCTTGCACTCCTTGAAGAGGTATGCCTAGGGAGAAGAGAGGCAGATAAGCGTCCAAGAGCCAGGGGACTAGGGCCGAAGCTGCCGAGATATTTTTATACTGCAAATGATGAGAAACAAGGTGAGAGTTCAATCCCCTACATCACTGTGCTGCTAATAATGAAAGAGAGAGGAAAAGAAAAAACAATAACAATAAGTGGTTATCTATTTTAACTCATAGAAAAGCGGTGGGAGTGGGGGGCAGAACAAAAGGGTGGTGGTGGGGTAATAGAGTACACCTTCTTATCATTTTAGTTGTGAAGTTCATCAGCTTCCTACTTTTAGTTTTATACATTGTTTGTGCTTGGAATATATGGCAATAAGAGGTGGTGGCACGGTCAAATGTATTAATTTATCAGCCAAGGTCTTTTCATAAGTTTACATTTTTGTAAGAGTTAATCCATTCCTTTCTTTATTGGTATGTGTTATTTTAGTTGTTTCGTGCCCAAAGAAGTCTGACATAGCTGCTAGCCAGTTCCTGAAGATAGGCGGAATAGTTTGAAGCCATTTGAACGTTATACGTTTTTTGGCTACCATTCTACTAATGGTGATCATATTGTTTTTCTATTAATTCTAGTCTTATTCCATTTGACTCTCCAAACATGGCCATTGAGTTGTTCATGATAATATTGAGATTAATTAGGCAGAAACATTTTTCTATTTTGGTCCAAAAAGAGTGCAGTATAGTACAGGTTTTTCCAGGTGTGTGTATATTATTACATCTCCACCAAAGTTGGTTATTCTGATTAGATTTTGAAAAATGTTCAGGCATGAGGTACCATCTATTGATTATTTTTATTCTTAATTCTCACACCCGGGTTAACTGTTGGTCCATTGAGTTGACCAATCTGCCTCCTTCCTGCTGGGGATTCTGATGTATCAATTCTGTTGACCAGTGAGGCACCACAAAAGGAGATTCCAAAATACATTTGTGACAGTTCTTTTTGTTCAGTAGTTGCCTCACTCCTCTTGACTAGCAAGTTGGGCCTCCATGTCCAAACCTTATGGAATGGTTTTGACCAGACAGCTGAGCCCAAATCTGGCTACCTCAGCTGCTCTGGCAATGTCAAACTGCTTGTAGGCCAAAGGGTTAAAAGAGGATTGGAAGGGGAATAGAGGGGCCTACTGACTTAAAAAAATGTATTATAAAATCATTAAACATAATTAAAATAAACATTATTTGCTGCTAAAAAGTGCCATTCTGAGTTTAGCAATCATCACATGTTTAGTATAGTAAGAGTGCCCTCATTTTTTAAATGTTAAAAATGCTTACCCTATCTACAGTATAATCAATAACTATCAGGAGAAAAGTTGCTGTTATAATAAAAAGGCATTCATTTCCCACATGTACATTTTTTTCTGCCTGGCTCTTTTTCTTAATCATTTCATGTGAAAATGCAGGAGGTTATTGCTAGCATTTAACGTTAAGTGATTAGTGTAATTAATCAGGACCCCAGTATCTAGAGATATTTATTTTGGTTTTATCCCATAAACATAAAAGCTCAGTACTCCCTTGACTGCTCTGAGCTTCTTTGTAGGAAAATAAGTTGTCTCAGTCTTAAAGGTCTTCAAGAATGTCTTTGTTACGAAGTGAGGTTGATTGCCATATTGCCTCAGGCCATGCTTCAGGCTTTGTGGGTCACATAGCTGTATTGTTTTCATTTTGGCTGGATTTTGCCTTAGTATGTTATCATTTCCCAAGTTCTTTAGAACAAAGGATAGGTAATAAAAATATTTTTCCTGTGTGCAACCCTTCATCGCTAAGGTGGGTTTTCAGCCTGATTTAGCAACATAAATTGCTGCAAGCAATACAATCATGTTACAGTGATGAATCAAAAGTGATGTGTTTAGAGCTAACAGAAAGTGAAGGAGGCTTTCAACAGCTGAATTCACTACATTTTGATTTCTGATGCTTGAAATAGCAATACAGACACATTCATGTATGTTACTGTTCACCTTATATGAAACCTCATTTGCTCCTAAGCGGAATTTTTTGTGTAGAGATTACTGAGTTGAGTATCTTAACTGTGCTCCACATTGTTTTAGCACATACCCCTTTTTGTCAGATGGTTTGCCTATTGCAAATAGCATAATCTGAAATGCCCCTAGATACCTATACCTTTATTAGTTGGTAGTACTCAATATTTGCATACAATTGATTTTTTTCACACTTTCATTTATGCCTTTAATTAACTTACAGGGCACTGAGCACCCAGGAATTTTTTGGAATGAACCTCCCCATAAGGGCATTGGGGGCGGGGAATTTATGGGAGCAGCATTACTTGCCTAGGGGGCTGCTGCTCTAGCCCATTATCCATGCTGAGTGGGTCATGTCTCCCAGGGAAAACTCGCAATGACCGGCAGTTCCAAACCTCCGCCTGTGCACCGGGTTCCCGGGCACCTCAGTGCATACCGCAATGCATGCCGGGAGATGTAGTCCGTAGATGTGATTACCTTTGCTGCAAGCTGCCTGCTATACAGGTGGAAACTTCAAATTTCCAGTCACTCCGGATGCTCCTTGTGCTACATGGCATACTCCACACAGATGGGCTTGATATAGTTAACAAAGAATAACAAAATTAGAGTTTTAGAAAATTATAAATCTTATTTAACCTCCCTGGCGGTACGCAGTTTCCAATGCTGCATCCGCAGGAGGATTTTTGTCAAATAAAAGTTGTATAAATTGCTTAAGCTAACGTTTTGCTAGCTAACTGTGGCCCCCAAGTCCCCCGGCACCACTGTGATCCCCCATATCGCCGCCGGCAATATTTACTTGTCTGCGATCCCGTGAGAGCCGCAGCTTCACCATGTAGCTTCAGTCATCGCTATGGCAACAATCAGACATGACGTCATGACGTCATCGATGTCATGACATCATGTGCATTCCCGATCCTCTCCATAGCGAAGTCTGGAGCTGATTGGGAAGGTACGCCATTGCGGGATCCCTGGGGGGTACGTATAACGGCAGCGATCGCAGTTGATCGGGGGAGAGCGGAGGGACTTGGGGGGCATGCTTAGCTAGCAAAGTGCTAGCTCAAGCATATAAAACAAATTTTATTAAAAAAAAAAAAAACCTCCGGGGCTATGCGATCCTCTCCGGCGGCTAGCCTGAATGTAGGTTGGGCTTACCGCCAGGGAGGTTAAACAACACCAAGTTAGTGTTTTACCTGTAGCTAAATAAACGCAATAGTAGATGCTTGGAAGTTGTTTACAACCAATTATCATGCACTACGACTAAATATATATTTGTCAAGGGGTACTTGTGCAAATGTTTACTATGCTAGGGGGTACTTGGTGAGTACAGGGTTTTAAAAGGGGTACATACAAATAAAATGTTGAGAAACACTGGGCTAGTGGAGCTGCCCCATGTAGGCAAGTAAGGGCGCTCCCCCCAAGCCCTGCCCCCCCAACAGCACACTGCATTACAAACCACCCTTATGGTCCCAGTAGTTTCAGAATTAGCATTAAGCAGGGCTACTGCTTAAAGAGGAACTCCAGTGAAAATAATGTAATAAAAAAGTGCTTAATTTTTTAAATAATTATGTATAAATGATTTAGTCAGTGTTTGCTCATTGTAAAATCTTTCCTCTCCCTGATTTACATTCTGACATTTATCACATGGTGACATTTTTTTTTGCAGATGATGTAAGTAGAAGGAAATGCTGCTTGCATTTTTGGCAGTTAAAAACAGCCGTTATTTCCCACAATGCAACAAGGCCCCCAAGACCTCAGTGCTGTGAGGTGCTGACATCACATTGTGGGAGGGGTTTCCCCCACAAGATTAGCCAAACAGAGCCCCCTGATGATCCATTTGAGAAAAGGAAAATATTTCTCATGGGAAAGGGGGTATCAGCTACTGATTGGGATGAAGTTCAATTCTTGGTCACAGTTTCTCTTTAAGAGAAGAAACTGTTTTTGTGCCTGGAAATTGTTTGTTATAACTGACCGGTATCTTACTGCTGAAGTCAGAAGTTGGAAAATGGAGTGTGCAGGGTGAAAGGGGTCAAAGACGAGTACGAGAGATAATGGCGCTGGAGACTTGGGCGCAGGATGATTCAGCCAGTATATGGCTGATCCTGCTGCCGCACAAGTCCCGGCCGTATTAAATACTATTCCCCCTCCAGGCCGCCATGGATAGTGGGGAATGAAATAATTGCTGGAAGCCGAATTATTAGGTTTTAAAAGTAACTTCAGCTCCATCTTCTGACAGTGCTGAAGTTACTCCCTGTGCCTGCTACAGCCGTAATTCCTATTACAGCCTATGGTGGCAACGGCTGGGCGCGAATCTCCTGCGCTGGTTTTAGCGTGTTCGGTCAAAGACAGTCTTGGTGACTCCGTTTTTTCGCCTGCTAGTGGAAAGGTCCTGCAGGGAGGTAAACTGCAGGCAATTATTCTTTTTACTATATTGGATGATGCGCTGCAGTCTCTCCTTCTCTTATATGGAGCATGAGCCACACCAGACAGTTATTAATGATGTGATGGTGAATTCAATGATTGCAGTAAAAAACTGCGCCATTGCTTTCAAAACTACAATAGACTAACATATCCAGCACATGCAGGTATTGACTGATACCGGATAAATGTTGTTTGTCATCGCTTGAGAGTTCATATAGCTGGGGCCCCAAGCAGCTCAGTGGGCAGCCAACTCTCCCCCCCCCCCCACACACACACTTCTCCCATTCTCCCACATCAAAGTGTGCCCAGTAAACCCTTCCCTCCCTCTACTGCAAGTGTGGCACCTCCCCCTTTCCAAAAAGTGACCCCACCTCAGACAGAGCCCTTTCGTAGTTATACAGACCAGAATACAGCAGGGCAGAAATCCCATAGCAACAGGTGCCATCCTCACCTGTCTTACAGCTTGGGCAGCAGCCCCTGGGGAATTGTTGGTTGCTTGAGAGTGCCAGTTGCTTGAATTCTGGATAACTGGGATTCTACTGTATCATTGTTAGTCTGGTGAGAGAGGAAAGGCCATCAGATTAAGAAAAACTTGACCAGAAAGAGATTTAAAGAGGAACTCCAGTGAAAATAATGTAATAAAAAAAGTGCTTGATGTTTACAATAATTATGTATAAATGATTTAGTCAGTGTTTGCCCATTGTAAAATCGTTTAATTCCTTGATTTACATTCTGACATTTATTACATGGTGACATTTTTACTGTTGGCAGGTGATGTAGCTGCTGCATGCTTTTTTGGCAGTTGGAAAACGCTGAAAACAGCTATTTCCCACAATGCAGCAAGGTTCACAGACAGGAAAATGCCAGGAGTACCACGGTCCTCAGAGTTTCTTGTGGGAAGGGTTTCACCACAAGATCTGTCATACAGCGCCCCCTGATGGTCTGTTTGAGGAATAGATTTCTCATGTAAAAGGGGGTATCAGCTACTGATTAGGATAAAGTTCAATTCTTGATCGGAGTTTCTCTTTAAAGAGAACCTGAGGTGGAGCCTTTAAAAGAAAATATACGTACCTGGGGAATCCTCCATCCCCCTCTGGCCTGATCGCTAACTTGTTGTTCTCCTCCGCCTCCTCATTCTTCAGCAATTGGCCCCGGAAAGTCCTCCGTTACAGGACGATCTGTGCATGTACTCCTGCCATACTCCCATTGCCTGGAGCATACCTGGGGTTAGAGAAAGCCCCAGGCATGAATATTGTCTTTTTAAGGCCCCATCTCAGGTACACTTTAAATAATTATACATAAGTTAACAAATAAAAACTTTCAGAATATTAATAATATGATTTTCTATCAACATCGTGATTTGTTTTCATCTCTAATGCAAACTATACAGGGATATAGTCGGAACACAGTGTCAAATGCACAGAAGAAGACTTGGCCTGTAGGAGTCTTGTCAGTAATCCTGCGCTTACCAGCTCAGTTGCTGTTTTCCCCGCTGGCAGCGCATCTGAGGCTTCTGGTGCGGCCGGCTGCAATGGCAGGGATGATGTCAGCAGCGTGTCTGCGGGGATCCGGCCGCATGATACTCTGACTGAAAATTA
Organism: Hyperolius riggenbachi; assembly: GCF_040937935.1. Lineage (NCBI taxonomy): Eukaryota > Metazoa > Chordata > Amphibia > Anura > Hyperoliidae > Hyperolius > Hyperolius riggenbachi. The sequence goes on from NC_090646.1 coordinate 541,916,128, forward strand.
GGGCGGACGCATGCGCTGGCAGCGTCACTCCTCTTGTGCTCTTAGGAAGTGTGTCAGCTGACCAGCTGGCAGCTGACATGCAGGATTCCACCTCCGGGTCAGGATTGGCCAGGCGGCGTGGGGGCGTGTTCTCCTGCTTACCCGGGCAGTGGCGTAGCTAAGGAGCTGTGGGCCCCGATGCAAGTTTTACAATGGGGCCCCCCTAGAACTCTATACATAACAATTGATACACCAAAACCTGCCAATGGCAACTACAGTGTCAGAGGTGCAAGAAGGGGATGGGGAGGAGTTTGTTAATGATTACCACTAATCAAAGTATCTATTAGAAGTGATTATTATGAGCACAGGACTAATAGAGAGCTAATACTGTAATTGAGGGAGGGCCCTTCGGGGCCCCTCTGGCCCAAGGGCCCCGATGCGGCCGCTACCTCTGCACCCCCTATTGCTACGCCCCTGTACCCGGGCTATTTAAGCTCTGTTCTGTCACTTGCTCACTGTCTGCTCTAGCTAACACTTACGCAGTGAAGGCTTCAGACCTTAGTCAGTTCTGTGTGTGGCTTGAACCAGCAGGACCCCAGGGATTCCATACCAGCTAGCCTATATTATTAATACTGATTGATATACTGTGTTTGACTTCTGCTTGATCTTCTGAATACTCCTTTCCTATCGATTCTGTACCTTTGCCAATCTGATCTGTTGCCGACCTCTGCCTGAACCCTCACTTAGCCTTTGCCTGACGATTCTGTACCTTTGCATATCTGATTGTTGCTGACCTCTGCCTGTTTACTAAATGCTGTATCTGCCTGCCGATTGTGTACTGTGTCAGATCTGTTACCGACCCTGTTTTGCCTGACCATTCTCATTATCTGAACCCAGTGTTAGTTCTGCCTTCTGCTAACACTGTCTGTGCGCATTTCCCGTTCAGGGAACGTCTGATATTGTCTGTCTGCTAGTGCTCACACACTAGCAGATCGTTACAAGTCTTGTGTGCTTGCTTGTTATAAAGTAACGTCAGCTTATTTCTGTGTCAATCTCCTATTATTAGGGTTTTCTGGTTTGCTTATTTTATTTTATTCAGAAAAATCAGACCGAAAAAAAAAACAGCCAAACAAACAACAAAACATTAATGACATCCAAAATGACTAGCCATCTAAAAAAAAAAAACATGCACTTCACAATTTGGCTCATTTCACACGCATTTGTATCGCTGTCTTAGAATAATAATTTTCTCCCGAAAAGTGCTGTAATTTGAAAGAATCCAGAGTTATAACCGCAAATGTATTAAAGGAAAAAATATGAATGGTTTGTCTAGTTCTTCACAGTCGCTTTTGATCTACTTGGAAGGATTTATTGCCAGAATGTCTTAGTTACAGTGATATGTCACACGTGAAAGGCTTCTTCAGGGAATTCTTTAATATGGAAAACAGGCTTCTCTGCAACCATTTCTGAGACAGATGGTAGATTTTTTTTCCTTGCCAAATGTAGAGTGTGTCATTTGCAGTTACTTGGGAAAAAATGAGAGTTATATAAATAGTAAGATAAAAAATGGGCTGGTTTTAGCAGTTAAGGGTGAAAACACTAATATCTTGTGGTATTCATCATATAAAGAGTACTTTGGCAACCACGATAATACGTTTTAGGGATAATTTCCAAACTGCATTATATTTAATGCTATATACAGGGTATGGAGTGTTCACCAAGGTTTTACTACCTCGTCTCTCCTCTCTTCTCCATAAAGTTAAAAGGGCATGTTAAATTGCAGTATACAAAAAAGAAAGGAAGCAAATACTGTTTTGTGTTTGTAAATTACTGTGGCATGATCTCAGAAGAAGCTTCTGTCTGGGAGGGTCTTAGTTCTGTGCAATGTTCCATAATCATCTCTTCCTGGGGGTATACCTTACCTGCCTTTCTCATTTAGCCCCATTCACAAGTTAATTATGTAAACAGACCTAGTGTAAGGTCTGACAGATCTCTCGTCTTCTTTCAGTCTGTGTACCCCAATCTTATACCGTGCTCTTTACCTAAACGACAAGCTACCGCATGAACAGGAGGTGACCAAGAAGTACCTACCCGTCTAAAGTGAAACCTACAGAGACTGAGGCTGAGATGACCAGAGTACCACCAAACCACACTAAACAAAAAAGGCACAACAAGACAGCCCAGTTCAGCAACAGGAGATCAAGAGATATAGTACCAAAATTGTGAGACATGAGAAAATCCTGGGACATACCAGGTCATACACAGTAGATTAGAATATTACAGTACAAGGGAATAGGCAAAGGTAAGGTAATACTATCCAGGGTCAATACTATCCAGGGTCATTTCAGGAAGCAATCCACAGAGAGGTCAATATAACAGGCAAGCTGAAACACAGGAGATCCAAAGGCAACTTAACGCTATCACAGGCAGTTACAATGAGGTAGAGCAAGACTAAAATACAACAGACATTGACTCCGTCAGTGGCTAGCCACACACAACTCACCCAATCAGCATTCAGTCAGCTGGATCAGTTGACATCACCTTTGCCAGCATCTGAGGGCATAGGACAGACGCTTGGTCATGTGCTTCCGTCCCCTATCAGACCAGTGGGCGGCACCGCTGGAAGGAATGCTGGGGTCACCTTGCGTACACGAAGTCTGCGCAGACCCGAAGTTGCACAGACCTGGCAAATCTGGGAAGACACAGCCATATTTCTGCATCCTGCTGGTGAGTTCCTGACACCTTCATAAGTTATCTCCTTCATGGATGGGACAACAAGGACAAAGTCCAGCCTCCCATCTAAAAGAGGCCTAAAAGTCATGCTGTCCAATTTCTTTGACTGAAGTTATGCTTTATGTGCCTGTCTTCCTTTCTTACAGATTAGTTAATTCCCCTTGGGAACCTGTAGTTTCAGTTTTTACATTAACTATCACTATAACATAGCCTCCCTAGTACCCTAATGCTTTTTAGAAATGAGAAAAAATTGTCTGTGTCTGTTCATGATACATTTTACTAAATGTTAGCAAATTCTGCAAAAAGCAAAAATCACTTTTTGAAGTGGTGCAAGATGGGGTCTTAAAGAGAACCCGAGGTGTGTTTGAAGAATGTGATCTGAATACAGAGGCTGGATCTGCCTATACAGCCCAGCCTCTGTTGGTATTCCAAACCCCCCTAATGTCCCCCTGCACTCTGAAATCAGACATAGATCACAGCCTCGCTGTGTGGCTGTGTTTACATCTGTAGTGTAAGTCTCGGATGCTCCCCTGCCTCCTGCAGAGCTCCGGTCCCTGCCCCCCTCCCTTCCCTCTAATCAGCAAGGAGGGAAGGGAGGCAGGCGAGGACTGGATTTCTGCAAGAGGTGGGGAGAGCAGCAGACTGACACTATAGAGAAAAACACAGCCGCTGCGACACGCTGTGTGTCGACAGCACGGTTGTGATTTATCAGGGATTGCAGAGTGCAGGGGGACCTTAGGGGGGTTTGGAATACCAACAGAGGCTGGGCTGTATAGGCAGATCCAGCTTCACTATGCAGATCACATTGTTCAAACCCAGCTCCGGTTCTCTTTAAAGAGAACCCGAGGTGGGTTTTAAGAAAGTTATCTGCATACAGAGGCTGGATCTGCCTATACAGCCCAGCCTCTGTTGCTATCCCAAACCCCCCTAAGGTCCCCCTGCACTCTGCAATCCCTGATAAATCACAGCCACGCTGCTGACAAACAGCTTGTCAGAGCTGGCTGTGTTTATCTCTATAGTGTCAGTCTGCTGCTCTCCCCGCCTCCTGCAGAACTCTGGTCCCCGCCTGCATCCCTTCCCTTCCTGCTGATTGGAGGGAAGGGACGGGGGCAGAGACCGGAGCTATGTAGGAGGCGGGGGAGCAGCCGAGACTGACACTACAGATGTAAACACAGCCTCACAGCACAGCTGTGATTTATGAGGGATTGCAGAGTGCAGGGGGACCTTAGGGGGGTTTGGGATAGCAACAGAGGCTGGGCTGTATAGGCAGATACAGCCTCTGTATGCAGATAACATTCTTTAAACACACCTCGGGTTCTCTTTAAGATCTTATTTGGTGCTTTAATTGTGCCTTTGACTTTATCATGAGTTTGTAAATTGTTCCTTCAATTCAAGTTGCAGCGTCAATTTCTAGATGGTATTCTAAAGGCAAAAATAGTCACACTAAATACTGCTTTCATTTACTTTTATTTCTATTTTTGCATTATTCATCTTGTAGGTTGCTAATTTATTTCCATATTAAGGGCCTGATTCACAAAGCGGTGCTAACAGTTAGCACGCTGGTGAAAAGCCCTTTATCATGCCTAAACTCAGTTTAGGCATGATAAGTTTAGGTGTGATAAGTTTAGGTGTGATAAGTTTAGGCATGATAAGTTTAGGTGTGATAAGTTTAGGCATGATAAGTTTAAGCGCCAACTGGGTTAGCACCGCAGTGCACAGCTGATCAAAAGTTTTATGCTAGCAAAGTCTGGTGCACTTCGTATAAAGTTTAATGGCGCTGCTTTGCGTGCGGGACTTTGCAAGCGATCTAAACTTATCTAAACTTATCATGCCTAAACTTATCACACCTAAACTTATCATGCCTAAACTTATCACACCTAAACTGGCTTTTCACCAGCGTGGTGCAATGGTTATCATGCCTAAAGTCTCTAACTGGGTTAGCACCGCTTTGTGAATCAAGCCCTAGGTGTTAAAAGTTGAGGTTTGAAGATCAAACTGTCTCCCTGGCATATGTGCGTATTCAGCTCCCATACATGGGGCCTGATTCACAAAGCGGTGCAAACTTTTTCGCGGACTTTTGCGCGCGCAATTTGCCGTGATTCGCGCGATCGCGGACTTTTGCGCGCGCAATTTGCCGCGATTCGCGCGATCGCGGACTTTTGCGCGCGCAATTTGCCGCGATTCACGCGATCGCGGGCTTTTGCGCGCGCAATTTGCCACGATTCACGAGATCGCGGACTTTTGCGCAAAAATCCGCGATCGCGCGAATCGCGCCAAATTTTGCGCGCAAAAGTCCGCGAAAAAGTTTGCACCGCTTTGTGAATCAGGCCCATGGTAATGATAGCCTACCAAACTAGTTATCAGGATGTAAAATACTTACCAATCCTCCAGCGACGTCTAGCAGCCTTCCTGTACCTCCTCATGGGCTCCTAGCAGCTTCAGGTGTCTGTGCATTGAAGTCAGTGTGCCACCTGACCCGATGCCAGTCAGGTGACACCCCGGCTTCTTTGCACAGGGGTAGCCAGAAAACTGCTAAGAGCCCACTGGGTGCTGCAGGAAATCTGCTAGATGTCGCTGGAGGCTGGGTAATTATTCAAGGAGGAAGGTTTGTATTTTTTAGGCCAGTTGCTTAAGCAACCGGCAAGCACATGCATCCCGCATCAGGCGATCCCCATTGGTGTTGGATACTGGGAACGGATGACTGAGCATATAAGACGACCCCCCAACTTTTCCAGTTAAAGTATAGAGTTTGGGATATACTCGCCATATAAGAGTATCCTTCTTCCAACGTACACCAAATAAAAATTAAACATCCTATACTGGTGCTATGTATGAACATATACTGCTGCTGTACTGTATGTGGTACCCAGTATATAACAAAATATAGGCGATTGACTGGTTGGATTGGTCAACTCTTCCTCTCTCTAAGCGGATTGGTCAGCTCTCCCTGTCTCCCTGTTTATCAGAGCGGTATGGAAGAATAGATCACGCTGTGCCCATAAAACACCCCTCCTATTTTATTTACCTCCTTCTCTGCCTCTCAGATCTCACACATGTGCGCCTGCGCTACTTCACTCCAGTCCTTAGCAGCGAGATCTGAGAGGCAGTAACAGGATAGGGCGTATCACCCGGCATCAACAACACCTGGCGTATAAGACGACCAATGACTTTTAGGAAGATTTTCAAGGGTTGAAAAGTAGTCTTATACGCCAGAATATACAGTTACTAAAATAGCTAAATTAAAAATTGTAGTGATCCAAAGGGAAGATGTGCATATCTCTTTAAAAACTGCTTTATTTCCTCTTGTTTAATGCTGTGACAGAATTATCTCCATAAATATTGCATTTGAACACATTATAGATGCGAGTTTCTTCATTCGCTTCTGCAAACAGTGGAGAAGTGGCACATTTAAATTAAAACAAGACTGCAGCTGTGATCTTGTATTTAAACTTTAAACTGCCATAATTTGTGGGAAATGTCATTGCAGTGAAAAGGTTATAGATAAAATGCAATCTTTTTAAACAGTTTGTCTATTTTCCGATATAAAACAAAATAAAAGTGTATTTTTAATGTATGGTACAGAATAAGAAACACTTAGATTAAAATGCAATGACATACATTATTGGCAGTGTAAACCATAAACACAAAAACTGTTATTAAATAATATAATAATAATAATACGAACATTTATATAGCGCTTTTCTCCTGGCCGACTCAAAGCGCTCAAGAGCTGCAGCCACTGGGAAGCGCTCAAGAGGCCACCCTGCAGTGTTAGGGAGTTTTGCCTTGAACTCCTTACTGAATAGGTACTGACCCTAGCCAGGATTCGGTCTCCCACGTCAAAGGCAGAGCCCTTAACCAGTACACTATCCAGCCACTTTTTGGAGAGATGTTGTATCTCCAAAGCCTAAAAACACGAGTCTCTTTCAGGCCTTGTTCATATTGCATTCCGATCGCGTGAGCGTTCGCATTGGGCATTTTTTTTTTTTTTTTTGCGATTCCTGGCGCTTGGGTGGGCAGTGCGTTTTTGTTAAAAGCGCTTTTCCAAAACGTTTTTTTAAATTCACTCCCTATGCAAGCCAGGAAGCGAACTCTTTGAGCCGGAAAATAGTAAATACGTAATGTATTTATTCTTAAAAACGCGAACGCAGTTGCTGCACAAAGCGATTTTGTGAGCGTTTGCCTTTTTCCTATACCTTCCATTGAGGCGGAATCGCCCCGAAAATGGTCCATGCAGCGCTTTTCAGATCTGAAAGTGAATGGAACACCCTAATCTGAACTAGTGCACAGGAAAGCATGGTGTAAGCGCTTTCAGGGTGATTTTGAAAAATTGGCAGCGCTGAAAAAGCTGAAAAATGAAGTTACGGGACCCGGAACTGGAGAAGCCTGGGACGGTGGTATGGGAGCAATCTGTGTGGATGGGGCTGGAGGAAGCCCCAGGTATGTATAAAACTTTTACTGTTAATCAGCTTGGGTTTCCTTTAAGCTGGTTATGCATGAAGTTGATTCTTCCATTCCAATGAGCAGTTCATTCAGTCACTCCATCAAACTGATCCTAAATCAGCTCTACGGCCCAGTGCAGACCAAAAACTTCTAGCAGATCTGCTAACGCTAGAGGTTTTTCAAAGCAGATTTTCAGAGCGATTCTAGGTGTGTTTAGAGAGGTTTTCTAAACATGCCTAGCATTTTTGGGAGCATTTTAGTGTAGGAGATTTCATAAAGTGTTACAGTAAAGCTGTTACTGAACAGCTTCTGTAACAAAAACACCTGGAAAACCGCTCTGATCTAGCGTTTTTCAGAGTGGTTTGAGTTTTTCCTATACTTTACATTGAGGCAGAAACACATCTGCAAACTGCAAAAAATACTGCAGAAGCCACGTTTGCGGTTTGCTAAAAACCTCAAACCACTGGTGTACACCATCCCATTGAGATACATTAGTCAAGTGTTTTCACAAGAAAACGATCCAAAAACGCTTGGTGTGCACCAGGCCATCATTTCTAAATTCAATTAGCCATAATTCATTGTAAAATCAAAGAACCACCATTAGTAAGTTTGGAAAATTTACATTGATTGTACCGGCAACAGTTGTGAGGTTAGGGCCACAGTGGTGTGTTGTGGTGTCTGTCCGCAATCCAATGCAACACCTCTGAGACATTCACAGTGCGGCGGGTGTGCGGTGCAGTATAACGGGATGCGGCATCGCAACACACTGCATGTTACTGCAAAACACTGGCACTCCCAGTAATGCACACTTTGTACAAACTATTTGAGGGATTACTAAGAGATACGATACATGACTTCATAGTAGAAAATAATCTTATTTCTCAGCATCAACATGGGTTTACTAAAGACAGGTCCTGTTTGACTAACATGCTCAGCTTTTATGAGGTAGTGAATGCTAATATGGATATTGGGAATGCTGTAGATGTGATATACTTGGACTTTGGAAAGGCCTTTCGACACTGTTCCCCACAAAAGTCTGGTGCAAAAGATGAGGATGCAAGGACTGGGGAAGAGTCTGTGTGCATGGATAGGGAACTGGCTAATGGACAGAAAACAAAGAGTTGTGGTCAATGGATTGTACTTAAAATGGGAGACTGTTAGCAGTGGGGTCCCACAGGGGTCTGTACTGGGTCCAGTGCTCTTCAATTTATTTATTAATGACCTAGTAGATGCAGTAGTGAGCAATGTTGCTATTTTTGCAGATGATACAAAATTGTGCAGAATCATCAACTCTCAGGAAGATAGTGTCACATTGCAACAGGATCTGGATAGGATGGCTATATGGGCACATAAATGGCAGATGAAATTTAATGTTGAAAAATGTAAAGTCATGCATTTTGGTCGTACCAATGGTCTAGCACCATACAAAATAAATGGGATACAGTTGGGGACATCAAACTTGGAGAAGGACTTAGGAGTACTCATCGACAACAAGTTAAATAATCGTACTCAATGCCAAGCCGCTGCAGCTAAAGCTAACAAAATTTTGGGATGCATTAAAAAGGAAATAAAAACTCGAGATGCTAGCATAATATTGCCCATGTCTAACTCTCTAGTAAGGCCACATCTGGAATATGGAATTCAGTTCTGGGCACCACATTACAAAAAAGATATTGCAGTTTTAGAGCAGGTGCAGAGACGAGCAACAAAATTGATACGTGGGATGGAAGGTCTCGCTTACCAAGAAAGGTTAGATAAACTGGGTTTATTTAGTCTAGAGAAAAGACGCCTTAGAGGAGATCTAATTAACATGTATAAATACATCAGAGGGCAATATAATAGCTTGGCGGATGAGCTTTTTGTCCCTAGGCCTTCTCAAAGGACTAGAGGACATGATCTGCGCATGGAGGAAAAACGTTTTAGCCATTTATTTAGGAAAGGGTTCTTTACAGTAAGAGTGATTAAGATGTGGAATGCATTGCCACAGGAATTCGTTATGGCAAACTCTATACCTGCATTTAAAGGGGGCTTAGATACTTTCCTTGCGTTGAAAGACATCCATGGCTACAATTACTAGGTAATGCCTAATGATGTTGATCCAGGGATTTTTATCTGATTGCCATCTGGAGTCGGGAAGGAATTTTTCCCTTTTGAGGCTAATTGGACCATGCCTTGTAAGGGTTTTTTCGCCTTCCTCTGGATCAACAGGGATATGTGAGGGAGCAAGCTGGAGGTGTACTTTGTACTGGTTGAACTCGATGGACGTATGTCTTTTTTCAACCATAATAACTATGTAACTATGTATTCATTGTATGCTTCATTGTATGAATGCAGCACCATTTTCCCGATCTGTTGTATTGTGCTCCTGCTGTTACAGAGTACACAATGCAATGCCCACTGTGAACCTAGCCTCTAGATAAAAAAGAGGCATCCATCAACTTCACTAATACTTTCCCTGACTGTATCAAAGTATCATCTTCTTCCATCTAGCAGTCATAGCTGTGGATTTCCATCAAGGTTAAGAAAACATCCTTTTTAAGCGCAAGTATAGCATTTGCTATAACTACTTTTTATTCCACATTTCACTGTGAAGAACCCCATTCTACACAGATGGTAAAATCTCATTTCTTCCATACGTAAACTTTTTACAGAACTAGGTATAAAAAATAAGCATTTGTATTTCCCTTTGATGTATTTTTACATGTTAATCAGGTCACCAGTTATCTTTTTTTCAAGCTAGTAAGTGCAGTTTGTTCAACCTTTCTATGTAAGTGAGACCTTCTATCTCTTGGAATAATTTAGCTGCCCACTTTGTACCTGTTCTAGAACATCAATGTCCTTCCTGTAGTGTGGTGCCAAAAATGATTCCCCACATTTGTGGCCTCACAATTGATTTTTTACAGAGGGATTAGTATACTGTACTAACATCTCTTTTACTTCAAAACAAAAGTTTGCCTTCTTAAAACAGAAGGTATTTGCAATTATTCAGATTGGAGTGAGCATATGATATATCCCACAATGCTTTACTGCTGAATATGCAAATCATCATTTGTTGTCCCTGTAAGCTAAACACACCTCCAGAACCGCTGGAATGCAATGATGTGTCAGCTTGTTAATTGTACAGAGCCACAATAATCCGACATGCATACAGACTGTTTGGGACTGATTGATACTCATCAGTGCATGGCATGGATTAATGTGGCTCTATGGGGTAAGACTTGAAACACCCGGAGTTACAGACTGCCAGGAAGCTCATGTTTTGCATAACATTTTAGTAAGAAGGGTTTTTGGTCCTTGTAGCCCCTTTACACACTCCTAGAAGTTCTGGTTCATCGTGAGCTTGCTGGGTACTCTGCAACTTTGATTTTACTTCCCATTTTCTGCATCTTAGAGGATTATTTGGTTTAGCCCCTACTGCTTGGCATTATAAATTATTATATACACAATTATTTTTGACCAGTATTCCCAAATCCTCCCAAGTTTGATGTTGTCAGCTGTATGCCATTTAACTTATATAGTGCTTTATCATTGGCTCGGCCAAGGTGCAGGACCTTACATTTATCAGTATTTAATTTCATCTTCCGTATGTCTGCCCATATGGCCAGGCTGGCTTGATCCTGCTGTAATATGTCACTATCCTGCTTAGTGTTGATAATTCAGCATAATTTTGTATGATCTGTGAAGATGGCTACACTATTCTGAATTTCATTGATAGATCAATAATACAGAAGTACTAAATCTTGTAGGACCCCACTGCAAAGAGTTTCCCATTTTAAGAATGATCTGTTTACCATCACTTTTTGCCTCCTGTCCCTTACCAGTTCTCTATCTCTATCCATATGCACCTTTTTTCCACACGTCCCTTTGATCCCAAGATCTAAATTCATTTCACCACTTAAAGAGACCCCGAGCAGTGCCTGAAATTAAAAGATTACACTTACCTGGGGCTTCTTCCAGCTCACCATAGGCGGCGAGGTCCCCCGGCATCCTCCTGGCTTCCCTACACCGGCCCAGGTGTTGCTGGTAACGGGGGACGGCGGACGCACAAAGAGAGGAGCCAGGAGGACACCGGGGGACCTCACCGCCTGCGGTGAGCTGGAAGAAGCCCCAGGTAAGTGTAATCTTTTCATTTCAGGCACAGCTCGAGGTCCCTTTAATAACAGCGGAGTATGTTGGTAAGACAACACCTGTTTTTAGTAATCCCATGTTGAGCTGAAATTATATTATTCTGTGCTTTAGAATTGTGTATATCCTCCTATTAACAGAGTTGACACACAGGTGATGTTAATCTTACAGGTCTATAGTTTCCTGGTTCTGATTTATTTTCCTTCCTTGAATAAGTAAGGTTTTTAAAACACTCTCAATTGACTCCTGTTTGAATGACTCCTGAAGCATGTAGCATCTGCAGAAAGGGCAGAGGAGGCTGACAAGGAGAACATGGGATGGGAAACACAGAGATCAGCACTGTAGGCACCGCAAGAGGTCAATTTAATCATGCACAGTACATGGCATTACTGGGTGGTACTATAAGGGGGGGATTAGAGTCACTATACTGTATAATCACTGCTATAATGGGGAACTCTATAAAGGGACACTATGAAGTGGGAAATATATAAGGGAGCACTGTAATGGGGAGCCATTATACGGGGAACACTATATAAACTGCTCTATAGTGGAGTACTATGGGAGGATCATATGGGGTACTGTACGAGGGGCACACATTGGAGCTAAACATGGGGGCTATTATAATAAAAATACTGCTACCTCTTTTAACCACTTATTTCCAGTGGTTAAACAAAGAACAGAAAAGCACTATAACCAGGAAACTGTAGTTTTTCAATTTTTTTCATTGGCTATTTTAGTGGGCATTTTAGGCGCCAAAATTAGCAGCTAATCGTGGCCATCCCTATGGTATGCACAAGTTACCATGGCCAGATTAACCAGTTGAGGACCACAGGCTTACAACCCCCTAGTGACCAGGCTATTTTTTACAATTCAGCAAACTGCAGCTTTAACAGTGTGCTGCACAGCCATACAACCTAGCACACAAATGATTCTGCCCCCCTTTTCTGCCCACCAACATAGCTTTCTGTTGGTGGACTCTGGTCGCTGCTGCAGACTGTATTTTTTTTTCATTAATTTAACTGTCTTTTTTTTTTATAAACAATTTTTTAATTTCTCCCTGACACCCTCCCTCCCTGTAACCGAGATCCAATCACAGCAATCGCCTCTCATCAGCCTATGAGAGCGATCGCATTTTGTGGCACTCCAGGGGACAGCAAAGTGACAGGGCTGTCCCCAGTACAGTGCTGCGCTAGATTGCCGTGCTGTACAAATAATTTCGGCCATTTTTTTTGTATTTCACAGCCTGCCAGCCGCTCTGATTTGTAACTCAGCAAAGATTCTCCCCGCTAATCTCCACCATCAGGATTTGATGTTGATTGGCATTAGGTGGTCCTGGGGGGGGCCACCTTCCCGATGCCTTTCGGCGTTAGGCAGTCGGAAAGGGGTTAACTGTCTTGCTGGTAGTCTCTAACCTACATATTTATAAGGCTCAGGTGATGGTATTCCCAATATCTCACTTTGCTGGCAATAAAAGTTTTCAGCATTGAGGTGGCTGGGGAAACTACAGAAATGCAAGAATGAGAAACAGAAGCCTTAGGAAATACTCTTCAGCTCTATGCACTCCAACGAGGAGTGTTTCAATTTGACCGGAGAATGCCTGTAATCATATGGCAGCAGTGGATGAAAATATTCATGCTTCCCTCCTGTATTACAAAAATAAAATTCTCTGAACTGAGAACTGCATTTAAAAAGTGACACTTTAGCTACTGCCGTGTGTCTATTTCTCCAGTAAGTCGTTTAGAGCTGCCGGAGTCAAATAATGACAAAGCATTAAATACCGAGTGAGTTTGGTTTATGTAGGGAAATTCAGACTTGGGCGAGAGATTTTTGGAAAATGATGTGCAGACCAATAACTCTTCATCATGAAAAATAATTGACCCTGAAGGCAGAATTGTTTAATGGACTTTGAAGAGAAGCTGTTCTGTGTTAGATGCACTTTAGCGTGTTTAAAGTGGATCTGAACTCTTGCACAGGACAGAAGGAAAGCATAAAGAAATGCACCCTGTGTGTATTTAGTGAGTTTAGGCTGTCTAATTCCCCCTCATTTGTGTCTAATCACAAGTTGTAATTTGATCTCTCAGCTGTGTCACCTGACTGCCACAGCAAAAAGCCGAGGATGTTAATAATATGGGCTTGATTCACAAAAGAGTGCTAACTCTTAGCACGGCCGTTTTCGCATGAATTTTCACATTGCACGCGATCGCGAATTTTCACGCGAAACGATAACGTTTTCGCGCACAAACGCAATTTTTCGCGCAAAATCAATATAATTTTTGCGCAAAAATTCATGTTTGCGTGCAAAGCGTTATCGTTACACGCGAAAATTCGTGATCGCGTGCAATGCGAAAATTCACGCGAAAACGGCCGTGCTAAGAGTTAGCACTTTATTGTGAATCAAGCCCTATGTCTGCTTCCATGAAAGCAGGAATTAGAAACTGCAGATTTATTGCAGGTTTTGTATCAGCTGTAACAAAGAATTTTTTTTCTTTTAAGGTTATCATGCTGTTGGTTATCTTTTAGAGCAGAGAGGAAGTTCTGAGTTCAGTTCCGCTTTAAAATGCTGCAGAAAGATTTAACACTGTCAACTTTTTTTTTTTGAAGCATTATATCTCATAGCTCATTAATAGTCTGTGTACATGTGACATTACTTATATCAATGCATCCCATTATAATCACACTCCACTGAGGTCTTCACCCTGTTCATCCGAGTCTTCACAGCCTGAATAAACCCTCAACCCCAAGTGTAACAAAGAATAACAATTACACTTTAATGCAGAGAGTATCTGCAGTGGAGTGATACAGGCTGCATAATTACAGCAATGTAGGATGTTCTCCAGGAGGCAGACAAAGACTGATAGCTGAAATATTGAACCATGTATAGCGCACTGTTTACACAGTAAATGCTGCCTTCTATAGATTAAGCTCGTACACATTCCGCTTAACAAGGCTGTTTAGGGAAATGTTTGCTACTGAATGTTTGTCTTTCTCTACCTTAATTAACATTTCAGGGTTTGATGAAAACGTGGCTGGTGAAAGGAATGAGGATGTTTGGGCTTACTCGGTAAAGTAGTCCTTAAAGGGACCCTGAAGCGAGGAAAATTATTTAAAATAAACACATGACATAGCTGCAAATGAATATTACATACTTACCTCACCATCAGTTCCTCTCAGAGGCTCACCATTTTTCTCTTACAGTGATCCCTTCCAGTTCTGACAATGTTTTGTCAGAACTGAAATATACCAGTTGCTGTCAGTTATATATCAGCAGCTGTCAGTTACAACTGAATGTGCAAAGTAATGTCCAGGTTTCCCTATGGCTCAAGTGTGTGATATTACAGTGTAACAGTGTGCTGACCAGGAAGCTGTTATGAGGTAATGGCCATTTTTAAAATGGAGGACAGAGAATTTCATTGATCACAGTGGACAAATGGGACGCAGGAGAGGAGAAAGAGATTGAGGAGTAGACTACACAGGAGGTAAGTATGACCTGTGTATGGGTATTTTTACTTTTATTTTCAGTTCAGGTTCTCTTTAAGGTGGCCATACATGGTACAATGTTTCTTTTTTTTTTTTTTTTGATTAGATAATTTTGTACGATTATTCTGTTAGATCGAATATAAAGATTTTTCCAGCATGTCCGATCTGATTTTTCTAAAAAAAAAACTGGATAATCGTTCAAATTTCTTGATCGAAATTTTTTTTTTTAACTTTCATTCGATTCGATTATTCAGATTGAATAAACCGGATAATTAAACGTTTTAATTGTGCCATGTATGGCCACCATAAGATTCATAATAAGGTGCAGAACTCTATAATAGAATTACTTTTACAGAAAAGATGTTTCGGGAAACAAAATAAATATATGTGATGTTTTGAGGGTGGGGTAAGGGGGGCTGCTATCTGGATTTGGGGTAATATCACTTCATCCTCTAAATAATCCAATTACCTACAGCCTAGTGTCGTATTGTTTGACTTGAGAGGGGAGATTTGTGAAAGTGGCCTTTGGGTGATGAAAAGTATTCGGCTGGGGGGAGGAGGGTTGGTTCTTTTTTTAAATTTGGGCACACCCCTACTTAAGGATCATCTGCACAGCCCTGGTGCATTGTGGCATAACAGTCATATTCTAACAAAGCTTGCTGCACTGAAATGCACCACCTAGAGTGACAGTCATAGTGCAGCGGGGTGGTGCAGTTTAGCGGCATGCGGTATCCCAACGCATTGCATACAGTGCATTACCGCATAACGCGCATATTAAAAGTTAAGCATCAACACCGTACACACCGAAAACACACTCCATCCCAACACCGGAAGGGGGGGATGACATCAGCAATACAGCGCCGCTCGATGATGGCAGAGGAAAGCCAAAAAGGTTAAACTGAAAACTAAAATTTTGGTTATGTTTTTTTCAGAGTTCAAAATCTGAAATAGATGAAGAGGAATGATCCTACCAGACATTTACGGCAGCATCTGGGCTCAATTCACTGACATGTGGTAATATTGTGTTTGCCATTCATAATTTGCATCGCTATGTAGTTCTAATTCACAAAGCGTCTTATCGATGTTTAAGTGTGTTGGTAATATTAGAATGCTGTCGCTATCCAGTCTTAATTTTCCAACACATGCATTAAATTTATCGCCCCCTGTCCTGCTCTGTTTGCAGACAGGCGCAGCGGAGCTCCGACATCTCAGTACTTCAACTTATGCAGCAGTGTTCCATTGCTATGTCACCTGCATCCATACTGCCAGCGTAGCTCCTCCCACGATCCAGTCTTCTCTGCTGCAAGCCTCTTTCTCAGTATTGGCAGTGGTGGTTCTGTCTATCTCCTCGATGGGACAGGCTCGATGTTCTCTGCTGCTGCAGCCACTCTACAATCCTCTATTTCGGTCTGAATTTGAGGATTGCATAGTGGCTGCATCAACAGAGAATACCAAGTTTGTGAGAGGTTTGCACGGACTGTTGTATGAAGTTTACTATTACAACAAAGTCCTTTGAATGTATAGGTGCCCAGATCTCAGCTGGTAAAGGCTTCAAAATTTTAGTGGTTTATCGTCCCCCCGGAGATGCTGACCCATTCCTACAGGAATTCTCCGAACTTCTGGCAATGCTGACTCTGTCTTATCCGAGATGGATCATCCTTGGTGACTTCAACGTCTGGGCTGATAACACTCAATCAGAAAATGCAAATGAACTAATAAATCTCATGGGTGGACTAGGCTTCACACAAGTTGTAAAATCTGCTACCCACAGAGGAGAGCATACGCTAGACTTACTGTTCCACCTTGGAATGGACATTGGTAACATAACAGTAACCCCAGTGATGTGGTCAGACCATCACATAATACAGTTTACTATTGAACATCAACCTATCAAGCAGCTCCCTAAAGAAACAATCAAAATCCGTCCCCTGAATAAATTAACACCGGAGAGGATAACTGCCAACCTGGATTTTACAAATCTGCTCCACAGTCAAATGGACCCAAACACTCTAGTAACCCAGAACAACAACACGATATATGAAACACTTGACCGTATTGCCCCATGGCACACCAAATCAGCAACCAAAAAGCAGAAAGCTAATTGGTTTGACAAAACCATCATGGATCTAAAAAAGAAAGGGTGCAGACTAGAAAGACAGTGGCGTAAATCAGGGTATGAGGAGCACAAATCTAGCCTAGTTCAACACCTCAGACAATACCAACAAGCAATAACCAAGAAAGAATCAGACTTTATCTCGCACAAAATATCTACAGCCAACAACAGAGCTGGTCAACTCTTCCACACAGTGGAATCACTCTGCAACCCTTCCTGCCTAAAAGCCCCAACCACATTCTCCAGGGAAAGGTGTGAAGAATTCTCTGCCTTCTTCACAAACAAGATGTCTACCATCCGTGCCAGCATTATACCAACAACAACAATTGACCACTGGACTTTGCATCTGCCTACTACCGTACCACCATGGCAAGTCTTTGACACTCTGAGTGTAGAAGATTTTGGAATTCTCATTCAAAGTCTCCGCCCCACTACCTGCGACCTGGATCCTGGCCCAACTGGATCCTTAATGCAGTGCCCAGAGCTGATCAGGCCAGCACTTCACAAAATCACTCAGTGCTCCTTGCAAAGTGGACTTTTCCCAGAAGAACTAAAGAAAGCAATCATAAAACCCCTCTTGAAGAAACCATCACTGATTCTGTGACCAACTACAGACCTGTGGCGAACTTACCATTCCTATCAAAAGTTATCGAGAAAGCAGTCGCCAACCAGCTAGAAGCCAGGCTTACAGAAAACAACATCTTTGATACTTTTCAGTCAGGATTCAGGAAAAGGCACAGCACTGAAACAGCATTAGTCCGAGTAATGAATGATCTATTTACTGCAAGGGACAAGGGTGATTGTTCAATTCTGATTCTTCTTGACTTGTCTGCAGCATTTGATACTGTGGATCATGAAATACTAATCCAGCGACTGAAGAATTCCTGTGGCCTAAGGGGTACTGTTCTTAGCTGGTTTCAGACCTTCCTATCTGGCAGGACACAGCAAGTATGTCTGGGCACACACTACTCTAATGCAGTGCCACTTCCCTATGGAGTTCCACAGGGTTCTGTACTATCACCATTACTCTTTGCAGTCTACATGCTCCCACTGGGCAAAATAATCCAGAACTATGGCCTAGGATACCATTGTTATGCAGATGACACACAACTGTACCTGTACTTCAAGCCTGGCACCCAAGACCCATCAGCATCCATAAATGCGTGTCTAGTGGATTTACAAAATTGGATGAACACCAGCTGGCTGAGGCTGAACTCTGACAAAACAGAGGTGTTGGTGGTAGGTGGCCCACACATGATGGATAAAGTTCAAAACGCTCACAACTCAAACTAGCAATTGGGGGAGATACTGTACAGTATAAAGACTCTGTGCGAAACCTTGGGGTGATCCTGGATGGAAATCTAAAACTCAAACAGCAGATATCAGCTGTCGTCAAGTCTTCCTTCTAAGAAATATAGCGAAAATCAAACACCTTATCCCAGCTGAAGACCTACCTACCCTGGTTCATGCATTTGTATCCTCCCGCCTAGACTACTGCAACGCCCTGTTCATTGGATCTACAGATAAGGTTCTGCACCCCTTACAGCTAGTACAGAATGCTGCAGCCAGACTCCTAGCCAATGCCCCCCCCCCCCCCCCCCCGCAGCTCACACATCACCCCAGTACTGCAAACTCTTCACTGGTTGCCAGTAAAATGGAGAGTCAATTTTAAGATCTGCCTGCTGACATTCAAGGCTCTAAACCATATGGGACTCAAATACATAGCGGATCTATTGGAACTTTATGCCCCTCCACGCACCCTCCGCTCTGCCAACAAAATGAAGCTGGTTATTCCCAGGATACACCTAACATTTGGTGCTCGGGCCTTTTCCTATGCAGCCCCTACTCTATGGAACTCACTTCCACAATCAGTACGAGAGGCTCCTTCTCTGGACAGCTTTGAACAAAGGCTAAAAACTCACCTCTTTTCCCGAGCCTTTGAGACTGCATAATGCAGGGTCACAGCGCTTTGAGTCCCCAGGGAGAAAAGCGCTATATAAATATTATTGTTATTGTTGTTATTGTTATTTCCATACTATTGTTTACCATCTTTTGGGCAAACACTGTGTTTCAGTTCCAATTTTCAGGTTTCTTCCAGGGTCATTCTGCGCCATACTCCTGTGTCCCCCTGGGGGGGTGAAGAACAACTAAAATCCAATGGAAGCTGCTGAAAGCCGATGAAAAATATTCAGGCTTCTCGCGGCTGGGCGGCTGGTTTAGATGCCCGTCTGAACCGGCCCTAACATCACACCTCCTTGCCCTGCACACACTGAATTAAAGGGACTCCTCTACCACCACATTAATTGGGAGGCTCGCTGGCTACCTATGTATGGGGGGGGGGGTGTCTCTGACTACCTTTGCTGGACAGCTATCTGACTGCAATACTGGGGGCTCTTAGGCTACCTATACTGGGTAGGACGCATCTGGCTATATGTACAGGGGGCTACCAACCACTGGGAAGCTACCTAACTGATTTACTTGTTACTCTTATGCGGTTCCAATTATGCCACAATCAGGAAATTAAAATAGAACACCGAAAGTCGCATAATAAACCATGATCAAAACTGCAATCGGAGACTACCGGAATGAAAGTGTGCACCCTGTCTTAACACTTCTTCCTCTTCACCAGGGAGGTAAAATTAGAACAGGCTGAGAGTGGTGGTAAATAAGAACAGGCTGAGAGTGGTGGTAAATAAGAAAAGGCTTAGACTTTAATACAATGTAAAATAGCATAATTGGCATGATTCTATGCTTTAAAATAAAGCACGCATGATTTATTTTATGAATATCAACTGTAATTTATGATTTTTTTCTCTATTTTAAAAACTGTCTTCATTTCAACATTCGGTAAATTAAGAACAAACAGCTTAGTGACTATACCTTGGTGAAAAAAAAAAACATGCAAAGGAGCAAATATCTCCAGAAATGATAATATCACCACCAGTGAAAAGGCTTAGTAAATTGAGCCCACTGAGAGAAGATAAACTTGAAAGGGATAGAAAGGATGTTAAATATTGAAGTGGACCAGCTGAAACCAATACACAGGACTGAAATACTTCTGCCAAAGCTAAACACCAACAAAGATGCAACAAAGACACCCTTCATCATGTAGGTAACTATAGCAATGATGAGAGATCATATCATGCAACTGCATAAGCTGAAAATGTTTTGTTATTTATCTGTTAGTGATCAGCTTCACTGAAAATTGGGGAATATTTGGCTTGTTTATCTCTTGGAGTGTCCTCTGCTGATATTGTATTTTATATATTAGCTGGTTAGAGCATGCCATAGCTATGATGTCACTCTTTCAGAGTAGAGTTCCCTGTAATGTTCAACCTACATTGTGTGAAGAGTGAGACACCATAGTGGGGCTCATCAAAGGCAAAATTAACCGCATTAAACTGGGAATGTTATTGCAGATATTTAATCTTATACTGCTGAGACATGTCCCTAGAGAGGAAGACAGCAACATGTCATTAAAGAGACTCTGAAGCCTCATAAAAAAACGCTGCATCCTTGGGCTGAACACGAACTAAATCCCCCCAAACTCCCCAGCAAAATTCCACGATTTTCTTGGTCGTGGATTTTACTGCCCCGGGAGGCAGAGCTTTGGGCTGTAGCTCTGCCTCCATGCGCGTCAATCCGTGCGTATCTTCGCCTCTCCCCCGCCCCTCTTAGTGAAAGAAGACTGAGAGGGGAGGGTGGAGGCGGCGATCTGCGCTGATGGACGCGTGTAGAGGCAGAGCTGCAGCCAAAAGCTCTGCCTCTCACAGAAGCGCTCCCCGCAATGTGCCCCTGGGAGTTTGTGGTTATTTAGTTAGCGTGCAGCCACAGGGATGCAGTGTTTTAGTTAGGGCATTGATGTTAAAGAGATTTTTAAAATAAAAACCCGGATTTTATGAGACTTCAGAATCTATTTAACAGCTGTAGCATGTGACTAGCAGCATACTTGCAGTTGGAGTAAACACTGTTCCTTAGAAATGTGCTAATCAAACAGATTTGTTCCCATCACCCAATGTACTAAATAAGTTGAGTTGAAAGAGATACCAAAGGGGTGTGGCTTAATTAATTAATACATATTTACACTGACCTTTTCACCACTAAAACCCATAAGGATAATGACTCTGAGTCTAGCACATAGAAACAAACTAGCTGCCACTGTTACTTTAGATTTTGGACTAAGCTGATCAGGCATGCTAAGGAGTTTACCCTGAAAGGCAACAATGTTCAATCACTACCTAGAGGCAATGATAACTAAAAGCAGCTTTTGTGGTTATGATTCTGACTCAATGCACATGCTAAATTAGTGTGCTCATGTCTTTGAGAAATGGAAAAGCTTGTGATCCAGGACTTTGCTAGGAACCAGGAAGCTGCAGCAGGTAACAAAAGTGAGCATGGTCACAACATGTTGTTTTTTGTTGTTCAGCAGCTATTCAGTCATAATGACTCTTTGAGACCCCATGGACAACAGCACACCAGGCCCCTCTATCCTCTGATGCCTCTCGAAGCTTGTCCAAATTCATGATATTTGCTTCCATGATACTATACATCCATCCAATTCTCTGCCAATCCCTCCTCCTTTGCCTTTGATCTTCTCCTGCCTTCTCATTGTGTGTCCAAAACATTTCAGCTTCATCTTCAGCATTGCTCCCTCCAATAAACAGTCGAGGTTAATTTATTTAAGGATTAACTGATTGAGTCTTCTTGCAGTCCAAGCGAATCTCACAAGTCTTCTCCAGCGCTACAATTTGAAGGCGCCGCTTCTTTTGGCGCTCAGCCTTCCTTATGACCCAACTCTCACAGCCATACATTACTACTGGAAAAACCATGGCTTTGACTATATGGACCTTTGTTGACAAAGTGACATCTTTGCTTTTTATTACACTGTCCAAGTTTGTCATTGCTTTCCTTTTTTTAGTATTGAGCCATAGGACAACCTTTTCACACACCTCTCTCACCGTCATCCAGAGGTTTCTTAATTCTTCTTTACTTTTTGCCATAGGAGTTGTATTGATATTTCTTCCACCAATCTTAATTCTAGCTTTTGCTTGATCCAATCCAGCATTTCACATGACATGTTGTAGGTTTGACCAAATGATGTATATGTATCTTGCAATGCATGTATATAATTAGATAAACAGTAGGCCGCCACCACCAACACTTTGAATGAAGCCGCTCCCTGAAAGTGAAAATAACACCCTAACTACTGTAGAGTTGAGAAATAATATAAGAAATAATAAAATAGGCTGTGTATGTATTGGGTTCCACAACAATTTCTTCTACAAATTTTAGATCATAAAAAAGCAGTCATGTCCCCCAAATATCATAATTAAGTTGTCCAAAAACAACTATTAGGTAGCATGTCTCCCAAACCCCATAGTTATGTATCACACCCCACATACATAGTGGGGCATTTCCCTCCAAAACACAATTAGGCAGTTTTCCCTACTAAAACAACATAATTTGGCACACGTGTGTCCCCCAAACAAACCTAAGTAGTAATGGTTTAGGTAGCTTTCCCTTTCAAACACAATAAGGCTGTTCACCCCTCCAAATAACATAATTAGGCATTATCTGTCTCCACACACCTACACACACACACACGCACAACTGGGCAGGCAGTGTATTTTCCAACAAAATAATTAGTTTGCATCCCGAACATAATAAAGCACCTTTTTCTTCCAGCGCAGAATTAGGCAATGTGTGGCTCAAACTGAAGTATGGTGCCCAGGAAATCATTGGTGTTCAAAAGAGTTCAAAAGAACATACACCATATTTAAGTTCACTCATGCCCTCTCCAGCCTCCTCATCCAGGCTGAACTGATCCTCACATAAGCCAAACCTTTGACTACAAAAAGACAGCTCGGGGGATACAGCGTGGCGCATCAGGAAGAAGGGCTATTTAGCCTTCTGAAGGATTCAGGATCCCTAATAAGTCTTTGGTGCAGAGTCCCCCCTGAATACATTTACCAAATGATGCCATTGTGATCAATATTATCAACTGATATAGGTATACTATGAATCCTCTTGCTTTTAGCTCATGATCATAGGCAGCATATTCGAGCCTTACAAATGACATGATCACTTTCATCCGTAATGTTAAGACATCTAGGTGTTGATCCACATACTGAGAAAAAAATATGCCATGTGCAGGAAGCTGCTAATGCCAGTTACATAGTGCGTGTTGTGCTGCTTTGCTGAGCTCTACCTGGTTAAAGGAGCACTAATGTGAATGAGACATTTTATAATTGATAGAACTAATTAGACAAGCATGTAGTGGAAATATTGAACAAAACCCAAAATGATTAAAAGAAAACAAGATTGTTAAATCACCTAATCAGTTGTGGGCATCCGATCGCTTGTGTAGTTAATCATCCCATTCACTTGTGCGGTACATCAAAAGTAACTTCTATTTTTATGCAGCATTTCTCTCGCTACAAGGATGAGGTTGGAATGGGGGGGGAGGGGGTCAATCCTACCCTCCACATCTCTCTGCCACTGCTGCCAAACTTTTTTCCTGCCCATGCTGAGCTCTGAGGCCTCTGGAACATTTGCAGGCTCTACTGTGGACACCTGTTTGCGTCCTTCCCCAACTGCGCATGTCCGTTATTGTTTTATACACAGTAGTGAGGGGACACACACAGGTGTCCACAGAAGAGCCTGCTAAAGGGTCAGGGCCTCAGAGATCAACATAGGTAGCAAGAAAGTTTGCAGCAGCATGAGGGAGACGTGGAAGCTAGGAATGAACCAGTTCCTACTTAAAGAGAAACCGTGACCAAGAATTGAACTTCTCTCCAATCAGTAGCTGATACCCCCTTTCCCTTGAGAAATCTTTTCCATGTCATAAACAAATCATCAGGGGGCTCTGTATGGCTTATATTGTGTTGAAACCCCTCCCACAGTGTGATGTCAGGACCATGGTGCTGAAATCACACTGTGGGGGGCCTTGTTGCATTGTGGGAAATATTAGCTGTTTCCAACTGCTAAAAAAGCAAGCAGCATCTACTTCCACTGACATCACCTGCCAGCAGTAAAAATGTCACCATGTGATAAATGTCAGAATGTATATCAGGGAGAGGAAAGATTTTACGATAATTGTAAAAAGTAGGCACTTTTGTTCATTACCTTATTTTCACTGGAGTTCCTCTTTAATCCTTGTAGGGAGAGAAATTCTGTACAAAAAAAGGCAGTTCATTTCGATGTCCTCCACAAGTGAATGAGCTAATCAACATATCCATTGTTAACCACTTTCGTATCAGCAGTCTCTGACCCCTGGGGTCTCTGGCCCCAGAGACTGCTGGTACCAAAAACTGCAGCATACCGACGAATTGCTGCACATACCCACCGCTCTCGCCCGGTCAGGACACTGTCCCATCGCCACAAGCCCCTCTCTCTGCCGTCTATGATGGCAGAGCACAGTCAACCAGTCAGGAACCATTTTCATTGGCTCCTGACGCTGTCTATCAATGTGAGGCAATTATGTGATTGGCTCCCCATGATCACGTGGTCAGGAGCCAATGAAAGTGGCTCCAAAACTGCTCACAGAACTATAGACGGCAGAGCGAGTGAATTGCGGCGTGGAAAGAGCTGCAAGATCGGCGTAGCAGCAGGGATGCGGAATACTGAAACAGTAGAATCTACATCCAGTCAGAGCCGCAGAACCACCTGCAGGACATAGATTTGTACTGCTTCGGTTCGGAAACAGTTAACTTCCCAAGCGACCGGGTTCCCATTCCTAATGTGTTCCCAATGTGCTTGATTTTTTTAATCATTTCTTTTTTATAATACTTCCACCACATGCTTGATTATTTCTATCAATTAAAAAGCTCTCAATAGTGCCTCTTTAACTGACATCTCAGTTTTGTATACGTTCTGTTTTATTTATGTTTTTTACTCTGCTGTCTATTTTTCTATCTCCCAATCTCAATGAGCTTAACAGTGAACTTGAGAAATATATGTAGCTTCTAAGTCCATTATGCTTATTCCCATAGATTCCACTCGTCTATGTCATGAGTTTTCTTTGTAACAAAGTATCTTGTAAGGAAACACAGATGTTTAGCCTTGGCACAAAATTGCCTTGGAAGCTTAATCATCACTGAGCACAGAGGCTAACAACATACAGTATATAGCTATTTCCTGCATAGAGGAATCCCTCATCCTCCACAGTGTTTGCCTCGGCCGGGCTTTTCATTTTGTAAGTATATGAGATGTGTATTCATAAAGAAGATGTTAAAGTCTTCCAGTAAATAGCCTTAAGTCATTTTTCATTGCACTCCATACAAATACAGCAAATTGTTTTATAACAGAATTTCAAGAATTTTACGGAGGCCTGATGCCTCTCCCACAGAAAATAACACACAAAGAAGTAGAATATTGTAAGAAAAAACTTTTTTAAATACCTTAAAGTGAACCTCTGGACTAAATATCTACTCAGGAGAACTGAAAAGGCTTGGTGTTTCTTTAACAGTTTCACAGCATTAGAACTTTGTTTTCCTTACCAAAGCATCATTTTTAGCTGCATTTTTAGCTAAGCTCCACCCATCAAAGAAAACTGCCTGGGCTTTTTTCCCTGATGCTGTGCAAAGCATGATAGGACTTCCTATGTTGTTATTCACGTTGCCTAGCAACTGGGAGGGGTGATCAGCACACAGACAAAACTGTGTCTCATGCTCCCTGTCACCTCCTTTCAACCAAAAAGATGGCTGCCCACATGAAATCAAACATTTGCCTGTTCTTTTAAAACAGGGTGGGTAAGAGATTATATTACCTATCTATTTTAATTAACATAATTTATGTAACTTAATGACAGTATGTTTGTTTAGGCTGGAGTTCCTCTTTAACTTATTTATTTTTTTATTTAAGTATTTATATAGCGCCAACATATTATCCAGCGCTCTACAGAGTATATTGTCTTGTCATTAACTGTCCCTCAGAGGGGCTCACAATCTAGTCCCTTAACTTGCACAAATTTTCATGTACATTTTCGCAATTACACCCATACATAATTACAATTTGTAAATTCAATTGATTTTGTGTAATCATTTGTGTAATTTTTGCGTAATTTTGTGCTGAATTTAGCAGTGAATATCAACCCCCCATACATGGTATTGTCACCAAAATTGCAACATTTGTTAAGGATTTGGAGAATAGTGGTCAAAGTAAGAAAAAATATATATTTTTCAAAAAGGCATTGTAGTTTGAGCAAATTGATTTAAAAAATGCAAAGGAAAAATGGTTTTTAAACTCAGAAAAATGACAGTTTAAAAACATTTTTCCTTTGCATTTTTTTTAAATTTTGATTTTCTAAAAAACATTTTGATTTTTTTTTACTTGTACCCACTATTCTCCATAACATATGTAGCAATTTTAGATGCAATGGCATGTATGAGGGCTTTGCTATTAACAAATAAAGTTGGCACAAAATATTACAAACATTAAAAATTAATTTTGCGAATTCTGATGCAAAATGACGTCTATGCAAAACCTGTGCTCATCACTACTCTGTACAGTGCTTCTCTTCTGCAGTCTTGGGGTGCTGGCTGCCTAATGCAACACTGTCCCCTCAATAATGCTCTGCAAGAGAAAGGATGCACCCATAGGGTACTGCAGGGAGGGGAGGGGGGAATTGCAATGTATTATGTATTTTTGTAGTGCTGACATGTTCCATTACATTTTAAAGGATTTATGTTATGTCACAAATGGTCCTTTGGAGAAGTTCACAATATAGTCCCTACCATAGTCAACCACAGTCACAGTCTAATTGTTCCTGCTATAATCTATGGCCACTTTTGAGTGGGTACCCCCAAAAAAATCTGTATATATTTTTAGGATGTAACATGTGACAGGCGTGCCTAGAAAAAGCCTATCTTCAAAGTCCATGCATTTACTGCAGTGTCCTGCCAGAGTTCAATCCTAGGATTGCAAAACAATGCGAGCAATTACACTACAAAGCCTGAGCCAAGATTTTCACATGGAAGGCACTACAAAAAGCTAAGCACCTTTTTATGCTGCAGTATGTTGCCTTTAATGTAGTTTGAGCCTTTGATTAGGATTCGATTCCTCGCTCAAGCCAGTACATAAAAAACAGTAAAGAGCCTTTGGGCAAGACTCCCTAATGTTCCTGGTTCCCTGTGGAGCAAGACCTAAGTGGCTGCAGCCCTGAAGTGGTTTGTGTCCGCCAGGAGAAAAGGGCAATATAAATGCATTTTTTTTTGTCTTGTCAGTACTCAACTTTGACCTTCTAAGGGAGGAGAAAAGGAGAGGAGGCTAAACTGCATAGTTATTTTCAAGATTAAAAAACACACACACACACACACACACACACACACACACACACACACACACACACACACACACACACACACACACACACACACACACACACACACACACACACACACACACACACACACACACACACACATACACATATACACATATACACACACACATATACACATATACACACACACACACACACACACACACACACATATATATTCTGCTTCCCTGCATGCGCTAGTCAGGGTATAGGAAATAATTTATACAGTACATCCTCACTTACCCACCCCGTCAGAAACCTACTCATACTGTATCACGTGGCGTCCACCAGTGAATAGCTATGCAGCAAGGTGTGGACAGTTGACTGTAAAAATTATACCATCATACTTATAGATGGCTGTCAGTCTCTTGTAGAGTAGTGAGGCTGCAGTGGGCAAAGGAGTCTGTGTCATTGCAAACCCAAAATGACTCATGTAGAGGTAGTTCCAACATCTAAGGAGGGGAAGGTGCATGATTTCAAAGTCTGAGGAGTAGAGGTGACTGCGGAAGCTGCAGTCTTTCGCCAAGCATGACATGCGCACTGACGAATAAGTGCAGGTGGAATTTTCACAGTTTATGTTGAGAAAACTGAGTATATATATAACATAAATGCACATTTTATTAAATATTTTTTACTAATAAATGTATTATTAAAATTGGAACCTGAACTTAAATCTTAGTTTTGTTTTTTTCGGGGTTGGGAATCTAGTTTATCTAACCTGTCTAAGCTGTCTTCACAAGTCAGATCTTCTATCCTATATTTTAGCACTCATATCTAAACCCTGTCCAGATCTCATTTGTCTTATGGTATGGTGCCAAGAACAGAACTCTATATTAAAGGTGCAGCCACAAAAATGATTTATACAGTGACATTGTATTTGCAATCTGTGCATTTTGCTCCCTTTTTAAACTGTAAAGCGTTTTATTTGCTTTTAGAGTTGCTGTTTTGCACCAAGTGGTAAATAAGCATTTTTCTTTATTTTAACTGAAAAAAGTGAACAATCACATTTATTGCCCAGATAAATGTTTACTCTCCTGTTTGTTCTGATCTATGGAGTATCAGGCATTGTGGTGTTTCTCTGTTCCTCACATATTGGAAGTTTTAATTGCTCTCAGAGTAAATATGCATATACAGATTTCCATAATGTCCTGTCATTTTTTTCTACTCTATTTTGAAATAAATATTCTTTTTTTGACAGTGTATACTTTACAAAAGCAAAGATTTTCGATGGCACGTTTTCATTGAATTGTACTAAAGATAACAACAAAAGAGAAATAAATAAATTACAAAAGTAAGGAGAACATTGATTCAACCTTTGGTAATTATGGAGTCCTTTGGGATGGTCTTCTGGTTTATGGTACATAGAGGTTTGTAGGCAGGGTTGCTCACCAGGACTCTCGAATTTGAATGTACCCGAATTATCCTGTAGATTTTTATGGTTGCCGAATTCGAATGTGAATAGCGATCCTGCTCCCAAATTCAAAGTCGAATTCTCCTGAATAGTGCCTCTCGAATTCGGCCGTGATCACGGATTTTAACCCGTTTGGATTCGGCTACCGTCGCCCAAAACCCGCCGACTTTAAGGGTTAATAACAAAGCCCCCTTAAATGCCAGAATCACCAAATTTGCAGGTTATGTTAAGAAGAAAAGTGGGAGCAAGGGGAATTTTTTTTTTAAAAAAAGACCTTATGCTCTCTGAGAAAATCGATTTTAAAAGTCCAATAAAAAAAGATACATTTAAATGCCGGTCAATGACAGATCGGGGGAAATATTTCCCAGCAGTTAATAGCAAAGGCCCCTTACATTCTAGCAACACCAAATTTGCAGGTTATGTTAAAAAGATAGTGGGAAACAATATTTAAAAAAAAATTAAAAATGTTTATTTTTGGGGATGTTCTGAGTGTGGGAAATCTGAAAAAGAAAACGATGTGGGGTCCCTCCTCCCGAGCCTCTGTAACCCCTTGTCCCCCATGCAGGCTGGGATAGCCAGAATGCGGAGCCCTAGCCAACTGGGGCTTCGCACCCTGAGTTATACCAGCCTGCATGGTCTATGGTATGGGGGGGCTCTGGGGGGGAGGGGCGGCCAAGCCTCCCCCTCCCCCCCAGAGCACTTGTCCAATCCATGGACAAGGGGCTCTTCCCCACCTCCAGTGCCCCAGGAGGAGGTGGGGCGACGACTCCCTGGGGGGTTCATGGTGGCACCTGGGTGTCTCCTTTAAGAAGGGGACCCCAGATGCCCACCCCCCTCCCAGGAGAAATGAGTATAGGGGTAC
Organism: Hyperolius riggenbachi; assembly: GCF_040937935.1. Classification (NCBI taxonomy): domain Eukaryota; kingdom Metazoa; phylum Chordata; class Amphibia; order Anura; family Hyperoliidae; genus Hyperolius; species Hyperolius riggenbachi. The sequence goes on from NC_090646.1 coordinate 541,945,592, forward strand.
AAAGTACCCCTTACCCATTTCCACAAAGGGTTAAATGAAATAAAAACACAACGACGAGAAAAGTATTTTAATAATCTTAATTAACCAGAAATACTTACCTGTACCTTTAAAAAAATGTTCCCACAGCAATAATATCCTCGGTAATGATCCAACGTAAAAAGTATCCTCTATCTTGCGATCTTCAATTACCTTGATTGACGATCTCCCACGGCAATTAGCAATACTATACCTTACAATGCGTCTTGCGTGCGGACGCATAGCATCGGCTCCCACTGTCCTCCCCGCTTCCTCACCTCTCACCCTCACCTAGCCTGGCACCTGGTGCACCCATGGGTGCACCGGGTGCCACCCTAGGTGAGGGTGACAGGTGCAGGCAGGTGGGGAGAGATCACGGGAGCCGGCAGCTATACATCCGCACAGGACGCATTCTAAGTTATAGTAACCGGCTCATAAATGAGCCGGTTCTTTTTGTATTGAATCAAATGAATCAATTCAGAGCCGGTTCATTTGATTAGAAAAGAACCGGCTAATTTATGAGCCGGTTACTTACCTTAGAATGCATCCTGTGCTGACATATAGCTGCCGACTCCCGCAATTTCTCCCCACCTGCCTGCACCTGCCACCCTCACCTAGGGTGGCACCCGGTGCACCCATGGGTGCACCAGGTGCCAGGCTAGGTGAGGGTGAGAGGTGAAGAGGCAGGGAGGACAGCGGGAGCCAGTGCTATGCATCTGTACGCAGGACGCATTGTAAGGTATAGTATTGCTAATTGCCGTGGGAGATCTTCAATCAAGGTAATTGAAGATCGCAAGATAGAGGATACTTTATACTTTGGATCATTACCGAGGAAATTATTGCCATGGGAACATTTTTTTAAAGGTACAGGTAAGTATTTCTGGTTAATTAAGATTATTAAAATACTTTTCTCGTGTTTTTATTTCATTTAACTCTTTGTGGAAATGGGTAAGGGGTACTTTGTACCCCTATACTCATTTCTCCTGGGAGGGGGGTGGGCATCTGGGGTTCCCTTCTAAAAGGCGACTCCCAGATGCCTTCATGAACCCCCCCAGGGAGTCATCGTCCCCACCTCCTCCTGGGGCACCGGAGGTGGGGAAGAGCCCCTTGTCCATGGATTGGACAAGGGCTCCGGGGGGGAGGGGGAGGCTTGTCTGCCTCTCCCCCCCAGAGCCCCCCCATATCATGGACCATGTGGGCTGGAATAGCTCAGGGTGCGAAGCCCCAGTCAGCCGGGGCTCCGCATTCTGGCTATCCCAGCCTTCATGGGGGGCAAGGGGTTACAGAGGCTCGGGAGGGGGGACACCATGTCATTTTGTTTCAGATTTCCCACACTCAGAACATGCCCAAAAATAAACATTTTTATTTATTTTTTTAAAATATTGTTTCCCACTATCTTTTTAACATAACCTGCAAATTTGGTGTTGCTAGGATGTAAGGGGCCTTTGCTATTAACTGCTGGGAAATATTTCCCATGATCTGTCATTGACCGGCATCTAAATGTATCATTTTTTTCTTTGAACTTTTAAAATCGATTTTCTCAAAAAGTATAAGGTCTTTTTGAAAATAAAAAATCTCAGCAGATAGATTTAGGTGAATCTGTTATTCATCACCACTTTGTAAAAGGCTCTCTGAAATCCATCCTCTCAATGGGAATAAAATACTGGAATAGCCCTGAAAACGGATCAGTTCAACACTTCAGCACATGAGGTGTGCTGATCTGATAACTGGCATATATACAGCATGTGCAATGTCTTATTTAAGAATATCTACCCAAAGTATTTTCAGTACAATCAGGATATATATTTTTATCATCTTTTAAATAAGATCTTTTAGAAACACTACATCCTCTGGCTGTTGAAAGATCAATAAAAGCATATCCGTTTACAAAACCATCTAGGAAGGCTGATTGTCATAATATAACGACCCACTGCCACTATGGACTTGGAGTCCCTGTACACCAACTTCTTCCATGTTGATGGTATTGCCGCCTGTCATAAATATCTTCAGGGTCTGGACATACCTGTAGAGCCTGTTGCTGGACTCTTGAGATTCATTTGCTCCCACTTTTCTTCTTAACATAACCTGCAAATTTGGTGATTCTGGAATTTAAGGGGGCTTTGCAATTAACCCTTAAATTTGGCAGGTTTTGAATCATGAATTCACTGCCGAATTTCCCCTGACCCGGATCCCAATGAATGCACCCGAATTGAATTTGAGCCCATTCGAATCGGGCAAATCCGAATTTGACCCAGACCCGAATTCGAATGTACTCGAATTGAATTTGGGTACAATCGAGCATGCCTGTTTGTAGGTTGTTTCCCCTGATGTATATGGTGGTATCCAGAAAGTTAATCTCATTGTGAGAGTAGTTTAGTTTCAGTTTGATTTTGGTATCAATTTGAAAAGAGGAAAAAATTCCGGGCACCAGTATGCATGAGAAGTCACCTTTAAAGGATACCACAACTGACATGTGACATAATGAGATAGACATGGGTATGTACAGTGTCTAGCACACAAATAACTATGCTGTGTTCCTTTTTTTCTTTCTCTGCCTGAAAGAGGTAAATATCAGGTATGTAAGTGGCTGACTCAGTCCTGACTCAGACAGGAAGTGACTACAGTGTGACCTTCACTGATAAGAATTTCCCCCTTTTTTATCTCTTTCTTGCTCTCAGAAGCCATTTTCTTCTAGGAAAGTGTTTTATAGTTTGAATTTCTTATCAGTGAAGGTCACACTGTAGTCACTTCCTGTCTGAGTCAGGACTGAGTCAGCCACTTACATACCTGATATTTACCTCTTTCAGGCAGAGAAAGAAAAAAAGGAACACAGCATAGTTATTTGTGTGCTAGGCACTGTACATACCCAGGTCTATCTCATTATGCCACATGTCAGTTGTGGTATCCTTTAATCTATACTCTCAACACTTTCAAAAACATACATGCAGAAAAAAATCAGCCTAACAGCCGTTTCGCAGGATAAACCTGCTTCTTCAGAGGCAGCAATTTGCTGCCTCTGAAGAAGCAGGTTTATCCTGCGAAACGGCTGTTAGGCTGATTTTTTCTGCATGTATGTTTTTGAAGGTGTTGGGAGTATAGATTAAAGATGACTTCTCATGCATACTGGTGCCCGGGAATTTTTCCTCTTTTCAAATTGATACAATTACTCACTGGAGGCACATTTGCATTTTTGCACCTGCATCTCCCGACCTGCCAGAGCCACAACTTGTGCCAATTTTTTTCTTTGCTTATGTGCCAAGTATGATTTTGGTATTGAAGGCATTGAAGTTTCTATGGAATTGAAGATGGTTCTCCTCATACGCGGACTAGGTGATCAAAATATTGTCTATAGAATGGAAGTAGGCCATGAGCCTTATTTGACATGTAGACATGGATAGATATGCATACTGTTGTGCAAATCGTGAACCCATTACCACTCCCATCTGCTGTAAATAAAGGTCTCATCCAAAAGTAAAATAGTTATGGGTGAGAATGAATCTCAAGAGTCCAGCAACAGGCTCTACAGGTATGTCCAGACCCTGAAGATATTTATGACAGGCGGCAATACCATCAACATGGAAGAAGTTGGTGTACAGGGACTCCAAGTCCATAGTGGCAGTGGGTCATTATATTATGACAATCAGCCTTCCTAGATGGTTTTGTAAACGGATATGCTTTTATTGATCTTTCAACAGCCAGAGGATGTAGTGTTTCTAAATGATCTTATTTAAAAGATGATAAAAATATATATCCTGATTGTACTGAAAAGTGGAGAGAAGAAAAAATGCTTTGGGTAGATATTCTTAAATAAGACATTGCACATGCTGTATATATGCCAGTTATCAGATCAGCACACCTCATGTGCTGAAGTGATGAACTGATCCATTTTCAGGGCTATTCCAGTATTTTATTCCCATTGAGAGGATGGATTTCAGAGAGCCTTTTACAAAGTGGTGATGAATAACAGATTCACCTAAATCTATCTGCTGAGATGACTAGGGATGATTTTAACGGCCAATTAGGACTACAGATCGCGATGGCAGCATTTCTATTGTTAAAATTATGATCACAATCGGAATTATAAATAAAAATACAAATTACCTTACGATAATGCCTATGGTTGATGTGCATGAATACACACACATACACACATTTAAAAACTGTGTATGCTGACATTTAAAGACTGTGTGTGAATGACCAACAAATTAGAGACACCCCTTATTAGAAAGTAAACCAGTCCAACTGTGACATAGAGTGACGTAACAACGCAGAGTTGCTTGAATAAGGAACGTTCAGCTTTGGACAACATAGTTATTATGGAAGTTAATGTCCAAATGGGTAAGACAAAATATTTAAGTGACTTTGAACGAGGGATGATCATCAGTGTAAAAAGGGATGGTGCTAGCATCTCTGAAACAACTCTTTTTTTCTCGCCCAACAGTATCTTGGGTGTTTAGAGAGTGGCAGTTGAGAAAAAAACTTCAAGCAATAAGGACTATTCTGGTTGAAAAAGGCTGGTGAAGGAGAGAGGTGAAGGGTGAGTAGCATGCATACAGCAAGCACCAAAAGTGCAACAATAGGACAAATTACAGCTTAATTCAATGCAGATGCATCACAATGCATATCCCAGAGCACAAAAAGATGGACTTTGCAAAGGATGGGCTTTAGCAGCAGGAGACTATCAAGAATGCCTTTGGTATCACAGAAAAATAGGAAAAAGATGCCTGCTGTGGGTGCTTGCCACCATGCTCAATCGGTTTAACCTGCTTCGATGGCCAGTTCACTCCCCTGACCACATTTGTGGGACAACGTCAAAAGATCACTTCAAAGCTTGGAAGCGACACCATCCAAACTTCAAACTCACCCAACTTACAGTCCATGTCAAGAAGAGCGGTGATCAAGCTGTGATCATAGCAAAAGACGGTGTGTGTGTGTGTGTGTGTGTGTGTATATATATATATATATATATATATACTGTATATATATATATATATATATATATATATATATATATATATATATACACACACACAGGTACTGTCAACAGGTGCAGTGACACTGCGTGCGCTCATGTAGGTAGGTAGGTGCACTGAACACAGGTGGGTATGCAGTGATTGGTATTACAAATGTGCAGCTGTCACACACACAGGTAGTCACTGAATGTGCTGGGCCTGGCAGTGGCACAGTAGGAATTACCAAGGGGCCAAGGTCCCACCAGCAGCTGACAGGGCTGTATGGGACACACACACACACACACACACACACACACACACACACACACACACACACACATAGATCACAAGAACAACATTAGCTCTCAAAAGAGCTGTTGATGAGGAGGAGTGTTTTTTAGCAATAAGATCAGCAAGAAAGAGCAACCTAACAAGCTTAACACAAGAACACAAGAGCCTAACTAAGCTTTCCCTATGTCAGCAGGTTCTCTCCCTTCTCTAATTACTGCAGCCACACGAGTGAGTGAAATGGCTGATGCTGCTTGCCTTTTATAAGGGGGGGGGGGCTCCATGGGGGAGTGTAGCCTGATTGCCTGTGCAATCCCTGTGCCTGCTGACTGTAATGTAAAGGGTCAAAGTTGAACCTAATGATGTAGTATAGGGAGCGGGTCAAACTTGCATATAGTTCGCGGTTCACCACGAACGCGAACCGCGAAAGTGAGAAAGTTAGGTTGGTGTACTAGCAACTAGAGATGGCCTGAACGGTTCGCCTGCGAACTTATTCGCAACCTAACTTTCTCAGAAAAAAATGTATATATATCTAAAATTAACTGTTATGGTCAAACAAGTAGCTCAGAAATAACTATACTGAGTCACTCACTGACTAGTGAGTAGTGAGCGACTGTCTGTGACTGACTACTGTTGCTACTATTAGTACTAACTGTCTAAAACAATATCACACTTTACAGGCTATTAATTAAGCTATCTCAGTCACAAACTAAAGCCCCATACACAAGCTTAACAGCGGTCTTTTATGCTTTCACGACTTTTGTTGTGACATAAGTTGAAACACCTAAAACAAGTCTTTTGCTATTGTTCAAAGAGCTGATAAGACTGATAAGAAGTCAATCCAACAGTTGGACTTCTTATCAGTCTTATCAGCTGTTTGAACAATAGCAAAAAACTTTTTTTAGGTATTTCAACTTGTTTCACAGCAACAAGTTGTGAAAGCATAAAAGACCACTGTTGGTCGTGTGTATGGGGCTTAAGTCCCAGTGATGATCGTAATCAGCTAATTACGATTGTTTGAAAATTGGTGTAAATTTCTGCAATTACGCCTATTAGTTAATTCAATTGATTTTGTATAATCATTCGTAATTACGCATAATTTTGTGCTGAGTTTGGCGGTGAATAGCAAAGACCCCATACATGCTATCGCTACCAAAATTGCTACATAAGTTAAGAAGAAAAGTGGTTACAAGTCAGAAAATAGTTTTTTAAAAAGCCCTTGTAGTTTTTGAAAAAAAAATCAATTTTAAAGATGCAAAGGAAAATGGTAGTTTAAAAACCATTTTTCTTTGCATTTTTAAAATCCATTTTCTCAAAAACTACTACTTTTCTAAAAAACTGGTAGCAATAGCATGTATTGGGGCTTTTCTATTTACCACCGAAGTCGGCACGGTGTAATTACAAATGCCTAAAATTACATACGAAATGAATTACGCTTTTCCCTGAAATTTCACATTATGATGCGTAAATGCGAATTACGTTTCGTAATTACGCATTGGCGTAATTTCTGCCCATCGCTACTAAGTCCCTTCCCTATCCCTGGGCCCTAACTACTACCACTGCTAAATGAATGAAATCCCTGTCTCTAAAACTACCACTGACTACACACTATCGCTTCACTACACTAGTGCGGTAAGCTAACTTTCTAACTGAATTGAAAAAGAAAACAATTTATAATCTAACTTTCTAACTAAATCTCAAAGCTATCAGTCTCAGGTCTCAAATTAGCACAGATCAATCACATATTGCAAATACACAGCCCTGTTCTCTCCAACACAACGTCTTCATGCAGTACTGAGTAACAGCAAGGAGTTAATCCAAATTGAGGTCCGCCTTATATAGGGAGGGGTGGGCCAGGAGCTCAGCTTATTCCTATGGGTTGCTAGGGACATTCTGATCGGTCCAACCATTTAAAAAAAATGCACTAAATGCCCCCATAGCCATAACCCATAATCACGGACGTTTACAGATTTACTACTTTGTTTTCTGGTTGAACTCAATGGAAGAATGTCTTTTTTCAACCCAAATAACTATGTATATACTATGGAGTCATAATCTGCAAGCTTGTACTTATGGATATCCATAAATTATGAGTCATTAGGACAAACACTAGACATGACTTAAAACTGTGAACTCTCCCTGTTCTGTTCACAATGTTGGGGAAAAAAAAGGGGGGGAGTGGAAGACGCAGCAGAAATTAGCTAAGAAAAGTATCAGTGGAATATTCATATAATACCACAGTTTAATGTATGCCTTTTGTAGAGGTTTGCTTAACCACTTGCCGACCGCGCACTCATACCGCGCGTCGGCAAAGTGGCAGCTGCAGGACCAGCGACGCACATCTGCGTCGCCGGCTGCAGGCTAATTAATCAGGAAGCAGCCGCTCACGCGAACGGCTGCTTCCTGTCAATTCACGGCGGGGGGCTTCGTGAATAGCCTGCGGGCCGCCGATCGCGGCTCGCAGGCTAAATGTAAACACAAGCGGAAATAATCCGCTTTGTTTACATTTGTACAACTCTGCTAACAGTAGCAGCGTTGTACTGGATCAGCGATCCCCGGCCAATCAGCGGCCGGGGATCGATGTCACATGACAGGCAGGAGCCTGTTAGAGGCTGCACAGGACAGATCCGTTCCTGTGCAGCCTCGGATCTCCGGAGAAGGGAGGGAGGAGAGGGAGAGGCGGAATCCTGCGGTGGAGGGGGCTTTGAGGTGCCCCCCCTCGCCAGCCACACGCAGGCAGGAGCGATCAGACCCCCCCCAGCACATCATCCGCCTAGTGGGGAAAAAAGGGGGGCGATCTGGTCGCTCTGCCTGGTGTTTGATCTGTGCTGGGGGCTGTAGAGCCCACCCAGCACAGATCAGCAAGTACAGCGCTGGTCCTTAAGGGGGGGGGGGTAAAGGCTGGGTCATCAAGTGGTTAAAAACACAACTATCAGCGCTGTCCAGCGGATTAATGATGGGGATTAATGATGAGCTTTATTCCAGCTTGCTTACATGTAATCATATGAAACCTGTGCATGTAAAGCACAGTTATATCACAGTAAGTTCCGTTGCAGAGATATTGGAATGTTTAGGTTTGGTGCCAGTTAATATACTTGTCCAGGTGTGGAAAACAAGTAACTAGCACTGACTCTGCATAGCTAATTACTCCTGCGGCATGATGAGAAGGTTCTAGGCTGTCTCCAAATTTGACCTTATGTCAGTTTTGGAAATATGACAATGGCTGCAAATTGAAATGGTAAGGTGCTTTGTAATAGCATGTATTTATAATAAGCTCTGAGGATCAGTGATATATGTAGGTAGCAGCTGATAGTAGTTGTTTTTTAAAGAAAATTGAGTTTCTCTTTAAGTCTACCTTGGCAATCCATAAATAACCCTCTAACCTGTTAGCAGAAACCGGGTCAGGAGAGTAGATTATTTCTCAAAAGTACAGTTCCTTGGGAAGAGATTACACATGGGAACAATGGTGTTAAGCATGACATTATTATTATTATTAATACTAAAATCATTATCATATACAACAGTCTATCCATCTTTGTAGTTTTGGTTGCATCAGATATCTGTAAACACTAGCAGTACACACATATGAATATAAAAAATAGACTAAGCAGGACTGAGCTCCATTTATACATCTAAAGAATGTTCTATGGATTCCTGAGCCTAAGTTTGGTTTGTTCCAGGAGGTCCATTTGTTGTGGGTAGATGTAAGAAAAAGGTGCCACTGCAATTTGGAGATGGCCATTGGCCACTGGAGATAGCCGCTAGTAGAATATCAGTAAAATAGCCAACATTCTACTATTAGACCCTATGTAATTACGATAGTGAAATATTGGTTGTTTTTAAAGATCTTTTTGGATTGCCTATCCTGTCCCCATTCACACTTGAACCCCCTAACAATGCCTAATCTTAACCGACCCCCAACTGATGCCTAACCCTAATTGCCCCCACCATGCTATCTAACCCCAGCCAACATCCCCAACCATCCCTAACCCCCTCCCCCCCGGCCACAATCCCCACAGTATACTGTATGTGCCACCTTTGCCACTCTTTTTACATGTACACCCCCATATCTGCTATTTTCTTGGGCGCTACAGGGGCAAGGTGGAGTTCGGGCACTGCCATGGGCAGCTTTTAATTTAGAAGAGACAAACTATTTACACTGATTGTATAGGTTTAGAAGTAATCAGCACTTACATTAATGTAGTAAATGTACAGTACATTAATGTAGCATGTAGCAAAATATAATTTCAATCACATTTACAATGATATTAAAATATCTTTAATGATTTCACACTAAAATCTCTCATATTATGTTTAATTTTTTAGAATACTTCGAATTATTAATCTTACTATCTAATAACTGATGCGTCACAATGTGAACAATGACTTCACAATTGCCTAATAATATTCAGATTTTTAGCCTATAATAATAACATCAATCTCCATATTGCTTTTGCACTGCGCTTTATTATTCAGTCTTTTTCCTATGGCTGACATATAATCACAGGGAAAAAACTGAGAAGGCGTTTATTAAAATGCTTTAATGGGTATTGACTAAAGTTGACTGATGTCAGAAAATAACCTGAAAACTAAAATTAAAATGATCTGAAAAAAAGATTATGCGGTTCCTGCCGGTGGATGTTATTTTAGATGAAGTTCAATAACTTGCACAACAAAACCTCTGCGATGGAGATGGAAATGCGGTCCCTCACTGTGTGCCACTGCAACCAATTACATCATCACAAGCTGCATGTGTAACGCGGTCTGACAGCTTGTCAGTTCAGAGATTAAATGGAGCATGGTTATTTGATCAATATTGTTCCGGGCTCCATTGATGGTGGTGGGTTTTATGCAGCCAACAATGTTTTATTTAACAATATTTATTTAATGCATCAGTTTTAATGATATTGTTCTTATTTATGATATAAACACGGCTTTCAATTCGGGGGTGTATGAGTGGTATTGCTAAACTGGGCCTGGTTGTTAAAGTGACCTAAGGGACAGGGGTGGTGACATACTTATTCCCCTTACTTATTTTAAAGGACCACTATAGCGAAAAAAGTAGGCAGTTAAAACAGAACCGACAGGTTTTGGGCCAGTCCATCTCCTCATGGTAGATACTCAGGGTTTTCTTAGTTTTCAACAGCATTTCCTGAGCAGCAGTTTAACTGTCAAAATAGTGAGATACCAGCCTGCCCCCCTACTAACTTGCAAACTATTTTGTCAGTTAGACTTTGCAAATGCTGTTCAGGAAATGCTGTTGAAAACAAAGAAAACCCTGAGAATCCCCTATGAGGAGATCGACTGACCCAAAACCTGTCAGTCCTGTCAGAATTGAACCTCCTACTTTTTTTCGCCATAGCGGACCTTTAAAGGAGTTATCAGCCAAATTAGGTAAAATGAGCTTTACTCACCTGGGGCTCTGCCGACTGTCCCACCCTGTCTCCTCCGCTCCCTGCTCTGTCCCGGTCTCCGTTCTCGTTCTTCAGGGGGTCGGCCTTACTGCAGCTGCACGAAGCGCCGCTGTCAATGATGGCCGCGTGGGCCACGGCGAACTGCGCAGGCGCAGAACTACTGCGCCTGCGCAGTTCGCCTCGGCCCACGTGGCGGTGACTGACAGCGGCGCTTCACACAGACGCAGTAAGGCCGACCCCGCGGTCGGCCTGAAGAACGAGAACGGAGACCGGGACAGCACAGTTCGCCGCGGCCTACGTGGCGGTGACTGACAGCGGCGATTCGCACAGCCACAGTAAGGCCGACCCCGCGGTCGGCCTGAAGAACGAGAATGGAGACCAGGACAGCAGCGGGGAGCAGAGCGGTCGGCGTGGGACAGTCGGCTGCAAGGGGTTGGAGAGAGCCCCAGGTGAGTAAAACTAATTTTACCTAATTTGGCTGATAACTCCATTAAGTCATTTTTTTTTTATTTCTGTGAGCTAACCAGATATGTTACTGTTAAAGGACCACTCTATATTAAGCTGTTAAAATCTGTCAGGACCAACAGTCTAGTCCATCTCCTCATGGTGGATTCTCAGGGTTTTCTTTGTTTTTAAAATAATTTCCTGAATGGCAGCTGCTAAGTCTAACTAAAAAAATATTGTGCAGAAATGTAGGGAGGCTGGCTGGTATCTTACTGTTTTGGCAGTTAAGCTGCCTTGCTTTTTCAAACAAAGAAAATCCTGAGAATCCCTCATGAGTAGATGGACTAGTGTAATTACTGCCAAATTTTACCTGCATACTTTCTTCGCTTGAGTGGGCTTTTAAGGCATGAATATATCTACTGTGAGAGAGCACAGGAGAAAAGGTAGTTGAATCAGAGCCCAGGGCTGCTAGATGCCTTGACGACAAACATTTCTGTAAAACTCATAGTGCTGATGTGTATGCCACGTCCTATGACCATACTCACTGGCGAACTCAGGGGGCTATTCCGGGTGTCTGGAACCTCCCCCCTGCACTGAGCTGTGTATTCAGCCAGGGAAGCCCGCATAATATAAACAGCCTCATTCTCCCTCCCTTCTTACTTCTGGTGTCTCCCTCCAGCTAATAGAATGAGAGAGGCAGCCGAGCTTCCCTCACAACCCTCACAAGAAGATGCAGCCTGCAGTGAGAGAATGTTGATTATGGAGTCCTGGACTCTCCACAGCACAGAAGTGTCAGACATGATGAAATTAGAGTGCAGGCAAGCTGGTAAATATGCACAGCATGATGCAGAGCTTGCCTGGACTCAGGGTCTGTGGGCAAACATCTGTCTGGTCTCTCCCCATTGTTATAATGACTGCATATGTGGATAAGGTGTGGATAACAAGCTGAAAAGTTTTTGACAGTCCCTAGACTCCAGGAGGGCTTCTTTCTGACTTGTGTGAGAGACTGACAGGGACAGGAGTCTGATTACAGGCAAGTAGCCTGTGTGATGTGGGACTTCAATACAGATAAGTTCTCTGCTCCATCTCAGGCTATTCTCAATTTCTCCACTCCTCTCTCTGGGCTAGTGCAACGCCAAAATTACAATAGCAATCGCTAGCAATTTGTGAGTGTGATTTTGTGAAGTGATTTTCAGAGCGATTTTTGAATGAATTGCTCAAAAACATGCTACATGCAGTATACCTGCGATTTTGAAAAAATCACAACGCTGCTGTGGGAACACCCACATAGGGTAACATTAGCCAAGCGCTTTTCAAATCACTGTTGATTTGAAAAACGCTCAGAAGCACTCTTGGTGTGCACCAGCCCTCCCTCATTTACCTTTGTTTCCCTCTTCCCCTAGAGCTGACTGTGTGTTCTTGTCTTACAGGAAAGCTAAATAAAAGTGCAATCCTGGTGAGGCAAAATATTATTATTTAGTATTTATATAGCGCCGCCATCTTCCGCAGATGCATATATCCCTGCATCATATGGGTATCGCTTGCGCTATGTGAAACTATGTAGCATATTCCATTGAATTGTCCAAACTAAGGGTACGTACAGACATACGATAACGATCGTTCGTTCTGAACGACGAACGATGTTAAAGGAGGTATCGGCCGATGATCGTTTGAAGAAAGGCTACTTTGAACATCGTTTGTGTACGAACGATCTTGGAACGAGCGTTGCGTGCACAACATGATGTATAAACTGATTTCAAACACAAGTGTCAAAAAGAACTGTTTGAGCATGTGCAAAGCTTTGAGAACGAACGATCAACGACCGATCGTTGTACAGACATTACTTTTTGAACGATGGTCGTTGGAAAAGATCTGGCAGAATGGATCGTTCTTTACTAACGACATATCTCGTTGGTCGGTCGTTTTAATGATCGTTTGTGCACTTTTTACGAACGATCGTCGGGCAATGCCGTCGGTAACGATCGTTTCAAACGACTATAGTCGCATGTCTGTACGCACCCTAAGTCTATCTCCTGTTCCTCTCTTGGGGAGTTGTTCCAGCACTGTACCCCGTTCACATTTGCTGCTACCAGAAGCCCTCAGAAACACTTGTGTCCTTGAGTACTTCCAAAGATAGGCAGCTCCGTAATACGCCAGCGCACTTTTGTGCATGGGCAGTATGGAGCCACCTGTATTCGGAAGCACTCGGGACATACATGCTTCTGGACCTTTCAGGAACCCCCCCCTTAAAAATCCTGCGTTTGCCCCTGATACTTAAGCTGGGTCAGGGATTGGTCACTTGGGCAGCGTACCTTTTGCTGCTGGTTGTGGGTGCTCCGCCCACTGCTAGGGATTATGAGGAGTCAGAGGATCCATGGTACAAAGGTCTGTGCTAATAATGCCCTCTGTAGGATGGAGTGTAGTATTAGAGGCATTTAGCATTTTTAAATGTAGGTTTGCTTTAATGTAGCAGCACGGTGGTGTAGGGGCTAGCTCTCTTGCCTTGCAACGCTGGGTCCCCGGTTCGAATCTCAGCCTGGCCAACATTTGCAAGGAGTTTGTATGTTCTCCCCGTGTCTGCCTGGGTATTGTCTGCTCCCACATCCCAAAAACATACAGATATGTTAATTGGCTACCCCCCTAAATTGGCCCTAGACTATGATACCTACAGTACACGATACATACATAGACATAGGACTATGGTAGGGACAAAATTGTGAGCCCCTTTGAGGGACAGTTAGTTACAAGACAATATATGCTCTGTACAGCACTGCGTAATCTGTCAGCGCTATACAAATACTTAAAATAAATAAATAAGGGTGTAAGGCCTCTTCCACACTGCTCGACAGTAGTGATGGTCATGTCTAGGAGAACTTATGGAGAAGCATGTGATCAGTTTGGTCAGGTGATAAATATGTAAGTGTCCAATTTGCTAGTCATGATCAAGTGCCAAAGCAGGATGTGATAACAGCAGGTCAGAGGGGTGCAAATTTATCAGCGGATCAAACAAATGCTTCTCCGTGAGTTTTACTAGACATGACTATCACTACTCTTTAGGCAGTCCTGCTTCCCAGCTGCCAGCCATGAATGCAATTTTATAATAAAAAGAGTCATTTTAAAGAGACTCCGTAACAAAAATTGCATCCTGTTTTTTATCATCCTACAAGTTCCAAAAGCTATTCTAATGTGTTCTGGCTTACTGCAGCACTTTGTACTATCACAGTCTCTGTAATAAATCAATGTATCTTTCCCTTGTCAGACTTGTCAGCCTGTGTCTGGAAGGCTGCCAAGTTCTTCAGTGTTGTGGTTCTGCTATGCACTCCCCTCTCAGGGGGGAAAGAAACACACAAATGATCTCTTGAGATTCAAAAGGAAGGCTGTATACAGCCTGCTTGTGTATGGATGTATTTTCTATGTGTGGACATACTGTACATCAACCTACTTCCTGTTTTGGTGGCCATTTTGTTTGTTTATAAACAAACTTTTTAAAGCTGTTTTTAACCACTTTTAATGCGGCGGGGAGCGGCGAAATTGTGACAGAGGGGAATAGGAGATGTCCCCTAACGCACTGGTATGTTTACTTTTGTGCGATTTTAACAATACAGATTCTCTTTAAAGACACATTTTTAATATGGTGCATACTCTATGTTGAAATGGATACTGTCTCTAATCATAACTGACAATAGGAATATTACAGCTGCATCATTTTTTGTCCATAGTTCTCCTTTAAAGAGGAACTCCAACCAAGGATTGAACTTCATCCCAATCAGTAGCTGATACCCCTTTCCCAAGAGAAATCTTTACCTTCTCTCGAACAGATGATCGGGGCGGGGGGATGGGGGGGGGTCTGTATGGCTGTTATTGAGGTGAAACCCCTCCCACAGTGTGATGTTATAACCATGGTCCTGACAGTTTCCTCTCTGTGAACCTCATTGCATTGTGGGAAATGACAGCTGTTTCCAATTGCTAACTATATTTCCTTCTGCAGACATCACCTGCCAGTACTAAAGATGTCACCACCAGTGATACATTTCAGAATATAAATCAGGGAGAGCAAAGATTTTTACAATGTTCAGCACTGACTAAATAATCCATGAATTAATATTGTAAAAAAATAAACAATTTTATTAATTATATTATTTTGACTGCAGTTCCTCTTTAACCTCCCTGCCGTTATAAAAAATTGCTGCGCACGGCAGGGAGGGTGTTTTTTGGCATTTTTTTTTTTTTTTTAGCATGTAGCTAGCCTAGCGCTAGCTACATGCTTCCCCCCTCCCTGCGGCGTCCCCTCGAATGCGCCGATCGCCGCCGGCGCATATACCCACCTGGAAATCCCGTTCTGAACGGGATTTCCAGGAGAGCTTCCCCCGTCACCACGGCGACGGGCGCGATGACGTCACCGATGTCATCGACGTCGTGACGTCAGAGGGAGTCCTGAACCACCCCTCGACGCTGCCTGGCACTGATTGGCCAGGCAGCGCATGGGTCTCGGGGGGGGCACCCTCTGATGCGGCGGGTCGTGGCGAATCGGCGCGGAGCGGCGGCGATCGTAAGTTACACGCAGCTAGCTGCGTGTAACAAAAAAAAAATTCTGCAAATCGGCCCAGCAGGGCCTGAGGAATCCTCCGCGGCAGGTTACCCAGAGCTGAGCTCGGGATAACCGGCAGGGAGGTTAAGTGACCTAACAATTGTCCATATAAAGTAAAGCTTCTGATAATTTTCAGTACAATTGTTTGCTACGCTAAAAACAGAAGTATTTGTTATTACTCACAAGAAACTTTGAAATAAACATGACAATAAAGAAAATGGGAAGACAGAATGACTATTTTTGTACATTGCGGTAGCAGTATTTACTGTGTTGCACTCTTCCTCTGCTCCTTTCTTTTATGTCAAAAGAAACTCTAAGCTATTTTCAGATGAAATTTCCTTGCTTCCAGCTGATGACTTTGAGCTGCAGATAATATCGGAAGATCTGCTGTAAGTCCTGTCAAGCAGGGAATAAAAGAAGACAGCAGGGAACTGCAATGCCACATGACTTCATTTATGCTGTTGTTTGGTAGTGGATGGACAGGATCTGTTTTCCAACTAAGCTGGATATCCTGACCACACATCCAGCAATTAGCAGAAAGTTTCCTGAGTAGGTAGACTCCTATAGCAGCTTTATTTTACAATAACCAACACATCATGTTTGAGAACTGATGTTTTCTCTATGACATTACTTCCCCTTACTTACAGTCCGGAAGATGCTCAGCTGTGCAAAACAATTGTACTATATATTCAGACTTTTTTTGTTTTACTATTATATATTTCGGATTCACCTAGTGTTTTTAAACCATGGATGGTTTTGCTTAAAAAGCCAGTAATATGGTCTTAAAGGGCCACACAGTGAGTTATAGGACAATGCCTCTAGCAGCTAGTATGTTTTTTTTTGTCTCTTCTTCTGTTAAAAGATACCTGTATGAGTAATATTATTTAAAATAAATACATGATGTACCTGCAAATAAATATTACATACTTACCTCGGCCATCAGTTCCTCTCAGAAGCTCACCATTATCTTCCAGTATATATATATATATTTTTTTTTTATTATTTTTTTTAAACTAAAGTAATTTAATTTTAAAAATACTGTACAAAAGGACTTCTCTGCAATGAGTTGGCTCTTTGCCATTCCCAAGTAGGCATGGTTAAGAATATGCAAATAACTCTAAGTTGATGCAGGATTATCCTACTCTTTAACAGAAAATGTATGCAGCTTGAAAATGGACCAACCGAATACTGTGGAAGTGGAATTCAATTGTTCGATTTTAAAGCTGCCTAAACCCTGCATACAAATTGTGCACGATCCTGCAATAACTCGGATTTGCATCTCATTGACTATCCTTAATGCAGAGGTACGGTAATTATTTTGATTAAAGAAGTGGTAACAGTTCTGACATAAGGCTTATTCCTCGATACGCCTGAAGTCTTGTTCCGCCGAGGGTGGTGCCTCTCTCATAGCCATTGCCATTATTTCCTTATAGTCCTGCTTTAGAACTGCTGTTTTTTTGTCTCTTCTTCTGTTAAAAGATACCTGTATGAGTAATATTATTTAAAATAAATACTTGATGTACCTGCAAATAAATATTACATACTTACCTCGGCCATCAGTTCCTCTCAGAAGCTCACCATTTTCTTCCAGTTCTGACACAATTTTGTCAGAACTGAAATATATCAGTTGCTGTCAGTTACAACTGAAAGGACAACTGATGTGCAAGGTAATGTTTATGTTTCCCTATGGCTCATGTAAGTGGTAGGTGATATTACAGTTTAACAGTGTGCTGACTCAGAAGATATTACGGTTACGGGGTCATCGCCATTTCTAAAATGAAGATTGGAGAATTCCACTGATCACAGTAGACAAACAGGATGCAGTAGAGATTCATGAGTAGACTACACGGGGGGTATGTATGACGTGTCTATATTCTATTCTAATTTTCAGTTCAGATTTGCTTTAATTACATTAGAAAAAAGTCAACCTGGTTTTGCTTGGTAACGAATGGCTTTTGTTCTCAGAGCTACCATCCATAAATAAATAGACACTGTGGTGGCTCAGAAATAATTTATTTATGTATTTAAATGAATGGTAGAAAATCAATTAGCAACTACTTTTTTTTTACAGTTTTATTTGACTCATGAAACTGGTAGTTTTTGAGTATATACTGTGAGATCAGCAAGGCTTCACTGATTGACGCATTTTTATTTTCTTGCCATTGGACTGATCTGGACTCTATTGAAAATCCCGCAAACCGTGTAACCACTGATGAAAATGTTACCTCTGAACGAAATGGGTCATCAAGTGTACCAGGAATACTGTAAGCTTCTCTCACCTCGAGTGGATTGTATCTGAAGAAGTGAATAATTAATATTGCCTTCTGAAACCCAAAGAGTTGAAGCTGTTGTTGAAGGTTGGTTTTGTTTGAAAACCTCTCTGTGGCTAAAAAATTCTCTTTATTTATTTATTTATCACATTTTGATTCAAAAGTACTCATGCACAAAACTTATCCCACAAGTGTTCTCACCTTATCTATGTCTTTTCAAACCTAGCAAGCACAAAATTAATAAAAATACAGTGCGATGAAATGAAAGCTGAAATAATCATCAACAACCTATTCTGAGTGCTTTTTGCTTGCCGAATGCTGAGCTATTATTTTATAGAAAGCAATACAACCAATAATATAAGTTTTGAGCATCACAGCTAGGTTTAATCTTACTAAGTGAAGCTCATTTTTTTCAAATATGTTGGTTTAAAACATATACTGTGTATTGGTGATTGAAATTAACACAATGAAATAAAACCTTTCTGTCAGGCAAATTAAATTTCGCTTGCACCTGCTAACCCTTCTGCTTATGTTCAGGCTTGACAAAGTTAAGCTTCTGAGTTCCTCACACACTTCTCGATTCAAAAGAAAAACAAAATTTTGCCTTCTTAAAACAGAAGGTATTTGCGATAATTATGGTTGGAGTGAGCATATGAGGTCTCCCAAGATGCAACGCTGCTTAGTATGTAAATCATCCCTTGTTGTCCCTGTAAGCTAAACACGCCTCCAGAACTGCTGGAATGCAATGATGTGTCAGCTTGTTAATTGTACAGAGCCACAATTATCCAAGATACAACCTGGATTATTGCAAATATCTTGTTTTGCATAACATTTTAGTAAGATGACTTTTTGGTTCTTTGTAGCCTTTTACACACTCCGAGAAGTTCTGGTTCACCATGAGCTTGCTGGATAGTCTGTAACTCTGGATGTTTCAAGTCCTACTCCATAGAGCCATGCACTGATGAGGATCAACCAATCCAAAACAGTCTGTATGCATGTTGGATTATTGTGGCTCTATACAATTAACAAGCTGACAAATTGCATTCCAGCAGTTCTGGAGGTGTGGTTAGCTTACAGGGACAACAAATGATGATTTGCATATTCAGCAGTGACACATTGTGGGGGACATCATATGCTCACTCCAACCTGAATTATTGCACATAGCTTTTGTTTTAAGACTGCAAACTTTTGTTTTGCATAAAATGTTAGTAAGAGGGCTTTTTGGTCCTTTGTAGCCCTTTTACACACTTTTAGGAATTCTGGTTCTTCGTGTGCTAGGTAGTCTCAATTCAAAAGGAAAATCTTACAACTCAATTCTAGCCATAGAAACAATATATAGCCTTCTTCCTCCATCTTCACTAATCCTAGAAACTGCTTGAACACGAATGCCCGGCTGGCGGCTGAGTTGGTAGATACTAACGTGAGTGATGCTTCATACTGCTTCATACTGATATTGGTAACTGTTTGGGGTCTTTTTGTAAATAACATAAAGGTTAAACCATGGAGCTTATTAAAATACAACAAAGCAATATTCTTACATACAGCATATCCACAGTCTTTAAGGATGCCACTTGATGACTTCTCTGCACAGACCTAAGGTGCCCATACACTTGCTTAATCTTCCTGCAGATTTGTTCATTATGATACAAATACTCTGCATGGCCCAGGGTGGGGAGCAAATTAGAGGGGGAGACCTAGGGGGCCCAGCATGCAAGGGTGGCTCCCAAGATTTTCAATAGATTTCATGACAAAACAAGACAAATAACATTTATATTACGCTTTTCTCCAGGTGGACTCAAAGCACCAGAGCTGCAGCCACTAGTGTACGCTCTGAAGGCAGTAGCAGTGTTAGGGCGTCTTGCCCAAAGTATCCTGCTAAATAGGTGCTGGCTTACTGTCCAGGAAGAGACGAAATTCGAACCCAGGTCGCCTGTGTCAGAGGCAGAGCCCTTAATCAGTACACTATCCAGCCCCCGCTGTGTGGCAGAAATAGATCCCTCTCTGGTCAGATTTCAATATGACTGCACCACACTGTGCATCGGAGGGAGGAGAGCTGAGTATTAGTCTGGGGACAATGTCGCCAGCATGTAGCATGGGGACCTAGTGCAGCCCACTGCATTAACAAACTACAAGAGCAGCAGTGGGGCAGTGACCTCTTTTCAGCTGAACAGGGGTTATTCTCCAGTGAGATGACAGCACTGCCTCACACAGCCAACATTAAGTGACCTGCTAAAGGTTTTGGCATGAGAGACAATGCAATTCTTGGCCTATCATAAGACATTAAGCATAGCATGTGGACTGGTGAATTATAGTAACAAATCACAGAGAGAAACATATGCACCAAGCAATGCATGTTTTAGTAGATGGTCTCTCCAATGTGCTCCTTTCTAGATGGACACACTGTAATATCTTGTGGAAGGATATCTCCCCTTTTCTCAGATGATGGAGGTCTTCGAAAGGAAGTAAAGGATCTTCAGTATGTCCTCTGCCTCACATCACTGACCTCAAGAGCTCAGGGTGAGAAGCTCCACAAGACACCCCTGCACCATAGACGCACTAGGTTAACCACTTCCGGATTCTCGGTGCGTATATATACGCCCCTGAATCCTGAAGTTTATTCCATGGAAACGTTCCATGTCAGTTCACGGAGGGTGAACTGACATGGAACGGTGGCTCGCAGGGTAAATGTAAACACACGGGGAAGACCTTCCCCGGTGTTTACATGTATACGGCGCTGCTGCGCAGCAGCGCCGTAGAGGAGATCGGTGATCCCCGGCCTCTGATTGGCCGGGGATCACCGGCATCTGATAGGCTAAGGCCTATCCCATCAGGCGCAGGACGGAAATCCGTCCTGCGCCGCTCACAGGGGGAGGGAGAGGGAGGGAAGGAGAAGGAGGCCAGGAAGCGCTGCGGAGGGGGGCTTTGAAGAGCCCCCCCCCCCGCAAGCGCAAGCAGCCGGCAGCGATCAGACCCTCCAGCAGGACATCCCCCTAGTGGGGAAAAAAGGGGGGAAGTCTGATCGGCCTGGCTGCTAGCTGATCTGTGCTGTGGGCTGGAGAGCCCATGCAGCACAGATCAGCACAACATTTTATGGTATAGAAGTGGTTAAGTATATTATTTTTCTTTGGTTTTTGTCCTCTAAACTTAGGTGTGTCTTATGGTCGGGGCGTCTTATGGACCGAAAAACACAGTAAATGTTAATTACCTTGACTTGAAGATAATTTTAAAAATAGTTGCCCCCCATGCACCAAGCATCATGAATGTCAAGAGAACTGTGTTCTCATGATTATGAAACAAGTTATGTTGGGAAAAATGTACTCTGGCCTGCAAAGCAATGAACATGGCTGCTTTTTGGACTGCCCATATGTGTAATCAGTGCTGAGGCCTACTATCAAGACATCCTGTATTTTTATGTATCCGCAAGTGGGGGTGCTCAGCCATTAAGTATTTATTAAAGCAGCTCATGCTACATGCAATCAGGTCAATGGCCCACCACTAGAGAAATCTTTGCCTAGAGTTTCAAGAAAATATTGAACAAAACAAAAAACAGCATGACATTACATTGCAGGAGGATGGTCATCCAGCAAGCACCTTCTGGATGAGCTTCGTCCATTAATAGGCAATTTTTAAATTAAGAAATTACCTAAAAATAAGTGGGTTTTGTTAAAATGGTTTTGATTTTCCAATGGTTTGAACTTTTTTCATTCAAAATGTTTGTTTCAAGATATTATTTATACTTAACCCACACAAATTAGTTTGGCCAAGGACTTTAATTGGTAGGCAACGGCAGGTACTAAAGTGGCCCAATCAAACAACACATACTAATATTAACTATTTGCACACTAAAATACATGTGCACAGCAACCTGTAACACAACTGAATTTTTTCCCCCCTAAGTGGAGTAGATAAATGTACCAAAAAAAAACCCTGCATCATTTTATGCCAAGCTAATTCACCAAGATAGTGTCCTTTGTTCCACTGTTTCCTAGTCTTCCCCAAGCCAGTAAACACAGCAAGCAGGATTATCTAGAAATGGCCCAAACCGTTTGCCGGTGAGCAGTATTCTACAAACATTGACTGTTCGCATTCGTGGCGAACAGTTAACATTTGGTGTGTTCGATTCATCCTCTATACATCATCATTGAGCTAAACTTTGACCCCTTACCTCACAGTCAGCAGGCACTTGGCAGCCAATCAGCTAGCACCCCTTCCTTGACCCCCTACCCCCTATCAAAAAGCAGTGGCGGTGGTCATATTGGATCAATTCTCTGCTGGTATTAGCTAGGCCTGTGTTCTTGTTTCTTACTTGTTGTGAAAACGCTCCAAACAGCCCTTTTGAGGGCTAGCACATTGGTTTCCTGTGTTTTGTTTTTTTTGTGTGTGACATTCCACAGCCCACTGACACTCAGAGCTGTGTGCACACTACTGCTGTTGGCTCATGAAATTGCAGGCACAGAACCACTCCAATGCATTAATATTTCACTGTATTCTGATAGTAGTATTGTATCTATCTGTGTGAGACACTCAACAGCCCACTGACACCCAGAGATGTGCATATTGTGATTTCTGCCCATTAGGGTTTAAAAACTGACTGTGTCAACTTCGTAATTTTTGGTGAGACTTTTGCCATGGATCTCCCTCTGTCATGCCCCTATCCAGGTGTTAGACCCATTGAAACAACTTTTGTGGCCAGAAAAAGTGTTTGTAGGTTTTAAAATTCGCCTGCCCATTGTCTATGGCAGTTTCCCAGATTCGCCTGTTCACAAACATTTTGCAGAGCTTTGTGTCTGCCGTTCGTGAACGGAAAATTCTATGTTCACGACATCACTAGGATTTTCATGCATCAAGCCTAATTTGGCCATCAACGTAGATGCAACAAGCACAAGGAGTAAAATAATTGCTTTAATCTTCTATACACAACAGTCAAGAAAAATGTGTCTCCTTAGTTGTAAAAGATACTAAATTAAAGCTCAATGTAAATCTAGTATTTTATAGCTTAATATATTAGTAGCAATAGTGACAGACTGTTGCACATAGCATTGTTTCAGATATCAGAATATCCATTCTCCAGCCATAACATTTCAACAACAATACTACTAAGGTGGGAGGGTTCCATCACGTTTGTCATTCGTGATTATCACACACTGTTACGTCGATCGAGCATGTTGGCCCGACATCTTGCAGCATGTCCGATCGATACATGCGACTAATTTTGGCCCGAAATTGGTTGCATCGTCAATCAGGCATGCTTTTGACTGCACTGGTTTTCATACGATTCGTTAAGAATTATCAAATCAAATGGTTGGTCAGCTGCCAAATCGGTAGATATATGGGCACCTTTAGACATAAAGAACCATGTGTTGGGCACAATCATTTCACATAAGACTAAGACACAACCCTAGCACAGCCACTCATGTATTTAATCAGACTTGATGTCTGCACTCACAAACAACACATTGGTGCTATAATTAATAGATGAATATATGCTGTACTGATGCATAAAACATACTGCAAAACTAAATGTAGTGTTAAACATTCTGAATTATTATCTCTGATCACTCACAAAGTATTTTTTTTGACAATCATAATTTTATTAGTTCAGTATTTAAATACATGTAATCACTTATATAAATATATATTAGTATAAAAAGAGGTACAACAATACAACCACTCCAACATGCTAGTACAAAATGAAAAAGGAGAAGAAATGTCTTCATCGGAGCAGAGAGAAAAGAAAAAAGACATTCATGGCACTTTCTAACGCCCTAGGCCTAATACTCACAAAGTATGACACCATTTTCCTTATTAAAATATGTCACCAAAACAATTATTTTGCCATGACAGTGTAATCCGTGAGGTAGACCAATGCGCGGTGCTCTGCTAAAGAAAATAAGAGTGGGCGATCGCAAAGAACTTTTTTTACAGGAGGAAATAAAAGTTCAGGCCCCACAAATCACACTGACACACCTGAAAATGCAGAATACATGAGCCTAATGATCATGACAGATGCTGAAGCAAACATGACAGTGAACGTAATAACTAGCATTCAGTGAGTGACCTTGCTTTCAGATATATGAATACACAATATTCTCATCATAGTCAATTTATCAAGGATGACAAAGAGCTAGGCTTAAATGATTGCATTAAAGAGTTACTGTTTCTTTCCTGTATTTCTGTTGAATGACTATATACTTTTAATAAGTGGATTACGCAATTATAGGCTAAGTATTTTCATAGAAAGATATTTTGTAATAAAAGCTGCAATAAACAAGGCAATAGCCTAATGCAGGCTTTCTCAACTAGGGTTTCCTGGAACCCCAGGGTTCCTTGAGGACTCTGCAGGGGTTCCTTGGCATTTTCCCCCATCGTGGGGGAAGTATAATAGAGAACACTATAATAGGTGGTACTGTAACAAGAAGCACTAAATTGGGGGGTCAGGAGACAGTATAATGAGTGGCAGTGTAATAGGAGATAGTGAAATTAGCCGCCTAGCCTACTTTAAGACCATGTCTCCTGAAAAATAAATGTAGGGGTTCCTCAAGACCAAAAAATTGTTTGCAGGGGTTCCTTGAGATCCAAAAGTTATTTACAGGGTTCCTCCAAGGTAAAAAGGTTGAGAAAGGCTGGCCTAAAGTAATGATAAATGAAGCACTGTGAGAAAATGACCAAATTAATAGTTAAGATCTCTAAATGAGTATTATCTTGTTGGAATATACAGTAGAATTAAAGTAAATGGGAAGCACCAAAAAAAAAAAAAAATCAAACAGATACTTACCAATGGAGAGTGAAGGCTCTGGGTCCTAAAGAGCCTTCCTGTACTTCTCACGGTCTAATTTTTTCTAGTTCTGTGTCCCCCGTTCAAACCCGCGGGTGTAGGAGGCTTCGGAAGACAGGAGCCTCTGCACTACGCATGCGTGAGCTCGCAAGAGAGTGTGCTCGTCAGGCCCGGATTTCGCTCATAGGAGCCTATAGGCACAGATGTCTTGGCACCCTAGACTGCACCCTTCATGAACCTACAAACCTGGTGCGGTGGCAAGTGTGCTGGCTGGCCCAGCTGTCACTTCTCCCTTACCTTAGTATTTTGTAGCCAGAAGTAACCTCAATATTAAGAAACTAGAGGTGCCCCTGACTGAAGGGGGATCTGGTCAGTGGAATGCAGAGTGCTGGGTGAGTAACCTCTCATTTACACTCTCATCAAGACTCTGCATAGGTAAGACAGGAGGGAGCAGTCTTTCCAACACCAGGTGCCTGTAGGCACGTGCCTACAGTGCCTTATGGTAAATCCGGCCCGGCTGCTCGTGCATGCACAGTACGGAGCCGCCTGTCTCCAGGAGCACTCGGGCTTCCAAATACTTTTAAAACGTCCTGCGGTGGCAAAGAGCAGTATTTAACTGATCGGTCAGATACTGCTCCCGGGGGATGACAGCACTGGAACAAGGGGAACGTGAGAAGCGCGAATGCTCTATAGGACTCAGAGCCTTCCCTCTCCTTAGGTGAGTATCTGTTAGATTTTTTTTTGTGCTTCCCATTTACTTTAAAGGTAATGTATATTTTTATATTTATCATTACAGTTTGGTTCAATAAAATAAGTTAAAATATTTTCTTTTTTTTGCGGAGTATGTGTAAAATATTCACCTGTCTACAATGTATCCCTCAACTGTTTTTCATCTTCTGTGCTGTCCTTTAGAACAGATGTTGTTTTGAGACCACCCTATGTTATATTCTCCATTCATCTAGCTAAAGTAACCAGAGAGACCCATTTATTTTACGGATATCCTACAGAGCCCTCATACAGTTCCTAATGAAAATTTCTCAACACAGTGATTGTTTTGCTGTGAAAATAACTAAAAAAAGTAAGTAATTATACGTTACTTAACCACTCCACTACCACCGTACAGCCGCTTCTCGGTACTCAGGGCCTTTTTTGTCTTATGCCTAGTGGTTTGACAATTTCTAACATCTGAGTTCACTTGACATACAAAAATAAGGCTTACTTTGCATTGCAAATATTTAATCCATGCAGCACAGTGTCACAGTGGTTAGCACTCTTGCCTCGCAGCACTGGAGTTCCAGGTTAAATTCCTGGCATAGACACTCTCCTTGTGTTTGCGTGGCTTTTTCTCTGGGCACTCCAGTTTCCTCCTTCATCCCAAAAGCATATTAAAAAGTTGATCAGTTTCCCACAAACTGGCCTGAGACTATGGTAGGGATCAGACTGTAAGCTCCTCTGATGAAGAGGTAGTCACATGATCATGATCTCTGTAAAGCACTACAAAAGATGTCATTGCTATTTAAAAACATTCAACACATAACCAAAAAGAAAGCTTTTGAAAAAAATATTATTTTTCATTTTGCATAAACAAATGTTTAAAAATGTAAAAAATAAATATAAAATTATTATTATTATCATTATTATTGTTGACTTTTTCCACATTAATACATTGTCACAAAAAGCTAGCACGCTGAGTGAATGAAATCAGCAGTTGCAAGTCTTGTATTTTAAATTAAAATGCAACCATATCTGCTGCATCATAATCCCAGCTAAAAAGAAATCCAACATATACTTCGTCAGGATCAGGAAAAGCATTTCGAACACATGGGACAGCACAAGAAGGTATAGGTCTATGGACCCCTTTCCCCAGGTACCCATACTGTAGATCTATGAAGCAAATGACCTTTAGGCAGT
Source organism: Hyperolius riggenbachi (assembly GCF_040937935.1). Lineage (NCBI taxonomy): Eukaryota > Metazoa > Chordata > Amphibia > Anura > Hyperoliidae > Hyperolius > Hyperolius riggenbachi. Next base: position 541,972,249 of record NC_090646.1, read on the forward strand.
TTTTCATAACCTCATGTAAGGCAGTAAAGTCGGGTTACTAAAATTGTATTGGAACATCTCATTAAACATTTGAATTATCCAAAAAGTACCTATTGAAACCTGCACAGTGGATGACTTGTGTTTTCTTTATGTGCCCTAAATTATATAGGCACTTTATTGTATGTACCACCATAGTTTGGAAGGGGGGGGGGGGTGAATCAGTTATGTACACATGAGCATCTGGGATGCACACCTCGATCTTGGTATACTCTCTGCAGCATACACTTTCCGATTCTGACAGCATGGCTATGCATTTGCCACATAGACACCAATTGGTATGTCCAATTCTGGTCTGTGGGATATCTGAACATGCTTCTGTATTAGATATACAGTTTCTCCTGATATAGAAACCAGAGGAGGATCGTCCAGGCAGGCACCTAGGGCCTAGTGGGTTTCAATAGGCCCGGCTGCCACATCCTCTGACCTCTCTCTACTTAAGCTGGCCACTCCACCGAGACTGCCCTCACCAAGGTCGTCAATGACCTCACGCTTGCCAAGGCCGAAGGAAAATACACTATCCTTCTCCTCCTAGACCTCTCATCAGCATTCGACACTGTTGATCACTCCCTGCTACTCCAGTCACTGCAATCTGTGGGTATCCAAGACCGTGCCCTAGCATGGTTTTCCTCCTACCTCTCAAATCGCTCCTTCAAGACCTCCTTCAATGGTTCCTCCTCAACCTCCTTCCCACTTTCAGTTGGGGTCCCCCAAGGCTCTGTTCTTGGTCCCCTGCTGTTCTCCATTTACACCGCCTCCATCGGAAAACTCATCTCCTCTCTGGGTTTCAACTATCACCTATATGCAGATGACACCCAGATTTACCTCCATACCACTGACCTCTCCACCACCACCATGGAGAAGGTATCCTCTGGTCTCTCAGCTATTTCATCGTGGATGTCTGCCAGGTTCCTAAAATTAAACCTTGATAAGACTGAGCTCCTAATCTTCCCGCCCCGTGCTGCTTCACCCCCCACTGACCTCTATGTCACTGTCAATGGCACAATCATTCATCCAACCACACAAGCCCGCTGCCTGGGTGTCACCCTAGACTCGGCCCTCTCCTTCACCTCCCACATCCAAACCGTAGCTAGAGCCTGCTATTTCCACTTACGCAACATCTCCAAGATCCGGCCTTTCCTGACCCCAGACACTACCAAACTCCTTGTCCATGCCCTCATCATCTCCCGCCTGGACTACTGCAACTCCCTCTTGTCAGGCCTTCCTCAAAACCGCATCGCCCCCCTAAAATCCATCATGAACGCAGCAGCCAGACTCATCTACTCCTCCCACCGCTCTGTCTCCACAACTCCCCTACGCAAATCCCTTCATTGGCTTCCAATTCACTTCAGAATCAGCTTCAAGATCCTATGTTTGGCATACAAATCCTTACACAAGTCCTGCCCAACCTACATCTCTGACCTGGTCAGCAGATATACACCTGGCCGCCCACTTCGCTCCTCCAACGACCTCCTCTTAACCACCCCACGCATCTCGCACTCCCATGCCAGACTGCAGGACTTCACTAGAGCTGCCCCTATCCTGTGGAACTCTCTCCCGCTGCCCATCAGGCTCGCTCCCACCTTCAACACCTTCAAAAAAGCACTCAAAACTCACTTCTTCAAGGAGGCCTACATCAACTCAACACTACCCTAATCCTTTCTGCCAATAACTTCTTGATGCACCCCCTCCTTTTGTGTCACCAGCCCTTCCCTCTAGATTGTAAGCCTTTGGCAGGGCCCTCTTCCCTTGTGTATCATACTTGACTGTGTGCACTTTACCCAGAATTTGGAACTGGTAATTTTTTACCACTACCATTCCAGTTTATGATCTGGCATTGTACTATTATCTGCATTGTGTTGTGTATCTTATTGCTATTACCTGTATTGTTGTATCTATGGTCTGTTACCTGTATTGTTCTGTCAACCCTGTTATCATTGTCTGTAAGCCTATTTATTGTACAGCGCTGCGTAATATGTTGGCGCTATATAAATCTAATAAATAATAATAATAATAATAAGCTTATCGAAAGCACCATAAAGTGGAATCAAAACTACTACTTTGCCTAGGGCCCCACTTCATCTAAATCCATCTGTGATAGGAACAGACGGATTTACGAACCAAGTGGGATGACCTGCCGGTAATAGAACATGAGCCAATAGGTCTGCCATTCGAATCTGGCTCTAAAAGGATAATTGTCTCACTACCGAATAAGAAGTACTGGTGATAAATAAACTGTTACACAATGCCCACAGGGCTAGACCAATAAGTACAAGGTTTGATCACCAAATGGGATCCGTCTCGTGTGTGTGATACAGTCTCACTTGAGCACACGATAGAGTTACTCTTTGTAAAGATGAGGACATGAGGATCTTAGTGATAAGGTCTCTGTAGTGTTAGCAGTGACCAGAAGATGAGGGTCTTTGCTGATCCCCCCCACTGCAAAGGTGCAAACAGTGGGGTGTAGCTATCTCATCCCTGGTCTACTCACAAGTGACCTGTGAAATGATCCTGTTGACCTCAAAATATCAATTAAACAAGCGTATGTAGCGGTAAAACTAAGTATGTGTCACCCTGATTTCAGGGTCTCAATAGTAAACACACACCTCTGAATAGAGCAGAGTAAACCGCTAGAAAAGCAAGACCCCATAGGGGTCATGAGAAATAATACCCCTTCACGGAAGGGACCTGGGGTCTGTGATCTGCAGTGAGTGATATAGTGCCTGAATATACAGTGCTCTCAACAATTGTTTCACCCTTTAAACAGGGTCCTCATCTTTACAAAGAGTAACTCTATCGTGTGCTCAAGTGAGACTGTATCACACACACGAGACGGATCCCATTTGGTGATCAAACCTTGTACTTATTGGTCTAGCCCTGTGGGCATTGTGTAACACTCTAAACGGATAAATAAGAACTTTTGTAAACTGACCTATGTATATTTGTAACGCTTATGTCTTGGTAGCCTGAGTATACACACAGTATTGTAATGTGTCATATGTTGAGCAATTGTACTACGGTACATATATACACACATATATATATATATATATATATATATATATATATATATATATATATATATATATATATATATATATATATATATATATATATATAATAGTCAGGTGCCCGGTGCACACGGGCAAGCTTCGGGTAGCGGTCGTGGATGGATACATGGGGGTAGCGGCCATGCACGCATTTTGCGGTGAAGAGTCGCAACCATGCATCCATTTCAGGAGAGTTGCAGCCGTGCAAGCAAGGTTGCAGGAGTGGCACACAGCCAGTTGCCTAGCATCTGTTAATAAATGGGTGGGCTTTTTTTTACATATACAGTATATATTCTTAAATACATTTAGAAACTCTGAAATAACGGTATAAACATGAGGATTTCTAAATATACAATGAAATGCCGATAGAAATGTAGATTTTGTTGGAGTGCAACAATTAGGAACGCTGTGCACATTATCTACAGAAAGCCTCAAGGGAATGGCAGAGGGAGTCAGCGGTCCATGGGTTGATGAATACCCACCGTCATTAATCTGTGGGAAGATCAATGTTAATTTTAAAGGTAATCTATAGTTCTCTAGAAGTATGTTAGATATGTATGAGTCTCATTTATTAATGACATCATCATAATGTGAACAACTTATCGATGTATGTTCATGTTTTGAAGTCTTTATACATGCAAATTAAAGCTGAACTAATTGAACAGAAGTTCTCTGAGTTGATGTTTCATGTACATTTGACATATTTTAAAAATAAATCTCTAAAGTCATTGTTAAATTGTAGCTTTCTAAGAGGATCTCTGTAAAGGTCAACAAAGAGCTCCCTTTACCCAGAGTAAAAGCCAGTACTGTATGTATCATTATTGTGATCCTTAGAACATAATTTATCATTTGAAAAATTAAGGTACAGTAGAATATTTCACTGTTACACTGGCTTTTCTGTAATGTATTGTTAGTGAATATTACCTTTTCATATCTGTTTGCACTCAGCTATTCCAGGTAGACAGCAAAACTTTGTGTGCAGTCTGAGCAGGTTCTTATTATTATTTTGTATTTATATAGTGCCATTATCTTCTGTGGGGCTGTAAAATAAAGTACTGTATATAACACAGACAATCACAAGGTACTACGTTACAGATAAATGACAATTGTACAGGTCAGCAATACATCATACACAGGGCCGGATTTAGGACAAGGCCATCTAGGCCATGGCCTAGGGCACCACAAGAGCAAGGGCAGCAAAGCAGCAGGCTAAACTGGTGCAGCATTTGTAAGCTTGCAAATGCTGCAATGAAGGGAGGAAGCTTCTGCACTGAAGATGAGCAGAGAAATGAGTGACACTGATGGCTGCTGCGGTGTGAAGGTGAGCTGGCTACCTATACTTAAAGGGGAGTGTGGGAAAAGGAGGGATTAAGGGAGTCATCTGGCTACTTATACTGGAGGGAAAGGGGGGGGGATTCATCTGGCTACCTATACTGGGGAGGGTCATCAGGCTACCTATACTAGAGGGTAGGGGGGATCATCTAGCTACATATACTGGAGGGAAGGGGAGAGGGGCCATCTTGCTACCTATACTGAAGAGGGACGGCTGGTGAAAGTGGCCTTGGGTGGTAAAGAGTACAAATCCAGCCCTGATCATACATGAAGGTGGAAAATGTGTAATTACTTTACACAGCAATACTAGCACATAAGGGAAGAGAGACCTGTCTAAATGGCTATGGGGTTCATGGGTAGAACAATATTTAGGGGGCTGTGTACAAGGTGGTAGTGTTTGAGAGAAGTCTTTTATACGAAAATTATTATGATAATTATTATTTAGTATTTTTATGGTGCTGATATTTCAAACACTTGTAGTGACAGAATTTTTTTTAAAAATTACGTAAATAGTTATGTTAGGGGAACATCTATTTAAAAAGGAATGTTTTGAGGGTATACGTCTGTCATTTTAGCAAATACGGGCTTGAACAGGTACAGAGAGAAAAAAATACACCTTTATTCTAAATAATATTGTAATTGTACAAGAAACATAATTTATATGTTGTCATAGTTGGAACAAATGGGCAAATAAAACACCATACTTCACAGTTGGGATGAGGTTTTGATGTTGGTGTGCTGTGCCATAGTGTTGTGTGTTTCTTTCAAACAACTCAACCTTGGTTTCATCTGTCCACAGAGTATTTTGCTAGTAGTGCTATGGAATATCCAGGTGCTCTTTTTTGCAAACTTTAAAAAGGCAGCAATGGGTTTTTTTTGGATAACAGTGGCTTCCTCTGTGATATCCTCCCATGAACTTCATTCTTATTTACTGTTTTAGGTACTGTAGATTCACTAACATGGATTTTTGCATATGCCAGAGACTTTTGTAAGTTTTTAGCTGACACTCTAGTATTCTTCTTCACCTCGTTGAGCGTTATGCGCTGTGCTCTTGCAGTCTTCTTTATCGGAGAGCCACTCCTAAGGAGAGTAGCAGCAGTGCTGAACTTTCTCCATTTATAGACAATTTGTCTCACCGTGGACTGATGAACTGCAAGGCTTTTGGAGATACTTTCATAACCCTTTCCAGCTTTATGCAAGTCAACCATTCTTAATCGTAGGTCTTCTGAGAGCTTTTTTTGTGCAAGGCATCATTCACATCAGGCAATGCTTCTTGGGAAAAGAAAACCCAAAACTGGGGTGTGTTTTTATAGGGCAGGGCAGCTGTAACCAACACCTCCAATCTCATCTCATTGATTGGACTCCAGCTGGCTGATACTTCACTCCAATTAGCTCTTGGATATGTCATCAGGGTTCACATACTTTTTCCACATGCACTGTGAATGTTTACATGGTGAGTTCAATTAAAACATGGAAACATTTAATTATTTGTGTAGTATTACTTTAAGCAGACTGTGATTGTCTATTTTTGTGACTTAGATGAAGATTAGACCACATTTTATGACTTATTTTTGCAGAAATCCATATAATTCCAAAGGGTTCACATACTTTTTCTTGCTACTGAATATGTGGGTTTTATCTATAGTAGCATTGTTTATTTTAAAACTATAGAGGATGGAATTGGAGAAATAGTATATTATTTCTTTTTTTCCTCATTTTTCCCTTAAAAACGCATAGAAAATAAAGTGATTGCTAAAAACAAATATCACCCACAAAAAGCCTAATTTGTGGTGAAAAACAAGACGTAGATCATTTAGGTGTAATAAGCAGTGATAAAGTTACTGCCAAATGAATGAGAGGAGCGCAGAAAAGTGACAATTGTTGCTGGGGAAAGAGTAAAAGAGCCTGTGGAGTGAAGTGGTTAAATAGGGAGGTGCAAGACTGTAAAGTGCTTTGTAAGTGAGGTGATCTACCAAAGCCTCCAGTTACTACTCTTTATTCAGGTGCTCAGTCAGCTAACCTACCTCATACTGCTGATGTTCACATGCCCATTGCCAGCACAGATAATGTAAAGCCATTCTGTGATATTTTCCTAAATTATTGCAACATATATAATTAACCTAAAAGTTTTTTTTCACCAAAAAGTTTAGGGTTCATTTAAGCTCTAGCTCTGGTTAAAGGGCTGCACTTGTCTTGCTTGTATAAACAAACATAGGAGAGGAGTGTATTGTGGTTGGGCAGATCACTAAATGAAATCCGCCCGCCCATGACACTCCTGTCAGCATAGCGTGTATTTGTTTATACAAGCAGGACAAGTGCAGAGGAAATAAGAGAACGTTTAGGCATTCTCCTAGCAGCCCCATAGTCCAGTGTGTCAGTCAGACACCCGACACCCTGGCTCTCCAGACCATGTGATAAGGGAAGAATGTTGTTTCCTCTTTTAATAACTCTGTAACTCAACCGAATGGCCCTCCTGCCTGTTTAAGGTGTTTAGAAAAAGTGACATTTTGATAGTGTTCCTTTAAGAGACACATTGTGGACCTGTAAAGAACTCTTTCAGAGATCCACCAATGTTTTCAACTGCATGTGAAACAAGGGATAGGAAAAATGATCTGATGTTAAAAGTCAGTTCATCCCTAGTAAATAAATAAGATAGTTGCTCATATTGCAATCAGAGGTGTCACTCACTAAGGTTTGTATCACCCAGTGCAGAAACTCATGGGTCCATCTGTAATTCACTTTTTCACCTAAGAGCCACTCAGAAGAAAACCACGGTAAGTGATTGCTCAAGTTACGGGAAATATGGATGGCCTCTATTTCCCCAAGGATTTCACCTCGGTATTCCTTTAAGCTTCTTGCCTCTTTATACAGATTGTATCGACTTTTGAAAAGTAAAATATTATTTATCCTCAGAGTTCTCTTTAAGAAAAATGTGTTTTCCGCTATCCCAATTTTTAAGAAATTGCAAATGAAATATTACTTATGTAATCATTCTGCAAAATGTGCCATGCATTGCTGGTTTAAGATGGACTCCTAAATGAAGTTCTAAATCAATTTTTCTCAAGCATTTCTAAAAATGATATTTTTCCTATTAGATTGAATTGGAGATTATTTGTGTTTTCGGGGTCACAGAACAATGACACCCCGCCATCAAACATAGGGGGGTGGTTGAGCAGCTTTGAATTAAGACACAGAAATGTAAATTCTTTCTCTACGAAATGGAAAGTCCAAGCATTTGTATTATATGTTCTGTTTAGTATTCATAACGGCACCTAAATCTGATTTTTCATTTTTGATTTAACATATTCCATCACAGTATGGGCTAAGAAATTTCTACTGCAAACTCGTTTAATGAAAGAATATTTCTGACATTTTCACATTTAATTTAAGTTACGCTACCAGCTTAGATTTATCATTTAAAGTGAGCACGTGGCAAAGTACATCTGCCGCCTGCACAAAGGTGGCCAAATAATTTTAGACATGGAATGAGCTGTTCGTATCCTTCATGTGATATTTGATAAATGGGAAGCGGGATTTGAAGAATGGAAATACATATGCATAATATTGTTTTGTTCTTGGTATACATTATTAACTTTTGTTTGGAATTATTAGTATGCAGAGATATAGGACTGACATTCTTGGCTCTTTACAAAGTGCATTGAATAATGTCACGGTCAGTTACCTGTCCAGAAGAGGCGGCTGGTACACACGGGTGCCGGCAGACGTTCTGGTGTGGTCCGCCGGGGCTCCAGGAATGGGGGTCTGGCGTTCTGTTCCCACGCGTGGCACGTTGTGAGGCGTAATCATTGGCGGCGAGAGCTGTCGGCATAGAGATGTGTGCACGTGCATTAGGTGTCTGTTTTGCACACTTCTTGATTGCGTGCGTGTTGCACGTGCGCGCATGCGCGCTTGCGTGTGCGCGTGTAGAGTTTGACGCGTTACGCTGTTCGCGCCAAGAGGCCTATTTTAGTCTGGAGAGTACAGCCATCCGGTGCTGTAGTATTGCAGCTTGTGTGTGTACTGCCGTGCGTGACTTAGTTCTGCCCGTTTGTTTCCTGGATGTTGACCTTGACTCACCTGATTACCCGCTCTGTTGCCGATTTATGCTACGTACAACTACCCACTCTGGTGCCAACTTCTGCTTGTTTGAGAACCCAATTAGTTGCTGAACCCTTGCTTGTCCGAGAACCCAATCTGTTGCCGACCTCTGCCTGTGTATTTGACCTCTCTACTTGTGTCATCTACAGGATCATCGGTGTGCCAAGTCATTGCAGTACCAGACTTGGACTGTGGGAGTGCCATGTCGCCAACCTGGTCATGCGCTCCGGCGTCACGCCATTGGTGTCGCGAGCACTCCTGCCCCCTGTTTACTGGAAGCCCCTGTTCCAAACCCAGGGTAAACAGTTGACAGGCTGCAAGGGTTGCTGCTCTCAGCTCACTGGTATCCTATACCCAAGGTACGTAACAGCCACAAAATGGATACCGATGAGGCAGCTAATATTCTGAACACCTTATGCAATCAAGTGACTGCTCTAACGGATGCCATTAAGGATCTTCAGGCCGGACATCTACGATTACAAGGACAACTTAATGCCATGGCCAATATAAACCCTGCTCCTGTTCAGCCAGCTCCTGCCCCTGCTCTGGCTCCGTATAGACACTTGGTCCGTTAGGACAGTCCCTATAGGTATAAAAATTTGAATGAGTCACTCATACAAGTATACAACTCTATAGTTCATAGGAGTACCCAGTTGGGTGACTCCTAATTTAGGATTCAACACATATATGTGTATACAAAAAGACAGTAAGTGGAGGTCTTTGCTAATCCCCCTGTAATGATTGCAGAATCGTTTTCGTGGTCAGCGCACAAGATGCGCACTGACACAACGAAAACCCTCCACAAGCGTATGAAGGGGGGAACCCAGCTTTGGTGCAGGCAACAGTAGAGGGCAATTCCCACCAGCAGATGGCACTGTGTAGTGCAGACGAGTACAACTGCTGCACGGCCACAGATGCCAGATGGGGATTGTACAGATCAAGACAATGCGGGGCTGAACAGCCCTTAAAGAGAAAGAGCACAGGTACAGGATGAATGTGTGTTCACCAATCTAGTCGCGACCCTGCAACGGTGAACACACATCAGCAGAAACAAAAGTAGGAACGCAATCGCGAGAGAGGCAATGGCCAGAGGTGACACAAGGCTTAAGCAAGACAGGGCATGAGAGTAGCAAAGGCACAGCAAACGACAATGAGAAGTAACGAAAATAACAAACGCTAACTAAACGTGAACACCGCACTCATTCGCAACAGCGAAAGCGTTTACAGTGCAATCTCCGCGTGTTAAGCACAACAAAGACAAGCATGTCTAACTAACCACCGACAGACAAACACTAAACAAAGAACGCGAGCGCTTGCTTAGCGGTTATCTCACCGAGCCTACAGCAAGCGTTCGTATCAGACAAGACAGACAAATGGAAAACAGGAATACGAGAGGAAAGATCCACTGCTCTTACCGTCAGAGCGAGTGCGATCTAAGCTCAAGAACAAGAAAACAGAACAAAAGGATTCACAGCGCTAGCGCAAGGCTAGTGCGATCCAGACAAGACAGAACAGAAGGATCCACTGCCACTACCGCTAGAGGCTGGTGTGATCCAAGCAAGACAGAACAGAACGATCCACAGCGCTAGCACAAGGCTAGTGCGATCCAGGCAAGACAGAACAGAAGGATCCACTGCCACTACCGCTAGAGGCTATTGCGATCCAAGCAAGACAGATCAGAAGGGACTACCGGTAGCAACCGCTACCGTTTGTACGCCAGAAATGTGATCATAATATGTGAACTAAATGCTGCAAAATGACTGGTGTGTACTAATTGCACTGTAGATATTGGATCAAGCAGTTACTAGATATAGATATTAAAGAAAACACGGCAAATTAAAGTCCTCATTCAATCCGTTAGGAGCTATCGTATCGAGGCGATATATCCACTGTGATTCTATTTGTGTAAGTTTTTTGTCCAGATTACCTCCTCTTATACTTCTCTTCCAATGTTGGACGCCCCAAAAGATGATATCAAATCTCGATTGGGGGTGTACCAAATTCATGTGTCTGGCCACCGCAGTGTCATTCTTATGTTTGATATCTCCTATGTGTTCTAACACCCTCTCTTTCAAAGCTCGAGTTGTCTTGCCTACATACAGTAGATCACATTTACATCTGGCTGCATACACCACCGCTTTGGTGAACAAGCAAAGAATGAGCAGACATATTGGTGCAAAAAATATGCTAATATATACACAAATGTGTTTATAGGGGGGAGGGCAAGGTCCTTGACCTGGCAAGTAACTAAACAGTATGTAAAGAGAAAAAGGGCACCTCCCTAAATGCAGTAAAAGTATAATACATGAACAAATGACTGGTGCATGAGGCCAAGTGTAAATGCAAAAAACTCACTTTATTTAAGCCAATATCAAAACAATAAAACCAATTAAAAACAAGGCTATGCCATGCCCAGCCCAACGCCCCTAATGTCATATAATGATTGCAATAAGCCCGCCAATAAAACAATCTAAGCTGCACAGTATAATATTTATGCAATTAGCGTATAGAATATTGCGTATGTCTACTGAGGAGCAGTGATATAGATAATCACAGCATCTAATATCAATGGTAATCAAGTAATCAGAAACTGATGCTGCAATATCACAGCTCCACAAAGGCAAACGCAATTTGAAATAAACGTGCAGTTATTTGGGTGATAACACAATATCTCCTGAACTATGCATCCATATTAAGTGCAGACAATACGACTACTATTGTAACAATAAGACCTCATAGAGGATGGTGATAAAAGTTTGATACAAACAATGTAAAATAAGGTACAAGTGCTGTGAATAGTTTAGGAGATATTGTGTTATCACCAAAAATAACTGCACGTTTATTTCAAATTGCGTTTGCCTTTGTGGAGCTGTGATATTGCAGCATCAGTTTCTGATTACTTGATTACCATTGATATTAGATGCTGTGATTATCTATATCACTGCTCCTCAGTAGACATACGCAATATTCTATACGCTAATTGCATAAATATTATACTGTGCAGCTTAGATTGTTTTATTGGCGGACTTATTGCAATCATTATATGACATTAGGGGCCTTGGGCTGGGCATGGCATAGCCTTGTTTTTAATTGGTTTTATTGTTTTGATATTGGCTTAAATAAAGTGAGTTTTTTGCATTTACTCTTTGCCTCATGCACCACCGCTTTGGTGTCGCAGGTAATAAATGACCTTATCTCAAAAGATCTACCATTGGTGGGAGCCGTAAATCTCTTTATTGTGGGCATAAATCTACATGCCTTGCACTTACCACAATGGAAGGAACCATTGGGTTTGGTCAGTAGCCAGGTGTTAGATTGCACTGGAGTTTTAGAGAACGTGCTGTGGACCAATATATCCCTTAGATTGGGTGCCCTTCTATACGTAATAGAAGGATTCGGAGTGAGAAATCTGGACAGATCCTTATCTTTGGAAAGTATAGGCCAGTAGTGTTTAACTATTTTGAACACGGTGTGAGAGTGTTTGGTAAAAGTTGCTACAAGTCGTGGCGGAGTTCATTGCGGTGCATTACTTGCTGTGTCACATGACTTAATCTTAGGGGTGTTGTCTAAAGTCTGCTGTCTAGGGGTATGTTTGGCATGTATATACGCCTTTTCTATAACCCTATTTGGAAAACCTCTTTGTTTAAATCTGTCTGTTACAGGGACGGATCTAGGGGGGGCAAGCGGGTATCTTGCCCCAGGCGCAGTTTGTTGAATTGTTAAAAAGGCGGCAAAATGAATAGCAGTTTAGGCGCCAAAACCTGACCTTTAGGCGCCAAAACCTGACCTTGCCCCAGGCGCAACTTGGTCTTGATCCGTCCCTGGTCTGTTAACAGCTGGCACTCTTTCTCAAAGGCTTGATCATTGGAACAATTTCTGCGGGCACGCAAAAACTGGCCTATGGGTATGCTTTTTCTGAGTGACCTGCTGCGGCTCCACCACCTTCAGCACCAGTTGCAGTTGAACCAAATCCTGTCTTCACAGTTCTTGTTCCAGAACCTCGAGTATCGGTACCAGATCGCTTTTCAGGGAGTCGAAGCAAGTTCCATGCTTTCAAACATTCCTGCCAACTATATTTTTCACTGCAACCCTGAACATTTGCCCTAGAAGAAACCAAAGTGGGGTTTATTATTTCATTGTTGCAAGGGGAACCCCAGTCATGGGCACATCAGTTAATGGATAAGAAACATGCATGCTTAACTTCATCTGAAACCTTCTTCACAACAATGTCTTTACTTTATGATGATCCCCAAAGCCAGGTTACTGTGGAAGCTGTGTTACGTAATCTGCATCAGGGAAGACGACCAGTTGAGTAATATACCTTCGAATTTCGTTGTTGGGCATCCGAAATGGACTGGAAGTAGTCAGCTCTCCCTCATCAGTACCATCTCGGGTTATCAGAAAGCCTTAAGGATGAATTAGCCAGGATTGGGGTGCCTGCAACGCTAGATGAACTTATTCTTGGTTCACTACAAATTGATCGTCGATTCTGGAAAAGACAATTGGAAAGATCAACAACAGGTTTCTCTCGTGCATTCTTAGTTCCTACTGCATCATCTCCTCCTGTGACATCCACTTCTTCTCCTGCTTCTTCTGACCAACCAGAACCCATGCAATTAGGAATTATCCGCCCAGCTTTAACTTCGGAAGAAAGGGCACGGCGAAGACAGAATAACCTCTGCTTCTATTGCGGAGCTCCAGGTCATTTTATACAGTCATGTCCCGTCCGTCCTTCTGGTAAGAAGCCTATTCACAAGATTTCAGATTCCACTTCTATCCCTGCTGCTAATAAACATTCCACCGTTCCTGTCTCTTTTCAGCTTTTAGGAAGAACCCTTAATGTAACTGCCATCATCACATCTGTAGCCTGCAGTTGTTTCATGGACATTTCTTTTGCTACCCTTCACCAAATTCCGGTTCAGCCACGCCAGGAGCCTCTTCACATTCACCTAGCAGATGGTTCATCAATTAGCTCTGGACCTGTAACTATGGAATCCCTCCCAATCATTACGCATATCTTCAAAAACATCAGGAGCTACTCAAGTTCGATCTGGTTACTTCTCCTCTCTACTCCGTAATTCTGGGCTTACCCTGGCTGAAAGCACACAATCCTGTAATTGATTGGTCCGCTGAGAAGTTGTCTTTTCCTTCTCCATACTGCGAGAATTACTGTATTAGTACGGATCACAACACATCTGGCTCTCTGCTTTGCACCTCGACCTTGAAAGGAGTTATTCCTGAACAATATCACAAATTCTTAGATGTGTTTGATGAGAAGGGAGCAGATTTGCTACCCCCACATCGACCCTATGACTGCCCAATTCCCGGAGCAGCAGTTCCTTTTGGTAAGATGTTTCCGTTATCAGAACCAGAACAGAAAGTCCATAAGCAATATATTGAGGAAAACTTAAGGGATGGATTTATCCGTCCCTCAGTATCCCCCGCAGGTGCAGGCATCTTCTTTGTAGAAAAAGAAGACAAGACACTACGTCCATGCATTGACTACTGGGATTTAAACAAGGTAACCATTAAGAACTGCTACCCATTGCCATTAATACCAGAATTGTTTCAAAATTACGTGAAGCCAGAATATTTAGAAAACTTGATCTGAGAGGAGCCTACAACTTAATTAGGATAAGAGCGGGGGATGAGTGGAAGACGGCTTTCAGATCCCGTTACGGGCATTTTGAATACTTAGTGATGCCTTTCGGACTCTGCAACACTCCTGCAACTTTTCAATACTTCATAAATGATGTGTTGAAGGATTTTCTAGACCGATTCATTATCGTCTATTTGGATGACAGTCTGATCTTTTCATCTTCTCTGGAAATTCATCGTCATCAAGTTTCACAAGTTCTTACCCACCTGAGGGTTCATCAACTTTATGTTAAAGCTGAAAAGTGTCAATTTGAACAAGTCTCGATTCAGTTCCTGGGACTCATCATCTCTGCTGATGGATTTGTTATGGATCCTCAGAAGATTCAGGCCATCTTAGATTGGCCTGCACCTACCAATAAAAAAGCTGTTCAGAGGTTTATCAGGTTTGCCCACTTCTATTGCAGGTTCATCAGAAATTTCTCAGCTACAATATTGCCAATTACGCAACTTACCCGACAGCAGAATAATTTTAAGTGGACCTGGAAGCTCAGGAAGCCTTTGACAAATTTAAACATCATTTCACTACAGCTCCTGTTCTCAAACATCCGGATCCAGCCTCATCTTTCATTTTGGAAGTGGATGCATCAGAAATCGCAGTAGGGGCAGTACTCTCTCAAAGAAGCGAGTTGATAGCTCTTTTACATCTGGTGGAATTCTATTCCCAAAAACATTCTCCGTCTGAAAGGAATTATGATGTGGGAGATAGGTAACTACTTGCCATTAAGGATGCACTTGAAGAATGGAGGTATTTATTGGAAGGAGCTATGCACCCGATACTCATCAACACTGATCACCGTAATCTGAAGTATCTCAAGACTGTTAAACGCTTAAATCCTAGACAAGCCAGATGGGCTCTCTTTTTTACTCGTTTCTCATTTCATATCACTTATCGCCTGGGATCAAAGAATACCAAGCCCAATGCTCTTTTACGCATGTTCCCGGATGAAGAAACTCATTCAGTACCTGATACAATCTTATCAAGCCAACATTTTTTAATGATTCAGCCCGATCTAGTCAATCAGATCCGACATGCTGTACCTAGCCTTCCTGAAGATATTAAAACTCCATTATTACAGGAAGATGGTCTTTGGCTGAAAGAAGGCAAAATATTTGTTCCAAAGGAGTTACGAGTATCTGTCCTGAAGTTGTGTCATGACCATGAACTAGCAGGTCACTTTGGAATTTCAAAGGCAGAAGAATTACTTAAAGGAATACTATCGATTCACATATGTTTTTCAATTGACACAGGAATTGTTTGGGAAGTGCTGCTAAGAACTGGTGTATACATTTTAGTAGCAACTTCATTTATTACTGTTACCAAAATACTTTCAAACTTTACTGACGCCAAAACTGATGACTGACTGAGCCATGAGGAGAGGGGAAATTCCCCTCACACTTGATCAGTTAACTCTATGTGTAGCTCTGTGTGTGACAGAGAGAACAGCTGCAGCTCCTGTGTCCTGTGTTTCTGACTGAAGTGTCTGAATAGAGCAGAGGAAATGTAACTAATTGTCACAGCTTTTCATACTGTTTTTGCTTTCAGAGTTTGATATGTTTGATATGTGCTTTCTGTAGTCTGATATGCAACTCTGGCTGTGCATTGAAGCAGACACCCCTTCTGCAATTGTCCCAATATAGCTAAATCCTACCCTCAATAAATTACAGCTTTTGCCTCTGATATTTAACATAAAAAGTAGGAAAATGTTTACACAGCTACTTAGACATTATTTGCACACTGTCATTTTAGAACACTTGGGTATCGATAGTATTCCTTTAGGCGCAGTTTTTGGTGGCCAGAACTAAGAAAAGATTGCAAGACCTATGTGACATCATGCCTTGTTTGTAATCAAGGCACACAATTCAGTTCACGGTTTTGGACAGCCCTCTGTAAGTCATTGAACATCCAATTACATTTCTCATCAGCCTACCACCCACAATCTAACAGGCAAACTGAACGTACAAACCAGACACTTGAACAATATCTCAGATGCTTTTCCACCTGTTCGCAAGATAACTGGGTTCAACGTCTTCCGTTAGCCGAATTTGCATACAATAATTCCGTTCATTCATCAACTCAACAAACACCGTTCTTTGCTAATTATGGGTATCATCCATCTTTTCTGCCAAATTTCATTCCAAAAATCCCTGTACCTGCTGCAGCTGAACTTGTACAATTCTTCTCGGGCAATAATAAATTACTACAACAAACTATGTCCTCAGCTCAGGAATCATTTACGAAGAAGGCGGATTGTCACAGGAGGAGTAATAAAGACTTCAAGATTGGAGATTCAGTCTGGTTATCTACAATCAACCTGAAACTGTCTTGTTGTTACGTCGGGCAGGCCGGATCAGGTGCTGTTGACCTTTCCACTGCGAAGTGAACCACCCAAGCACAGGATCTAAGTGACCACGGGTCTTCACCCACAACCCCTTGAGGGGGAAGCAGGACCACAACCCCTTGAGGGGGAAATGGATTCTTAGCTGCCTAGTGCCCACCAGGTTGCACTTGAAGTGATTCTACAGTGGATCGGAGAACAGGTTGACAGCTCAGTGTGAAGAGCAGCAGACAGGCAATCGTAGTCGTGGATGGAGCCGAGGTCAAGACAGGTAGAGATCTGGATAATCGAAGACAAGCAGGAGGTCGAGGCAGGCGGCAGGTAATCATAAACGGGAACACAAGCCAAGGGTCAGGACGGGCAGAGATCAAGAGTAGTCGGGGTCACAAGCCAAGGTCAATCAGGAATACAGATCAGGAATAACAGGTATACGTTCAGGCAACGCTGTAAGAACAAACAGCACTCCTGGGAAGGGCAGGCCTGCTTAAATAGTGAATTTGGGCGCCAACAATAATGCCTGTGCATGCGCACTGCGCGCAGCGCAGTGTGCGCACGCGCGCGTAACCTATTACGCATGCGTGTGACCCTTCCTTCGTACAGCGCAAGCGCGTGACCTTACGTGCTGCGCGCGCAACGCTGAGCGCGCCAACACACCCGGATAGGATAAAACACCCAGCATACCCCCGCGCGCGCGCGTAGAGACACGCGCGCGAGAATGCCGGAGTCGGACAGGAAGGTGAGTGTAACATTGCCCTCCCCCTAAGGGCAACCTCCGGATGCCCTTGGCATAGGTTTGTTAGGAAATTTTGAGTGGAAGGCCCTGATAAGTCTTGTTGCATGAATGTTTTTCAAGGGTTCCCAGGAATTCTCTTCCACTCCAAACCCTTTCCATTTGATCAAATATTGAAAAGAACTTCCCATTTTCCTGCAATCTAAGATCCTTTCCACCTCATATTCTTCATGGTCCTCCAACAACACAGGAGGGGGTGGTGGGGTACCTCTATTGAAACAGTCAGGCACCACTCTTTTCAGGCATGATACGTGAAACACTGGATGGATGTTCAAAGAGTCAGGAAGAGTCAATCTAAAAGCCACAGGATTAATCTTCTTTTCAACAGGGAATGGCCCAATGAATCTGGGTCCCAGTTTCTTCGAAGGACACCGCAGATGGAGATGGTTGGTTGATAACCACCCCCGATCACCAGGAGCAAGATCAGGCGACTCAGTGCGTCTTTTATCTGCCCAGGATTTAGTTCTACGTTGTGTTTCAGATAAAATGGTTCGTAATTTCTTGAAACTTTCCTTGAGAAAAGTGATCCTGTCTTGAACGGTAGGCACACTGGATTCTGAAACTTGACCAGGCAGGTATGAAGGGTGGAAGGCGTAATTAGCAAAAAATGGAGAAGTCTTGGTAGCAGAATGAACAGAATTGTTATATGCAAATTCAGCAGTAGGCAAAAGGGCAGACCAGTCATCTTGTGATGCGGATGAAAAACAGCGGAGATATTGCTCTAAAGTCTGATTAGTCCTTTCGGTTTGTCCATTTGTTTGAGGATGGTAACCGGAGGAAAGGAAGGAGCTAATACCCAGTAGTCTACAGAGTTCTTTCCAGAACTTGGATGTGAACTGAGTTCCTCGGTCAGAGACTATTTCAGAAGGTAGACCATGCAGACGGACAATTTCCTTCAAAAACATCTGGGCAGTAACTGCGGCAGAAGGTACCCCCTTCAAGGGTATGAAGTGTGCCATCTTGGTGAATCTATCCACTACTACCAGGATGGCTGTAAAATCATCAGAAGGAGGCAGTTCGACTATAAAATCCATGGCAATCTTGTCCCATGGTCGTTCAGGTACAGGTAGAGGTTGGAGAAGACCCCAAGGCCTAGTCCTAGAGACCTTGGAACGAGCGCAAACTTCACAGGCAAGTACAAAGTTAGTACAGTCTTTGGACATCTCCGGCCACCAAAAGTCCCTCTGGAGCAACTCTAAGGTCTTGGTGATCCCAAAATGACCCGCCAGTTTGTTATCGTGACAGCTGGCAAGAATCAACTGACGAGTTGCCGGTGGAATGAACAATTTGCCTTGATGAAAGTAGACACCTTCTTCTTCGTCTAGATTGACAGGAATCTCCTGAGTGGTAAGTGTAGAGGTAGCCAGTTTGATTTGGTCAAACACACCAGAATGCATCAGCAGAAAATGATTGGGAGATAAAATAGTGTCCGGAATGGTTCTCCCAGTTGAGCTTTCGTTAAACATTCGAGAAAGGGCGTCAGCCTTGGAATTCTTGTCCCCTGGTTGATAGGTCAGATGGAAATTGAATCGGGAGAAGAATAAGGCCCAGCGGGCCTGGCGTGGTTTTAACCTTCGGGCAGTGCGTAGGTACTCTAAGTTCCTGTGATCCGTCAAAACAAGAATTGGATGCACCGCCCCCTCCAACAAATAATGCCATTCCTCCAGAGCAGCTTTAATGGCAAGAAGCTCTCGATCAGCAACATCATAGTTCCTTTCGGCTGAACTGAGTTTGCGGGAAAAAAAAGCTACAGGATGCAGGATTGCCTTGGGACCGAAACGTTGCGAAAGGATAGCTCCCAGTGCTGTTTCAGAAGCATCAACTTCTACAATGAAGGATAATGATGGGTCTGCATGTTTCAGGATAGGAGCGGAGGTGAACTGAGACTTGAGCAATTCAAATGCAGTCTGGGCCTCGGAAGTCCACCGGAAAGGAAGATTCACTTTGGTCAGATGTGTGATAGGAGCCACAATTTTAGAAAAGTTCTTTATGAATCTTCGGTAGAAGTTGGCAAAACCAATGAAACGCTGAACCCCCTTGCGATCAACAGGTGCAGGCCACTCCAGGATAGTGGAAATCTTCTTGGGGTCCATCTCAATTCCTTCGGCAGAAATGCGAAAACCAAGAAACTGGATCTCATAACGCTCAAACTCGCATTTCTCCGGTTTTGCGTACAGTCTATGAATGCGTAAGCGAGCGAGGACTTTTTTGACATGAACCCTGTGTTCTTCCAGGCCAGAGGAAAAAATAAGGATGTCATCCAAATACACGACTAGGAAGTCATCGATAAAGTCTCTAAGGACGTCATTGATAAAACGCTGGAAAGTGGCAGGTGCATTGCAGAGGCCGAATGGCATGACCAGATACTCATAATGTCCGTAACGGGATCGGAATGCGGTCTTCCATTCGTCTCCCTCTCAGGTTCTGACGAGATTGTAGGCCCCTCGTAGGTCTAGTTTGGTGAAAACTTTGGCTAAACGTAACCTTTGGAAAAGATCTGACATCAGGGGAAGAGGATAACGATCCTTAATTGTAAGCTGGTTCAGAGCTCTGTAGTCTATACAGGGTCTAAGAGAGACGTCCTTTTTTTCCACGAAGAATATTCCCGCTCCTGCTGGTGAAGAAGATGGTCTAATGAAGCCTTTCTGAAGATTCTCTTGGATATAGTCCTTAAGTACCTGAGACTCAGGTTCAGATAAAGGGTACACTCTACCATAGGGAATGGACACTCCGGGTTGAAGATCAATAGGGCAGTCAAAGATGCGATGAGGAGGGAGAGAGTCTGCCTTTTTCTTATCGAATACGTCCAGGAAGTCATGATAAGCTGCTGGAATAACGGCATAATCTTCGGGTTTGAGACAAAGCAGCCGACCAGTGTCCGGAAAACAGAATTGAGTACAGTAGGAGGAGTTGAAGGTCACCTCCCCAGAGAGCCAATTGATGAGCGGGTTATGACTCCTGAGCCAAGGCATTCCCAGTATGGCAGGATACAGAGGTGAAGGGATGAGGTCGAACACAAGGTGCTCTTGATGACCATTTTCGGTGGAAACCAGTAAAGGAAGAGTCTCTAAGGTGATTGGTCCAGAGTGGATAGAGGACCCATCAGCAAGCTGGATGAACAAGGGTTTCCTCTTCTCACGGATGGGAAGGTGCAATTGATAAGCTAGTTGCAGATCAAAGAAACAAGAACAGGCACCAGAGTCAATTATTGCGTTGATTCTTCGGTTCTCCCCTGGAGGCCCCTGTAAAAGGAGAGACAAGGGTATATAAGCTGCTGACAAGGTTGGCAAGGACAATTTAGATGAGCGTACAGGGTTAGGCTTACGTAAAGGGCGGACCGGACAGTCTTGAAGGTAATGACCGGATGCTCCACAGTAGAGACATAGATTTGCCATTCTACGACGCTGACGTTCTTCAGAGGATAAAGAGGGTCTGGCAAGGCCGAGTTGCATTGGTTCTGGTTCATCTAATGCTGGAGAGCTAGTGACTGGAACAGGTGTTGGAGTCGGACGAGAAGAGAACATGGGGGTAGGCCAGGGTGTACGGTTGAATCCAAGTCTCTCCTGACGTCTCTCTCTTAATCTTCTATCAATCTGGATGGATACTTGAATAAGTTTTTTGAGAGTATCAGGAACTCCAATACGAGCCAGTTCATCCTTGATGGGATCAGAGAGTCCTAGGCGAAACTGGGATATCAAGACAGAGTCATTCCAGTCTAAGTCTCCCGACCATCTACGAAAATCAAGTACGTAGTCCTCAACCGATCTACGACCCTGGCGAAGAGCCCGTAGTGCAGCATCTGCAGAAGCTCCCTTACTGGGGTCATCATAGAGTTCTGCCATGGCCTCAAAGAAAGCAGTGGTGTTCTGAAGACAGACATGACCCTGTTCCACCAGTCTGAGGGCCCAGGCCTGCGGCTCCCCCTGCAACAGAGAAATGATGGCCCCAACTCGAATATTCTCACTTGCATAAGTTCTGGGAAGTAGAGTAAAGTGCAAATAACACGCACTCTTGAAGAGCCGAAACTTGTTCCTGTCGCCAGTGAAGCGTTCCGGCAGAGGCAATCTTGGCTCGGGAGCAGTGAGGCCCGCCTCAGCGGGAGGTGCGGCAGCTAAAGGAACAGGAACTGGAACAGAAGCAGGTGGTAATTCTGGAGCTGATACTGCTGGAGCTGTAGCAGGTGCAGGGTTGGCACTTAGTTGACCTCGGATCTGAGTACAATCTCTCTGGACTTCTTGCACGGAGACGGTAAGCTGATGGACCAGGTCACATAAGACATCAAACGGGGTGCGCTCTCCAGAGCCGTCCATCATGGCTGTTTGTTACTGTTACGTCGGGCAGGCCGGATCAGGTGCTGTTGACCTTTCCACTGCGAAGTGAACCACCCAAGCACAGGATCTAAGTGACCACGGGTCTTCACCCACAACCCCTTGAGGGGGAAGCAGGACCACAACCCCTTGAGGGGGAAATGGATTCTTAGCTGCCTAGTGCCCACCAGGTTGCACTTGAAGTGATTCTACAGTGGATCGGAGAACAGGTTGACAGCTCAGTGTGAAGAGCAGCAGACAGGCAATCGTAGTCGTGGATGGAGCCGAGGTCAAGACAGGTAGAGATCTGGATAATCGAAGACAAGCAGGAGGTCGAGGCAGGCGGCAGGTAATCATAAACGGGAACACAAGCCAAGGGTCAGGACGGGCAGAGATCAAGAGTAGTCGGGGTCACAAGCCAAGGTCAATCAGGAATACAGATCAGGAATAACAGGTATACGTTCAGGCAACGCTGTAAGAACAAACAGCACTCCTGGGAAGGGCAGGCCTGCTTAAATAGTGAATTTGGGCGCCAACAATAATGCCTGTGCATGCGCACTGCGCGCAGCGCAGTGTGCGCACGCGCGCGTAACCTATTACGCATGCGTGTGACCCTTCCTTTGTACAGCGCAAGCGCGTGACCTTACGTGCTGCGCACGCAACGCTGAGCGTGCCAACACACCCGGATAGGATAAAACACCCAGCATACCCGCGCGCGCGCGCGTAGAGACGCGCGCGCGAGAACGCCGGAGTCGGACAGGAAGGTGAGTGTAACACTTGTCTTGCCCATCTAAGAAGTTGGGGCCCAAACTCATTGGACCTTTCCCGGTCAAGAGAAAGGTTGGCCAAGTTGCCTAAGAAATCCAGTTGCCTCGAAACTTGAAGATTCACACGGTATTTCAGGTATCTTTGCTGAAGTCTGTGGAAGAAAATCCTTTTCCCAATTGGGTCACGGCACCTCCACCTCCAGTAATAGTGGACAGTGAAGAGGAATTTGAAGTGGATCAAATTCTGGATTCAAGGAAGAGGGGTAGTCGGGTACAGTTTTCGGTGAAATGGAGGGGCTATGGACCAGAAGACAATACCTGGGAACCAGCTTCCAATCTGCATGCACCTAAACTGTTGGAAGAATTCCATACCAGGTTTCCTGATAAGCCAGTTCCAGTGGGCATCCGGAGGCTGCCCCTTGGGGGGGGGGGGCATTGTCACAGTCCGTTACCTGTCCAGATGAGGCGGCTGGTACACACGGGTGTTGGCAGACATCCTGGTGTGGTCCGCCAGGGCTCCAGGAATGGGGGTCTGGCGTTCTGTGCTCACGTGCGCCACGTTGCGCGGCATAATCGTTGGTGGTGAGAGCTGTTGGCATAGCACTGTGCGCGCGTTAGGTGTCTTTTTTGTGCACTTCTTGCGCATGCGGGCGTGCGCGTTTGCGTGTGCACGCGTAGCGCGAGACGTGTTACGCTGTTTGCACCAAGAGGTCTATTTTAGTCTGGAGAGTACAGCCATCCATTGCTGTAGTATTGCAGCTTGTGTGTGTACTCCCGTGCGTGACTTGGTTCTGCCTGTTTGTTTCCTGGATGTTAACCTTGGCTCGCCTGACTACCGGCTCTGTTGCAGACTTATGCTATGTACGACTACCCGCTTTGTGTTGACTTCTGCTTGTCTGAGAATCTGATTAGTTGCCAAACCCTTGCTTGTCCGAGAATCCGATCTGTTGCCGACCTCTGCCTGTGTATTTGACCTCTCTACTTGTATCATCTACAGGATCATCGGTGTGCCAAGTCATTGCAGTACCAGACTTGGACTGTGGGAGTGCCACGTCACCAACCTGGTCACGCGCTAGGTACATAACAAATAATTTATATCACTTGATGTCCCTAAAAGTAATATGTCTCTAACGTAGTCTAGGACCAAATAACTTATTTTACAATTTTTTTAGAATGTGGGAAGAAACCAGGTTACCCAGAGAAAACTTGCACAAAGACAGATTAACATATACTTTCCATGCAGATAGTGTCCTGTTTAAAGAGAGGAGGGAGGGGGAGGTGTTTAAAAAAGAATACATACCTGGGGCTTCCTTTCAGCCCGCTCCGGGCTGATCACTCCAATTCAGCCAGGAAAGTCCTTCAATCGAGGTCAGTCAGCACAGGCACAATCCGGCACGTGCAAGGGAATCTGACAAAGGCAGTTTCAACTTCAAATTAGCATTTCCAAGTCAAATTACATTTAAGCTGCGTACAAACACTATACTATACTTGGCCAAAGCGAGCATTTCTGGCCATCTTTTTCAAAGAGTCAGCTTATGTACAGGTGTCCAAAATGCACCTGAAGCACATTGTGCCCCTACTTACCTCTCCCGCTGGAAGCTGTTAAGTTATGCACTGTGCTGTCATCTCTCTTCCCTTCATTCAAGCTGTACACATTGCGGGCAACAATCATAATGTGTGTGTACAAACACTTAGTCTCAATTCTGACCTTTTTGCATTAAGTGTATGGGCAGCTATATACCTTTATGAGTTAACTGCTTAGCCCTGCTAATATCACAAGAATTGCCATGAAAATTGGTGGCACATATGGGAACATCTCCCAAGTAAAAAAAAAAAAAAATAACAAAAAAAAACAGTGCAGTTATTCCAAAATACTGGATGGTAACCCTGCCAAGATAAACTGTTGAAAAGATTAATTTCTTTAAAAAATAGATTCATTGCCATATCTGTGGCTCTCTTTACCTGCATGACAATTTTCATGGACGCTGTGACCTATGCAGGAAGCTTTCCCGTACAGAATGAAAAGCACTTTGTAATCCAGCACACAGAAAGTTTAAGAAGAAAGTGGTCTGCTTAGGGCAGCTGGTAGTGTTTGCTGACTCTAACAAAGCTGGCACCAACTAGTACAAACTAACCTTTACATCTTGATGAAATTAGGTTTATAGGTCTACCATGATTTTTATGAAGAAGTTCTTTCTTGATTATCATAAAATTAAGACATGAGCAGTCTCCCAAAAATCTATAACATATGGAACATACAAAAGTTCTCTGTTCATTTGTTACAACCAACCTATTCACAAGAGCTTATTATCCTGCAGGGAATGTGAAACCATTTAAACGTTTAGTAGCCCATTGTGTTTAGAAATATAATTGAATGTCACAAAGCTTTAGCAGGAGGGAAAGAAAAAGTTACCTATTCATTAGAAAGAACAGCCTTTATAGGAATCATTAGTTTCCAATGTCATTATATTCTGCTTTGAGTATCCCGTAGGACTAGTCTTAGAGGCAATCCTACAAGTGTATGTGGTGAGGATATTTTT
This sequence comes from Hyperolius riggenbachi, assembly GCF_040937935.1. Classification (NCBI taxonomy): domain Eukaryota; kingdom Metazoa; phylum Chordata; class Amphibia; order Anura; family Hyperoliidae; genus Hyperolius; species Hyperolius riggenbachi. The sequence goes on from NC_090646.1 coordinate 541,997,163, forward strand.
ATGTGGGTTATTGAATCACAAAGGAACATTGGGCAAGATGACAAACTAGAACCAATCTATTTTTTTATCTACTATCAAATGTATGCCATTGCACAGGTTGTAGGGTAAGTTACAGTGGGAGAGATTAGTTTAGTACAGACATGACTATGGGCAAGTTTGAGAATAGGAACAGCAGGAATGAGTACATATATTGAATACAGCAATACTTGATTATACAAGTAGTGGTGGAGATGAGTTAGGAAAGCATTATTGGTTAGTGCTAGATGAAATGTCAGTACTCACACAGGCCTACTGATTTTTCACCTAGGCCATTTTATTGACAAGGTGTGAAAATATCACCTAGGAGAAAACTCAGTGGAACATATTAATTGCATATGGGCCTATGTGAGTACTGACATTTCATCTAGCACTAACCAATAATGCTTTCCTAACTCATCTCCACCACTACTTGTATAATCAAGTATTGCTGTATTCAATATCTGTACTCATTCCCGCTGTTACTATTCTCAAACTTGCCCATAGTCATGTCTGTACTATCTAATCTCTCTCTGAAAAAGTGACTTGCATATGGCCCTGCATGTGTAAGATAAGACCTCATATAAGTTTGAAACAAAAATGTCAGCCATGACTATAAGTGCAATGTGAATGGCTGCAGTACAAACACATGCTTGGGAATAAAGTACAAGGGTGATGATTGTCTAAGAATGTGTATATGGCTTATTCAAAATACAGACATTGTGATTGGATAATAATATAATTATGCATGAATTAGAATCTTAGGAGTATGTTTGGAGGTTCAACTTCAATTATGTCTGAGAACATTTTCCCTGTGCCATTGTAAAGGTAGCCATACATGGCCCAGTTATGAGCGAATGTGCCTATCCAATCACTCTCTGATCAGAATCTGATCCAGCATGAAACCTATTGAAAGTTTATTGAACCGTAGTGTTGCACTATTTGATGCAGTGCAACACTATGGCCATTGTTCATTCACTATTCCTGCCCGGCCCCCAATTGACAGTTATTTTCTGTCATCTAATTGATACTTTTCATTAATACTTTCCATTGATTTTAGGTGAAGATTGATTGGATATTCTGAGTGATCAGATCTGCTATAAGTTTGTTATGTCTTTCTGGGTTTATCATCTTGCTGGCTACCACATCCATACATGGCCTGAATGTTTATGCTGACCACTCTTGGCCATATAAGGGAAAACATCCAGTTCAAGCTGGTTGTACTTAACGCTGTGAGCAGCCTCATACTGGAGATTTGGAAAATTGCAAATTACTTTTTACAAGAGGTTTACATTAATGTAACTGGGAAAACAATGAGATGGCCAATAGGAGTGGCAGCAGATACCACATGGCTCTGACTTCTGCTCTGATTTACCAAAATCTATGTTCCTCACTGTGGTGATCACCATTCCATTGTCCTATTCCATTTTCTCATTATTCCAGTACACCTCTTCCTCATTGCGTGGGATCGACCCTCCTTCCTACCCAATGCTCACTAAATCACTAGGTATGGAGCAAATATTATCTGGAATTTGCATATGACATTAATAGTGGCAGCAGAGCTGAGGGTCAGCAGCAGCTGTCACCTTATAGCCCCAAACCTCACTCTGGGCACAAGTAATCTTCTTTTCTAGCTTCAAGTGCTTTAAAGGAGACCTTAAGTGACATGTGACATGATGAGATAGACATGTATATGTACAGTGTACATAAATATGTTATGATGCTTTTATTTTCTCTCTGCCTAGAAGAGTTAATATTCTACTATGCAACTGGCAGTTTTTCTCCAGTCGGGACCCAGTCAGACTACTTATAAGGAATTACAGCCATAAAATACTTGGCTCAATGTCTGGAGGGCATGTAACCCCGGATGTTGAGAATATACTTTTTCTCACATCCTCTGCAATCACATGCTCATTTGGACTACATTTTTCTGATGCCTGTCTTAACAGCTTGTGTTTCTGCCTCTGACATTTTTAGCTGTGTGTGGTTGGATCATCATATAGTTTCTGTTGCTATTCATGGTATCGGTCTGCCCTATAATCCTAGTTTTTGGCACCTTAATGATAGTTTATTAGCTGATCAGGCTAGCAAATTTGATGTTGCCTCTGAATTGGAGGACATAGATTGGAGCAGGTTCTGAATTTGACTCATGAGTTGGACTTGCAATATAAAAGGCATTTTCAGACCCTGGACCCTTCTGTGTCTCAACTCATCTCTGCTAAACGATTGGAGCTTGATTCCCTCCTGTCTCAAAATCATCTTAAAGGAGAACTGTAGTGAGAGGTATATGGAGGCTGTCATATTTATTTCATTTTAAGCAGTACCAGTTGCCTTGCAGCCCTGCTGATCTATTTGGCTGAAGTAGTGGCTGAATCACACCAGAAACAAGCATGCAGCTAATCTTGTCATATCTGTCAAAATTGTCAGAAAAAACCTGATTTGCTGCATGCTTGTTTAGGGTCTATGGCTTAAAGTATTAGAGGCAGAGGAGTAGCAGGATATCCAGGTAACTGGTATTGCTTAAATGGAAATAAATATGGCAGCCTCCATACACCTCTCTCTACAGTTCTCCTTTAAGGCGATTACATTTTCTAAGGTCTGGTTTTTACTGTATGGGAGTAATCCTTCTACACAATTTGCCAGGAAAATGACTAATTATTATAAGCCCCCCATTCATTTAGGATACATTATAAGTTCAAAGACCTTCCTTCTCAGGTGATAACATTTTTAAAGATTATTATTCTGACCTGTTTGGCCGAACTCCTGAAGTTGACGGTGCAGCCCTGGAGGCCTGGCTTGCTAGTTTAAATCTACCTACTTTAAATTTGGGTCAGCTTGAATCCTAAAATGTGCCTATTACTGAGTTGGAGGCGCAATCTGCCATTAAAACCTTGAAAACTTCTACAGCTCCTGGTCCAGATGGCTTCTCCTCTCAGTATTATAAAAAGTTTGCTGATCTCTTGGTCCCCCTCCCCCTTTTACTTCTCTGTATAATTCGGTGTTGCTGGGTGGTGAGTTTGATCCTGAAATTTTATCGGCAAACCTTACTTTAATTCCTAAACCTGGAGCTTGATCATTCTTCTCCTGGGGGATTCCGCCCTATTTCAGTGCTCAATAATGATATTAGGTTATTCGCTAAAACCTTGGCCTCCAGGTTGTCTCTGTTGGTTGGGGGTTTGGTGGGCAGGAATCAGACTGAGGTTAATCGGATCCCTGGGGCAGTATCTGACCCTATTCTGCTCTGGCGGGGCACCAGGCTTTTTGCTCTTGCCATTGAGCCTATGGCATCCCCCATCCGGCAACAACCTGACATTTATGGATATGGCTCTGGTCAACATAAGATCTTACTTTACGCTGATGATGCCTTGCTGTTCTTGACTAGGTTGGTTATCACTCTTCCCAATTTATTTAAGCTTTTATTGCAATTTGCAGATTATTCTGGCCTTTCTGTTAACTCTTCCAAGTCCACTGCTATGCCTGTGAATCTGCCTCCCCATGCCATCAAACTTATAGAGGCCAACTTTGATTTGGTCTGGCAGAAAGAAAAGGGTTAAATATTTAGTAATGTATTTAACTCCCTACTTTATTCAGATATTTGAAGCCAATTACCATCCTTTATTCAGTCGTATTACTTCCATTATCAAAAGTTGGGCCTCATTTTAAACTTTATGGTTGGGTGATTGCCTGTAAAATGATACTATTACCTAAACTGTTCTATGCGTTTCGGATGCTCCCATTCTGTTTAACTAGGAAAAGCTTGATCCCTATGCAGGCCCAATTTAAAAAGTATATTTGGAAAAATAAGCCCCCTCGGGTTTGTGCACTGGTATTGTATAGACACTGTAATTAGGGTGAGATTGGACTTCCCTCTCTTTGGCACTATCATTTAGCAGCTAGATTAGGCCATGTATTGGACTGGGGACTTACTTTCTCTTGTCCATCTTTGTGGGAGTTTGAATATAAGTCAATTCAACCTTTTCGGCTTCCTCACCTTATTTTTAACATGTCTTCAAAGATAATCAATTTCATATCTAAGCTGAATTTAGTAGTAGCACATTTATTACATTTTTGGGTCTGGGTTTCCTCTAAGTTTGGTCTGATTAGAACTCCCTCTCCTAAAATTTATTTAATGGGAAATACCTGATTTATCCAGGCCCTCTCTAACCCTGGGAGCTATAGTTGTTGGGAAAGTCAGGGTTTATTAACAGTTCATAGATTTTGGCTTGGGGGCAGATACCTTTCATTTCAGCAGTTCCAATTTGGTAGGGATGCTCCCTGAGAAAAGGCATTTCATTATATTCAAATTTGTCACTTTTTTGTTATCTCAATTCCCTACTTATTCTCTGCCCAACCCTCCCACTTTTAAGAGCATGTATATCACTGGTAATAGACAGCCAGTCATCATTCAGCTCTTTATCAGTTACTGTTGCATAAGAATACTGAAGGTATTACTTCCTATATGAGAGCGTGGGAATGGGACCTCCACACTCAGATCAGTCCTTCTCAATGGTCCCCTAGTTGGGTTAAAGTGGCTTCTGTCTGATATTATACCCCTGTTCAGCTTCATAGAATATATCTAGCTCTCCTGACTGTTTGCGCGGATGTGGTTCCTTGGGCTCCCTGTCTCATATTTTTTGGAACTGCCCTGTGGCTGTGGGGTTTTGGGATGATTGGCAGCAGCTGTTTTTTGAGGTTTGTGGTCTGCGTCTTACTATCTCTCTGTTACAGGGCCTACTTTATGTTAATAATCCTTTGGTCCAATTTTTTTTGTTTTGGATTGTATCAATATATACTGCTGGTGGCCCACTGTTCCATTGTTCTCAAATGTCTCCAAATTTGGAATTGCAATTAGTTAAAGATAGGTTGGATGTCATTATGCAAACTGATAGATTATATTTCTTGAGTATTGAAAATTTGGATAAGTTTAACAGCATTTGGGGAAAATGGATTGAATACGGGGTCCTTAAAGGGGTTCTTTCACAAAAAAAGTAGGCAGTTAAAAAATGTGACAGATGACAGGTTTTGGGCCAGTCCATCTTTTTAAGGGGGATTCTCGGGGCTTTCTTTGTTTTCAACAGCATTTCCTGAACAACAGTTTCAAAATTTAACTGACATAATAGTGTGCAAGTGATTAGGGAGGACGGCTGGTATCTTGCTATTTTGGCAGTTAAACTGCTGTTCAGGAAATGCTGTTAAAAACAAAGAAAGCCCTGAGAATCCCCCTTAAAAAGATGGACTGGCCCATCTGTCAAATTTCTTAACTGCCTACTTTTTTCGCGAAAGATCCCCTTTAATTGATCTTATTATTATCTTCTGGGGTTGTTCTCTGTTTTTGATCAGAAGCTCCATGATTCTTTGCTCACATGGGGCCATATGCAATTCGAGGAGATAAGAAGCTTAAAACATGCAAGCTTCTTATCTCCTCACATCGCTCAGGATTTACCGGCAAATTCAATTGCCATTTTCACCTGAGCGATGTCCTTGCGTAAAGGAGCATAACTCAGACGAATACTAGGTATTCGCTGAGCGATGCTCCTGTGTCATGAGCGATGTGGAGCGAGGCATTAGTGCTTCGGGAGCTGTCCTTCAGCACCACAGCACTGCAGCCTCACTCCCCCGGGAAATGCGCATCGTCGCAAGAGCCAGCCTTTGCTCTTACCCGTCGCCTCTTGCCGCTCGTCGCTACCGCGGGACCTTCAGCAAAAAACATACCTCCATCGTTCCATCTTGCCGCATGTCCCACGCCGCTCCTCCGCTCATTCTTTCTCCATCTCTGTGCATTGTTGGAGCCGGAAAAGCATCTTTGAGTCTCCCGCCGGGGCTCTCCATTCATCCACTAGGTGGCCCAATGAGAATCATCCTGATTCTAATTGGACCAATGAGAATCAGAATGATTCTCATTGGGCCACCTAGTGGACGAAAGGGGAGCCCCAGCGGGAGACTCAAAGATGCTTTGCTGTCTCCAACAATTCACAGAGATGGAGGAAGAATGAACGGAGGAGCGGCGTGGGACATGCGGCGAGATGGAATGATGGAGGTATGTTTTTTTGTTACGTTTTAAATAGATAAGGAGTCAAAATGGACTCCTTTACCTATTTAAATCCCCGGCATCTGGGGCGTCTTTAGTAAAGGAGGCTCCCAGATGCCAAAAACAGCCCGCAGACACCGGTGATAGGTCTTTTCGCCTGCTCAAAGCAGGTGAAAAGTTAACATCTATGTTTGGCGGGAAGCATCACTTCCCGGAGGGTGAACAATGCAATTGCATAGGGGCAAGGGACTCACTGGGCGATTATATCGCCCAAGCGAGTTCTTTTCCGCCCTGGGGGGTGTTAAATGCAATTGCATTAGGCGACCTTACTGACGCCTAATTTAAGAACTCGCCAGCACTTCACGCTGGCGAGTTTGGTAATTGCATAGGGCCAATGGTCTGTTTATTTATTGTAATATGACTCATTGTACTATGTACATATTATCCTCTGCCTGTGCTTTCAGATTGTTTGTTATAGTTTCCTGATGTTCTTTAATAAACTCTTTGAAGTAATAAACATACTTGGCTCTAGGAAGCCCAGTTCTCTGCCTTGAGAGGATAGATAAAAAAGGTCAATAGTTCCTATATTTGACCACTCTGAGACACAGAGACCAACAGTTAAATTCAGCTGAGACAAAACAATAAATCTGCTGTTTTTAAACATAACATAAAACTGTGGGATATCTAAAAGTGAATTTTAAGAGTAAGGGGATAGATACAATTGTTTATCTCTTAACTTTGTTTTCACGTAAGTATCACTTGGTGTAACGTGTATAAAAAACTCAAGTGTTACTTGAAAGTTAATCTGAAGATAAATTTAAAAACATAAATGTTAAATGTCCCAAAAGATACCATGAGCAGAGAAGAGCAGTTTCCTTCTTGCGTGTTAAACCAAAGGATCCTGCAGTGGCTGGCAGCTTCAGTATCTGTGAGTGTCTGTCACAGCCAGCTACTCATAGCACCGGCTGTGAAATGTAAGGGTTTCTTTTTAAGTTCAACTTCAAGTCTGCTTTAAAAAAATCGACATGTCTTATTGAGGATTGAAAGGGCAATAGAAACATATATACTGTATATAGATCTAAAACTGTACCAATTTGGCTTAGCTACATTAAGATTTAAGTGGAGTAGACGTCCATTTATTTTGTATTTCTTTATTTGTTAGCCGTTACTGTTGAATCTGTGCTAATGTAAATCTATTAGATGGCAGAAAAAAGGCTTTTAGCTAAATTGAAATACCCGTTTTTGAGGCTGTTAGGGACAAAACACAAAGGACAGAAATTATAAGTGATAAAAAAGGAATTCATCTTCCCAGGATAAAAAGAAGTCATGGAATGCTAGGAAAAGGACTGTCTGAGCTGAGCATTAATACAGATAATTTAGTCTGTAAACTGATATACTAAGGTTGTCCTGAGCAGGAGCACAGAGGACATTGCGGAACATAAGTGACCCAGAAATCCCTTAAAGGATTTTTAATGCAAGAAAAAAATGTGTAACCCTGTCTGAAACATATTAAAAATTAGTAGGGCTTTCTGAAACAAAGTAGTACATTGGCAGTGCAATGTAAACTCTTATTTCAATAAATCCAGGCTCTACTGTCCTTGGTGTGTGTGAAGGATATTCATTAGTGATAAGCACAAATTTCGCATAGACATAATTTTGCATTGAAATTCGCAATTATGATGCAAAATCATAGTGAAAAATTTTGGGAAAAATCATAATTTCATCTGTAATTTTAATCATTTATAATTTTGCGTAATTTTTGCACAATGTTAGCGTATTTTTGTGCTGACTTTAGCAGTTAATTGCAAAGCCCTCGTACGTGTTATTTCCACCACAATTGCTACATATGTTAAAAAGAATAGTGGGTAGAAGTCAAAAACATTTTTTTTCCAAAAAGACTCTGTAGGTTTTGAGAAAATCAAGGAAAAATGGTTTTCAAACTAATTTTTCTGAGTTTAAAAAAATAAATCTTTTGCATTTTCAAACTTGATTTTCTCAAAAACTACAACATATGTAGCAATGTTGGTCACAATAGCATGTTGCTTTGCTATTCACTGCTAAAGTCGGCATAACATTATGCAAAAATGATACAAAAATTATGTGAAATTATGAATGATTACAAAAAATAAATTGAATTTCCAATTCTTAATTACATATGGGCTTAGTTGCAAAAATGTACACAAAATTTAACGTAATTGTAATTAGTTGATTATGATCATCACTAACATTTATAAGAGCCACTGCTAAATCACTACCCTTTCAGCAACTACACCATGGTGTAAGGGTTGCAAATTTTGGGATGAAAATTCTCATAATTCTTGTCTAGGTTTACTCATTTAACTGTATTCCCCATTGCAAAAAAAAAAACAAAAACCTTAGTGTAACGATTTGTATCAGCAAGAAACAGAATTCTGATTATTAGGTGATCTGCAGTATCACCTATAATGCAGATATATACCTGATTATATAATACCGGTATATCAGAAATCTGATGTGACAGCAAATAACAATGTAGTGATTGGTGCAACAGTAGTACTGATAGGTTTAGCTATACCTCACCAGAGGAGCTGGTGGGCACTAACAGTACAGCGCCCCTCACCAGAGTCAAGGGCCCTCTGGTGAGAGTAGAGTGGTCAGACTGATCGGGTTGGAAACAGACAGAAAGATGCAGTACAAAATCAGAAGGCAGAGACAGGAAGGTTTAAACAGGCAGAGTCGGCAGCAAGATCAGATGGGCAGAGGTACAGAATCACTGAGCAGAAGAGTAGTCAGAACGAGCCAGAGTCATGCACAGATAATAACACAGTAATGAATAAACTTTAAGGCTATCAAATAATTCCTATCTTGTGTGAAATCCCCGGTTTCCTCCCGGATCAAAGCACACCGGAACTATCTAAGGTCTGAGCGCTAACACCAAGTATTCACAACAGCAGACAAGTTGCGAGTGATTCAGCTAGGCTTATGAAGCAGAGAAGACCCCTCCGGCATGCCCCCTCCTATCAGCCAATGAGGAGCGGCGAGCGTCTCCTCTGACGTCAGCCGACCGGCCGGTCAGCTGAGGCACCTCCTCCCCGCATAAAGGTCCTGTCTGTGCGCGCGCGCACGCGATAATGCAACCCTATGTGTGGCTGACAGACCCATCCTCGGCGTGCTAGATGCCCAAGGCACGGATAGATTGCTAGGCAGGGAGCTGGAGGCAGCTGTGGTGGTAGCTCTGTTCACCGCAGCTGCCTCTCCAACGTTTGTTACAGTTAGTAAATCAACTCCTTTTTACAAAAGCCACATAATAAATAATACATATACAGTTGTTTCCAAATTTACTGGTGTTTCCCAAATACAATTCCAGGCTAAATATGCATATTGTAGCCTACAAGCAACAGAGAGATTCAAAATGTAGCTTCCAGATCTCATGTCGAATTCAATATGGTGGCTTTTCTTTGTAGGCAGCAAAAATAGTTCTTATTTATCATATATTAACTAATGAGGCAATAGATATGCCTTTTAACAGCTTCAGAAGTATCAGTACCTGGCCCCTTTTTCCAAAAACAATTTCAACTTAACATCTTAAATGTTCTTAAAAACATCTTAACATCATAAATATTGAAACAAATGAAAATTGCACATTTATGATTTTTGGTAGTTACTGGAAACAAAATAAAATGGATTTCAGCAATTTCTTAATATCATTTGCTTAAAAAAGTTGAAAGCTATTTTCAGTTATTCAGCTTTAAATAAGCAAGTGTGGGTTCCTATGATGCATCCTTCCTGAATATGCAAATCAGCTGTTTATGTCCCTGAAAGTCAGGCACACATCCAGAACCGCTTGTTTATGGTAAGCTTATGACTTATAAATTTTACAGAGCTACTTCAATCCAACATGCATACAGGGAGAGTTATGACAATTGCAGATTGGTAGTTATAGATTATTTAAAAAAGAGCAGCAAGCAACTTCCCTCAAGGTGACCCCAATATAGTCATTAGATTGGAAGACAAAAAGGGAGTGTTCGTCTTGAACACTTCCGACTACAAACTAGAAGCCCTTAGACAGTTAAAGTGAAACCGTGACCAAGAATTGAACTTCATCCCAATCAGTAGCTGATATGCCCTTTTACATGAGCAATCTATTCCTTTTCACAAACGGATCATCAGGGGGCTCTGTATGGCTGATATTGTGGTGAAGCCCCTCCCACAAGAAACTCTGAGGACTGTGGGGTCCTGGCAGTTTCCTGTCTGTAAGCCTTGTTGCATTGTGGGAAATAGCTGTTTACAGCTGTTTCCAACTGCCAAAAAAAGCAAGCAGCAGATACATCACCTGCCAGCAGTAAAAATTTTACCATGAGATAAATGCCAGAATGTAAATCAAGGACAGGAAATATTTTAGAACGGGCAAACACTTACTGAATCATTTATACATAATTATTGTAAAAATGAAGCACTTTTTTATTACATTATTTTCCCTGAAGTTCCTCTTTAGGCATGGAGGAGACATACGAGGTCTTAGCGAATTATCCCGTGGGTCTTTCTAAGCAACTATTATTTTATTAAGACATGGGTTATGGTGCTGACTAACTTCCTAAACTCCACAAACCTCAGTTTCCTCCAAAGAAACGCTCAATTTTGTCTGTTATTGGTTCCCTGGGAGAACTCTTCGGGAACTGGTTAGGTAACCATCTGCAGCCACTGGTGCGTCACCTTACTGGTTTAATCAAACATGTTTTGAATTCATTTTGAACATATTCAATAAAGATTGTATTGATTTGCATCTATGTGTGTGCTGGCATTCCTTGAATGTTTTGCTTCAGCACTGAGCTTGCTACATCTCGCACCGCAGGATATAGCGTGAGCCTGTGCTACCTGTACCTGGGGTGAGCGATTTAACCTTTCTACTCCTCTATGTAAAGTGTTGAGGAAAAAGATTTGGAACTAGTGATGCTCTTTCCTAATTGCGGATTTGAAATATATGCATTTCCAATCGGAAAACCGTATTTCCGATCGAAAATCATTACATGGAAATTGGATTTCTGTTGAAATACTATATTACCGCAATTTGGTAATTTTAGTGCAGTCACAGAACTCGGACCAATCAGAGAATGCAGAGTGAACTTGGAAGAATTTGGCCAAACAGAAAATGCAAAAAAATTACCCAAAATTCACTACTTGGAAATCGGAAAACGGAAATAGGAAAACGATCTGAAATCCACGGAATCGGTAAACTGGAAACTGGAAAACGGCATCTCAGACCATCCCTATTTGGAACTAAATATGTAATAGTAATAATAACTGCATGCTATTCCATGACAAACTTTTATGAAATTAAGCAATAATGACTTATGAATAATGCATATTTTGCTAGCCATTAGAAGTTCTGAAATGTGTAGGACAGCATGAGTATTTGAACAGTGAAAACACCTTATAACAATGCAGTGTCATTGTTTCACTATGCTACCATTAAATATTTATAGACCTATAGTGAAGGAGTATATGATTCTGACATTCTTGAAGTACTGCAGAGTGCATTGCTGACTACCTTTTTTTATCAGAAGCTAAAAGAAAAAAAAGTAGTGAACCTGCTTGACTATTTTAAGTTTCTTCCCTGTCAAAGATTGCTTAGCAAACTCATGGTGAACCAGAACTCCTAGGAGTGTGTAAGGGGGCTACAAAGGACCAAAAAGCCCTCTTACTAAATTGCTATTCCGGAGGTGTGTTTAGCTGCCAGGGACATCAGAGGGATGACTTACATATTCAGCAGTGATGCATTGTGGGACACCTTATGTACTCATTCAATTTTTTTGTTTTGTATAGCATTTTAGTAAGAGGACTTTTTGATCCTTTTTAGCCCCTTACACACTCCAAAGAGGTCTGGTTCACCATGAGTTTGCTGGATAACCTCTAACTCTGGGTGTTTCAAGTCCTACCCCATAGAGCCACACTAATCCCTGCCATGCACTGATGAGGACCAACCAGTTTGAAACAGTCTGAATGCACGTTGGATTACTGTGGCTCTGTACAATTAACAAGCTGATACATCATTGCATTCCAGGGATTCTGGAGGTGCAGGACATCAAAGGGATGATTTGCATATTCAGCAGTGATGAACTGTGGGGACACCTCAGAGATCACGCCAACCTGAATTATCAGAAATACCTTTTTTTGTTTTAAGAAGACAAATGTATATGTTCCCTAGCTAGAAAATCTGATTGGCTGATAAGTACAATACTTCCACCACTGAATTATTTACATTATGTCTGGGTGTCATCAACCTATTTATTTTGACCTGCTGATGTGTAACGGAGAACACCATGTTAGCCTAGTCTAGTCTAGTCTGGAAGTGTAAAGGAAAAACAATTACTCAACTATGTATGGCAACCATATTCACTAGTGGTGCAATATAATCAATTATTTTAACTTAATGTAATTTAATTTTCAGGAAACAAAATAATTCACAGCTAATGGTACATGGTTAAAGAAATATTAATTAATAGAGGTTATTATTCACTCTCTTCCCTTAGCAAGTGAAATGTTTAATTATGGGAGGCTCGGCGGTAAAAAAAAAATAATACAAAAAATGAATCAAGTAATTTAATTATGAATTCTCAGACTTTATAGTGAATGAATAATGTAGATGTAATGATCGCTGCTGCAGCAGCTATTGCTGGAAGTAGTAGTGCTGCAGCTCAGGCAGTTCTGATCTATTTCCATGCAAGCTGCATAGCTTTGTCTGTCTTTCCCTGCTGTCAGCTTGTGACTGATTATCATTCACCTGTGTGGGAATCTGCATGTCTGCTCCCATTGGATGACCTCAGTATAAAGATCTGCTTCCTGCAGGGTTTCCTTGGGTTTTCATAGCTTCAGTTTAAGCATGTCTTGCTGTCGCTTCAGCCCCCGATCGTGTTTCTTGTTCTAAAGATACTTTGCTGGTTTTGCATCATATATTGGTTCATTGCCAATATATATGCATACCAGCACGTTTATTATTTTCCTTGTATTCGTGTTACGTTGATACATCAGTGTTGCTGATATATATACGTACACGAACTGTTTATTTCCTGTGTTCAGTTAGTCAGCCTTCCAGCACGTTTTGGTAGTTTGCGCGTACCGTGAGCACCCGTGCTGAGCTAGTTATCCAGTTCCTGGTCCTGTTTGTGGATTGCGTTCATCTCTGCGAAGAGATAACGAATCCTTCTGAATCCTGTTCTGTTACCGTTTGTGGATTGCGTTCATTTCTGCGAAGAGATAGCGAATCCTTCTGAGTCCTGTTCCCTGTATTACTCTAGTCCTAGTCAGCGTTCCTGCTTATGTCATATATCGGTTCATTGCCGATATATACATATGTTAGTCAGACATTACAAATAGTTTCATTGATAGCTGTAATTGTAATACGCTAGGAAAACATACTTATTGTATATTTGTCTGTGTTACGTTCATCTATCTTCATCCTGCTATTTCCTGACTATCCTGTCCTGTCTTTGTGAGGCACGCCATCGCTGCAATCGCATTGGCTGCCTCATTCCAGTCTGTCTGGTTTTGGACGCTTGCTGTCGCTAAGTAGCCGCTAGCTAGCAAGCGTTCATTCTGTCTACCTGTCCTGATCTCCTCAGTTCTGGTTTATGCGCTCAGCGCTACTTTGCGCTGAGACGTTATAACGAAAGCATTGTTTGTGGCTGTCAGATCTGCACCGGCTCTGTGCGCCACAATCTCCTATTGGAGTCAGTCCTCCCCTCCACTATACTAGGGATAGCCTGTTTCCTTGTGCTAGTGTGTGTACCTCCTCCACGTCAGCTCATGCGTTGCATGCTGACTGTGGAGAATACACCACCAAGCCTTACATTATGAAAACCCCATTACCAATCCCCATTGTGGGGGGGATTCCCAGAAAGTATGACACAGTTAATTATGGTTCCTGTTCCTTTAAGAAATTTGAAGAACTTAACTCTGAAACAGAAAATGAGTTTTTCTCTGAATGTGCCAGGTTCCTGGCCAATCCCGATCTCCAAGCGACTCCTGTTTCAACCTGGGCACTCCAGCTAGTTTATATTTTGTTTAAAGGGCAATTGCTTCAGTGGGCATGTGATGTTCTCAATCATTCCGATTTGAATGAGAGACCGCTGGAATTTCTAGCGTTTGTGATCCATAACTGGTTGCGCATAGATCCATTGCCTTTTCCTCTAAATGAACTCCTGGCAGCAGGCCAATCAGCTGCTCCTTCAATTGTTTGCAAAAATGATCAGCAAGCAGAGAGTGTTCCTGATAATTTTCCTGCAGCCTTGAATAAATCACCAAAAACAGCAGGGTCTAAGGCAAAACGCAAACGTTCTAAGAAACGTGTCCGATCTGCATAGTCGTTATCCTTAGCGACTGAGACCTATAATGAGATTCTGCCATTAACAGATAATGAAATGCAATTGTCTTTCAGGGGAGTTAAATGGACTTATGAAACTACTAATGAACTTTAATCACTGGCTAGGGAAAATAAAGATTTTTGTTTAAAAGAATTATCTGAGTATGATTATGAGGAGATATTAGAGAGTATTGAACAAATCAACTTATTTGTGAAGCAAGGAAAGTTTGCATACACTACAGTTAAACACTTGCTACAGGTATTAGAGATTCTTAAGAATAAGGAATCTGCCAATCACCTGCTAATTAACCCAATATATGTCCCTGCCACAATCATATCTGCAAACTGTGATCTGCCTGTTAAGTATGCTTGGAATCCTCCATTTGAGAAAGGAGAGATGGAAGCTCTGGTCAATGAATGGAAGAATGATTCAAGTTCATTTTGTCAATTTTACAGTGCAAAAAGTGAATTAGTATTGAATGCATGCATTAAGTCTGCCTATAACCTAATAAAAACTGGTGTGTGTGGGTATGACTTTGTGGCTCCATTGATCGATGTGTGGAAAATGATTTTGGATGATTTTTATGCAATTCAATCAGTAGATACCAGGGAAGATACACTGTCAATTGGAGACTGTCCCACTTCTCCAGTTACTGAGTCCCTGCCATGTCTTGTGAATGTTCCTGTAACTCCACCCTGTACCATGGATAACTCAGTGTTACTTCCCAGTAAAACAGAAGCCACTGATACTTTCTTAACTTTGCCCTGCACAAATTTCTCAGCAGAGAATCCAGAGGTCCTACTGACTTCTGAGTCCAGCCTAGCCAGTACTCATGAGTCTTTGTTCAGTGAAACAGACACCAGAAAAATCTTGCCTGTCTCTGCAAACACTTCTGCAGAAATTACCCGTGTTAATAAAGTTCAACTCCTGTCTGATCCAGCAGATGCCAATAGATGCACTACATCAGTTTCCGAGTCCCAGCAATCCTGTCCAGAAACCTCAGAACCCCAGCATCTGAATTTTCCAATTTTCCAATTGAATGGTGATTCAGATGCGCAAACATTGTGTCTTGATCTTCCTGTTTCTACACCTCGCTCTAGTTTCGTGAATAGCTCAGAGCATCTGCTCTGTGAACCTGAAATCGCAGAATTATTACTTTGTTCAGAAAATGTTCTAATAAATTTGCCCTGTACCATGAATTGTGCAGTAGATCTCTCCAATGAAACTCAGGTCACAGAATCATTATGCTGTCCAGCAGGTGCTTCCATGGTTTTGCCCTGCAATATGGACTGTTCAGTGATCCTGTCCAGTGAAGCTGTGGTCGCAGAGTCTTATGCTTCACCCAGTACTTTGGATATTTCAAACCCTCTAGCAGAGGAGTCTGAGGCACTGCTTACCTCAGTTGGTGTTGCAGTAATATTCACTTGTCTAGCAGCTGTTTTGGAATTACAGTCTGCTCTAATAAAACTTGGTGAATTTCTGCCCAGCAAAGCAGAAGCCATTGAAATATTGTCCTCGTCAGCAATTGTGTTAGATACCTTGCCCTGTACACAGTCTGATTTAACCAATGTTGGTCTCCAGTGTTGTAACAGCCGAGGAACTCCAGCCCTGTCCTCTGAATGTTTCAGAAGTCTTGCCCTGTAACATGGATAATTCTGACTCTCTGGTCAAAATAATAGAAATCTCAGAATTTCAGTCCGGTCTGATGAGTGTTCCTGAAATCCAGCCCTGTATCCTGAAAGATTCTGGTTCTCTGGCCGCTGTGGCAGAGGTTCCAGAGTCCCTTTCCTGTCCAGGGAATTCCTCAGTTTTGCCTAGTCCAGTGGGGGCTGCTGCAATACTGACTTGTTCTGCAGCGCCTCATGAGCTCCAATCCAGTGTATTAAATGAGTCTCTGTCCAGTCCAGAGGTAGTTGTGGAGTCCCTATCTGGTTCAGTGCATACATCAGAAGATTTGTCCTGTCTTGTTAGTGCCCCTGAATCTGATTTGTTACTGACTTTGCTGGAATCAGCGACATCTAAGTCTGATCCAGCATTTTCGTGTAAAAGTCCAGTAGTTGCGAAGTTTAGTCATGATGATTTTTTTTTGGCCAGTCCTGGTTTTGGTCCTGTTTTGGCTGACCCTGAGGCTCACAGTTCCTTGACATGCCCAGAGGTTTCTCTTGTGCCGGTGTGCCCAGATGTTCTTTGTGTGCCAGAATGCCCAAGTGTGTCTAAGGTGTTAGCGTGCTCTGATGCTTCCTTAGTGGGAACACGTTCTGATGTTGCCAGTCTGCCTGCATGCCCAGAGATGGTTCTGGTCCCTGAAAGCCCTGATATTGATGTTTGTCCTTGTGGCCCTGACTCGGGAATTGCCCTAGGTTCCATAGGGGTTCTTGATAGTTCTCCATGTGAGCCTAAGGGGCATTCTGACCTATGGGGATCTCTTTGGAGCTTCAAGGTGTTCTGGGAGGTCTCTGAGAAAACTTGTCCTGGTGCCTTGGACTGGTTCAACAGTGGGTTTTGTGTTGGTAAAGACAGTACCGGTGGGCATTGCAAAGGCTTTGGCGTTTCTGAACGGTTCCTGGAAGGCGGTGGGTATCGCTCAGGGAATTTCGGAGGGCTTTCTTCTGGAAATCATGGTTCTGATGGGTGTCACACTGGGGCTTGTAGTACTGATGGGCATGGTTCTGTAGGTTCTGGTTCTGATGGGTCCAGTCTTGTGGGGACTGATTCTGGAATTCGGTCTTGCCGGGCTGTCCCGGTCATCATGAATTATCAGTCAGACTGTTTTGTTGAGAATTTCAGTTTTGAAAAGCGTCTGGAATCCGCTTTTAAGGGCGGGGGTACTGTAATGATCGCTGCTGCAGCAGCTATTGCTGGAAGTAGTAGTGCTGCAGCTCAGGCAGTTCTGATCTATTTCCATGCAAGCTGCATAGCTTTGTCTGTCTTTCCCTGCTGTCAGCTTGTGACTGATTATCATTCACCTGTGTGGGAATCTGCATGTCTGCTCCCATTGGATGACCTCAGTATAAAGATCTGCTTCCTGCAGGGTTTCCTTGGGTTTTCATAGCTTCAGTTTAAGCATGTCTTGCTGTCGCTTCAGCCCCCGATCGTGTTTCTTGTTCTAAAGATACTTTGCTGGTTTTGCATCATATATTGGTTCATTGCCAATATATATGCATACCAGCACGTTTATTATTTTCCTTGTATTCGTGTTACGTTGATACATCAGTGTTGCTGATATATATACGTACACGAACTGTTTATTTCCTGTGTTCAGTTAGTCAGCCTTCCAGCACGTTTTGGTAGTTTGCGCGTACCGTGAGCACCCGTGCTGAGCTAGTTATCCAGTTCCTGGTCCTGTTTGTGGATTGCGTTCATCTCTGCGAAGAGATAACGAATCCTTCTGAATCCTGTTCTGTTACTGTTTGTGGATTGCGTTCATCTCTGCGAAGAGATAACGAATCCTTCTGAATCCTGTTCTGTTACCGTTTGTGGATTGCGTTCATCTCTGCGAAGAGATAGCGAATCCTTCTGAGTCCTGTTCCCTGTATTACTCTAGTCCTAGTCAGCGTTCCTGCTTATGTCATATATCGGTTCATTGCCGATATATACATATGTTAGTCAGACGTTACAAATAGTTTCATTGATAGCTGTAATTGTAATACGCTAGGAAAACATACTTATTGTATATTTGTCTGTGTTACGTTCATCTATCTTGATCCTGCTATTTCCTGACTATCCTGTCCTGTCTTTGTGAGGCACGCCATCGCTGCAATCGCATTGGCTGCCTCATTCCAGTCTGTCTGGTTTTGGACGCTTGCTGTCGCTAAGTAGCCGCTAGCTAGCAAGCGTTCATTCTGTCTACCTGTCCTGATCTCCTCAGTTCTGGTTTATGCGCTCAGCGCTACTTTGCGCTGAGACGTTATAACGAAAGCATTGTTTGTGTGTAAGAAGGCGGGGAAGAGCCGCCGCCATGAGCCAGCGGTCGGCGGCTCTTCCCGCATTCAGTAGCCACACACACGGGGAGGCAGCCGCCTCCTCCCAGCGCGAGGCGGCTGTCCCCGTGGAGAGGCGGGCGAGAGGCACTGAAGCCGCCGCGTTGGACGCGGCGGCTGGTACACAGGTCCCCGCTGCGGAGACACCGCAGAGCGGGGCTGCTGGGACTCATAGTCCCTCAGTGTTCAGAGTGACGCGCCCGCGCGCACTCAGGGGAAATTTATGACAGTACTAAGGGAGTCAGCTGACCAGGCTGGTCAGCTGACCCGAACTCTGCTTCCCATTGGTCCAGCACTTGGGAGGTGCTGGAGAGGCAGGTGTGTATATATACTGCTGGGTCTTCACTTGCTCTTTGTCTGGCATTGCATTCACATACGTGGGAGCACCCAGATCCGTTAGTCAGATCCGTTAGTGTGCCGGGACCAGCTGGAGCTGTAATCCTACACTAAGTTAGATTCTGTTGATAGCTTAAAGTACTAGTTTGATTGTGATTATTTGTTATGACTCTTGCCTGCCTTGACTATCCTCCTGAACTCTGACCTTGTACCTCGTTATATCTGATACTCTGTTGCCGACCCCGGCTCGCTCCTTGACTCTGCTTCTGCCTCCTGATTTTGTACCCCGATATCTCTGATACCTCGTTACTGAACCCTGCCTGTACCTTGACTCCGCCTTTGCCTACTGATTTTGTACTTTATCTGTCCGTGTGTATACGACCTGGCTTGTCCGACCTCGAGAACCGACCTCACGATTGGAGGCGGTTCCCCGTCCTGTTAGTGACACTCCCGCCTGAGTGCCACTTTCGGACTTTCCTTCCCACTGTCAGTCTGACTCCTCCCGTCTTGGAGAGCTCAGACCTGCGGGAGGAATCTGTGCAGTTCTCCTTGCTGCACTGAGGCTTGTCCTCTGTATTACTGTTGCACCAATCACAACACTCTACCCTGGTGACCAGAGGTTAGCTAGTATATTGGAATATCGGTGATACTGCAGATCACATATAATCTGGTATACGTCTGTATTTCCCGGGATACTGCAGATCACCGGTAATCAGACCTCTCTGTGCTTCACCGAGCGTTACAGAACGCCAGACCATAAAACAGATGGAACGCGCTGATCCTCTGACTGTGCTTGCCACTTCGGTGGATAGCATTCATCAAGCACTAGGCCAGCACAAAGCCTTAATTGATGCCTTATCAGGCTCTGTGAAAACCCTCCAGACATCAGTCGATTCAGTGCGATCCCCTCCTAGTGATGACATACGTATGCCTGTACCAGATAAGTTTTCCGGCCACAAGTCTGACTTCCGGAATTTCAGGAATAGAGTGTTGTCATATTTCGAGTTAAGACCCCGATCCTCGGGGACTGAGGCCCAACGGGTCATTTTTATTAAAACTTTATTGACTGGAGACTCCCAGTCTTGGGCCTACAATTTGCCTTCCACCGATATTGCCCTGACCTCGGTGGAGGAGTTCTTTAAAGCCATGGCCATAATCTACGACGACCCTGACCTTGCTGCGACCTCAGAGCGGAAGCTCAAACTTTTGCGGCAAGGCAGAGGTTCGGTCGAGGATTATGCGGCGGAGTTCCGTAGATGGTCCGTCACCTCTAGATTTGGTAATTTTGCCCTCATGGATTACTTCTTGTCTGGGTTGTCGGAGGAGGTCTCCGACCTAATGTTAACCGTGCCCGAGCCCAAGACAATTGACGAGGCGATATCATCGGCCATTCGCGTAGATCGCAGGCTACGCCATCAGAGACAGGCTAGGAGTAGTCACCGGGTCAGGGTGACGTCGTACGCAGTACCGGCTGCTGCATCTTCAGTAACAGCATCTCCGTCCGTCTCGCCTTCTCCGGCCTTGCCTCCACCAGAGCCAATGCAAATTGGTCGATCAAAACTGACCCAGGTGGAGCGGAGGCGGAGAATGACGGAACAACTGTGCCTATACTGTGCAGAGGCAGGGCATAGGGTACGAAACTGCCCTAACAGGTCGGGAAACGGGTCTGCCTAGGAGTAGTGGGGGGTGACACCCTAGGCACACATTCCTCACCCCTTAAAGAAAGAAAATTAATTCTCCCTTGTACTGTTACATGGGAGGATAAGTCCCTAGCCGCTGAGGCTTTTCTTGACTCCGGCTCAGCGGCTAATTTTATGAATTTTGAGTTTGCTCAGGAGTTGGGTCTACCACTCACTCCCGTGACACCCCCCATTCAGGTCACGGCAGTAGATGATTCCCCTTTGCAACGGAATCGTCCCCTGTCACAGACTCCGCTTGTGAAGCTCACCATTGGGGTATTGCACGGGGAACAGTTGCAATTTTTTGTTTTGCATATGTCAACCTCCACTATTATCCTAGGCATGCCTTGGTTGCAGGTTCATTCTCCGCAAATTGACTGGGCCACAGGGCAGTTGACAGCATGGTCACCTCATTGTTTTCAGCAGTGTTTGGGGAGGCTGACATTAGGTCAGACCAAGGTGCAGGTGGAAGGCGTACCGGAACAGTACTCGGATTATGCCGATGTCTTTTGCCCCAAGGCTGCAGATAGATTGCCCCCACATCGCCCGTTTGATTGTCCCATTGACCTCCGTTCAGGTTGTATGCCTCCTCGAGGCCATTTATATAATTTATCTGGCCCCGAAAAACTAGCCATGCAGGAGTATATCCGTGAGAACTTGGCCAAGGGCTTCATTCAGCCGTCCCGGTCACCCGCTGGGGCAGGCTTCTTTTTTGTTAAGAAAAAAGATGGGGGGTTACGGCCTTGCATCGATTACCGTGGCCTCAATAAAATCACAGTGAAGAATCGCTACCCGCTGCCACTCATAGACGATTTGTTCACACAGGTCACAGAGGCTAGGATATTTTCAAAACTGGATTTACGGGGGGCATACAATTTGGTGCGTATAAGAAGGGGCGACGAATGGAAGACGGCCTTCAATACCCCTGATGGGCATTACGAGTACAGGGTGATGCCCTTCGGGTTATGTAATGCCCCGGCCGTCTTCCAGGAACTAATCAATGAGGTTTTTTCGAGAGGTGTTAGGGAAGTTCGTTCTGGTCTATTTGGACGACATTCTCATTTTCTCTAACAACCTCTCGGAACACAGAACCCATGTCAGGATTGTATTAGACAAACTGAGGCAGAATTTGTTATACGCCAAACTCGAGAAATGTATTTTTGAGGTCACGTCGGTTGCCTTTCTGGGGTATATAATCTCCACCTCAGGTCTGTCTATGGACCCTGCCAAAGTCTCCGCGGTCCTGGAGTGGCCGCAGCCGGTGGGGTTAAAATCGCTACAACGGTTCTTGGGGTTTGCGAACTATTATAGAAGGTTTATAAAGGGGTACTCCACGGTGGTCGCCCCTCTCACTAGCCTTACTAAAAAAGGGGCAAACACCACTCATTGGCCTCCTGAGGCCTTACAGGCATTTTCCAAGTTAAAAGGGTTGTTCTGCTCAGCACCTATACTCAGACATGTGGACACTTCCTTTCCGTTTATTGTTGAGGTAGACGCCTCGGAGGTCGGGGTGGGAGCTGTGCTGTCCCAGCGTTCCGGTCTCCAGGGTAGATTACACCCATGTGCCTATTTTTCCCGGAGATTCTCTCCAGCAGAAAGAAACTACGATATAGGCAATAGGGAGCTCCTAGCCATCAAATTGGCCTTCGAGGAGTGGCGTCATTGGCTAGAGGGAGCTGAGCACACCATCACGGTTTATACCGACCACAAGAACCTGGAATACATCGAGGGGGCTAAAAGGTTAAGCCCAAGGCAGGCTCGATGGTCGCTATTTTTCTCGAGGTTTTCATTTTTGATCACATATACGCCAGGTAGTAAGAATACCAAGGCAGACGCACTCTCTAGGTGTTTCGAACCGGAGACAGCACAGCCCGCTGTCCCCGAGACCATTGTCCCACGAAGAGTGGTGTTGGCCGCTACCGAGACTTGGGTGGACTGGAAAGAGACGTTGAGTCCCTTCCAGCAGGATATCCCGGAAGGAAAACCTGATGGGGTGTTATTCGTCCCGTTACCGTTCCGTCTCCAGATCTTGGAGATGGTCCACTCTCACAAAAATGCGGGACATCCTGGAGCGTCTAGAACGCAAGATCTCGTGGCCAGATGTGCATGGTGGCCTTCGTTAGCCGCTGATTGCAAGGAGTTTGTTAGGGAATGTACAGTGTGCGCAAAAAGCAAGCCCTCCCGCCTGGCATCTGTAGGTACATTGCAGCCTTTGCCCACCCCGAGTGAGCCATGGACCCACCTGTCCATGGATTTCGTGGGAGAGCTTCCGAGATCTGAGGGCATGTCAGTCATCTGGGTGGTGGTCGACCGTTTTAGTAAAATGGCCCACTTCGTGCCCCTGAAAGGACTCCCCTCGGCCCAAGAACTGGCCGATTTGTTTGTCAACCATGTCTTTAGACTACATGGCATTCCAGAAGACATTGTATCCGATCGGGGAGTCCAGTTTGTTTCGAAATTTTGGAGGGCATTTTGTCACCAGATGGGCATGAAATTGTCATTTTCTTCGGGTTACCACCCACAGACAAATGGCCAGACGGAGAGGGTCAACCAATCATTGGAGCAGTTTTTGAGATGTTACGTTGCCGAGGCGCAGAATGATTGGGTCAAATATTTACCTTATGCAGAATTTGCCCACAACAACCTAAAGAGCTCTTCCTCAGGGTTCTGTCCATTTCAGATTGTGACAGGGAAACTGCCGAAATTCTCTCCACTGCCAGTTGCGTTCACTCCGTTCCCAGCCTTGGAGGCTTGGCAAAGGTCATTTAAAGACATGTGGTGGACCATCAAGAATAATCTCATAAAAGCATTTCAGAGTCAGAAGGGTCAGGCTGACAAGAGACGCTCCTTGGAATGGAGATTCCAACCAGGAGATTTGGTTTGGGTGTCTACCCGTCACCTGTCACTAAAGCAGCCTTCTGACAAACTTGGTCCCAGGTTCGTGGGTCCATTCCCAGTGACTAGGAAGATCAACGATGTCACATATACCGTTGATCTTCCCACCAGCATGCGGGGAGTGAGATCTTTCCACGTGTCACTTCTCAAACCCGCAGTCCAGATGGGTCCCACTCCTCCTCCTCCTGTTTTGGTCGATGCCCAACCCGAGTATGAGGTAGAGAAAATCATAGATTCACGTACTGTACAGAATTCAGTGCAGTATCTCGTACATTGGAAGGGATACGGCATTGAGGAGAGGCAATGGGTACCTGGGAACCGCATGCATGCGGACGAGTTAGTGAGGGAGTTTCATACTGTGCATCCAGAGAAGCCTGGAGGGAGTTGTCCGGAGTCCACTCCTCGGAGGGGGGGTACTGTAAGAAGGCGGGGAAGAGCCGCCGCCATGAGCCAGCGGTCGGCGGCTCTTCCCGCATTCAGTAGCCGCACACACGGGGAGGCAGCCGCCTCCTCCCAGCGCGAGGCGGCTGTCCCCGTGGAGAGGCGGGCGAGAGGCACTGAAGCCGCCGCGTTGGACGCGGCGGCTGGTACACAGGTCCCCGCTGCGGAGACACCGCAGAGCGGGGCTGCTGGGACTCATAGTCCCTCAGTGTTCAGAGTGACGCGCGCGCGCGCACTCAGGGGAAATTTATGACAGTACTAAGGGAGTCAGCTGACCAGGCTGGTCAGCTGACCCGAACTCTGCTTCCCATTGGTCCAGCACTTGGGAGGTGCTGGAGAGGCAGGTGTGTATATATACTGCCGGGTCTTCACTTGCTCTTTGTCTGGCGTTGCGTTCACATACGTGGGAGCACCCAGATCCGTTAGTCAGATCCGTTAGTGTGCCGGGACCAGCTGGAGCTGTAATCCTACACTAAGTTAGATTCTGTTGATAGCTTAAAGTACTAGTTTGATTGTGATTATTTGTTATGACTCTTGCCTGCCTTGACTATCCTCCTGAACTCTGACCTTGTACCTCGTTATATCTGATACTCTGTTGCCGACCCCGGCTCGCTCCTTGACTCTGCTTCTGCCTCCTGATTTTGTACCCCGATATCTCTGATACCTCGTTACTGAACCCTGCCTGTACCTTGACTCCGCCTTTGCCTACTGATTTTGTACTTTATCTGTCCGTGTGTATACGACCTGGCTTGTCCGACCTCGAGAACCGACCTCACGATTGGAGGCGGTTCCCCGTCCTGTTAGTGACACTCCCGCCTGAGTGCCACTTTCGGACTTTCCTTCCCACTGTCAGTCTGACTCCTCCCGTCTTGGAGAGCTCAGACCTGCGGGAGGAATCTGTGCAGTTCTCCTTGCTGCACTGAGGCTTGTCCTCTGTATTACTGTTGCACCAATCACAACACTCTACCCTGGTGACCAGAGGTTAGCTAGTATATTGGATTCTCGGTGATACTGCAGATCACATATAATCTGGTATACGTCTGTATTTCCCGGGATACTGCAGATCACCGGTAATCAGACCTCTCTGTGCTTCACCGAGCGTTACATTGTGGCTGTCAGATCTGCACCGGCTCTGTGCGCCACAATCTCCTATTGGAGTCAGTCCTCCCCTCCACTATACTAGGGATAGCCTGTTTCCTTGTGCTAGTGTGTGTACCTCCTCCACGTCAGCTCATGCATTGCATGCTGACTGTGGAGAATACACCACCAAGCCTTACAGTAGATTAAAATAATCAATAAAGTTAAAATTGTATTACTGATATTCTAATTAAGAATTAATGTCAGGGTACAATATTTAGGTCTATTTAATAAGGCAAGGGACATAACCCAGAACCACCAAACAAATGACCTCTATCATTCTGCTATCAGCTGTACACTGATTGAAGGTAAATGGTGCAGATCTTAGTTTATTTTGAACCATAATATTCAGACACCTCTGCTTCATTAGATGTTGATTAGGGCCTGTTTATACCAGGGGCGGTTCATAGAATTTCCACTCATGAATTCAGATGGGGAAACGCAGCCTATTCAGATCAATAGGCTGCCATCTGACTCCCATGCGGGCGGGAAAATTGGAATGCATGCAGCAAAAAATTGTTACACATGTGAATCCCTATAACTGTGCATGGCATGGCTAGAGGGATCCAGATGTGTTCATGCTTCACAGCAAGTGCTGGTATGCGTCCTGGAGATGCACACCGGCTACAGTACAAACGGGCCCTTAGCGATAGGTAAAATCGTATATTATTGTTTTGCATTTGGTTTTATTATTACATTTTTTTTTCAATTAAGGATCATTTTGATTTGAAATATTGTTAATGCTGTAATGTACTGAACTCAATACTGCTTTGGACTTTGGAGGTGGTATCAGTCTTTACTAGTTCCGGACCGACGCAGTATGAATCTATGTCCAGCAGGTGGTGCTGCCACTCTGACTGGACAAAGATTCAATCCTGATGAATAAGGTATCCCGGCAGTTACCCCCGATTCTGCCGATCTCGCCACTCTGAACCCGCCGCAATTCACATGCTCTGCCATCTATAAGGCGGCAGAGCTCTGTAAGCAGGTCAGGAGCCGCTTCCATTGGCTCCTGACTGCATGATCACTGAGAGCCAAACACATTAGCTCCCACTGATAGACAGCGTCAGGAGCCAATGAAAGAGTCTCCAGACCAGCTGACATCGCTCTGCTGTCATAGAGATGGCCGAAAGAGAAGCCTGCGGTGATGAGACAGCGTCGAGAGCGGCGGGTATGTGCTGCAATTCGTCTGGAGGTGTCGTTTTACCGTTCCAGCAGTCTCTGGTCCTTAAGGGGGAAGAGACTGCAGTACGGAGGTGGTTAACCACTTAAGTACCAGCGGTCTCTGCCCCCTTAAGGACCATAGACCACTGGACAATGGAATCCCGACGAATCGCAGCGCATACCTGCCGCAACCGCCGTCATCACCGCACGTCAGGATCCTTCTGACATCCACTCTGCCATCTCTATGACGGCAGAGTCATGTGAGCCGGCCAGGAGCCGCTTTCATTGGCTTAAGTGCCCCAATAAAGTATTTTCCTTTTGAATTCGTGAATGACTACTTACTAAGGTAGGATCTCTCCTTAACTTTATACATATATAATTATATAACAGTTATACGTGTATATGTCATTTCCTTAAAGTGATCCTTAAGCCAACTAAAAAAAACGAGATTTACTCACCTGGGGCTTCCCTCAGCCCCCAGCAGCCGATCGGTGCCCTCGCAGCTCCGCTCCGATGTCCCAGGACCCGCCGGCGAGCACTTCCGGTTTGGCCGTCACCGGCCGACAGACATGGGAACGCGAGTGATTGTTCGCGTTCCCAGCCTGTATATCGCCCCCTATGCTGCTATTGCGACCAGCTGGCCACAATAGCAGCATAGGGGGCGATATACAGGCTGGGAACGCGAACAATCACTCGCGTTTCCATGCCTGTCGGCCGGTGACGGCCAAACCGGAAGTGCTCGCCGGCGGGTCCTGGGACATCGGAGCGGAGCTGCGAGGGCACCATTCGGCTGCTGGGGGCTGAGGGAAGCCCCAGGTGAGTAAATCTCATTTTTTTCAGTTGGCTTAAGGATCACTTTAAACCAAGTCACGAGTACCCACCTGGGAGTCTCCTACCTTCCATTTCGTACCAAACCAAGTGAGTACATCTACTTCTCCCACTTTCAGCATCTTTGTGATCCTTCTGAGATTAACAGATCACAGCAGACTTCATTGGTACAAGAATTGTCTCCTGACACAGAAAGTGGTAGTATGTGCCCCATACAAGACTCTCTGGATCTATTGATTACACATCATGCACGATTGCCACAGGAGAGTTGTATTAATTGTTACTAGTTGATACCAGTCCATTTTCCCCACTTTCTGTATGTTTTTTTTTCCTTGGGGGGAAGGGTATGTAGTAGATCACATTGACTTGGTAGTTATCAAGGTAGCTCACAGACCGAAAAGGTGTGGGCACCCCTGATATACACCAATACTCTCTTCAGTTATTCCTTAAGTAAGAATATTTAGCATTACCACAATCATTTAGCTGTGGAGAAAATGTGCAGATTATATTGAACGTGGTATTATGTTTGTTGAAGATGTAATAGATCAAATGTATTCTAATTATTTAGCTGATAAATGTATTATTTACCTAACTGTTTCTTTAAAACCAATAAACACATCAATAATAACATGAAGACTTTCATCAGGGAGCGATAGCAGAGGCTAGCAGTAGCTACGTGGTCATAAGGCTACAGCTAATGAGAAGGAAGAAACAACATGTCACTGTAGAATTATTCTAGGTGCCACTAAATGCCGGAAAAGAAAGGAAAACAATGTGCATCCTCAAACGACATCAAACACATTTTATGTTCTAAAATAGCTATTAAAACTGGCATTTCTTCAGGCAGATTGTTTGGCCTTTTGCAGTTGTCAAGCCCACAAATCTAATCTGATCTATACATGGTTAATGAACTAACTGAGACAATAGATCAAATACACACACACACACACACACACACACACATATATATATATATATATATATATATATATATATATATATGTATACAGTATCTCGAAAAAATAGTGAGCCAGAGCGTGGTTTTCCATGGTGGGGAAGCAGCTATACAGCAGTGAGGAACGGAAAGCAGGCTAATGTGGGACACTGCAGGAGAAGACCACACATACTTGCACATGCAGTCAAATTCTGGATGTTTGTGAGTGTATCTCTGATTTTAAATTTGATATTAAAACTTTTGGAATGCTATGAACGGTACTCTGCTTTTTTGAGGTAATCTTTACCTGCCCACAGTCCAGTTTGGATACCAAGTAGATGTTATGTAATGCCTGGAATGGTTTTATATCTGGTGAGCATTGTGTATAAGGGGGGAGGGGGGGGGGTGCATGGTTTGTTCACACTCACAGCTCACAGAAAGGTTTTGCAGAATTGAAAGGCACGGTAATTGGTGGTGGCAATTATGTTATATGTACATGCACTAGCTTGAGTCTGTTTATTGAAGGTGTATAGGACAGATATGCTAGAAGAGTGCTGCATTTACTAAACCCAACACTTGCTGTGCTGCAGAGGGTTGACATTTGAACTGTCTTATATATAAATACTGCTGTGCACCCATAGCAGAGTGTCCACTAAATTGGATTGTTCGAGAATCAAAAACTGAACTACATTCCAATCAGTAGATGATACCCCCTTTCCCATGAGAAATCTTTACCTTTTCTCAAATGGATCATCCGGGGGCTCTGTATGGCTGATATTGTGGTGAAACCCCTCCCACAGTGTGATGTCAGCGCCTCACAGCTCTGAGGTCCTGACATCACACTGTGAGAGCCTTGTTGCATTTTGGGAAATAACAGCTGTTTCCAACGGCCATAAAGAAAGCAGCATCTCCTTCCAGTGACATTACCTGCCAGCAGTAAAAATGTCACCACATGATAAATGTCAGAATGTATATCAGGGAGAGGAAAGAGTTTACAATGGGCAAACACTGACTAAATCATTTGTACATAATTATTGTAAAAATTAAGCACTTTTTAATTACATTATTTTCACTGGAGTTCCTCTTTAACCCAGGATTGAACTTCATCTTAATAAGTAGCCTCTACCCCCTTTGCCGTGAGAAGTCTTAACCTTTTCTTGAATAGATCATCAGGAGTGATCAGTATGGCTGATATTTTGGTTAAACCCCTCCCACAGTGTGATGTCAGGGCCATGGCCCTGACAGTTTACTGTCTGTAAACCCCATTGCATTGTGGGAAAAAACAGCTTTTTTCAAACTGCCAAGCAAGCAGTATTTCTCTCTGTGTATAGAATGCTCAGTAAATGAACATTCTGCAAACATCACCTGACAGAACTAAAGATGTCGCCAGCTGTGATAAATTAAAAAAATGCAAATCAGGGCGAGGAAAGATTTTACTGTGGGCAAACACTGACTAAATCATTTACTTAATAATATTAAAAAAAGCAATTTTATTAATTACGTGGTGAGTTATTTTGATGGGACAGCAAATTTACACTCCTATACAAATTGTGCACTGATTACTTTACATTACATCAAAGTGTCATATCTGCAGTGTTGTCCAGTGAAAAGACATAGGCCCATATGCAATTAACTTTATCTCCTGAGTTATCTCCTAGGAGGTAATTTTCATATTCTCTTTAAAATAACATTACAGCATTTTACAATTGAAAAAGTGAAAAAGTACTATCAAAATTATTTTATTTTCTTGCTTGCTGGTGGTGTAAATGGCATTTTATGATAAGGTAAGAAAATATCACCTAGGCGAAAACTCAGGCGAAAAAGTTAATTGCATATGGGTCATAATAACATATTTACAAAAATGTAAAATGCATGAAAGCGCTGAATATTTAGTCACATGTTAGTTAATGCTTTCCAATATAAAGCTCACAGGGGACTTCCAGACAGATAGCTAAGCACATACTGGCCCATATCCAATTCACTCTTTCTCCTGAGTTTTCTCCTAGTTAATATTTCCAAAATTGTCAATAAAATGCCATTTCAACTACCAGCAAGCAAAAATAAATAAAAAAAATACTTGAAAATAATTTTGATTGTACCTTTTCACCTACTTTTTGGTACTTTTTCCATTGCAAAGACCTGAACAGTTATTTTAATTTAAAACACAGATGAGAAATTATCTTCTAAGAGATAATTGTACATATTTTAAATAAAATGCTTGCTGGTGGCTTAAAAGGCATTTTAATTAAAAGATGTAAAATTATCACCTAGGAGAAAATGTAAATTGTATCAGATCCATTGTCTGACATTTTTTTTAATGCAGCTTTGGTAATAGATGAGCAGGGTCCAGCTTTTGCATCAACCCCAATTTACAGAATGTATAAAGTATTTCTCATGCCCATGCTGCTTTGACCCTCCGAGGAAGCGGCATGACCCATGAACCATGCATCAGGTGTTGCCAACATTAGTTATATAACAGAGTGTTGTTACATGATTTATTTGTACTAAGTTTATGTTAATATCTAAGTCTAGAATGTAAAGACCCTTGTTTATTTGTTGCATTACCGATGGATATTTTTCATTCTCCATCATTTTTTTATATCCACCCCAGACAATATTGGACTTTTATTTTTATGTATTTGTTTCTTTAATTTTAATAGGGATATAGGGTAGGTTCCACATCTGAGAGCTATCAATGGGGAAGACAATCTGATAGTTTGTTGTACTTTCTGGAGAGCAGCTACAGCAGCCAAACTCTCCAAAATTCCATGGGAAGACCACCAAATCAGGAAATGATGTAGAAAAAAAAACCTGAGAAAGTGTGTGCATTCTGTGCATGTATTTGTCACTTTGCTTTACAGGTCAGAATTGATTAACTTTCTTTGTAAATATTATCTGTATGGAGCCATATCAGGTGAAGGCATGATAGAATCTGTGAGTGGGTCCCAGGTCTTTTTTAGAAAAATAATTTTCCAAGGAGTTCTACTTTAAAGCATTTCTTATGGCAACACTTAGAAATTAATAAATATATGTTTGTACATAAGACACAATCAATTCAAATTAAAAAGAGTGCCAAGAAACAGGGAGAAACCTTTAATCTAATTTGAAAATAACACCTTTTATTAAAAATGTAAAATTCAGTTTTATTCCAAAATAATTTTAAAATTACACATGTATGCAATGAACTTTCAATGTACACATTCTAGGCATACAACATTTTTGATCATTACGGAAGGCTACTAAGTAATATACCATACTTAAAAAGTTTCCATTTATTATCAGCCTTGATAGGGAAATTTGCTCTGCCTGAATAACAGACAAATAAATAAATTGTTATTTTATTATGCAGAATTATGGTAAAGTGTTCATTAAGTATTATATGAATCAGTTTGAAGTACTGTAAATTTATGACATCAGAGAGGAATTCGTCTTTTAGATCATTCTGCCTTCAGTGCCGTGCACAAAGAGTTCCTAAGTATGTTATTTATTTATTTTTTTTGCCTATGGGAATTTTGCATTTGGACTGAGAACCAGCTTAAAGGTTAATTTACATTGACATTTAGGGTCCAATTTACTAAGGCATCTGCAGAGATCCACAAGCATCTTCAGTGAGGACATAAGTGATCCAGCAACCTAAACAGGATTAAATAAAATAGTCTGCTATTAAATGACTATCATATCAGATCATAGTCAGATAGGTGCTGAGAGGTATGTGATTTAGTGGCTATGTGATTTAAGTTGTACAAAGTATCAAAAACAGGATTTTTTTTCAATCCAGGACATACTAGGTT
This sequence comes from Hyperolius riggenbachi, assembly GCF_040937935.1. Taxonomy (NCBI): domain Eukaryota; kingdom Metazoa; phylum Chordata; class Amphibia; order Anura; family Hyperoliidae; genus Hyperolius; species Hyperolius riggenbachi. Next base: position 542,028,730 of record NC_090646.1, read on the forward strand.
GATTAAAAAAAGCCACTGCAGATGCCTCCATAACACTTCACCTGCCCAACTACTAATTTACTAACCATTTTGCAACCTCATTAAGTTCCAATGGGACCCAGGTTATTTTTATTTTTTTTACCACCTTATAGCAAGCATTAATTAAATCTAGGCTTGCTGGATCACTTTAAAAATCTCTAACTAACTTTAGTAGGAATATCTTAAGGTGCTTTGTAAATAAAGTTTATTTTTTTATTTTTTATGTACCATGTTCACCACACCTTGACCATTTTTACAACATTCTCTCTTTGACGCTACATCCTACTAATGTGCCGTAGTGCTCTCTAACATCGTTACATAACATCGTTCGAACGTCCCTTCCTTTAGTTACGTGCATTGCTTCCTTAGCAACGTGTGTAACTTTCATAACATGTTACTTGTCATAGTAGCGGCTGTTAGTGAAGTATTGCGGTAGCGATACTTCAAAGGACCGCATGCATTGAAAGTTACACCCGTTGCTAAGGAAGCAATGAGCGTAACTTAGGGAAGGCACGCTCCTACATAGCAGTGAGCGCTGCTATGTAAAGTGTGGATTGGAAAGCCGTATGGCACATTAAGCTGAGCTGGGTGAGAGTGATTAGATTAGCAGAAATTACTGTTAGGAGCAGCACTCACCACAAAGGGAAAGGTGTGCCTAAGACCACCGACCCCCACACTCTAGGATCATCAGCATCACAAACAAAAGGCTGGCATCACCATTAAAATAAGCTTTTTTTCTTAAAATGTGAAAGTACATGAAAGGCTTAATGGTAACAACCCGCTGTTTCTGGCTCTGCAACCATTTTCAAGCCATGTAGCCAAATGATCAGCCAATGTGATCAGTGTTACCATTAAAGTGGACCCAAATTAAATAATAAGATTTCAGAAATAAAATCTATTTTCTATATTATAATAATAAATAGCAGCCTTTTTTCAGCTGCATGATGACAAATATAAAATATTTTACATTTATTGGTGGAACCCCTCCCTTCTTTTCATATTGCCGGGACAGAATCCGGCAAACTGGTGGAGTAGAAGATGTCTGGCAAAGGAGGATTTGCTAATAGCTGCCACCTGTATAACCCTAGTAATGAAAAGAGAAGGGTGAAAAGCATGAACTGAAATGCTCATAGGCTTGAAGGAGTGTTTATTTATCTTTGTATGTGTCAGCGTGGTGCAACTAAATATTTTGAATTAAAAAAAATGTTTGGTTTGGGTCCACTTTAAGCCTTTGATGTAGTTTATTTTTAAAGTAAAATAGCTTATTTTAACGGTGGTGCCAGCCTTTTGTTTGTTTTTATTGGCAAACACTATGCATCACCATAGATGTGTTTAGTCCTACCTTATGAAATTAGTCATCACAGTAAAGTTCAGCCACCGTAAAGACACAGAAGAATCTTGTGGGGTATCTTTTACAACAAATCATATATTGTTGCCAGTAAATTTCTATAAATTGAAAAATACTGCCAGTAACTGAATTTTTTATAGAGATAACATATTAAGTATATTTTTCTACTAAAGTGACGCTATCCTTTAAATAGGGATTAGTGCACTATAATTGTTTAATAATTAAGGTAGAAATTAAGTTACTTCGGTAAAAATGATTTGGAGCTTTTCCAACATATTCTTGCTATGTATATGCTACTTTCTTTTCCTGAATAACACTTCTTTTAGATTCTCATAAAACAACCATAAAGGTATTTTCCTGCATTCTAATGTTCGCCATATTCTTAATATCAAAATATTTTTTTATTGAATCTATACAGTGAAAAATATTTTTATTTGTACAGGTATGCATGTAGAAATATACTACATAATGTTACAATATACTTTTATTTTACATATGGTACATAATATTTATATTAAAGCTTTTAGCCTGATATTTGTGATGACCTAACATGGCATTTTTTTCATTTTTTAGCTTTATCTTTAGATTATTTCAAAAATAAAGGTTATTTTTATTTACGAACATAACAAACAATGACAGGGAGTTATAAAGATAACACAATTGTAAAAGAAAAAAGTGATCCAAACAACTAAAATACAATGTAATTTCTCCTGATTTTTTTTATATACTAAATGAGATAAATAACATAAATGTATCAAAACGTTACAGAAATCATCTGTTCCTATCTGAAGACTGACTTACAATTAGCTGGTTTTCCTGTGATCAGGTGTTTTTGTTATAATCCTTGGCAATTTTATATAGAGAAATACAACTAAAAAGGGATAGAGTGATTGTGGGTTTGACCCTAAAATGCAATAAAAATATATTTTTCCATTGGCTCACAGACCCTGCATTTTTTCATGCACCTAATCAGCACACAGGAGCTAAAGACACATTTTGATTGTATGTTTGAAATCAATGCAGGTAAGTGGAACCATACTTTTCTGGCAAATCATCCAGACTATGGACTAAGGGCTGAGCTTACATACTGTGCTGTATTTCATATATCATCTAATATTTATAATAGTGTGTTTTACACGTAGCAAATATATGTATATAAAATAAAATGAATCTTTGGGGTTTGGGCAGGCGAGGCATCAATCTAAGTAAAATATATCCATTTCTCTTGCAAGGCCCTGAAGTAAGCACTATTTTTTAAACATCTCTTGCCCATCTGTGCAAATGATGCCACATATAAACCTGAATGGAAGTGACAGTGCAGATGTATGACATGCATTGTATTCAATCCACAACTGCTGAAATACAGCTGATAACTTATTCAGGGAAAGGGATACAGCATTTTCACATGGTCATCGTTGTTGTCTTCTATGGCTTTAAATAGTACAGATGTGACTTTTTCTCAACGGCAATGAAAAGCATCTGGCCCTTTATAAAACCTATTGATAATATTGTCTGTGGCTTTCCATGATTGTGGAGCTCAATGTACTAAATGTACTGAAGATCTTCGTTGTCCTTCTGTAATGACATAAGTGGCTACAACATTTTCTTGGGAATCTACGCAGCTCCTTATCGATTTACTTAGCTTTACATTACTTTCCATATGGGAAATCTTGGAGGCAAACAACAGCATAGGCTTTGAATTATTTAGGGCCATGTCCATAAAAGCATACATTGTTTGAGAAATTCTTCCTGTATTGTGCTGTGACCAGTAGCCCATGGAACCTGTCTCTTGTAGCATATATCCATTGATTCACCATGTTGAAGTAGCACTGAAGTATGTAATTCTAAGAAATCTATATAGGAGCAGCTGATTGTAGGTGGTCTCGCCCGCCTCAGGGATCTGCAATTGAGGAAAAATATAGACATTAGTGTAACACACAAACACTAAAAGAAATAATCCAGATAGTCAAAAATGAATGATAGTTTCTGTTTTTTTTTTTTATCTCTGCAGGTCTAGTTTACTGTTCTATTTTTGTAGGTGATACTTCATTTCAGAATTATTTGTTTCAATTTGTTCCTTTCAAACTGCAAATGTCTTATTGATGCAATACTCTCCATGAACAATTATCAGTAACATACGGCTGTTGGGAGCGCTCAGAGGGCTGTTTATGCTGGATTCTTTTTAGCTACGTGCATTAGTGTTTTATTTTGTCCTTCTATAGATTATGTGTGTGGATGACAGGTGTGGTTTCCTTCTCCTTTACTTCCAGGGAGAAGTGCCACTATTTGGTTCACTTTCAAAGGTTAAAACATTTATAATTAAAAACAAAAACAGCACACTTTTAAATAGGAGAATTATTAAAAATGTCATGTACATACATTATTTATTTTTCATTTTAATTATGTCATATCATTCATCCTACTTCTTGTATTGACAAGAATGCCACTTGCTTCTAGGAAGAGGAACTAAGACTTTACTCACTTAAAGGACAACTGTAGTGAGAGGGATATGGAGATTGCCATATTTATTTCCTTTTAAACAATACCAGTTGCCTGGCAGCCCTGCTGATCTATTTGGCTGCAGTAGTGTCTGAATGACACCAGAAACAAGCATGCAGCTAATCTCTTTCAGATCTGACAATGTCAGAAACATCTGATCTGCTGCATGCTAGTTCAGGGGCTGTGGCTAAAAGTATTAGAGGCAGAGGATCAGCAGGAGAGCCAGGCAACTGGTATTGTTTAGAATGGAATAAGTATGGCAGCTTCCACATACCTCTCTCTACAGTTGTCCTTTAACAAGTCAAACAACAGGATCACAAGGTGACTCTGATAGTACCAACAGGAGAGAGGGTTTGTTTGTTTGATTTTTTTACTGTAGTTATTCTCTAAGTCTAGACATACCTTTATTTACATTATATATTACTGTACTAGTAAATCCTTAAAGTCGTTCATATATTGTACAGAGAATGATTTTGTGTGTGTGTGTAAGTGAACCTAAAGTAAGGCAAACTCTTTTCTGAACTAATGCCACTACTTTGAAATACTAGGAACTCATAACTACTTAAAGGGATACTGTAGGGGGGTCAGGGGAAAATGAGTTGAACTTACCCGGGGCTTCTAACGGTCCCCCGCAGACATCCTGTGTTGGCGCAGCCACTCACCGATGCTCCGGCCCCGCCTCCAGTTCACTTCCGGAATTTCAGACTTTAAAGTCTGAAAACCACTGCGCTTGCGTTGCCGTGTCCTCGATCCCGCTGATGTCATCAAGAGCGCACAGCGCAGGCCCAGTATGGTCTGTGTCTGCGCAGTACACTCCTGGTGACATCAGCAGGAGCGATGACACGGGCGTGCAGGCGCAGTGGTTTTCTGACGTAAAGTCAGAAATTCCAGAAGTGAACTGGAGGCGGGGCCGGAGCATCGGTGAGTGGCTGCGCCAACGCAGGATATCTGCGGGGGACCATTAGAAGCCCCGGGTAAGTTCAGCTCATTTTCCCCCGACCCCCCTACAGTATCCCTTTAAGTCTCCAGCTATGGATCTGATAACATTAGACAAGTGGTAGTGCAGTGAAGGGTGACCAGACATCCTAAAGAAAGAAGAACACAGAGACAACAGGAGCCCAAATGGTGCAGTATGTCACAGGAATAGTAGTGGATATCAAAGATTATGGTATGCACAAAGGTTGCAGGAGGGCCAACCAACCACTGAAAGCAGGTGGAGATCTATAAACATGACTTCACTCTAGTGTCCAGCTTTATACGGCCGCACTCTTTGGTAAAACAACAAAGGTCCGGTCGGTGGCACAACCACTAGATACCACCATACACCCCAAAGAACAAAGGAGTTAAGAGGCACCCGGAAGTAGATAAATCTAGGTTAAAAACAATGAAAATAGAAAAAATAGAGGTGGCTTACGTCAATAATAAGTATGGAGTGCCTCATATTTATATATATATATATTTGTATGAACTTTTCATTATTGAGGTACACCACCTCTGTTTTTCTATTTTAGCAGTTTTTAGCCTAGTTTTATCTACTTCTGAGCGCCTCTTAACCCCTTAAACTAGTGGTAGTTTTCTAGCTAGTGATGCTGCTCTGGAGCTTAGCATGTGGCAGCTGACCTACTGTATTAAGGCTCTGCCACTACAGCTCTAATTTAGTAGGGTCGGGGAAAGTAAAGACAGAGAAGTCTGTGTTTCCAACAAGCCTGAAGATAATGTATTAAAAAGTGCCTTACTTTAGTGAGACAAAAGCTTACAGCCTTCACCTGATTCATACCAGATCATTGCAAGGCTTCCTAAACGTGAAACAGTGATCATGCAATAGCAGTAGGGAAATACACCTGCAGTCAGAACTTTTTGTAGTAAGCCTAGGTCCACCTTGATATATTTTTAAAATGATTGTCCTGAAGAGACTGCACATGACTGCACTCACATGACATCAATTTCTCTAACCTTCTAGAAAGCCTTGCCATGAGCTAATATAACTCAGATTAGGGTAGCAAAATCTTGACAACCAGTAGCAGACAATTTTTTTTAAAGAAAAATCCAGCCCTGGTTTGTAAGATTAGAAAGTTTTCCTCTAATCTGCAGTGTTCTTCTACCTAAGCAAATCAACGTGAGTACATTTCAAAAAGATTCCTGTTAAAAAGGGCGCATGGTAATGCTGAAAATAGAATAATGGTAAATTTACTGATATTCTACTATCCCCAAGTCTGACAAAAGCAGCTTCAGGGACACACACACACACACCAAAATTACACCCCTGGCACCACCAGTAGCAGCATTACCTTCCGGACCTGCATGTGCCACTATAGCTGCCGATTACACAGCGTCACCCATATTACACTACGGGCATCACTATAGCTCCCCCGCCAGCAGCATTACTTTCCGGACCTGCATGTGCCACTATAGCCGCTGATTACACAGCAGTGCACACATTACACCCTGGGCACCCTTAGTATGTCACAGGAATAGTAGTGGATATCAAAGATTATGGTATGCACAAAGGTTGCAGGAGGGCCAACCAACCACTGGAAGCAGGTGGAGATCTATAAACCCAACTTCACTTGAGTGTCCAGCTGGAATTGGATACGGTCGCACTCTTGGGTAAAACAACAAAGGTCCTGTCGGTGGCATAACCACTAGATACCAACATACACCCCAAAGAACAAAGGGGTTAAGAGGCACCCAGAAGCAGATAAATCCAAGTTAAAAACAACTAAAATAGAAAAAAATAGAGGCGGCTTCCGGACATGCATGTGCTGCTATAGCCACTGATTACACAGCGGCGCCCATATTACAACCTGTGCACCATTATAGCTTCCCCGCCAGCAGCAGCCTTACTTTCTAGACCTGGGTTTGCCGCTATAGCTGCTGATTACACAGCGGAACCCATATTACACCCTGTACACCCCTATAGCTCCCCCTCCAGCAGCAGTGTTACCTACTGGATCTATGTGCACCACTATAGCCACTGATTACACAGCAGTGCCCAAATGACACCCTAATTACATAGAATTACAGGTGTGTCTTGAGCTGTTTTTACCTGCTTCAAATCTGGGCCAATGTGCCTTTTTCTAGCAGTGGGAAAGCCATTTTTCATCTATTGCATGCCAAAATAACAGCAAACGAAATAGTTATTTGGGGATAGACATTTCATAATTGATTACATGTTACAGGTTAGAAAGTATGGAGGGCATGGTGACCTCTAAGATGGAATACAGACACCACTGGAATATCTCTGCTCAAGATGAAATGCTGAAGGTGTATTCTGAATTCTCGGTATCTAATATTCAACCAGCTGCTGCTGTCAACTTCAAAGCACTTGTCAAAGTAGAAATGTGAGTGCGATGGAATGAGCATAATGAAATGCACAATTATCAGTGAAGGCAAAATATCTTGATCATTCCATTTCCTTATCCATGTGACTCTCCGTATTGACAACTGAAATCAATGCCTTACAAAGGATATACTAAATTCTGCTAAGATTAAAGTGCATTGGAAGTCACCTTGCCAATTTGCAAACCGCACAGCTTTTACGTGATTGCAAATCTCCCCTTTGGCTTTAATATTCTTAAATTTCACAGTAGGGTTTTTTTGTCCCATTTGCTTTTCCAACTCATATTTCTTTACAGTTGCTTTAGAGACCAAGCGGGTGAATTAATAGTAGGAGCACTGTAGCAAGACACATCAGGATTCTTACACCATTTATCACCTGCCGTTTGCACCTATCAAAGCTTTAAAATTCAAAATAATATTGTACATTTGCAATCTTTTTGTCACAGCACATGGCGTTGCTGTATAACTAGCATTGCACTTGAAGAGAAATGAGATCTCCAGGGACTCATCATAGGAAAAACATTGCATCCCTTGGTTGACATTGGTTTCAGTTTATACCTTAATTCCTTCTCATAGAATTCTGTAAGGAATCTATTTGTATTCAACTAGCAGGTCATCTGACATAGCCAAATGTGTATGAGTCATTCACAAGAGCAGAACATAACCCCCTGGACAATCATAAAACTGCAATACAGCAACTCACAGAACTAACATTCATTATTTAAAGAAGAGAATTTCTGCATTCTTCTTATTTTAAAATCAAAAAATGGTGTGTTAGTAGTCCTAATATCCATAGGAACATAGATAATTAACTGCTTAATATGCATTTAATTCAACCTACTGAATTGGTATGCTTCTTGGAAAATGTACTTTTTATTTTTAGTTTAACACATTCAATATCAAATCTTGTATGTGAACATTACTTGGGTAATAAATATTTCATGACCAGTGGTGAAAACCACAAGATGACATACACCAACATCACATTAAAACAACATATTTAGCCATAGTGAAATAAACAACACAATGTGATTGATTATATTTACTGGAGAGTAGTTAAAATAATTAAAATGAGAAAAAAGTTGCAGGGTTATTTATCAAGGCAGGTGCAAAGAAAACTCACTTGGATGCCACCTAGTTGCCCAGAGCAACCAATCAGGTTTTAATGGTTTCTGAAAACAAAAGCATCTGGCTGGTTGCTCTGGGCAACGGCTTCATTTTTTTTTTGCCCCGGTTTTCTTTGCACCTGCTCCATTGCTTCGATAAATCTGCAGATGTTGCAAACAAAAAGCTGATTTGCAAGCAAACCCAACAACGTATATTCCCTTTTTGAGAAATGCTATAGAATGAATTAAACACTTGTATTAATTAGATTATTTTGTTTGTATTTAATAATAGCAGTGTTGTGTACATGTGTGCCTTTTCTTTTTAAAGGCTCACTATCACCAACAATTGTATAATTCAAGATACATAAGTACACATACTTATAAAAAGTGCTTTTCACCCAGGGTAAAGTGCACTATAAATTACTTTTCTCTTATGATACTGCTGCTTACAACAAGCAGTAGAAATTTGAGAGAGCTGACAGATTTAGCACTAGTCAATTTCCTGGGGGGGAAGGGGGGGGGGGCGGATGGGATCTCAGTTTTTCCTCTCGTCTTACCTAAAGCATTCTATGAAAATGTTTCATATATAGATGCTGAGCATTCTCATTGATTTCTTGTTTACTGTTTTTGCAGTTGGGGTGAGCAACTGCCATTCAGTAAATGGTTTTGAAAATAGAAAAAAAAAATGAGATTCCACCATAAGAAGATGGACTAGCCCAAAACCAATCAAGTGTTTACAACATACTGTAAGTGACAGTGAAAGGGAAAAATACATTTATAGGACATTTTACTTTGGAACAGATGTACATGTTATACATATGCAAAAAAATGCATTTTACATACAATTTTTCACGACAGTAGTCCTTTAAGATGATTTTTTTAAATGTTGTCTTCATTCAATATACCTGTTTCCTGTGTCTCCCCAGGCCTTCCAAACAGAATGGCCTCACTGTTAAGAGTGCACAGCATTTAAGTGCACTGACTAAATGAACAATTTGCATAGCCCTAGTAAATAGTATGATCCGTTAATAGATTTGTAAGGTTTCGATTTGCTGTGATAGCTGTTACACATGATCAGGACCAGCAAATCAGAGTCTTGCAAAATGTGTCACCTGGTCAAACTGATTACAATCTCTGTGACCCCCTGTGCCCCCAGTGTCCCCCTGTGTGCCACCTCTGCCGCCATCCCCCATGTCACCTCTGCCTCCACTGTGTCTCTCCAAGTTTGAATTATTGCTTACCCACTGGAGCAATGTCTTTTACCACAGAAACCATGGAAATACATTGAAAAATTAATTTTAAGTGTGAGTACTTAGCTGTAGCAAAAAACTGGTTAGAAGAAATACAGAGAAGTATAGAAAATATAGACAAAAAAAAAAAACATTAATAAATAATAAAACGAGTGAGACACCTAGTAGCTAAACTGCAATATAGCATATTGCAAAAGTGCTGGATTACAGGTTTGCTTTAAAATGTATAAAATGTGCATGCAGAGCTTGGAACTCGCTATATAATAGTGTACCGCAGCAAAATGTAATTTTATTGAGCTTAAAAAACATTCTTTGAATTTTTTTAAATCAATTTTCTCACAAACTACAAGGTCAAAAGCTAAATTTTTACTTATTCCCACAGAATGGGCTGTTCATATCAGCGGGTCGTTTATAAGTCAGGGACTTCCTGTATATTTTTCGGCATTATTTTTCAGCTCATGGTGACCTAAAACAACTAGAAAAGTGTAGGGGACCAAAAAGCCCTCCTACTAAAAAGCAACACTCAGTGTAGTTTGCTTTCTTAAAACAAAAGGTATTTGCGGTAAATCAGCTTTAAATGAATGACTGTGGTCTCCCACAATGCATCACTACTGAATATGCAATGTTCTCTTTATACCCCCGAAACTTTTTAGTCGAAGGGCTTTTTTTGGTCTCTTTTAGTCCCCTATACTTTCCTAGTGGTTCTGGGCCACCATGAGCTGCTTGGGTATTAATACTGTGTATTCTGGGTATGTACTGGTCCAAGCCCTTTCCTATAGAGCCATATCAATCCCTGCCATGCACTGATGAGTATCAACAGTCCGAAACAGGCTGTCTGCATGTTGGGTTGATGTGGCTCTGTAGATTTTATAAACTATAGGTTTGCTAAACACCAGCAGTTCTGGATGTCAACCTGGCTTCAGGGACACATCAAAAATGTACATATTCAGTAGTGATGCATTGTGGGAAACATCAGTCGCTCACTTAAAGCTGAAATATTGCAAATACCTTCTGTTTTAAGAAGGCAAACTACATTAATTCTTATTGACAGTTTTTTTTCCCCAGCAGGAGTGACAATCCACATGTTCTGACTCCAGATCTGTTCAGACACTACTAGAGCCAGTATGGCAGTCAAACAACTGCCATTGTTCTAAACGGACTAAAGGTCAGCCTGCACTTTTCATGTACTACAGCTCTCCTTTCAGTCCTGCTTTCAATGTGGGGGTAAGAGTCTCTCGAAGAGTTGCTGAAAAAAGGCATTTACTTAGAAATCCTTTCTTCCACTGTAAAAGTTTTTTTAGGGAGTTGTTACAGAAAGAAAGAGAGGAGTGGTATTGCACATTACTCATAAGTGCTGTTAAAAATTACTGCTCAAGGTAATGTGCTCATTGGGTTGGCAATCTAGCCTTGGAAATATGCATTGTAACGTCATCCTGCAGATTTAAATGATAATGATTTTTTTCCCTTCTGCTTAAAATTCATTCTGTGTAAAGAAGAAATGTACAGATGAGTGTGTAATATACTTCAGCATTTTCTCCAAAGTCATATGGGAAAGAGTGAATATCATTTTTAATATGGTGTGCATTCCTTTTCTTCCCCGTCATTGCTGCTCTTTGCGCTCATTTACTCTTTTTATTGCAAACAATTAATAATTACTTGGAAAGATTTGCATCTACATGAGGAATCTAGGATGCACATTAAAGGAGGATTAGCTTTAATCTCTAGAAATTGATGGTTTAGAAAAAGAGCGCTTTTACTTATCCACAAGATGAAAATTGCGTTAGCAGCATTTCAATATCTTTTGCCAATTTGTTGGCAGAGATAAGAGAGAGAGAAATGTGTACACCATTCTTTTTTTGTCAGAATTTTTTGTTATTGATTTTCACAAAGCATAGAAAAACATGTACAGCGGTTGTAAAAAAAAAAATCAAACAAAAAACATGGTCTCACTTTGAGCCGGCCCAAACCCCCTAACCTAATAAAAACTAATATGAGGAACAGTATAATGTCTCATACATAACATAGTGCAAGTGAACCTATTATATAACTACATATCAAGCTAAAAGAACATTGACCAACAGGTCCATATCTTAAAAAAATGTGTTGTTAGTACCTATATTGTCATAGACACTTGTACAAAGGAAAGTCTGTGTTTATGAATGCTCTAAATGTTACCACCATTGGTGCCCTGGGGGGTTTCCACTTAAAGCACACCTGAAGATCAGATGCTCTGAAGTCTGACTGGATTAGCTGCATGCTTGTTTCAGGTGTGTGATTCAGACACTACTGCTGCCAAAGAGATTAGCAGTACTGCCAGGCAACTGGTATTGCTTAACCTCCTGCCGACCACGTCACGCCGATGGGAGTGGCCGCGGCGGCAGCCCCAGGACAGTCCTGGGGCTCTTTTTTGCAGTAGATCGCGTGCAGGCTGCGTGCGCATCTCCTGCTCAGTGGGCGGAGCGGAGCGGAGCCTTTAGTCTCTTCAGCAGAGCCTTCAGACTGTTAGACGGCGTGATCGCCGTCTAATTACTGGTACAGCGCTGCGATCAGCAGCAGCGCTGTACTGGGGACAGCCGTCTGACATGGCTGTCCCCTTCATATGCTGGGCAGTGATCGGCTGTCATAGACTGAAGCCTATGACAGCTGATCACACTGATTGGCTGGCGGGGGGAGGGAGGGAGGGAGGGAGCAGGGCTACAAGAAAAAAAATAGTCATTTTTATTTTAAAAAAGTAACATAAATATTGATTTTAAAAAAAATAAACACAGGGGAGGCAATCAGACCCCACCAACAGACAGCTCTGTTGGTGGGGAGAAAAGAGGGGGGGAATCACTTGTGTACTGTGTTGTGTGGCCCTGCAGCTTGGCCTTAAAGCTGCAGTGGCCAATTTAATAAAAAAGTGCCTGGTCTTTAGGGGGGTTTAACACTGCGGTCCTCAAGTGGTTAAAAGAAAATAAATATGGCAGCCTACATATGCCTCTCAATATAGGTGTACTTTAAGAGCCTCTAGGGATGGTAATGCTCATGATCAATGGTGTAATGATCAGTTTGATCAGCAGATAGATACTTAAAATAACAATTGTATCTCTGATAACTGTCATACCCTGTAAAACTGCAGCTGTTGCAGTGACAGAGACAGAATTTCACAGCTCCCAAATAATTTTTATCAAGCTTTCCAATATAAATTGTATCCTATGTAGTGAATCGCTTTTTTTAATACATGACTACATACATACATACATGAGTCTAAAGGTGTTTCTAAATATCGGTGATATGATTTAAGCCAGTTTTAGGGGAAACCTTCATGTTTACAGTATCAATATGATTTACTGTTGATTATTTCATACAGCCCTCTTTTATTATCTATAGCTATAGCTATAGCCTAGTGACACTTTCTGTTGCTATGAAAGAGGGAGAAAGGATGACAGCACAGTGCAGGATGGAGTGGTTTCCAGTGGATGGGGTAAGGAGGGAAACAATGCATGTGCCTGAGATAATGTGGAACTCAGGGCAGCTGTTCACATAAAAGATTAATGGCAGAGACAGCCCAGACTGGCTTCCTCAGCCAAGTTAGTCTAATGAGTATGAGGCTTTAACTATTTGGCGACCACTCCATGCCAATTGGCGTGGACGCGGCGGCAGTCCCAGCACTGCTTAACGCCAATTTGGGTGAAGTCCTGGGGCGGGGTTTTGCAGGAGATTGCGCTCCGATGTGTGCGCATCTCTGCTTGAATGACGGAGCTCTGCTCCTTTATCAGTCTCCCAGCGGCGATCACTGCTAAGAGATTGTTAAACTGAAATCGCTGTCTATTTACAATGTACAGCGCTGCGATCTAAGGCAGTGCTGTACTGGGGACAGCCGTTTCACTCAGCTGTCCCCTGGGGACACTCCCTGGGGGGAGGCACAGAAGCGATCGGCTGTCATAGGCTGATGCCTATGACAACCGACTGCCGTGATTGGCTGGTGGGGGAAGAGAGGGCTGGGAATTTAATAAAAAATTGTGAAATGTACTATTAAAAAACTCAAATAAATAAAAAAAAAATAAACTAACAGGGCAGCAGGGATCAGAGCCCACCAATAGAAAGCTCTGTTGGTTGGCAGAAAAGGAGGGGGGAATCACTTGTGTGCTGAGTTGTACCATCCTGCAGCGAGCCCTTAAAGCTGTAGTGGCCTAATTTGTAAAAAATAGCCAGGCCACTGGGGGAGGGGGGAGGGGGTAAAGCCTGTGGTCCTTAAGTGGTTAATTATTTTGGACAATCACATTTGTTTACTTTGACATAAGCTGATATGAGGTCCAGCTACTTTCTTGCTTCCCAAATAAGCTCACATGTGGATAAACACTTAGTTGCTATCAGTGTGGATGTTTATGTAAGAAACTTTCAAATACTTTTTCGTGTGATATTTTCCTTTTTGAACTTTTTGTGGAAAAGGGTAAGGGGTACTTCAGTCCTCATATACTCATTTTCCCTGTGGGGCAGGCATCTCGGGTTCCATTATTAAGTGGGATACCCTGATGCCCCCATGAACCCCCCCGGGCCTAGACTCCCACTTCCTCTTGGCCATTGGAGAGGGGCAAGAGCACCTTATCCATAGGTCAGGCAAGGGCTCTAGGGAGAAGGGGAGACTTTGCCATCCCTCTCCTGCAGAGCCATACCATATATTGGACCATGTGGGCTAGTAAGGTTCATGGTGCGGAGCTATACTGGCATGCATAGGTGACAAGGGGTTAAAGAGATTTGCGAGGTGGATTTTCATATCATTTTTTTTCATTTGAAAGGAAATAAGGATTGCATTTTGCTTGCTCATCTCCTTATGTTTTCATATAGGGTAATCATTTCATTTCCATAAGGGTACGTTCATGAATATTAACTATAAGGACTAGATAAAATGGGGATAATTTCCAACATCTCTAAATGTTGCAGATAACTACCCATATGTTTGATGGTGTTCAGACCCACAATGCAAATATGTAAAAATAAGGTAAGGGGAAAGAGAAGGTTGGGACAGGGTAAGAAAAAGTGCAATGGTCCGAACGCATCGTGCAAACACATTTATTTGGTGCAATCGTTACATACATGTACGTATGAAACAAGATACTTTATATAAACCTTGATAGATCTTTCAAAATGCTTAAAAACAATGGACTGGCCCACACATGGCCATTCACACACCAAACAATAACTTGGGTCTGCCAGCTAGAGTTCAACATCTATGGAAACCTGGCCCACTGTGTACAACAGGACATGCACTGTGGTAAGCCTATCCTTAGGATGTATGCTTCACCTTAACTACAACATTTAAAATTAATATGTATTTATTACTGAGTGGGTGCTACTAGAAACACATGAGCATTAATACGAATTGCGGACTTAAACAGCAATAATTTCAGATGCAGGGAAGTGGCTCTAATCGTTTTCAGAAATTCACTGAGCTCTTTTATCACTCACTTAATTCAGGTATACATAATCATCAAATGAGATACTCAAGTACATTTCACCGTGGTCAAATCTGCCATAGTGTATTTCTACCATTAGTCTCTGCTGAAACAATTGTGCTTTTCTATGCATCTCATACATTCCATTTCATATTTAAAAGTGGAGGAGAGATGGAGATTATTACAAGGCAAATAATATATCTTATGGAATGTATAAGCCAAAAGACCATCTTCAGAACCTTCAAGGACACATGTAAATTAAGCCATTGTGACAGATGCTTCTGGCCATGTATTGATGCACTTAATAATGTAATTGTGCTCTTACAACCAAAGCTATTGGAGCAGTTCGAAAAGTGAATTCATTTGTAACAAAAATTATAAGAAATGTTTTTAATACATTTCTATTTTGAAAAACATTGTGCATAACAATGAATTAGTAAAACGGACTGCATGTAATCAGTGCATTAGTTGAGTAGCATGCATGCATACATAGAACAACGCACTCTTGCTAAGAATTAAAATTAACCAGTCAGTGATTAATGTTTGTTTTATTGTTTGGTAGAGGTTACAATTCTCTATAGAATGCAATGGTATCACTTTATGGTACTGGCTTTAAGTGGTAAATGTGATTAGCGAAAATCCCACAAATTAATCTCTAAGCCTATTTAAAACATAGCTAAGAGCCTGAAGATATTTTTACAGAGTAGAAGGTGGTTGTAGAAAACTCTAAGATAATACTTGTGGGCCAAAGCTTAACCTCCCTGGTGGTATGATTATTTCCAGATTCTGGGGTCTTTTCTGAACATTTCAAACCCTAACATCAGGAAACAATCATGCTGCCAGGAAGCCAGCAGCAGCTCCTGCTCTCTCTCACCTCCCTGGGCTTCAGTGCTGCAATTTTACCTCCATCCACTTGGTGGCGCTGTAACACTTTGGTGAGATCAATGACGGTGATCTCACCAGAGTGACTCAGAGCCTCCGAGGACAGGAAATAGAAGGGCTACCGACGTCTGGATCACCCGGGAGGTATGTAACAGCTCCCAGCTGCCTCCATTCACTTCCATTAAGCCTCCAGCGGCTAGCCCGAGCTCAGCTCAAGATTACCGCCAGGGAGGTTAAAAAGCAGGTCTAAACACACTAAGGCATGTCGTCGCTGATGCATCTGGGGGTCTCCTTTAATAAGGAAACCCTCAGAACTTCCCATTGGGTCACCGCAGATAATCACTGCAGGCAATTTACATACCGTCGCTGAACACCTACCGCCTCTCGACGCAAGTCCCGTCGTGTAATTACAGTGTATGTGTCACTGTAATTACTATGAATCGGAGCCCCGACAAAGCATCTTTGAAGCTCCCATTGCAATTCCCCATTGGTCCACTGTCTGAGCCAATGAAAATGGTCCAGACAGTGGACCAATGGGAAGCCCTAGCGGGAGCTTCAAACATACTTTTCCAGGGCTTTGATTCACAGTAATTACAGTGACACATACACTGACATTGCAAGAGGCGGCGGGTGTTCAGCAGAGGTTTGTAAATTGCCAGGGGTGACAGTTCAACAATGTGGGGGGCTTTGGTTATCTGCGGCGACCCAACAGGGAGTTCTGGGGGTCTCATTATTAAAGGAGACCCCCAGATGCAGCAACGGAAGATGGCGGTGGATGTTCGGCGGGTGCGCTCATGTGTGGGGAGTGAGGCCATGGTGCTGAAGGACAGCACCACAGAGTAAAACCTCACCCCCCATCACCCGGAAAAAGGGAGCATCGCTCAGGCTTTCACCTGAGTAATGCTCCATAATGCTGGGCATTGACAGGGAATTTCTTCCCTATCAATTGAGCCGCTGACGGCTCGATTGATAAGATCCAACAGGTCCGATGACCTGCTGGATAGATTCCCCACTCGATCCCCGCGGGCGGACAATAGCAGGGAATCAAGCGGCTTATAAGGGATGACCGCGGGGACGAGCGGGAATCGATCCGCGCACACGCGCGGATGAGCGGTGACGCGCCAGCATCTAGCTGCTGGCTCAATCCAGCGCATAAAACTCACCGTCTATGCCCAGCATAAGGATTGGCCGTCACGCAAAGAAAACTAGAAATCAGTATTTTTCTCAATGCACAATTCTTTCAGTCTTGTAAAACTTCCATAAGCGATTTACTGTACTCACCCACTTGATGGCCATCAAAACCCAGGACTAACTGTAATCCTATGTAAAGATTTTTTTATAATTTATAATTAATAATTCATCATACAACAATCAGCTGTGAGAATCAAAGGTCTATTTTAGTTTCATAAATGTCCTGAGTTTGGTCCCCTGAAGGTGTAACTGCAGCGGGGTGAATGACTGGATACAATATTGGTATGAAGAGGTGCCTTTACCTTCCCTGATGTGCCCAGACATAGCCCCATAGCTAGAATGATACACAAGCACTCCAGAATGTTGGAATTCATTCCCATGTAGTGTTGGTGGAATGGGGAGAGGAGGCAATACATCCTGCAATGATCCCCTCTGGGCTGCTACCATAAAAACATTTCCGACCAACAATTTACATTCATTTTGGAAAACTGGGCTGAAGTTGTTAAAAACTACTTCCTAATAGATGAAAAGGATGTGGAATCCTCACTTTAAAATATATTCTCATAAACATTATTTTCACACAATCTTAATTCACCTCTCTGTCTGAAATAACTACATGCTGATAGCATGCCAATTACCAATGCCTCTCAAAGGGGTTCTTCCGAAAATGAGGAAAAAAATAAAAAGTGGTTTATGCATAAACTATTAAACATCCTTCTAAAATAGTGTAAAAAGTTTTTTTTTTAAATGAATGATTTCATCAATATAACATGTATTGTAAATAGTGACGTATGAAGAACTGGGAGGCTAATCCATTTGTTAGGGGTGTTTTTTTTAACTTTCTTTTACAACCATAACTGCTGCCTACATAGTTTTCAGTGGTATAACCCACTTCTAGCAGGAATCGCCATAATAACCCTAGTAGCTGAGCTCTGCTGAGGTGCTGAATATGTGTTTACATTGTTGCTAGGCAACCGGACGCTGTGCAGAGACTCGTTTTGTGAAAAGAGTCATAAGCTTCAGGGAGAATCAGTCCCATCTACACCATATGATTCTTTGTCAGATTCGATTCAATTTTATTCGATTCATTGATATAATTTGATTCAATCTGACATGTCCAATTCATGATTCGATTCAATTTGATTCAAATTGAATCGAATCATGAATCGGACATGTCAGATTGAATCAAATCATATCAATGAATCACATCAAAATGAATCGAATCTGACAAAGAATCATATGGTGTAGATGGGACTGATTCTCCCTGCAGCTTATGACTCTTTTTACAAAACAAGTCTCTGCACCAGGGTCTGGTTGCCTAGCAACAATGCAAACACATATTCAGCAGCTCAGCGGAGCTCAGCTATTAGGGTTATAACTGCGATTCCTGCTAGAAGTGGGTTATACCACTGAAAACGATGTAGGCAGCAGTTATGGTTGTGAAAAGAAAGTAAAAAAAAAACATCCCTAACAAATGGATTAGCCTCCCAGCCGTCATCCGTCACTATTTACAATACATGTTATATTGAAAAAACCATTCATTTTTTTTAAAAAACTTTTTATACTATTTTACTAGGATGTTTAATAGTTTATGCATAAACCACTTTTTATTTGTTTCCTCATTCATGAAAGAACACCTTTAAGCACAATGTTCAGGGGTATTCAGTTCTGCTTCCCCATTTAAACCATGTTTTCATGTGCTGCCTGTCTCATGCCATGTGTTTATCTCAAAATATATCCTGCTTTCATCCCTTCCTTATGACTCTACTAAAATGTGAGTGCACGCTAAAACTATTGAGTACTGACTGAGCCAGGCACCTGCTAGGGATAAGCTTGCCCAAGGTTGGATCTCTGTTCTTTCTGGGCTCTCTGGTGGTGAGACCAGTGAATACCAGACTGCCCAATCTAGAAGAGCCCTCACCAATGGTGCCTGTACTGTAACACTAACTGACAGCAAAGACATGGATACTGCCAGATCCACCTCACCTTCTGAGGAACTATGGCAGCTTGCCTTTGACTATAAGGGCTTGATTCACAAAGCGGCGCAAACTGTTTAGCACGGGTGTGCTAAACAGTTAGCACGTGAAGTGCTTCTCGCGGACTTTTGCGCGCGCAAAGCGCCGCGATTTGCGCGATCGCGTACTTTGCGCGCGCCAAAGTCCACGATCGCACGAAACGCGTCACTTTGCACGCGCAAAAGTCCGCGAAAAGCACTTCACGTGCTAACTGTTTAGCACACCCGTGCTGAACAGTTTGCACAGCTTTGTGAATCAAGCCCTAAATGTGTTCATTTCCTAGCATCTTGTTCTATCAGATCCAGCATGAAAATTAAAGTCTATGGTTCTTAAAGAACAAGAGACACTCATGCTAATCTAGAAAAACACATATATAAGTAGATAAATACTAGTTCTACTTACATGTATAGCACTGTCCACAGATGTATAGCACTGTCCACATTATGATTCCTGTGAATTTTATAAAGGAAAAGCCGAGAATCCTATTCTAGACAGTTTCCATCTTGGTTACCTTTGAATGAAGCTAATGCTGACATAATTTCCACCCTCACTCTTTTTTCTCCTCTTGCTAATTGTGGATTCGTTACCTGCCCTCCTCCCAGAGTCTTCAGACACTCCCACTGAGGTCTATACCAGGAAGTGCACTGTCTTTTGTCATTAGAAGAAGAGGGAAATAAAGGGAAGAGGAGGAATATATTATAGATAAAAAGATCCCCCAGCATGCAACTGTTTTGCCAGCCAATGGCAATGGCAATTAAAGGACCAGGGCACCTAAGGTACAGTATGTGATAACTCCAAATCATAACGGCAGAAAAAGTTTTGAAAGTTTTGAATGCAGGATTAGCATCTTTATCACTTAATACACTCAGACAAGTTGCTGTTGAAATTTTATTTTTATGGTGACAATCCTGCTTTAATGAATATGCTGCTCCTATCTCCATCTCTTTACATGTGGCCTTATCACTGTCCTTGCACAATCTGAAGGGATTTGTGGAAGATTGAGACATTTTTGACTTATGATTCTGCTCCCTAGACTCCTCCCTGGCCTCAACACTGTTACAAAAAAACTTTGGAGGAAGAGTAAAGCACACGTTTACCCCAAATAATATAAACACAAACTATTTAAATCAATAAAATATCATAATTGTTATTAATTGTATCAAAAGTGGAATAAAAAGGAATTGTATCCTAAGAAACTGGCGGTGGTTGATCAGACCACCCAACGCTCACACGCCACACTCCGTCCACACAGCAGACCCTCAACTCTTACCATGTATATATATTTCTTTCTAGTGGATACCACGGCTGTAAATTTACCAATGAATGTATTGACCAATATGGTCCTGATAGTTCAGTTCTGGCCTCAAAACTGCATTTAAACTCCTCCCCAATATAGCTATTTCTTGCTGGTCATCAGTTTAGCAACCTGGTCATCAATTAACTCCACACCTATTCTCTTCATGAATTTTGAACCTGTGTCCTTCCATCTAAAGGAGTATGTAGAATACAATTCTTCCCCGGGCATTCCATTACCCCTAATGACCAGTAGGCTACTTTGCTGCTGATGGATACCAGATCATGGCCCCATGATCAGGGAGAATAAAAGGTTCACAGAAGAAAGATGACAATGACATCAGTCTAGCTGGAGTTCCTAGTAAGTGACAAAACAATAGTCAAACTACAGGCTTTAGGTCAAGGCAGACATCAGACAATGCAAAAGTTGGTAAACAGTCACAAGGTTAGGACTAGTGGCAGACATAACTGAAATCAGGTAACAGGGTGAAGGTTGGGGCTAGTGCCAGAGCAGGTAGAAGGCAAGGTCAAGGTCAAGGATAGCGAGGGTCAGCAGCAAGTTATCAGAAGCAATTTCTGGCAAGTGTAGACTTGATCAAAACGAATAGGAAGTATCCCCTCTTAGTCAATCAGGCATATACATTGCAGGACCATTTGTGCTTGCACAAACATCATTAAGTACATTAAACTGCCTGTACCACTACCCAGTGCCCACATGCCAGTACCCAAGAAAGCAGCTGCTCACTTGCTTAGTTTGACCTCTAGCATCACCCAGGTGTGAATGTTTAATTTCTCTCTGTTTATAGTGATGGATCCCAGCACCTTTGGCATGATACTCACTTGAAGTATACTAGATAACTGCCCACTAAGGGTAGCAGCCCATTGTCCCTTACGGAATGCTCTGGTGAATACCAGTGGCTACTTGGACTCTGCACCTGGGGGAATCTATACCATTGTCAGTCATCAGGATTTCTCCTAACCCTAATTGCTGCAAGCAAAAGTGCTTTATACTTAGGTACAATACTCCAGTTTCAATAAGAGTAAAATATGTGGGAAAATCCACAGGATGAAATATTTCTTGAAAACCGTTATTCCCAACTCAAAAAATATTTGTCATAGGACACACAGTATTTTGCACCTGATTTGCCATATCGCTGAAGTGAACATTTTTGTTAGCCATTAATGATAAAGGTGCTGAAGTATCCTATATAATAAAATCCCTGTCCTGTGTCCCTATGACTGTGTGTCTGTTGTGCTTGGTGTGCATGCGCAGAAGGGCTTCAAGCAGCAGTCGCTATGGTCCAGGGGTGTGCACAGATGAGCACACACAAGTCACGGACACACACGCGGGGTCATGGACACGTACGTGGCAGCCATGCATGGCGCACTCCAGCCCATTATTAAACAAGCTTTGTGGCTGGTAACTGATAAGAACACAAGTATGCATGTTACTTTACACTAAACATCAATATACTAAAATAAATAAAACAACATTTTTATCATTTAAACTAAGTTATAAAAATACCACCAAGAGCAGTTATGTAACTGCAGTATTATGTTTCTGTATTGGGTTAGTTCCTAATTGATTTTAGGCACAGCATTTTCAGTCTTTTCTTATTCTCAGCTGTAAGACATAAACAGCCACTTGAGGATGGAAGTGAGAAAAGGTCTTTAGGGTGATAATGTTTCAAGTGAAGTCAGCATGTCTCGGCTATTCTGAGGTTTATATTTTTTGTCTTTCACAAACAACGGTACAGCTCCATACTTAACACACTTATACTGGCTAGAGTTTTTCCCAGGAATAAATTCCTTGGTTTTTGTTTTGCTTTTATAATATAGTAATAGGATGTTAATCATAGTTTCTGTACAATCTTTTCTTTTTCTTTTTTACCTTCTACTTATTACAGAATAGTGTCTTCTGTAGCCACCGCTAATTTATTGTCAGTTATATATCTTTATCTTACATAAAATATTGTATTACAATCATTGACTTTTTTTAAATGAATCAAGGTACCATAACAGAAATATATGTAAATTACACCAGGGCTAGAAACACCAGAATCATTGTGCATAGACAAAAAGAGACTATAAATAGCTTTTTTTTCTAAGGAAGAGGCACGTAAGACAGCAGGGTGCACAAGACAAAATTCATATTTATTTTGTCAATTTTTTTCCCTAAATTGATTGTATTTAGTTTTTTTCAGAATGAAGCTGACATTAACCCTGAGACTGCACATCAACTAAGTATTTTTCTCTCTCACAGAAAGCAATGGACAAGGGGCTCCTCCCCACCTTTGGTGCCCAGGAGTAGGTGGGGGTCTAGGCTCTAGGGGATTCATGGTGGTTTCTGGTAGACCCCATGAACCCCATGAAGGGACATGAGTACAGGTGTACTGAAGTACCCCTTACCCATTTACAGAAAGAGTTAAAAGTAAAAAAAAATGCAACCCCGGAAAAACTATTTTGATATTTTTAACTAACCCAAAATACTTAATTTAACCACTTAATGACAAGCTGACTTATAAAAACATCCTGCTAGAGCCTGTTGTAAGAAACTATAGGTTGGTTGCTATTGGCAAAAACACTACACCTTTGTTCCGGCACCAGCAACTCCTTAGAGTTGCAACTCACAGGAAGTGTGAGAACTCGACTTTCATCACAGCAACAGCATAGGAGATAGAACTTCTTAGGCGTCCTCAAAGTTTAGGAGCTTATTCAGTCAACAGATATACAGTACACAGGGGCGTAGGAATAGGCCCTGCAGCCCCTGCACCGGCTCGCTGCCCACCACAGCCCCACAGACACTTACGAGCTGGAGGGGAGCGCAGAGGGGAGAGCCCCGAGGTGAGGGAGAGGGGGGAACTACCCCTCTCCCCGCCGACTGTGGGCAAGGCTTTCCCCTCATGCTGCCACCCCTCCAGCACCCACAAAACGGCCGCGAGCGGGCCCCGGGGGGGGGGGGGCCCGCTCAGAAAATCTGCAGGGGGGCCCGGTGGGGCCTAGTTACGCCCCTGACAGTACATGTGGTTACATCTTAGCGAAGCAGATGGTTCTGTAGTAAGTCCTTTGTGTTATAGCTCTTGGCTACATTCCGGGTGAATGATAACCAGTCTTTATCTTCTGTCTATCTATACTAAGTTACATCTAGACTACGTATATACAGCATACAGTTAGGTAAGATGACAAGACATATATAAAAGTAAAGGGTTGAAGCCAGCCGTCGCAGGAAACAGAAGAGTGACTCTCTGCAGCCGGTCACCTGCTTTAATACTGGTCACTAAAGAGTTAAATGTGACATCATCTGAGCCATACCCCCAAGCCTACAATTGGCTCAGACCCTCGTGGTATCATGACATGCACGGTTGTTACTGCGCATGGTCTGGAAAGTCCCATGTTCCAGGCACCGGTCATCTTGTTCTGAAACATGCAGTGGTGTGAAAAACTTTTTGCCCCCTTCCTGATTTCTTATTCTTTTGCATGTTTGTCACACTTAAATGTTTCTGCTCATCAAAAACCGTTAACTATTAGTCAAAGATAACATAATTGAACACAAAATGCAGTTTTAAATGATGGTTTTTATTATTTAGTGAGAAAAAAAAACTCCAAATCTACATGGCCCTGTGTGAAAAAGAAATTGCCCCCCCCCCCCTTGTTAAAAAAAATAACTTAACTGTGGTTTATCACACCTGAGTTCAATTTCTGTAGTCACTCCCAGGCCTGATTACTGACACACTGTTTTAATCAAGAAATCACTTAAATAGGAGCTATCTGACACAGAGAAGTAGACCAAAAGCACCTCAAAAGCTAGACATCATGCCAAGATCCAAAGAAATTCAGGAACAAATGAGAACAAACGTACTGTAATTGAGATCTATCAGTCTGGTAAAGGTTATAAAGCCATTTCTAAAGCTTTGGGACTCCAGCGAACCACGGTGAGAGCCATTATCCACAAATGGCAAAAACATGGAACAGTGATGAACCTTCCGAGGAGTGGCCGGCTGACCAATATTACCCCAAGAGCGCAGAGAAAACTCATCCGAGAGGCCACAAAAGACCCCAGGACAACATCTAAAGAACTGCAGGCCTCACTTGCCTCAATTAAGGTCAGTGTTCACGACTCCACCATAAGAAAGAGACTGGGCAAAAACGGCCTGCATGGCAGATATCCAAGGTGCAAACCACTTTTAAGCAAAAAGAACATCAAGGCTCGTCTCAATTTTGCTAAAAAACATCTCAATGATTGCCAAGACTTTTGGGAAAATACCTTATGGACCGACGAGACAAAAAGTTGACGTTTTTGGAAGGTGTGTGTCCCGTTACATCTGGCGTAGAAGTAACACAGCATTTCAGCAAAAGAACATCATACCAACAGTAAAATATGGTGGTGGTAGTGTGATGGTCTGGGGTTGTTTTGCTGCTTCAGGACCTGGAAGGCTTGCTGTGATAGATGAAACCATGAATTCTACTGTATACCAAAAAATCCTGAAGGAGAATGTCTGGCCATCTGTTTGTCAACTCAAGTTGAAGCGATCTTGGGTGCTGCAGCAGGACAATGACCCAAAACACACCAGCAAATTCACCTCTGAATGGCTGAAGAAAAACAAAATGAAGACTTTGGAGTGGCCTAGTCAAAGTCCTGACCTGAATCCTATTGAGATGTTGTGGCATGACCTTAAAAAGGCGGTTCATGCTAGAAAACCCTCAAATAAAGCTGAATTACTACAATTCTGCAAAGATGAGTGAGCCAAAATTCCTCCAGAGCGCTGTAAAAGACTCGTTGCAAGTTATCACAAACGCTTGATTGCAATTATTGCTGCTAAGGGTGGCCCAACCAGTTATTAGGTTCAGGGGGCAATTTCTTTTTCACACAGCTCCATGTAGGTTTTGAGTTTTTTTTCTCACTAAATAATAAAAACCATCATTTAAAACTGCATTTTGTGTTCAATTATGTTATCTTTGATTAATAGTTAACGGTTTTTGATGAGCAGAAACATTTAAGTGTGACAAACATGCAAAAGAATAAGAAATCAGGAAGGGGGCAAAAAGTTTTTCACACCACTGTAACTGATGTTTACAGAACAAGACAGCCTATCTGTCTGTACAGCGGGTAGATAAACTCTTTAACCTTGGCTGGTTCTGTGTAAGGTACAAACACCCATGTTCCATTGTTTCTAGAAATGCTGTTTGAAGGGAGACTTTGCACATCAAGTCTTTTAACTAAACTCAGTTCAGGTAACTGAGGCCTACAACTTCAATCATATAATACTTAAATTATAACAATCCCCCCTAAAAAGGCTTGATCCGCAGATCCCTGCTTCTGATTCAAACAGCACCCGTTTCCTTTTCTTCATGTTTCACTTTTCGATGCTCGTGCTCACACACTTTCTCTGCTCTAGGTGGTTATCCCTGGGAGAGAGGGCAAGACCTCTTGGCCTTCCTGTAACCAGGCTATCTGGGGATGCCCTACTTCTAGGTCCCTATATACCACATTCTCAGCATTTGCTTCACATACGTACATCGCACATACATCACTTACAAACTTGCATGATCACAGAAAAGTGAAACGTGTTTGTCTGTTAAGCAACGGAGCAGTGCCAGGTGTCTTCTAAAAGAACGCCTTTATACAATCAGCTGCATCATAGGTACTGCTGAAAACTATACCCATAATGGCTCCAGGACGTTTTTATAAGTCGGACAGTGCTGCTGCTGCCGCTGTGTGTGTGCACTCCCATGCACGTGCGCGCATTACCATGCCCGTGCACGTGAAAATAGTGGGGGGAAAAACACCAAAGAAAAAATACACCTTTACTTCCAGATACTATATTGTCACCATACTTTGTACTAGGGACATAATTAAAATGTTGTGATAACCAGGACAAATAGGTAGATAAAATGTGTGGGTTTTCTGTACAGTAGCAGTGTTTATATTAAAACTATAGGGGATGAAATTGGAGTAATAGCGTATTTTTTCAATTTTTCCTTGTTTTTCCCTTTGAAATGCATAGAAAATAAAGTAATTACTGAAAACAAATATCAACCCCAAAAAGTCCAATTGGTGGTGAAAAAAACAAGAAATAGATCAATTTATTGTGATTAGTAGTGATTGAGCTATTGGCAAATGAAAGGGATGAGCACTGAAAGGTGAAAATCACTTTTGTCCATTAGGGTAAAAACGCCTTTGGGGTGAAGTGGTTAATTAAGGTTTCCATGCTAATACCCTTGGGAATGATCCCACATCAACCAAAGGGTTCCCATTGGTCTGTTAAGGGACCAATAGGGAGCCAATTCACTCAGGATGATGAAAAAAGCCAAACAAATTCATTTTTGCACTGCCGCACAAGCTAATAGTCACCCAGCAGTGCAGTGCTAACCGAGTTATGCCATTTCAAAATCACATAATATTACCCATAGCAAAGCGCTTAACACTGGCAATTTAGAAATGTATATATATACATAAGGAAAAGACGGCACCTTCTTTGTATGATTATTGAAGAAAAAAGAGGTAATCACTTAATTAGGGCCATGTCCACAATGATTTAAAGAATTTTGTTACGGAGAAAGCAAGTGTTGCAAGGAATGACCACAGTTTGCAGAAACACTGACACTGAAACCAAGGTGCAAGGTGCAAAGGTGTTTATTGTAAACAATATGGTGCATGCAAATATGAATGCAAATAAGATGCAACCACATGCACAGCAAGCTATGTACAAAGAACCAGGGAAATGCAGTGACAAATATATACAATGATGCAAATATGATGCAAACATATACGACCCACATCCACCGCAACTATATACTGGTGATGCAACCACCATAATGCAACTCATCAAAGAAATCTACCTGGGCATTTTTCCCCTGACGCTGTGTTGTTCTCCTTTTGCTATTTTGGCACAAATTTGTTTTTTTACATTTTGAATTTGAGATTTGAAGCCTAGTGTGTGCAGCTGGGAGGGGTAATCAGGACACAGGACAGTTGTAACTGCATCTCATGCTCCGTCACCTCCTTTCAACCAAATAGATGGCTGCCCCCATGAAATCCCAAACATGTGCCTGTTCTTTTAAAACAGGGTGGGTAAGAGATGATATTACCTATCTATTTTAATTAACATAACTAATGTAACTTAATGACAGTATGTTTGTTTCGGCTGAAGTTCCCCTTTAACCACTTTACCCCCGCGCGTACGGATTTCTCCGCCCCTTTTTCCATCCTTTCACCCCCAGGGACGGAGAAATCCGTACTCTGCGCACTCCCGCCGCTGTCCGCGCTCCCGCTCGTAAACACGCCGCCCGCCGCTAGTAAACACGCCGCCGCCCGCTCGCCCGGAGATCAATGAACGGGAAAATCCATTCCCGTTTGTTGATCTCAGCCCCGCAATGATCTGCTGCCACTCGGCTGAGCAGCCCGATCATTGTGAAAAAATAACAAAGTCCCAGCCTCTTTCTACTTCCTGCAAGAGTCCAGAAGGACGCTTGCAGGTCGTATGAAACAAATTGGTAATGGTGCCATCTTGTGGCCAAATAGTAAAACTACATCCTAACCATTTTTTACACACAAATAAACTTGTTTTACACAAAAAATTAACTCCTTACCTCCCACACTCCCCAATTTTTTTTTTTTGTAATTAAAAAAAAATAAAAATAAATTACAATTTAAAAAAAATACATAAATAGTTACCTTAGGGACTGAACTTTTTAAATATTTATGTCAAGAGGGTATAACACTGTTACTTTATAAACTATGGGCTTGTAATTAGGGATGGACGCAAAACTGAAAAAATGCACCTTTATTTCCAACTAAAATATTGGCGGCAAACATTGTGATAGGGACATAATTTAAACGGTTTTATAACCGGGATAAATAGGCATATACATTTAATGGGTTTTAATTACAGTAGCATGCATTATTTAAAAACTATAAAGGCCGAAAACTGAAAAATAATAATTTTTTTCCCACATTTTTTCCTATTTTCCCATTAAAACACATTTAGAATAAAATTATTCTTGGCATAATGTCCCACCTAAAGAAAGCCTAATTGGTGGCGAAAAAAACAAGATATAGTTCATTTCATTGCGATAAGTAATGATAAAATTATAGACGAATGAATGGAAGGAGCGCTGAAAGGTGAAAATTGCTCTGGTGGTCAGGGGGTAAAACCCCTCAGTTGGGAAGTGGTTAAGATAAGCAGTCACCACTCTGTCTCTAATTACAAATAAAGGTCCCTTAAAGAACAGAAGACAAAATGATTGTGGCATTTCCATTGAAGCGATGAAGACAGTTATGAGTAAATTTCAGCTTAGTCACTAATTTAGGCTACAGAAAGGAAACAACTAGAAAAGTTGCATAGGGGGGAAATTAGTTAAAACCCAAACAGTTTTTCGCAAAAAAACATTACTAGATAAACGTTTCTGCTAGGAATGGAGCCCTTTTCTACATAACAAGTATGAAAGTGAAAAGGTTAATGTGGCATGCTTTGTGCAATCACTCTACATTGTCCTTTACCAGCTTTCATCGGCTAATGAAAAGTAAACTGCTACAGCTCAATAAACAGTACATCTCTCATCTCTCTTTTATATGAAATCCTCTATTCCTTCATTACATTCTATAGTTGCCTCTGTTGCCAAGGAGGCACATGTAACTTTTATAACTGGTGTTTCTGCATAATATGAGCATTTTTCTTCCTTTACTTGTGTATGAAAATTTTTTACATTCCTTCCATAATATATTACGTGGCTTCACAGCTAATTACATCTAGATCAGACAAATAGAACTATCTGAGAATAGATTCATATAATATTCATAAGTATTAAAAGTTACAATGACTGAGAGATAATTATTCATAACCATAATATGACCTGGGCTTTAAAATGTGTGCTGCTTAGACACAAAAGGATACGAAAATGCATAATGAACAATTAAAACATTAGAATATATTCATTTTGTGCTTTCAGAGGATTCAGGAAAACAAACTAATAAGTGTTTACTTTTTATTCGCTAATGCATAAAATATATGTCAAGTAATCCTTCATAATATATTACATATTAATTGCTACTTATAAAAAATATGCTTGCAGTCTACATAGGCAGCGAAACACGTAGGTGGAGCTACGGAGCATCTATACACCCTGATCCTGAGTTTAATATGCTAACTGCAGGTGAGAGACGCATGCTAGGTGTACATTTTACCCCTATTGCAGTGATTGGCTTAATGTTGCACTTGCTTACTGGCGTAGTGTAGGCCTCTCATATTTAGAATGCAACACTTTTACACTATGAGAGGACTCTATCTTATATCACTCATTCAGAGGTTGGAGCTTTGAAACAGAGGCGGGAGTGGAGTGCCAGAGAGGCGTTGGGGTGGCCTACACCCTAGAAGCTCTAATGGGTCCTGGCTGTCTACAACATTTGGCTAGTTTCTAACTGACAAGGGGTCTTTGTGGTATATGACACTCACATGACACACCAAGTGAACTTGATTCCAAAGCCCAAGATTCGAGCACTGTTGTCCCATATCAAGAAGTTTTATTGACTATTACACCAATAGTTGGGAAACGCTCCACCAGCAGAATTCTGCTGGTGTTTTCTTGTGGACTGTTCCTTATTATAAGCTTTATAGATATCATTTATATCGCGTGAGTGCTGGAAATAAGTGTATAGTATATGTATAATAATAATAAGCAGGAAGGTTTCAGGAAAACAAACTATGGTAATAAGTGTTTACTTTGTATTCGCTAATGCATAAAATATGTCAATTATTACATAAACCTCAAGTAATCCTTCATTATACAGGGTGGGCCATTTATATGGATACACCTTAATATGGCCATTTATATGGATACACCATTTTATGTGAATGGTGAAGTTAACAAACAAAACCACCACTACTGGTCTGATACTAACCCACTTTGAATAGATCCCTCCAAGACTGTTGGAACAAAAACATTGATGGTATGGTGCACTTTGCTAGCTGCGTGTACTGCCCGATCGCCACCGCCACCCGCTGATTAGCCGCCAAATGCCGCGCCGCCCCCCCTCCCCCCTGACCCCGTGTGCTGCCTGGCCAATCAGTGCCAGGCAGCGCTGAGGGATGGATCAGGACTCCCTTAGACGTCACGATGTCCATGACGTCTGTCGCCATGGCGACGGGGGAAGCCCTTCAGGAAATCCCGTTCTTTGAACAGGATTTCCGGATCAAAGATTGCCGGAGGCGATCGAAGCGGGCGGGGGGATGCCGCTGTACAGCGGCTATCATGTAGCGAGCCCTAGGCTCGCTACATGATTTGAAAAAAAAAATTAAAAAAACAGTGCTGCGCTGCCCCCTGGCAGATTCTAATAGACCGCCAGGAGGGTTAAAGCAGATCCGAGATGAAATGCTAACTATAACAAGTAACTTGTCTATATATCTTACCTAAAGTTTAGATAGTTTACACAGCAAATCTAGCTGCAAACAGTATATGATTATTTCTTCCTGTGATACAATGAAAGCGGGCATGTTCTGTTTGTCACATTACACACAGGCAAGCTGCTGTGCATCTCCAGCCCTCAGCCTGTGAAAATTTCACTCCCCTCTCCCCTCTGCCTCTGAAATCTCTGGCTAGTTACACCTCCTCCTCCTACCCAGACTGATCTCCCATAAACCCTTGCTACATCTGTCTCAAAGTGCCAAGGCACTGGAGAAGCTGTAGGCAAGGCTTGTTTAGTTTATAGGGAATTACAGTATTTAAACAAAAAAAAAAAGTATTTGGCTTGAGGAATGCCCTATAAACTATATGAAAGGAACACAATTATGCAATGAGTAAACTTTAAAGGGACCCTGAGCTTGGCAAAAACAAGAAAACTGGACTTACCTGGGGCTTCCTCAGCCCACAATAGCCTTCCACGGTCTCACTGGTGGCTTCAGTAATGCGGCAACTTCGAGTGAAGTCACGTGTGTGCCCCCACCCCCGCTCCATCATGCCAGTTGCCGTAAGAGTCCAGCGCATGAACGTTTCTCTAAAGACTGAACCGCGCGTGCGCACGCACGACTTCACCCGCATTACCAGAGCCACCAGTAGAACCGTGGAAGGGGCCAGGAGGATGACGGGGACCTTGCGGGCTATGGTGGGCTGGAGTAAGCCCCCGGTAAGTCCAGTTTTCTATTTTTTACCACAGCAATTTCACTCTAATCTATTCAGTTGCCACACAAAGCAGTTTTGGCATCTAAGCCAGGAAGCTATTCCTCCAACCCTCCATTAATATATTTGAATGCACTATTTTTACTGCACTATGGATTTTATTGTGAGGGTCTTACTTATGAGTGGGACAATATCTTTATGCCACTAGAACATCCTCAGATGTCACAGAGTGACCGGGATATTACTGTTTGCACATCATTTGATGCGAAGGGATAGTTCAACTTCAGATTACCAGACTATCTTATATGGACAGTGGCATTTTTAATAGATTTTTGATATATTCCTCTACTAATATTTTTCTTAGCCTCAATGAGCATTGCACATCCTAATACTTGGCAGCTTTTTGAATATATATATATTTTTTGGTAGACACACTGGTCTATGAGTGATTGCTGGTGTGTTGTGTATGGACATTTGACTTAATGATTATATATCTTTTTGAGGTTGCATGATATGTGATGCTTAAACAACTCTAAAGTTTGAGACTGTATCAATATATTTTATGAAATTTATTAAAAATAGTTTTAGAATTCAGCATTGATTAATCCCAGTGCTACCTGTCTGAATATACAACCCTCCATTAATGCCATAGCCGAGAGCTGTTGCCTAAACCATCATCACTGAAAAGATTTTCCCACTGTGGTCCAAAATTATATACATTTAGGTAGGTCTTAGAAAACTATATGCACCAAGAAAAGCTGATAGTAGAATATCGATACATTTACCTATATTCTACTGGAAAAATGACAGCAACATGTCGGTAATAAATACTGATATTTTACTACCGCTAAACCTAAGCTTATTCCCACAATGAACCCTCCCAATACTGATGCTCAACAACCTTAACCACTGCCATGGCAAACCCTAACCCTGCAATGGCTAACCTTAACCAACCATCTCCCGCCACGGCTAACCTTGGGAGTTATCAGGCGAAATTTAACAAAATAAGCGCTACTTACCCGGGGCTTCCTCCAGCACCAAGCTCCCAGCATGTCTCTCGCCGCAGCTCTGCATGCATCCTTTCGCCACAGCTCCCTCCCGGGCCCTGGCGATGACGTCAGACCGACCTCCAGGTCGGCCTGTATTGCGCCTGTGCGAGTGGCGCTGTCAATAACCGCTATGTGGACTGGAGTGGACTGCGCAGACGCAGAACTACTGCGCCTGCGCAGTCCGCTCCGGTCCACGTGGCGGTGATTGACAGCACCACTCGCGCAGGCGCAAAACAGGCCGACCTGATAACTCCTTTAATTCCTCCATGGCTAACTTTAACCACCCACTGCCCATGGCTAACCTTAACTACCCCCCCCCACACACACACACACACACATCCACAGAGCACTTTCACCCGTGGTTGAGTGTTGTAGTACATGTGCAGCCCGGCCAGCACAGGCACACTGGATCCCGACCAAGCCAACCGGAAATCGGGGCCACAAAGCAATTACAGGTACACTAGTAGGCAGAAAAGAGAATGAGGGGAGCAGCGAGCATCAGGACAGCTCAACATACAGGCCTGCTGCCCCCGTTTCTCATCTTCTTTTGGGCTCTGGTAACTTTTAACAATATTTCAATGGGTGTCTAAGGTGCCGCCCAAATTTGCTATTTCCTGGAAAATCACGTCACCTTCTGAGGTACATTGAAAAATTGGCCTGGTTGTCTGAAGTGTAAAATGGGAGATGGACACCAGTAGTAAAAGGGTTGGAGGAAGTTTATTAGCTATTTCTGTCATTATGAATACACAACTATCAAATAAATAAATTGTCCAAAACAACCATTGAAAGGGAATCTAAAGAGCCCTATTAATCCCTAGGCCAGGCTATAATAATGCAGTATATTAGGTGAAAATATGTCTCATTTACTTTATTAAATTTCAGAGACAATCAAAATTTCATCTGCCACTCGTTTTAATAACCAAGCACAAGGCCTGCAGCAGCAATAGTCATTTACTTTAGTGGCAACATTTCAAAGTGCCAAAGAGAAACAGTTGCACAAGTTAATTAACTTAATTAATGCCATCTGACATTGCAACCTTTCTGACACATTCCTGAAGACAAATACTAATTCCTGTAAACAGCAATAAATACCAGTAACCCTTACCATTTAGGCTAATAACTAACGGTAAAGAATACATCGTTTTATTTCGGAGATTAAAGCAAAACTCTTCTTATAAAAATTCATATGTTCCCAATTAAAATTTTTATTTACAAGTTTCTGGTTTCCTGGTTGACGGTCTCATGCTGTGGCTTTAATGCCTGGTGGGGGTGATTATGTCAAGTAGCTGTGCAATAATTACAGGTTAATAAAGTTGTGTTTCACAACATTCCAGTGATTTGCAGGTAAGTATAGCAATTACATGATATAGAGAAGGCATGTAGAGAACATGTAGCTCTAGTTATCATACACATAAGATTTTAGGACAGGTGTACACTTTCGGAAGGTGTACAAGACCAGGAGAAAACAGCTTATGTATTTGTCAAACTAATGTGTCTCACTTGTGTAATGTAGTCTACTACGTTGAATCAGGTGACCACAGTCCAAATATTAACCCCTAAGTGGATAAAATAGTCCATCCATATTCAAACAAGCACTACACGTAAGTGTCTCAGCACTAAACCTACACAAGACAATTGTAAAATATCACCAAAATACATTTTATATATAAAGCAATTTATCACAGAAGCATGAACGCTTCCAAAAATATTATGTAAACATGCTTCAGCTTAGAGAAACTTTATTAATAAGGTTCAGTTTTATTTACAACGACAGCTATGCAATGTATGCTATGAAGTGCACCTGTGGTCACCTGTATGTAAGCAAAACTATTAGAATTATGAAAACCAGAATCCAATAACATAAAAGAGCTATGATGGTATGAGGTATGATTATTTCATCGTTAAGAATAAGCAGGCTGGGTCTCCAATTGAATTTTGCAGTTATAGCTTAATTTATTTGTGGTAACATAGCCACAAACAGCACGACGTTTGACAAAGGCCTGCATGCCAAAACATTGTGCTGTTTGTGGCTATGTTACCACTAATCAATTAAGTTATAACCGCAAAATCCAGGTGGGACCTGCTTATTCTTCACAAATGACTTTACACCTGTGTGAGATCCGGGTGTTTGCTGGTTGACTCCCTGGTGTCCTAATGGCTGCTGGTTTGAGCTCAGGGGCCATCTTTTCTTCCTGTATGATTATTCCATCACATGTAGTAACAAACCACTTGCCAAATACTTCTGACAGAATGATCATGATGCTTAGGTGTTTTGCAACTAACATGGATGGTGATTGATCATATTCTTGTTGCAGAAGGTGGGAAGGTGGATAAGAAAAGTTGATTGTAGGGATGAATGAAATGTTCTATTTAAAATGTTTCCCATTACTTTATTAATTAATTAATACTTATTAATCTCCTCTTCTCTTTTAAGTCCATTCTTTATGCAAGAAGCACGATTATTATTACTGTGCATTTCTATGGCACTGTTTTCTTCTGCAGCACTTTTATATAGTGTGTAAACCTTTAGTCTCTTCTGAGCTCTTCTAATGGACTTGTAAATAGTCCCTCAGAGGAGACCACAATCTGATCCCTACCATACCCTACCATTTTGGAATGTGGGATGAAACCAGAGAAGCCAGAGCACCTGAAGGAAACCCATGCAAACACAGGTAGAACATATTAAATCCATATAGATAGTGTATAGGCTTAGATTTGAGTCAGGAACATCAGCGCTACAAGGTATGAGTGCACTCATACTACACCATCGTGTGCAATCCACTACACCACCAAGCTGCTTAATGTCACCATGCTGCCAAAAAGCTTTGAACCCATTGGCTCTAGAGTGGCAATATTATACTGGAGCATGCAAGCTCATGAAATAATTTGTTATTCACCTTAATTAAACACAAAAAAAATAAAACCGTGAACCACATGTTATATTACATTTAGTAAATATTCAATGCTTATCATGAATTAATCATGTTTTTTTATTTAGGAAAATGAACAAATTCGCTTGTTAGCTTCCCAGGACAGCTCCTAATCTAGGGATAATAAAAAACAAACAAACATACAAGCAAAAAAGACAAATTACATGGGCAACAGTCTGTTGCAGACTACAGAGGTCACTCTGCCTTTGGACTATACAAGTCTTGTCATGTTTACTTATATCTCTCAAGTGAATAGCAATGCGAGTGCAATTACACTGTAAAATAACTGCGTAGGAATAATGGTTTTGCTTGCAAGAGATAATAACTACTGTTAAGCAGATCAATGTGTGAACTGTAATTTGTGTCTGACTGGGCGCTTGTCGGGTAAGCATATTTCTGAAAATCCTTAAATTGCTATGGTGAATTGATCTACCATCCTCTTTTCATGCACACTTCATTAAATGTCATAGTGTACCTACATCATTGTGGTGGGGCAAGAATCTCTGAAGATAACCTGTCTGCCCCTGTGTTTAAAGATTCACCACTAAATGGAGGATTCCCATATGATGACAAGAGGAGAGTAAAGGGGATGAGGAGACTTTGCTCTATCTCAGCCTAAGATAAGAGCTATACAAGACAATACAAATAACATTTATATTGCACTTTTCTCCTGGCAGACTCAAAGCACCAGAGCTTCGCCCACTAGGGCAGTAGGCAGTAGCAGTGTTAGAGAGGTTTGCCCAATGACTCCTTACTGAATAGGTGCAAAAGTATGGTCTTGATGTACTAAAGTGTCCTTCTTACATTCTAAGAGGAAAGTTACAAATAATAGGGGTAAACAGGAGTTGCCCAAGGTGACACCTGAAGCAGAAGGCACCACAGAGCTACAGTGGGTTGCAAAAGTATTTGGCCCCCTTGAAGTTTTCCACATTTTGTCACATTACTGCCACAAACATGAATCAATTTTATTGGAATTCCACATGAAAGACCAACACAAAGTGGTGTACACATGAGAAGTGGAACGAAAATCATACATGATTCCAAACATTTTTTACAAATAAATAATTGCAAAGTGGGGTGTGCATAATTATTCGTCCCCCTTTGATCTGAGTGCAGTCAGTTGCCTATAGACATTGCCTGATGAGTGCTAAGGACTAAATAGATTGCACCTGTGTGTAATCTAATGTCAGTACAAATACAGCTGCTCTGTGAGGGCCTCAGAGGTTCTCTAAGAGAATATTGGGAGCAACAACACCGTGAAGTCCAAAGAACACACCAGAAAGGTCAGGGATAAAGTTATTGAGAAATTTAAAGCAGGCTTAGGCTACAAAAAGATTTCCAAAGCCTTGAACATCCCACGGAGCACTGTTCAAGTGATCATTCAGAAATGGAAGGAGTATGGCACTGTAAACCTACCAAGACAAGGCCCTCCACCTAAACTCACAGGCTGAATAAGGAGAGTGCTGATCAGACAATTCTTCTCAATTTCAGGAATATATTCCACCCTTTTAAGACCCAGGCTATACCAAAATACTACAATGTGTTTTTTTTAAGTGGCTAGCTACACACTCCTCATTAATTATAGGAATAGTCATGTGGGTTCAGTGAGTTTAGGCTGGTGGGTTGTACCCAGCCTAGTAATAATTTGTGTATACATTTTAGACTTATTTTGAGAAACAATATAATTTATGTATATTACTAATCAATTTTTATTTGGTACTCACAAAACTAATATACTGTATATACTCAAGTAAAATCCAAACTTGTGGGACCAAAAAAGTGCCCCAAAAGTGGGTCTTGGCTTATACTTGAGTCACTAATGCTGGGCCCTACCATATGCATCCATTATGTCTGTGTTACCCCAAATGTGTTGCCTGTTATGTGCACCCCCCCCTGCACATTACAGGCAGCACACATTGGCATACTAACAGTATGCGTGTGTGGGGGGATTATACTTGAGTCAATAATTTTTTCTAGCTGTGTGGGTGAAAGTTGGGGGGTCGACTTATACACTGGTTGACTTATACTCCAGTATAAACAGTAAGCTACATTCTTCTTATTAACAACTTTTAACAGGTAGGGTGGGAAGGTAGGAGATAGGAACAAGAGGTGCCCTGCCTGGGGCACCAAAATGGCAAGTAACAGCTCTGGCTGTAGTACTCAGCATGAAAATTTCCATGGTAAGTGTATACACAGATGAAGGAAATAAGTAAAAATTAAGATCATATCCGTTACCTTTCAAAAAACACTAAGGGTATAAAGTATGCTTTATAAAAAGAGGTAACATTCCACAGAAGGTGATGTATACGAACATTCTTTAAGTATTAGTCTATTGACATGAAAAACACTACCATGTCTTACAATAAACTGTAAGTGTGGCAAGAAGTTAACATTCAAACCATTTGCTTGCCAATCTTACCATTTACTGTGCATGACACACAGTCATCTCTTTAAAAAGCAGAAGCTCAGAATAATTGGCGGTTCAGATACCCAATTCCTGCCAAAACTATGTCCTCTAGTTATCTAATTATCAAGAGTGATATGTTTATCTTTACTGTAACAAATGCTGTGATATACAGATAGGGTTTCCTCCCCCAATTACCTGTTTTGCTGAAGGCGTGTGACTAGTAAAATGTAGAATTCAAAAAAGCAGCACAGCAGCCACCCAGCTGCAATTTTTTGCTTTCCATGCTGGTTGGAAATCAGAATTCTGGTGATTTAAGATGGTCATCTGACTTAGCTCAAGACAATGTAATAGTAGGTAAACAGAGATTATAATGCACTAGAAACAGTTTAAAAGGGAGTTACCTCCAGGTCAAAAGACACAATTGGTCTATTTTCAAAATCAGTTTTATTTAGACTTATAACTTCCCTTGCGACTAGTTTTGCAGGAAAACTCCACCTTCTTCAGGCAAAAAATGTGGGACTACCTAGGAGTCATAAAACAGTATACTCCGCTACTGTGCTATAACATAATTTGAATCCCGACTCTTCCTGTTCAGTAAGCCATTACCTATTCAGTAAGGAGTCCTTGGGCTAGACTCCCTAACACTGCCTACCGAGCGCGCCTTAGTGGCTGCAGCTCAAGCACTTTGAGTCTGCCAGGAGAAAGGTGCAATATAAATGTTATTTGTCTTGTCTTGTCTATAATATGCATACTTTAATGAATAGCATGGGAACACTGGAGTTCTCAAGAGCTCAGGTGGTTTATTAATTAGAATTCATTCAATGTTGTGCAACAACATAAATAGTTCTCATGAGAAATACTGTCGAAAGTTCAAGGGGTAGTCAGAGGTATATCTATAACCATATCACACCAGGGTATGGTACATTTTGGACCTTGTAAAGTTTTCAAAAAAAAAGTGTTTAATAAATTAAAATCATGCAATCAAATTCCAGATTCTACAAAAGACGTTTATACATTATTCCAGAGTGTAATTGTTTTAGAGAATGGATATCTTGTTAAAAGAGTTGCATATAATTCCCAGGGTATATAGGAGCCCTACAATGACCCCATAACAATCAGTTGTGTCTCTAGTCAAATTAATGTATATAATATGTTTAAAGGGAAGGTCCAAGCAAAATAAAAAAATGAGTTTCACTTACCTGGGGCTTCTACCAGCCCCATGCAGCCATCCTGTGCCCTCGTAGTCATTCACTGCTGCTCCAGTCCCCCGCTGGCAGCTTGCTGACCTGAGTGACTACGAGGGCACAGGATGGCTGCATGGGGCTGGTAGAAGCCCCAGGTAGGTGAAACTCGTTTTTTTATTTTGCTTGAACCTTCCCTTTAAAGCAATGCAGATCTATTGTTTTAATAAGCACAATCCATAATAAAGGAAGCAAGCAGTCAAAACCACCTTGATTAAAAAACTGTGACAAAGATCTAAAATGTTTAAGAACATGCACATACCGTGGCCCTCAGTGGCCAAACTACCAGGGAGCAGGCCTTGCAGATGCCTCATTTGGTGGTCAGAGTCGCAGTAAGCATGTGTCTCAGCCACAACTACAAAGTATTTGTAATTTAGTCCCCAATTTCATTAACTGGGATGTAGGCCAATGGCCCATCAAAACTTCCCAAAAACATTTACTAAAAAATATCCATATTCATATATGATCATATAAATTTGAACACTGCTTTAAAATCGATTAATTTCTCCTTAATGAAAACAGGAGTGAGGAAAGTAACCAAAGTAACTTTATAACAAATAATATTACAAGTAATATTTTCCATTAAAAAATGGAAAGTATTAATGTTGACCTTTACAAAGAGGCCCTTTTTTCCCCTGACAGCTCTGAAGTTGTATATGTTTGTCAGTTCTTAGTAGCCAAAGACAGTGTCTGTGAATGTGTCAACACAATACATCATCCAAATGAAAGATAATTGTACAAATATGCGTAATGATCCTAAGAGTGTTTCTGACACTTCTGTTACTCATTAGGATGTACATGTCACAGCATCAACTTCTTAATTAATATTAATGATCATGCTTAGTAGGCATCTTGTAAGATTCTTTACAAACAAAATCAAGTAGCGGTGATACAAACTTAGAAAGCTGGACAGATGCATGGTTAATAATTAATTATGATTTACAAAGGCTATGGATTATACTTGTCTATAAAAGGTCTAGGATTTCAGGTGGTTAGCTCATGCATATTAACTAGCATTTTACAATTCTGGGTACAACAGTTGTACTTCAATGACTCACAAGTTGCAGCACACCGATACAACTATTCACAGTGATTAATGATGTAACTATTCACAATGATTAATGATGTTGCGCTAGCTATAAAACTGCATGAATGATTTTACTGCAAATTTCAATTGTGTAAGCTGGATGACCAAAAAATGACCCATGTCCACCTGTGGTGAGTGTGATATGGAGGGTGTCATATTTCCCTTTAAACAACACCAGTTGACTGGCAGTTCTTTTAATCTTCAGGCAGCAGTAGAGTCACAACCCTAAAACAAGCATGTGGTTAATCCAGACAGACTTGAGGTCAGAGCACCTGATTGGGATGCTTGTTCAGGGTCTATAGCTAAACGTATTAGGTACACATGGCTGCCTCCATATCACTCTCACCTTGGGTTCCCTTTAAAGCTCCGTCTACACGCTCCGATGTGGCTTATCAATCGAGCCGCTGATGCGGCTCGATTGATAAGATCCAACAGGTCCGATCTCGCCGTCGCTCGATTCCCTGCGAGCGGACAATAGCGGAGAATCGAGCGGAAGATAAGCGGCGCCGGCGGGGACGAGCGGGTATCGAATCCGACGCACACGCGGACGAGCGAGGATGCGGCAGGTACGCGCGGGGATGCGGAAGAGGTGATCCGGCGGCTAATCGAGCCGCCGGATCGCTCCGTGTAGACTGAGCATAACAAACCTCTGTGTTCACCACCTCCTGCCTCCCTCCCATACTTATACTAGATTGCTAGATGTCTAATTTGTTCTCAACTGACCACAGGACTCTGTTATGTAATGTGGCCAAATTTAGGGTGAAAAATCATTGAAAACTGTTATCATGTCTATGTGTGATATTTGTTAGTAAACTGTATTTTTATCATTTACGGATGACCAGACTTCCGATCTATTCCTCCGTAACTATTCCTTTGATGTCACCATTGATCCCCACCAGAAAATCTTTGTTCAGCCATTTTGTTGTTAATTCATTAACCACTTCTGCCTTCAGTGTATTTTCCCCTTATGGACCAGAGCAATTTTCACATTTCAGTGCTCCTCCCATTTTTTCACCAATAACTTAATCACTACTTATCACAATGAAATGATCTATATCTTGTTTTTTCTGTCACCAATTAGGCTTTCTTTGGGTGGTACATTACACTAAGAAAGATTTTATTCTAAATGCAGTTTAACAGGAATAAAAAGAAAAAATGAAAAACAAAACATTATTTCTCAGTTTTTGGCCATTATACGTTTAAAATCATAAATTCTACATAATTAAAACCCCCATATTTTATTTGCCCATTTGTCCCAGTTATTACACCATTTCAAATATGTCCCTATCACAATGTATGGTGCCAATATTTTATTTGAAAATAAAGGTGCATTTTTTCAGTTTTGCATCCATCACTTTTTACAAGCCCACAATTAAAAAAAATAACAGTAATTTGCCCTTTTGACCTACATATTTAAAAAGTTCAGTCCCTAAGGTAACTATTTATGTTTTTTCTTTATTCTATTTTTTTTTTCAGAATGATCGTGGCTTCTCATAGAAATTGACGATCATTCCTACGGGGACTTAGATCAATGAATGGGAAATGTGTTCCCATTCAGTGATCTCCGGGCTAACAGCGGTGGTGAGAACGAGCACAGGTGAGCACGCATGAGCAGCAGGGAGCGCGCAGAACGGCGATCGCTATCTATACCCCTTAGGCTTAGGTGAAGTTTTAGGGACATCGATATACTGTCACAGAGACAGAAAAGGTTAATACAGAAAGTGGGGATACTACATTTTTTATTGATGCTGGATGAGGATGTGTTT
Organism: Hyperolius riggenbachi; assembly: GCF_040937935.1. Lineage (NCBI taxonomy): Eukaryota > Metazoa > Chordata > Amphibia > Anura > Hyperoliidae > Hyperolius > Hyperolius riggenbachi. Next base: position 542,070,698 of record NC_090646.1, read on the forward strand.
GTTTAACCCTTTCTGGACCAGCACCCTCTGCCCCCTTAAGGACCAGAGGGTGCTGGTCCAGCAAACCGTCGCTTCCCGCCGAATCGCCGCAAGTTACCGTCGCTCCTGCTGGACACACCGCTCTGTCCCCGCCGCAGGCTGCTCTCTCTGCCGTCGCTATGACGGCAGAGTGCTGTGCGCCGGTCAGGAGCCACTTTCATTGGCTCCTGACCCTGTCACTCCATGTAAGCCAATGGGAACGGCTTACATGAATGACAGGGCCAGGAGCCAATGAAAACGGCTCCTGCCCGGCTCACAGTGCTCTGCCGTCATAGAGGCGGCAGGGCATCACATTGCGGCGGGGGCAGAGCGGACCGAGCGACGGGGATGGGCGGGGGCACGCGGTCAATGGGACATAAAGCTTACGTCCGGTCAGGACCGCAGCGCCCCCTGCCCGCCGTAGATTTATACTCGCTCGGCCCGCAGGTAGTTAAGTATCCCCTGCTAAAACTAAAAATTGTCAATTTACTTTAAGGCATTACTTCACAGTCTCCAGGTGGCTGTGTGACTCCGATTCTTAATGACTGCTAACATATCACAAAAAGGCAACTTTCAACTGTCACCTCTGAGTTGCCCTCCATGTCCTGCCCCTTTTCAGGAAAACACTGTAGGAAGGGAGCTGGATCTTCCTTAATTTTCAGGGTAGCTACTCAAGTACTAGGGTGTTATTCAGAAGCTACTGGGCCATAAATATTTAGGAGCTGCCCAAGGATGACAGGTGCTGCAATAAAATAAGGACTAAAGCCTAATGTTTTCTCCCAATAAGTTACTTTGAAAATGTTGCCAATAGATTCAGTTTATCAGTTTTGGAAATAATATTTAGATGTGCTTGAAATTACAAGGTAAAAGCAATATTTTTCAGTGCAACAGGAGTTTAACATGAAATGTTCAGTGCTACAGGAGCACTGTCAGGTTGCAGAACCTTGCTGAACAAAAAGGAACTAGAAGAGAATGCTCGCAGATATTTGGTCACATATCTGTCAGCATCCTCTTCTAGTTCTTTCTTGTCCATGTCTATGGTACTGAAAGGGTATTTTGAGGATCTTTTTTATCTTGCCAGTTGTATAGCTTGTTAGCCTAGCTAGTTCCTTGCTTGTTCAATACCTTGTCAACTTCACTTTTAGTTTTTTCTGTGCAGGGCCAGCAGCCTATATTGGATATTTACCTACCATAGCTTAGTTTGAATAAAGACTTGAGCAAACCAATCTGCACAACTCTAACCATATGTAGGTGCTCTTCTTATCTGTGTAAATAATGATCTGGATAGCTCACCATTCCCTTATTTCTCAGTGAGCACCGTGTGTATATGTGTGGCATCTCAAAGGCAGACACATCCTGATGACTTCAATGTGTGCATATGAATAGGATCTGTCAAACTGACAAGTTCTATATGACAAGCCTGAAAGAAAAGAGAGGTTATCAAGAAAAGTTATCTGTTTCGTGACAGTGCTGAGAGACATCCTCTAATGTTTTTCCCAGAGTACTGCAAATCAAGATTGTGAATGCTATGCCTTACATGTCTGAGCACTAGGGGATAAATTACTATTTCTTTAAAGCAAATATGGCAAGAGATGAACATTTTGATCTAGGAGACAAAAATGCAAATCATGACCAAAGGGTAAAAGAAATCATTTATATGTTACAGTAGTGTTTCATAGTGGGTGTGCTGCTTTATGTAACAAGGGTTCATACGTACAGATAATTTATTATGTAAAAATACCAAACAGCCTGATCAAGGACATTTGAGTCATTTTTTTTATATTTTAAAATTAACTGTATTTTATAGTGTTGGGTGCTTTTTACTTTAAAGTGTTTGTGTGATTGGGTAACAGTGATATTAACCACTTGACCACTGAGGGTTTTTTCCCCTTAAAGGGGTGCTTAAGTCTAGAAAAAATGAGTTTTACTCACCTGGGGCTTCTAGCCCTCGCACAGGATGGCGACGCATCTCATTGATGCTGGCGATCATTGACATGTGGAATTAAATTAATGAATGGGAACTGAACATTCATTGATCTCCTGTTCCACCACCAGGGAGGTTAAGCAACTATGGAGTTGATTTACTAGGAAACGTGTACATATAGCTACTGAGAGTAATCATTTACTGAAGTCATCATATGAGATTTTGCCAAAGACACCCCACAGCACAATTTCATATTTTAGGACACCATAATGAACACGTCTTATGTAAAACCAGTTACGTGAACTTTGAATTATCTCAGTTACATGTAAGTATGGTTATACATTAGTAGGCATGTATTGCTTGCCTTACATGCTTTTACTTTTATTTAAAATTATATATGAACGTAAGTTTGCATAATAGCTCAGCTGGATGTCACAATAGTGACTAGGGAAGGTCAATGAGATGCACATAAAAGAGTTGATACAGTATTATGCAAAATGTGTATGAAAATATATGCATCTTGAAAATTGACCGATCGACTCCTGCAAAGGTGGAATTTGATTGGTCCATTATCAATTTGCATACTTAATTTGCATAATCCTGCATCAACACACAACTATTTGCAACTCCTTGACACAACTACTCATTAGACTTTATTCTTCCAATAGAGGTGTTATTTATTATATTTAAAAGCTTCCTGTGTACACATCAGATATACAGTCATAATCAGATATATATATCTGATTTTAAAAAATACAGCGACTTCTTTTATTGCACCAGCAAATGTAACTTATTTTTTGATTGGTTTCTTACTTCTTTTTTGTGAACTAAGCACTGTTATTACTGTATATACAAGTTATGTTGAGTTATGTTATGTTAAGCTATGACTATTATCTGGGAAACTGTGAGAAAACGCGGAAAAGCCATCGCAAGTACTCAGAGCAAGGCGGCTGATTCCGCGTTCAACATGGCAGCTTGCGCACAGGGACCTGCATTCACTGGCCTGACGGAACGCGGAGAAACCGCCGCATGCCCAGAGAACAGGGCGGTGGATTCCGCGTCCGACGCGGCGGTTTGCACGCATAGGCCTACCCTGTCAGTACTGCTGAATGCGGAGAAAACGCCGCACACTCGGTCAGCGGTGCGGCGGATTCCGCATCCAAATCAGCAGAGGCATTACAACACATGTCTGCTGTGGCTGGGACTGATAGGCCAAACTGGTTCAGAAGGAAGCGTGCGCGCGTGGAGAGGCAGAGCATTTATGACAGTCAGAGGGGTGTCAGCTGACCAGGGCGGTCAGCTGACAATTCTTTCAGTTCTCATTGGTCCAGCGCTTAGGGGAGGCGCAGGAGAGCGCTGGTGTATATATACTGGGTGCTGGTCATTCCTCTGGTGTCTGGCGTTGCGATCACTACGTGGTAGCACTCAGACCCTGTCAGTATCTGTGTTATATTAGACCAGTTTCCAAGGTGTTGATGACCACGGAACTCACACCTTAGTCTAGGATTCTGTTATCATCTGTGTTATTATCTAGACCAGTTTCCAAGGTGTTGATGACCACGGAACTCACACCTTAGTCTAGGAAATTCTGTTATCATCTGTGGTATTATCTAGACCAGTTTCCAAGGTGTTGATGATCACGGAGCTCACACCTTAGTCTAGGAATTGTTGATTATTTGTTATGACCTTTTTCTTTCCTGACCATTCTTCTGATCTCTGATTCTGTACCTTTGTCATTCTGTTACTCTGTTGCCAAACTCGGATAGTCTTTGGATTCCGTATCTGTCCCTACCCTTCAACTACCGTCCTATCTCCCTCCTCCCCTTTGCCTCAAAAGTCCTTGAGCGTCTGGTTCACAAACGCCTGACCCAGTACCTCAATGCCAACTCACTGCTAGACCCACTGCAATCTGGATTTCGGCCTGCCCACTCAACCGAAACTGCTCTCACCAAAGTGGTCAACAACCTTGCCTTAGCTAAAGCTGAAGGTAAATACTCCATTCTCCTCCTCCTTGACCTGTCAGCAGCTTTTGACACAGTAGATCATCCCCTACTCCTCCAGTCCCTCCAGTCCTTGGGCATTCATGATCTCGCCCTGTCCTGGCTTTCATCCTACCTCTCCAACCGCTCCTTCACGACCGCCTTCAATGAGTCCTCGTCCACCCCCAACCACCTCTCGGTGGGAGTCCCCCAAGGTTCGGTCCTTGGCCCCCTACTGTTCACCCTATACACATCCTCCATTGGCAAGGTTATCTCCTCCATGGGTTTTAACTATCATCTGTTTGCAGATGACACCCAGATCTACCTCCACACCCCTGACCTATCCACCACGACCATGGACAAGGTCTCCTCCTGCCTATCAGCCATCTCTTCCTGGATGTCCGCTAGGTTCCTGAAACTAAATCTAGACAAAACGGAATTTATGATCTTCCCACCCCGGCCATCCACGAACCTCCCAGATGTGCATGTCACTGTTAACCACACTACCATTCGCCCTACCTCTCAAGCCCGCTGTCTGGGTGTCACCCTGGACTCCGCACTCTCCTTCACTTCCCACATCCAAAACCTCACAAAGTCCTGCAACTTCCACCTTCGTAACATCTGTAAGATTTGCCCTTTCCTGACCTCTGCCACCACCAAACTCCTCATCCATGCCCTCATAATTTCCCGCCTTGACTACTGCAATGCCCTGCTGTCTGGTCTCCCTATGACCCGAACAGCCCCACTGCAGTCCACCATGAATGCGGCAGCCAGAATTATCCACTGCTCCCATCGCTCCACCACAGCAGATCCCCTCCTAGAATCCCTCCACTGGCTTCCTATCCAGTCCAGAATCAGATTCAAGATACTGTGTCTGACCTACAAATCTGTCCACAAAACCTGTCCAACCTACATTTCCGATCTTACTCAGAGGTACACACCTAGCCGCTCACTCCGCTCTCCCAATGAACTTCGCCTAACCGCCCCCCGCATCACCCAGTCCCATGCACGTCTCCAGGACTTCTCAAGAGCTGCTCCAACACTATGGAACTCCCTACCTCCACCCATTAGGGCAGCCCCCTCCTTCAACATCTTCAAGAAAGCCCTCAAAACTCACCTTTTCACTCTGGCCTACTACCCCTCACAAGTGCTCTAAACCTACAGCTGAACTCTGGTCCCCTACCATTCGTGTCCTTACCTCTCCCCTACCATTCGTGCCTTTGGGCAGGGTCCTCCTCCTTTTGTGTCCTACCTGATCTTGCACCTCCATTACTGTGAACCCATGCTATGCATCTGAGTGAACCTAACTTGCCTAATCTCCATGCTCCATCCAGTGACTAAGCATTACCTGGTACTCATACTATGGTATGTGATCTGGTTTTCTTGTATTCCTGTATTGTCATATTGCTGTATGTCACCCCTAAATATTGTCTGTAACCTAAATTAATGTTCAGCGCTGCGTAATATGTTGGCGCTTTATAAATACAATAAATAAATAAATAATAAATAAATAAATCTGTCTCCTGTCTCTGTACCTGATCTGTCAGTCTGTTGCCGACCTGGCCTGTCCGACCTCGAGAACTATTTCTCCTGTTGGGAAATAGTTCACAGACCTGTCAGTGACACTTCACCTTTGGTGTCACTCACTCTCTGATCCTTCCTACTCCCAGCCTGGCTCCGCCCATTGGGGAGCCTCAGGCCTTGGAAGGAATCTGCTCTCAGGGCAGTATCTCCTACTGCCTCGCACCCACTGTTGGGTGCTCTCCTCAAAGTATTACTGTTGCACCGAACACTCATATTACTCAGGTGTCCAGAGGTTAGAGATATATCTGATTATCGGTGATACTGCAGATCATCTATAATCGGGTATATATATGCATTCTCTGTGATACTGCAGATCACCGGTAATCAGATCCTCTCTGTGCTACACCGATCGTTACAGAAACAAAACATTTTATCCTATTTTTTCTTTTAATTACAGTTTAAATGTATTAGGAGTCAGAGCATTTTTGTACGACTCTGACGCTAGGAAACAATAAATTGCTCCGACTCCTTTACTCCCCAGCCCTGCATAAATGTCTATACCAGTAGACACAGGGTTTGGTTTATTAAGTTGGAGTACATTGGTGCGCACTGGATTACACTTATCCAGCAAACCTGGACTTTAGTTTCTAAAGAAGTGTTTATGATTATATTATTGTCTGTGACCCTTGCCTGGGTCATATGAAAAACAGTGAGGGATATTGCAAGGTCAGTAAATCAGTGATGACTGTAATTGTTTGCTTGCTATGAGAACACAAAAAAACCTTATGGCAACAATCCTCACTGTATCTTGGTGTGGTCCAGGTGTGTGTTTATTGGGTTGAGAGGAGGTACATTTTACCACCTATTTGATATTTGTTTTAAAAACCCAGTCCAGATTTGCTAGATCCCTTATGTTAGCCAGCGTTCTATCTACATCATTAGTAAACCAACCCAACTGTGTCCTGAGTACATGTAGAGATGATTCTTTCAACTTGAAATTAAAATAATTCAGTGCATCCCTAGAGAGTACATGTAACTTATCAATGTGTGGGATTCAACAAACAAATTTACTGTGCACGGGATGATTCCCAGATGTTAGTGGGGGTCAATGGAGGCCTCATTACAGACAGAAAATGTGTGCAGGCTACTGATTCACAACTATAGCTGTCACTCTGAGGAGTGGAATAATGACGTTATTTATATCTGTTCTGGAACAACATGATTCTCTCTAGGCCTGGAAGGATCACAGGCCTGCATCTGCCATGTCTCCACACATACATGCTTGTACCCTGGATGGGATACTATGAACATCTCACTAGTTGTTATGTTTGCTCAGCTGCTTGTGCTGCGTGCACTGGTTACTAAGATGCTCACAGTACTCACATTTTTTTTTTAGCTTGCCTAGAGATAGAAATATATATATACTGTATATCTCACTAATATTATAAATGCAAAAGTTTGGATGTTTGTTACTCTATCACACGACATGGTTGAACGGATTTGAATGAAATGTGGCACACTCATAGTACATTACCGGGAATAACATATAGGATATAGGATACTTTTTACCCCCATAACCAAAAAGTGAGCAGAGACAAATACTAATTCTACTGGCAAAATGTAAACTGCATCGATTACACTGTTAGCGGCAGGGTTCTCAAACGATGCACAGTTGGTCACCAGGGGACTGGGATTAATATTCAGAAAAGTGGGTGGAGCCTACAGAAGCCAATCAAAATCCACCTATTGCTTTTCAAGGGGAATATTTAATTGCTGCCATTCTTGCACTGTTAAGAGACAGACCTAGTGCCCGTTATATTAATGGGCTTAGGTGTACTAGTATGCATATATATATGTGTGTGTGTGTGTGTGTGTGTGTGTGTGTGTGTGTGTGTGTGTGTGTGTGTGTGTGTGTGTGTGTGTGTTATGAGTTGGCCATTTCGGAACCTGACCAAAGCCATTTTGTGAAGTAGCCAACAAGTGATGCGGCCAATGAGCACACATTTCTTACTTTCTCAGACTTTGGCCGAAAGCAAGAGAGTTCAGTGGCAAGATGAAGATGTCAGGATGTTTGTATACCTGCCGCAGTTGTTGGCCACTTTGCAAATTGGCTGACAAGATCCCAAAGTGGCCAGACTTCAGGATCTGGCAATAACATCCCCTTTTCCTCGATGCTCCTGATATTTCAGGATACTAGCAATACCCCTGATTCGACTCATCAAATCAATCATTAAAACTATTAAAAAAGTCAAAAAGCCTATTTTAGGTATGGTAGATTTAAGGTACACTGAGATTGTAACACAGAGGCCCATCCAGTCTCCAGTCATCTGTAATGTAATAAACTACTGTTTATTTATTTGCATTTTTTCCATCTTTGCTCCTGTCAGCATTTCTAGCAGAATTCTACCCATATTCATAACTTTTGGGTAGGAAAGCCTATTAACCTCCTTGCCGGTTTTCCCGACCTGAGCTCGGGGTAGAAAAAATAAGCTATTAGCTGTGGTCCCGAGCTCAGGTCGGGGTAGGCATTGCAAAGCTTTACCTTAGGTTTTGGAGTCCCGCGTGCTGCGCAGCGGGACTCCAGCCTCTCTCCCCGGCAGTGTGGGGTCTTTCCCTGGCCGCCGGGATCCCCCATGTCCCCGCTATTCTTCCGGGTACCCGGCAGCCAAGCAGAGCAGCAGAGCAGTGGTGGCAGCGTGACGTCATCAGGGGCGGGGCTAATATGTAAAACGAACTTCTCTATATTATAGAAATATAGAGAAGTTCGTTTATATGTATATTAGCGCCATCTTGTGGTGAAAGTGCAAACTGCAGCGCTGGAGTCCAGGAAGGTACATTTTTTATTCTGTTGCACATCTCCCTGCCAGAATGATTTTTTTCAGGTTTTAGGGTCTGAAAGAGTGAAAAAAAATTGCACCTCTTTTAGACCCTAAAATTTGGAAATAATCAGAACGACAAGGAGGTTAAGGCTTTTTTTTCTTTTATTTTTTTTTTGTCATGTATAACTGATGGGCACTTTTGAAATGCGATATGACTTTAACACGTCAGTTATTAAAATTTTCTGTATTCTTATCATGATGACCTATCACATAGAACATTACAGAGCACATTAAGTCATTTAAGACAGTGACTAAAACACACCAGAACCAAAAAGTAAAAAAATATAAAAACTATAGCTTTGCCTGCACGTCTAAAACGTATGATATCGATTAGTTGTAAATATGGTATAAAAATATGTTTGCACTTTACCTGTAAGCACTAAAAATATCTCAGCTGTCAAATTGACATTCTAAAGTATTAGGTAAATCTCTTGAAGTAGTTTTAATCTTCCTGTAGTGGCTGTGTTGCTGCTGGAAGATGGTGATCGCTTAACAGCTGCTTACAATTCTCTGTCCAATATACATTTATCTTCCTCATGTCATAAGAAGTAGAAGACATGCATGAGAGTGACCTCCAGGGGATGATTTCAGAATGCTATATGCTTACAAAAGGAAAGCGATAACCTGACCTTTTCTCTTGGCTTTTGTAAGATCGGGAAAATGCTGTGTAAATACTAATGATTCCTTTACTGTAATTTCTGTGCCGTGCTGCAATAAAAATATCATTAAGAACTTTTAGAGCTTCATGTGACACCAATCTCATTTTTTATTATTCTACCTACCTGATTCTTTAACAGCTAATTCATAATTTCTGTTTTCCTAACAACTGTAATGGGGAATTTTTATTATTATTAAGTATTTATATAGCGCCAACATATTCTGCAGGGCTGTACTAAGTATATTATGTTGTTGCAGAACTGTCCCTCAGAGGGGCTCCCAATCTAATCCCTACTATAGTCACATGTCTGTGTATGTATCGTGGATTGTATGTATTGTAGTCTAGGGCCAGTATTAAGGGGGAAAACAGTTAACCAGTTAACTTATGTGTATGTTCTTGTGATGTGTAAGTAGAAGAGATCAGCAGCACCACGTAGATGTATTTAAGCTCTTTATTGCATAAAGATAAAGCCCAGGGACAGCGACAGACGCTGTTTCGGAGGCAAACTCCTTCCTCAAGCTGTATAGGCTTACGTGGTGCTGCTGATCTCTTCTACTTAGGCTTTGGGAGCTGCTGGACTACAGCGCCATATCAGCTTAGCACACGGATACCCTCACTAGGGTGCCTATCGACTGAGGTGTAACATGTTCTTGTGATGTGGGAGGAAACCGGAGAGCCCGGAGGAAACCTACACAGACATAGGGAGAACATACCAACTCCGTGCAGATAGTGCCCTGGCTGGGATTCAAACCTGGGACCCAGTGCTGCAAGGCGAGTGTGCCAACCACTACGCCACCGTTCTGCCCCTATGCCACTGTGCTGTATAGATAGTATCTAATATTGTTAAGTATTTACTTTTCCTGTCATGTGCCTCTGGTCAAGTGAGTGTATTAATTAAAGAAAGGGGGTGGGGTAATTTTTTGAAGGCTGGTAAAGGGTGATCACAGGATTGGGGGGGGGGGGGTTGGTTCAAAAGCCTGTTTGTAAATGTGGAAACTCAACTGTGATTGTAACACAAGCTCTGCTCCATATATGGGTGACCACAAGTCATTATAGCACCACTGACATCACAAACATAATCTCACAATAAACTTATGTTTAAAATACTTACCTCTCCCAGATTCAGCCTGGCATCCCCTCCTCGTCATCCCTTCTTCCTTTTTCCTGCTGCCATTGCTCAAAAAGATGACTTCTCCATTTTAAAGATGGAGCTGGTTCAGGAAACTTTCAGAGCTGAGAATGCTCTGAGTAGTAGGCTGAAGCTCCAGGTAACTTCAACTCATTTTCCCCCGACCCCCTACAGTATCCCTTTAATGATTGATCCAAAATAAAGCATCAACAATTAAACATAGTAACAATCATCATCCATTTCATCAAAATATATATTCAACTGAGGTAATACTGTAATTAATAGCAACATTGTGAATACATGGATCCACATAGGATTAAAAAATCCCAGTGGTGAAACCCAGGTACCCAAACAAAGTGCAATAGTGCCGGTAATTCATTAATAAATGAATGAAATGCCATGACACACAAAAAATGACACATAAAATAGATTCCTTTCAAAATGAAAACACCCGAAACAGAAATAAAACAATGGGCCAGACACCAATTAAGCCATGCATGTGCAGTATAAGCGTGTTTATAGCCAGCATTATAAACAATGCCCAACAACACAAACAACACATCTTTAACCACACATCCAAATCCTTTCTCATGGAATAACATAAGATCTGGCGGCTCCATATAAATACCCCACTTCATAGGCTCCTCCTCCTCAAATAAGGCCATGGATAAAAAACAGATGTATAACTATAACAAAAACTCAGTTAAAGAGAGAAGTCACCAGAATTAATTCTCTCCAAAGAAATCATAAAAACATTGTTTATTTTATTTTTTTAGTTTTATATTAGGAGTTGAGCAGTCACCATTCTTTTATTGCTGTGTGTGCACCCATAAGGGAAACTTCCCCTGTGACACAAAAACTACACTGGAAAGCCTGAATTTTTTTGAAAAATGATGGAAATCTCCTTAGTGGGGAGCATGAAAGCAGAAAAACTTAAACCTTGCTTCTACGTATTTCTGGCTATCCATTTAGCACCTGCTTTGGATGGGGCCAGTCCTGGAGCGCCACTTGGTTTCTTGTCCACCTTTGCACATAGTCAGGTACCCACTATCTGAATTGGTGGGGGTGGTTAATGGGGCACTATGGCGAAAAATTGTAACATTTAAAATATGTACAAACATATACAAATAAGAAGTACGTTTTTTAGAGTAAAATGAGCCATAAATTACTTTTCTCCTATAATGCTGTCACTTACAGTAGGCAGTAGATATCTGACAGAAGTGACAGATTTTGGACTAGTCCATCTCTTCATAGGGGATTCTCAGCAAGGCTTTTATTCTTTAAAAAGATATTCCCTAAAAATGATTAAAACAATGATGCTGGTCAGCTTCCCTGCTCCCTACACAGTTTTTTGGCAGTTTGACAGAGCAACTGCCATTCACTAAGTGCTTTTGAAAATAAATATATACCTGATAATCCCCTATAAAGAGATGGACTAGTCCAAAACCTGTCACTTCTGTCAGATTTCAACAACCTACTGTAAGTGACAGCAACATAGGAGCAAAGTAATTTATGGCTAATTTTACTCTGGAAAAAATGTACTTCTTATTGGTATATGTTTGCACATATTTTAAATTTTTTTGCTGTAGTGCCCCTTTAAGCAGAAAAGTCCTCCAGTTTGGAAGTCCTAGGCTGTCCTGACAAATGCCATGCATGATGATGATGCCATGACATGCCAACAACAGGGCTAGAGGACAAAAACAGTGGGCGAGAAAAATGGCTACAAAGTGCTCCAGTGAACCTTTAACATCCGATCAATTTTTACAAAGGTGAGGGGGACAAGTCATCTTTGAGATATATATGACCTTTAGAATGGCTTACTGTGTATTTCAGAACATCTGTCAGGAGACATTGGCTACTGTGTAGATAAGATTAGCCTTGGGAATGTCTGCTACCTAAGATATAATGAATCCTATTAGTAAAGTATTGACTAATAAACAAAGATATCTATTGCTAGTTAATTTAGACATGATTGTGCAATCTCTAAATGAAGGACCTTTTGTTCATGCACTGTATGTAAGACCTATGATGACCACAAATATTTATTCCCATCCAAAAGCCATGGGAAAGGAAATGACAGGCTGGGCTATCGATTGGCCTTTGACACTCTAAATGTCTTTGCCCTTCTAATAAATGCTATATAGCCGGTAAGAAAAAAGTAGCCTGAACATAATTTGCCTATCTTCATTATGAGTGATGCTATATATTTGTTTTTATTACTGTTAAATAACTTTTATATTTATTAGATGGTCTTGTTTAACAGATTTGCAAAGATTTTAACCTAATTCTGAACTAGGTCTCACAACAGGAATACAAACAGAAAAAAAATCCAGAAATAGGTTTTTTATAATGTTTGATGTTAACCATGGCTAAAATGTATAAATATGGTAAAATAAAGGACACCTAAATTACTATACAAATTGACATCACAAATAACATTCAGTTACTAAAGTACAAAAATGTGCCTGAGATCTAGTTTCATTATGAATTCATGAGGCTTAAAGGGGAACTGAAGAGAGAGGTATATGGAGGCTGTCATGTTTATTTCCTTTTAGACAATACCAGTTGCCTGGCAGCCCTGCTGATCCTCTGCCTCTAATACTATTAACCATAGCCCCTGAACAAGCATTCAGCAGATCAGGTGTTTCAGTGGTTCAGACTTATAAGTCTGATCTGACAAGACTAGCTGCATGCTTGTTTCTGGTTTTAATCAGATACTACTGCAGAGAAATAGACCAGCAGGGCCGCCAGGTAATTGGTATTGATTAAAAGGAAATAAACATGATAGCCTCCATATACCTCTCTCTTCAGTTCCCCTTTAACCACTTGCCGACCGCACACTCATAACGTGCGTCAGCAAAGTGGCAGCTGCAGGACCAGCGACGCAGTACTGCGTCGCCAGCTGCAGCCTAATTAATCAGGAAGCAGCCGCTCGTACGAGCGGCTGCTTCCTGTCAAATCACGGCGGGGGGCTCCGTGAATAGCCTGCGGGCCGCCGATGGCGGCTCGCAGGCTAGATGTAAACACAAGCGGAAATAATCCGCTTTGTTTACATTTGTACGGCGCTGCTGCGCAGCAGCGCCGTAAGGCAGATCGGCGATCCCCGGCCAATCAGCGGCCGGGGATCGCCGCCATGTGACAGGGGACGTCCTGTCACTGGCTGCACAGGACGGATAGCGTCCTGTGCAGCCCGGATCTCCAGGGGAGGCAGCAGGTAGGAGAGGGAGGGGGGAATTTCGCCGCGGAGGGGGGCTTTGAGGTGCCCCCCCGCCACCCACAGCAGGCAGGAGAGATCAGACCCCCCCAGCACATCATCCCCATAGGGGGGAAAAAAGGGGGGCAATCTGATCTCCCTGCCTGCACCCTGATCTGTGCTGGGGGCTGCAGAGCCCACCCAGCACAGATCAATCAAACCAGCGCTGGTCCTTAAGGGGGGGTAAAGGGTGGGTCCTCAAGTGGTTAAAGGCAGCAAGAGGCTGATTAAACCGAAGCACAAGCAAAGCTAACTTCCTGAAGAGGATAATATAGTCTTATTGGAGTATCTATTAGCAAAGTATCCATTTTTGCTGCTATTTGAAAGAGTAAGTGCTGAATTTGACAGGTAAGATTTGAGGTTAGGAAAGTTTGGGATGGTTAGTGTCAGGCTTTGAAGTAAACCTTAAGTGAAAATTCACTGATGAGATAAACAAATGTATTTATCCTGCTCAATGACAGTGTTTTTGTATCCCAGAGAGATAAACAATATATGAATTATTGACTTTTTATATATCCCCTGCACTCAGAAGCCGTTGTCTGCCAGGAAAGTGTTTTATGTCTGTAATTCCTCATCAGTGAGGGTTACGACTGGGTCCTGAGAAACTGCCAGTTGCACAGTAGAATGTTAACTTTTTCAAGCAGAAAAAGAAAAGGAACACAACAGGCAGGCGCTGGGTGTGATAGGATTAAAGTTAAACAAAAACTATAATTTGGGACTGTTGGGTGTAGCCATTTGGAAGTAGTAGAGATAAGACGTGAAAGTGACAGTTTTCACCTTGATGAAATTATTTCAAAAGCAACAGTGGGTTTGCAAAAAAAAAAAAAGACCTTGATGTACTGTAGTCAATAGAGATGGGCCGAACCTTCGATTTTAGGTCCGCGAACCCCGTTTGCGAACCTTCGCGGAAGGTTCGGTTCGCGGAAAAGTTCGCGAGCCGCAATAGACTTCAATGGGGATGCGAACTTTTAAAAATAGAAAAAATTATGCTGGCCCCAAAAGTGATGGAAAAGATGTTTCAAGGGGTCTAACACCTGGAGGGGGGCATGGTGGAGTGGGATACATGCCCAACGTCCCGGGGAAAAATCTGGATGTGACGCAAAGCAGCGTTTTAAGGGCAGAAATCACATTGAATGCTAAATTGCAGGCCTAAAGTGCTTTCAAACATCTTGCATGTGTATACATCTATCAGGGAGTGTAATTAGAGATCTGCTTCACACTGACGCACCAGACTCACTGTGTAACGCACCGCAAACAGCTGTTTGCATAGTGACAGCCGTGCTGGACTGGTGCGCACCGTGGCGAGAGTGTAGGCGGTGGCGGTTTTCAAGCCCATATGGTCGCTGGGCTGTGGAAGCTCAATGATAGAACAACAGTGATTGTCCAGCTGATCAAATTTGGTCTGTCCACAATGAAGCAACGACCTTATTATCTTCTTGTATGTAGGTAGGCATAGGTAGGAGACCCAGTATAGGTAGGTAGGCATAGGTAGGAGTCCCAGTATAGGTAGGTAGGCATAGGTAGGTGCCTCAGTAGTTAGCTAGGCATAGGTAGGAGACCCAGTATAGGTAGGTAGGCATAGGTAGGAGTCCCAGTATAGGTAGGTAGGCATAGGTAGGTGCCTCAGTAGTTAGCTAGGCATAGGTAGAAGTCCCAGTATAGGTAGGTAGGCATAGGTAGGTGCCTCAGTAGTTAGCTAGGCATAGGTAGGAGCCCAGTATAGGTAGGTAGGCATAGGTAGGTGTCCCAGTAGTTAGCTAGGCATAGGTAGGAGTTCCAGTATAGGTAGGTAGGTAGGCATAGGTAGGTAGGTGTCCCCGTATAGGTAAGTAGGTGCCCCAGTAGTTAGGTAGGCATAGGTAGGTGTCCCAGTATAGATAGTTAGGCAGGGCCTGACTGGCTCAGTAATAACAATTACCAAGGTCCAGCTGTATAATGTCAGTGTCAGTGAGCAACACAAAAAAAAAAAAAAAAACATCAGCAAAACATTAGCTCTCAAAAGAGAGCTGAGGGGTGCTATTTTAGCAATAACAATCATCCAGGAGCAAGCCAAGATCCTAACTAATCTTTCCCTAGGAGAAAAAAATGTGCAGCAGCTCTCCCTAGTCTGTCTATTTGCAGCAGGCACACGAGTGAGTGTCATGGCCAGCGAGCCTGCCTTATATAAGGGGGGGTGGGGTGGGGCTCCAGGGCTTAGTGTAGCCTAAATGGCTACAATGTGCCTGCTGACTGTGATGCAGAGGTTCAAAGTTGACCCTCATAGTGCCTTATGGGGCGAATCGAACTTCCGCAAAAGTTTGCCTGGTCCAGGCGAACGCGAACCACCGAAGTTCGCCTGGAACCGTTCGCCGGCGAACCGTTCGGCCCATCTCTAGTAGTCAATCAAAAGAGTGAAATTAGGGATTGCATACAACTCCTCACTCCAATATCTTCTTTTTACATATGCCTGATGTGAACTTCTCAAGAACTAAACCCCCAAACAGAAAAGGTTATCTTGCATTGCCCTATATAGCTGTCCTAGCTGGCTACGTGTGCTCACATAGACTGCAAAATTACCTAAATTGGCTCACATTAACAGTGGGCAACAAAATCCTACATAAAAAAGAGGAATTTTGAAAAAAAAAATGCAAAGAAATAATAAAAATCACGGGGTGAAACTGAAATATGTTAATTCAAAAAATCTCACTTTGGCAAATTGCTTCATTTTATGCAAAACCAATTATTACACATGAGAGAGAAAGTTATTATTATTTTGCATAGTGTTATTGTTTGATTGAATTAGGGTTCAGCTAGGGGCGGGAGGGGATGTGTGGGCAGCAGGAATACAAATATCAAGGTTGGAGAATTAACATTGATTCCATAGCGAAAATGAGCAAATGTTCTTGAAGAGGTGCCTGCATTGCACTAAGGCTGACAGTTCATATTGTGAAAAGTAAATACAGATCACTTAAAGCGGATTTGAGATGAAAAACTAACTATAACAAGTAACTTGTCTATATATCTTATCTAAAGTTTAGATAGTTTACACAGCAAATTTAGCTGCAAACAGCTTCGACAGTTTATGTTTATTTATTCCTGTGATACAATGAGAGCAGCTATTTTTTGTTTGTCACATTACACACAGGCAAGCTGCAACTGCATCTCCAGCCATCAGCTCACTCCTCTCTCCTCCTTCCTCCTCCCCTCTGCCTCTGAAATCTCTGGCTAGTAACCTTCTACTCCTCCTCCTGCCCAGACTGAGCTCCCATAAGCCCTTGCTACATGGAGTGCTAAGGCACTTTGAGCTGTGGGCAAGGCTTGATTAGTTTATAGGGAATTAGAGTATTAAAACAAAACAAAAAAAAGTATTTGGTTTGAGGAATGCCCTATAAACTATATGTAAGGAACACAATTATGCAATGAGTAAAAGTTTATCTCAGATCCACTTTTACTTACTTTAAGTTAACAATGATTGGGAAAAGAGCCAAAAATGATAGTAGTGAGTTAACTCTTTTAAAGGGAGCCCGAGGTGAGAGGTATATAGATACTGCCATATTTATTTTCTTTTAAACAATACCAATTGCCTGGCACTCCTCCTGATCCTGTGTCTCTAATACTTTTAGCCATAGACCCTGAACAAGCATATGCAGATCACGGACTCTGACTCAGCTGACTCAGATTTTACTAGATTAGCCATATGCTTGTTCCAGGGTTTTGATTCAGACACTACTTATGTCAGTAGATCAATAGGACTACCAGGCAACTGGCATTATTTACAAGGAAATAAGTATGGCAGCCTCTATATCACTCTTACCTCGCGTTCCCTTTAAAGCACACCTGAAGCGCAAAAAAACCCTTATGAGATCATGAATTGTATGTGTAGTATGGATAAGGAATAGAACATTAGTAGCAAAGAAAAGTCTCATTTTTATTTTTAGTTTATAAAAAATGTCTCAACCGGAGGGAAACGACGTCAAATGGGGAAATAAGTAAATTACATCATATAATTGTCCCTAAAAAACAAATGAATAATATCTATTCCATGCACATGCCAACAAATTTATAAACAAAAAAACAAAGGATGAGAATTGGCTCTCTGGTGCATGAAATAGAGTAAAAAATTGCTTTATTATAATTAATCACATAAATCCCAACAAATTATGTATAAACCCCCCTAAAACACACATACAATCCCATATAAATGAATAAATATGTGTATATTCCTCCTCAACACAAATTAAACCTACGGGGGCTGCAGTCCCCCATAAAATTAATTATCAAAAAAAGGAGTCCTTTTCCAAAAAAAACGAATTGGTATCCTGCTGGCTCACTGATAGTTAATGTCCATGGCAACCATTGTGATGGATGGATATAGGCACAAGATCTAAGAGATGAACGGCATGCCGCTATAGCATATCAGTGCACATAAATGAAGCAGACATGGTCCACAGATCCCCCAATCGCAGGGTGTAGATGGCTTGTCAATAGAATGTAGGCAACAAAAGCACAAACAGCATGCACTACAGTTCGTGTCCCTCAATCGCAGGGCAATAGGATATCTGTTAGCGTGGTTTTGATGGCAAGTTGGTACAAGCAGCATGCATTACAGTGCGTGTCCCTCAATCGCAGGGCAACAAGGCATCTAGCAGCAAAGTTCTGATAGTGGAGTTTCGTATGGCAGCACATACATGCAAGCAAATAAAGCACATGCAGCAAGCACTGAAGATATGTGTCCCTCAGTCACAAGGGAATGGAATGAAGCAGATGATGTAGTTAATAGTGCCACATAGTTACCAGTCCATGCCAGTGTAGCCTGGTCTGTTTTGGGTGTGCTCCTAAAGATGTTGGAAAGGTTAATGTG
The DNA here is from genome assembly GCF_040937935.1 of Hyperolius riggenbachi. NCBI lineage: Eukaryota > Metazoa > Chordata > Amphibia > Anura > Hyperoliidae > Hyperolius > Hyperolius riggenbachi. The sequence goes on from NC_090646.1 coordinate 542,088,902, forward strand.
GAGGAGGAATTCCGCTGTCAGGAAGGCCTGACATGTTTCGCCGCAACTAGCGGCCTTTTCAAAGGCAGACAGCGTGTGTAGCAGCTAGACGCCATTACGGCGTCTATAAATGTAAGACTTGGCCGCACAGCCCCGCCCGCCGACCCTCCACCCCCACGTCACCGCTACACACCCACCAAGCAACCAAATGCGCTCCATCTCAGCATACCCGGAAGCGCCAAATCAGCACCTATCGGGAGGCGGAGGAGTGTCAAGCGCCCAATAGCGAGGCCGGGGGGGCGGAGAGACAGAGGCGGACCAAGGCGGAGCGGCCGCACAACATACAACTAATAACTAACGACAACAAACCCCAATATACCCCAATACAATTAATTAAGTAACACCCCTGAAACAAATCAAGCAAAGGGGAAAATAAATAAATCAAAAGCATTAATGTGCTAACCTAGAGTGGCGCGGAGACCCCCGCCGACAGACACCGGCCAATTAAAGGGACCGCATATTCTGCAGACAGGGGCTGCCACGCCCACCCAGGCCAGCACCACATTTTCATTTACAACAGAAATAATATATAAAGGGAGGAGGCGGAGAGGATCCAGCTCACATAAATATATAATAACTGAGAGAGTGTACTCAAAAATGACACTCACCAGTCGAAAAGGGCCAAAATACATAACAAGCCACAGTTCCCATCATAGGAATGGGATAAAGAAAGGCACAACAGGCCGGGAACTAGGGGGCTTAGCATGGGCCCCGTGTGATGTCCATTGAAGTGTCAGCACAGAAGAGGGGGAGGAGGGGGGGGGGGGAAGGGGAATGGTGAGGTGTGAAAGAAAGATGACAAGAAAAGAAAGGCACGAACAAGAAAAAAGGGGGGGGGGGAAGAAGGGGATGGAAGAAAACAAAAGAACATGCAGAAAAAACGGGAGGGAAACAGGAGGAACCAGGAAAAATAATAAATAAAGGGAGGAAAGGAGAGAAAACTGCACGAACCCCTCAGTATGTAAATGTACAAATCCATTTACATTATGGTGTAGATTGCAACACTATCTGGGCAAAAAAACACGATAATTGATGCTATCATTCAAACCTTTTGACTCAGTAGCTTTAAGGTCAAAGATCCATCGGGACTCTAATTGCAACAGTGCTCTATCAATATCTCCCCCCCTGGGATGTACATGAATTCTGTCTAAACCTATAAATTTAAGAAAACCTGGATCCCCTCTACGTTCTAGGTGTATATGTCTAGAGATGGGCGATTTGAAATTGCAGTTTGAAATGTCACCCACATGGTCTTTAATCCTTTCTTTAAAGGCTCTTTTGGTTTTCCCCACATAAAAACATCTGCATCTACAATATAATAAATATACAACACCAATAGTGTTGCAGTTCACAAAGTGTTTTAATTTCCATTTGCGGCCATTGGGTAACACAACAAACTTTCCAATCTGAAGATAGCGGCAGAAACTGCACCCCCCACAGCTGTAAGTACCTGTGACTGTGCAATGTTTTTGGGGACCACTCGAGCCCCAAAAATGACTAGTTGTTACAATATTGCGTAAAGTTTTACTGCGTCTATAAGTTACCTGGGGGGAAGGAGATACAAATTCGTTTACATTTTTATCGCTAGTCAACACGTGCCAATGTCGGCGGAGGATCCCGTCAATCTCATTGTTTTGATCATTAAACCGAGTGATTAATCGAGTTGTGTTACCATTTAAAGTATCTTTAGGTTTTTTGGATAAAAGTGCCGTACGATCTGTTGCTTTCGCCCGTTTGTAGGCTTTTTTGAGCCAACGATCCTTATAGCCCCGTTCTTTAAAACGAGAGCGTAGTAATTTGGCTTCCTTCTCAAAAGTGATCTCGTCGCTACAATTGCGGCGTGCTCTCAAATACTGCCCCGTGGGAATTCCACGAATCGTGTGAGTGGGATGTGCACTATCAGCATGAAGATAGGCATTGGATGCCGTCGGTTTGCGATATAATTTAGTTGACAGGGATCCGTCCTTCCCGACATTGATCACAAGATCGAGAAAGGGTATAGACTGGTCACTACACTCCATTATAAATTTAAGATTCCAGTCATTTCGATTGAGCACGATGACAAATTCATCCAGCAGATCTCTACCCCCTGTCCAAAACATCAACACGTCGTCAATGTACCTGTGCCATGCCACAATGTGGCACAGGTACACGACGAGAGAGTCATTTCCAAAGACAAAGCGTTCCCACTCTCCCAGGTACAGGTTAGCCAGCGAGGGGGCACACGTTGTCCCCATCGCGGTCCCCTGCACCTGGAGATAATGGACGCCATCAAATATAAACACGTTGTTCCGTAGGATAAAGGTTAATAGATCAAGAACAAAGTGGCTGTGAGCCACCTCCCCTATCTCCATCTCTGAAAGGAACCTACCCACTACCTCCACTCCTCTATCCTGTGGGATACTGGAGTAGAGGGCCTCCCCATCCAGGGCCACCAACAAAGAACCAACAGGCAACTGTGCACCCTCAATAATCTCCAAGAGATGTGAGGTATCCCGAACATACGATGGCAAACGATGCACATGTGGCTGTAAGTGTTTATCCACATAAACACTTATTTGTTCGGTAAGTGACCCATTGCCTGAGACAATGGGTCGTCCCGGTGGTCTCACTAAACTCTTATGCACTTTAGGTAAAGCATAAAACGTAGGTGTAGTGGGGTTCTCAACCTTGAGAACGGATCCCACTTCCGCTGTAATGATACCTTGACCAATTGCCGTATCAATTAAATCAAAGAGCATACGCTGGTTGTTGATGACCCTGGATGCAGACACCCTCCGATACCAGTCCTTGTTGTTCAAAATCTTGTGACACATATACGTGTACTGTTCAACCCTCATGACGACCACGTTCCCCCCCTTGTCCGAAGGTTTAATAACAATGTCCCTATTATTGCGCAACTCAGCCAGTGCGCATTGTTCCGCCTCAGAACGGTTGGATGTTTTATCATTCGTTATCCATAAAGTACGAATGTCCCTCTCCACTAGAGAGACAAACGTGTGGACACTGGGGCACAGGGAAAAGGGGGGGAACAAGGCAGACCTAGGTTTAAACTGTCGATTAATCTGTTCACTAACAGTTCGTTTAGGAACAATGAAACCAAACAAATCCTCCCCATTGTCACAATTAGTCTCTTCGCTCAACTTAATCAAATCCATAAGCGCTCTATAATCCTGATTGGACCAATCCTTCCAATCTGAAATAGCGCCCCCTAAGGGGGCTTCGCTTTTTCTTTTATGTAAGGTCTTTAAGGTGAGGTTGCGGCCAAACAGATGTAGATCCTTCACAAATTCAAATCTATCCAAATTGCTATTAGGGCAAAACCCAAGACCCTTAACCAAAAGGTCAATGGTGCCCTGGGTTAAATCGTAACCAGATATATTAATAACTTGCAAGTTGCCAGAAGTTGTAGGCAAGCACTGGAGTGAAGAATCCACTACGTCTGTATTGGCGGCTCCTCGTCCTCCCCTAAAAAACCAACAGAAGAGGACTGAGAGCTGGAAGGCCCACATGCTCCCAGATCCAGTTCACTCGCCTCTCCCTGGGAATCTGTAGCGCTTGTTAGATATTTATTAATGGGGCCTATCTGTTTATCTTTGCCTCTCTTTTGTTTCTCTCTCTTCTTTTTAATATTCTTATTTTTGACAGTATCAGGCAAACTTTTTCCAGTGACCGATCTTGTCAAAGGGTATGCTGAGATGGAGCGCATTTGCGTTCCGGAGGTCTGCTGCCCACACGCCCACGTGGTTGCTTGGTGGGCGTGTAGCGGTGACGTGGGGGTGGAGGGTCGGCGGGCGGGGCGGCGCGGCCAAGTCTCACATTTATAGACGCCGTAATGGCGTCTAGCTGCTACACACGCTGTCTGCCTTTGAAAAGGCCGCTAGTTGCGGCGAAACATGTCAGGCCTTCCTGACAGCGGAATTCCTCCTCCACATTAACCTTTCCAACATCTTTAGGAGCACACCCAAAACAGACCGGGCTACACTGGCATGGACTGGTAACTATGTGGCACTATTAACTACATCATCTGCTTCATTCCATTCCCTTGTGACTGAGGGACACATATCTTCAGTGCTTGCTGCATGTGCTTTATTTGCTTGCATGTATGTGCTGCCATACGAAACTCCACTATCAGAACTTTGCTGCTAGATGCCTTGTTGCCCTGCGATTGAGGGACACGCACTGTAATGCATGCTGCTTGTACCAACTTGCCATCAAAACCACGCTAACAGATATCCTATTGCCCTGCGATTGAGGGACACGAACTGTAGTGCATGCTGTTTGTGCTTTTGTTGCCTACATTCCATTGACAAGCCATCTACACCCTGCGATTGGGGGATCTGTGGACCATGTCTGCTTCATTTATGTGCACTGATATGCTATAGCGGCATGCCGTTCATCTCTTAGATCTTGTGCCTATATCCATCCATCACAATGGTTGCCATGGACATTAACTATCAGTGAGCCAGCAGGATACCAATTCGTTTTTTTTGGAAAAGGACTCCTTTTTTTGATAATTAATTTTATGGGGGACTGCAGCCCCCGTAGGTTTAATTTGTGTTGAGGAGGAATATACACATATTTATTCATTTATATGGGATTGTATGTGTGTTTTAGGGGGGTTTATACATAATTTGTTTGGATTTATGTGATTAATTATAATAAAGCAATTTTTTACTCTATTTCATGCACCAGAGAGCCAATTCTCATCCTTTGTTTTTTTGTTTTATTTTTAGTTATATAGCTTTTTTATAATAACATTGCATCATTCTGTCACAGTTGCAGTTTTTTTTTTTTATTTCTGTCCTTTAAGCTATAAAACAGCAGAAATAATGACCTTTGAACATTCCTGCAGCAGTAAAACCTTACCTAAAGCTTTCTTTCTGGCTCTTTAAGTGCTTCAGAAAACAGGACTGCATTGGACCAAGATGGGTGGAATAGCTCAGAGAAGCTCTTTTGCATAGATAACTAAAGATTTTTTTAACTCTTCCTGTACTGGAAAACAATGAGACTCTTTCATTTGCTACTAGTGTTTTATTTATTAGCTGTACTACACATACAATTCATTATATCATAAGTTTATTTCCATTGCTTTAGGTAAAATGTGAAAATTACCCATGGGCCATAAATAGAGTAAACTTGCAATATGATCATTTGTTTTAAAACAAGGAAGATTATAAGGAAAGACCACCATAAAAAGGGAATCCATTATAAATATATACATTGACTTGCATGTAAATAATCAGTTTCGTTTTTCTTGTTGTTATTCTGTTTAACAAAGTCTTTTTCACTGTATACAGCAGCCACATACAGATGTACTGTGTACAATTACTGCAGTGTATCAGGTAAATTCCTGAAAGCTGCAATGCACGGCACTCAGAGGACCAGAAAGATGTAGAACAGGGTGTTCTGCTGAGCCTCTGAAAAATGGACAAATGTTTCACTTTCAACCTGCTTTCACATAAACATGCTTTATAAGTCACTTAAAACATTGGACTTGTTTCAGTCTGCGTAATGATTTCAATTTCCATTGTACATTTTCTAAATTACTTGCGTCCGGCAGCACAAAATATACCTCATCCATAAAGCTACGCAAATGAAACAAATTCATTATATTAAGCAGCTCTTACAGTGAAATAGTTGAAGCATTGATATTAAGTCCAACATTTAAAGTACTTCAAGATATGAATATATTGTAGTGCATTTCAGGGTTGCCAACTCATCCCTTTAATTACTGACACATATGACTTCTAAACTTTCAGCGCCTGTTTGAAGTGGAACTTTAGATAAATAAAATATATAATAATAAATGCTTTAGGTCCACTATGAATTTATTTCAGAATAATGAAGGGGCTTGCTTTAAAGGTGCAAAACATTTCCCATCAAATTCCAATCTATAAAGTCACTTCACAAAGTCCACTTTCACAGAATGTATCGATACCCAAGTTTTCTGTAAGATTTTTTTTTTTCATTCGATCAATAACAACATTTTGGCTCCTGCTAAATACTGCTACAAAAGTCTGGAGGACCTCTAAAAAACATCCAGTGCAGACATTGAAGAGGGGATTGCAATGGGCCCAGAGTATAAGTTTCTCCCCTAAGGTGGTAACCTATACATAGCCCTACATGCTGAAGCAGGTCAATTCAGCACACACATGGCCACGTAACGCCTAATATGGGTGCCGCTATAGCTGGAATGCTAAAGTCTGCAGCTGCATGTGTAATTTGAGTGCCAGCAGTAGCCAGACCCCGAAATTATGTGTTGTCGTCCTCTCCCTTCCCAAGTTGCTATGACTTGGAGGGGGAATAGTATTTAACACCGCCAGGAATTAGCCATCAGCTCACCCTGTGTCCAACTGACACATTTATTACATATTTATAATTGTAACCCAAACTTTCTAACTTGGTCACTGGAAGGTCACCTGATGCCTTAATAAAAACAACACTCGAGTATCCTCTGCCATCTTCAGTTCTGTGAAACCTTAAAAAAAATTGCAGTCTTTGCTTTTAGACACTAGGCCATTCACTCTAATGCAGGTCCTAAAGAGAAGTTGGAAGTCTTTGTAGTGAATGTGACTAACTCATTCTCCTTTTTTTAATTTTTAAGTTAAGTCTAAACTGTCTCAGATACCTGTCAGAGTTAGGACGGAGATAGGACCTCATCAGCACTGCGTAGTTCTAGCTGATCCTAGGGCTAGTATTCTCATCCATGTTTGTATGGTGGAATATTCACCAGTCTCAAGCTCCATGTAAGAATGTCAACCCTCAACATGGTCCCAGAGCTCAAGTTGGAAGTATTGGCCACCATTACACTCTCCGCCAACATTGTGATTTCATCCCCTTCTGGGCTTCTTCTCTCCAGCACATCTGTTCCCTCTTATGAGGGGAAGGTAGTGATGTCACAACTTGAGTGGGAAGGTACAAAGGAAGCAATTTTATCTAAAACTGTCAGCTATTCTGGTGCTTAGCTTTGGCTGGCATAGCATTGGATAGTACTCTACTATACTAACATCAATTGCAGTTCCTCTTTGAAGCCTCTGTGGAAGGTGGAAGTGTCAGAAAGACAGAGAGCAGCATACAGCACATTAGAGATTTAGGGTTGATTGGAACAGCTGAATTCCAAGTACCCCCTGTTAGTAGCAAAGAAGGGGACCTCCAGATGGCCACCTCTCTCCAGGGGAAATGAGTGGTTGTGTTTTTATCTAATTTTTAACTGTTTGTGGAAATGGTTAAGGTATACATCAGTACCTATATAGTCATTTAACCAGTGGAGGGGTGGCCATCTGGGAATCCCTTTGTTAAAAGGTCCCCACCTCCTCCTGGGCAGCAAGATGGGGAAGAGCCCCTTGTCCATCAAGTGAACAGGGGCTATGGGGAGAGTGAGAGACTTTGCCACCCTTCTCTTCCAGAGTACCCCCATATCATGCATAATGCATTGTGACATAACTCAGGTGGAAGAGCCTTGTGCGGTATTGGCTCCGAATCCTGGCTATACCAGCCTGTGTGGGTGACAAGGGGTAAAGAGGCTTGGGAGATGTTCATTTTCACAAAATGTATAAAAAGTGTATAAAGAGCTCAGAAATCACACTGCATATTATTCGTGGCAAAAATCAATAATAATAATAATCAGCAAAAGTGGGACTATGAAATATATGGTGCAAAATGCTCATTTGCTTAATTAAAGCATAAGAAACTATACTGATGAGATGGCAAAGAACTTATACCTGGAATAGTGATATCACCCAGTCTGGAACAACTTGATGGATCTGGTGTCCTGTGTTTTGGGAAACAATAAAATCTAGTAAGGCAATATCTGGCTGGTCAGAAAGACTGAGGTTCTCCTTCCTCAGGAGTAAAGTAATATAATCTTTTGAAGTAAATTGTGTGTGGGCTGATCCTTTCACACGTTTCACTTGCCTAACTACTGTGTTCATTGTTTCTGAAAACGTGTGTCTGGATGGCTCTTTTTTAAATTGATAATTTCAGTGCTTCTGAAACCCATGCTTCATAGAGAAATGGTCTCATTTATTTCAATATGCAGAAAACAATTTGCGAAAAGTCAAACTCTCTTTTAAATGAAAACACAATAGATAGCTAATACATTCACCTAATGTTACCTTTGGCTGCAGATAAAATAAAAATGTTCTTGCAAATCTTATTAGAAAAAAGGAAGGCATAGCTGTAATTTAAATTAAAGTGTTCTAGAAATTAAATTAATTCAAAACTAGTTACTGAACTGCATCAAGGTTACATTCCATCACCCAGTCCAATCAACTTCTTTTTTAGGGAATTTACAGCTGTTTTAATGGGTAAAATGCAGCTCACTGTATAGATTATAGAAAGAGTGAGGAACTAGAGATGAGAAAAGTAAAGGCCAAAATGGTCCAAGAAGTGGTAGGACCACTCGGGCTGTGACTCTTAAACTGGAGAAGTTGCTCCAACAGATTCCAGGAGAAGTTGCTCCAACAGATCCCAGGAATAATATAATTTGCAATTCTGCAAATGCCAGGCAGATCAGGTGGCTTTTTAGTCTGGATTTGAATAACTCAAGGGATGGGGTTCTCTTTACTGGGTTTAGTAGGGAATTTCAAAGGGTAAGGGCAGTGTGATTGAAAGCTCTGGTTCCAAAGGTTTTGAGGTTCACTCTGGGAATAACCAAGTTTATGGATCCTGCTGATCTAATGTTGTGAGAGGTGTGGTGCAGTTTCAGCAAGTCTAACGTGTATCCATGGCCCAGATTGTGTATGGATTTGAATGTCAACAGTCCAATCTTGAATAGTATTTTCCATCTTACAGTTAGCTAGTGCAGTAAGCGAAGAATCGGTGTAATGTGACAGTGGACAGGCAATGACAATTCTGTTAGCATCTTACAGAGGGGTAAAGCTCATTTTCCCAATAGTTAATTTTTTTAATCAAAGATCTGTTTGGAAAGATTTTTGGGGAGTGATGCAGTTACTGAACTGAACCACTTCACCTTTTCAGATCATCCCAGTCCTTTACTGCCAAACGGACATGCCCACTTATTCCCATCATGCATTCAGACACAATTACTTAAATTTTCAATGCACAATATCTCCAGTGTTAAAACAGACTGAATATGTGCTTGGGAGGAAGGAAATACTGCCAACCATACATTGCCTCTGGCTGCCAACTTATATTTACAACTTCCGGATCTTTGCTACTTATATTTATGCCCCTGTATACTTCACTTGCAGATCAGGTGTAAAGATATAGATATTGTTTACTTACAGCTGCCGTTCGCAATTGCTGTGCCCTTTCAACTCCCGCCATTCTATGTTCGGTTAATTGGGAAACAAACCGATCACTGTGCCTGTGATGAATAAAAGCCGGCATCAGCAAGACATCGGCTTTTATTCACAAAGTAAAAGTAAACTGTTACACACACTAGTTCCTGTGTACTGTTTACAGTACTTGGGAACTAAGTGTGGAGAAAAAAAAAGTAAAAACACACCCAAATACACTATAACACACTATTACATAGAAAAATTAAATACATATTTATTATTTTTTAACCCCTTCCACCCCTACTCCATAGTTACCAAAACACACAAAAAAAAATAAAAAAACATTACATCATTTAAAAAAATACATAAATAGTAACCTTAGGGGCTTTTTTATTATGTATGTCATGAGGGTGTATTACTGTTATTTTTGTAAATGAAGGCTTCTAATTATTGTTATAGTATAAAAAAAACACTAAATGGAAAAATTCACCTTTATTTCCAAATTAAATATTATAGCCATACTGTAATAAAGTTGGAAGAGACAGCTGCAGTAACAGCGATACCACCGCAGCTGCCCCCATCTCCCTGCCTAGCGATCTATCCGTCCCTCTGGCGTCTAGCACGCCGAGGACGGGTTTGTCAGCAGCACATAGGGTCACACAGAAAGGACCTTTATGTGGTGAGGAGGCGCGTCAGCTGACCGGCCGGTCGGCTGACGTCAGAGGAGACGCTCGCCGCTCCTCATTGGTTGATGGGAGTGGGCGTGCCGGAGGGGTCTCCTCTGCTTCTTAAGCCTTGCCGAATCACTCGCAACTTGTCTGCTGTTGCGAATACTTCATGTTAGCGCTCAGACCTTAGATAGATCCGGTGTGCTTTGATTCGGGAGGAAACCGGGGATTTCCAACAGAGATAGGAATTGTTTGATAGCTATAATTATAATTGAGATACTGTATATTATCTGTGTATGACTCTGGCTCGTTCTGAGTGACTACTCTTCCGCTCAGTGATTCTGTACTTCTGCCCATCTGATCTTGCTGCCAACTCTGCCTGTTATACCTTCTTGCCTTTGCCTTCTGACTTTGTACTGTATCTGTCTGTCTGTTGCCAACTCGAATAGTCTGACCACTCTACTCTCACCAGAGGGCCCTTGTCTCTGGTGAGGGGCTCTGTACTGTTAGTACCCACCAGCTCCTCTGGTGAGGTATAGCTAAACCTATCAGTACTACTGTTGCACCAAGCACTATACATTGCTAGTAGCTATCTCATTATTTGTCTGGTATGCTTGTATTATAGGTGCTACTGCAGATCATCTAATAATCAGAACTCTGTTACTTGCTGACACATATCGTTACAGAACAGAAGACCATAATGTCTATGGATGCACTGTGTAGCCAAGTTGGGGCCTTGACCACAGCGGGGAACAATTTAACCGTGCTGGTCAATACCCAACAGACTCAGATCACCCACCTGTCTGGAGTTGTGCGGACTCTCCAGCCTGCAACCGCACCAGTGCAGTCCCCTCCAGTTATAGAGCTCAGAATGCCTCTCCCTGAAAAGTTTTCAGGGCACAAATCTGATTTTCAGAATTTCAGAAATCGTTGCCTTTCTTACTTTGAGATGAGGGTAACCTTCATTAAAACCCTATTATCAGGGGATTCACAGACATGGGCGCACAGTCTTCCTAGTAATCATGAGGCATTATCATCAGTTCAGGAGTTTTTTAAAACCATGGCTATCATATACGATGATCCTGATATCGCAGTCACTGCTGAAAGGAAGCTAAAGACCCTAAGACAGGGACGTAACACGGTGGAAACTTATGCCGCAGAATTTAGAAGGTGGGCTGTGTCGGCTAGATGGGGACAGTTTGCTTTATTAGATTGTTTCTTAACGGGTTTATCTGACCCGGTCTCTGATGTGATGCTAGCTCATCCAGAGCCTAAGACTGTTGATGAAGCGATTGCATTGGCGGTAAAGATTGATCGCCGCATTCGTTATCAAAGGCAGACTCGTGGGAGATACTCTGTGAGGTCTGTTCCTAACGTCTCTCCATCACCTTCTCCTCCTCTGGATGAACCGATGCAAATCGGACATTCTAAATTATCAGAGGTAGAGAAGAACCGAAGACGGTCAGAGAGACTCTGTTTGTACTGTGCAGAAAAGGGTTATTTAGTACAGAACTGTCCTAAGAAGTCTGGAAACGCTGCCGCCTAGGTGTAGTTAGAGGTGCTACCCTAGGCGAGCCAGCATTACCTCTAACAGATAATCGCTTGCTCCTACCCTGTTCTATCAACTGGGAAGGTCAAGTTTTGTCCACTCAGGCATTTGTGGATTTGGGCTCTGTAGCCAATTTTATCGACTATGATTTTGTTAAGAAATTAGGGATTCCCCTAATCCCATTAGACAGACATATTTTGGTGACAGCAGTGGATGATTCCCCCTTGCAGTGTAAACAGCCCCTTTCTCAGACCCCCGTACTGTTGTGTCATATAGGGGTATTGCATAAAGAAAAGTTACAGTTTTTTGTGCTTTGAATGGCAACCTCCACTGTGATCCTTGGGATGCCGTGGTTGCAAAAGCTTTCTCCTCAGATTGACTGGAGTTCCGGCCAGTTGTTAAGCTGGTCATCCTTTTGTCATCATCATTGCATGGAGAAAGTTGCTGTTTGCGCCACCAAGGTTAAGGTGGAGGGGGTGCCTATGCGTTATGCAGAATTTGCGGATGTGTTCTGTCCCAAGTCGGCAGACAAACTTCCTCCACACCGAAGTTTTGACTGCCCCATTGAGTTAAGGCCAGGTTGTATGCCCCCTAGAGGTCATTTGTTTAACCTTTCTAGTCCTGAAAAACTCGCTATGCAGGATTACATTAAGGAAAACCTGGCCAAAGGGTTTATTCGTCCTTCTAAGTCTCCGGCCGGAGCAGGTTTTTGTCCAGAAAAAGGACGGTGGACTTCGCCCTTGTATTGATTATCGGGGATTGAACAAGATTACCGTAAAAAATCGTTACCCACTCCCTCTAATTGACGATTTATTCTCTTAAGTGACTAATGCAAGTATCTTCTCTAAACTCGATCTAAGAGGAGCATACAACCTGGTACGCATTAGGGAGGGGGATGAATAAAAGACGGCGTTTAACACACCTGACGGGCACTACGAGTACCTTGTCATGCCCTTCGGGTTGTGTAACGCTCCTGCTGTCTTCCAGGAGTTGATCAATGAGGTGTTCAGAGAAGTCCTGGGGAAGTTCGTTCTGGTATATTTGAATGATATACTAATCTTCTCATTTAACCTGACAGAACACAGGGGACATGTAAAGTTTGTTTGGAAAAAACTTAGGCAGAATTCCCTGTATGCAAGGCTAGAAAAATGTCTATTTGAGGTGTCTGAAGTTCCATTTTTGGGGTATATCATTTCTACCTCCAGGCTTTCCATGGACCCAGGAAAAGTCTTGACCGTTCTGGAGTGGCCACAACCCGTGGGGTTGAAGGCACTCCAGAGATTCCTGGGCTTTTCCAACTATTATAGAAGATTTATTAAAGGATTCTCTTCTGTAGTGTCACCCCTCACTGAGCTCACCAATAAAGGGGTGGATACTTATAACTGGTCAGCAGAAGCACACTCTGCTTTTTCATCATTAAAGAAGCTGTTTTGTTCCGCTCCAATCTTGCGGCATGTGGATGTCACTCATCCCTTTATTGTGGAGGTGGATGTATCAGAGATTGGGGTTGGGGCTGTACTGTCACAACATTCTGGTTATCAAGGCAGGTTGCACCCCTGTGCATTTTTCTCACGTAAGTTCTCCCCCGCTGAGAGAAATTACGATATCGGAAACAGGGAGCTTCTGGCCATTAAACTCGCATTTGAGGAATGGCGTCACTGGCTCGAGGGGGCAGAACATGTGATCACGGTCTATACGGACCGTAAGAATTTGGAATACATCAAAGGGGCTAAGAGACTTAGTCCCCGACAGGCTCGCTGGTCCCTATTTTTCTCGAGATTCAGGTTCGTCATTACATACAAGCCAGGTAGTAAAAATGTTAAAGCAGATGCCCTGTCTAGATGTTTTGAGCCTGAGACAGTTCAGCCACCAACCCCTGAGAGCATTCTTCCAGAGAAGGTGGTCTTGGCAGCCACTGAGACCTGGGAAGATTGGTCCAACACTCTAGCCCCCTATCAACAAGATGTTCCCGAGGGAAAATCGGATGGGGTTCTATTTGTACCACTTCCCTTTCGCCTGCAGATCTTGCAGTTATTTCATGCACATAAGAATGCAGGGCACCCCGGGGCTGTTTGGACACAGGATCTGCTTTCCAGATGTGTCTGGTGGCCATCCTTGGCTCTAGATTGTAAGGAATTTGTGAAGGATTGTTCCATTTGTGCCAGGAACAAACCGTCCCGTCAGGCTCCTGTGGGCACTCTGCAATCATTGCCAGTGCCTAAGGAACCATGGACCCATTTGTCCATGGACTTTTTGGGGGACCTCCCCAGGTCCGAGGGTAAAACGGTCATCTGGGTGGTAGTCGACAGGTTCAGCAAGATGGCTCATTTCATTCCTCTGGACGGATTCCCCTGTGCCCAAGAACTGGCAGATCTCTTCATTCAGCACATTTTCCGGTTGCATGGCATCCCGGAGAATGTAGTGTCAGATAGGGGAGTTCAGTTCGTGTCCAGATTCTGGAAGAGCCTTTTGTCATCATCTCGGGATGGACCTGTCATTTTCCTCCGGCTACCACCCACAAACCAATGGGCAAACTGAAAGGGTTAACCAGTCGTTAGAGCAGTTCCTTAGATGCTATGTGGCTGATGCGCAATTGGAATGGGCGAGATTCTTGCCATTCGCAGAATTCACGCATAACAACTTGGAAAGTTCTTCCTAAGGCTTTTCTCCCTTTCAGGTGGTAACGGGTAGATCTCCCAAATTTTCCCCGTTGTCAGTGGTTTCTTCTCCTTTTCCTGCTCTGGAGGATTGGCAGGGAGCATGAAAAGAGATTTGGATTATGGTTAAAAGGAATTTGGAAAAGGCCTTTCAGACCCAGAAGAAGCAGGCAGATAAAAAGCGGTCAGTGGAATGAGAATTTGTACAAGGAGACATGGTGTAGGTTTCAACCCGGCATCTGGCCCTGAAACAGCCATCAGCAAAATTGGGCCCCAGATTTATAGGCCCATACCCTGTTTCTAAAAAGATCAATGAGGTCACTTATGTCATTTCACTGCCATCTCATAGGTGTAAGGTCATTCCATGTGTCTCTGTTGAAACCGGCTGTGCATGTGGATTCCTCTCCATCCCCCCCTGTGGTGATTGATGGTGAACCTGAGTATGAGATTGAGCAAATTTTGGATTCCTGTCGGGTGCGTAACTCGGTACAGTACCTTGTGCATTGGAAGGGGTATGAGCCTGAGGAGAGGTCTTGGGTGCTGGCTTATCGCATGCATGCTGAGGAACTTAGGAAAAAGTTTCATGAGTTGCATCCTGAGAAACCATGCAGGACGTGTTCGGAGTCCACGCCTCAAGGGGGGGGGGGGTACTGTAATAAACTTGGAAGAGACAGCTGCAGTGAACAGCGATACCACCGCAGCTGCCTCCATCTCCCTGCCTGGTGATCTATCCGTGCCTCGGGCATCTAGCACGCCGAGGACGGGTTTGGCAGCAGTACATAGGGTCGCATTGTCGCGTGCGCGCGCGTACAGAAAGGACCTTTATGTGGGGAGGAGGCGCGTCAGCCGACCGGCCGGTCGGCTGACGTCAGAGGAGCCACTCGCTGCTCCTCATTGGTTGATGGGAGTGAGCGTGCCGGAGGGGTCTCCTCTGCTTCTTAAGCCTTGCCGAATCACTCGCAACTTGTCTGCTGTTGCGAATACTTCGAGTTAGCGCTCAGACCTTAGATAGATCCGGTGTGCTTTGATCCGGAAGGAAACCGGGGATTTCACACAGTGATAGGAATTGTTTGATAGCTATAATTATAATTGAGATACTGTATATTATCTGTGTATGACTCTGGCTCGTTCTGAGTGACTACTCTTCCGCTCAGTGATTCTGTACTTCTGCCCATCTGATCTTGCTGCCAACTCTGCCTGTTATACCTTCTTGCCTTTGCCTTCTGACTTTGTACTGTATCTGTCTGTCTGTTGCCAACTCGATTAGTCTGACCACTCTACTCTCACCAGAGGGCCCTTGTCTCTGGTGAGGGGCTCTGTACTGTTAGTACCCACCAGCTCCTCTGGTGAGGTATAGCTAAACCTATCAGTACTACTGTTACACCAAGCACTATACATTGCTAGTAGCTATCTCATTATCTGTTTGGTATACTTGTATTATAGGTGATTCTGCAGATCACCATATAATCAGGTATATATCTGTATTATAGGTGATACTGCAGATCACCTAATAATCAAAATTCTGTTACTTGCTGACACATATCGTTACACATACATTGTACTCGGGACACAATTTCAACATACTAACCAGGACAAATGGGCAAGTAAAATGTGTCTGTTTTATCTACAATTGCACATTTTATTTTTAAACTACAGTGGCTGAGAAATTATGCATTTTTTTTCAATTTGGTTCTTCTTCTTCCCTAAAAAATGCATATAAAATAAAATAATTAAAATAATTCTTAGCAAAAACTACTGCCCAAAGAAAGCCTAGTTTGTCCCGCAAAAAAAAAATAAAAATAGATAATTTCAATGTGATAAGTAATAATAAAGTTATTGGTGAATGAATGGGAGGAGTGTGTGGTTTGGAAGTGGTTAAAGGGTGATATCCCACACTGAGCACAAATGATAGAAGTACTTCTGGCTCCAAAGTGGTACCTCATAGGAAAGCATCCTGATATAACCTCAGTCATTACGTATTTTATGCAGGAGATTCGCTTGTAAAACTATATGGCTGACACTTACTGTTTTTGCATTACATATGATACATTGCTGCCTAACCCTCATTCTTGTGGCTATCATTGATAATATCACCTATCATTTTTATGCTTTGTCATGCTGGTTGAATTATTAATTTTCCCTCAAATAATACATGAACACATTTCTTGCTTAATTTGCTGTTTTTCATTACTTTTATGTTTTTTTGTAATCCTTTTATCTCACAGACATTTTAGATTGTATAAAACCTAGGTTATAGCCCTCATGATTAAGTTTTCCAGTTCATGTTAACCAAATTTGTCAACCTCACAGTAGTTTTTATACGGTTTCCTCTGTTTTGATATCTTATATTGATTTTAATAATTTGAGGGACTCTATCCTCTGAGCTGCAGTGGTAGTCTATTACAGTAGTGGATGAGCAGCAGAATCGCATGCTAGAACCAGCATTTGTGCAGTGCCATGGAATATGTTGGCGCTTTATAAATGAATCATAATAATAATAATAATAATACTACAGTGTTTGAGGAACACAATCAACTGTCCTGGCTAACTAATTCCTAAGCAACTGCTGACCCAACTGGATTTTTAAATGCTTTCTTTAAAATGCATTTTAGCTATTAGCTGCCAGAGTACTACAGATCCAATACAACCCCAGCTGTCTGAATAGGTCTTAAATTATTAGTTTTTCTTTTAATTACCCCAAGTTCCTCTTTAAAAGAGATTGACTAGGCACAACAAGGCAATAATTAGAGTAAAATTTCAGAGTTCAGTTGCTTTCCTGCAACCTCGGTTCATCCCAGAGAGATGGCCCTGCATGTGTACACCACTAGCATGATAACCAGCAAATCTAACTGTATTTTAACTGTCTATTAAGTCCTAAGTCAGGTTCCATAAGTGGTTGTTTTTGCAAAGTGTTGCCCTGATAACATATTCAGCCACCAGGAATGAAGTTATATTTAGGACATGTACAGGAGGGATCAAGGGAAAACGTAAACAGCCATCCAGTGTAGCAGCAACATATGATGTATGGCAGTGATGAATAATATATAACATGGTAGAGGTGAGGGAATCAAGAAGACGAGAAGTACTGCATAATTTTACAAATCATTTGGCAGTCTAAACAGTTCACACTACAATAATTCATTGTGATTACCACCTCCACCAATTGCTTCCTTAAAAGTAAACAATAGAGATTTCCATGTAAATGTAAATCAACATATAGTCATGTGTTAGAAACCTTCATCTGTTTATCTGATGGAAAACTCTGGGAAAAATCAAGAACTGTCAGGGCAGAGAAAAGATACTCATCTGTTCCCTTGCAGTGTTATAAATCATGTTGGGGGTCTTCTGTGCCTGGATTCTACTGTGCTTTAAACCATGAACAGATAAGGCTCTCAGCACTATAATTGTGCAAGATCAAGTTTGCAGTCTCTGCTTCCTACCATCACTCTTTTTATTCTAGTGTAGGAAACTGTGTATGGAGTAGTGGAAGACTATGTACAATGGCTGTTGATCTGGAAACACGATGCCATGTCATTATGATGCTGCATTTATAAAACACTTAGGTTTTGTTCCCTAGTAATCACTAGTTTGATCACCATACCATATTTAGGTTTAAAGATGAACTTAAAGAGAACCTTTTGTGAAGAAACCCCCCAAAAACATGCTACCTGTTTCTGTAGGCTAGCCGGATCAGGAAGCATCAATTACTGCTGCTCCAGCTTTTGGTGGAAAAAAAACCCAAGCAAACATGGCCACGACCCCTGGGGTCACAACGATGCAGCTCTGGCTCTGTGTGTCTCAACACAGAGCACAGAGCAGGGGGCGTGGTAGAGGTGGGGGAGAAGCAAAGCTGCCCAATCAGAGCTAGGGAAGGGGCATTCCTGAAACACTTAAACCCCCCCCCCCCCGTGCCTAACCTTAACCATATGCAGCACATCTAAACCTTAACCCCCCATGCCTTAACCTTAAAAACACCCCCCATGCCTAAACCTTAAAAACACCCGCATGTCTAACCTTAACCATCCTACCATGCCGAAACCTTAAAAACGATCCCCATGCCTAACCTTAACCATCACCCCTTCCCAAAACCTTTAAAACACCCCCTACGCCTAACCTCAAATAGGCAAGTAGAATTTTTCAAAGAAGCAAACACCAGCACCACACATGTGAATCTCACTATGGATTATATTCACTGGATACTGGCAGAGCTTCTAAAGTTTTCCTGCCTAAAGAAAAGGTTTCTATTTTTTGAGACACTTTCATTAAACGATAACACTGTAAATGTGTATTTCACAGATGGTATCAAAATTATGGCGTGAATGTTCCAGAGTTATATTAATCTTTATAATGTTAGTAGCAGTGATTCCATTCTTTATTGACGTTAAAAAAGACATTTTTCATACAAATCACCAATGGCCCTGACTTTATGCGCTTTTTATGTCAATAAGAATGCTTGCAATTCTTTCTAGTTTGGGTTCACACCTTTTGTAAACCATTTATGCAGGAGTTCACTCAGAGAGTAATAGTTAATTCACATCAGCTACAAGGCCTTAAACTCCATCAATGAACAGATTTTGGAGATGGGACAGATGATTTTACAACTGTGCTTTTATTCAGTACTCTACCGAGAAATCCTGCATCTTTTTTGTACGAGACATATGATAGACAGTGAGTTGATTCAAAATGAAGGAAAAAATGGGCAGCCTTAAAAAAGGAAATAAATTCCGTTTTTTACCAGAAGAAAATGTGTAAAATGGAGATACATGGTGCATTTTTAAATAAAAATACTATTTGTCATGATCACACATCAAAAAAGCCTGTGATTGTCTAGAAGAGTTTCTAGAAGTTTTTTTTAATAATAGTTTTATTCACCATCACAAAAGTTGTAAAATTATGTTTTACAACTTGCTCTAATATGTGGCATGTTTCTTGCATAAATACCAGTAAAATTACTGTGCGGCTACCCTGGTCAGCAATTTGTACCAATCCACATTATTTACATTTATAAACACCAGACAGTGTTCAGGACTTTTTATTATTATTTATATAGCTCTAACACTGTGCATAATACAAAACAAATAATGGGGATACAAAGCATTGTATAATCAGGACATATAAAAATGCAATTTCAAATACATACATAGTTGATTGATTTTGGCATGTTAAAGTACAACAGAAACAAGAAAACTCTAGGAGGAGGCTCCTGCCCTTGGAAGCTTACAATCTAGAGGGTGATGGGGTGGAGAAAGTAGGGGGAGGAGACAAAGGAGTGAGCAGAGGAGGCTGAGAGCTTCCAATGCTAGTTATGACAAATTATAAGTTTGCCTGAGTGTTATAAGAGTATGTTTGAAGGTTTCTAGGTTTGGAGCACGGTGGACAAGTTGTGTGAGAATTCCAAGGGAGAGGTGACACTCATGAGAAGTCCTGGATGCAGGAGTGAGAGGAGGTGACCTGGCTGGATGACTAGAGAGTCTCATGGGGAGTTCATTCATTGTCAACGCACCATTTTGGCGCAGGGTGAAGCACACAACGGTCACCCTGCTCCTGCACAAACTCCGGGCCCGCACGGATTACTATTCCTCCTCCTAATTGTATCAACTTGGGGGGCACATAACTTGGACACCAGGCACCAGCTATTGCCGGGGGCTGAATTACTATTATTTTTTTTTTACTAAGTTGTGTGGCCCCCAGCTGAAACTACAGGCACCCAAATCAGGCATGCAGTGCAAAATGATCAGCACAGTGCAAGAGGACATTCAAGTATGGACAGGTAAATTAACTCTCTCTGCTCTGCAAAACTGCACTGATCATTCCTGAGCATGAATCCACTATGGGCCACATTTATCAAAGCATTACGGACAGTTTTTTCTTCTTAAACAGTTCTAACAAGCAGGGAGACTGTTCTGCATGATAATAATACGATTCTTAAATGCTACTTAATAGTGACAGTTTAGTGTGAATTTCCAGAGCTGCACTACAGTTAAAGGACAACTGAAGCGAGAGGGATATGGAAGCTACCATATGTATTTGCTTTTAAGCAATACTAGTTGCCTGGCTATGCTACTGCTAGTCTACCTCTAATACTTTTAGCCATAGCCCCTGAACACGCATGCAGCAGATCAGGTGTTTCTGACATTATTGTCAGATCTGTCAAGATTAACTGCATGCTTGTTTCTCGTGCGATTTAGACACTACTGCAACCAAATAGATCAGCAGGGCTGTCAGGCAACTGGTATGGTTTAAAAGGAAATAAATATGGCAGCCTCCACATACATTTCATTTCAGTTGTCCTTTAAGAAAAGTGCAAATCCATTCCTAAACTGCTGCAGATTAACACGTGCTTAATAGCAGTTCTACAGATAGTGCAGCAGTGCAGGCTAGACATGATTTGTGAAGGGCTCCTCCCCCCTGCTGCCGGGTGTCCTGTGAAGGTGTTCTGTGTTTAACCCTTCCAGTGCTGGGCATTGATGCAATACAACAGTTGTATTGATTACCTCAACAACAGAAATTTCCCTCACACTCTGCACTGTGTGAGAGACCTTTCTAACTCCTCCTGTTTTACAACAGCTTTAGAAGGAAACTGCACTATTTAGTGATTTCTTAAGATGTCTGATACAGGTCTGCATGGATTTCTAAAAACCTACTAATACTTTGTCTCACACACCCTTGATAAACATTCCCCTATGTTCCCTCTCAACTACCTAATTACACTGCAGCAAGCTTACTACTAAAAAAACACGTCTATAACTATTAGTGCCAGGAAAAAAGAGTTTCATCTTTAAAAGTGATTTCTACTATTCAGTGGACAATGAAAATCTTATTTTGCCCTGTAACTCTCAACCACCTTCTGCTACAAGACTACAGCAGCTTGAGAATATGTGCAGAAGTGTGGTGGGTACAGTTATCATGTTAGATGGGTGATAAAAGTATCTCTGCACTCTAACAATGTAAACAGAGCGTTATAAACAACCAATTTTTACACCTCAAGGCAAGCACTGTGATAGTTTTACAAAGTCTGCACAAAGCGATTTTTGACTTAGAATGTACTATATTAATATGAGTAATAAATGTGTCTGCTGAGATTTTGACAAGTACACTGTGTAATATCTCTTTTCTTAAAGTAAAGTATTAGATTGAGAAGGAAATATGCAAGTAATGCACAATGTCTGTTTATTCCATCAAGCACAGAAATTGTTATCGCCATAAAGCAGATAGCTATTAGCTGTGTTCTTTTTCCGTCTATCTCTTTCTTGTTAAAACACTTTTTGCTCTCCAGAGACCATGGCAATGGAGAAAAATTAATTAGCATCAAATACATTTTCTCCTACATGAGACAGATGACTGTACAGAACAAATAAAGGTTAGGTACACAGATGTGGCTTTTATGGGAAAGCTGTTCTGTACTATTTTATTAGCAAGTCCATTTCTGCACCAAGGAAGCAAACATTATTGTTACTATTATTACCCAATGTGACTTCATTGTTAAGTGGCATTGCTGCGCCAGTCTTTGCCCATCTGTCCCAAAATATCGACTTCCAACATTACATTACAGAGGGACTTGAAAAAGCAATACTCTTTAGCTGCTCTGTACTTATGCTAAGCTGTCAGGGATCTCAATGCCTGGGAGCTGAAACTACTGCCTAACTGAACATTTGTTATCCTCTAGACCCATTTCTGTGTGCCCATTGTGCTGTTATAAATCTCACATCTCCACTTAACAGAAACCTTCTGACTCAGAAGTCTGGTGTGCCCCATTGAAAGCACATTACTAAAAGATGAGGTAACTTGACTGCAGGGGCCTCTTCAGAGTATTTCCAGTGGGTGACAACACTCTTGACAAAGGTCAGGGACATTGATAGAATCAGTCAAGAGATGAAATGTTATCTGGGAATGAATTATTGTTATTCCCCTCTTCTATACAGTCTGCATGGAAGCTTCACTGATGCTGGTACCATGGTAATAAGAAGGTTTACAAGAGGGAGGGGGAAATGGGCCATGCCTAACTGGTATTCTTTGTGGATACCCATGCCTGACTACTCTTTAAAGGACAAGAGGTGCTGGGGCAGAGTCAGAAGACACGGCCTATATACACTGTAGCAGTAGGAAAATCAAGGACTTCACCTGGATTTAATTCCTCACTGACTTTATTATGTGTGAACATCACAGTGAGACAGAACACTGTTTTGGTCACCCACATCCTTTGTCATGAGCACTTATTATAAATTCAGGTGAAGTCTCAGATCTTTTTACTGCTGTGTGGATTATCCCTTGAGGTCATAGGTTTTGCTAATAGACTACCTGGTACAAAAGGACAGAAAACAATTAGGAGGCACTACCTAGCACTTTTTTCTTGACCCGAGGAAGTGGATATAGGCCGTGAAACGCGGTGTCATTTGTTGTGCAATATTTGAATAAGAAGTCTGAAATTATCGTTCAGTGAAATTTATCGAAAGTAAGTCCACACTTACCTTTTTATTTGTTTTTTGATTGTTTTGCATGATTTTGGGATGCCTCCTAGTTGTTTTATGTCTTCTAGTATCAACCCTGCTGTGGGGGTTAAATTGTCTGTTCTAATACATAAGGTTCTTATGCATCCACCACCGAGTGGGGACGTTACTTCCCCATATGCCATCCAAAGTGGTTGCCTGATTAGGCAACCCATATTTGTGAGTATAACATAATTTGTCTAATTATCACCTACATCCGATCAGAGATATACTACACCAGACCAGGCTCCCGTTGTCCCTGTGGATTTTCTTTGTTTCCTGCTTTGTACATGGAAATTTGTGGGTTGCAGTATCAGTTGGGTACGAATTGGTGGCTATATACAGAGTAGGTCTGATAATAAGGATATGGAGCATGCATTAGTATTTTCCAGTGAACACAGAGCTGATTCTGCCCACAGGAGGGAGCAGAGGGAGGATGTGGGTGGTGGGTGGTGGCCGATGGTAGTTTTATCTAGAGGACCAAAATCTCACTTTTCTGGGAGCTCTGTGTTCTCTGCACCAATTTCTGGGTCATGTGACTGTCTTAAAAAAAATGTAATAATAATAATAATAAAGATTTGTGAAAGCTGCATCAGATATCAAGTTTGTAAATAGGTATTTTGTTTGATATCAGTGTGTAGATTGCCATCTGTCAATTTTCACTTTACATTAAGTAATTATTTTTAATGAAAAGTTTCTGCGTGTTAAAGCGATCCTGCTAAAGGATACTATCACGCTTCTATACATTTTCTCAGGTTGTTCTCACTTTCCTGACACTGATCTAAACATTAGCATCATCTCTGGAAAAATTGGCAAAGTGTTAATTTCTCACCCTAATGAACAGACATGTTGAATGATTCGCATGTTGCAGAAAACAAGTGAGGTGTGAATTATTTTTAGCATATTTCATTTTATTAGTAGATCGCTGCCAAATCTGTGGCTTGCTAAATGGAAATGTTGAATCAATCAACACTGAAAAAAAACATTCATAGAGTAGTCATGAGTAGTCATGTCAATGGATGAAAGCAACAGACCAATTTTTTTTCTATTAACATCTACCACCCCTTGTACACTAAATTATTGTCTATAATTCAGCTGAATTGGTAAAGATATAACATTGTTTATATGTGTTTTGCTCCCCTATAAATATTCTTATCACCATGGTACCAGCATCAGTGAGGCTTATGTGCAGACTGTTGGAGTTTATCGGTATAAACTGCATTATTTTGGGTGTGCCTTTATGGATAAGCGGGTCTGGACATGTATTTGTTCTCAGGGAATGATCAGCATGTATCTGAATAGACAGCTGAGAACAATGCACCAGCCCTCAAACCTGACATCTACTGGTGATTGAGCTGATGCCCAATGATGGCATAGGCTCAGTATCTGACTTCAAAGATGGTCTACCACATTGGGTTTGGGGATGTCACAGGAACCTGTTAATCTGGTGTTACAATGGATAAATCACAGAGGAACAATTCAGCTAACATCCACTCCCAACTGCTAAATGCATAGACACTTGCTGTATACCATGGAGGAGGGGTTTTCTGCACCTGATATATCAGAGCAACTACTTTGGAATCTCTCTCCCTAAGGCCCGGTTCACACTTGCGGTGGCCCTCCGGAATCGCCGTGCCGGAGCCGCACCGCCTGCAGAACGGACGGAACGGACGCACGGCATAGCAATTAAAGCCTATGCGTCCGTTCACATGGGTCCGTTCTGCAGAACCGGAGCCGGACCGGATCCGGGCCGGATCCGGACTCCGGCCTCCGTTCCAACATGCGCTATTTTTTCATCCGGCCCCTCCGGCAGCCGTATCCGGGGCGGAGCCGGACTGCACCATCCGGCCAATACAAACAAATGGGAACCGGAGGCCGCACAACACACTGGCTGAGAAATCCGGATCTTCTACCCCACTTCCTATGCGGATTTTTGCGGCGATATTGGCTGGGGACACATGGGCAAGCATTTTGGAGTGGAGCAGCACGAGCTGGAGGTGTTGGCAGGATGTTGGCAGCATGTCGGAGGTGGAGGTGAGTGCTAAACAGCAGATGGCCTGATTCCACAGGTCCCCCTTCTGCTGACCTCCCAGACCCCAACATTTTTTTTTTTTTTTACGTATATTTTGCCAAACGGATCCGGATCGCATCCTGATTGCCACCTGATGCAACCTGACCGGATCCGGATCGGATCCGGATCAGAACCGTACGGTTCCGATCCGGATCCGGTCCGGATCCGGTCAGGTCATCCGGTCCGTTTGGCAAACAACCGCTAATGTGAACCGGGCCTAACAAGGATGAGACAGACTGAGCAGGGCCAGTGGATGAATGTGTGATGAGATAGAGTAGACCCTATTGTGTTTTCCCCATTCCCTTAGCCAGCACTTAATATTTCATATGCCATAATTTGTACAGTTATTTTAAGTAAATAAACCTACACTTTTCACCCTTTGTAATGAGTTCAAGTGGTCGGTTGTTACCAAGTAACAAAAACTAGAGTATATTATACACAGACTGTATTGTAAAGTGGCTGGCTAGTGCACTGGTTGAGAGCACCGCCGCAGACATAAGAGACCATAAAGCAATCATTAACCTGCTGGGCGGTCTGGACGAGCTCAGCTCGTCCAGTACCGCCGGAGCCTGCCGCTCAGGCCCTGCTGGGCCGATTTGGCTCAAATAAAAAGCAGCACACGCAGCCGGCACTTTGCCAGCCGCGTGTGCTGCCTGATCGCCGCCGCTCTGCGGCGATCCGCCGCGAGCAGCGGCGAAAGAGGGTCCCCCCAGCCGCCTGAGCCCAGCGTAGCCGGAACAAAAAGTTCCGGCCAGCGCTTAGGGCTGGATCGGAGGCGGCTGACGTCAGGACGTCGGCTGACGTCGATGACGTCACTCCGCTCGTCGCTATGGCGACGATGTAAGCAAAACAAGGAAGGCCGCTCATTGCGGCCTTCCTTGTTTATTCTGGGCGCCGGAGGCGATCGGAAGAACGCCTCCGGAGCGCCCTCTAGTGGGCTTTCATGCAGCCAACTTTCAGTTGGCTGCATGAAATAGTTTTTTTTTTATTAAAAAAAAACCCTCCCGCAGCCTGCCTGGCGATCTTAATAGAACGCCAGGCAGGTTAAATACTGCTTGCACAAAGTTCTATTTTGTGGCACCAGCAAAGCTATCAGTAACTAGAGACAGGCAAGATTACATGCCACAAATGCATTATAAAAAATCATGTTGATTTACTACATAAAAAAATAAAATAGGTTGTGTTGTGGAATTCACAACTGTTATTGAAAACAATACAATCTAAATCTAATCCAATCTAAATCTAAAAATGTAAAAGACTGTAAGCATATATTACAAGTAGATGTATTCAAAATAGTTTTAGAATATGTATGGAAGAATACAGAAGACAGGTATGAGTGCTTCTCACATTCATAGAGTACCTGAATGTTCAATCTTTGCATTTTTTATACAATACATTTCTGTGTATTGAAAACAATGAAAATTACTGTAGCTGTATTCGCAGGGAGCTATGATGATACCATTTATTGGTTTACGTAAAGAGAACCTGAGGTGTTTTTTTTGGGGGGAGGGGGGGTCAGATGGGACACAGTGGCATGTTCTCTGCCTCATGACATGCCTCTGTGTCCCCACACCACCTCTCTCTGCCCCCCCACCGCCACGCTATAGCCCCCCCCCCGCTATCTCAGAGGCAAACATGTGGTAGAGGGATTTTTCTGTTCAAAATGGCCACCAGGGGCATTTCCTGCTATTGGGCAGCTCCCTCTCTCTGGCCACGCCCCTGCCACTCCCCGCCTCCCTGCACTCTGTGAATGAGAGAATGTATCTCTCATTCCAGGGTTGTGACCCAGAGGTCAGGAAAGTGAAAGTGGGCCATTGCGGCCCACAGGAGCGACAGGTAAGCAGTGGTTTTGGAGGCTACCTGATCCGCTCAGCCCCCCAGTTCAGGTAGCTTAGTTTTTATTTTATTTCATGAGCCCACCTTGGGCTCTCTTTAAGACAAATAGTGCACTTTCTGTGAATAAGCCTATTCCTGTATATTCTACTGCTACTTCTAGGTGTATTCTACGGACATCATTTTGAACCTGATTGAACCTTGTACTAGTGCATGATGGAATCTGCATAAGCTAACTAAGCTGGGACAGCCAACACACGTTAAATGAAGGTCAGATTTTTTATGAGACCCTACAATGTCCTGACAGCTCTCATCTAAACCTTAGGTCAAACGGTAGATAAGCAAATACTGGTGAATATGTATTAAAGTGACACTGAAGCAAAAAACAACATATGAGATACTGTAATGATTTGTATGTGTATTACAGTTAAGAAATAGAGCATTGTAGCAAAAACAAATGATTCCCCAGTACAGGAACAGTTAAAGGGGCACTACAGCGAAAAACTGTAAAATGTAAAATATGTGCAAACATATACAAATAAAAAGTACATTTTCTTCAGAGTAAAATGAGCCATAAATTACTTTTCTCCTATGTTGCTGTCACTTACAGTAAGTAGTAGAAATCTGACAGAAGTGAAAGGTTTTGGACTGGTCAATCTCTTTATAGGGGATTCTCAGGGATATATTTATTTTCAAAAGCACTTAGTGAATGGCAGTTGCTCTGTCTAACTGCCAACAAACTGTGTAGTGAGCAGGGAAGCTGGCCAGCATCATTGTTTAAATCCTTTTTAGGGAATATGTTTATAAAGAATAAAAGCCCTGCTTAGAATCCCCTATGAAGAGATGGACTAGTCCAAAACCTGTCACTTCTGTCAGATTTCTACTACCTACTGTAAGTGACAGCAACATAGGAGAAAAGCAATTTATGGCTCATTTTACTCCGTAAAAAAATGTACTTCTTATTTGTCTATGTTTGCACATATTTTATATTTTACAGTTTTTTGCTGTAGTGCCCCTTTAAGAAACTTCGGTTGTTATGTATGCAATAGAGCTTCTCTGAGCTCTCTGACCCAACTTGGGTCGGCTACAGTGCTTTTTTCTGGAGCACTTATACATCAAAGAAACAGTCAGATACAGATTAAATTAAAGTTTTACTGCAGGGAAGTTCAAAGGATCATTAGCTCTGTTTGTTCTATAGTTCAAAATACAGAGTATGGTTTGCATAATGCAAAAATGATAGAATTATGCAATGTTTTAATAAAAGCTATATATCTGAAAATAAAAATACGAGACTATTTTCTTTGCTACTAATGTTCTATACGTAATCCTTACTACACATACAATTCATTATATCATACATTTTTTCACTTCAGTGTGACTTTAAATAAGTTAAATCATGAATTCACTTTCATACAAAAATTATAGAAATAATTCTCTCCAAGACAAGTGCATCTGCCACTATCCCAGACATTGTTACTAGTAAGCTGCAGCCTTTCTTATGATGTCTGTCTGCTTCTCCTGGCTTGCAGGTGTGCTGCAGGAAGTTGTACAGTGTAATTGGTTAAGTTGACTTGCACAGGTTCAACATGAAGGATTCCTTGAAGATGTGACTAGTTAATGAAACAGCTGTTCCATCCACCACCTAACAGTGGACTGTGACAATGACTGCAAACATAATTTATCTTGTCTGGAGAGTAATAGCAGGCTGCAGAATGAGCTGGAAATGCAATTTCACTGACAACATAATGATAAAGGACTTGTGTATCAATGACATATTCAGCATCATCTGCTGAACACAATACACTGCTGTAAAAGATTATCCTTTGTGGATTAACTTAAAGGAGTCGGGCGGGGGGTAAAAGTTGAGCTTTACATACTTGGTCTTCTTCCAGCCATCCACAGCCAATCAGGACCTTTAGTTTCCTCACGGTCCTCTCAGTTGTGCTGCTGACCCCCTTTTTGAAGATAGCCCACTGGACTAGTCATAGGCTACTGCTAATGCGCATCCCTGTGTTTCTTCGACTGCACTTCCGTAGCCGGAAGCATTTTGCACATGCACAGTTTGTAAGACAATTGTTCATGCACAGTAGCCTGCGACTAGTCTAGTCAGCCGGTGGTGTTGGTGCACGTGGTAGCAGTAATGTTATACTGCACGGGGCACTTAAGGGTTAATGCGGGGTTCTGGCGATCGCTGGGTGCAGAAATACATCTCCCTCCAAGTTGCGACGATTTGGAGAGGGAATAGTATTTTACGCCACCGGCGATTGGAGCGGCAGCAGGGTGAGCCATCATTCGGCTCACCCTGTGCCCAGCTCACAGGCGGCATACATATACGTATGCTAGTCGCCAATCTTTCAGAGGGGGGCAGTGGCACAGTGGAGGGGACTAGGAGGAAACTGAGGGACCTGATAGACTGTTCGGGGCTGGAAACCTGCCTCAGACTTCCTTTAAAACAAATACTATCAGCCCTTTAAATGAGTGATCTGCCCATTTGCTTTTAAAAATATATTACATGGTCTTTGGGACATGGAGTGCCAATTTTTATTATTTTATTTCATACTGACACAATTTACACACTGCTTGGCAAAGAACGTAGAAGTAATATTTCTGTGAAAGTTCCCATTTATCCAGGTCATGTTATATATGAAAAGAAATACAATAACTTCAACGGGACACCTCTTTCTGTTGTGGAAGGCATTTCATCATTCCCACAGAGTAACGTCTTCAGTTGTAATAAGTGACAGAGATTTCTAGGCATTTTCTTATCCACTTACTTACAGCCAATATGAGGAAAAAATACACCACTGTGCTACTCTAGCTCTATAGCACAATATGAGAACCAGGTATTGATAATCAATCAGCTTGTGACATAACATCAGTAGTCCAAGACAAGGAAGCACTGCAACAGGTAAAAGTACATAGTAATTCATAGAATGAAGTTGCTGCGCATCAATATGATGGATACCGTTGAGGTGACAATTCTTCAACACCTCCCACATATGTGGGGATCTGCAATCAAAAACACTAATATAGTGTAGTATAAATCTGTTACCAGTTTGCACCGTGGCTAATGTGAGGGTACAACATAATATACAATAAAACACTCCCTATCCAGTGCAGTGAGGGTGAGCACTGCAACCCCCATCTTGGCGCTCACCAGATTTACAGAGTAATAGTGGACTTGGTCAGGCCTAAAAACCCAGCTTTGCAACATTCATTTCTACCAAGACGTATACAAGAAAATTAAGTATATTAAAGCGGGATTGTCAGCCACATAATCAAATTCCATTTAAACACTGTGCTGTGTTTATAATGCTGCCAGGAATCTCACCCTGTGTTGCAAGCACTTGCATCTATTCAGAAATGTCTCTGCTGTAATTATCTTATCTCAGTCAGCCAGATTCTATTTTCTCATCATCACTGAGGAGAGAGGGAAGCTTGTCATCTCCTCTACCACATTCCTGCTCCTCAGTGATTGGATGAGAGCAATTCACTGTGACAGGCTGAACGGAAACCTGATCCTGTGTGCTCACACGTGTTTACAAGCAAGCCAGAGATGACACTGCAGATTGGAGGAGAAAATTAAGGGAGGAAATGACATCAGAATAAGCTTCAGTCTGTGGGAAAAAGATATGGGCACTGCCAGGAACAGAATTCTCTTAATTTACTATATAAAATTCACTGAAATCAAAACATGGACAGTACAGTACATCTGTTATGTAAGTAGATCAAGTATTTATCTACTTATACATGTGTGTTTTTTTTCTGGCACAGTATGGCTAATCCTCCTGCTTTAAATTACATGGTTATGTTTTTATTTTTCTTTCAACTCTTTGAAATGGATACGGGGTACTTCTACCTGAGGAGGTAGACATCTGTAAAGGGGAACCCCACCATAAACTCCTCCAGGGAATTTGTGTTCACCAAGCTGTGGTAAATCCACTTCTGGTTCTCTGACATGGATTATTACACATGATTGCGCTCTGCCCCAGATCACTAAACAGAGGTCTAATTATCATTGGATGTCTGGTGAAGCGCACACAATGAATTGTGGCAAAAGAATGCGCAGCAGGAATGACATAGTGGCAGTTAATCTATAGTCTTCAATTCATGAATAATTAGAGACCGGGCAAAACAGAAAAAAAATATGCACTTACACATAAGATTGTAATGTATCCTGGAAAGTAATGGCCTTGTGTGCTCGTGCATAATGTGAACTGCTTCATAAAATTTGATGCAGTTTTACCTCTGCCGCATACTTATTTTCTGATTAAATAAAGCACAAAGTGTTTCATGTGCTGTAATTTACAATAGACATCACTTTGCATGCTGATGCATGCATCTTGGAGAGATATTACTGCTTACAAATGATTCCTTTGCATTTATGCTTTCTGTAAGTCATGAAAGGAAGCATTTTCTATCATCCTTAATTCTGCCTAGAGTATACATTATATTAAGATGAGCTTTCAAAGGTTTGCAGATATGGGAGAAACACAATAACTTGGTTACTAAGTAACAACAAGAATTCCTTGCTTATTATGTTTCTCGACTTACTTATTGTTTACTAAGACCTTCTACATATAGAATGAATGTATACAATGAGCGTGGACTTGTCATCATGACTAAGTACATCTATGCATAAACTCTTATTTTTAGCTTATTGCTCCAGGACATCATGAGGTCTAACACATAAAGAGAAACCGTGACCAAGAATTGAACTTCATCCCAATCAGTAGCTGATACCCCCTTTTACATGAGAAATATATTCCTTTTTCTAAACGGATCATCAGGGGGCTCTGTATGGCTGATATTGTGGTAAAACCCCTCCTACAGGAAACTGTGAGGACCATGGTCCTGGCAGTTTCCTGTCTGTGAACCTCGTTTCATTGTGGGACATAGCTGCTTACAGCTGTTTCCAACTGCCAAATAAGCAAGCAGAAGCTACTTCCAGTGGAATGACCTGCCAGCAGTAAAAATGTCACCATGTGATAAATGTCAGAATGTAAATCAGGGAGAGGAAAGATTTTACAATGGGCAAACACTGACCAAATAATTTATACATAATTATTGTAAAAATGAAGCACTTTTTTATTACATTATTTTCACTGGAGTTCCTCTTTAATGCCAGATTTGTACATTTTCCTCTTCAGGCCCCTGGGGTATAAGTACAAATCATGGGGACCCACAGCAAAACTGATGGTGCCCCCCAATGTTAACACCCTTACCCTTGCCTACCCCTGGTGACCATCACAGCATGGGGTCCCGTCTTGTAAAGGGTCATAAAACAATTGTGGATATCGTTATATTCCCACCAATATCAAGCTTAGCCACAAAAACATCTTATCTGGAGGATGGATGCCTTTATCGAAAGTAGTGAAGTAGTAGTTGGGGCACTCTCACAGCTCTTACTCCCCCCCCCCTTGCACGCGCTTGCAGGGGCTACTACCCTGTAGTTATACCCCTGCAAGCCCAACTAGCACCAGCGCCCCCTGACCTGACCAACAGAAACCGCCACAACACCCCCCAACGCACACACAATTTATACACACCTTTACAGCAGTAACATCAAAGTGTCCGCTCGCGTAGGTACCTGACTGACCAGTAATTGATTTGTTTGTGGCCAGCTGATAACAATTATAATAGTTTAAACAGATAAACATTAATAAAAAGGTATGCTGTAACACAACAAAACATTTTTGTGCCTTTGCCCCTAATGATTGAATTCACACACAGGATGTGCTGGAGAGAAAAGGCTCTTGCACATCCTTATGGACTAAGAATTATTGATTTATGAATAAACCCCTATAGGATTTATTGCACTGCATTTCTTTCCTTTATTTATATTAACTTTCAGTTATGGACTTTACAACTTGTTCTATGAGTACAGACGCAGCATTTCTGGGCATTAATCATATGTGACATATAATATTCCAGGATGGGTGAATAATTGGAACGCATACAGTCAGTCACTGACAACAAGGCAGATATTAGGTGGATAGTGAATTTAATTATAACATTGCAGTTCTATAGAAACAAAGTGCAGGGGATAAACAAAAAATAAACACTAATATCATGGGACATGGGAGGAAAAATATTATATTACCCATAATAAACATTGTTTTTTCTTTCTCCTCTTTTTAATATACCGTATATACTCAAGAATAAGTTGATTCGAGTATAAACTGACCCCCCCCCCTCCAACTTTTACCCCAAAACACAGAAAAAAAATTAACCCAAGCATAGGCCAAGAATAGGAAATGCTGCACCTACTGAGGACCTCTTAGGGCTCTCTGATCACTAACCCAGGCCCTGCCCCCAGTATCTTCAGCTGAACATATATGGTTTGACCACTGGCTCTTATTCCACTCTCTGTGCAATGCATATACGTACGTGCATAGTGCATGCCCTGTAAAAGGCAAAGCAGCTCCATAGAGTAAATTGCCCTTTGATTAGAGATCATTAATGAGCTGTTCCATAAAAGAAAACACATCCGCTGGGCAACTGTTTCTCCTCAATTGTCCCCTGGCCAGAGCAGTATGCATATGTAGATTTTTACTGTATGTTCCCGGGATGTGCTGGACCAGTACATGCAGATGTTTTCCCTTAATTTTCCAGTGGCAAGTTACTCCCTGACAAAGCAGTATTTACAGCTGTTTCCCCCGGTATTCCCCCACCAAAGCAGTACGTATAGTTACCGTACATCCCCTGAGTGTCCCCGTTATCTGCAGAGT
This sequence comes from Hyperolius riggenbachi, assembly GCF_040937935.1. Lineage (NCBI taxonomy): Eukaryota > Metazoa > Chordata > Amphibia > Anura > Hyperoliidae > Hyperolius > Hyperolius riggenbachi. Next base: position 542,122,181 of record NC_090646.1, read on the forward strand.
TCACTCACTCGTTCTACCGCCAGGATTCATCTTACGCTTCTCTACCATGAGTATCTTCTCTATGATGTCTTGCAGTGGCACACGTAACGTGAGGGACCACTAGGTGGCGTCATAGAAATGAGACGGATAGAGAAGCTGAAGATGAATCCTAATTATTAGTGAACCATAGGACCAACATGGCCACTAAGCACCATAAGCAGTGTTATATGTAAATTAGACTTTGGATATTATTTTTCACTGCCGTTCTGGGCAACATTTCAGCTTACTCAAACAGCTTTTATGTACATACAGAAATCACACCTTTAAAGAAGGTCCTAACAGAAAATGAAAATGCCAGTTCCTGCTGGAACCAATAGTTCAGTTGTGGAAAAAGAGCATCTTAACATCTTACCTGCTTTGTGCAGGTAATTATTTATGCATTTGTGAGCAGTTTGCACATACAAATGAGTAATGTTGGCAAGCCAAACCTATTGTGAAGTTTGGAAAGGCTGTACATTGACATGCGAAGGTATTTTTATTACTTAGATTAAGGTAAAATTCCAGAATTGTTTGAACCCCCCCCCCCCCCCCCCACAAACAAATAAAAAAGGAACACCCATCCCTGCCCATTTTTCCAGTTTACTTCTATACATTACAAAATCGTATTAAGATTACCTTGATTTGTAAGCTAAAATAGACACTCCACACCTAATAACGAATTCAAGCATATGGGCATTACTAGTTTCTACTGGACAGTACTGTATAAAGTGCATAACAATGTCAAACACACTGCTCTCAGAGCTTAATGTGAACCCGCGGTAAAAATAAACTGATGAGGTAAACAATTATATTTATCCTCCTACTCCTAAATATTACTTTTTATGTATCCCATGGTTTTCTTTATATTTAAACATTTACAAAGTGGATTAAATGTTTTACTGTTGCTAATAAAAGGCAGCCTATTAAAGGCACTCCGACCAGCACTGCACAGTACTTAAAGATGCATACCGTTCTGTAGCTTGTGCCCTCCTCTTTCAATAGTTTTTGTTTGATATCAGTTTAAAAATTGCGGCTGCCATCTTGGTTGTGTTATAACTTCTGGGTCATACCTGTCTTCTGTGTTATTATAGAAGTGCAACACTGAATGAAGCAGGAGGAGGAAGTGACACACATGGCCATTGGACAAGTGAAGGAAGCAGGAAGAGGAAGTTACATGCATGGCCATTGCAAGAGGCTCCTCCAGGGGGTTCATAGCATAATTTTGATGGAAGTCGTCTGGCCCCATGCATTTTATAAGGGCAATACCAGAGGGAGTTTGGATAAAACAAGTGCCTGGTAAGTGTGCTGACACACTAAATTGTTCATGGGTATGCTTAAAGGCATACCCATGAGAGGTGCTTGGAGTCCCTTTAAGGCCTCTTGCACACTGCAAGTGATTCCGATTCAGATTCCGCTTTTTAATCAGTTTTTACATCCGATTCAGATTCCGATTTGCAGTGTGCAGGGAGCAAACTGCAAATCGGAATCTGAATAGGATGTAAAAACTGATTAAAAAGCGGAATCTGAATCGGAATCACTTGCAGTGTGCAAGAGGCCTAAGTGTCTCAGAGTTAGAAAAAGGTCAATAGCTCATGTATTTTATCTCTCCCTGCCCTCAGAAGTTATATTCTGCCGGGAAAACTTTTATGCCTGTAATTTGCTTATCAGTGATGTTTACTAAATTTACGACAGGGTACTGGCAAGACAGAAGCTGTCACTTCCATGCCTAAAAATCAACTCTTTCAGGCAGCAAAATAAAACAAGCAAAACCTCCTGGTTATTAATATGTTTGACACTGTACATACACGTTTATCTCATCATGTTACATATTGCCTCGGGTACACTTTAAAGGTCCATTTAGACTTGCATAGCCGGCTGCAAACTAAAATAAAAAGATCTTTTTTAATGCAATTAAAACACAAATGAGCTCAAAGCAACTGTTAAATCTAATGCTAGGTATAACTTCAAAACACACGGCCCATGACCTGTAAGTTACTCAGACTAATATTGCCATCTGTAATCAAATAGTTGAAAACATTGCTATCTTCATAAGAAAAACTAGACCAGAAAAACAAATACACCAATGAAGAGAAATTACAAGGACATGTTATGTTCATAGGTAAAAAATGCTGCTCTACTTTATAACCTTATTCAGAAAGAAGTACTTACTGCAAATGTCAAACTCTAGGATCCACTAAGGTACAGCATGATGCCGTATAATATACTCTCTACATGACAGGTAATAAGTCAATTTATTTTGGATCTATGGTATTTTGCCATGGTTTTTCCAAAATGTTCAGAGAATCATTTATTTTCATATACACTTGAAAACAGTTTCAGTGGGAGAAGAATTCCAGCTTGGGAGAGTTTTTGTAATGAGCTAGTTAGTGGCTGTCTGAGGTTGGAACTGTCTGTCATTGCATAATACTATTCCCTCTCATTTTCATTAAAGAGGAACCTTAATGCAAATTGAACTTCATCCCAGTTATTAGCTGAGACCCCTTTTCCCATGATAAATCTTTACCTTTTCTCTTATAGTTCATCAAGGACCTCTGTATGGCTGGTAGTGAGTGAGATGAAACCTCTCCCATAGTGTGATGTCATTCTCTTGGCCATGACAGTTTCCTATCCGCGAACTTCATTGCAATGTGGGAGATAAGCGCTGTTGCTAACTTCCATGCAAACATTATTTCCCTCTGTGCATATATGTATATATCAACCGCTAAGCCTATCACATTGTAAATGGGTATGTTTACAGATAAGAGCAGTTGGTGCTGTCAAGTTTTTTCATGCCTGCCAGTAGTAAAGATAATGGCCTGCAGACTCTCAGTGGATCAAACAAACTTCGATTTTTTTTTAGCTTCACAATTTGCAATGTCTTCATTTATTTTTTTCCCCAGCTACTGTCTCAGCAAAGGTCCTGCTTAATGCAGTAAATCATGTAGAATTATTTACCCATGGTGGCCATACATGTTACAATGTTTTCATCCAATCTTACCATTTCTATGTAATATAAGGTAACTGTCTAAATTATCCTTTCAATATATTCACTTAATTTACCCTTATACTACATAGAAATGGTAAGATTGGATGAAAAAATTGTACCATGTATGGCCACCATAAAACTGATTTTCCAGCTTTTTGCTGTTTACCCAACAATTTTTTCTCAACTTCTTGGGACATCCATCAGAAATGTATTTTAAAATGTCAAAGTTTACCACTTTTTGTATTCTTTGCAAATGAGATTGAATATCTGTGGTGTATTATTGTTTATCTAAAAGGGTTTGTTGGTGGAGTGTCCAAGAAAATCATAACTTGACTAGCTGAGCAATATCCTATGTAATCAGAAACCCCAGTTGTGGTTGCATGATCAATGAGGTTGGTAACACCATATCTAGATGAAACACTATCCTAAGTGTATGACATGGCGAATATGACATCATGATGAACTTCTAAATTTCACTGTATGGTGAGAATAATACATTTATAACATTTTTTTTTAAAGTATTTATATTTTTCTATTGGTATATTGCTTATTTTAAACTCCAAGGCCCATGTGCAATTAACTTTTACACCTGAGTTATTTTTCATTTTTAAACTAAAATTTGAGCATTTTACAAATGAAAAAAGTACCCAAAAGTTGGCGAACAAGTACTATAAAATGTATTTTGAGTATTCTCTTTCTTGCTGGTGGCTTAAAAGACATTTTATTACAAGCTGTGAAAATATCACCTAGGGGAAAACTCAGGAGGAAAAGTGAATTGCATATGACCCCAAAGGTTAAATATATAAACACACAGGCCCATATGCAATTATTTTTTCTCCTGAGTTATCTCCTAGGTGATAATTTTTATCTTCTTCTTAAAATACATTTTCAGCATTTTACAACTGAAAAAGTACCAAGAAGTTGGCGAAAAAGTACTATTAAAATTATTTTGAATATTTTCTTGCTTGCTGGGGGTTTAAATAGTATTTTATAAACAAGTTATAAAAATATCACCTAGGTGTAAACTCAGGTGAAAAAGTGAATTGCATATGGCCCACAGTTGGTTATTTATTTTACTTTTCCAGTCTATTTAAAATAAAAAAAACTACTTACCAAGTGATTATGACACTTCTGCAGATAGGAGGGTTCAAGCTGGGCTTTATTGCTTTAAAGTGCTCATCATTACAAATATTTTATACTTTTATAAAACAAAACTAAATATAAAAAATAATCACACTGTGGTAGTGGTTGATTTCCGCAATATAGTTTTTTGTGGTTTTGGTGCAATTGGAGGAGGTTGACTTCCAGGCTTTAAAGGAGGTTGACAAACACCACTGTTAATTCCCAATCCACCATTTTCCACAGGGTACGGCGGTTTGGGTGGAGGTGGTAATGGACAGTGGTGGGGAAGTTTTGTTGCTAAGTGGACAGGCTCTCCATGAAGATGTACATCTCTGTTTTTCATTTCTGATCGAACATCACAGTCTGGACAGTAGCCATGATATAGAACATTTTCACTAAAACGTACTCGTTCTCTTGTTGTAGCCTGAGAACACCTGTCCTTTTCTGTCCTGTGTGTCAGAGACTGTCCTGTCATTTTATCTACTTTGATATTATGAATTGCACATACATCACCATTAGGAAGTTTGACAGGTCCGCCAGGAAAGCCACCATTTCTAAGTGACACTGGATTATTCTTTAGCGTGTTGGTGGAATTAATTAACCTTTGAGTTTCTTCAAACTTCACTGGAGTTAGCCGTGGAGGAGGTGGTGGTGGATTAGGCTTCCTAAGTACTGTCAGGACAGTGGCTGGATGTGCAGGTGGATTTATTAAAGGTGCATTGGCTCGAACTTTACTCTTGTCTATGCTGGAAGCTGTTGTGCTACTTGAGCTGCTGTTCAATGTATCTGTTTTGGAGCTGTCTGTCATCTCCTCTTCCAGCTGCAAGTCTGAAGTCAATGTGTCAATTTGGTCAACCACCTGCAGAACAAAGAAAAGGTAGTTACCAACCTGCAGCATGCAAAGTTTGACAAACATAATAAAAACTTAAAAAAGAGAGAAGACCGAGAGCCCAATATAGTGTAGTATGTATTAAAAAGGGATGAAAGTAGTATGAAATGTAAGTAATATACTCACAAACCAGGGTTGCCTCCAAGGCAACCACTGTTCAGGCAGGTGCGGAGAATAAGCCTGTCCCCACTCAGGAGTAAAACGTCGCTCTCTGTAGATAGAGGGAAGTAGTAGGGTAGGTCACCCTTCCACCAAGGGTGGATTTCTGATTGCGCAAAGGTGTACAGAGGCGCCGGAAGGATAAAAGTAACTAAAAAGTTTAAAATTGTTTTGGTTGTGGTGGTGGACCAGCCAACCATAAACAGACAAGGCTGTCGGTTTTTGAAAACATATATACAGTTTATTCGATTACTCCCAATACAAGGTCGCAACGCGTTTCACGGGAAATAACCCGCTTCTTCAGGCAATAAAAGACAGGAGCAATACACAGCGTATCGTCTAGATGATGCTTGGCACCTCTGAGAGGTGCCAAGCATCATCTAGACGATACGCTGTGTATTGCTCCTGTCTTTTATTGCCTGAAGAAGCGGGTTATTTCCCGTGAAACGCGTTGCGACCTTGTATTGGGAGTAATCGAATAAACTGTATATATGTTTTCAAAAACCGACAGCCTTGTCTGTTTATGGTTGGCTGGTCCACCACCACAACCAAAACAATTTTAAACTTTTTAGTTACTTTTATCCTTCCGGCGCCTCTGTACACCTTTGCGCATAATAAAAACTTAGATTGTCTTATACTTAACCACTTAAGGACTACAGGCTTACACCCCCCTAATGACCAAGCTATTTTTTACAATTCAGTGCTCTGCAGCTTTAACAGCTTGCTGCAGAGCCATACAACATAGCACCCAAATTAACCCCCCCCCCCTTTTTCTGCCCACCAACAGAGATTTCTGTTGGTGGGCTCTGATCGAGGCTCCAGGCTTTGAATTTTTTTTAATTTATTTAATTGTTATTAATTAATTAATCAAAACGCATATTTTATTTTTATTTCTCCCTCCCCCGAGGACCAATCAGAGCGATCCTCTCTCATTGGCATCAGCCTATTAGAGGGAATCGCGTTTGGAGCCTCTCCAGGGGACAGCCAAGTGACAGGGCTATCCCCAGTACAGCGCTGCGGTAGATCGCAGTGCTGTACAAGCAAAATAAACTTTTTTTTTACAGTTCACCAGCAACGATTGCCACTGGTAGAATGTTGATGGAGAGGAGCTCTGTCACTCAAGCAGGGATGCATGCACATCCGCGCGTGCAAACCATGCTAATCTCCTCCCCCAGGACTTGATGCCTTTTGGCGTTCTGGGCAGACCACCTTGCGGCCACCAACTGACATTAGGCGGTCGCAAGGAGGTGAACCCAAGCTGGTACTACCTGCTAACCTAGGTAGAGGGAAGCCTATGGATAGTACAGATGCTTTTCATCTCTTCCTTGACCCACCATTGCAGTACCTGGACCCTATGAACATATCCGTATGGCCTGGCACCCCGCACGTACAAGCACATCCGGACAGCACCTGCATGAGTACGGCCACGTCTGTGGAGTTTGTCGAAACTGCTCTGTTATGAGCCGCTGTGTGCGACTGTGCAGACGCAGGTGCACTACGGTGGCATGAAGGGAAGCACAGATGTAAACTAAAACAGGTCCAGCGGTGGTGGGGTTGAGGAGGCTTCCCTCTATCTAGGTAAATATATAATTTGTTTTTCCTAGCTGGCTTAGGTTTGCTTTAATTAGTTAAGTGAACACCGTATTTTTACTTTTGATACCAGACTTTGACATTTTGTTTAGTCGTCTTCGTCTATAATTTGAAACTGTGTTCTGTTGTCTATTATTTGAAACTGTGTTCATGAAAATAATTAATAAATGTTATCTTTTAATTTATTACAAAAGTATCTAAAGTAGAAGCAAGTTGTTGTATGCAACCCGTGGCTCTCTTCACATTTGCATTTGTACACAGGGTACAAGAAGATACATTCCTTTTACAAAGCACCAGGCACCATGACATGTCCTTCACTAACAGCATCAACAGACTGAATTCAGAAAAAGAAATGTCTTTGTCACATCAATATACATATAATCTGCACAATAAACTATATGAGCATAGTAAAATGTTTTTATACTACAGTTAAATCTATAACGTAAGGGAATACATAGCTGAATAACAGAAAGATCCAAAAATACATTATTTGGAACTCAAGTAACCGGCAACCTCAAGTAACTGGCAATAAACCAGGGGGCGATGGGGTCTTTCTCCCTTTATCTTACTAATACAGAACAGCACACAGCGGTAAAGATGTATGAGAGGTACAGGCTCTTCTTACAGCTGTTGGCTGGTCTGCTGCATCTTCCGTAGGCTCCCGATGTGAGTCACCTGACATGCATCGGGTCACGTGACATACATCGGTAGCTGTACAGAAGATGCAGCAGAACAGCCAGCAATTGTTGGGGGATGGAAGAGTCACACTAATCCCCCCCAACCGGTATCAGACAATCCCTGGCTATGCCAGATAACAGGGACTCTACTGTACTTATTAAGCTATGGGTCTCTAGCAAGATAGACTGATAAAGTCTCCTATTGCAAACAAGGCACAATATAACATCAGGAATATACAAAGTTATGGATATGTTGGTGAAGCTGAGAATTCCAAAACATTGATGTTGGAGAATCATCTCCCTGTGGATATCTGACCACGGAATGAGTGTCATCCAACAATCAGTCACAGTTTGTAGTCATGGTTCATTTGACTGTCATGTTGAGTCACTTTCCACTGGGTAAAACTACAAACAGACATTAGTTGCAATCTTGCATGTTCATGGAAGCATCACTGATTTACTATCATGTTCCACCGCCATGTAGGGCCCAATCCAATTAACTTTTTCTCCTAAGTTTTCTCCTGGGTGATATTTTTACATCTTATGAATAAAATGCTTTTTAAGCCACCAGCAAGCAAGAACATACTCAGAATAATTTTGACAGTAGTTTTTCACCTACGTTTTGGCACTTTTTCAATTGCAGAGTGCGGAAACGTTATTTTAAACAGAAAAAATATGAAAAATTATCTTCCAGGGGAAAACTTAAAAGAAAAAGTGAGTGGAAGCAGGCCGTAGTGTCTACTTTGCCCATTACTTTTTGATATGTTGTGTTTAAGGTGAAGACTGTAGCAAGGATGGAACAAAGGCGCCAGTATCAGGATAAAATCGTTAAAAACCATTTAAAAGAGGAGGTAGTGGCGGACTTGCCTCCCCCGTAAGTAGACACCGAATTGGTTGATTTGTTAGTCAACATTCAAATGTATAGTATTTATACACTCCACAATGTAACGTGTTTCGCAAGATTAAACCGCTTCATCAGGCAATAATGGGAGCAATAACTAGTACTGGTCAGTGTAGTTGCTTAGCGCCAACAGAGGCGCACACATTTTGTCTTTCTCCATAACCTGGTTATACTACATACTACACTATATTAGACTCCCGGTGTCCCTTTCTGTTTTCTTCCTTAAGGTGAAGACTGGTTAAATATTTTGCCTAAAATGTCAAGCCTCTTTATCACTAAATAACAAGTTATCTTTATGAAGAAAAATCTCCAATTCCACCTCACTGAAAAATTGTATTTGCAATTCTGATTCCTTCTTTTAGTAATATCTTAAGGGCAATATATATCCTTTCGTTGACACAGAAATGAGGGTAATTTGTATCCTAGAAGCGCCAGCTCATCTAATGCATGCAATCTTTCCAAATCTCTGTGCAAAGTTCTTTCATGTCAATCTCTTGTACTTTTATTAAATAACCAGGAAAATTAAATGTTCCTTCATATCCCAGTATTTGGCATTTTCCTTAGCATTTGCTCAACACTGTATCAAGCCATATTCCTGATGATTCTGCATTCTGGAATACCTAGGTAAATCTGTATTCGGGGCATTAATAACGTAAAAGTACACTGTACATATCATAGGTAAGTTAAAATTCCGTATATGATACATATTCATCTTAAAGAGACTCTGTAACAAAATTTTCAGCCTTAGTAGTAGTACTTCTATCCTATAAGTTCCTTTGCCTGTTCTAATGTGCTCTGGCTTACTGCAGCCATTCCTAATTGCACAGTAGCTGTGTTATGTCTGTTATATGATCTAATCTTCTCTCTTCTGTCGGCTCTGTCAGCAGAGGCTGGAATGTGTGGAATGTGCTGCACTGCTTGTCATTGGCAGAAGCTATACACACCCCCTCCAGGCCCCCTGCAGGCTCTGTATGACTCACACACTCTGCTTATGTGAGCCTATCACAAGCTGGTTAGTTTGTTTGTAAACACTGCCTAAAACTGGCAATTACAAGCCAGGTTTGCAGCAGAGAGTGGCAAAAACAGCACATAGGGGCCCAGGAGAACATAATGAATAGAATGGTATGCTTTTTGCTGTAAAAATTTTAGAGTACAGATTCTCTTTAAACCCAAGCTGACCTGTGCAGTCTTTGGGTTAGACACTTGTATGGCTAGTTATTATATTTAATAATGATAATATAAAAGCTTGGCAGATGAGCTTTTCATCCTTAGGCTTGTGCAAAGAAGTAGGGGGACATGATCTGCGTTTGAAGGAAAACATTTTTTGTCGACATAGAAAGGCTTTCTTTGCAGTGAGAGGGATTAAGATATGGAATATCTTATGGCTATAAGTTTAATAGTAAGATGTGCATTATCTCCCCCCCCCCCCCCAGCTGCAGACGCATCCTTAGCCTCTAGCCTAGTGACTCCCCTGTCTAGCACTCCTGTACTGTCACCTGAGGGTTAGAGTGCAGATCTCTGCAGACAACAGTCCTTGTACATGTGTATGAAACTTAGCAGTTATGAAAGGCTGTCCACAGGGGGATATGACTTAAACTGGCAAGCCAATCACTCCCCTCCATGCATACCAATGTGTCCTAAGGGGTGGGCGTGTTTCAGACTGAGGAGATAAGGATTTACAAATTGGTACAATTTTAATTTGAGAAAAAAATAATTATTTTATAAACAAAATTTTTATAGATAGCTAATTTAGTGAATGCTCTGTTAAATGCATATGCTTAATGGGAAACTTAACTGTAAAAACATTTGCTAGTTATTTACCTGGTGCTTCTTCCAGTTCCCTGAAGTCCTCCTGCTCCCTTCCTGTGATTCTGCATTGCAACAATCGTTCACTGTCTCCCTCCCTAAGCCGGACGACTCGGCGAGTTGCCGGCCACTGCGCATGCATGGCGCTGACCAAGCATCTCCTCTATTCTGCTCCCGCAGCTCAGAGTATACTGCACATGCGCAGTGGCAATTATTTTCTTTTCGATCACTGGAGCATGATGGAGGAGGTGCGTGAAACAATGCTGCACATGAAGCGATCGGAGGGGGACAGTGGCTACAAGGACCATCATGGAATGACAGCGAGGGACCAGGAGGACTTCAGGGGGCTGGAAGAAGCCCCAGGTAAGTAATTAGCCATTATTTTTTTAAGTTAAGGTGTTCTTTAAACAGGAAAAAAGTGCCTAAACTGGGACATTAATAGATAGAGGTGCATTTGACTTGAAGTTGAATCTCCTTTGTCACCATGTACCAATGTAACATCTGCGGCTGCGTGCACGCAGGGTGTCTCCGCAGCCGCCTCAGTTCCCTGCTTGGAGACTTTTTCCATTTTGTCGGCGTCTAGCACGCCGAGGACGGAATTGTCATTAGCACATAGGGTTGCTGTATCGTGTGGCCGCGCGCGTAGACAGGACCTTTATGCTGGGAGGAGGCGCGTCAGCTGACCCGCTGGTCTGCTGACGTCAGAGGGGACTCACGCCGCTCAGGATTGGCTAATTGTAGTGGGCGCGGCTGTGAGGCCTCCTCTGCTTCTTAAGCCTTCACGATTCACTCGCAACCTGTCTGCTGTTGCAAATACATACTTGTTAGCGCTCAGACCTTAGACTAGTATCCAGTGTGCTTTGATCTGGGAGGAAACCAGGAATTTCACACAAGACTAGGACTATTGTTTATTGTATTATTATTGATATTCTGTGTATGACTCTGGCTTATCTCTGACTCCGCTATTGCTTAACGTTTCTGTACCTCTGCCCATCTGATCTAGTTGCTGATCCTCTGCCTGAATACCTACTACTCTTTTGCCTACTGATTCTGTACTGTATCTGCCTCTCAGTTGCCGAACCTAGCCTGTCTGACCTCTCTACTCACCAGTGGGCCCTTGCCACTGGTGAGGTGCTTTTCTGATAGTACCCACCAACTCATCTGGTGAGGTTTAGTTAAATCTACTCAGTTACTGTTTCTGATAGTACCCACCAGCTCCTCTGGTGAGGTCTCATTAAACTAATCAGTTACTGTTGCACCAAGCACATCTCATTCTGTGTTCCTGTTAGCTATTCTTGCATTATTGGTGATTATGCAGATCACCACATAATCAGGTATAGCGTCTGTATTATTGGTGATTCTGCAGATCACCACATAATCAGACGTCTATGTTGCTACACCAAAATATTATTACAATCGTTACAACCAACTTCAGTAATACAGAGCAATAAATCAGAAAAGCACCTTTTTGACTGAAACAGCTGCAGTAAACTGCAGTCTGGTAGTTGCAGGTACAGCACATTATACATAAGCATTGCCCTTTCAATGGCATAAATAAACTAAATCAGGTTTATAGAGCTATGAACATGTTATACAGTACCAGTGACTTGTTAGTGGGAGTTCAATGAGACTATGTGAAATGGAAATGATAGCTTCCTATTGATTTTACCTGCACACAAACAGAGTGCATATGGCACAATGTATGTATCAAAGGAATAATAGCAGCTAGGTAGGGTGTCGGATATGAGACCTGTGCTGACTCTCACAGGACGATTATGGTCTGATATGCCAAATCTATCAAGTTCTATTCAATTGGAATTTGATCAGATTGTGATTGATTGCTACAACACAAAACAAACCTAATTTGTATAGATTTCATAAGAAATCAATTCAGCATCAATCATATTATAAGTCAAGCATTACACTGTACCTAGAACCCGAAAACTGAGCTTGCCATGCCCCTTGCACAATCCCTGCATCCCCCCTCCCTGGCCACCAGAGAGAGCAGAATACATTACCTGTAGTCAGCAGAGCTAGCTACATGTCCTCTTCATTCCTCTCTTTATTACTGTAGCTACTTGCGGCTCCCTGACGTCACATGACATGCAGAGACAGGAGCCATAAGGAGTTACACTCTACGGTGCGGCTGGACAAAGGAGTAAAGGGATGTCCTTTAGTACCTAGCTCCACTGACTACAGGTTACGTATACTGCTTCCACTGCCAGGCTTTGCAACTCACAAAAGCTGTCCCGGCACCCTTGCAATGACTGGGGCTGCAGGGGCTAATGCTACACCCCTGCTGCCATGCAACAATATGAGCCATCATTTTCCCACTGCTTCTGCTCCTCTCACACAGGGACATGTTGGATCTTTTGATCAATAAACTGCCCCAACTGATTAAAAATGAATGGATTGAATAGGCTGAGGCAATAGATGGCCAACCTATTCCATCCAAATGATAAATGCCAAAAAAGATCTATGTATGGCCTGCCTGCTTACACATATTTCCGTTGTGATTGCTCTATGGCACTTTAGAAGCAATATAATGATTTCATATATTCAAACTCTAATTGATCAATTAGAAATAAACAATTTAACAGAAACATTTCCTTTGTCAAATAAGAAAGTTTCATCAAATTGCAGAGCCAGGAGATCTGGATTGCACTGAATTAATTTAATGCTTTAAAACATTCAAACAATTATTTAGTGATCTTCTTAAAATTGATAGTTGAAAGTGAAATTGTCAGCCACCAAATCAAATTGCATTTCCCCACTGCTCTTTGTTTATTATGCAGCCTGCAATGTAACCCTGAATTGCAAGCATTCCAATCTAATCAGAAGTGTTTGTGCTGTAATAAATCCTATCTCAGTCAGGGCTCAAACTCACTAGCGGCACTTTCTAAGTGCTAGTGATTTAAAAAAGCTCTTGCTAATGCAGTGCTTTGGGGGATTTTTATAAAATCACATTGCTCAAGTGGGATCACACCCACAGAATTACATTAGCAAGAGCTTTTCAAATCCCAAAGTGCTCAGAAAAGTGCTCCTAGTGGACTCCAGGCCTCAGACATTGCCGACAGAAGGAAGCTTGTTATCCCCCCTCCCACATTCCTGCTCCCAACTAATTGGCTGAGGGCAGTTCAGTGTGAAGCTGGTGAAATCTGATCTAAGCTGTGCTCACAGGTGTTTACAAAGTAAGTTAGATATGGCAGTGCAGTTTCTAAGAGAAAAAAAGGAGTAAGGAAGGAAATGACATCAGGATTGCCTTTATTCAGAAGAAGTCAAAATGAAAAATGCCAGGGACAGTTTTCTCTTTATTTGCTATATAAAATGTACTGAATCAAAACATGAACAGTGCAATACATGTGTTATGTAAGTACAACAAGTATTTATCTACTTGTATATGTGTTTTTTCCCCTTGGATAGTTCGGCTGTCCATGCTGCTTTAAGGGCCCATTTTCACTGCACACTGATCATCGCATCGCACTGCAATTAAACCGCTGCTAATGTAAATCAATGGAACTGTTTCCTTTGATGCAAATTTTTGGACGCGATGCGGGGCGAAGCAAATCGGGACAATTATGGATAGCATGCTGCAGATTTCCGCAGCACGCATCCATTGTTGCTAACAGGAGGCTGCATGATGCTGCATCCAGTTTTTCAGACAGCAACCTAAAGTACCCGCCGCAGTATGCAATGCGGTGATCGCATCGCATTGCAAACACCAGTGGAAACGGGCCCTAAGAAGATTTCTATAAAATCTTTACATGTGTGGCCAGCATTAGAGACGAGTTAATCTATGTCAAGTGGTTCATATGGTTAAAGTATGTAGGAGGGGGGAAATCAAAAACTATGCAATGTCTAATAAAATTGATATCCTCAGCTTGAGCGCAGGACGTATTCCGTACTTTTATTTTTACATAAAATTGCTCATTTCAAACACATTTAAATCCCAGGCTATCCATCCTAAGGAGACATTACACTGAAGAATAACTCGTTTCACAATGGCTTTTCTTTCTTTAAAAAAATGATACAGCAGCATAACAGCTCTTCCATGGCTGACAGATTCCTCATTTGAAAGTTATTGCTTCGTAATGACGCGCGAGCACTTGTCCATTTTTCATGATAATTTGGCTATTGTGCGTGGCACCGTTCTACTTTAGTCACCGAAATATATTTTATTTTAATTTAGAGCGGCAAGCAATATTGAAGCCCATAAGGGTCTATGTAACATAAGCTACGTTTTGCTGAACATCTATGGGATGTGTGGAAGTGCGAAGCTGTTCATTTTTAACACGACTTTCAAAAAGTATAAGAATCATGTACACAGTGTAAAGTAAAGCAACAAGCAAGTTATATTTGGCTTCATGCACATATTTCTTCTACATCCTTGTCTTTAATCTCTTCTTAAAGTGGACCTAAGCTCAAAGCTTCCTTTCTGCTCTAAAAGATAAGCCACAGCATAATATCCTTAAATTAAAGAAAAACATTTCAATTTTACAACTTATAGAAATAACCCTGAAGTGTTAGCTTCTTGGATATTCCTGGGAGCACAGAAAGGGTTAACCTTCAGTGTTCACATTTTATCACAGCACCCACAGCCAGAGCCGGGACAAGGTCCTCCAGCACCCAAGGCTGAGACACCAAAGTGCGCCCCTCCACCCCTCCCACCACAGCTGTCACTCACTGATTGCTATTAGACTAAGAGGGCCACAGGGCCCACAACCTCCCCAACACCTTAATATCTAGTTATCTGGCTTGCAGTCACTGCTATGTATCCCCTTTTCTTATTTCTTTCTGCTTCATACACAATTAGGAATGACAGCTGAATGAATTGTGCGCCCCCTCCTACACTGCGCCCTGAGGCTGGAGCCTCTCCAGCCTAGGCCTCGGCCCGGCCCTGCCCACAGCACAGCTCACAGTCTTCATTCACATTTGCTGATAATGGCTAATTAGACAGGCTGATCTCACGAAATAGACACAGAGTGAATTTCTTAGCAACTATGTGGATTCATTGTATGCTGTGTAAAAATTGGTGCTTTAAGTAGGGGAAAAAAGGTGAGACTTACTTTCCCGGGGCTTCTCCCAGCCCCCCGAAGTCTATCAGGCAGGTCCCTCACTGTCCTCCTGGTCCTCACTGCTGTGCTCCAACTTAAGTCCATAGGATAATGCCAGTTTTAAAAACTGCACATGCTCAGAGCACTGCTGGTCACAGGACCAGGATCAAGTAAATCTGCATGGCTGGGACAGCACATTTTGTGACAGCGGCTCAGCAGTGAAGATCGGGAGGACCCCGAGGGACCTGATAGACTGCTGGGGGCTGGAAGAAGCCCCAGGTAAGTAAATCTCAAGCCTACTTATGATTTCCTTTGAACACCTTTTTCACTATCAATGGCAGGGGCCTTACTAAAATTAATAGGGCCACCCTACAAAAATGATCCCCAAACTCCATGATGATCACATGATTGGCGAATGGCAGTAGGGAGTGCTCTGCTGTGAAGCAGTGTCTGGAAGCAGGAAAAAATTACACGTACTCCTGCACACAATTTTTGTCATCGAACAGTGTAACATCTACAACAACTGGACAGAGTACAGGCTGTTGATTGCTATGTCACATACCTTTTTGTAACATAAACATTGGTCATAAAAAGCCTCTATTTTAGAACAGAAGCAAAATCAGTAATACAGGTAGGTTACGACAGCTGTTCATTTTAGGTTATTTTAGGCACATTCAAAGGAGTTATCAGGCAAATAAAAGAAAATAAGTGCTACTTACCGGGGGCTTCCTCCAGCCCCAAGCTCCCAGCATGTCCCTCGCCGCAGCTCTCCCTTCAGCCGTCCGTCGCAGCTCCGTCCCGGTCCCCGGCGATGACGTCAGAGCAACCTCCATGTCGGTCTGTACTGCTCCTGCGCGGGCAGCATGTCAATCACCGCCACATCGGCCGGAGCGGATTGCACAGGCACAGTAGTTCTGCGCCTGCGCAGTCTGCTCCGGCCCACGTGGCGGTGATTGACAGCACCGCTCGCGCAGGTGCAGTACAGGCCGACCTGAAGGTCGCCCTGACGTCATCGCCAGGGACTGGGACGGAGCTGCGGCGAACAGCTGAAGGGAGAGCTGCGGCGAGGGACGAGCTGGTAGCTGGGGGCTGGAGGAAGCCCCCGGTAAGTAGCACTTATTTTCTTTTATTTGCCTGATAACTCCTTTAAGTACAGGTACACTAACCAATAAAATACTAACAATCAACAGGTTGATTGTTGTAGTCTTAAAGATAAATAAATAGTGGTTAACTTTTAGGCCTGGTGCACACCAAAAAACGCTAGCAGATCCGCAAAATGCTAGCAGATTTTGAAACGCTTTTTGTTATTTTTCTGTAGCGTTTTAGCTAGCATTTTGCGGTTTTGTGAAGCGTTTTTGGTGTAGTAGATTTCAGATATTGTTACAGTAAAGCTGTTACTGAACAGCTTCTGTAACAAAAACGCCTGCATTTTTCCTATACTTAACATTGAGGCAGAAACGCATCCACAATCCAAAAAATGCCTCACCCCGGGAGTATGCGTTTCTGCAAAACGCCTCCCACTCTGGTGTGAACCACCCCATTGAGATACATTGACCAAGCGTATCCGCAGCCGCAAGCGGCTGCAGAAATGCTGAAAAAGCCGCTCGGTGTGCACCAGCCCTAACAGTGTTTTTTTTGTTTGTTTCACAGACGTCTGTGCAGGTACCAGATGACTGAGTGAAGAGCAGTGGAATCTATTGGGGGAAAAATCACCAAAAAGCATCTCCACAAACTGTCCTGGGAATGCATCACTTTCATTTTTTGATTAGTATTCAGCTCAAATCTCCAAAAGACATCACAGTTCATACACAATCCTCCTCTCTACACTTTCCTGAATGGAATAATTTGCCTCAGTCTTTAAAGGACGTGGGATATGGAGGCAACCAAATTTACTTCCTTTTAAACAATACCAGTTGCCTGGCAATCCTGCTGATCTACAGTATTTGGCTGCAGTAGTATCTGAGTCACACACCTAAAACAAGCAAGTGGCTAATCTAGTCAGACTTCAGTTAGAGCACCTGATCTGCATATGCTTGTTCGTGGTCTATGGCTAAGATTATTAGACAGAGGCTCAGCAGTGCAGCAAGGCAATCTGCATTGTTTAAAAGTAAATACATATTTCAGCCTTCATATTCCTCTCAGTTCCTGCTTTAAAATGATGTATACATGGCAGAAAAGGACACTTTTTATTATAAATTATCACTTCATGATGATTTTTTTTCCTGTAATCCAATTATTCTACAACAGTTCTGATGTTTGTACTCAATATTACTGTTAGACCGGTACAGGTCCAAAGTTTTGCCACAAGCTAGGCTGGGAGCTAAAAGTGTAATTTACTGTTACCTGCTGACCGGTATAATTGTGAAGATCTAATAGATCCAAAACCTTTGCAGAATGCAGCAGTATAAGTAGGAATATTCATACTACAGACAAGTATTGCTCCCTCATGTGCATTGTAAGAGGACTAAGAACATGGAATGCCCATTCTGGGCATGGACATGATGATGATGTGCAGCTGAAGCTAATAAGGATGCACTATCAGACACAGTGGTACACTTGTCTATAGTGTAGCTCTATCTGCATTCTGCAGAGATCATATGAGCTATTTGACCCATATAGCTCAGTCATTTAAAAGGCAAAAAAATATTTTGAATGTAATTATGGTTTAAGTGGCAAAAATGTTTTGTTACATGTGCTAGCTAGGAGCGAAATACATTGTAACAGCTCACAACTTGGATAATGGACAACATTGTAAATCCTTGTAAAAGTTTAGCAAATTCCTGTAAAGAGGTTTTTTTTTCCACAATGATCAATTTTGATGAAACATTCCCTATTTCTATAGAGGGATTGCTACTCTTGGTTATATACCTGCCTATTGGCCCTACCTGGGTACCTATGGTACCCATGGGTACTGGGGGCACCAATGCCTGACTATCTATACTGGGGGCACCTATACCTGGCTAGCAATACTGGGGGCACCTTATACCTGGCTAGCTATATTTGGGCCACCTATACTTGCCTAGCTATTCTGGTGAAACCTTTACTTGGCTTCCTATACAGGGGACACCTATACCTGGCTACCTACCTATACTGACTGTGTGTTTTTGGTTGCACCACTGCTATAACGCGTAGTACAAATTGTAGGGTACTGCGCAATCATTCCAGAATTTGGGGATTACAACCTCACAAATTTGCCTCAGGTAGAAAAAAGTCTAGAACTGCCCCTGAAGATATACAAACTCATAGGTATGATTACCCCCCACTCACATAATTATAAGCCAGCCCCTACCCCATCACAGAGGCTGGTGTATGGTCAGGTAGTGGTGGTGGGGAGGAGCTACATGCATCGTGTATGTGAAATAAAGGCACCAGGAGAGTTGGGCACTGGGATATAGTGGATAGTAGAATACTGGTAACATTTAGCAATATTCGACTATTCTAGAGTTTTAATATTCAACTATTACTGATGTTTTATTACCAATATTTTACTACAGCTAAACCTAACCCTACTCTCACACAGAATGCTCCAAAGCCTAACCCTAACCGTCCCCTGATGCCTAACATTACCGTAAACGATAATATTAACAATTACATAGTTACATAGTTATTTTGGTTGAAAAAAGACATACGTCCACCGAGTTCAACCAGTATAAAGTACAACTCCAGCCTGCTCCCTCACATATCCCTGTTGATCCAGAGGAAGGCGAAAAAACCCTTACAAGGCATGGTCCAATTAGCCCCTAAAGGGAAAAATTCCTTCCCGACTCCAGATGGCAATCAGATAAAATCCCTGGATCAACATCATTAGGCATTACCTAGCATTTGTAGCCATGGATGTCTTTCAACGCAAGGAAAGCATCTAAGCCCCCTTTAAATGCAGGTATAGAGTTTGCCATAACGACTTCCTGTGGCAATGCATTCCACATCTTAATCACTCTAACTGTAAAGAACCCTTTCCTAAATAAATGGCTAAAACGTTTTCCTCCATGCGCAGATCATGTCCTCTAGTCCTTTGAGAAGGCCTACGGACAAAAAGCTCATCCGCCAAGCTATTATATTGCCCTCTGATGTATTTATACATGTTAATTAGATCCCCTCTAAGGCGTCTTTTCTCTAGACTAAATAAACCCAGTTTATCTAACCTTTCTTGATAAGTGAGACCTTCCATCCCACGTATCAATTTTGTTGCTCGTCTCTGCACCTGCTCTAAAACTGCAATATCTTTTTTGTAATGTGGTGCCCAGAACTGAATTCCATATTCCAGATGTGGCCTTACTAGAGAGTTAAACAGGGGCAATATTATGCTAGCATCTCGAGTTTTTATTTCCCTTTTAATGCATCCCAAAATTTTGTTAGCTTTACCTGCAGCTGCTTAGCATTGAGTACGATTATTTAACTTGTTGTCAATGAGTACTCCTAAGTCCTTCTCCAAGTTTGATGTCTCCAACTGTATCCCATTTATTTTGTATGGTGCTAGACCATTAGTACGTCCAAAATGCATGACCTTACATTTGTCAACATTGAATTTCATCTGCCATGTATGTGCCCATATAGCCATCCTATCCAGATCCTGTTGCAATATGACACTATCTTCCTGAGAGTTGATGATTCTGCACAATTTTGTATCATCTGCAAAAATAGCAACATTGCTCACTACTGCATCTACTAGGTCATTAATAAATAAATGGAAGAGCACTGGACCCAGAACAGACCCCTGTGGGACCCCACTGCTAACAGTCCCCCATTTTGAGTACGATCCATTGACCACAACTCTTTGTTTTCTGTCCATTAGCCAGTTCCCTATCCATGAACACAGACTCTTCCCCAGTCCTTGCATCCTCAACTTTTGCACCAGACTTTTGTGGGGAAGAGTGTCGAAGGCCTTTGCAAAGTCCAACAATGAATGATAATATTAACGATAAACGATTATATTAACAATACATTTTACCGAATGCCCACATTTTTGCTTGGACACTCTGTTGCCCCTACTTAACTGTTCCCCAAGCATCTATGGTTAATCTGCACCTGTTAGGACTGACAGAGGAATGCCTTGCACACTCAAATTTCCAAATAATCACTATAAGCAAATGGTGAAATTGTACAAAACAGTTTGCCTTCACGTTAGTGAGCAAGCTCTAACACAGGTTCACTTTTACTTGCTCTCATTTCAGGAGAATGGTTTCCTGAATCCTCCATAATCATGTATTTTGGCAAAAGGACAAAATATGTAATCACCTCACTTAGGAACATCTCTGACTCACTCAGCTCCTTCACCGTAAATGGTGTTTTCTGTGATTTATGTTGATTATAATTTATGGTACTGAAGATTCCAGTGGGACAACAAAATAATTGGGTACAGTATGAATAAAGCATACATGAATCTAACTACCCATGGGAGAAGAACTGGATTGTCTGCCTATGCCTAGAATTTTCGGAGCCATTTCTACTGCTTTTAACGATATACGTGTGTGTGTGTGTGTGTGTGTGTATATGTTACGGCCAGAACCCGAAGTTTGGCCACTTCGCGCTGTGGCTGGCCACTTTGGGTTCTGCCCGGTCAATGTGCGAAGTGGCCGTGGCGCTGCGGCCAATGTCCGAAATAAGCCGAATCCTGGCCGCTCCGATCATTTTCCCTGGCGCTGGCTCAGCCCCTTGCCTTCCTGCTTATATAAACACGAAACTGAGCACTAAGAAGTTTATGCACCTAGGTGCATCTTTGAATGGTCCTATGGCTATTGTTAGTATAACCATAAACCCCAAAGAAAAGAACAATAGCCACATCATGTCTTAAAGAGACTCTGTAACAAATTTTTCAGCCTTAGTTCTTCTATCCTATAAGTTCCTATGCCTGTTCTAATCTGCTCTGGCTTACTGCAGTCTTTCCTAACTGCACTGTCTCTGTAATAAATCAATGTATCTTTCCTCTGTCCTGTTTGTCGGCCTAAAGCTTGATTGTGTGGAATGTGCAGAGGGCTGCTTGTGATTGGTAGAAGCGATACACACCCTCTGCAGGCCCCCTGCATACTGTGAATGACTCACACACTATGCTTAGCTGAGCCTATTAGAAGCTGGTTAGTTTGTTTGTAAACACTGCCTAAAACTGTTAATTACAAGCCCGGATTGCAGCAGAGAGTGGCAGAAACAGCACAGAGGGGCACAGGAGAAAATAATGAATAGAATGGTATGCTTTTTATTGTAAGAATATTAGAGTACAGATTCTCTTTAAAAACTCTACTAATAGAGTAAATGCATTATTTACTCTACATTATTGTGTCGTAATGCATTTACTCTATTAGTAGAGTTTTTAAGACATGATGTGGCTATTGTTCTTTTCTTTGGGGTTTACCCTTACCTCCCTGCTATCGGCTTTCAGTCAGCCGGAGAAACGCGAGTCCCCCCTCCTCCGAGTCGTTTGTGGCTGCAGGGACGAATTAATTCCTGCTTTCCGCCTTTGCCTTCCTGCAGCCACGAACGACTCTGGGGGGGAAGCATGTGTCCCCCGGCTGTCAGAAGCAGATAGCAGGGAGGCAGGGAGCGAAGCCAGTGCTGGGGAAAATGATCTGAGCCACTAGGATTCGGCTCATTTCGGACATTGGCCGCAGTGCCGCGACCACTTCGCACATTGACCGGCCAGAACCCGAAGTGGCCAGCCACAACGCGAAGTGGCCAAACTTCAGGCTCTGGCCGTAACATATATACACACACACACACACACACACACACACACACACACACACACACACACATATATATATATATACCATGCATCTATCACAATCAGTTTAATTATTCAGGATGTAAATCACAATTTCATGCCTGCAAGGTAACACAAGTGCCAGTTTTGATATTCTGCAGCAAAAGAATCTAATTAATGCTTTACAACATTATTCACCATAAAGTTAATCAAGTGTAATAAGATGGTGCTTGTAGATTCTGATCTCATTAGCTCTAGGTACAAACTATTAAAAATACAGTGCATAAAAATTACTAGGTATAAGTCAGTTCAGAAATAAGTAGTTTATGCAATCATCTTTGTGACTTGTTATTCTTAAGCAATGGCAGTGACCTTGCTTCCTCTTCCTCATCACTTGCCATTGTGTCTACTACTAGATGAAACATGCGCATTAAAGTAGTATTCCAGGTTAAAACTCTTTTTTTTTAGGTCAGGTTTGCATATTGAGGGGAGGGTTGAAATCTATGTAGAGTATGCTCCATTATCTGTATCCCCTTTATAGAGAATCCTGCAGTGTGCTTAGCAGTGACATTGCAGAAAGGAAATGAATATTGCAGGGCCAGGTTTTTGAATCGACACAGTAGGCTCATTCCTACACATTTCTTTTCAAGGAATTGAACTGATCTCTATGCCACCGAGGGGAGGGGATATGGTAAAGACCTTGCTCACTCGGGAGGCATATTGGATCTTTCAGTTGGGGACGCGTTCTCCTTCTGGTCTCAATGTCAGATGGGATCTCGGCTGTATTACCTAGTGTGCTTGGTTAGGGCTTCCTGTTGGTATATTGTGTACATAGGTGCACTTTAATTCTGCATGCATATTTATGCATGCAGTGATGCATATTTGGGATCTAAACCACATGTATGCTTGTATTTGTACACACTTTTTGTGATAGGGTTTTTTCACATGTGTGTGCTGACTTTTGCCTTTTCATATGCAATTTTGTACCTGTATTCCTTTTATTTACATATATCCACCTATGTGGTCATCTCTTTTTTAGCCTCTCCATTTCCACTCCCTCTCCTACTTTTTTATGGGGGGGTCCCTGCTGACTCACCTGAGAGGGGGGTGGGATTGAAGATATATATGTCTCGTTAGTTTCATTGGTACTTGTGCTATGATTAAGGGCCATTGTCAGCCCAAAACACGTCAGCCACCCTGTTTTACCCGACTCAATAAAGATTGGAATATATCTCACTGTGGACGTTGCGCGGAGTTTGCCCTTCCTTCAGCCCAGTGCCTACACATAGCATTACAGCAGAGACGGCTCATCTTGCCCATTCCCACAGCCTCACTGTGAGTTCCAGTTACTCTGACAGGTTAAACAGGTGTTCCATCAAATCAAGTTGCTCAGAAGATAGAGTTATCCTGGTACAAAGCAGGATCACTATGCAGCTCTGCACACTGATCAGCAATGATTAGGAATGATCAAGAAAAGCAAGAACCCTGCAGAGTGCAGGAGGCATGAATTTCTGCCTCTGAATGCAGAAGTGTAAGCCAATGGAATGCACCATAGACTGAGTTAATGAGAGTCTGAATCCAAATAAATTACCTCTTTTTATCTTGCAGTTGTCTTAATCATTAAGCTCATAGCTGTTTCGCCGCATCCCCGCGGCAGAACAATGCATTTATCCCACCAAAATCCCTGGGGCAATATTCTACGGATTCCTGGTGAAGGCAGAGCTTTGCACAGTAGCTCTGCCTCTAATGCAGTCAATCTTCACCGATTTTTGCCTCTCCCCGCCCCTCAGTCTTCTTTCACTGAGAGGGGCGGGAAGAGGTGGAAATCGGCAGAAATTGATTGGACTGGAGGCAGAGCTACTGCGCAACGCTCTGCCTCCCCCAGGAAGCAAAATCTACGACCTGGCAAGTCATAGAATTTTGCCACGGATTTTGGGGGATAAATACATTGTTCTGCCGCGGGGATGCAGCGAAACAGCTGTGAGCTTAATGCTTAAGACAAGTGCAAGCTAAAAAGAAATAATTTATTAGGCTTCAGACTCTCTTTAACCCCTGCATATCCGTCTCTTTCCTCCTGCACTCTACAGAACGGTCTCACTTTTCGTGAAAGAGTTCTCGCTCATCCCTAGCAATGATGTCACACACAAGGCAGGTGAAATAAAGAATAGCTGCTTCCTCAGCATCTTTTTGTTGAGCCCCTCTCAGTGCTTTTACACGGCTCCAAAGGGTGAATTGCTAGTGATACTGGAGCAGTACTTTCAAACCACTCCTGAATTCTGAATGAAGAGGGAAATAGTCAGGGATGTAAAAATAAGCCTTGCCACCATCTGCTGTGATTTGCAGAGTAGCCGCAATACTTTACCTATCACTTTCACAACACTGAAATACAAGGATACTCTGCCTAGAAGTAAAGGTTTTATTGATGGTATATTGTAAGTAGGCTTTTTTATGTAAAATGATTCAGGCCTTATCCACCTAATCCACACACCTTGATGTCAGTATCTTTTAAAGATTTTTTTTGATATTCAAATGTTTATAGATAGAAACAACATAAGTAAATAGAACAATAAAGGTACATAACAGTATCTGGGGATAATCATTTCAATAATAATAAAATTTGTATGCATAGAAAAAAAAAACATCAGCACTGGATATAAAATTCACCTGTTCACTAAATATATAATCAATATCCTAACCAGTGATCTATATCTGCATTGTAAACAGTGCATGAATATGTCCACTTTAAAAAGTACCAGGTGGTACACCAGGAAGAGCGTTCACACAGTGGCAAGGCAAACGTTGGCAGGGGAATGTTGTCTTAATGTGGGGGTTGATGGGGTGAGGAGGGCACTCTATCCAGGTCAAGCTGTGAGTTTACCCGAAGCCAGGTAAAGGAGATAATTCCACTATTTAATGTTTGCATTAAGAAGCGCATTAACTGGACATGGGCTGATAGATTTATTAAATAAAATGCTAACCATTATATATAATCTAGAACATATTGCCTTAAAGGACTTATGAGCCCAAATTGAAAAAAAAAGTTCCATACCTGTATGATTTTTGAAGGCACAGAGGATGCCATCCGAGCCCTCCGTGCAGTTCCGCCGTGTCCCCGCTGCTTAATCTCCACCCCCCGGCTGGATCACGACCCCACAGCCCGGGCCGGGCTCTCTTGCCAGGCTGTCTCCTGTAGTGTGGATCGGGGGGGAGGCCCTAGAGCTGTGCAGCCGCACTCGCGTCTGTGCGGACTGCGCAGCCGCGAGCTCCTCAGGCGGCCATTTTTGAGGAGGCAAGAGAGCCCGACCCGGGCTGTGGGGTCGGGATCCGGCCGGGGGGGATTAAGCAGCGGGGACCCGGTGGAACTGCACGGAAGGCGCGGATGGCGTCCTCCGTGCCTTCAAAATCATACAGGTTTGGAACTTTTTTTTAAAATTTGGGCTCGCAAGTCCTTTAACAATTGGGCAAGAAATTTTGCTCAAAGAACACCTCGACAAGCAAAAAAAGTTGCCAATGGCAACCAATTTGCGTTTCCTTGAATAGCTTAGACTTTATTGGTAGCTCTGGATAACCGTTTCATGATTGCACTAGTTTTCTCTGAACCTGTCTTTGTAGATCAGTCCCAATGTATTAGCATAACCAGTATCCCAATAGCTGAATCACAGTGCTATGTAAATGTCACATTATGGCAGACATCTGTAATTTCCATCATCAGAAATCATGAATTGCTCTTTTAGCAAAAACTGCAGCACTGTGGAACTTTAAACATGCAATATTTTCTTAAAGGCATTTGCATTTGTACTGAGAAACAACTGTCTTCCTGCAGATTACTTTTTTATAGGTAGATTAGCCAAATGAAGAACAACCATGCTTTAAATAGTTGGATGAATGAAACATAAGGCTCAGTTTACATTATGCTGAACCCAGATCCCGTCTTGTACAGATAAGTTTAATCATGCCAGGGTCCATCGCAGGGTTCACTGCCACTCAGAAACTGATGTGTACCGTTCATCAGATAAATAAGAATACTGTTTGTTGTCCAAAAAACAACGATTAGGTTGGTTCGTTGCAGGTTACAATGAATGTGATAGAATGGATTAAAGAAAATCTAAACTAAAAAACAAATGCAGCAAAAAATTGTGTGTGTAGTAGCAAAAATATTTAGAGCTGTCCTGCTGTCTCGTTTAATTATTCTCATTGTAAAGGGTTACATTGAGATTATGAAATGTGCACATCAGCCATATCAGTGTGATGGAAATTCTGGTTCATTCAACTCCTAACACAAAAATAAATTAGCTTTGAGCTGCAGAGCGCTCTATAATGAACAGGGATTGTTTGCTCAGCAAGATAAAAGTTTTTTGGCTTCTATTAGCTTTTCAGGAGAGAAGCTTGCTGTTTGACTACCTTATTTGGGAACATAACTGCACTGGTTTTGTTAACAATTGCTGTGCACAAAAATAGCAAGGGGCCAAAGACAAGGCTAGTAGGGCAAGTACTATAAGTACTCATGTTTATCTCATTATGTGATGTGTCAGTTCAGGTACATTTTAACGTGAGCCGACCCATAGAAAATCCCCCGTTCACACATTTGTTTTGAGTCCCCTGCCTTTTCTGTCACATCACAGGACAGTGATCATAATGTGAACTGAACCGCAACTTATTGACATCCATACCATGTGTACTGTAAGTATCTACATGTCTGCTATTTAAAGGGACTCCGAGCTCTAACTGAAATCAAAATCTGAACTTACCTGGGGCTTTCTCCAGCCCACTGTAGGTCAGGAGGTCCCTTGACGTCCATCTGGCTCTTCTCCCAGGGCCTGGTCAAAAATGGCTCCCCGGCGGCTCCCGGCGACACTGGGCCTGAGTGTCGTGCTTTTCTTCCTGAAAGGTGACGTCAGTTGTCACCACGCCGGCCGCCTTGTGTCATCACGGTGGCCGGCGTGACAGTACTGGGCATGCGTGGTTTAATCGCGCATGCGCAGTACTGTCACACCGGACGCCGTGATGACGCGAGGCGGCCGGCGTGGTGACGACTGACGTCACCTTTCAGGAAGAGGAGCACGACATTCGTGCCCAGTGTTGCCGGGAGTCGCCAGGGAGCCATTTTCTGACCAGGCCCTGGGAGAAGAGCCAGATGGACGTCAAGGGACCTCCCGACCTACGGCTGGAGAAAACCCCAGGTAAGTTCAGATTTTATTTTAGTTAGAGCTCGGAGTCCCTTTAAAGGGATGCAATGGAATCAGTACCATCTGTGCCACAATAAATCAGTCAATCTAATTATACAATTCACAAAAGTTAGGTTGAATTGTATAAACATGAAGGTATTATAATTATTTTTATTATTAGATTAGCACACCATGGTGACCTGATCTTTTTATCGTCCTCTGCTATGTCAGTGCCTGGCTTCCTTGGTGCCTCAGTCTGGGTGATGTATATCCTTCCATTGCTCACTATTCACTCCTTAGTTCCATGGGGCAAACCAGCATCTATTGCTGGGAATACACGATTAGTTTTTTCGGTGATGGTTCAATAGATAATTTCCGACATGTCCGATCTCCCTTTCGATTCTCTCGCTGCTCGATTTCTGATAGAAGTGAATGGAAAAAGATAAGAAAAACAAGAGGAAGATAAGAGAATCAACAGCAGAATCAAGCGGCAAAAACGATCGAGAGGAGAAACGCACACAGAAACTAACCGTGTATTCCCAGCATTAGTTATATTGCACTTATCAGAATTATACCCTTAGATACACGTAGCAGGTGGTCTAATGGCAATATATCCGATGGATTATTGCTCATAAATATGCACTGTTTATATACCATTGTTTGTTTATTCATTTGCTTGTTTTGTCATTTTTTTACACATATTTTCAGAGATTTGTTGCTGTTACACAGTTTATTACACTATATGGTCCTGATTAATATTGCACTTTATACGAACCCGGGTTCTGACGACATGGTGTGTTCAGATCTGAAGCCAATATATGTTTTATATATATATATATATATATATATATATACAGTATATATATATATATATATATATATATATATATATATATATATATATATATCTCTGGCATATGGAGAGTTATCTATATTTTAAGTGATTTTAAAGATGGCGGTTTATGTCGCTTTCCTTTTTCTGCATTGTGATGTTCAATAAACTTTTTTGATACTTTTGAATATAATTGGAGTGGGGCTGTTATATGATGACCCCCCCCCCCCCCCTTTTGATTATTATTATTATTATTATTAATAATAAAATAAGAAAATGAATGAAAAGTGCTCAAATCTAATAAAAATGTCAGTTAAAGCCCAATTTTAAACAGAAGAAAATTGAAATATATGTTGTTGTTATTATTTTAATATTTTATAAACCTAAAAAAACTAAGTATATTAATAATAATTAAGCTTATTAAGATTTACACACTATTTCAACTTTTTCTGGTCTTAGGCTGCTTACACACTAAGACGTTACAGGCGCACGTTAGTGCGCCTGTAACGCTCCCCCAACGCACAGCAATGTAACACAAGTGGGCTGTTCACACGGCCCACGTTGCGTTACATGTAATGCTGCACGTTCTCCCGAAGGTGCAGCATGCTACGGCGTTAGATCGGCTATAGCCGCGTTAGACTGTTTGCACATGCGCAGTGGGGGGTGAGAGGAGGCGGGGAGATGCTGCTACAGTAGCCGCGCACATGGCTACTTAATATTCACTGCACTGGCGGCCGCTGATTGGCCAGCGGGACCACGTGATGCGGAGTGTCTCGCTCCGCATCACGTGGTCCCGCCGGCCAATCAGCGCCACTCTGGGAGACCTTATACGGATAGAGCCGCCTAACGCGGCTCACTCTACCGTTCTCTCCCGCACCACCATACGTTGCATTAGGTGCACGTTATGCGACCTTAACGTAGCACCTAATGCAACGTCTTGGTGTGCAAGTAGCCTAAACCTCCAGACTACACCCATCTGCACCGCATGATAGGAGTGGAGTATCAAACGTGCAGTAGTTGGTTCCTTATGATCCAGAGCTCAGCAGCTCCACTCAGAGACCAGTGTTTTAATTGCCAGTATACAGCAGCCTGAAAGCCCCACCTGATTCCCAGTTTGAAGCAGATATAGTGTTTGCTTGCTGACTAAAAATGCATTCCCTCCTCTTAGAGGTAATTATTTGCACTTAAAGAGGAACTCCAGTGAAAATAATGTAATAAAAAAGTGCTTAATTTTTACAATAATTATGTATAAATGATTTAGTCAGTGTTTGCTCATTGTAAAATCTTTCCTCTCCCTGAATTACATTCTGATATTTATCACATGGTGACATGTTTACTGCAGGTGATATCAGTGGAAGGAAATGCTGCTTGCTTTTTTGGCACTTGCATACAGCTGTTATTTCCCACAATGCAGCAAGGCTCCCACAGTGTGATGTCAGAACCTCAGAGCTGTGAGGCGCTGACATCATACTGTGGGAGGGGTTTCACCACAAAATCAGCCATACAGAGCGCCCTGATGATCCATTTGAGAAAATGAATATATTTATCATGGGAAAGGGGGTATCAGCTACTGATTAGGATGAAATTAAATTCTTGGTTACGGTTTCTCTTTAAAACAGAAAAACTGTGATAAAGTGACTAGCTCAATAATCAGTCAATATAGGTATGTGACCAGTGGTGCTCAGCAGAGCTCGAATATTCGAGTAGATCGAATATTCGAGCTCTTTTTCAGCTATTCGAGCTCGAATACCGAGCTCGAATAGCTGCAGCTATTCGAATGGGCTATTCGAGTGAACTCGAATAGCCCATTCACTATTCGAGCTATTCGATCAAAACAGCGCTATTCGAGCTCGAATACCGAGCTCGAATAGCGTCATAGCCCAGATTGATGTCCTTAGAGCCAATCAGAGGGCTCCCAGGCCCTCTGACGGCAGCCAATCACAGAGAGGGACCCTGGCCAGCCCCTACCCTATAAATAGCTGCTGCCACACTCACACTACTCCTCCATTCCTCCTGCTGCTGCTGCTGCCTGTCTGTGTTTCCCACTGCCAAGCGTACACAGATTTTTCCTTCTGCTGCCACTCTGCCACCAGCTATTACGTCCAACAATAGCTACTCTCATTACTCCTCCATTCCTCCTGCTGCTGCTGTTGTCTGTCTGTGTTTCCCACTGCCAGGGTACACAGAATTACCTTCTGCTGCCACTCTGCCACCAGCTATTACGTCCAACAATAGCTACTCTCATTACTCCTCCATTCCTCCTGCTGCTGCTGCTGCTGTCTGTCTGTGTTTCCCACTGCCAGGGTACACAGAATTACCTTCTGCTGCCACTCTGCCACCAGCTATTACGTTCAACAATAGCTATATCTGTGTAATTTGCTGTGAAAACAAAACAAAAAAAAAACATAAAAAAAAAAAGGTTTAATTTTTCTGAGGTGCCCGGGTTGAAAACTGTGTTGTCCCAGTTGTGTATTGGACACAATGTGGGCTGCACGACCGCTGTCTGGGACCTCCTGTTGTGTTTATTTACAGCCCTGGTATCACCGCTAGGTACCAGGGCTATTATGTCACGCTGCCTACCTACCTGACTGCCTGCTGCCACACACTCATCCTCCTCCTCCTGCTGCTGAATTTACCTCCTGCTGTCTGTGTGTTTCCACTGCCAGGGAGCACATACAATGGCGCTTCCACCATGCGCCACCAGCTATTTGTTACGCTCAAAAATAGCTGTATTTCTTTAAAAAAACAAAAAAAAATATATATTCTTTTTATTAATACTTTGTGATATTATTTTTAGAGGTGTCCGGGTTGAAAACTGTGTTGTCCCAGTTGTGTATTGGACATGATGTGGGCTTCACGACCGCTGTCTGGAACCTCATGCTGTGTATTTACGGCCTGGTACCACCGCTAGGTACCACACAGCCTATTATGTCTCGCTGCCTGCCTCATTGACTGCCTGCTGCCACACAATCATCCTCCTCCTCCTGCTGCTGCTGCTGAATTTACCTCCTGCTGTCTGTGTGTTTCCACTGCCAGGGAGCACATACAATGGCGCTTCCAACATGCGTGCGCCACCAGCTATTTATTACGCTCAAAAATAGCTGCATTTCTTTAAAAAAATATATATAAAAGAGAAATAAGTGAAGAAGAAGAAGACGATATAGAAGAAGAAGAAGATATAGAAAAAGAAGAAGAAGAAGGAGAAGAAGAAGAAGATATAGAAAAAGAAGAAGACGAAATAGAAAAATAATAATAAGAAGAGGATATAGAAAAAGAAGATATAGAAAAAGAAGATATAGAAGAAGAAGATGAAGAAGAAGAAGATGAAGAAAAAGAAGATGAAAAAGAAGATGAAGAAGATGAAGAAGAAGAAGAAGAAGAAGATGAAGATGAAGAAGAAGAAGAAGAAGCAGAAGAAGAAGAAGAAGAAGAAGAAGAAGAAGAAGATATGGAAGAAGAAGAAGAAAATGAAGAAGAAGAAGAAGATATAGAAGAAGAAGAAGATATAGAAGAAGAAGAAGAAGATATAGAAGAAGAAGAAGAAGATATAGAAGATAAAGAAGAAGAAGAAGAAGAAGTATATACACTACTGAACAGAATTTTGGACACAACTTCTCTTCTCTTTCCACCTTTTTTTTTAAAGGAACATCCCCACATAATCACTTGCTGTTGTTACTTGGAAAAAAAGATGTTTCTTGCATCATTCACCCTCAAAACAAGTGTTGGAAGCTATTTAAGGCCAATTCGAATAGTCAGCTCGAATAATGAGCTCGAATACCGACTCGAATAGTGAGCTCGAAGTCCGAGGTCGAATCGAATAGTAAAAAATATTCGACTCGAATATTCGACCGAATTCGAAAAATTTACTATTCGAATTCGACCAAACTCGAATAATAAAAAGGGGTATCCGAGCATCACTGTATGTGACTTCCTCATTAAAAATGAAATGTGTTTCTGTAGATTGGGTGTACCTGTGAACATACATAATAATGATTTTCTTACTTATCGGGACTTGGGCTTTAAAATCACCATTGTTTTTTTTATTATTATTTATCTCAGAGAGTTTTTACAATTCTGTGTGCTCTTACAGCAATGTGCAATGAAACCATATCTAACTGGCTCAGAATGCAATGTGAATAGTGCTGTGACTAGGCTATAGGTGTGTGAAATGCATTTAACCTTTACTGAATGCCAAATTGCAGTCAATTGTTATTTTTTTCCTCCTTTGAAGCTTAGCATTAATAGACTGTATATCTGAAATGTTGGTCATCACATTTACATTGTCTGATACATTTACAAAGGAAAATTACAGCTGGATGAAACTACTTGTTCTAAACCTTTGCTCTGGCAAAACAATGTAAGCAGTTACCAGTGGCCACTGATACTGAGCTGACAAAAAACACATCTAACACCAGAATGTCTGAAGGGTCATTTATGACCATTTTTCAGGTTTCATTTTCTTTTACTCAGCTTCTGGTTACCAGAGAGGATTGCAATTTTATGAGCTTGTTAGGCTCACTGGAGTGTGCAAATGACATAAGGTTTGTTTTTAAAAATAGCTGTGTGCCAACTAGTTACTGCATAAAGTGGGACTCCAAAGAAAAAAACGAAATCAAATCTGCGCTTTAAATTGAAGGTGTTGTAGGAAATTGCATCTATAATCACCTGGTGCTTCCAGTGTTACTGCTCAGAAGCTCTGCATATTTCAGTGTGAAAGCTCCCTTGTTTTGCTCTCAGCTATTAGTGACAGAGGAATACAGGATTACCCTGTACATACACAGAGCCAGGCGCCCTCCAGAGGTGTGGGATCCACCCATCTCTGATGAGAGATTTCATTGCCATGGTTTCCAGCAAGTTTCGGGAAGAATGTTAACGCAGCTGTAGACTAAAGTGAAACGATGACAATGTAAAGCGGACCTGGACTCAGAACTCCTCTCTGCTCTAAAAGATACACAACAGCATTATAACCGTTAAGCAAAAAACATTTCTTTGTTACAGGTGATACAAATCCAAAAATAAAACTGCACTGTTTCTACTTCCTGATTCATGGAAGCAGACCTATTGTTTACAGCCTGTGCTTTCAAATGAGCTTATCTGCCTCATCTGCCTTGGCAGTCATGTGTCACTGGGAGAGGTCAAATTACAGCGTATGATTAGATACAAATGAAGGGGAATAAAGATGCTAAGGGCTAGTTCACAATGAAGACGGAACCGCGATCGCTTTTGCGTCCTCAATTCAGCAGCCAAAATCTTTTAAAGCGATTTGCGCTTGTGATTCCTGTTCAAAAGAACTAGAATCACAGCGCGAAAGTCACCAGAGCACTGTATTCAGCACATTTGCGCTGATCGCAATCGCAAACACTACAGTGATAATGTATAAATAGGGATACTTTAGCAGCAGTGCTTTGCTGATTACCGGTGATCAGCAAAGCGCTGCAAAAGAGCCAAGTGTGAACCAGCCCTGAACCCTTTAAATACATACAGGGTGCATTTCTCTATGTTTTCCTTCTGTCCTGTGCAAGAGTCCAGGTACACTTTAAAGCACTTGATCATAAAGGTGTATATTCCCAAAGCAATGTTAAAATTGCAATTTTAATGTTACTCATGTCAGTTACATAGTGCAAATAGCGCAACCCATGTTACCTTGTGTACCATGAATTGCTATACTAGTGTGAGTTATGCTTGTGCCTAATGCATGCGGTGCACTATTTGGGCAATTCCTGCTACATAACTGGCGTAAAGAGGAACTATCAAAGAAACTGTAATTCTGTAAACCCCAGATACTTATAGAGCTTTTAGCCAGCAACAATAGAAAGCTTTTCAGAAGTCTCTGATCACAGCCTTTGTGAACATTTTTTTGTTTTGTTTATCAGCTTTTGTAACAAAATCGGTGTCAGGGAAGGCAGGGGTTGTACCATGTGGATAGGTTCCACTTCTGTGTCACTATTCACAGAGGAATGATTTACTGTTTGTTTCTGCCCTGCCCAGTGCCCACACACACACACTGCTTTTCCACAGATCATATAAGAACAGCTGAGGGAGTTTTCAGCTATAGAGAAAGGATCTGAAGAGAAGGAGTCTTACTTTATTCCTATTTTTGTATGCTTACAACCCCCATTAAGAATGAGCTCTTCCTGGCTGTAGTTTCTGTTTAGTTTACATTACATGAGGCAGAGAGAGAGAGAGAGAGAGAGAGAGAGAGAGAGAGAGAGAGAGAGAGAGAGAGAGAGAGAGAGAGAGAGAGAGAGAGGAGCAGCTGCTGTGTTATTTACACACTACATTGATGCTATATTTCTGCTTTCTAACATTCTGAAGAGATTCCAGTCACAGGATTACTGCTAGTGAGGACTGTTTCTGTATGAGCTGCACACAGTCCTCCATAGTAATGCCCACAGTAAGAACGGTTCTCTGTAAATGTCATTTTTTTTTCTTCACACAAAAAATGAAAAAATGAAAAAAATGAAAAGATGAAAAAAACAATAGCTTGTCAGTAGCACGAATAGTGCCTCTGTGTCCCACAGAGGCGCTATTCGTGCTACTGACGAGCTACTGTTTGTCCCCTATCTTATTGCCTGATGAGGCGGGCTGTGCCTGCGAAATGCGTTGCATCTTTTGGGGTACCAATAATACATTTATTTGTTTAATTCAGACAGTATTTTGAATCTGCTTTCCGGATGGTAAGTCCACCACTGCCTCCCAGCTAATTTTAAAACTTGTATTACTTTTTATCCTGCTGGCACCTCTGTTCTCTTACGATTGTACTAAACACAGTTAAACTACTAAATGAATTATATTGTTGTTATGTGATGACTATTTGATTCACCATAGGCAAAGAGGCCACAGTAGTGACTCATTACCGTACTGCAGATGTGCACAATACAGTCACTGGGTTCTGATTAGTATATTTGCTGGAGTGTCCAGTATAGTTTGCTGGTTATGCTCTTTTGCAAGGGCGTTTTGAGCCGTTTAAATCGGGAAGACATGCTGCTTAACATTGCCAACTTTATGGGAGGTATGACATTTCAAACATACTATACTTTATCTGTGTATATACTATATTTTATCTGTGTATTTAGTTTTCCAGCTGGAGTTGACCCTTCAATGAAATCTGTAGTAATAGGAATATAGAGACAGCCACCTATACACCAATTTAAAAGTGCTCCTTGTCTGACTGTTGTACTGATCTTCTTCAACCTCTTATACAGTGGGTTGCAAAAGTATTCGGCCCCCTTGAAGTTTTCCACATTTTGTCATATTACTGCAACAAACATGAATCAATTTTATTGGAATTCCACATGAAAGACCAACACAAAGTGGTGTACACATGAGAAGTGGAACGAAAATCATACATGATTCCAAACATTTTTTACAAATAAATAACTGCAAAGTGGTGTGTGCATAATTATTCGGCCCCCTTTGATCTGAGTGCAGTCAGTTGCCTATAGACATTGCCTGATGAGTGCTAATGACTAAATAGAGTGCACCTGTGTGTAATCTAATGTCAGTACAAATACAGCTGCTCTGTGAGGGCCTCAGAGGTTGTCTAAGAGAATATTGGGAGCAACAACACCGTGAAGTCCAAAGAACACACAAGACAGGTCCAAGGCAGGACAGGGATCAAGTTATTGAGAAATTTAAAGCAGGCTTAGGCTACAAAAAGATTTCCAAAGCCTTGAACATCCCAAAGATGACTGTTCAAGCGATCATTCAGAAATGGAAGGTGTATGGCACAACTTTAAACTACCAAGACAAGGCCTTCCACCTAAACTCACAGGCCGAACAAGGAGAGTGCTGAACAGAAATGCAGTCAAGAGACCCATGGTGACTCTGGACGAGCTGCAGAGATCTACAGCTCAGGTGGGAGACTCTGTCCATAGGACAACTATTAGTCATGCACTGTACAAAGTTGGCCTTTATGGAAGAGTGGCAAAAAGAAAGGCATTGTTAACAGAAAGCATAAGAAGTCCCGTTTGCAGTTTGCCACAAGCCATGTGGGGGACACAGCAACCATATGGAAGAAGGTGCTCTGGTCAGATGAGACCAAAATGGAACTTTTTGGCCAAAATGCAAAACGCTATGTGTGGCAGAAAACTAACGCTGCACATCACTCTGAACACACCATCCCCACTGTCAAATATGGTGGTGGCAGCTTCATGCTTGGGGGTGCATCTCTTTAGCAGGGACAGGTAAGCTGGTCAGAGTTGATGGGAAGATGGATGGAGCCAAATACAGGGCAAACTTGGAAGAAAACCTCTTGGAGACTGCAAAAGACTTGAGACTGGGGCGGAGGTTTGCCTTCCAGCAGGACAATGACCCTAAACATAAAGCCAGGGCAACAATGGAATGGTTTAAAACAAAACATATCTATGTGTTAGAATGGCCCAGTCAAAGTCCAGATCTAAATCCAATCGAGAATCTGTGGCAAGATCTGAAAACTGCTGTTCACAAACGCTGTCCATCTAATCTGACTGAGCTGGAGCTGTTTTGCAAAGAAGAATGGGCAAGGATTTCAGTCTCCAGATGTGCAAAGCTGGTAGAGACATACCCTAAAAGACTGGCAGCTGTAATTGCAGCAAAAGGTGGTTCTACAAAGTATTGACCCAGGGGGCCGAATAATTACGCACACCCCACTTTGCAGTTATTGATTTGTAAAAAATGTTTGGAATGATGTATGATTTTCGTTCCAATTCTCACGTGTACACCACTTTGTATTGGTCTTTCACATGGAATTCCAATAAAATTGATGCATGTTTGTGGCAGTAATGTGACAAAATGTGGAAAACTTCAAGGGGGCTGAATACTTTTGCAACCCACTGTACTTACTTGACTTGATTTTCGAAGTGAAGGGATTGTAGTTTGTGGTTCTTTAGCTTAGTATGGCCCTTATTGCCAGAATGAATGTGATCACATTATGCCCACCAGCAATGTGGCTGCAATGTGCAGAAACCATGGATTTATATGGCTTTCTGCCAATCAGGAGCCCTGACAAGCTGCAAAGAAAATGTGCACTGCTTGGTGATCATGTCATTTGCGCTATTTTTGAAGTAAATATGCTCTGATCCTGTAAAACAATGTCTGGTGAAGTATAGGGATGAGCTTGAATTTTGCATTTTCACAATTAAATTCTTGACTAGTCATTCTTGACTAACTCAATATTTTGGTGAAAATATTATAGGTACACATTTCCCCCAAAAAACGAAGCATCCTGATTCAAAACTTCTTCCCCAAGAATAAAAACATTCTTAAAAAAAATATTTTCTCATGCCCTTTAACTTTCATGCATGTAGTGATAGTGTGTTTTTTCATGCCTTTAGATTTCAATGCATGTTTGACATGCACATGTCATACACATGTGGTGTTTTCTTATTTCCACCACATGTTTGGAAATATTATCATCTGTGTGAAAGTACAGGTAGTCTCCTACTTATAATCACTTGACGTACGATTTTCAGGAGATGCAAACATGTTTAGCTGGGGATTAAAGAGAAACTCCAACCTAGAATTGAACTTTATCCCAATCAGTAGCTGATACCCCCTTTTACATGAGAAATATAATGCTTTTCACAAACAGACCATCAGGGGGCGCTGTATGACTGATTGTGTGCTGAAACCCCTCCCACAAGGAGCTCTGGGACCGCGGTACTTTTGAAAGTTTGTTACAATGTAACAATGTTCACAGACAGGAATTAGCTGTTTACAGCTGTCTCTAACAGCCAAAACAGCTAGCAGCAGCTACATAAACTGCCCACATGTAATAAATGTCAGGATGTAAATCGCGGAGAGGAAAGATTTTACAATGAACAAACACTGACTAAATCATTTATACATAATTATGGTAAAAAATTAAGCACTTTTTTTACTACATTATTTTCACTGGAGTTCCTCTTTAAAGAGAACCTGTACTGAGTAAAATTATTTAAAATAAACAC
Organism: Hyperolius riggenbachi; assembly: GCF_040937935.1. Taxonomy (NCBI): domain Eukaryota; kingdom Metazoa; phylum Chordata; class Amphibia; order Anura; family Hyperoliidae; genus Hyperolius; species Hyperolius riggenbachi. The sequence goes on from NC_090646.1 coordinate 542,160,003, forward strand.
ATGAGGTAACTTCAAATGAACATTACAGAGTTACCTTGCCATCAGTTCCTCTCAGAAGCTCACCATTTTCTTCTGACAATAATCCCATCCAGTTCTGACAATATTTTGTCAGATCTGAAATATATCAGTTGCTGTCAGTAAAATATCAGTTGCTGTCAGTTATAGCTGAGAGGAAAACTGATGTACCAGGTAATGTTCATGTTTCCCTATGGCTCAAGTGGGCGATGTTACAGTTTAACTGTGTGCTGATCAGAAAGCTGTTATGGGTAATGGCCATTTTCAAAATGGAGGACGGAAAATTCCCTTGATCATAGTGAACAAATAGGACGCGGGACAGGAGAAAGACACTAAGGAGTAGACTACATGGAAGGTAAGTATGACTTGTGTATGCTTATTTTGACTTTTATTTTCAGTACAGGTTTTCTTTAAAGAAAACCTACACTGAAAATTAAAAGTCAAAATAAACATACCCAAGTCATACTTGCCTCCCGTGCAGTCTACTCCTCAATCTATTTTTCCTCTCCTGCATCCTGTTTGTCCACTGTGATCAATAGAATTCCCCATCCTCCATTTTGAAAATGGCTATTACCCCATAACAGCTTCCTGGTCAGCACACTGTTAAACTGTAACATCGCCCACTTGAGCCATAGGGAAACATGGACACATCAGTTCTCCTCTCAGCTGTAACTGACAGCAACTGATATATAACTGGCAGCAACTGATATATTTCAGTTCTGACAAAATGTTTTCAGAACTGGAAGGGATAACTGTAAGAAGAAAATGGTGAGCTTCTGAGAGGAACTGATGGCAAGGTAACTATGTAATGTTCATTTGAAGTTACCTCATGTGTTTATTTTAAATAATTTTACTCAGTACAGGTTCTCTTTAAGAGCAGGCAGAGCAGTTACTGCAGACCAGTAATTGTGCTGTATGGCTGTCCTTGGCACTATTGCTGTCATGCTTTAGACCTGGCTCTGCTACCCACCTGTGTGGTTTTCTTCCTCTATGCAGTGGTGCCTGGGTAAACAGAGGTAACCTGTGAGTAGCCAGTGCACAGTGAAAAGCGATTCTTCCTTGTGAGACTCCCTCTGCTGGAGAGAAAGTGCACAGATCTGTTAGCTGAGTGCTGTAACAGGAGCTTTCCCTTTTTAATGCTTATGTCCCAGACAAACGAGCAGGAAGGAAATCTCTTTGTCTCGACTCTCGATTAACAAACAAACAAACACGACTTACAAACTGTCTCCTGGAATGGAACCTGTTTGTAAGAAGGGGACCACTGGTATCATGTACAAACAGTGCTTTATCCAGAGAAAATGTCTATAAAGCACGTAACTCAGAGGCAGTGCTAGGATGCTAAGAGATCCGGGGCACTTTTGGGCACTCCAGATGGAAAATTGGTGTGGCCATGCATCAGAATATGGGTGTGGTCATGGGTAGAGCCAAACTGACATGAACTTAACAGTGGTCTAAGTAGGCCTGCCCAGAAAAATGTTGGATGAAGCCAGTGTTACTTAAACATAACTAGGTAGAATTACCTGGCTTCTGTGCTGGCTGGTCTGACTTTCTGCTGGGCAGTCACATCTGCCGCCAGGTTATCTGGCAGTCCCCCCATAGCATTCCCTGACTTTTTAGTGGACCCCCTCCCATGGGCCTCCTATTTAGGCACCACAACTCCCAGCATTCCCCATAGAAGAACCACAGATCCCTGCATGCCCCCATAAAAACACCAAAGCTCCCAGCATACCCGCCATTGAGGCAACACAGCTCTCTGCCTGGGGGACATCTGGGGCACGTGCCACCAATCTTTGGGGCTAGCAACACCCCTGAGCACAAGTATGTGTTTTTACATGTTTAAAAGCAACATCACACACTATCAGCTGGTGTTGATCACTGCAGCCATCTCCAAGATCGTAGTAATAATAAATCAGGTCTGCTGAGCGAACACTGTTAATCCAGGGCAGGAGACTTGGGCGCAGACAGCTCCACCATAGGTCGTAATAGGAATTACAGCTATAGAAGCGCACAGGGAGTAACTTCGGCGCTGTCACACAATAATTTGGCTTCCAGCAATTCCTGGAAACCAAATGATTTCATTCCCCACCATCTATGGCGGCCTGGAGGGGGAATAGTACTTAGCGCGGACGGGAACTTGTGCAACAGCAGGATCAGCCATATATCGGCTGTACCCTGTGCCCAAGTCTCTCCAATACCTCTCGTACGCCTGTGCTGAGTCCTTAATCCAAAAATCTTTTTTAATAACACACCCATAAGAATAATATTCCAATGTGTTTAGTTGTTAAGAATGTCAGGGGGAAGTCACTTGTCTCACTGACCTTTCAAGACTCTCTGTTGGTTTTTAAAAGAGTACCTGACATGTGACATGGGGGTTGATGCACTAAACGGTGGTAGTATTGCTGTGTGGAGACAGTGCATTGCAATATTACCGTTAGTACCGGCAGCATGTATGCAAATTACGCTATTAGTGAGACACTTGGTACTTGTGTAGCACAAGTGTTGCTATGGTAATGCACATTAATAAAGACCATTAATATTACTAATGTGCATTACCTTAGCAAAGTTCACGCTACACGAGTACCGTGGGTTGCGCTAATAGCGTAACTTCTGGTACCCACTATCGGTAGTAACGGTAATATATTCTAGCACTGTCTGCAAACAGCATTTTTATTGCATCAACCCCTTGATTAGATAAACCTAGAACATGTAATACAAGTCTTAAGTTTACTAGGTTTAACTATAGGACTGGGTTTGCTTTAAAGCAAACATGAAGTGCAAATAAACTGATGAGATAATCAGTTCTTACTATACTAGTAATCATAAATAGGATTTTCCTGGAGTCCCATATTCTTATTTTGGTTTTTAAAGGTTAAAAATCTAGGTTTACAGTTTTGACTTTCTCAGGTTCATGACAGTGGTTTTTGATGTTTATTAAGTTTCATACAGACCAATCTATTGAGCATGACAGCATTTTTTAACCTTTGATCAGGTTCCCATACAGACAACTACTGATTTGTCACCTGCTCTCAAAAGTATTTTTCTTAAGGTGGCCACACACCATACAATAAAATGATCCGATTTTACAGTAATTCGATAAAAACGATCGGATCTCCCGAAAAAATCGGAAGCTTTTTTTTCATTCGACTGAAAAATCCGATCGGATTTCCCGTTTTCTTCGATTTTTATCGATCCGGAATGCCAGATATTTTTCTTCAATCTTTATAAAGATTGTATGGTGTGTGTTAGATTGCCAATTTATTAATATACACACCCTAGCAATTTTGTCAGAGTATCCAATCATTTTTATGATGATTGTGGAAAAAAATTGAACATACCGTATATTCCGGCGTATAAGACGACTGGGCGTATAAGACGACCCCCAAACTTTTACAGTTAAAATATAGAGTTTGAGATATACTCGCCGTATAAGACTACCCCATCCTCCAACGCACACCAAATTAAGAAAAAACTAAATAAATCATGTACTGGTGCTATGTATGAACAGACACTGGTGCTGTACTGTATGTGTTACCCAGTATATAACAGTATATAGTCAATTGACTTGTTGCGTTGGTCAACTCTCCTTAAGTAGACTGGTCAGCTCTCCTTGTCTACCTGTTTATCAGAGCAGTATGGAAGAATAGATTGCGCTCCCTCAGCAGGGAGATCTGAGAGGCGGTAACAGGATAGGGCGTATCACCCGCCATCAATGACACCCGGCGTATAAGTCGACCCCCAACTTTTCAGAAGATTTTCAAGGGTTAAAAAGTAGTCTTATACGCAGGAATATACAGTAGGTGTGTGGTACATTGGTCAAATTTTTCAAATGTTACAATCAGCCAGAAAAATTGATTGCAATTCTTAAATTGAACAGATATTTAAAAAATTGTATGGTGTGTGGCCACCTTGAGTCACACATGAGTTTTATGACCTCTAATTAGATGTCAGTGAGCATTCTTACTGCCCTGACTGCAGTGATATGAAGCATTATGTACAGACTTCAATTTTTAACCATTACAGTGAGAAAAAAAGGAAAAATTAACATGGGCTTGTTTTATGCAGGATTGGCAATTAACCTTAATTTGTTTATCTCTTCATTTCACTTCAGGAGGAACCATCGTGAAAATCTTAAAATTTAAAACACATACAAATAATAAGTACATTTGTTCCAGAGTAAAATGAGCCATACATTACTTTTCTCCTATGTTGCTGTCACTTACAGTAGGTAGTAGAAATCTGACATTACCGACAGGTTTTGGGTTAGTCCATCTCTCTATAGGGGATTCTCAGCATGGCCTTTATTCTTTATAAAGACATTCCCTGAAAATGATTTATACAAAGATGCTGGCCAGCCACCTTGCTCGCTGCACGCTATTTTGGCAGTTGGACGGAGGAACTGCCATTCATTAAGTGATTTTAAAAATAAAGAAAACCCTGAAACCCCCCATGAGAAGATGGGTTAGTACAAAATCTGTCGGTAATGACAGATTTCTACTACTTACTGTAAGTGACAGCAATATAGGGGAAAAGTAATGTATGGCTCATTTTACTCTGGAAGAAACGTACTTCTTATTTGTATGTGTTTTAAATTTTAAGAATTTTGCGACCGTTCCTCTTTAAGACTCCATGTAAAGGTGAAGTTGTTTCCACGTTAAACATAGGTAAGTTAACTGTTAATCTCAGTTACCTGTTAATGATGTTTAAAGGTGCAACTGCCACGTCAAAGAAACAAAACAAAAAAAGTCTACTTGTTGCACACATACTCTGCAGAACAGAATCTACTTATGTTAGTTCTCAAAATAATTTCAAAGCCTTCTCAACTGTAATCAAAGCACCAAGAACATTCATTTAGCTATTTACAGAATTGTAACTCAGCAGGCTAAACAAATATTACCACTTATTCATCCGCAGCATGCATGTGAACAATACTGTGATGACTGTCAAGTACTTTAGTGTGACAGATCAAGGCAATCTGTTCTTTTATCTATGTCATCAAGTCTATTATGTTTTTTTGCACATATTGCCTCTATTGTGAAAGCTATGTATAGTATGTCATCACTGTGCCCAGACGTCTTTCATCAGCAATATATATTTAGTAATGAAAGTAGGTGACCAGAACTTTGTAAATTAAGGAAATCAAATCTCCAGGGCACAGATTAAGGCAACTATTTATAAGAGGGCAAATAGCCTGTTCACTGGAACAATCATATAGTTTTTGCTAAAATGCATTTTCAGCTCCCTTTATTTCTAAAAGTGGCAGACAGTGAACCCCACTTTTCTGTAGTGATTACCAGATAATAGGGATTACTGATCTTCTTCTGCACTGGTTTTGCTTCAACTCCTCTTGCACCAGTAATGATAAATCTGGCAAATCTCCAGTTCTCTGTTCTCCAGTTTTGCTCATATTGGTAGTGGCAATCCATGGTTGCCTAGTGCTCTTAGCTATTTTGTACTATCAACAAACATAGCTAATTAGTGTTTGTGCAGGTGCAATCATATGCACCCGATCAATTAGAAGTTTTTCTTTTTGAAATAAATGCTGTATGTTCATCAGCGCCCAATCCAATCGTGCCATAGCAAATTACTTCACCTTGGAGAACCTGACCTGAGTAAAGCAGGCCCTGGTCTTTACATTTACAGAATAAAGATGTTTTTAAAAAAATTGCAATAACTCATAGAACTTAAGGGAATACATTTACACATTATAGAGTTTTACTTTAAGACTGAGAACTAAGTGAAAACAGCACATAAATAGTCTTCGTCTGCCTATGCACAGCTGGTGTCTTGCTTAGTACTATGTAGGCAGTATGCTTGGAATGCTGAACCTTAAATTGCAGCAGCACTATGGTGTCTTTACAGCTAAGCTTTCAGATATAAATAAATCACTGAAACCGCATAAGTTATAACAGAAGGCCAACTGCTTGGCATACATTACAATCACACCCAGATTTACACCTACTACTCTTAAATCACTCCAATCATTGTGTTAGGCAGAGCAAAACAGAAAGTTCTTACACAGTCTCATTTATTAAGGAATGTAAATTTGCCTTGCCGATGCATATCTTACAAAAACACAACAATAATATATGGTTAATTTTCATTCCAGAGGATTTACAAGCTAAAGGATCTTCTTCATTTTCCAGCGTACTCTGTAGTTGCATTTTATATGCAGTTTCCTAATTATCAAACACAAAAAGACGTGGATACCATCTCCATCAATGATAATCGTAACACAATATACAAAATGGCATATAAAAACCTTAATCAGATTTCATTGGGTTATCAACATAATGTCAATTCTGTCAAATCTCCACTTTTCAGATGTATCAGATGAATGTAAAATAGTATGTGCTCTGGTCCACCTTGTGGCACACTGACATGTAACTAATGGAAAAAATGACCAACACCATCTGTATACAATTGGTTATTATAGAATCAAAAACGACATAGCTCTTTTATGTCCAATGCAATATACTCTGGCACACCAAGCAATGCATTTTCAAGAGTTCCCACTGTGTTATTCAAGCCAGACTGTACAAACCAATTGTCGGCCAGCTTCAGGGATAAGTGTCTGTAGATAGTGGGGAGTCCTAGTGTGATAAGAGGTCCATCAAGCCTCTCATTCAACAGTCCAAACCATGCACAAAGTTCCCATACAGGACTTGACCCTCCAAGGATATGCATCCAACTTCTTTATTGCATTTGGGGCTAGCTCACACTCGGCGCTCGGAGCGGCGCCAGCCCGCGATTGCGTTCGGCTTGCAATTGTGATTTTAACTTAAATCTCGTGATTCTTGCACGCTTTGTGCTTGTGATTCCTGTTCAATAGATGGGTATCACAGAGCAATCGCCCCCAAAACACTGCATGCAGCACGTTTGCGATTGATCGAAATTTCAACCGCTGCAGTGTGACTGTTTCCATATGGACACATTGTAGCAGCGCTTTTCTGATCGCTGGCGATCAGTAAAGCACTCAAGAATCACCCCAATGTGAACCAGCCCTTAGTAGTGGCGATACAACATATAAAAGACCAGCACAACATTTCGGGCGTGGCACCCTTTTGTTAAGTGCTCCTTGACAAAGGGGCGACAGGCCTGAAATGTTGTGTTGGTCTTGTGCATGGTTTATTCAAGCCAGAGCCAAAGTGAAATAACCTCTTTTAAAACGAGCTAAATATACGTATGCTGGGTTCTTCCTATCCAAAGACACACAAGCCAGAGAAGAAATACGGGCAGAGTATATCAAATTCAGAACAAAACATGCAAAACAGAGCAAAATCTGCCAATGGACCTGATTAAAACTTCACCATTTAGAACTGCCATCAAACAGGCCTGGCATTACAGGCCCACTCCATAAGGAACACCCACTGTGGCATATTTTTAAGTACTCCAATCAGGAGAATCCATTGGAGCAGACCTGATGGGGAACTTTAAACATAACTCTATAGCATTCTGTACTTTCGCAGTAGTACATAATACAGTTTCTTGAGAGAAAGAGAGTAAACAAAATGTGTTCAGTTTCATTATACCTTATACCATGTTGAATCGTGTTGTTTATTAATAAATACAGGCATCACATGACAATAGCTGCTGCTGCTATTAGTCAGAATTAGAGGCTGGGAATGAATGTAGCCAGTGATTGCTCTCCTGTCCTGACAATCAACCTATCCTCAATAATATCACAGAAGAAAAGCCCCATCTGTGTAAAGTAGATTTGCTTTATATTTGAGCAAGCTTGACCCTTATGAGGGAGGAACTACAATAGTCGTCTTCCAAAATGTTTACCAGTATATCCCTCAACTTTAAGGATCTGTAATTTACAATCTCCAATCATTTGTAAAGTGACTCTGAAGCGAGCTGCATAAAAAGTTAGATACTCAGCTAAGGAGACGCATGTGAATCCCACATCCCTTCCTCTCTCCATGCCTGCTATCTCCTGAAGACGAGCGGATCTGTACTGCGCAATTGCGAGTTTTCCATTTGCACATGTGCAGTATGGATGTGCTTGTCTTGGGAGGTCCTCGGGGATGAGAGTGCTTCTGAAGCCCTCTGAGGACTCTCTCAATATAGGTGAGTATCTAACTTTTTTTACAGCTCACCACAAGTTTGCTTTGACCATTTAGTAGCCAGTTTATTTAGAGAATTGCAAGTGCTCCAGACACGATTATTTTAGCACTTTTTTAAATTTGTTACTTGTTACATTTCCTTAATAATTAGTTAATAATTAGTACTGCTGTAATGTGTATTTATGGCCACTTGTCACTAGAGGGCAGTGTGAGATAATAACACAGGACTTCTGCTTTCATTTTCTATATGTTCTGCTAGCAGAGAGACATCACAGCATTCCAAGAATTTACAACACAACGAGTTCTGCAGACTGAGGTCAAAAGCAGTGAACTTACTTAATGAAATAATTCCTTTGACTCTGCTAATGGGTGAAAATATTTATTCAGAGAATCGAACGTATTTTGAAAGTAATGGAAATTTAACTTGCAGTTCCTGTAAAAGTAACGACGAGCCAGTCTTGTAATGGCAACATTCTCTAGACAATGTGAGATTTGAATAAATAATAAGGGTTTAATAAACTGTGCTTTATAAAAAATATGTGTGACAACAGAAATAGGCAAAAAGGAGCAGCAAATGTTTTTACTCGTGTAAAAATATGCCCACAGCGCTATTGTATAAAAATAGTCACAACTGTTATTAAGTCAATATAAAAATATATTGTGACATTTTTTGGGATCTCTATTTGGCCCCTCCCCCTCCCCGCACATAGACACACCTCACACACATTCTCACTTCAGTGAGTTTGGGCAATAGTCCACGGATGGGACTCAGTACAAGACCAAAAATATTCTTTCAGCTAGAGCTAAAAATTAGCATAAAAAAAACAATAAAAAATGTAGCACATAAAATGTTGAAAAAACAGCGAATTCTTTGATGTCCCGTTCAGATTTCTAAAATAGAATGCTGAAGCCTCAATAGTGCACTTCTAGTGAGCATTTGGTCAAATCAAAAATAAAACAGTCAGCTCCAAACAGTGGGTGAGCGTATATCATTAAGCTTTGTAATTGCAAGCAATTTGTGTGTATAAGCTTTAGGCTGTAAGCAAATGTTACTACTCCCACTATAAATTTGGAAAACATTTTGTTTTTTATTATATTAGCTAGAAACTATGATATAATGTATACAGTAGCGGTTTTCAAAATTAAACTTAAGCTGAGTTTTCTGATAAAATGAAGAATTTAAACTCTCTGGCCTAAATTCACTAAGCATTACTGTATTTGGTAATGTAGAAAACAGCTGGTTTTACCGACCACCTTGACAAATGCTAATTCACTAAACCTATTACCACACTGAAAAGTAAAATTTAGTGACTAGTGAGGTAGGAACTATTAGAGAAACACCGGGAGCCCAATCTTGTGTTATATAGTTCAGTGTCGAGATAACAAGTAGTGTATAGTATTATACTCACACAAGGCTCGGTTGCCAGAAAACCAGACACTCATAAGGACATGTGGGGCAGTACTGTCTCCAATCGGCCTTGTGGATCAGGTGCGGTGGTCACTGCTCCAAACAAAAGACTCACTCTAGGTGGGACTGTCAAAATGTCTTCCCTCAGCATGGGGTCACTCGTCAAGACTGTATGAAGGGTAGGAGGCGCCCAGGGGTAGTAGGATTGTGGTATGGCACAGAATAGGTGGTAAGAAAGTGTTACCTTCAAGAAGTCATTCCGACAGGACAAAATTTTATAAATAATTCAAATGTATTGAGCACAAAGGACAACGAGTTTCATGGTGAAAACCACTTCATCAGGTCAAGTAAAAGTGCTGTGGCTGTAGTATCGCTGCATCAGCCCTGAGCGCCTGGACCACAGCACTTTTACTTGACCTGATGAAGCAGTTTTCACCATGAAACACGTTATCCTTTGTGCACAATAAAATCTTTGCCACACTGTAATCCTCCTGGGCGCCCCCTACCCTCCATACAGACTAGTGAAGGAAATTACAGACTTGTGTGGTACATATTTCAAGAAATTGCAAGAAATTGCAATTCACAGAGATCAAAGAATTTGGTAAATCAAGTAAAAGTGTTTGGTATTTACCTCCAGCTTTGACCAGCCGGTAATTTACAATCTCCATGCGGAAACATTGACAGATGTAGCAGGCAGTCAACAGGAAGAGCCATACAGCCAACAGGGAGAGCCACAGAGCCCTGCTTCTCACCCCATTTATGCCAATACTCAGAAGGGCAGGACTTAAGATATACAGAAGAGCTTCTTCTGGTATACAGAAAGCTCCCTCTAGTGGCTGCATGCACATCTAAAAGGATGGCGGGGATGCACTGGACAGTGAGTAACCCAGACTCATGCATACCACTTGTGGGAAGAATTACAGCTTCCTCCCAGACATTCAACAGCTGGTGAGTCTTAGTAGTGCTTAGTGAATTGAAGCATTTTTTTTTTTAGTATATCATCTAACGTCTACTGCATGCGGGAAATCTTACTGAATTTGGAAAAAAGTGTTTAACCCCCTTGCCGGTCCAATTCCCGCCGGCAAGGGAATTTTATTTTCTTTTTTTTAATCATGTAGCGAGCCCAGGACTCGCTACATGATAGCCGCTGAGCAGCGGCAGCTCTGCAGCCACTCCGATCGCTTCCGGCGATCGGAGTAAGCAGAAAATCCCGTTAAGAACGGGATTTCCTGGTGGGGCGGAGCCTGGACGCGCCGCTGAGAGGACGCATGTAGAGACAGCTCCGACCAACTCGGCCTAATATAGCTCCCTTGCCTCACTGAAACCTTCTCCTCTCTACCGGAGTGAAGCCCCAGCAGCTCCTAACACCCTCAGGATGGGCCCCAAGAAAGCCGGAGCGGAATCAGACCCTGGGATCCCAGAAATGTTCGCCCGCAAGAACAAGACAGGGAGCTCTCAAGATGGCGCCCGCCCGGCCGGCGAAGCAGCTCAATGCCAGAACACGGCCTCCCCCACAGCAGGCACCGCCACCAAAGCAGACCTGAAACAACTATACCAAGACATCGAGAAACTGGTAAAAACATCTAATACTAGCGTTGTTAAGGAGATAAGGGGGGAAATAGCCGCGCTGGGCGAGAGACTGCATGAGCTAGAGGAGGAGGTGGATGAGGTTAAGGCCTTCTGCACGCAGACAGAGCAGGACATTGTGGAGATCCGCACTGATGTACAGGCCCTTAAAGACGGGCAAGAAGATCAGGAGAACAGAGATAGGAGGAATAACCTCAGCGTGAGAGGGGTTCCGGAATCGATCACTGAAATCACACCTTATCTTGAATCCCTCTTTGCATCTTTACTCCCCGACATACCTCCTGCAGAGCTACGCATGGATAGAGCGCACAGGGCGCTCAGAGCCAAACCACGAGATGATGAGCCGCCGCGGGATATAATACTGCGGTTTCACTACTACAGCACCCGTGAGGCCCTCTTATCCTATACCCGTAATTCGCCAGACCTCACTTTCGGAGATGAGCATATCACCTTCTTTCCCGATTTGTCTCAGATCACACTGAAACGAAGAAAAGATATGAAGCCCCTAACCTCTCTACTGATACGCAACAAGATCAAGTACAGGTGGGGGTTCCCATTCAAGCTTATTGTGATACATAATGGCCGCCAGCTAGTGGTCTACGGTCCACACATGATACAGGACACACTGGACAAATTGGGCATTGAGTCTCCTGTGAATCAGACATCACCTATAGCTCCTTCTCAAAGTCGGGTAAACTCTCCTCGTGTTACATGGACAAAAGTGCGGTCCAGAAAGTCCACGCGAAACGCGAGCCAACGCGAACATACAGCCAATACGGAATACTGAGTACCGCTATGTTTGTTGTCTCAAACCTTGACCCCAATTGCTTATTAGCAACACATACTGTCAACAGGTCGAGATGAGATTCTGCCTGCTCCATTACCTGGTTATTATAGGCCTTGGTCCGAACTCAGACCTCTACCACTCGGATTTGGCCTCTGAGGCATACCGACCCCCCCGGAAAGCTGCACACACCACTCACGCAGCAGGCAACAAGTATATTAGGGAAGTCTGAATCTGGACTTCCTACCTCACCAAGTCATATATGGCAAAGTTAACAATGTTCTATTTCCCATTCTGGTTTACCAATGTTATGGCCACTTGGTCACAGGTTAATATTGTTATATGTTTATATAAGTACTACAAAGCGTTACTTAACTGGTATTCAGTCACTACTATTGTTATCCCTATGGTGAATTTAGAATTTAACCCTATGGTGTCATTGTACTGTAGAAGCACGACCACTCCACACTTAATATGGCCCAGACCATGACATCCGAACTCCCTTCGGACGCCTTTAGCCACACAGCTTCCACTACCCTCAAAATTATAACCCACAATGTGAAGGGGTTGAACACCCCCCAAAAAAGAAGAATGGTGAGCAATTATTATAAAAGCCAGCAAGCAGATATACTTCTCCTTCAGGAGACACACTTTAAGAAAGGCTCTGAACCCAAATTTTGGCATAAAGCGTACCCTCATACATACTATGCATCAACCGTCTCAAAGAAAGGAGGAGTGGCCGTGCTTTTAAAAAAGAATATTACTCTAGAGATCTCTAAAGTAATCAGAGACCCAGGAGGCAGATATTTAATTGTCATTGCCACGATATATAGATGCACTTATACTATTGTTTGTGTTTATGCTCCCTCGGCAGGGTTAAAACTCTTCCTGGACTCCCTGGCGTCTAAGATAGCATTGCACAGAGAGGGCAAACTTCTTATAGCAGGGGACTTCGATACCGTTTTAGACACTCTTCCTGTTAGTTCGTCCCTGCGAAGATCCCCTAGCAAGGCCCTGATATCCTTTATGCAGGAGGTTAACGTTTGGGATGCATGGAGAGCAGCACATCCGGGAGAGAGAGGGCACTCATTTTATTCCCATCCCCATGGCACATACTCCAGGATAGATTTTATCCTAATGGATGCGACGCTCCTAGAAAGGTCTAAGATGACAGAAATGTCAGAGATCTCATGGTCTGACCACTCCTCAGTAAGCACATTAATAAGCACAAGGGGTCCTATTACACAATTTCAGTGGAGATTAAATGAGTCCCTATTAAAAGATCACGAAGTTCAAGCAGAAGTAACTGAAACCATAAAACAATATTTAGCACATAACTCCCCGAACGACACATCAAGGAGCATACATTGGGCAGCCCTGAAGGCCACAACTAGAGGCACATTAATCAAAATTTCGTCCCAGAGGAAAAAAGCTGATGAGACCAAAATTAAAAAACTCCAACTACAGATCAGGAGACTTGAGACATTACACATTGACTCTGGGGGTAAAGATGCCCTGGACCAGCTACTGGTGGCACGGCAGGAACTGCATGCAATTCTTTTTAAGAAGGCAGAACGCTCCTTAAGACTCACAAACCAAAAATATTATGATAAAGCTAATAAGCCTGATACCCTATTGGCACGTAAATTATCCCAGAGACTGGCACAGAACAGAATATACCCTGTTAGAGACCAGCTCGGAAATAAGTCCTATGACCCATCCCATATAGTTGACCTGTTTGCACAGTACTATACAAATTTATACAATGGCACTACTACAGACAAGTCACTGACACCAGCTAGATCCATTCTCCAATACCTTGATAGCATCCAGATACCCTCCTTCTCCCAAGAAGACAAATCTAAATTAAATGCCCTCATTTCTCATAAGGAAGTTGAGCTTACCATAACATCTCTGAAGAACGGTAAAGCTCCTTGGCCGGATGGATACACGGCCCTCTTTTATAAAAAATTTAAGTCACAACTCATCCCGGTACTAACTTCGCTTTTTAATAAATTACTATTAGGAGAGGAAGATCTATTACCTGAATTCTTACAGGCTTCGGTGGTAGTCATTCCCAAACCAGGGAGGGATTGCGCTGAAATTTCGAATTATCGGCCAATGTCACTAATAAACTCGGACATTAAAATCTTCTCCAAAATATTGGCTAACAGACTGAATACCTTACTTCCAAAAGTTATCCACCCGGACCAAACGGGGTTTGTAATGGGGCGACAGACAACTGACAACACTAGGAGAATGGTCAACACCATAGAAGTCATGAGTCATACTGGAGGGCCTTCTCTGCTTCTATCATTGGATGCAGAGAAGGCCTTCGATAGGGTCGACTGGAGGTATTTACGTCTGGTCTTGCAAAAATGTGGGATCTCTGGGGAATTTCTAAATGGAGTACGTAGCCTATATACACAACCAATGGCAGCGGTCTGTAATATGGGCCTCCGCTCTGGATCTTTCCCAATAAAAAACGGCACGAGGCAGGGGGGCCCTCTCTCTCCCCTCCTGTTTGCCCTGTGCATAGAACCTCTAGCCCTGCTGGTAAGAGATTCGGCGGATGTTTGGGGGGTGAGGGTTGGGGAGGAGGAATTCAAAATAGCATTGTTTGCAGATGATACGGTGTTCACCCTCTCCAGCCCTCACACCTCACTGCCGGCCTTGTTTCATCTCATAGATGAGTTCTGCACTGTTTCAGGCTTCAAGGTCAACCGTACTAAATCAGAGGCCCTGGCATTTGGGATGACATGTTCCCAACAGGAAGCACTGGCAACCTCCTTTAAATTTAAAATACAAAGTAAGGGGCTGAAATATTTAGGCATAATCCTCACGCCTTCCATTGCGCAACTCTACGCAGCTAACTACACACCTATTATAACCAAACTGCATAGCTTACTGAACGAATGGAACCACTTCAATATCTCCCTTACCGGTCGCATAAATGCACTCAAGATGACAGCCTTACCTAAAATCCTCTACCTCTTCAGAGCCCTCCCCATCAGAATCTCCCTCCCAGATATCAGAAAACTACAGTCACACTTTACAAAATTTATCTGGGCAGGTAAAACTCCCAGGATAAGCTACAAATTTTTAGCTAGAGGCAAAACTCAAGGGGGGCTGGGCGCCCCTATGTTACTTGATTACTTTTACGCCTCCAGAATAGCTCAGCTGACACAATGGTCAGCCCCTCGGGGCACAATTAGGTGGGTAGATCTCGAAGCAGCTTTATTACATCCCTTCCCTCTATCATCACTGCTCTGGACTAAGAGGCCGGTCCTAGACAAAGCAAGACCTAAAGCTGTCATACAGGAATCCCTATTCATCTGGAAGAGACAATATCATAGACTTGGGCTCCTTAACAGACACTCCCTAGAAGAGTCCATTCTCCTAAACTTAGACTTTCCTCCAGGACTAGAAATCCAACCCTGGACAAATTGGCTGCACCTAGGCCCCCTCAGGTTAAAAGACATTGCTCCAGGAGGAGTGATAGCTCCCTGGCCTGAAACTCAAACTAAATATAATCTTCAGTCCAAAGACTTTTTCAGATACCTCCAAATTAGGCATTTCATCCAGAACTGCGCAGTGGAAGGTATTGAAGCCACCCCCCACCCTATCAGCAAAGAGTTTCACAATTATAAACATACACCAGGTATGATATCTCTATTTTATCACGAGGGTTGGTATCAACACTTAGAAGAAATCTCCCCGGCCATGGTAAAGTGGCAGGAGAGACTTCAGAAGGTATGGTCCCTGGAGGACTGGGAAAATCTTTTTCTAAACCTTGCCAAATCATCTAGGAATAGCCTTGTGAGGGAAAGAGGATATAAGATCCTGTATGATTGGTATAGATCACCCTTACTCTTATTCAAAAGGGACCTCTCCACTTCAGATTTGTGTTTCAGAGGCTGTGCAGAGCAAGCAGACCATGTTCATTGCTGGTGGTCCTGTACTGTAGTACAAAACTTCTGGAAAGTATGCTTCCACATGGCATCTACAGACTTAGGAACAGAAATTGCCCTGGACCCGTGGGTGGCCCTGTTCTGTCGTGCTGATCCTCTTCTCCCGATCCATAGCAATAAACTACTCACCCATTTCTGTAATGCAGCCAAAGCTATTATTGCTAGGGAGTGGAAATCCCCTACCCTGAATAAAACGGCACTAAAACATAAATTAAACGAATATTACTGGATGGAGAAAATAACAGCCTCTCTATATGACGAGGAGGACCGGTTCGACAGAGTATGGTCACCTTGGGAAGTTAAAATGATGTAGGATGTTTTTTTTTTCCTTAAACTAGCACGCTGTACTTGTAAATCTAACCTTCTTCTTCCTCACAGCACTCAAGGACATCCTAAGTCCTCCCAGAGGTCATCAACCACTGGACTTTCTGTTATTGACCCAAAGGGATAAGATATCCTACTGAGCTAAACTAAGCTATGTGATACAGTTTTCTTTGCTTTATTGAAACAAAGACTTAAACACTATGGTTCTGACTGATACCGTAATCTAAAATATATATTTTGTACCTGAATATATATATACGCTGTTTGTACTTTTTCTCTTTTTGGATTAATAAAAGCTTTATTGTTGAAAAAAAAAGAACGGGATTTCCTGCTGGGCTTCCCCGGTCGCCATGGCGACGGGGCGGGATGACGTCACCGACGTCATGGACGTCGGGACGTCAGAGGGAATCCCGATCCACCCCTCAGCGCTGCCTGGCACTGATTGGCCAGGCTGCGCAAGGGGTCAGGAGGGGTGGGGCGGATAGCGGCGGATCGGCGACGAGCGGCGGCGATCGAATGTTACAAGCAGCTAGCAAAGTGCTAGCTGCATGTAACCAAAAAAATTATGCAAATCGGCCCAGCGGGGCCTGAGAAATCCTCCTGCGCAGGTTACCCCGAGCTGAGCTCGGGATAACCGGCAAGGAGGTTAATTAACAGATGTGGTATTTACCAACCTCAATTGTTTTACCAAACTGCCCTTAGTAAATTGAGGCCTTTTTGTACTATTTTTATAGCTTTTTTGCCCTTGTTGAACATTTTCTTTCACTTCTGGTCACTCATAACCAGGGCTCTATTTTGAGCTGACCTTTCTGCTTTGCCTCTCTGGAGATTATTCATAAATATTCTTGTGGAATATCTACTACGTGAAAGTTCAGCAACAGACATTTCCTGTGGGTCTCTGCTGTATAATATGGTGCCACATTTATTATTACTACTAATAATAATAACAGTAATTGGAGGCAATGAATGAGGACCCAGTGACCAATAAAAGCTCAAGAAGTCTGAACCTTTTTTCTCTCTATAAAATTGTGAGAAAAAAAAAGGATTTGGCTAGGATTTTACTTTCAAATAGATGTGTCACAAGGTTTTGACTGACAGATTGCTTTAGGGCCTATAGAAGATATGCTACTCTCTTGGCATTAACAGACAATTATTTGCAGTTACACCTACAGAAAAATGTACAGCCAGCCCCAAGTTACAAACCTTGGGTAGTCCAATTCAATTGTCTGGAGGACAGGATGCAATACACCCTCTGCATATGCATTTCAGACCTCTTGAGCCCTTAATTGAAATAATAGAAAAAATACAGTATTCGATCACAGATACCACGCTTGTGCTAGTGCAATGCTTTTTTCAATTTCTAGCTTGACGATTTAATCTTGAAGTTAAAAATAGATGTTCAGTGATGTATTGTTAAGGTGGCCACTAACGTTCCAATTTCTAGCAAAAACTTGTTCGAGCGATCAGAAATTCTGATCGGATTGGTTGTAAATAATCTCCATTGGTGGACACAATCGAGTCCGAATGAATTTTCGTCGAACCAAAATTTGGATTTTCTTGTTGGTTGTGATAGATAGGAAGCAAAGATTGGTTCGTTGATGATGTAGTGAACGATTGTCATTTTGCTGTGTGTCACCCCTAAATATTGTCTGTAACCTAAACTAATGTCCAGCACTGCATAATATGTTGGCGCTTTATAAATACAATAAATAAATAAATAAATAAATAATAAATAAGGTCATCCAGGTCCTATACCACCCCTTCAGTCATCCTGAAGCTCCCTATCACAACTCCCTTGCCCGTCCCAATCATTAGGGGCATGCAGCAGGGTTGTTCACCTTCTCTAGCTCTATTTGCTTTAGTTGTGGATTCGGAACACCTGACAATTGCGATCAGGGACTGCTTAGATATAGGGAGTTATATTATTGGTGGTCAGAATTTAAATGATCCCTTTTGCTTTTTTTCAATTATTTGCTATTCATTCCCAGCCTTCTGTCCTTGTTGAGACCTTTTAGCTCAGTCTCAGGTCTGACTCCAAATCAGAGAAACTTCCTTTTGCAGCACACCAACTCAGGCTCATGAACTTTCCTCCTCATTTGGTCTCCAACTTAAAACACACTATCTCAAATACCTAGGGGTCAAAATAAAAAATTCATATGACTCACTGTTTGCTGCATATTATACTTCTATGCTGTCTAGTTTATGCAATCTTTTGAAAGAGTGGCATCACTTCTCCATCTCATGGATTGGAGATATCATGATCTTGGTACCAAAAATGTATTTTTTAGGACTCTCCCTGTGCAAGTCACTAACACAACTCTGAAACCCCTCCCAAAGATTTATTTTAGCTTTGTCTGGAAGAACAAACAAGAGTATGGTGATTGGTGCAACAGTAATATGCACTATTCAGTGGCGAGGCTCACTGATAGTAGCAACTTCCGCCCAGCGGCACGGGCCCGCTGGAGGAGAATAGTGGTACAAGCAAAATTCGGCAACAAAATATCAGATATAGCGAGGTACAGAATCAGGAAGCTAGGGTGGAGTCTAGAAACGAGCCGGGGTTCGGCAACAGATGATCAGAGATATCGAGGTACAGTATCACAAGGCTCAGAGACGAGACGAGAGAAATAGCAAGGTTGGCAACAGGAGATCAGATAGGCAGAAGTACAAGAGGATTAGGCAAGAGCAAGGTCAAAAACAGGCAAAAGGTCAAAGGCACAGATAAATCACAATGGTATGGTCTTCCAGTACTTATATATTGGCGGAACCAATATATATGTATACTGTGGATCCGAGAGCTAACACAGGTGTGATCGCTACAGCGGACACAGAGCACTGACAGTCTGCTGCTTAAATGCAGTCTGTCCTTTCAGCAATCCCCACCCTCCCCAGATGACGTCAGCAAAGGGGCGGCTAGTGTCCCAGCAAGCTGCTCATGAGAGCCTTCTTCTCAGGGCATAAAGGGCGTGACGCTCCGTGCGTGAGCGCGTCGCCCTGCCCTGCTGGGACAAGCTACTAGTGAGACGCTGAGCGGTGGTTGGAGCCGCCGGGACAGACCGGAAGTTCGGGGCCCCGATGACGTCAGCCGCGAGAGCGGCGTTCGTACTGCTGCTGGCGGTGAGGGTGAGTCTATGCCTGACATTACCCCTCCCCTGAGGCGTGGTCTCCGAACGCGCCAATGAAGGTTTATCAGGATGTGCATCATGAAATTCCCGTATGAGTTCCTGTGCATGAAATTGATGTGCTGGTACCCAGGATCTCTCCTCAGGACCATATCCTCTCCAATGAACCAGATACTGAAGAGAATTCCGAACAAACCGGGAATCTAGAATTCTCTCGACCTCATACTCAGGTTCACCGTCAACAAGCACGGGAGGAGGACCATGGTCCACATGTACTGCGGGTTTCAGCAAAGACACATGAAATGTTCTCACTCCACGCATTGACTGAGGTAATGTCACTTGATAAGATACCCTATTGATCCTTTTGGCTATAGGATATGGACCTATAAATTTAGGTCCAAGTTTCGCTGAAGGCTGTCGTAAGGCGATATGCCGAGTAGAGATCCAGACAAGATCTCCGGGAGAGAACTCCCACTCGAGTGAACGCATTCGGTCGGCCTGTTGTTTCTGGAACAAAACTGTCTTCTTTAAATTAGTATTTATTTCCCTCCAAAGAGATCTTAGCGTCTCTTGCCAGACTTCCAAGGCAGGGAAAGGTGAGGTCCTGACAGGGAGTGGTGAAAACCTTGGTGACCTTCCATTGACGATCTGAAAGGGTGAAAACCCCGAGGAAGAACTCCGAAGATTATTATGGGCAAATTCGGACTATGGTAAGTACTGAACCCACTCTGTTTGATTGTCTGCCACATAACATCGAAGATACTGTTCTAAGGACTGATTCATTCTCTCAGTTTGCCCATTAGTCTGGGGGTGAAAACCAGATGAAAAAGAGAGGGTGATCCCTAGTGCCTTGCAAAATTCTCTCCAGAATTCTGAAACGAACTGCACCCCCCTGTCAGATACTATGTTCTCAGGAACCCCGTGAAGGCGAAGAACGTGGATCACGAAAAGATCTGCAAGTTCTTTAGCGGAGGGAAATTTCGTCAGAGGTACAAAATGAGCCATTTTAGAGAATCAATCAACAATGACCCAAATTACCGTATTACCGTCCGAGGGAGGCAATTCTCCCACGAAATCCATGGATACATGAGTCCAGGGCTCGGAGGGTATAGGCAGAGGTTGGAGGGTACCCACCGGAGATACACGTGAGGGTTTACTCCGTGAGCATACTGAACAAGAAACAACAAAATCCTCGACATCACTCCTCCACGAAGGCCACCAGACGCTTCTGGACAACAACTCTCTAGTTCGAGCCACTCCAGGGTGACCAGCTAGCTTATGAGCATGAAAGAGTTGAAGTATCTGTAATCTGAACTGTAACGGCACAAACATGAGATCAGACGGTTTCCCTGCCGGACTATCCTGTTGGTAGGGAAGCAGGACAGAAGCAATATCCCCCATAGTCTCTATACTGGCTAACACAACCTTCTCAGATAAAATTGGATCTGGTTCGGAGGGCAGTACTGATTCTATGTCAAAGCATCGGGAAAGAGCGTCTGCCTTGATATTTTTGCTTCCAGGTTTAAACGTGATGATAAAGTCAAACCTAGAAAAGAATAAAGACCACCGTGCCTGCCTGGGACTTAACCTCTTAGCCCCCTTCAGATATTCCAGGTTCTTATGATCCGTATAGACCGTAATAACATGCTCCGCCCCCTCCAGCCAGTGTCGCCACTCCTCAAAAGCCAATTTTATGGCCAATAATTCCCTGTTCCCGATATCGTAATTCCTTTCTGCCTCAGAAATTTTTTTCGAGAAAAATGCGCAAGGATGAAGTCTTCCTTGTGATCCGGAGTACTGTGACAAAACTGCCCCAACACCAATCTCTGATGCGTCTACCTCCACGATAAATGGCCTGGAAGAGTCGACATGGTGCAAAATGGGAGCAGAACAGAAGGCAGTTTTTAGACTCAAAAAAGCAGAAATGGCTTCGGGAGACCAATTGCTAGCATTAGCCCCTTTTTTTGTCATGTCAGTAAGGGGAGCTACCAGCGCGGAATACCCCTTTATAAATTTCCTGTAATAGTTAGAAAAACCCAGAAAACGTTGTAAGGCTTTCAGACCAACTGGTTGGGGCCAGTTCAAAACTGCTGCAACTTTACTGCTATCCATTGATAACCCAGATCTGGAGATTATATAGCCAAGAAATGGAACTTCAGTGATTTCGAACAAACATTTCTCCAACTTGGCATATAATGAATTCTCACGTAACTTTTGTAATACATACTGAACCTGAGACCTATGTTCTCTGATATTGTGAGAAAAGATCAGAATGTCGTCCAAATAGACGACCACAAATTTCCCCACCACCTCCCTAAAAATGTCATTAACTAATTCTTGGAAAACAGCGGGGGCATTACACAGACCAAAGGGCGTGACCAGGTATTCGTAATGCCCATCCTGAGTGTTAAATGCCGTCTTCCTCCATTCGTCACCCTGTCTAATTCTGACCAGATTGTAAGCTCCCCTGAGTTCTAATTTAGTAAATATCTGGGCACCTGTGATCTGAGAAAAAAGGTCATCAATCAGGGGGAGTGGGTAACGGTTTTTGATCGTTATGGCATTAAGAGCTCGATAATCGATGCAGGGACGCAGCCCCCCATCTTTTTTCTTCACAAAGAAGAATCCTGCCCCCGCAGGTGATCTAGAGGGTCGAATGAACCCCTTATCTAAGTTCTCCTGGATGTACTCCCTCATAGCCACCTTTTCGGGTCCCGTGAGATTATAAAGATGACCTCTAGGGGGCATGGTTCCTGGTCTGAGCTCGATCGGGCAGTCATAAGGTCTGTGAGGTGGTAGTGAATCAGCAGATCGTGGGCAAAACACATCGGCATATGAGCTATAAGGCTGAGGTAAACATTGAGGGGTTAGGTGAGTAGAACGAAGAGGACACTTAGATATACAGTGCTTCTGACAGTAGGATGACCAAGACAGCAACTGTCCAGAAGACCAATCAATCTGTGGAGAATGTAGACGTAGCCAAGGAAGGCCCAATATAATCGAGCAAGATGGCATCCTGATAAGGTAAAATCGTAATTTTTCACAATGTAAAACCCCAACGGTACAGATTAATTCAGGGGTGATAGAGACAGGTTGACTATCCTGTAATGGGGAATCGTCAATAGCAGTGACTATAATACGTTTCTCAAGAGGAACCACTGGTATACCTAATTTAAGTGCCAAATTAAAATCCATAAAATTGGCTGCAGCGCCCGTATCAACAAAAGCCTGCAGTGCAATGTCTTGTTTGTCCCAAGAAATGGAAATGGGGAATAAGACTTTATCTTTTGGAGGTACAGAATTCTCGCCCAGGGTAGTACCCCCGACTAACCCTAGGCGGAGAAGTTTTCCGCCTTCTTGGTACAAACAGTGGCGATATGACCTTTGTCCCCACAATATAAGCACAAACCCTCCTTTCTCCTTCTTAATTTTTCTGTCTCGGATAACTTAGAGTGACCCAGCTGCATGGGCTCATCAGTAGAAGAGGAAGTAGAGAAACTCGTGGAAGGCTGTGAACGCATGATGGGTCGCTGCCTGGTCGACCTGTGAAAACGTACTCTGCGGTCTATCTTGATAGCAAGACCTATGGCCTCATCTAAGGTTCTAGGTTCAGGATGACTTAACATTAATTCTGACACGGAATCAGACAACCCCGTTAGGAACCTATCCAAAAGAGACTGCGCCTCCCACCTGGTGGAAAATGACCATTTGCGGAATTCCGCAGCATAGGTTTCCACTGAGTTCTGCCCCTGTTTGAGTCTTTTTAGTCTCCTCTCAGCTGTGGCGGAAGTATCTGGATCGTCATACACGACCGCCATGGCTTCGAAAAAAATTTCCACAGAGGTAAGAGCCTCATGACCCAAGGGTAGACTGTAGGCCCAGATCTGTGAATCTCCTTGTAAAAGGGTCTTTATGAGCGTGACCCTTTGCAACTCAGAACCAGAGGAAGTGGGACGCATTTGAAAATATGATTGACACCGATCCCGGAAATTGCGGAAATCGGAGCGTTCTCCTGAAAACAATTTGGGCAACGGCATTTTGGGTTCAACAGGCAATATGGGAGCGGGATTAACTGGTGCTTGCAGGTTTTGCACAACCTTTGCTAGTCGGTTAAGCTGGACCTGCTGATCTTTAACGGTCTGGTTTAATTGAGTGACGACTGTCGTCAGAGTGTTAACCTGCTGGACCAGAGCATCCATCTTGTATGGTCCGCTGTACTGTCACGTTCTGTGACGATCGGTGGACACAGAGAGTATCTGATTACCGGTGATCTGCAGTATCGCCGGAACACAGATATATACCCGATTATAAGTGAGCTGCAGTCTCACCGATAATCCGATATATTAACTAACCTCTGTCCACCCAAAGAGTATGGTGATTGGTGCAACAGTAATATGCACTATTCAGTGGCGAGGCTCACTGATAGTAGCAACTTCCGCCCAGCGGCACGGGCCCGCTGGAGGAGAATAGTGGTACAAGCAAAATTCGGCAACAAAATATCAGATATAGCGAGGTACAGAATCAGGAAGCTAGGGCGGAGTCTAAAAACAAGCCGGGGTTCGGCAACAGATGATCAGAGATATCGAGGTACAGTATCACAAGGCTCAGAGACGAGACGAGACAAATAGCAAGGTTGGCAACAGGAGATCAGATAGGCAGAAGTACAAGAGGATTAGGCAAGAGCAAGGTCAAAAACAGGCAAAAGGTCAAAGGCACAGATAAATCACAATGGTATGGTCTTCCAGTACTTATATATTGGCGGAACCAATATATATGTATACTGTGGATCCGAGAGCTAACACAGGTGTGATCGCTACAGCGGACACAGAGCACTGACAGTCTGCTGCTTAAATGCAGTCTGTCCTTTCAGCAATCCCCACCCTCCCCAGATGACGTCAGCAAAGGGGCGGCTAGTGTCCCAGCAAGCTGCTCATGAGAGCCTTCTTCTCAGGGCATAAAGGGCGTGACGCTCCGTGCGTGAGCGCGTCGCCCTGCCCTGCTGGGACAAGCTACTAGTGAGACGCTGAGCGGTGGTTGGAGCCGCCGGGACAGACCGGAAGTTCGGGGCCCCGATGACGTCAGCCGCGAGAGCGGCGTTCGTACTGCTGCTGGCGGTGAGGGTGAGTCTATGCCTGACACCCCCCAGGTCTTCCCTTCTAATGTGCTCTCCCAGGCCAATGTAGAGTGTACTGGAGTTACACTCACTTATCTGCTGGCATGCTCCTCCTGTGACCTGCCTCTATTCTCCATCCCTGCTGCGGTCGGTGCTCCTCCCTGTGTCTTCTCTCCATTGCCACTGGGGTGCTTGTGTGCCATAACCAAATAGCATGTACATGTCACGTAATGTAGTTTCCACCTGATTACGGGGTACAGGTGCCCCAGTGGTGATAAAGAGATGACATAGGGAGAACCGCCCTGGTGGTAATGGCAAGACGTCATAGGGGGAGCATGTCATTAGGCAGGTGAACTGCTGCCAACATTCGGGAGAGCACATTAGTCAGGCGACTCCTCAGGAGTGCCAGCAGGCAGTGGTGGCTCCACATATTTTCAATAGATTTCATGTTAAAATCTATTGGCAATGTGTGTACAGTGTGTGGCAGTATTAGATCCCTCTCTGATCATAATTTGATCATAGAGGGATATATCTGATCATCAGATGTGGTGGTCATCCATAAATGTATGGCCACCTTTAGACTGAGACAAATTGATGTTCATTGTTTTTTTCTACTGCTGTTTTTGCCTATGTAGGCATAGGTATTATTTTTACATGCCTTTCATAAAAACTTTTGAAATTAAATATTGGATACATCCTTAATACGTTTGCTTATGTCATGGATATTGGCTGTATGTGATTTTGTGTTGGATGGATGCTTTTCTGGATTTATAACTGAATTTAGTTAATCAACTAATATTTATAATACTGGAAATGTTATATGTCTTTTGAATTGTACTGTTGTGCTAACATCGTATTGTAATTATCATTCTTTAGTTAAGTTTATTACATACTGTGTCTAAAACGTATCGTTGCCAAAATACTGGAGGGAAAAAAATCTTAATAGCTAATGCAATTAATTTAAGCAAATAGGCAAAGATTCTGCTGAGACATTTTTATGACATTTGTACCTAGATTTATTTCAACTTGAAACATTCTTTACATAAAATAATAATCTTAAGATAACATACAAGCGCAAAACAAACATATTTTTCTAAAGCGTCTTTAGATACTACACTGGTCAGGTTTTCACCTGTTGGCAATTCATTTCCATGCTAGTATTTAACCTGCTATAAAAATATGATTAAGCAGACACTGTAAAGAAAAAGGTCTTACATCAAAGATAAGTTGATTCAAGCACCAAGAACATTTTTAACTACTCAACGACCGCTCCACGCCAATTGGCGTGGACACGGTGGCAGCCCAAGAACCACTCAATGGGCATGAAGTCCTGGGGTGGGGTTTTGAAGGAGATCAAGTGGCCGATGGCACCTGCATCTCCGCTTCAATGAGATCCGCTCCGTCATCAGTCTCCCAGCGGCAATCGCTGATGCCTATGACAGCCGATCGCGGTGATTGGCTGGAGGGGGGAGGGAGGACGGCTATTTTATAAAAATAAAAAAAAATAGTGAAATTTCTTGAAAAAAAAATCAAATTCATAAAAAAGAAACAAACAGTGGCAGGGATCAGAGCCCACCGACAGAAATCTCTGTTGGTGGGCAGAAAAGGGGGGGGGGGATAATCACTTGTGTGCTGAGTTGAACGGCCCTGCAGCGAGCCCTTAAAAAGGTTAAAAAGATTTGCTTGAAAAATATAACCAAAATTCGTGGACTTTAGGTCAACTTTAATGGAAATCTTAACTTTTGTGATGAATAAATAAATTATTTTCTTGAGCTAATTGAACAGCTTGCATAGTAAATGATCACTGGGTATGGCCACAAATGTGTGTACATTTGATACCAGCTGTCATTTAAAGGGGCGGTAGTAGAATACATTTACCAATATTTTTCTACTTCATTCTACATTCATATACTAAAATATCAGTAATATTTACAAATATTTTACTATGACCTAACCTCTCCCTACTCTCACACAGAACTCACTCCTGGTGTTGGCAAATCTTAACCCCTCCCACCTAACCTTACCCCCCCCCCACACCTGGTGAGCCCTTAACCTTAATCCCCTTCCTGATGGGTGTCCATCCTCCGTTGTCCTGTTTAAAGGGCCACCAGCTATAATAGCTGGCAGTGAGCTGCCTGCTATGTGAATTGAGGCACTTTGCACCCGCTATTTCTAGATGAAGTTTGCATAGCAGGTGCTCTTTAAACAGGATGCATCTTGTGCCCTTTTTAACTGCTACTACAGATGTACTGCCCAGACTCTGTAAAGTGATTTTTGGGGTGGCTTTCACCACGCAGTGTACACTACCCTGGCTGAAAGTAAACAGGTTTTGAATCATCTGCCTTGTCATTCAGGCTGGGTTCAAAGTGCTCGGTAGCATAATGCTCGCGATATAATGAGTGCAAACTACAACGGAGACTAGACACTGGGCTTGATTCACAAAAGTGCGATAATGCTTATCACGCCCGCGCTAGCATTTTGCAGTTTGCGCGCGCAAATGCGAATTTTCGTGCGCAAACGTGAACATTTTCGCTCGTAAATTTTGTGCGTGAATTCGCGTTTGCATGCGAAAACCGCTACGCGCGTTATGACGCAGACAAAATGCTAGCGCGGCCGTGATAAGCATTATCATATCTGTAAAATGCAAAGTAAAGGACATTTTTCAATAACATTACTGTATATAACAAAATAGCTTTTTAGCACTGATATACATTGTGCCTTTTTTTCAATAAAAATAGGAAATTACAGTGAACTGGCATTGCAGAAGTGAGAAACCAACTTTTAGCTAGAATTGCACTCCTCTTACTACAGACTTTATAATGCAAAACAAATTACATATCAAGCAGCAAGAATGCCTATCAGGAATGCTGGTGGCTGGTAGAGCTAAGTATTCAGGTACATAGACCATTCTTGCCTGGTTCTTAAGAGCTGCCCAGAGCTCAAGTACTTCTTCAGCTTATAACAGTGAAAAAAACATGAGCACATTATTCAAACTTAACATGTTGTTATATACATTTAGCAGCATTTTTGATGTGACTCAAGTTCTACTTCAGTGAGCTAAAGCAGACACAAAATGCAGACAGCGAGGTGTGAAGAAAAGAACAGCTCTTGCTGAAGTCATGGGCAAGGCCTGCCAAGCCAAGCAAAGATAATGCTATTTCATGAGGTGAAATGAATGTCTTTGACAGGGCAGCCCAGAGGTAAATCATTGATTAAGTTGTAGTGAACTGAATGACATTAGAGGAAAAGAAGGGTGAAGATTTGTATAATAGCAGAAAAAGTCTTCAATTAGGAAATTGCAGAATGATGCAGGTTTCACTGGAGAAAAATGCTAGATTAAGTTAAAACGAATGCAGTTATATGATTTTTGCAATCATAATTTCTATGGTTTAGGGTGGATGTTAACATTAAATATTACTTGGTAGGAAAAATAAGCATGCTTTGTAGGAAAGTTATGCACACTTATATTTTTACCATATGTTCTGTGTGAGTTTTAAAAGAAATTCAAGCGGCAATTACTCTATGACTTTGAGGCTACGTTTACAATGGTGCGTTGTGGTGCGGCATAATGGCTGCAGAGTAAGGCCCGGTTCACATTAGCGTTCCAGGTCCGGCTTCCCCAGACCCGGAACGCTCCGTACACAGCGGATGGTGAATGGATACATTGTTAATCAATGTATCCATTCACACTCGTGCGACCGTCTGGATCCGATCCGGGAATGCAGTTCCGGGACGATCTGGCTTTTTTCCAACTTGCTCCATTTTTGCTGTCCGTCCCCGTGCGGCTGCGGACCCGGGCCGGATCCTGACCCGAACATGCAGCCATACTGTGTAATGAGAAACGGATGTTTCTCATTACACTGGCAATAGGACCGGATGCTTCCAGCACCTGTCCTATGCCACTTGGGGGGCCCAGACTACACGCCGGTATCCCCCATGCTTGCGGTGCCTTTCTGGCACTGCAATGTATCTAGTTCCGGCTACTTTATTGTAGCCGGAACTGATACATTCCGGATCCGCAACTTGTGGCAACCGCAGAGACTCGTACGGTCTCTTGCGGCCCCCGGACCCCCGGACACTTGCGGACTCGAACTGCAAGTGTGAATGGGGCCTTACTCAGCTTGCCAGACTGCAAGGTACCATGTATGCACTGGCGTAACAATAGGCCCTGCAGCCCCTGCTCCTGGGGCCCGCTCGGGGCCTTTTTGTGGGGGCTGGAGGGGTGGCAGCATGAGGGGAAAGCCTTGGCCACAGTCGGCATGGAGAGGGGTAGCTCCCCCCTCTCCCTCACCTTGGGTCTCTCCCCTCTGCGCTCCCCTCCAGCTAGTTACAGTGTGGGCAGTGGGCAGCGGCGGGCAGATACATACCTTCCGTGCATTCCACCGCATACTCCTCGCTCTAGCAGCTTCCGGAAGTGATGTCAGCCGCTAGAGCGAGGAGTATGCGTGCAACGCACGGAAGGTATGTATCTGCCCGCTGCCCACACTGTAACTAGCTGGAGGGGAGCGCAGAGGGGAGAGCCCCGAGGTGAGGGAGAGAGGGGGAACTTCCCCTCTCCCCGCCGACTGTGGCCAAGGCTTTCCCCTCATGCTGCCAGCCCTCCAGCCCCGACAAAATGGCCACGAGCGGGCCCCAGGGAGGGGTCGGGGCCCGCTTTGAAATTCTGCAGGGGGGGCCCGGTGGGGCCTAGTTATGCCCCTGCATGTATGCAACATTCCCAGTGCCACAGGTGCGGTATAATGGTGCATTCCAACGCACTGCATGCAGTGCATTACTGCAAAATGCGCCCAATAACAGTGACAGTGAAGCGTACTTTTCTGACAGGGTTCTATTGGTCTTCACCAGCGCACCCCACAAGGGATGATGGGCCGTCTCCCCTAATAGGTGGCGGACTACTTTGCTGCCTGTTGCTTGCCATGTCACGACCCCCAGGACTACCGCACCAGTGATGACAAGAACAGAAAGGATACCATGCGGATGTGGGAAGGAGTATAGGACAGGACTGACAGAACGGGATGGAGAGACTGGACATGAAGGACTGGAGAGGAAGGACTGGAGGGGGGGGGGGCAGACCGGGACAGGCAGGAAGGGACAGGCTGAATGGGGACTATCTGAATAAGTACCAAAGTACTGGAAATTGGATGCTGGATAAGTATCAGAGTACTGGGGTGTACAGTCTGAAGGACAGCCTGGAAGGGACAGATTGTACTGTACTGAAAGGACCGTATAAACAGGGCTGTACTGACAGGGCCGTATAGACAGGGCTGTACTGTTAGGGCCGTATGGACAGGGCTGTACTGACAGGGTCATATAGACAGGGCTGTACTGATAGGGCCATATGGACAGGGCTGTACTGACAGGGCCGTATGGACAGGGCTGTACTGACAGGGCCATATAGACAGGGCTGTACTGACAGGGCCGTATAGACAGGGCTGTACTGACAGGGCTGTATAGACAGGGCTGTACTGACAGGGCCGTATGGACAGGGCTGTACTGACAGGGCCATATAGACAGGGCTGTACTGACAGGGCTGTATAGACAGGGCTGTACTGACAGGGCCGTATGGACAGGGCTGTACTAACAGGGCTGTATAGACAGGGCTGTACTGTTAGGGCCGTATGGACAGGGCTGTACTGACAGGGCCATATAGACAGGACTGTACTGACAGGGCCATATGGACAGGGCTGTACTGACAGGGCTGTATAGACAGGGCTGTACTGACAGGGCCGTATAGACAGGGCTGTCCTGATAGGGCCGTATGGACAGGGCTGTACTGACAGGGCTGTAACTGATGGGACTGTATTGACAGGCTGCCCTGACAGGGCTGCACTGATGGGGGTATACTGACAGGGACTAGACTGGTGGACAAGGCAGACAGGTAGAGACAGGTACACTGGACAGGACAGATGCAGGGAAAAGACAGACAGGGAAGTGACAGGACTAGCAGGACTCAGGATAGACTGACTGACATGGATAAGGTAGTGATAGCCAGGCAGGTAAGCTAGGTAGTGGCAAGCAGACTGATCCACAAGATTCAGACAAACTGACAGGGAGGCTTAACAGGCGAGACTGGAACAAGGAAAGGTATAGACGGCAATGGAGCACACCGCGGCTGTGTGTGCAGGGCAATGCAACAGCCATGAATGATGGAAATTCAGTGTTTAAATACCCTGACTCTCACACCAGGACTGAAGCCACGCACCCACCTCCGGGACTTAGAGAGGCAAAAGAGCGCACTAGAGAGCAGGGGACGCTGAACCCAGGAAGTCCCCCGGGTTGGTGTCACCTCACTATTGAGGACGGAGTTCCCGCTGGACTCGTAGCCGGTGAGTAGTCAGTTGCATTACATTTTCATTGACTTTATGCTTCATTGTATGCAATACACCACACAAATAACATGCAGCACTGCTTTCCAATTCCATTGCTGCTACACAGAACGAAACATCTACTGTGAACCTACCCGTCTTATGGAAATTATGATCATGAAAAACATAGTAAATTAATCTCTAATTACAATAAAGTACTAGCAGTGGATGAGCATAAAATTCTCCAAACATGCAAATTTATGGGAAAAGCAATCTAGAAAATGAAATCACTAGCAGCCAATTCATTAGCTACAAAAAATCTCAGCAGAGTTCCACCTTATTTTACATTGTGAAAACCTCAGGTGACTAACAAAGGGAGCCCAATGGACAAAATAATAAGATAATGTATAAAGACAATTTCCAATGGTCCAAATTCTCTAACACTAAATGCTTTATTGTAATGTCATTTTACGTGAAAGATGTACATCAAGATGACAGGTGTATACAAAAACATATAGGAATACAATTAACCACTTTACCACTACAGTATATCTACGTCCTCTGTGACCTTATCTAAGCCACGAGGATGTAGATATAAGTCATGTAGCTGAAACACAGATATGCACAGTTCAGCATGGCTCTGTGCACACCTCTGGCAAGTGGCACTATCTGCTGCAGCACTAATTAGTGAAATGGAATATATGTTCCCTGAGCCAATAAAACATTTTTATCACTTAAAATGATTTTATTTTCTCAGTTCATAGTGGAAAATACACACTGTAGCATTATTTCATAATCAAATATCCTCACCATAAATTGTGACAGAAGCATAATCTAAGTTTTGTGATATACAATAAAAATAGTCAAATAAAACTTTATCTACAGTAGTGCTTTTTATTTTTAAGCTGGAATTGGTAAAACTGAGAAATAATGTGCTTTTTTCTATATTTTCCTCTTTTTCTCTGTAAATGCATAGAAAACAAAATTGTTTGAGGGAAAAAAATGGCATATAATGAAAGCATACAGTAGTTTGTCTTGAAAAAAACAATACATATTTCATTTAGGTGTCATAAGTAGGGGTAAAGTTATTGCTTATTAAATAGGGACATAGCTAAAATGTCAAAACTGCTCTGGCCCATAAGGGGGAAACAAGGTATGTATGTGAAGTGGTTAAAACATGACTTTGATTAGAACTAATCAACAACAAATCAATGCATGTCCAAAATTACATATCATATATATATATATATATATATATATATATATATATATATATATATATATAACAATAGAGGTTCAAATCAGGTGAATTGTGGGGGGAGGGGAGGATTATAGATGGGGCAAAGGCAGAATAGCTGTAATAGATTAGGGATGGGTGAGTTCCATTTAAAGCTGTTCTTGGTCTTGGAATGAACCCTAAAGGGGATTTGGACTCATGGTTCTTGTTTGGGTAATGTTGCTGTACTGTATAATAATGAGGCTGTTGAGAGAGAAACACCATCTAAGTCACTTGAATCTTGAGCAGAATCTGACCCCCAAAGGTCATTAGACGTGGCGTGAAAAACTCTGCTAATTGTTATGAAGTTACTTAGCACAGACATGAGTATTGTGCAGAGGGAGTAAAAGTATAAGGGGCATACTGAAGGCTACAATTTATACATTTATTTTATGAAAATGTTGGTTGCCTTGCCTTTCTAAAAATAAAAACAGACTTTGTTTCTGTAAGCCTATTGTACTTCCTACACAAAGCTTATTTCAAAATTTGAGCCTGGAGGTCAGTTTTAATTATAGTAATTTTTCAAAATTTACATCTCACCCATATGATACAAAACAGCTATTAACATAACAAGATACCAAAACATGGTAGAAAAAAAATCTGGCAGAAAAACAAACCTCAGACCTTAAATCAATTTTTAATTGGAAGGCAATCAAATGTTTTGAATTAATAAGGCATACATATTAATATTTCTTAATTGCCTACGATACGGAAGCTGTTTTTTTCTTGCCGTGGTTAAATACATCCACAGGGATTAATGTAAACATTTGTGTTGGTCGCAATTCCTTTACCGAAAACGAGAATGCAAACTGTAATTCATCCAGAAGTTTTTGTTTGCATGTTAAATGCATGTTCATAGTGTCACAATGAGCTCTAATTATCTGAAAGCTACTAATTTCCCAACCGGTTCACAGAAAAGCTTGTGATAGGGTAATTTATTTCTGGCTCATCACTCCCACTAAATGTGTCCAAATCTGTAGCGG
Organism: Hyperolius riggenbachi; assembly: GCF_040937935.1. Classification (NCBI taxonomy): domain Eukaryota; kingdom Metazoa; phylum Chordata; class Amphibia; order Anura; family Hyperoliidae; genus Hyperolius; species Hyperolius riggenbachi. The sequence continues at coordinate 542,192,957 of NC_090646.1, forward strand.
CAAAAGGCTGTGAGCGGTGGAGGCCACCTGCGCTTCTCCAGATACAATTTATGTAATCCTTTAATAACATATGTGGATTATTGTGACAGCATGTAAACTCTTCAGCCTCTGAATATCACAGGGGTACGTTTTTGTAAAAAAAAAAACAAAAAAAAAACCTGACAAAACAAATGCTTATTCTAAGATTGAATAAGATTCCATTTGCTTTCTTCTCCTGCTCTTTTTTATGTAATGTGCTCGGGATTCATTCACATAGGTAAAAAATAAATATTCATTGTTTGTCTACTTAAAAGAACACTGCCCATCAAGTTTCCTTAAATAGGAATTTTAACCAAGGATGGAACTTCATTCCAATTAGTAGCGGATACCCACTTTCCAGGCCCAGATTTACATCACAGGAGCCTATAGGCACAGATGTCTTGGCACCTTAGTCTTCGCCTTCCATGAACCTACAAACCTCCACCAAACCGAACCGCAAGTGTGCTAACTAGCCCAGTTGTCACTTCCACAGCCATTGCCCGTCATATGTAGCTACAGGCGTCCCTTAGTATTAGGTAGCCAGAAGTACCCTCAGTATTAAGTTGCCCCGACTGAAGGGAGATCTCATCAGTGGATTACCAAGAGCAGAGTTAGTAACCTCTCATTTATACTCTCATCAAGACTCTGTGTAGGGAAGGAGGGAGAAAGGCACTCTGGGAAAGGAGTGAGCCACCTTTCCATCATTACGCACCTGTAGACACGTGCCTACAGTGCCTTATGGTAAATCCGGCACTGCCCCTTTCACACGAGAGATCTTTACCTTTTCTCAAATAGATCATCAGGGAGGTCTGTATGGCTGATAATGTGGTGAAACCCTTCCTACAGTGTGATGACATGACCATGATCCTGACAGTTTGCTGTCTGTAAACCTCATTGCATTGTGGGAAATAACAACTTTTTCCAACTGCCAAGCGAGCAATATCTCCCTCTTTGCATAAAACTCTCAACCAACATTCCATACAGATCCCCTGGCAGAACTAAAGATGTCACCACCAATGATACATTTCAGAAAGTAGGGTAAATGAGGGAGAGCAAACATTTTACAATGGGCAAACACTGACTAAATAATCTATAAATTAATATTGTAAAAAAATAAGCAATTTTATTAATAATGTTATTTTCACAACAGTTCCTCTATAAAGGGAACCTGAAGCGAGTAAAATTATTTAACCACTTGAGGACCGTGGGCTTTACCCCCCTTAAAGAGGAGCTGTTAGGTATAAGGTCTCAGAGAAAATAAACACATATATCAGTAGCTAAAGATTGGCTGTACTTACATTACATATGCATTTCACTGTCCATGTTTGTACTTCACATAATTTTTATATAGTATTTGCAGAGAATGATGCTCCTGACAGCTCATGGCAGGTTCCATGTTTGTCTGTCTCCTATGAAGCAAAATGTGTCGTCATGTCCTGCCTGCTTCCTGATGATTCCACTCTCACAAAAGCTGGTAATGAATAACACTACCGTGCAGTGAATATTAATTAGCCATGTGGCTAGGAACAATAGCGGACTCCTGCAGTGTACTCTGCCCGAGATTTATTAGTGCTGTGAGCTAGACTGTTACATGCTGTTGAAACTTGAGCCTCACTAGCAGCCAGGGGAGGGCCCCAGAATGCTTTGCAGTATCTGTTATTCGGCTTGCGTCCTCCTTAGGAGCCTGGGAATACGGAGCCTTGCTGTCAGCAAACATCTAAAGTAAGAGAGATTTTTAACTGCAGTATTGCCTTTTTGGCTTCCTTCTAAACTGTTTAACACAGGAGAATAGAGGTTTAAATTAGCTTTTGCAGCCTGACAGTTACTCTTTAAGGACCAGACCCTTTTTTTCCATTCAGACCACTGCAGCTTTCACGGTTTATTGCTCGCTCATACAACCTACCACCTAAATGAATTTTGGCTCCTTTTCTTGTCACTAATAAAGCTTTCTTTTGGTGCTATTTGATTGCTGCTGCGATTTTTACTTTTTATTATATTCATCAAAAAAGACATGAATTTTGTCAAAAAAATGATTTTTTTAACTTTCTGTGCTGACATTTTTCAAATAAAGTAAAATTTCTGTATACATGCAGCACAAAAAAATGTGGACAAACATGTTTTTAATAAAAAAAAAACAACCCATTCAGCCTATATTGATTGGTTTGGGTAAAAGTTATAGCGTTTACAAACTATGGTGCAAAAAGTGAATTTTCCCATTTTGAAGCATCTATGACTTTTCTGACCACCTGTCATGTTTCATGATGGGCTAGAATTCCAGGATAGTATAAATACCCCCCAAATGACCCCATTTTGGAGTTAGCGGAAAATGACACTTTGCGACAAAAAAAAAAAACAAAGTTTCCATTTCTGCTAACTTGCGACAAAAAAAAAAATGAAATCTGCCACGGACTCACTATGCTCCTCTCTGAATACCTTGAAGTGTCTGCTTTTCAAAATGGGGTAATTTTTGGGGTGTGTTTACTGTCCTGGCCTTTTTGGGGGTGCCTAATTGTAAGCACCCCTGTAAAGCCTAAAGGTGCTCATTGGACTTTGGGCCCTTTAGCGCAGTTAGGCTGCAAAAAAGTGCCACACATGTGGTATTGCCGTACTCAGGAGAAGTAGTATAATGTGTTTTGGGGTGTATTTTTACACATACCCATGCTGGGTGGGAGAAATATCTCTGTAAATGACAATTCTTTGATTTTTTTTACACACAATTGTCCCTTTACATGGAGATTTCTCCCACTCAGCAGGGGTATATGTAAAAATAAACCACAAAACACATTATACTACTTCTCCTGAGTACGGTGATACCACATGTGTGGCACTTTTTTGCACCCTAACTGCGCTAAGGGGCCCAAAGTCCAATGAGTACCTTTAGGATTTCACAGGTCATTTTTGTTTCAAGACTACTCCTCACGGTTTAGGGCCCCTAAAATGCCAGGGCAGTATAGGAACCCCACTAATGACCCCATTTTAAAAAGAAGACACCCAACGTATTCTGTTAGGCGTATGGTGAGTTCATAGAAGATTTTATTTTTTGTCACAAGTTAGCGGAAATTGATTTTATTTGTTTTTTTTCACAAAGTGTCATTTTCCGCTAACTTGTGACAAAAAATAAAATCTTCTATGAACTCACCATGCTCCTAACGGAATACCTTTGGGTGTCTTCTTTCTGGAATGGGGTAATTTGTGGGGTTCCTATACTGCCCTGGCATTTTAGGGGCCCTAAACCGTGAGGAGTAGTCTTGAAACCAAATGTCGCAAAATGACCTGTGAAATCCTAAAGGTACTCATTGGACTTTGGGCCCCTTAGCGCATTTAGGGTGTAAAAAAGTGCCACACATGTGGTACCGTCGTACTCAGGAGAAGTATTATAATGTGTTTTGTGGTGTATTTTTACACATACCCATGCTGGGTGGGAGAAATGTCTCTGTAAATGACAATTGTTTGATTTTTTTTACACACAATTGTCCATTTACAGAGAGATTTCTCCCACCCAGCATGGGTATGTGTAAAAATACACCCCAAAACACATTATAATACTTCTCCTGAGTACGGCGATACCACATGTGTGACACTTTTTTGCAGCCTAGGTGCGCTAAGGGGCCCAATGTCCTATTCACAGGTCATTTTGAGGCATTTGTTTTCTAGACTACTCCTCACGGTTTAGGGCCCCTAAAATGCCAGGGCAGTATAGGACCCCAACAAGTGACCCAATTTTAGAAAGAAGACACCCCAAGGTATTCTGTTAGGTGTATGGCGAGTTCATAGAAGATTTTATTTTTTGTCACAAGTTAGTGAAAAATGACACTTTGTGAAAAAAAAAAACAATAAAAATCAATTTCCGCTAGCTGACAAAAAATAAAATCTTCTATGAACTCGTCATACACCTAACAGAATACCTTGGGCTGTCTTTTTTCTAAAATGGGGTCACTTGTGGGGTTCCTATACCGCCCTGGCATTTTACGGGCCCAAAACCGTGAGTAGTCTGGAAACCAAATGTCTCAAAATGACTGTTCAGGGGTATAAGCATCTGCAAATTTTGATGACAGGTGGTCTATGAGGGGGCGAATTTTGTGCAACTGGTCATAAGCAGGGTGGCCTTTTAGATGACAGGTTGTATTGGGCCTGATCTGATGGATAGGAGTGCTAGGGGGGTGACAGGAGGTGATTGATGGGTGTCTCAGGGGGTGGTTAGAGGGGAAAATAGATGCAATCAATGTACTGGGGAGGTGATTGGAAGGGGGTCTCAGGGTGATCTGAGGGTTTGGCCGAGTGATCAGGAGCCCAGACGGGGCAAATTAGGCCCTGATCTGATGGGTAGGTGTGCTAGGGGGTGACAGGAGGTGATTGATGGGTGTCTCAAGGTGTGATTAGAGGGGGGAATAGATGCAAGCAATGCACTGGCGAGGTGATCAGGGCTGGGGTCTGAGGGCATTCTGAGGGTGTGGGCGGGTGATTGAGTGCCCTAGGGGCAGATAGGGGTCTAATCTGATGGGTAGCAGTGACAGGGGGTGATTGATGGGTAATTAGTGGGTGTTTAGGGTAGAGAACAGATGTAAACAATGCACTTGGGAGGTGATCTGACGTTGGATCTGCGGGCGATCTATTGGTGTGGGTGGGTGATCAGATTGCCCGCAAGGGGCAAGTTAGGGGCTGATTGATGGGTGGCAGTGACAGGGGGTGATTGATGGGTGGCAGTGACAGGGGGTGATTGATAGGTGATTGACAGGTGATTGACAGGTGATCAGTGGGTTATTACAGGGAAGAACAGATGTAAATAATGCACTGGCGAATTGATAAGGGGGGTCTGAGGGCAGTTTGAGCGTGTAGGCGGGTGATTGGGTGCCCGCAAGGGGCAGATTAGGGTCTGATTTGATGGGTAACAGTGACAGGTGGTGAAAGGGGGTGATTGATGGGTAATTAGTGGGTGTTTAGGGTAGAGAACAGATGTAAACAATGCACTTGGGAAGTGATCTGACGTCGGGTCTGCGGGCGATCTATTGGTGTGGGTGGGTGATCAGATTGCCCGCAAGGGGCAGGTTAGGGGCTGATTGATGGGTGGCAGTGACAGGGGGTGATTGATGGGTGGCAGTGACAGGGGGTGATTGATGGGTGATTGACAGGTGATCAGTGGGTTATTACAGGGAAGAACAGATGTAAATAATGCACTGGAGAATTGATAAGGGGGGATCTGAGGGCAATCTGAGCGTGTAAGCGGGTGATTGGGTGCCCGCAACGGGCAGATTAGGGTCTTATCTGATGGGTAACAGTGACAGGTGGTGATAGGGGGTGATTGATGGGTGATTGATGGGTAATTAGTGGGTAATTAGTGGGTGTTTAGGGTAGAGAACAGATGTAAACAATGCACTTGGGAGGTGATCTGACGCCGGATCTGCGGGCGATCTATTGGTGTGGGTGGGTGATCAGATTGCCCGCTAGGGGCTGATTGATGGGTGGCAGTGACAGGGGGTGATTGATGTGTGATTGACAGGTGATCAATGGGTTATTACAGGGGGGATAGAGGCATACAGTACACAGGGGGGGGAGGTCTGGGGGGGGGGTTCTGGGGAGAATCTGAGGGGTGGGGGGTGATCAGGAGGGAGCAGGGGGCAGTTTAGGGAATTAAACAAAAATAGTGTCGACAGATAGTGACAGGGAGTGATTGATGGGTGATTAGGGGGGTGATTGGGTGCAAACAGGGGTCTGGGGGATGGGCGGGGGGGTCTGAGGGGTGCTGTGGGCAATCAGGGGGCAGGGGGGGGAAATCAGTGTGCCTGGGTGCAGACTAGGGTGGCTGCAGCCTGCCCTGGTGGTCCCTCGGACACTGGGAGCACCAGGGTAGGAGGCAGCCTGTATAATAGGCTTTGTATACATTACAAAGCCTATTATATGCATTGATCGGCAGAATTCTGTATTCCTCCATCCGCCGGCGCTGCTAAGTGGCCGGCGAGCTGGAGGCTAAATCCCCGGCCATCGATCCCCGGCGGAGGATCTCGTCACGGATGACGTGATCGCTCCACCCATGCCCGTACAAGGACCGCCGCCTCTCTGCATGCGGCGGTCCTTGCGGGATCCACTTTCCAGCCGCCCCTGTGCAGTGGGCGGTCGGTAAGTGGTTAAAATAAACACATGACGTAGCTGCAAATGAATATTACGTATTAACCTCACCATCAGTTCCTCTCAGAAGCTCACCATTTTCTTCTTACAGTGATCCCTTCCAGTTCTGACAATATTTTGTCAGAACTGAAATATACCAGTTGCTGTCAGTTATATATCAGCAGCTGCCAGTTACAACTGAATGTACTAGGTAATGTCCATATTTCCCTATGGCTCAAGTGGGTGATATTACAGTTTAACAGTGTGCTGACCAGGAAGCTGTTATGGGGTAATGGCCATTTTTAAAATGGAGGACAGAAAATTCAATTGATCACAGTGGACAAATGGGACGCAGGAGAGGAGAAAGAGATTGAGGAGTAGACTACACAGGAGGTAAGTATGACCTGTGTATGGTTATTTTTACTTTTTATTTTCAGTTCAGGTTCTCTTTAAGTTATCAATACAATCTGTAGAACTTTAAAACTAAGCAGCAGGTGCCCATACATACCACAGATATACTGTACAGTATATGTTCTTTGTTGGTCTGCCAGGTTTCTCAAAGTTTGACTGATGGTTGTGACTTTGCTACTCTTTCATTAGGTTCATGCTCCAAACCTGGACATCTTCAAACGCACTCTTAAAACACACCTTTTAAGACAAGCTTATAACATTCTATAGCCCTTATTTACTTATCTGTCACAATGTAATCAGAGACAAAGGGTCACTGCCTCATCCATCCTCCACCCCCTTACCTAGTGTATCCCCCACTACCCATTAGATTGTAAGCTCGCAAGGGCAGGGTCATCCTCCTAATGTTTACTGTTCTGTAACGATATTTGTGCTGATTGGAACTCTGCTGTACATTTGTTAGTTGTATCTATGTTCCCCTTGTCGTCTTATTGTGCTTTGTAAAGCGCTGCGGAATGTGTTGGCGCTAAAATAAAAAAAAATAATAACAATAGGTTCTATTTACAAAACTTCTCATAAATCACATATCACCTAATTGATAAAAATAACCTTTCAGCACATTTACAAGCAAAATAATCACTCAAAGTAAGATGTTCCTCATTAACTTCATTACAATATCACTTTTCTTACCTTAATTATATTATATTTTTTGCTCTTTGGGAGCTTAAAATGTAACATAGATAAGGTGAAAACAGAGGAAAACAGGTGAAAAAGCTTTGGGAAGTGTTGGCCCCGATGTCGCCGGTAATGAAGTCTGCAACGTGACCGGGAGAGGAGCCAGGAGGACGCCGGGGGACTTTGCGGCCTACTGTGGGCTGGAGGAAGCCCCAGGTAAGTACCGATTTCATTTATTTTTACTGCTCAGGATCCCTTTAAATTTCCACCATTTTAGAAACTGTCTCTATAGACTTTCATACAGATTTCATTTAAAGCCTAACACCTTAATAAAGTGCTTCCATAGAGCATGCAAAGTTAAGCAATTAATACTGTTTTTTTTACATGACGTGGAATGGTATAGCCTGTCTGTCTCCCTGGCGTGGAGATCTCACTAACTTCTTGTCTCAATCATCGGTGTCACAAAAGACAAGTAATAGATGGGATCATCAAAGCGATGACATAAATAACAACAAATTAACAATGATTAACCCTTGCCCACTATACCCAAAATATAAAAAAGTTCTAATTCTAGATTTGATGATTGATTAGGTTGCCGTAAATAGAAATGATGTAATGAGTTTGTTTTTTATTCAGTTCATTTCTGTAGTTGTACTGTATACATAAAGCTCAATATCTTAGCATCATTTTCCTTATGCATTACCTACAAATCCAGTTCCCAAACCTTTTCATCATATTAAAACTAACTTCAATCTTTCAGCAATCTATTGTGATCACATTTGACAGAATGGGACTACAGAGTCATTGTTACTGGCCTCACTGTCAGAGAAGAAAGCTCACAACGTACTGTCTTCACCTTTAACCTGTTAACTGCACTTCTAAGGTTATATTTCATTCGGAACTTTCCCTCGAATGCACATTCAGCTTGTATTCTCTAGATGTAAAGAAATAACCTCTCTTTTTAATTAAATAATATTGCAGATAAATGATAGAGATATCCACTATTACAGAAAGTGAAAAGGAACATCATTTTGGCTGCTGCCCAATAAAAATAAGTCTATTTTTATGTAGAAGGAGTCATTGATCCTGTTGAAGTTAATAGACAGTTCCATTACACATCTTCTCCCCTTCTCCGTGCAGAAGGTAAATCATGCATATTAACTACAATACAGTATACATGCAACATTTAAAAAAGGCCTTCTAGGCTTTCAATCATCACTAGTTTTCTTTTATGTCTACATTTGAAAAAAAAAAAAAAAACACAACCTATCAATTCTAAAGATGAGAATAAAGCGTACAGCCACCATATCACTTGTTTTTAGAGAAGTACATATCTTTTCACAGATCTGTAAATTAGTACTGAAGATGAAGAAAGGACAATGCATGGGGATGGGGTGAAGGATTAAAGTATTTCCTTCCAAAACAGGGACTTTCCCTCCAAAAAAGTAACAGTTGAGAGGTATGCAACAGAGGAGAGAACTGCTGCAGGGATGAGAATTATGTGAAGCAGAAACCAGAAATGTCTTCCTTCCCAGACTCTTACCAAGCCACTGCCCCCCTCATTCTTGGCCTTGAGTGTCGCTGGCCAATGAGATCATTTTTTTTATACTATAACATGTAAAGGGAGCTTGTTGTAAACACACACTTTGCCTCCTGTGCCCCTAATAGGAGTTTTATTAGTTAGATTATTCTATCCTAGTTTTCTGTTGTGAATGATATGGTGAGGACAGCAGCACAGAGGGGTTCTGCTGGTGGTCAAATAAATACATTTGGGTGCAATTCACGGGCTGTAAAATTATGCGCCCATGTTAAATTACTGATTTACCATCTACAGACAGGAATGTGGGTGCAGGAGGCACCCAAGGACAATAGGGGAGGTGGAGTCCTAATACTTTGATGCTAGCTTCCCCCCATGAGCTTTGGAGTCCCAGATGCTGCAGGTAACCTAAGGTAGGTTCACACTCTAGTTTTCAATACATATAGATTTGTGTCCCATCGTGGATGCAAATCAGTGATGAGCGAAAATGCAAAAATTATTTTCGCCAAATTTTTGCCTAATTTCATTTAGACGGGCGAATTTCCGATCGAATATTTCCGCGCTAATTTTCGCCTAATGCCCGTTATTTTCGTGTTAAATTCATATTTCATCGCGTACGTATTTCCGCGTAGTTGTAGTACCGCTATGCGAAGCTTCGCCACGCATGTATTAGCGGATTATTGCAGACATTTTTCCGCATAAGAGCATAAGCGTCCGCATATAGCGACGTTTCTTGCGGATTATTGCGGACATTTTTCCGCATAATGACATACATGTCCGCATACTTCTATTTTCGATGCTGGTCGAAAACGCAAATATTTCTGAAGATTTTCGCGAAAATTTGCCGAATTCAAAATGGGATTTTCGATGCGAAAATGACTTGGGTGAAAATTCGCAAGCAACACTGATGCAAATATTCTTTGTGTAAATTTGAATTAAGTGTTAGCGCAGGGAACCTGAGATGAGACTGGTGTTATAGCTTTAGGATTTGCCTACATGCTTTGTGGACATGTATAACCAGTGAAAGTTTTTGGAGGTACTGTATCTATGTGTTAACTTGAGATTCTGAGATAAGGTCCCTTTAAGTTTTGCAGTTTCTTTTACTGCAATCCTTCATGAACTACCCACATGCTATGAAATGATCTGCCATTTCACTCTTTTGTGTGGCATGTGAGTGCAGTAGTACAGGGGGAATACAATGGCGGTATCCTCCAGACAGCTCTTCCTCGTTAGGTCTAGGATCTCTGGCCTTGTGGCCAAAATTGACTCAGTTTCATTTCCAGTTTTGTTTTGCTTTTTGCATGTAGAGTACAGTATATGTGTCCCATGTTTGTGTAGGTTTGCATCTACTGCTAGTGTAGGGATCTCAAAATGAGGTTGGCATAGCTGTGCTTTCAAGCCTCGCCCAAACCTTGTGGATATGAGGAAATACCACCTAGGATATACAGTAACTCAGGAGCAAAAGTTAATTGCATATGGACCAAAGACTTTAAGCATTTTTTTTACATTTTTTGTTTTTTTTTTTCTTTTCAACCTTACTTATGGACTCCTCATGTTATTAGCTAAACTGAGTGATCTGCCATTTCTCTCTTTTATATATCATTACTTGTCCTTTTACTCACATGGGCCCATATGCAATTCAGGAGTTTTCTCCCAGGTGATATTTTCACACCTTCTCATAAAACGCCTTTTAAACCACCAGAAAGCAAGAAAATACTCCGAATATTTTTGTCAGTACTTTTCACCTACTTTTTGGTACTTCTTCATTTGTACAGTTCTGAAAAGTTATTTTTTTAGAGAACCCGAGGTGAGGTTCTAAGAATGATATCCGCACACAGAGGCTGGGTCTGCCTATACAGCCCAGCCTCTGTTGCTATGTTATGTACCCCCAGGCCCCCCTGCGCTCTGCTTTGCCCCATAAAGCACAGCCACACTATGTAGTGTCACTCTCGCTGCCCCCCCCTGCCTCCTGCATAGCTCCGGTCCCCGCCCACGTCCCTTCCCTCCCCGCTGAGTAGAAGAAAAGGACGCGGGCGGGGACCGGAGCTTTGCAGGAGGCGGGGGGAGCGGCGAGAGTGACACTACATAGGTAAACACAGCGTGGCTGTGAATTATGGGGGCATAGCAGAGCGCAGGGGGGCCTGGGGGGACACTACATAGCAACAGAGGCTGGGCTGTATAGGCAGACACAGCCTCTGTGTGCGGGTATCATTCTTAGAACCCCACCTCGGGTTCTCTTTAAGACACCTCCAGAGAAAGCCGGAAGTCCGGCGAAACCGGTTGAGGACGCATGTGCAGCGTCCCGCCCTCCATGCCTCCCTACTCCACGGACCCAGAGTGCTAGCCTTCCATCATCTGGCACTACTGACATCCGCTCCAACATGCATGCGGCCACCAGCATCGGCAGTATCAGCAGCATCAGTGTTTGGACAATTGTAAGCAGCCCAGTGGGCATGATTATGGCTTAAACCACTTTATATATGTCTGGCTTGATACTTTGGGACTGAATGTTCTTCTGCATACTGAGGAGATTGACATATGATGGCTGCAATTTACAACATCTTGCTTCAAGAGTGCTGATGCTACAGCTTTTCTTGCATGCCAGCCTGGCTGCTTTGCCACCAGATGCATAGATACTTTTTCTGTGTGACCTATGCTATACATTGCTTCAGCTATCATCTGATACTTTGCTTATGGATTATGCTTATGCTGAGCTATAACATCATCGGGGGCTGCAATAAGTTCTCCTTCACTATATATGTGCCTTGTCTGGGTGCGGTGTGAGATATGGTTCTGCTGCTATAAGTGATTGAGTCCATGCATATTAAGTGGAGTTGCTACATACATATACAGGATTATCAAATGGAATTGTCCTATTTCTATGAACTGTGAGCCAATCATTATTGAACTGTGATTGAATTTATACTGGATTTGTACATTTGCTTTCAAGAAACGTATCAATCTACAGTTACGCATTATTCGAGAACTGGACTGCATGGAGTGAGGCAGTTAATATGCTTCACTATATATTTGCTCAATCTATTTACTTTTATACCAACATTTAGGTGCAGTTGGGGTGGGGGCTTGTGGTGGGTTGGAAGGGAGTGGGGCAGCTGGGGCTGGGAGCACAATTTTATATATATACTTTTTAAGTGGATATCTAATGAAAGATTAATAAAGATTTTGTATTGATTATATTAAGTTTGTTTTCAGTCGGTTATACCCATCTCCTTCTCTATCTCACAATTTTGTCTGTTATTTTTAAGAGGAGATGAAAATTATCTCCTAGGAGATAACTCAGGAGAAAAAGTTAATTGCATGTGGCCCATGGCATTTATCAGACTCTGACCTGTAAACTGGCACTTAGTGGCCTCTTCTAGGTACAGGCTGGTCCTCATACACTGGAAAGAGATTAAAAATGAAAGCAGGAGGACACTATATGCTGTCAATTTCATTTCAAGCGAGAAGCTAGCACAAAGAATATAGTTAACCACTTCACCACTGAGGGGTTTTACCCCCTGAGCACCAGAGCAATTTTCACCTTTCAGCGCTCCTTCCATTCATTCGTCTATAACTTTATCATTACTTATCGCAATGAAATGAACTATATCTTGTTTTTTCCGCCACCAATTAGGCTTTCTTTAGGTGGGACATTATGCCAAGAATTATTTTTTTCTAAATGTGTTTTAATGGGAAAATAGGAAAAATGTGGGGAAAAAAATAATTATTTTTCAGTTTTCGGCCATTATAGTTTTTAAATAATGCATGCTACTGTAATTAAAACCCATGAAACGTATTTGCCCTTTTGTCCCGGTTATAAAACCATTTAAATTATGTCCCTATCACAATGTTTGGCGCCAATATTTTATTTGGAAATAAAGGTGCATTTTTTTCATTTTTGCGTCCATCCCTAATTACAAGCCCATAGTTTATAAAGTAACAGTGTTATACCCTCTTGACATAAATATTTAAAAAGTTCAGTCCCTAAGGTAACTATTTATGTATTTTTTTTAATTGTAAATTTTTTAATTTTTTTTTAATTACAAAAAAAAAAAAAATGGGGAGTGTGGGAGGTAATGAGTTAATTTTATGTGTAAAAGTCATTTATTTGTATGTGAAAAATGTGTAGGGTGTAGTTTACTATTTGGCCACAAGATGGCCACAGTAACTTTTTGTTTTAATGCGACCTCCAAGCTTCCTTCCGGAAGCTTGGAGGAAGTATAAGGAGGCTGGACACGTGAGTTTTTTCTCACAATGATCGCGCTGCCCATAGGAGAGCAGCTGATCATTGCGGGGCTTAGATCAACGAACGGGAATGGATTTTCCTGTTCATTGATCTCTGGGCGAGCGGGCGGCGGCGTGTTTACTAGCGGCGGGCGGCGTGTTTACGAGCGGGAGCGCGGGCAGCGTCGGGAACGCGGAAAGTACGTGTTTCTCCGTCCCTGGTTGTTAAAGGATGGAAAAAGGGGCGGAGAAATACGTACGCGCGGGGGTAAGGTGGTTAATCATACATTATGGTGTTTAAAAAAAAATAATGAATAAATAAACAATACATAATTCATGATTTACATTCAGTCATCACTGACAACTTATTCCCCGACTTGTTACTCACGGTTCCAGATGGCACCGTCTTAGACTAATTTGTCTCACTTAATTCAAAAACATGAACAAACATCTAGTAGCACTGAGATGCATCCAAATTAATGGGGGTCAACTTAAAGCTAAGTGAATAAGGAATGACGTCAATACTGCTAAAGTGCGTTAATTCCTACCCCAGTGGGTTAATTATCATATATATATATATATATATATATATACACACATTTTCTATTCTGACGATTAAGGTTGTTAATGATCCAGTCTGTATTGGCTGTTGTGATGGCAGCTCTGCTCCTGCACTAATAATTTTGGTAGATTTTTAAAGTTTATGGTTTTCCCCCGGCGGAATCGAAGCACTTCAGAGCTACGTAGGGTGTGCTCCACAGACAACCAGGATCATTAAGGAGGCTTGCCTATAGATTCATTACTGGCTTGAGATGAGATTAGAACCCTGGTTCAAGGCTTGAATACTACATCAAAGGCAATACCATTACCAGGGCATTATCTAGCTGACCAAAAAAAGACATCTAAATGGATGTTCACAATAAATTCAGTAAGGCTTCACTGCTCATTTGTGCCAGTGAACCTCCTGCACTACCAATACATCCACAAAGTTGGAGGGTTGTCACAGCACCCTATGCAAAAAAAGGTACAGGAGACAAAAACAGGAGCCCAAATAGTGTAGTATGTTAGATTGGAAAAGCGTGAAGAAGGGAAATGTAAAATACTACTCATAAAGGTGGGTTGCAAGGGGGCAACCAACTGCAGGAAGCAGGTGGAGACAATGAACCCGACTCCACTTTGGGTAGTCCTTCCAGACCGGGATGTGGTTGCTCTCCTTATGAAAAGTGGCAGTAAATCTCTGTGGTAAGGACCACAGGTGTTCTGTCTCAAGCCCTACAACAGGGGACGTGGGGGGGGGGGGGGGGGGTAAGTTAAGCACAGTTAAAGGGAGGCTCCCTTTGCTATTGTTTTTTCTTCCAATTGGCACTGTGATTGGCCTGAGGAAGTGGGCTGAGACCCTCGAAACTCGTTGCCTATGCTTAATAAAATTCTTTGTTCATACAAGAATTTTGTTATTGAGTTATGCCGCGTCATCTTTTTCGTTTTAAACTGGTTTTAATCCATTTTATACATACCAGGGCGCCTCTTTCCCTTTAACTGTACTAATACATCTGGCTGATTAAATAAAAATTCAGCTACCAGCATTTGACTAACATTAACTTTGTGCTTAAAGGGACTCCAAGCACCTCTCATGGGTATGCCTTTAAGCCAGACGACTTCCAACAAAGTCGTGCTATGACCCCTTTGGAGGAGCCTCTTGCAATGACCATGCATGTCACTTCCTCTTCCTGCTTCATTCAGTGATGCACTTCTCTAACAGAGAAGGCAGGGGTGACCTGGAAGTTATAACATAGCCAAGATGGCGGCCACAATTTTTAAACTGAAATTGAATGAAAACTATTTGCGGTAGAACGGCGATTCAGGCATCAAATGAAAGAGGAGAGCACAAGCTATAGAAAGGTAAGCATATTTGAATACTTTGCAGTACTGGTCGGAGTCTCCTTAAAGACATACCCATGGGGGGTGCTTGGAGTCCCTTTAAACTGTTCCATTCATATTTTCAAAAAACAAGATAACAGTAGTCCCTCTCCTATCTCCCATGGAGAAACCATTACTCAGGACAACAGCAGTACCATAATATAATTGTATTTAACCAGCAATCATAATTAAAAACAATTTAAAAACAATAAGGATCCCCAGACCTATTACCATCCATACACTCCATAATTGATAATATACAATGATATACTAGAACTGCTTAGCTTACACGACTCTCAGAAACTGTCAGCAAGTTGGTCCAATAAAATGCAACCCGCCGAAAATAATTAATAAACATCACCAACAAAAGCGGGATACTGGACCAATACTGCTGATGTCACCGAGAGTCAACAATTGATAAATTACCTCAGAAAAAATTCATAAATTACACTGGTATGAAAAATATGCATATAAACAGTGATAGAAACACATATAAGGCGCCAGTGCTAATTCATAGTAAAAGGAAAATTCCACATATAAAGTGCCAGTATTGAAATATGAGGTGCTAGTGTCAACAAAGCGACTGTTCCATTTATATTTTCAAACCCTGTGAACAGACAAACCTAATGTATTACAGGTAACAGTGTTTAACCCACACACTCTTGGTACATGCCAGAATGTGATTGGCATGCTCAAGCCAGGTTTTTGGGGTTATTCACTGCATAACTATGTAATCCATCAAACATGAAAAGGCTGAATCTTCTAATAAAAACATCAGACTAGACACATTGCTTGCATAACCTTGCTACCTGAACTGAAGTCCTAGTGACGTAATTGACAGACCTGTTTTGCCCCCGATGAAGGGACCTGCATGTCTGAAACGTTAGCTTTGTGTCTGCATTAATTCATATGCATTCATTTGGAAGTACCAGCCTTTTCATATCTCATATTTAATGTTTATGGCTCTTTTAGAAAGAAAGAATATGTGATATAAAGTAGACAAGATTATATTGCATTAGCAAACATTATTGAGAAGAACAGGATCAACTCTTGCACAAGATTGCTCTAATTACCGCATTTTACAGGGAAGAGATATGAAGTGCTTTATTGTATGTGCTGGCTGCCACTGATATAGCACCTTGAAGAAATCTAGTAGTTTGTTGTATCTATTTTATAGAACTATATATTTTTTCCCTATATTCGCAAATACCTCTGGCTGATCAGTGACTCGTTAAATTGCTGCTGCAATCCAGATTAATGCCACTAATAATTCAGGTACAAGTGGAATGGCCTTGTTATACAACGCTGCTCACCCATCTAGATGTGACTATTATTTTGCATCTGATGTTAGCAAACCACATTGCTGTAAGAATTGTGTTCACTTTAGCCCCTATGCTGTGCGGTCTCATAGAAGGAAGTGTAATGAATATGAACCCTATTAACATAATATACATTCAACAAACATGTTAGCCCTCTACATCTTCGGTACATCAAATTAAAATGTACTCATGTAGCATACAGAACACGAGTATGCAGTGATAATGAAACCTTTGGTTATTACCTAGTTTGTCTCCATGATTAGGTTGCATTGTAAAAAGTGTACTACACTTATGAATGTTATGTTTTAATTAAAATTAATTATCAGTTTCCTTTTTTTCTGTAGATTCACTTGGAGAACATCACAACATTAGTCATGTTAGAAAGTAGTCCTTCAAAATGACATCCTGAATTCATCTGCTTTAGTGCATACTAGTTCCTATTTATAAAAGCTGAATTATGCCAGGTAAACAGTAGGCATGTACTATACCACTTTTACCATTTACTAAATGGCGGTCGGGGTCTTGTCAACAGAAAGCTGAACATTACTGCAGAAGATCGCTAGAGGACAGTTCTTCCACTCATGATAAATAGGCCATCTACATTTTATTATTATCATTGATTTACAAAGCGCCAACATATTCCGTGGCGCTGTACAAAGTAAGAATCGACCGTGGGGTACATAATAATACAGACAATGATGTACACAATATACAGTACAAGATACATAATTAGTGACAAAATACAAAAACGATACAACATAGAGAATACAAAATACAGAATTGGTAATGACAGTGATAAAAGTAACATGATGAATAAAATGTGTAATGATTTCCAAGACACAAAAGGGGGAGAGAGCCCTGCCCTTGCAAGCTTACAGTCTAAAGGGAAGGGGGGGGGGGGCGCGAGGAGCAAGAGGAGGGGTAGTATACAACAAACATATAGAATGATTGTGACTTGCACTGAGCCAGCACAAAAGAACAGTGATGCTTGGCATAAACTCTGTACACCACTGAGGAAGATGTTGGTGTTATATAAGTACAACATAATAAAATAATAATAATACACTACAGAATTTATGGAAAATGAAGAAAGTAATCAGAATCTTCTGGGTATTGTTCACCCGGTCTACCACTTTCCAACGCTAGATAGACAAGATTTAAACAGAAATCTTTATGAAAGTCTAATGCACACACTAGATCATGGGTCCCCAAACGTTTTGGGTCGAGGGCCGGGTCAACATACTTCAGACTGCTGGGGGGCCGGAGTATACATAAAATGGATGATCAAAGAGTTTTCCACTGCACCAGTAGTTCAAGTGAAATACAAAAGTCTTTTATTTCTTCACTCCAACATCATGGTATACATATAAAGCTCACGCGTATCGGAGCGAGACTGGCTCCTTAATCATAGCTGATGTACATAAAATGATGTAGAAGTCTTTGTGGGCCAGAGAGTGAAGCATACCTAGGTGACAACCTGTAGTCCAATTGGACAGCAGTGTCACCGACCTGATCTGGAATTTGATTGGAAACCAAGGAATTACTGCTTTCTGGCTTGCATGTGGATGGGTGGTGCCAGCGCTGCTATTCTATATGTGGACCACCAATATTTAAAGAGAACCTGTACTGAGTAAAATATTTAAAATAAACACATGAGGTAACTTCAAATGAACATTGCATAGTTACCTTGCCATCAGTTCCTCTCAGAAGCTCACCATTTTCTTCTGACAATAATCCCTTCCAGTTCTGACAATATTTTGTCAGATCTGAAATATATCAGTTGCTGTCAGTAAAATAGCAGTTGCTGTCAGTTATAGCTGAGAGGAAAACTGATGTACCAGATAATGTCCATGTTTGCCTATGGCTCAAGTGGGCGATGTTACAGTTTAACTGTGTGCTGACCAGAAAGCTGTTATGGGTAATGGCCATTTTCAAAATGGAGGACGGAAAATTCCCTTGATCACAGTGAACAAATAGGACGCAAGACAGGAGAAAGACACTGAGGAGTAAACTACATGGAAGGCAAGTATGACTTGTATATGCTTATTTTCACTTTTAATTTTCAGTACAGGTTTTCTTTAAAGATGTAGCTGACTGCATCTATGAGTAATACGTTTTGTGTGTGGGGACCGGTAAAAAAGCCTCAGGAGGCTACAATCGGCCCGCGGGCCTTAGTTCGAGGACCACTGCACTAGATGGTTCTTGGCCGAGGCGGCCGATTATGCCTGTCTCTGTTGAGAATGTAGTATGGGGTACACTGACCCCCATTATCTATTGATGCATAGGTGAGTTATCAGCCTGGTGGATCATCTTGGTCAAGTATAGGACAATGGCATTGTTCTCCTACTCAATCCGCCCTCTTCATGATACATTGCCCCAACAGCTCTCCTCCTCCTCACTCCAGTAACACATCTGTACAGAACTCAACCCCAAACTGTCAGTCCTGATATCTGCAGGTGACAGTCCTTGTACATGTGTACAAGGAATAATGTTGATTGTACCACTGCAGCTGATAGCTCTGTATTGCTTGGTGCATAAAAAAACTATGCAAACATTGCTTATGTACAGCTCCGCTGTACAGCTGCGATGTACAGCAAAATGTACCACCCAAAGAAAGCCTAATTGGTGGCGGAAAAAACAAGATATAGATCAGTTAATTGTGATAAGTAGTGATAAAGTTATAGGCTAATGAATGGGAGGTGAACATTGCTCGGATGCATAAAGTGAAAACGACTGAAGGCTGAAGTGGTTAAAGTAAACCTAGTGCTATAGTAAAACTTGGTTACACTAGGACTAGTACTACATTTACCTATGTTTATCTCATCATGTCATATCAGTTCAAGTATCCTTTACAGAACCAACAGAGAGACGTGAAAGGTCAATGGGGCAAGCTTCTCTTAACAGCTAGAGAAATTTGTATATTATTCTGACGGGAGTAGCACTGGAAGATCAACTTTTCTGCTGTGATATCAAGCAGCCCTGACCACCACAATGCATGCCAGCCAGGAGTCCATCAATGTGTCTACAAGGTGTCTGCATCCCCAGGCCAGGAGATCTAGATCCTTTTTTTATTCTAGTGTGGCATAAAATCTGCTTCATTCAGCTCTAACAAAATAATAGTAATTATGTTTTGGACTGTTTAGCACTATCATGTTATCGGTAGTGTTTGGTCAGCCAGGTAAAAGAGTCTTAGATTTTATTTACTTTAGGAGAGCTGCCTCTGAATTCTAAGGTAATTCAACTGCCTCATTTGTAGATGTAAAGCATCAGATTTATTAACCCTTCTAATGAAGAAATAAAAAGGAAACACAGGCAAGTCCTAAGTAAGATTCCTACTGTATGTCCCCTTGTTTATATCTTCATGTCACATGTCAGTTCATGTATAATGTAACACTCCAACAGGCCAGTACTTGAGAAAACCAACTGCTTTCTAGCATAAGCACAGCTAATGAATGATATATTCATTGTAATCAAAGCCTACTCGTATACTGCTTGACCTATGATTTTCTAAGGTTTTGCTTGACTGAAGATCTCGGAAAAATGTAAGTGATCCTGAATAATAATAGGAAAAAAATATAGAAGAAAGAGTCAACACCATGATAACCTAGCTAAAAGTAGAAGTTGCTGATGTGCAGCCTCATACCAGGGTTTATGCAGCGTTTCACATAAAAGGATAAATGTAGATCGTGGGTGGTGGGGAGAGGGGTGCTGTCTTTTGGCCATTTGAGTCCAGCTGGCACTACCTCCAAGGAAGCCTTGAAAGAAGTGCCACCTGACAAAGGAATTAGCACTAGCGCAAGGAACCTACTCCTCTCTATCCGCCT
Organism: Hyperolius riggenbachi; assembly: GCF_040937935.1. Lineage (NCBI taxonomy): Eukaryota > Metazoa > Chordata > Amphibia > Anura > Hyperoliidae > Hyperolius > Hyperolius riggenbachi. The sequence goes on from NC_090646.1 coordinate 542,212,981, forward strand.
ACATAAAAAAACAGCTTGCTATTGAAAGGAGAGAAATTGAAGCTCTCCCCTGGGTAATATAAAACAATAGAGAAGGCTGCTTAAAAGATAAAGAGTTAATTATGCCATTCCATATGCAAAACTATTCTGAATCAACAGTAAAGAACTGTTACATGATTATTAACTCTTGTTATGGTAACACAGGTGAGGATTCAAACTTCTACAAACTAAACAAGACTATTTTTAAATATGTCCAGACCAGGGTACAGGATTACCTTATGTGCCCTAATGTCCACATCTTGGCTCATTGGTTACGTCATAAAACAAAGTTAAAAACAAATTAAAACGTTTGTGCTTTAATTAAATCTAACTATAACACAACACATTCTAATTCAAAGAGAAAAAAAATGTCTAGAACAGAATAATTTTTGTATAGTTATTTTTAGGTTTCTTGGCAGACTGACAGGTTATTTTGATAAATGAGACAATATTATATAATCTACAGCAAGAAATTCTAGCATTTCTATTGACATCAGCAGTTTTCATTCCCATTTCTTTTGTCCAAACTGGCCTCATCTGATCAGCACTTTATAATTTTCGATAACTGTATGCTACTTGAAAGGACTCATAAATCTCAAGCAATAGGTTCTGTAATAGACAGGTCTGGTCACCACCTAAAACATGATGAACTGAATGGTACAAGTCGAAGGATCTAAGCAACCTATGAGCAGTCCATTTTTGCTGTAGTTAACATGGAAAGTAATGGTTGCTGTAAGTTTTCTTTTCATCAAGCAACATGTTCCACATTCGCTATATGCTTTAACCACCCTCCTTGCATGTGAAATAATAAACTGCATTTCTGTGGCCTGAGGGAAGGGTCACACTTGTGTCTGTGGGAACCACAGATAACTCCTCACAAGCATTTTCCTGCACTATATGTGCATTTTATTGTGATTAAACACAAGCTTTTTTTTACAGTAGCCAGTGAATTTCATTGAGGGATCACATGAGTTGTGAGGAAAAGTAGTGCAGATTGTATCTTTTTTTAAACACTATACCAGATGGCTCCTGAAAATGCTGCCACCCCATAGGAGACCATTACTTGCATTTTCTCATTTGCATTTGCTAAAGGTGCCCCCAAGTGAAGGGAGATCTGGTCAGTGGAATCCTGTGATCCGGGTGGGTAACCTCTCATTTACACTGTAATTGGGCCCCATAGGTAAAGCAGGAGGGAGGCACTTGGGGAGAGGACTGAGCCACCTTTCCATCATCAAGCGCCTGTAGGCACATGCCTACAGTGCCTTATGGTAAATCCAGCCCTGGTCTTGTTGCAGCAGTATTCCAGACAGAGTGCAGGGAGTACTGTTGCCAAGGCTGCAAAAGAGAGCAATTTAAGCTAACCTATTTTAGAAACTCTTAGCTGGCTGTATATTGAAATGAAAAGTTCGTTTTAATGACATTAAATGATGAAAAGATTCCTGCAGCACGATTTATGTTTACAGCTATCTTATAATGCAAGCTGAATTTCCCTTTGATAACTGGTGACACCACTATTTATCTTCCCACGTGAACTACAGTGAGTTGTTGGATAACTTTGCTCCGTCAATAAATTAAACTTTAATAACTGTGTTATCTAATTAAAGCTGTTCCCTTCTTTTTCACACTACTCTAGTAAGGTATAAAGTATTATGCAATAAGCAATCATTTAATTAAAGCCCAACTGTGCTAAAAATGTTATTTTAATTTTGTATAACGTGATAAAGCACCATTACCATTTAATTTATTTAATTTATTAACTTCCTGATTCTTCATAGTAGAGCATTTTCTTCCCTTCCAACCTCAGCAGGAATTAGTTTAAAGCTGTCCAAAAAGGCTCAAACGGAAATGAACGAAAGGTTCTGTGTAGTCGGATAAAGTTAGAACCACTCATGAGATATTACTGTTAGCATTATAGTCTTTGTATCTAGCTCTGCCATAACAGGGTTGAATTACTATGCCTGCCTAAATCTTTTCTTTTTTACATCAATTTTAATTAAAAAAAATTCATTTATAAGTGAAACAAATAAAAAGAATGCAACACCATATAACAATGTTTACAACAAGCTGCACAAGTCATTTGCATATCAATGCAGGAATGACACCTCCATGGGTACCTAATACAAAACTTTTTGTACAAAATACAGAAAAAATGCAGGGGGCAGCCCAGTCTTAGTGATCAAATAAGCCAAACTCAGTGGGAACCCCTCCTATCTATGGGGGAGGAATTAACCAAGCATATTATTTACCCCAAATTTAAAGAAATGGATTGGAACCATATGGGCGGTAAGCAGTTTTCTCATAAATAGGTGTATTGCATTCTTCTAATTAGAACTTCCTTAGGCAGGAGAAGGGATCTTCTTCCACGACTTAGCCAATAAAGCTATCATATTGTTACATATTGGCAAGTTGGTTGTCTGATTTGGGAATCTACTTGGATGGCTTGTGGAACAGAGCAGTTTACTTTATTCATGGCTCCAGGCAGGAGGGCAGAATCACTGAGGTCTCCTCCGGTGCCTGTTCTAGGCAATATGCAGGCAAATGTACAATGCGGTGGCCAGCCAGTATGCGGAGCCAGAAGCTCACGGATGATGCCGCTGTCTGCCGCTATTGCTGGAGCCTGATCACCTCGATTTAGACTGGTACACTTGGGGGTAACAGAGGCGCTCTGGCTATTTTCTAGATCAGTTTGGTATTCTCCACACTTGATTGCCTGATGAAGCGGGATGTTGGCCCGTGAAACGTGTTGCACATTTGGAGATTATTTGTAATAAATATTGCTGTTATATTTCTAAACGGCTCATCTGGCCTGATCATTATTTACTTGAGGGAATTGAGTCCACCCTTTTCCCTCCTTTTAGACGGTTTTTAATTGTGTTTATTCACGATTGGCGCCTCTGTTATCCTTGTGTTTATTATATATCTAACAAGATCAATCCACAAATAAGTACAAAATTAGGGGGCTTATAAATCCCCTCACCCAAAATAATGAACGACGGGAGAGTCACCCCCATAAAGAGTGCATTGGCACACAATTATTACTATCTCAACACAGTACATAACAAATAGTTTTGGCGATAAAGCAGAAAAGACACCCCCACGGCTAGCCAGAGCCGAGGCCCCCCCAAACACAGTAAAATAGGAGAGAAGCACCCAACACTACAGCAGATAGATACAAAAGAAGCGTAACTTGTGTTCTCATTGAAACCCGGATATTTAGTAGCATTTAAATCGAAAATCCAGCAAGATTCCCTGTGTAATAGAAGTTGGTCAAAATCGCCTCCCCTGATTGAGCCATGTCAAGGCCAACAAAATGCATGTTGGTAGGGCTGCCAGCATGTGCCGTTTTGAAATGTCTGGCCACTGGGGTGAGATTGGCAAAGTTTTTACTCTGCATACTAATGACATGATCAGGGATTCATGAACGGAATTCTCGTTTGTTTTTGCCTATATAAAAGGCTCCACATGGGCACAGTAATAGGTAAACCACCAGAATTGTGAAACAATTAACGTAATGAGCTAGATTCCAATCTTTCCCATCCGGTAGCCCAACAGATCTCCCAACACGTATATATCTACACATGGTACACCCACCGCAAGTGTAGGTACCCAGTACTTTACAATGTTTATGTGTGGTCATAGGGTTAACAAAATGGCTATTGACTTACCAAACACATAAAGAGGGGGCCCGCCGAAAGGAAAAAAGAGGTCTCTCCTGAACACAAGTCCTTAGCTTCGCATTGATCGTCAGGATATGCCAGTGTTTTTCAATAATTCGTGTGATCACCTGATGTTGTGCAGAATATTTGGTACAAAAGCGCACAGTGCGTTCCATGTCGTGTTCCTGTTGGGGCCTACACGAGAGCAGAGACGCCCTTGCTCTGGCATCCACCCTCCTGTAGGCCCTTTTTAAGGTACCCTCGGAGTATCCCCCTCCTTGAACCTCCGCTTCAAATTTCTCCACTCTGAAGGCCGCATCGTCAGAGCAATTGCGCCTGACTCGTAAGTATTGACCTACTGGTATACCCATCACAGTGTGAGATGGATGGAAACTGTGTGCCCTTAACAATGAGTTGGTTGCAGTATCCTCTCTATATAGACAGGTCGAAAGCTGGCCGTTCTCCAATTGTATAGAGATATCAAGGAAGGGAATCTCCATAGGACTTACTTGCATAGTAAACCTTAAATTTCGTGAGTTTACATTCAAAACCTCAACAAATTTGTTGAAAAGGTTGTATCCACCCGTCCAAAAAATGATTATGTCATCGATGTACCTGTTCCACGCCAGACCATGACCCAGGTACATCGAGAGGTCATTGCTAGTGAAGAGTTCACGTTCCCACTCCCTAAAGTTTGCATACGAGGGGGCACATGTTGTCCTCATCGCCAGGCCCTGCACCTGGAGGTAGTGGGACCCCTCAAACACGAAAACATTATTAACCAGCAAAAACTCAAGTAGGGTCAATAGAAACGCACTGTGTGCAGTACACTGTATCCCTAACTCACCCAAAAATGTGCCTACGGCTTGTATGCCTAATTCATGGGGAATTCTAGAGTAGAGGGCCTCCATGTCCAAAGCCACTAAAAGTGTCCCCTCAACTACAAATAGACCTACAGACAATAATGAATGACCCCGATGAAATTAATGAAGCCTTCTTTAATTTCTACTCTAATTTGTATACCAGTAGACTAACGGCCTCTGACGCTGAGCTTGAAGAATATCTAGCAGGAATAAACCTGCCTACTTTACAACCAGATGATATTGAGCTACTTGACGCCCCCTTAAAAACTACTGAGGTATCTGATGCAATTAAAGATATGAAAATAGGTAAGACCTCTGGACTGGATGGATTCCCAACTGAGTTCTATAAACAATACATTAAACTGATCACACCTCATTTAAAGGATTCTCTCCAATCATCCTTTACTAAGGGTGCTTTCCCGCCTTCCATGTCTGAAGCCTTGATAGTAGTGATACCTAAGCCGGAGAAAGATCCACTACAATGCTCGTCGTATAGGCCGATATCTTTGTTGAATACTGATGCAAAAATGTTGGCAAAGGTCCTAGCTAATAGATTGAATCAGGTCATATTAAAGTTAATACATTTTGACCAATCTGGCTTTATGCCTGGTAACGGCACTGATATTAATATACGGACTGCTGACCAATATTGCTGCCTCCCATTCTAATTCTGAAAAAAGAGTAATAGCCTCCCTTGATGCCGAAAAGGCATTTGATTTGGTTGAATGGAGATACTTGTCGGCAGTACTGCACAAATTTGGATTTGGTGACAACTTTATAAAATGGATTCATTTACTCCATGTTACCCCGAAGGCTAAAATTAGAACAGGCAAAGTGATCTCATGCCTTTTTGGTTTTGAGAGAGGTACCAGACAAGGGTGCCCGCTCTCACCAAGCCTATTTGCGCTCGCTATGGAGCCAATCGTGGTATATATCAGACAATCTACCATAGTTGAGGGTTTAAAACTAGGCAACCTTCATGAGAAAATCTCGTTATACGCTGATGATGTATTATTATACCTTAGCAATCCTGATAGCTCATTGACAGCTGCCCTACGTTTATTCGACGACTTTGGTATGATGTCGGGCATTAAAATTAATTGGTCCAAATCGCTACTATTTTTGCTAGATGTTCCATCACAAATAACACCAAGCTCCGCTTGTCCCCTCAAAGTAGTAACACAATTTAAGAACCTAGGTATTCAAATCACTAAGAACCTTCAATCTTATAAATCCCTTAATTTAGATCCTGTTGTCCGCCAACTAGAAACCAAACATGCAGTATGCAATAGGCTTCTGCTCACTCTAATTGGTAGAATCAATCTCGTAAAATGATTTTCTCCCTAAATTTACGTATTTATTCCGCCAATGTCCCATCTGGCTCCCACTATCATTTTTTAAAAAACTAGACAGAATTATGTTGGGTTTTGGTTGGGCTGGGAAACAGCCGCGTATCGGTTTGGATATACTACAGCTTCCTAAACATAGAGACGGACTGGCTATGCCACACCTCCAAAAATATTACTGGGCTTCTATCTTAGTCACCGTCAGATGGTGGTTTTCCCAGGACAACAAAAATCCAGCTCTAAATACGGAGGCATCGATATATTGGGATCATATGAGCAGCTAAACAATTTCCCCTATAGAGCTTCTAAATCTAATAGTAATGCTACGATGGCCATGACAACCACTTGGAAAACATGGAAGGCGGCCAGAGCCCCTCTCTTAACCACTTGAGGACCCACCCTTTACCCCCCCTTAAGGACCAGTGTTATTTTTTGTGATCTGTGCTGGGTGGGCTCTGCAGCCCCCAGCACAGATCAGGTTTCATGCAGAGCGATCAGATCTCCCCCCTTTTTCCCCCCCTATGGGGATGGTGTGCAGGGGCGGTCTGATCGCTCTGGTGGGCAGGCTAGTTGCTAGTTGCGGGGGGGCACCTCAAAGCCCCCCTCCGCGGCAAAATTCCCCCCTCCCTCTCCTACCTGCTCATCCCCGGTGATCGGGGCTGCACAGGACGCTATCCGTCCTGTGCAGCCAGTGACAGGACATCCCCTGTCACATGGCGGCGATCCCCGGCCGCTGATTGGCCGGGGATCGCCGATCTGCCTTACTGCGCTGCTGCGCTGCTGCGCAGCAGCGCCGTACAATGTAAACAAAGCGGATTATTTCCGCTTGTGTTTACATTTAGCCTGCGAGCCGCCATCGGCAGCCCGCAGGCTATTCACGGAGCCCCCCGCCGTGAATTGACAGGAAGCAGCCGCTCGCGCGAGTGGCTGCTTCCTGATTAATCAGCCTGCAGCTGGCGACGCAGTACTGCGTCGCTGGTCCTGCAGCTGCCACTTTGCCGACGCACGGTATAAGCGTACCGTGGTTAACTTCAGGTAACCTTTCTCCTTATACACCCTTATGGGGAAATCCACAACTACGGCACTTTTCCAGCATTCCAGAGCCTGCTATCTGGGCCAGGTATGGGATTAAAAACATCGCGAATATTCAAATGATAATTCTATTCTTGTGTTCAACGATCTTAAAGAACAATTTAACCTTCCAAATAAACACCTTTTCAGATACTTACAATTATGTCACACTCAAAGATCTCAGTTTAGATCACAACCTCCTGACTTAAAAACCGATAAGCTCCTGCTGACTAAGGACCTTCCTAAACCCCTATCAGCTATTTACACAGAATTAATAAGCTTAAACAATCACAGACTCGACAGATGTTATCGTAAAGGGGTGACTGATGTTCATGAACTGGATACTAACATCTGGGACACGATATTAATGGAATTCCCTACTACAGTAGTCTCAGCTAGTGATCAATTAATCCAAACCAAATTTTTGCACAGTGTATTTAACTCCAGAACGATTGCATAGAAGGATTGGAGCCAACTTGGACAGATGCTGAAGGTGCTTAACCGAACTGCATGACTTCATACATATATTCTGGACAGAGTTGCTTCATTCTAGAAGGATGTGCTTGCATTGATTAATAAATTGCTACAAACCTCTTTACCCCTTACAATACCTGTTTTACTACTGGGACACCTCAGGGGCATCACTCTCTCCAAAAATAAACAAACCCTGGTCCGAACACTTTGCTTTCAGGTGATTAAGGAAATACTAAAATTATAGAAAAAACCTTCAGTCCCAACCATTGGCTCATGGGCCAAAGTGATCAATAATGTACTCCCACTATGTAGGACTACATACCTAAAAAGACATTGCCCCAAGAAATTTACTAAAATATGGGGTGTATGGGAGAACAGAATAATAGATCCCACCAATCCTAATTTCATCCCTATCTTGGAGTAAAACACTGCATTAATATCCAGTGATGGGGGAAGAGGGCTTGCGCATGAGATGGACAACCACTACCTTCTATACTTTCACTTTTCTGGTCTCTTCGACCTTCTTTCTCTCTTATATTTTTCCAACTATCTCTCTTGTTTTCTACTTGCACAAAAATTAGCCTCCAGATATATACCATCTCATTGGTTATTTATACTGGATATTGACTTATGATTGATCCTGTATTACTATATGTAACCTATATATATAGGAATGTTGTTAACACTGTATAAGATCACTGAGTGTTACCAAAGGCAAATATTGTTGTGCAAACCCGTATCTCTCTTCTTTGTCTTTTCCTTACAAAACTAAATAAAGTTTAACTGTTAAAAAAAGTGTCCCCTTCGGGTACCTGTAACCAATCGAGGAAGGAACCATAAATTATGCTGTTAGAAAATTCCTATCTAGAATACCCAGTAATCTTAATCATGTGGTAAAGATGAAACATAATTGCTTTATAGACAATGATCCAAAAGACATATCAGCAAGTTGACAATTGAATGCCTGAGAAGAAACACAATTAATGTTTTGGATTGGAATACTTAAAGTCCTGAGCCGAACCCAACACAAATGCTTTGGCAGGATCTACATGCTATGAAGATCTGCAAATAGGAGCTGGCTAGTGGCTAAACAGCCAAGTTAAAACTGATATAAAATCAAGTAGCCATTGCATTTTTATGCTAAATGTGGTGCAACCAGGTATTTAGTTTAAAGGACAACTGTAGTGAGAGGGATATGGAGGTTGCCCTATTTATTTCCGTTTAAACAATACCAGTTGCCTGGCAGCCCTGCTGATCTATTTGGCTGCAGTAGTGTCTCAATAATACCAGAAACAAGCATGCAGTGACCATGCAATTTTTTTTACAATTTTGGGCTTTGCAGCTTTAAAAGCTTGCTGCAGAGCCATACCACACAGCACACAAATGAATTCCCCCTCTTTCTGCCCACCAACAGAGCTTTCTGTTCGTGGGCGCTGATCGCTCCCCCAATGTTTATTTATTTGTTTTGTATATTTACTGTCATAGGCATCAGCCTACGAGAGTTGATCAGTCCTGTGCTTCCCAGGGGGACAGCCGAGTGATACGGCTGTCCCCAGTACAGCGCTGCCATAGATCGCAGCGCGGTTTCGCTGTCTAACACTCTCCTCTTTGCCGCTGGGAGACTGATGATGGAGCGGAGCATCGGCATGCATGATCTCCTGAAAAACATGCCCCAGGACTTGATGCCAATTGGTGTTATGTGGTCCTGGGGAAGCCGCCAGGTTGTTATGTAGTTAAAAGGAAATAAATATGGCAGGCTCCATATCCCTCCCGCTTTAGTTGTTCTTTAAGAGCGGTTACTTTTTCACATGCATGAACTATGTGTTGGCTAACTTTGTACCTTTAAAAATGCAGTAACAATGTATGTTCTCTTTGTCCAATAGGTTAGGTTCTCTTTGTCCAATATTCCTTTTTGTTTAAAGATCAGAAACCGCTGAGTAAGAATAATGTGCAACAAAAAGGGAAATCAGAAAGGGGTTAATGTATTTTGACACTATTTTAATATAGTCTTTCCTGAAACAATTTCACAATATGAGCCAGTTTTATTATAATATCCTGTTTTTAAGGTTACCAAAGCTAGAGAATAGTGCAAATGTATATAACGCCACTCTGAAGAGGCATATGCAATTTATTAGGCATTGTAGACTATTTGAATACATGTAGCTTTTTGCAGATGATTTTTTTTCCTAATGTTTACAGCTTCTTGTCAGTGATCTATTGAAGAATCTGGTATGATGATTTTTATTTCCTATTTTCTGCTGCATTTTAATATATCTTAAGTCAATATTCAAACAGATGTTTCAACAAGATGTTCAGGGATATTGTAGATAAAATAATACATCCGTAAATTAAACATTTACATAGGAAAAACCAAAACATACAACTCATTACTTAAAATAATAAAAAATGTGTTGAAAAGGGAAGGGGATTGTGGGAGGAGACCGAGAGCCAATATGGTATAGTATGTTAATTAACCACAGGAGGAATGAAGATGCAAACAGTTATAGTCCAAAGTGTGTACCACAGTAGGTTGGAAGGATAACTCCAACCCCACTCATAGTGGCACAGAACTAACACTTATGTTTTAGAGGTGCTAATGGCAAACAGAAATGTTTAAAAACGGTTTAAAATGAGGAGTTGGATTTACCTCCTCTAAGGGAAGATCACTCAAAGATCAATGACTGTACCATCAATAGTACAAGAAACAACTGTCATTACACGTTTCTTGGGACTAAACAGTAAATACAGAGAGAAAAATCTCAAGTAGAGCTCTAAGCACGCTACTGAGGCACTAGGCGTGCTTACGGCTCTTCTTGTAATTTTGCTCTTTATATTTGCCTGATGAAGTGTGAACCTAGTCCTGAGAAACACGATACATTTTATCAGAGGTAGGTCAACATTTACCTGATGGCTTTAAGCAAGGGTATTGAGGAGAAAACTTGAAGTTAGCGTTAATTTAAAGATCCAGCATTCCAAAACTTAAAATAAGCTCAGGGAACACCCGTGCACGTGCTCAATTCTCAGCTGAGGAGGCAATAAACAGTTGGCCTGGCTGAGTTTAATTTTAACGTGTATACACACCTTTAGTCTGTTTGACCTGTGCACACTAAACTGTTTCATCCATGACCAAGTACTGCATATTGTTTGATGTTTATTTAAATGATCCTTAAGGATCACCTTTACTTAAGTGATACTAAAAATACAATGTTCTAATTTGTCATTTATTGATCTGCCACAGTAGATCAATAAATTACATCATGGGCACCTGCACACATACTTGATTTTCAGCAGATAGCCCAACATTATAATTTTGACCAAGGATTGTCCAGCATGGCTTTACTCCTGATGCCATGATTATGCCAACAAGATAATGCCTGTCCAAGAAATTGGTACACCTTGGATTAATAGGCAAACTGGAAATTTATTGAACCATACAGTGTGAAATTTCACTTTTTATAACCCACCCTACTTATAATCCCAATATAGTAATGTTGAATTTAACCACAAGGACAATAGATGTGACTAATCCATTACAGATCCTAGAGGACCTTATTTTCAAGCATATATTAAGCTATTAAACAGAAGTACCCAAATGAAAACAGTCAGTAGCAAGCGAGAGGACAACCAGTGTTATTAAACCACAAGGCCCATCCATACTATCCAAAACTAAAAAGGCTGGCCTGGGGGGCGTGGCCACGGCGGAGTTCCGGGAAGACGTGTAAGCCCTGAGCTCTGAACTTGGCTTATACAAAGCAACTGAAAGCGTTAGCTGTCCCGCACAAAACCAGCCCAAAAAGATGGAAGAGATGGAGCAAGAGGTGGAGAACTCCAAAAAGAGAAAAACGATGCAGCCGAAGAAGCTAACAGACTTCTTCACAGAGAAGCACAGCCGCACAGCGCGCAGACCCCAAGATGTCGCCGGTACTCCCTCACAGCACAAACAACATGAACAGGAGAAAAGCAGAGGAGGCACACTGAGAGGTGAATCTCTCATCCATAACGCAGCGACAGACCACCACAACACCGCTGACCTGGAAGATCTCTCCCCACAACTCTCCCCCTCGTCCAGCCCAGCCAGACAGCGGCAACGCATAAATCCTCCAGAGGCAGACGCCATTATGGTAAGCCAAACATGTGAGGGGGGGCAGCACAGCAGACATCATGTCATTCCCTGCCTCAGAGCAAGCAGCATCACAAGCTTACATAAAAGACTTACTTCTAGCCTTCAAAGCAAATCTCCTCTCACAATTTGCACGCATGCAATCTAGCCTCCACACTGAACTAACATCACTGGGGGACAGAGTTGATGCTTCAGAGGACAAAATCTCTGATCTGGTGCGTGAGCACAATGCCATGGTTGATAAATCTGAAGCCCAATCTAAGGACATTGACTGGCTGAAACTTAAATCCTCTGACCTAGAAGACCGGTCTAGGAGGAATAACATAAAGCTAAGAGGGATCCCTGAATCCATCCCCACAAACGACCTTAAAGCATATGTTATGAATCTCACCAAAGCTGTCCTAACTGACACTACAGCAATAGAACTCACGCTAGACAGAGCGCACAGGCTTCCTAAGCCTAACCACCTTCCGGACAGCGTTCCCAGGGACGTTATAGTGAGATTCTTATTTTTCCACGTGAAAGAGAACTTACTGATGGCTTTAAAAGCAAATGGTGCCTTCCCAGACCCCTACTCTAAAATTCAGCTATATACTGATCTCTCCCAAGCCACGCTGCAGCAAAGAAGACAACTCCAGCCTTTGACAAGAGCTTTACAGACAGCTCAAATCCAATATAAATGGGGTTTCCCCACCAAGGTGATATTTTCCTACCGCAACAAACAATACAACTTTGCGTCACCTGATACAGGACATGCCTTGTTCAAACAACTGCAGATCAAGATCCCTGATACGAGAATGATTAAGCATGTGAATGCTCCTCCTCCCGATAAGTATACAGCGGTTCGGCATGACTCTCCAACTTAAGCCAAGACAGGCCTTTTTCTTAATTATTTCTGATTCAAGCACTATTATTGTGCTGCTTTATTCTACAATTTGTTTATTGTAGCTGCCCCGTATGTTGATGAGTAGAATTATGAACTTACATTCTACCTTTCTCATTAGGTTATTACTACCAGTTTGTATGTTATATTGGTTTTACTTAGGTTTTATGTTACTGTGGTTACTGTCTACTATCCTTATACCTGATATCTCACTTATCTGTATCTTAATGCATGTAAAAAATACCAAATGTGTCTCACAGGATTATACACCTCATCATGGAAAATCTGATTGATAATGGCTAGTGCTAACACCATTAAGATAACATCAATAAATGCGAGAGGCCTGAACTCGCCCTTTAAGAGGAAATGCTTATGGTCAGATGCAAATAAAAACCAATCCCATATACTAATGGCCCAGGAGACACACTTGCTAGCAAGAGATGTAAAATTCTGCACAAATAAGAATTTCCCATTGATCTATCATAGCACGTTCACCAAAAAGAAGAGAGGTGTAATGATCTCATTTCACAAAGACCTCAAAGTAGTACCTGACCTAGTAGAATGCGACCCAGGAGGCAGATATATATGCTTTATAGGAACCATTAATAATCAGCTAATGACAATAATTAATATTTATGCCCCAAACCAGGCACAGAGACCCTTTATCCACCGCTTACTAACCAAACTGGGGAAGATTAAAAAAGGACTCTTGCTGGTGGGAGGCGACTTCAATGCCTGTGTCACACCTCTAGACTCGTCCTCCAGCAGGAAAGCTCCCCTCCCCCTTTTAAAGAAGACACTACATTGGCACCGCCTCTACGATCCCTGGAGAGTAGCCCACTCTAATGATAGAGACTATACATTTTACTCACCGGTGCACCAAACCCACTCCAGAATTGACTACTTTTTGACTGATAAATACCTACTTCAACTAGTATCTTCAACGATTATTGACTGTACAACCTGGTCAGATCACGCCCCCATACATATCTCTATCGCTATAACAAACTACCCTAAATCTAGAATTTGGAGACTGAACCACTCCTTATTGAATGACGCCAGATATTCCCCTCACTTCAAGGAAAAACTCCAAGAATTTTTTGACCTTAATGCTGACCCAGAGGTTGCTTCCCCTATGGTCTGGTCCGCACATAAAGCATATATGAGAGGCCTCTTCATTAGACAGAGCGCAATAGCAAAAAAAGAAAGAGACAAAAAATACAATGAGCTATTAGCACAGATACAAGCATTGGAGAAAACACATAAAAGCTCTCAAGACGCCAACACTAATAAACAACTCTTTTTACTTCGCCAAGAACTCCATAATCTCCTTCTATTCCAATATGAATATAACCTACAGAAAATTAACACTAACAATTACTCTCAAAGCAATAAAGCAGGGAAACATCTTGCAAACCTAGTAAAACATAGACAGCTTAAGGCTGCAATTCACTCTCTAAAACACCCTACATCCAAAGAACTACTCTCGAATCCTAAAATGATAGCGAATGCTTTCAAAGACTATTATGCATCTCTATATAATTTAAAGGAAGATCCTCTCACCCCCCAACCCAATTCTAAAAAAATCTCAGAATATCTCACTAGTATCACAGTCAACTCTCTATCTGAGCCACAACTTAAAGCATTGAATGCCGAATTCTCCCTACCTGAAATAACTAAGGTGATCAAAAATCTAAAAAGAAACAAAGCGCCTGGGCCAGATGGCTATACAAATGAGTACTATATGACTTTTTCACAAATACTTTCTCCAATGCTTGTGGATGTATTTAACACCTTCATGTCAGGCTCCCCCATACCCCAAGAATATCTCGAGGCTAACATTACAGTTATACCCAAACCAGATAAGGACCACCAACAGGCAAGCAACTACAGGCCAATATCATTACTCAATTCGGACCTAAAAATACATGCTAAACTAATAGCAAACAGAATCATGAGCTTCTCCCCAAACCTACTGAATCCAGACCAGGTGGGGTTCACAAAAGGCAGACAAACATCGGACGGGACTAGACGTATGTTAAACATAATGAGACAGATAGAACTCTGTCGAACGTCTTCCCTCATCCTAACTTTGGATGCGGAGAAGGCGTTCGACAGAGTTCACTGGGGGTTCCTGAGGGAAACTCTAAAGAAGTTTGGATTCGCAGGACCAATACTAACTGCTATCATGGCACTATACAGCACACCCTCTGCGAGAGTCAACGTTGATGGCTTCTTGTCAGATAGATTTAATATATCAAATGGCACCCGCCAAGGCTGCCCCTTATCACCTATTATCTTTGTATTATTAATGGAAATACTCGCTCAGAAAATAAGATCTTCACCCCTAATCTCAGGTCTAAAAATAGGAAGCAACACACACATTATCAGATTATTTGCTGACGATGTCGCCTTGATTTTGACAGACCCAATAAACTCGTTACACCAGTTGGTGATAGAACTTCAAAACTTCTCGGAAGTATCATACTATAAACTAAACCAAAATAAATCCTACATACTAGGCCTAAATATCTCAATGGACCTGAAACAACATATCTCCCAAAAATTTCACTTTCCCTGGGCATCAGTAGCGGTGCAATATTTAGGCATTAAACTAACAGCAAAAAAGCGGACCTTATGAATCAGAACTTCATACCACTAATTAACACTATCAAGAATGATTGCTCCTCTCTGGACAAATTCCATTTCTCCTGGTCAGGTAAAAATGCGGCCTTTAAAATGTTTGTGCTGCCAAAAATTCTTTACTTGTTCAGAAACCTCCCTATCCCTCTATCCAATTCCTATCTAAATGATCTGACAAGCATAATGAAGAAATTTATCTGGTAGGCCGCAAATCCCGTACCCCACTACCATTAATCTACTTACCAAAAAAACTTGGAGGCCTCGGGGTCCCTAACATTAAATTATATTATCATGCAGCAAACCTTGAATATGCTAACACCTGGTGGTCAGGCGCAAAAGGGAAAAAATGGGCCAAGATAGAACAGGAGTTAATTCATACACCTTTAAGAGACATTCTATGCTCTATTATATTAGGGAACAAACCCCCTAAAGTGGTACTGCCCACGATCCAAGCTACACTAGCCTCTTGGGAGTACTTCACGAAAAATCCACCTCACTCCTCACACTCCTCACTACTCCAACCACGTAAACCGATTTCAGTATTAAACATACTCATAGACGATTTAAATACATTACCTCTCGAAAGCCTAGGAATAAAACATCTAAACCAACTTTACAGAGGAAAACACCCTATACCTCTTAGTGACCTCCAGCAAGATCTCCAGCTGTCCATACCCCTAAGATTTCTCTGTCACAGAATCTTAACCTTTCTTAAGCACCATAAAATTAGCATTCCAGAAATCAACGTGAGGCTACTAACAATGCTTAATGCAAAAGTGCCCCAAAAAGGAGCAATAGCCCTATGGTATCAGGAATTGAACGACACACAGGAATCCCCTTTCCACAAATACGCACTAATTTGGTCTCACGACCTCCACATGCAAATCACACCTACGCAATTGACAGCAGTCAGTAAAATCACGCAGAAGCTCTCCAAATGTACCTCACACTGGGAATCAACATTCAAAACCATAACCAGATGGTATCTTACCCCAAGAAAATTAGCTACCTTCCAACCCAACACATCCCCTTTATGTTGGCGTTGTTCTCAATCAATGGGTACACTTCTACACATGATATGGGACTGCCCCATAACTCTCTCCCTTTGGAAAGAGATAGAGACATTCATAAATGCTAATTACATTCCTAGATTTCAATTAACTCCACAATTGGCCATCCTAAATATTGGCCTTGAACACGTAGACACCTCAGTTCGACTGCCAATATGTCAACTGCTGTTTGCTGCTCGACATATTATATTTAATAACTGGAAATCTACTGACCCTCTATCTTTCCAATTAACCCTCTCCACATTTAAACGAAATCTAATTATGGAAAACTATATTAGATCAAGAATTCATATGTAGACAAGACAAGACAAGACAAATAACATTTATATTGCGCTTTTCTCCTTGCAGACTCAAAGCGCCAGAGCAGAGCAGCAGCCACTAGGGCGCGCTCTATTGGCAGTAGCAGTGTAAGGGAGACTTGCCAAAGGTCTCCTACTGAATTAGTGCTGGCTTACTGAACAGGCAGAGCCGAGATTCGAACCCTGGTCTCCTGTATCAGAGGCAGAGCCCTTAACCATTACACCATCAGCCAACTGCTACACCATCAGCCAACTGCGTAAACACGTCCCTAACACTAAGACATGAAAAGGTATCAACAGTAATGACACACAAGAGAAACTCGCCATACAGAGTATAAACGAGGATGAAGATTTCAGACTAGTAACCTATAGTTCTTGTTTAATAGATCTAGATTAGATGTTATGATTATGATTAGATGCTACGTTTGGTTAAAATGGACTATCTCTTAAGGTAACCTTTGCCGTTATACGCCACAATGATACAACTCTCCACAGAGAGCAACCCCGTTATACAACTGGTTAGAACACGATACATCAATATAAGTAGGACAAATACCCCTACGTAAGTCATAGCTTAAAACACTCGGATACCCCAAAGGATCTCTAACTCTAAAGTAACCAACCAATAATACAAGCAAGTGATTGGTAGGTCTAAGACCACTGTTCCAATCACATAAAAGTCACTGTGGAGACTGATTGGCCACCAACCAACTAGCAATTGCTAGGAGTGGTTGGGACCCACCTTATCGCCCCAGTATGAGTAAGAGGTATAAACTACAGTTTACCAGACTAATGTATGTTTTTTTTTTTTCTTTCTTTCTTTCTCCTTTTAAAATGTTACAATTTTAGACTTACTAAGACATTATGTTATCTTATACTCACTGCTATGTCCTGATACGAGTTCTCTAATATGAATACTATTGGTAACTGGTTATCAATGTCTAATACTGTGTATCTGAACATAATTTACAATAAAAATTAATATTGTATAAAAAAAGGCTGGCCTGGCCCTAGAATAGGGATTCCCTTAGAATTACAGATGATTGCAGGATCTCAACCAGTGAAGGTCTTCTCGCTGCTTTTGTACTAATTTTTCTTTATTAAGAAAATATATTTTCTGTATCCTAATAATTAGGATGTTTAAACATTTTAATTTCCATCAAAAACAGGTGTTGGTCTGGTGGTCTGTCAAACTATATGGACTGTTCTGCTGATCTGTGATCATATTAATTATTAAAATTATCTTTCAGTACAGATAGACACATTTTCTCTATCACTGAAGCGATATGTACATGAAAGCTGAGAGAAGAAATAATTGTATGGATACAGTGTACACATGTTCTCTGTAATTGAAATTCGAAAGAATAGCTATTATATTGAACTATCAATTTAAGGGGGTAAAAAAACGCATTACATGGTTGCTTTTTAAAACTAACATTTACACAACCTATGAGCTATCAGAAAAGGAATGCATGGAGGTTTGCTTCTAATTACTGAATGCACTGTACTGGCACACTACAAAAAAGTTTTAATAACTTTTGGCATTGTGGCTGATCTTAAAGCGGAATATAACCCTGCATTTCAACTTTGCTGTACAACATTATTTACAGTATATTATATGCAACCAGCATTTTTTTTTTACTAGACCAGCATTGGAAGGGTTACACAGAGCTTTGAAGTTCCTGGACAAAACTGCAGACGCATCCGAAGCTTACATAGATACATTTTGTTTACATAAATGTATCTAAGTGTTGAATGTGACTCACCCTCTCTGACTGGGAAGGAGCTGGAGGACAGCCAAAGAGTGTGTAACATGTATCACTTGTTACATTCTATTTAGTAAAATGTATCTATCTGAACTTCTGCATATCTCTCCACGGAACTTTAAACCTCTGTGTTTAACCCTTCCAATGCTGGTCTGGTAAAAAAAAATTGCTGGTTGCATATAATATGCTGTAAATAATGTTTTAGAGCAAAGTTGAAATGCAGGGTTATATTCCGCTTTAAAGAGAAACCATAACCAAGAATTGAACTTCATCCCAATCAGTAGCTGATACTCCCTTTCCCATGATAAATCTTTACCTTTTCTCAAAAGGGGGCTTTGTATGGCTGATATTGTGTTGAAACCCCATCCCACGGCGTGATGTCAGGACCATGGTGCTGACATCACACTGTGGGAGCCTTGTTGCATTGTGGGAAATAGCAGCTGTTTCCAAGTGCCAAAAAAGCAAGCATCAGCTACTTCCAGTGACATCACCTGCAAGCAGTAAAAATGTCATCATATGATAAATGTCAGAATGTAAATCAAGGAGAGGAAAGATTTTACAATGGACAAACACTGACTAAATCATTTATGCATAATTATTGTATACATTTAACTTTTGTTCATTATGTTATTTTCACTGGAGTTCCTCTTTAAGTCAACATCAGAGGATATTGGTGTAGAATCATTAAATAAAGGTAAGACTTCTCATGGTTACATTTTTATTTAACTTGGGGTACATTACTAATTTATTACCAATTTTACTGGGGGAGGGGGGGGGGGGTATCTGAGGGTCCCCTTGTTAAGATTTTGCCATGAAACCCTCAGGGTCCCTCATCATCCTGGGCGTGGGAGGAGAGAGGGATGCATTGGCATTGACATACTATCTTGAGGAGGCCTCCTATATCATGGACCACGCAGGCTGGTATAGCTCAGGGAGTTGAGCCCCTTGCAGTCTGGACTCCGAATTCTAGCTATATCAGCCTGCATGGGTGACAGGGGATTAAAAAGGCTTTCGAGGGGGCACCCTATGCTGTCCGTTTTCTTAAAATGTATAAAATGTGTATTTATTAACCACTTGAGGACAGCAGTGCTATACCCCCCTAACAACCAGGCCATTTTTTACAATACAGGGCTGTGCAGCTTGGTCAGGGTGCTGTACAGCCCTGCAACTCAGCCCACTAATATTTTTTTCCTCCTTTTAGTGTCCTTAATAGGACACTATGCTGGAGGTAACTGATCGCTGCTGCGATCTTTTTTTTTTTTTTGGTGAGGAAAGGGAGGATTTTTCCTCCCTCTACCCTCCCTCTCCCTTGTGCCGTCCTAATTGCCATTGGATGGCGATTGGCACTGCTCCCCGCCTTTCATAGGCATCAGCCTATGAGAGGCCACACAGATTGAGCCACTCTGACGGACTGCCGAGTGTCCCTCGCACAGCGCTGCATGAGATAGCAGCGCTGTACAATTGTAAACAAAGGGGAATTCTTTTCCCTGTCGGGTCTAAATAGTCTGCTAGCCGCAATTGTGGCTAGCAGGCTAATCACAGAGCGGAGCATGCGTTCCCTGCTAAACTGCAGCTCCAGGACTTGACGTCAATTTGCCGCCGCGTTCACGCCCATCGGCGTGACGTAGTCATTAGGTAGTTAAAGTGTACCACAGTTCCCAAAAACTAAAACATCTTTTTTTTTACTTATTCCCGATGTGTAATTGCGAACATAATTACGGTTATAGGTGAAATTAATTACGAATTTGCTGGAAATTTCACATTATGAGTTTGCATCGTAATCGAAAATTTTGATGTGAAATTATAATTAGGCAAAATTAAAGCTCAACACTAACAGCTACATATTTATCACTAAAAGAGATGGTCCATGAGATGTACAGTAAATAATTCCAAGTTGATGCAGGATTATGCTGATTTTGTAGTCAAATTTCGGCATCTTGAAAATGGGCCAATCAAAACCTTGGCTTCATTCAGTTGGTCCATTTTCCAGCTCCTTACATTTGCTTACAAAATTTGTCTCATCCTGCATCAATTGCATGTGGCAGCAAGCTTCTCACCATAAAACTTCTGGGTCACATTTGGGTGCTTTTTATTCCTCATATCAAAAAGATTAGCTCTGAGTTATTTAAGTTCTATAGGGCTGGACATCAGTAGAAAACATAATGAATCATGTACAACTGCATAAAAAGATTAGAGAAAATAGAATTATCAATGCCCAAATGTTTTGAGCATTGCACATCTGTACATTTTGAAATACAGGCTGGGTCTTGTAGCTCCATTTACTATTGAGACGACAGTGCAATTTTACTGGTCAGAAACCTGCCCAAGCTCCTCCAATCAGCAAGAGCATGAGGTAGTCGGGGAGGATCTCAAAGGGAGAACTATCTATTCTGTGAACATAGAGATTACACTGTCCACCTCCTCTGTCCTGGAGAGAGATTAACTCTTTGTGGCCAGCACTCTAGCTGTTTCTTATGATGATATGAGCCCGCAATAGACAAGCAAGACAAATGCTTTGGATTGTGGGAGGTGTATCACCAATGCTAGATGGGAAACACCAACTCTGCTGCGACCATGCCAAGTCTCTGTATCACATACAAATAAATGTATGGAGAATCACTCCACTGGCGTAAACCTACATTTATCAATCAAAGGACATACACAACATGTTTAGGGGTACCCCCTTCTTCAGGTGTCACATGGATCACGTGACTGACTTTTCCAGAGCGATTTTTCCTGAAATGGCTGCTTAAAAAATGAAAAT
Organism: Hyperolius riggenbachi; assembly: GCF_040937935.1. NCBI lineage: Eukaryota > Metazoa > Chordata > Amphibia > Anura > Hyperoliidae > Hyperolius > Hyperolius riggenbachi. The sequence continues at coordinate 542,233,954 of NC_090646.1, forward strand.
TATGTCCATTATGGCATAGTCCCCTACTTGACGTTATTAACCTCCCTGGCGTTCCAATTATGCGCAGCCGCATTTCCTTTAGGGCTTCCCCCGTCGCCATGGCGACGAACGGAATGATGTTGTGACGTCATAGGGAGTCCCGATCCACCCCTCAGCACTGCCTGGCACTGATTGGCCAGGCTGCGCACGGGGTCTGCGGGGGGGGGCCCTCTTTAGCACCGGGTAGCAGTGGATCGGCGGCGATCGCAGCAAACACGCAGCTAGCAAACTGCTAGCTGCGTGTTTGAAAAAAAAATATTCAAATCGGTACAGCAAGACCTGAGCGGTAACTCAGCTCGTCCAGAACACTAGGGAGGTTAACGAAAAAAAATCTGGGCGGGACAGCTAGGGCTTTAATTAGCAGTCGTGAAAATGGCATTACAAACAAACTTGCTAATAGATTCCGGTGTTGCTCACTGTAATCACACATCTGCTTATCCACTAACATTTCAATTCAGTTCAGTTTCCTGTGTTTTTATATGACCCATACATCAGCTTCACATTTTTTCCACCTATCTGGTAATTTTTAGTAAATCTCAAACATGCTTGCAGGTTAAGTTGAATTCTAATCAATAGGCTCACCTGTCTTCTGACAGAAACTGAGATATAGCTTATAGTTTAACCTGTAAACCAGGAATCAAACTTTAAAAATGTATTCATTTGCTGTGGAGACTCCAAGCTCAGTAATACTTCAAGTAAAAGTGCAAAGTGGTTCTATGATTTCACCTATTGGGGACAGCACACAGGCTTTCATAAATGTCCTAAAACAGTCATTATACCAGAGGATTTTATGTGAATTGCAGCATAATAGAGTCGTTGTCAAATAAATATGCTGTAAAGTATTAATTTATGCTGGTTGGAGAAAATGTGACTGGAATTACTGTACATTAAAGGTGACGGATACACATTTCCTGAGACGCTGAACTGAGCCTGCTGAGCTGACTCTGCCTTATGAGAAGATATTGTTCTATGAGGAGGCTCAGCTTGCACAGCTGCGGCTGGTTTAATCAATGTAATGGTAAAGAGAAATCCTTAGAAAATAAAAAAGCTCTACTCAAGGGAAGTCTGATTGTGGCACACAGATGTCACCTGTTTTTGCAATAACTATAAATTATCACATCAAAATAAAAAAAAACATTGGTTAAATCAGTGAGCAAGCACTTATGGATAAAGGATGAGCAGTAAAAGGAACACAGTTATAGGAATGAATTTAAAAGGAATGCAGTGGGGCTGATTTATGTAGATACATGCAATGAAATCTGGGGGAAGGAGGTACAGATGCAAGCAAAAACCAATTAGGACTCTTTTTAACCACTTCCGGACTGCGCTGATTGAAATCTACACCCTGTTTGGCACCTTTTATCTCTGCCAGGGCGTATATTTCAATTCTCCCCGACGCACGCTCCCGTCGATCACGCCGCTCTCTCGCTGGTGTGCGCTATTTACTCTGCCATCGGTATGGAACAAGGCCAGGAGCCAATGAAATCAGCTCCTGACCGGTTCAGGGGCTCAGGGATCTCTGCCGTCATTTCAATGGCAGAGCGAGGAGGATGCAGCGATGGGACATTGGCACCTTTTATCTCTGCCAGGGCGTATATTTCAATTCTCCCCGACGCACGCTCCCGTCGATCACGTCGCTCTCTCGCTGGTGCGCGCTATTTACTCTGCCATCGGTATGGAACAAGGCCAGGAGCCAATGAAATCAGCTCCTGACCGGCTCAGGGATCTCTGCCGTCATTTCAATGGCAGAGCGAGGAGGATGCAGCGATGGGACATTGGTGTGAACAGTGGCAGCATCAGGTCAGTGGGGTGTGATGTCAGTAAGTGCCGTTTTTTTTAACCACTTCACAACAGAGGGGTTTTACCCCTTCAGCATCCGAGACATTTTCACCTTTTAGCGCTCCTTCCATTCATTCATCTATAACTTTATCATTACTTATCGCAATTAAATGAACTATCTCTTGTTTTTTTTTGCCACCAATTAGGCTTTCTTTAGGTGGGACATTATGCCAAGAATTATTTTATTCTAAATATGTTTTAATGGGAAAATAGGAAAACATTTTGGGGGAAAAAATCATTATTTTTCAGTTTTCGTCCATTATAGTTTTTAAATAATGCATGCCACTGTAATAAAAATCCATGAAATGTATTTGCCCATTTGTCCTGGTTATTACACCATTTAAATTATGTCCCTATCACAATGTTTGGCGCCAATATTTTATTTGGAAATAAAGGTGCATTTTTTTTCACTTTTGCGTTCATCCCTAATTACAAGCCCATAGTTTATAAAGTAACAGTGTTATACCCTCTTGACATAAATATTTAAAGAGTGCAGTCCCTAAGGTAACTATTTATGTATTTGTTTTATTGTAATATTTTTTTATTAAAAAAAATGGGGAGTGTGGGAGGTAATGAGTTAATTTATAATGTAAAACTGTGTATTTATATATGAAAAATGCTTTTGGATGTAGTTTTACTATTTGGCCACAAGATGGTCACAGTAATTTTTTGTGAATGCATCCTGTAAGCTTAGGAAGTACGCTTACAGGAAGTGTAATGAGGCTGGGAAACTTTTTTTTCACAATGATCGAGCAGCTTCTCATGGAAGCATACCGATCATTGCTGCAGGGACTTAGATCAACTAACGGTAACAGTTTTCCCGTTCATTGATCTCCAGGCAAGCGGCCGTCAGCGTGCACGGGAGAATGCACATGAGCGAGCGGGAGCGTGGTCAGCGGTGGTAGCGGTGGGGGTGTGTATATCTACGCCCCGGGCGGGGAAATAAAGTAAAAGGGGCGTAGATATACTGTACCTGGGCGGCAAAGTGGTTAAACCAGCAGTTGCTGGTCCTTAAGGGCAGTGCTGCTCAAATCCGATCCGGGAGACATCCTGATAGTTGCTATCCGGATACCTCCCAGTAAACCTGTGCAGAGGGGGGGGGGGCAGGGGGGGGGCAGGGGGGGGGGGCAGGGGGGTCAATCTTACCTGTCCGATGTCTTCTTCGTCTGTCCCTCGGCGCCTCCCATGATGTGCTCCAATCCGGCATCACGTGATTACAAACAATTCTTCTTCCGGGTTGAAGGAGGAAGTGTTTGTAATCACGTGACGTGTGTGGAGCTCATCGTGGGTCGAGCCGAGGGACGGATGAAGAAGATGTCAGACAGGTAAGATTGACCCCCCCCCCCCCCCCCCCCCCCCCCCCCCACACAGGTTTACTGGGAGATATCCGGATAGCGACTATCCGGATGTTTCCCGGATCAGATTTGAGCAGCACTGCTTAAGGGGCCAGAAACTGCTGGTACAGAAGGGGTTAAAATAACCTAAAGCCTGTTTAGTATCTAGGCGATTGCTTCCCTCCTGCTCCAGTTTACTTTATAGCTGCCTAGATATATCAGCCCTAATGCACTGGTTTAATACATCATTATTAGATTTTATGCATTTGGTTTTAAATTTCATATTCAGATACATATGAAATATGGCATATCAATAGTGTTTAAATATTCACCACTTACAGCTAGCAGGCAGCAGCAATGCAAGAATCATACAAAAAGCCCTTGCTTCTCATTCTCTCATATTTAAGTAACTGCTCCCTTTAGTGCTTCAGAAAATGTCTGTAAACATATAAACAGTTACACTTTGATCATAGAAAACCTGCCAGGCCACACACACACACACACACACACACACACAAACACACACACACACACACACACACAGACACACACACACAAACACACATACACACACACACACTAAAACTGACTAAGAACCAGTAAAAATGTCATATGACGCTTAAAGAGGAACTCTTTTCTCTCCCTGATTTACAGTCTGACATTTACCACATGGTGACATTTTTACTGCTGGCAGGTGATGTCAGTGGAAGGAGATGCTGCTTGCTTTTTTTTTTGGACCCAGCTCTAAACAGCTGTTATTTCCCACAATGCAATGGGGTTCACAGACAGGAAACTGTCAGGAGCATGATCTTGACATCACACTGCAGGAGGGGTTTCACCACAATATCAGCCATACAGAGCCCCCTAATGATCCGTTTGTGGAAAAAAAAGATTTCTCAAGGGATAGGGGGTATCAGCTACTGATTGGGATGAAGTTCAATTCTTGGTCACAGTTTCTCTTTAAATCAGTTGTGATGACGAGCCAAGGAAATAAGGGAAGGCTCAGGGGTGGGAGGATGACACTATTAGTAATGTCACTAGGTCCAGGCACAGACAGCCCCCTGACTCCATGCTGGATGTTCTGTGATCCATATCTAATCACCTGCAGTGATGAGCGTTTGGAGCAGGGAATCCCTCTCCTCCGATTACCCTCCGAGATAGCAACAAATATTGGGGCTATTGTGCGGCTGGGGAGGAGCAGAGAGCCGCGGTGGGGGAAAACAGGGGCATGTCATGTGGCAGCAAACATGCCTCTGTGTCCCATATGCTACACGCCTCAGGTTCTCTTTAATGAATTAAGGCCTAGGTTTTATTAAAAAGAAAAAGTAAGTGAGGAAACAGCTCATGATTCCCTTACCTTCCAGCAGCCCTTGGTATGGTCCTATAAAACCCCACATAATTAATAATAAACAATTTTCTAAAAAATCTGGCCCATTTCACATCATCATTAAAAATTCGAATTATGTCTAACTCAGGAATCGTTAGTATAAGATCTTGGATATCCATGCAGAGACTGAGGAAATCCAAGAATGTGAAAAACCTGTATTTCCTGAAGAGGAGAGAATCCTGATCAATGAGCAAACATAGAAAGCGGTAAATAATAACAATAAAATGCATTATTTTTATGTCTGGATAGAAAGAGAATTTCTAATGACTTTTCTGTAATGTGGTTCTGCATATCTAACACAAAGATTGCTTTATTCCTTCAAAGGATAAATGTACAATAGAATGGAGCTGTCAAGCTGAAATTGTATTCACTGCAGATGAAAGTACACACTAAACACGGCTGAAATCTAAACTTATTTATTCAAAACCCGATCTGACAACTCTGGAGCCAGCAGCATAAAAAGCCTAATTATTATAACGTATTCTCTCCCACTAGCTAAGTTACAATGCTTTTACAATGTTGGCATTGGTTTACCTGATAATAATGATCAATTAAAGCATCTCCTTTTTTGTGTTTTTTGTTGTTGAAATTTAAACCACCAACATATTAAAACATCTCCAAGGTTTTGCAGCATGTCATGTCAGGCTCTGTCCTAATGATGCCGGATTGGGGAGTCTCAGGGTTAATTGCTTACCTGATCAGCTGTAATTTGTTACACAGGTGACACTCCACCCCCCCATTCCCCCCCCCTCGGCAATGCAGTCACAGTCATGCTTCTGAAGCTGTTCGGAAACTTCCGCCTGCCTTGCTGGGGCCCACCCCCAGCTCAGCAGCCACCAATCAGGCCATGGCTACTGAGCCGGGGGTGGGCCGTGGCAGCCCAGATAACCCGTATCTGGCATTAGTTTTGTCAAAACCCCACCATGGCTGCATTTTCAAGTGGGGCGGAGCACTCACCTAACTAAATGCATAACGGCCAGTCATTAACAAATTAATTCTGAGACCCCCCAATCCTGCATCATTATGACAGAGCCTAACATGACAGGCTCCATCCTTAATACTAGAGGTATTACTTTAAAGTGAACCTCCAGACTAAAAATCTACTCAGCAGCACTGAAAAGGCTTGGTGTTTCTTTAACTATTTCACAGCATCAGAACTTTTCTTACCCAAGCCTCAATTTTAGGTGTACAGAAGAAAACTGCCCGGGCATTTTTCTCTCATGATGCTGTGCGAAGCATGATGGGATTTCTGAAGTTGTTATTCTCTTTCTGCTGTTTTGGTGCAAATTTCTTTTTATTTTTTTATTTGAGTTTTGAAGCCTAGCGTGCGCAACTGGGAGGGTGGATCAGGACACAGGACAGTTGGAACTGTGTCTCATGCTCCCTGTCACCTCCTTTCAAACAAAAAGATGGCTGCCCCCAAATCACAAACATTTTTCTGTTACTTTAAAACAGGGAGATTATATTACTGTTTTAATTAACATAACTAATGTAACTGAATGACAGTATGTTTGTTTAGGCTGAAATTCCCCTTTAAGGACTTGTTAGAGGAATGCATTAGCACTTTGGTAATTATGCAAACTTAAAAAGCTGGTTATTGCTCATTCTGCTATTATACCAATGCTTTTGTTTTAGTTTTGGACCAAGTAGACAAAATGTTGAACCTTCCTGGTTTCTCTTTTTGTTTGTGTCCCCACTGGAGAGAGTCTCACTCACTGGCCCATATGAAATATATTTTTCTCCTAAGTTTTCTTCCAGGAGATATTTTTTCATCTTCTAATACTCTTTTTGCCCCTTATCATTTAAAAAATATCCAAAAATAGGTTTAAAAAATGAAATAGTATTTTGAATATTTTCTTGCTTTTTGGGGGGGGGGGGGGGGGGGATAAAATGTATTTTATCAATAAGGTGTGAAGATATCTCTAGGGAAAAAAACTTCAAAGAAACAATATTTGAATGGGGCTCATGTCTTTAACTTCCTCTCCAGTGACACCGTGAGCTGGAATAAGAGGCACATAACCTCCTGTTGTTTTCCAGGCCAGAATATGTGAGGAATTTTCACCAACTGAAATACCATCAACTGTCTCTAACTGACATTAGCAATAGTGACAGAAACGGTGTATTTGGTTATGAAATACTATCGCAGTTCTGTGATCTATGATTATATTGTGAATCCTATTGCACTGACCATTATACAATAATGCTGTAAGGGTATCTATCTATCTATCTATCTATCTATCTATCTATCTATCTATCTATCTATCTATCTATCTATCTATCTATCTATCTATCTATCTATCTATTTATCTATCTATCCATCTATCTATCTATCTATCTATCTATCTATCTATCTATCGGTTCCATATGTCTGTCTACAAGAAATGTGCAGCAAATTTGTCTAGATTTGCTCCACTGAACACTTACATAAACTAAAAATTACTGGTGGATGTAGCCTTGATGATATGATACTATTAGGTGTTGTATATATGAGAAGTGTAATTTCTTACCTTCTCAGAAGGATTATTTAATAGAAAAAGTAATGTTTATTCATTAACAATAGACAACACGTTTCACAGGCCTTGGTCTGCTTCCTCTTCCTCAGGTCAAGACAAGTGCCTGTAGAACTTTTGGTCATGAACAAGAGCGCCTAAAAAGAAGGTAAGAAATTACGCTTCCCATATATACATCTACACATCTACTAATATCACATTATCAAGGAGGCCTCCACCAGTGTTTTTTAGTATAGTCAATAACCCATAGGGGTTTTTTAGTCACAAGGACCTTTAGTCCTCACAACCAATCTGGGGAAAGCGACCAACCAGCATCTGCACCAACAGACCTGGGACACCGAGTGTGGACAGTTATACTCTCGCAGACTCAAATGGTTGTTGCAAGTTTTGCAACCCACCCTTGTGAGTATAATACTTATACACGTGTGCTTAAATCCCTTTGTCTAACGATAGTGCACAATCGGGCTTCTGGTCTCTCTCATTCACAGAGACTTGGGAGGTTATGGGTAACCATCAAGGATCAAAACTTTTTCTACTGACATATGTCATAGCTGTGTGATCAGAGAGATACTGAAGCCACTAAATTATTTTGGTGACACAAAATTATTTGATCTGTTTCCCTTTAGATATGCCATATTTACCTCATTTAGTGGGAAAGGGTAGAGATATAAAAGGCTTGATAAGCTCATAGACCACTGGTGTTAAACTCCAGGCCTGGAGGGCCAGATCCATGCCAATGTTTAGGATAGACTGAAAAAGAGAGGGATGTGTTACACCTGATGGACCACACCTTTCCGGATTTTGACCCATTAATAAATTTGAGCTGTGTCAAAAATGTGTGAGAAACTCGGTCCTCGAAGGACTGGTTTGACATGCCTGTCATAGACTGAGCAGTGGCATCAGTTCTCAAAAACTAAAGCCCTATGAGGTTAGCTCTAAGAAAAAAAATGAATACAAGTATTCCTCTAATACAGTATACTGAAGTGGAGATAAAATGAATTCACTAGAGTATGCTGACATCATTGCCCCTCTAGAGAACAGAATGGCAGAAGGAAGTCGAGTATAGCTGGATTTGGTGACACAGATAAGTTATAGAAAGGATTTCTGAGAAGATCTGACATGCTAATGAGGTTACAGACCTTGAGACTAGAAGTCTCTCTCAGAGGAGAAATAACTAGCAACTTCTGTATATTTTAAACGAGCTGCAGTTTTCAAAGTTCTCAACATATATGCTGTATAATTTTGCCTTTCCAATCTCGAGTCTCTTGAAGAATAAAATCTTAACAGAGTTTGCAGTATATTATGTTTTCTACTGGATATGAGAAGATGATTTATTGTCTTGCTGATTATAACACTTGTCTTGTTGATTATAACACTGCAAGGCAAGACAAGGCCTCTTCTGCAGCTTCTAATGGCAAAGCACTTCAGATCTCTAAATATAATCTAGTGGGGATTTTGTCTCAGAATCTGTCTTGGGAGAGCTGCTAAAGTACACATTAACTAATTTGCTAAACCAGATACTGAATAATTGGTTGTCTATGCCAGTTCTGCTTTAAAGCAACTTAGAATAGAAAGAAATAGGTGCCAATGTTACCTTATTTTTTTCTTATGTGTAACTCTTACCAAAATATTATATTTTAGCTTTGGAGAGACTGGGCATGTGTTAGAACATTTGCCAGCTTTTTATTGCTGAATCTGGTCTTGTTTTTGGGAGCTTCCCCTCATTTCATGCACTCCCTGCAACTAGGATGAGTGAGGACAATTTTCTTAGTTAGAAAACTGACAGTAGTGGCATCCTCAGATACTCTAATGCTTTTTTGCATTACTAAGCATTGTGTTTTTCCACAAACATGCCCTCACTGGGGAGATTTCATCACACTTTCTGTTCTCAGTCACCAATCACAAATTGGCAGGAAGTGAAGGGATGCTTTTACAATCTGACAGTGCAAGGCTTCCATCTTTTTGGTAAACACACCCCTTTCCACAGGATACCGATGACGAGTTGGAGACACTAGAATAAATCAAACAAGAGCTTCTCTTAGAAGAACAAGCAATAATATCAGAAATTGAGAAATTCCTTCAATTTGAGGATGACTGCTGGGATTCTGCGGTGGGAATGAGGCATACATGTAATAAAAGAAGTGGAAAAAAGGGCACAGGATATTGCCACTAGCAGAATATCGGTAAAATTACAGATCTTCCACTACTTAATTCCAATTGTAAAATATTGGTACTGGTTACCGTTATTTTAATATGGCCTAACGTCCCTACTCTCACACAGAACCTACTCTCACTCTAATGATATCTAACCATTAACTGTCCCTCTACTGATGGCTTACCCTAAACCTTCCCTCTACCAATGACTAACCCTTAACCCCTCCCACCTCCCCCACCCCTATGGTTCCTAATCCTTAACCGGTTCAGCACCGCAGTGTCGAAAACCTCATGCATCCGAGCAACATTCACCTCCCATTCATTCGCCAATAACTTTATTGCTACTTATCACAAATAATTGATCTGTATCTTGTTTTTTCTGCCACTAATTAGGCTTTCTTTGGGTAGTACATTTTGCTAAGAATTATTTTTTTCTAAATCCATTTTAACAGGAAGATTAAGAAAGAAATGAAAAAAATTCATTATTTCTCAGTTTTAGGCCATTATAGTTTGAAATTAATATACGCTACCGTAATTAAAACTCATGTATTTTATTTGCCCATCTGTCCCGGTTATTACACCGTTTAAATGATGTCCCTATCACAATTTATGGCGCCAATATTTTATTTAGAAGTAATGGTGCATTTTTTCAATTTGCGTCCATCACTATTTATAAGCTTTTAATTTAAAATAATATAATAACATACTCTCTTGACATGCATATTTAAAAATTTCAGACCCTTGGGTAACTATTTATGTTGTTTTTGGTTTTTTATTGTATTTTTTTTAATTTATTTTTTTAATAAAAGATGTATTTGAGTAATTTTTGGTGTGGGGGGGGAAACAGCTAATTTTACATGTTAAATAATATAATTTTTTAACAAAAAATGTATGTGGGTGCAGTGTACTATTTGGCCACAAGATGGCCACAGTCAAAAAAGTCCTGGATGCGAACAATCTTGCATCCAGGAATTAAAAAGAAGGTGGTGAAGTTTCCTGGGGGCAGAAATACCGCGCTCCCTGAATAGAAAGCGTCGGTATTTCTCCAGGGGACTTATATCGGTGAATGGGAATTATATTCCCACTCACTGATCAGGGGGCTAGCGGCGGGTGGTGGGAGCGCGCCCGATCGCATGCACCACGCAGCGGCAGCAGCAGAGCGGCAGTCCAGGTAGGCCGAACTGGTTAAGAACCCCTGCTGCAAAGCCATGATTAGCAGATGCCCAAATTTCAACCTACTGCTGCTAATTACAGCTTGTATCATTGCTGCAAATGGTGGCACCCTCCTTTCTTTTCCTGTTTCCTGTCCTTTCTTTTCCTGTGAAAGCCACACTGTGTGCCCCATTTGTAATTTCATGAAGCCATGACTGTTTAAAAGCAGCAAACCTTACTTGAAACAACCCTCTCTGAAACAAACCTCTTGAAAACTGTTTTCAGTTGCAACATGTTCTGAAGGAGTATCCAGTCTATTCACGAGCTGCAGTGTATGTGATGCAATGACAACAATAGCTTAAGCAAAAATCAGGATGACTGGGAAATTATATAATCTTACAAAGTATTTATGTCTATATATTCCATTGTATTTCTCTAATTAAATAAATGTACTTTTGCAATTACTGATTGAACTCAATGGACATTTTTTCTGTATCATGTAATAAAGGCACCTATTAAAAAGGGCGCCCTATAGACAACAATGTTAAACGGTTTTCATTTGGCGATAACTGTATAAAAAGGTGCTGCGTTAATTTAAAACAATTATTTCATGTGTAAAATCGTTTTCCAAAATATAAAACAAATATATTGCTTGTTATCTTTAACTTTCATGTCCATATTACATTTATCGATTACAGTAACCCATAATTTAACAAATAATCATTTCTAAACTGTATAGTTGTTTCTAAAGCCGTTTCCTATGCTTTCTCAGAAAAAAACGTTTACATTTCAACTGTGTTTTTCAATGTTACAAGTTAATGTTTTTCAAACAATTTTGTTAAACTTATATATTAAGAAAATGTTCATTTTTACGTTTGACTCCTCAATGATCATTTTTGTTTTATTCTATGTTAAACTAAAACATAAACAATCATATACAAATGTATTTTACACAAACAAAATGTGGGAGTTAAGGTTAGGTGCCACCAAGGGGGTCCTAGGGTTAGGCACCACCAAGGGGGGTCTTAGGATTAGGCACCAGCAGGGGAGGTGTTAGGGTTAGGCACTACCAGGGGTTTCCAGCGCACTGCAACGGACCGCAATAAATGTGAAGGCCTCCATAGACTTTCATTGCTTTTGCAGTCCCTTGTGGTATAATAGGGTAATGCAGTCTGAAGTCCAGACAGGTTCCTAATCACATTATACAGTTTATGCAGCCATACTATGATGGTATGTGGCAGGAGAGCAGTGGCAAGAGTGATATTCTACAATTTGCAATATTCCACAGCCAAATTAACATGCAACACCTTTACACGTACACAGTTCCTGGTGACACTGACTAAACGCTAATGCCAAACTACCATCATACATGGTCTTTTTTCTCTCTGCTACTTCAATCTTGACTCTCACACACCCCCATCTCTTGTATTTTTCAAACATTCTCTCTAACCTTCCCTACACCATGAAAATCTAAAGTTCATTCTCTTCATATTCCACATGTGCCTAGACATGTACACTACTACTACTACTACTACTACTACTACTACTGCTGCTGCTGCTGCTGCTGCTGCTTCTGCTGCTGCTGCTGCTGCTAGTACTACTACTACTACTACTACTACTACTACTACTACTACTACTACTACTACTACTACTACTACTACTACTACCACTACTGCTGCTGCTGCTACTACTACTACTACTACTACTACTACTCCTACTACTACAATACAACAACTTTCACTGTTAACACAAATACAGGTAGTCTCCATTATCTGAACAGCCAACATAGCAATGACCCGCCATTACGAACACATCACCTGATGAAGGGGATCAGTGGTGGCTGGACAAGAGATGGAACAGAGGGGCACAGGAGACAGGAGGAGGCAAGGAGGGGGCATAGGGGGACAGAAGAATGCACAGTGGGGGGTCAGAAGAGGCAAATAAGTGGTAGGAGAAGGCAGAGAATGACAGGAGATGGCACAGAGAGGCATAAGATTATGTGAGGAGGCACGCAGGAGGCATAGGGGGGAGAAGGAGGTGCCGAGAGCGCAGAGGGGGACACAGGAGCCAGAGAGGAGGATACTGGAGGCACAGGTTGAGAGGGGGAATGGGGGGACTTAAACACAGAGGAGGCAAAGGGGGGCAGAGGCTAAGTGGAGGCACGGGGGACACTGCAGGTGCAGTGGAGGCACAGGAGGACAGAGGTTTTAACTGAGAACTCCCTGCAATAATAAAATAATCAATAATAATACACAACTTAGAATTTACAATAAGCAGTCCAGATTTTAAAAAAATGTGACTTCACAGCACTACATGTTTTTTTTTACATTGATATTTTGAAAATATTCAGCAATTTCATGGAATGTTTTTTATGTTAGAACCAGTCTTATAGTCACAAAGGACTGAGCTGATCTTTAACTATGAAGTAAAAAGCGGATAAGTACAATAACTTCCCAGTACTGTCTTTTCACAGAAGAGAACTTCATGTTTTAACAAGATTTGAGATGAGTGAAAAGACTGCAGGATATCTCCTTTATGGAAGGTAAAAAGTGAGTCAGTCATTCTTCATCCAGGGATGCACACAGAAGATTGCAACAGCTACTGGTTTCATAGTAAAAATACTTAGGGACCACTTTATATAAAATGAAATGGGTCTCTTAAAACACTCTCTCTTCTACACATTCAATTTACCTGGTATATGTATGCCTATTTATAAATGATGAATTACACCTGGTGAAATAAGAGAATTATGTGCAGAGCAGCAAACTAACAAAACTAAGTTTAACGTTATCTTTAAGAGATCAAATCAAACATGAAGGCAAACAACTGTCCAAACGTGAGTTCAAATCATGCTTTAGCATTAACAATACAAAATCCATGTTTCGGGCCAAAACCCCTTCATCAGGTGCATCATCTACCCCACAGCATCAAAATTACAGTATATTTGCCCAGCTGCAAAGCTGTGATGGATAGTAGTGGGTTGGGTCAGTCCTTTGAAGAGGGTTAGAGGAACAAGATGCCAAGTAGATTAGAAGCTTTGCCAGTATATATCCCGGTGGAATCAATAAGCAGGTTAAAGGACATCTCTAGCAAAAAAAAGTTAGCAGTTAAAATCTGACAAAACTGCCAGGATTTGGACTAGTCCATCTCCTCTTGGGGGAATCTCAGGGTTTTCTTTGTTTCCAAAAGCATTTCCTGAACAGCCAAAATAGTAGGATACCATCCAGCCTCCGTACTTCCTAGCACACTATTTTGAAAATAATGAAAACCCTGAGAATCCCCCATGAGGAGATGGACTAGTCCAAAACTTGTTCTTTAACCACTTCGCCATATCTGGACGCATATATCCGTCCAGATAGGCAGTGGTGCTGCAGCCGTGTGGTGCGCGCGATCGGGCACGCGCCCGCGCGCGCTCCCACTGCCTCCCGCTGCCCCCCCGATCAGTGAATGGGAATATAATTCCCATTCACCGATCTAAGTCCCCGGCAGAAATACCGACGCTTTCTCTTTAGAGAGCGTGGTATTTCTGCCCCCAGGAAACTTCTTCTCTTCATTTTAGTTCCTAGATGCGACATCGTTCGCATCTAGGAATTTTTTGAATGTGGCCATCTTGTGGCCAAATAGTAAACTGCACCCACATACCTGTATTGAATAAAAAAATACATTATATTACATCTAAAATTGGCTATTTACCTCCCAAACTAAAATTACCCAAATACATTTTTGTATTAAAAAAAAATAATTAAAAAAATTACAATTAAAAAAAAAAAACTACATAAATAGTTACCTAAGGGTCTGAACTTTTTAAATATACATGTCAAGAGAGTATCTTATTAAATTTTTTAAAATTATAAGCTTGTAAATAGTGATGGACGCAAATTGAAAAAATGCACCTTTATTTCTAAATAAAATATCGGCGCCATAAATTGTGATAGGGATGTAATTTAAATGGCGTAATAAGCGGGACAAATGGGCACATAAAATGCATGGGTTTTAATTACTGTAGCATGTATTAATTTTAAACTACAATGGCCAAAAACTGAGAAATAATGATTTTTTTCCATTTCTATCTTAATCTTCCTGTTAAAATGTATTTACAGTAAAGTGGCTCTTAGCAAAATGTACTACCTAAAGAAAGCCTAATTAGTGGCGGAAAAAACAGGATATAGATCAATTAATTTTGATAAGTAGCGATAAAGTTATTAGCGAATGAATGGGAGGTGAACATTGCTCGGATGCATAAGATTTTCGAAGCTGTAGGCTGAAGTGGTTAACCTTCTCATTAATTCCCCCGGGATGTGTACTGGCAAAGCTTCTAATCTTCTTTGCAGCTTTTTTCAACAGCATCTTTTTCCTGTAAGATAGCTTGTAACAACCCCAAGTTCATCTAAAAGACAAAAGGAGCCCAGAAGCCCAATGATGCAGAATCGTGTAAGATTCAGAAAGGAAATTGCTAAGGATATATATACTCACAAAGGTGGTTTGCAAATCCTTACAACCACCGTCAGAGCAGGTGGGAAATTAACCGTCCCCACTCGGTTTTCCAGGTCTGCGACAGGAACTGGGTGGTCGCACTCCGGAACTTAGTTCTTTAGGACAACTAAAAAACTATCACCTCTAAAAGGGGTATGACAAGACACTTAAAGAGAGTCTGAAGTGAGAATAAATCTCGCTTCAGACCTCATTGTCAGCAGGGGCATGTGTGCCCCTGCTAAAACGCCGCTATCCCGCGGCTAAACAGGGGTCCCTTACCTCCCGAAATCCCCTCCGAGCAGTGCATCCCCTCTTCCGAATTAAGGCAGGGCTAACCGCCGCAGCCCTGCCTCATGCGCGTCTGTCAGCGTGTATCTCCGCCTCTCACCCACCCCTCTCAGTCTTCCTTCGCTGAGAGAGGCAGGGCTGCAGCTGTTAGCCCTGCCTGAAGAGCAGCAAAATCTACGACCAAGTTGGTCGTTGATTTTGCAAGCGGGGGGGGTTTGGGGGGTCAGGGACCCTCGTTTAGCCACGGAATAGCGGCGTTTTAGCGGGGGGCACACATGCCCCTGCTGACTATGAGACAAGAAGCGAGATTTATTCTCACTTCAGTGTCTCTTTAAAACAGGGGTGGAGGCACTCAATGCATAAAAGATAGGCTAATAAGCCGTTAATCTTATAAAAAGAGGTGGTCCTTTAATTATCTGTCTTTCTCATTGTTAAATTATTGGTTCTTCGTTTATGATTGTTTTCAGGAAACAATAAACACCCTGGAACCTACAAGGATATGTGTAAAGCTTCCCATACTGCTGAGGACTGGAACTATATACCAGGACTTGCCAATGAGTAGACCTGGGGTAATGCTTCATCATGTGGTAGAATTGTGTTTAATTTTTCAACAGATTTGTTTATACTATGTACACAAAGGGTTAATGAGACAATAGGCCAACTTCCTGAGTGGGGTTATGTGCACTCATTTCCTGTATGACCAGATATACAGTATACCCATATTGGTGTGAGGTCAGTGCTGTACCTAATGAAAGGTGTGTAGTGTGTAGTATTCAAGCTCTAATATAATTTGAAATCAAGTTTGGTCCTTGCATACCTCCTTCCTTTATTTGGTTTGCTTAGTGCAGTGGTAGGAGTGATGTATCTGCTTTGAGGATTTGGCACTAATAAGCCTTTTTTAATGATCAGCTAATAGAGGGTAAGCTGGAAGGTTATTTGGGACTATCTTTAATAAACGTTTAGAAAATTTACCAAATTAAAACATGTTAAAAGAATGGATTTCATAATGATACCCTCAAAATAATTTATTACGGCAGGGTATTTGTACTGCCATCAATAAGTCAGACATAATCATTGTAACCTAACTACAATACAATGAAGGCAACTGTCCCTGTGTCTGTGGAATACAATGGTGACAGCTTCAATAAGATGGTACTGTTCGTTATACATTTGGAGAAGGCACAGATGGTGGAGAAGGCACACATAAATAGCAAGCCAAACATAAACAATTAGACCCTTCAAGTCCAACTGCAACAGTAAGTCAAGCCTAAGACTGGACTAGTTACTGACATTTTCTAAGTTATCTACCACAGATGAATGTTCTGCCAAGAATGCAGAGCCTAACTTCCAGATGGCTCTGCAATCACATGACCACACTTTCAGAGGCCCAATTAAGTAAGTAGCCTTTTATCACGTACAGGTAATATATGGGCTTTGAAAAGGTGAACATGGTGTTATGCCTGGGGTAATTCATTAAAGTGGGATTCTCAGCCATAAAATCAAATTCAATTTACCCACTGTTCTGTGTTCATTATGTAGTCTACATCCTAACATAAGCATTCCAATATAATCATAAAAGTGTCTGCTGTAACTAACCTTATCTCGGTCAGCCTGGCTCTATTATGGTAAATTGCGGGGGAGAGGGAAGCTTGTTATCTCCCCTCCCACATTCCTGCTCCTCACTGATTGGCTGAGGGCAGTTCAGTGTGACAGGCTGTGGTGGAGAAGGGACATTCACCTCACCCCTCTGCAGAAGCTGCTGAAAAACAATCTAAGCTGTGCTCACATGTATTTACAAAGCAAGCTATATACTGTATGACAGTGCAGTTTCAGTACAGAGCTCGGAGGGAAGGAGGGCTGGAAATGCATACACCATTTCAGACAGGAGAAAATAAAGTGTAAGGGAGGAAATAACAACAGGATTGGCTTTAGTCAGATGTAAAATGCCTTGAACAGTTTTCTCTTTATTTACTATATACAATTCACTGAAATCAAAGCGTGGACAGTACAACACATGTTATGTAAGTAGAACAAGTAATTATCTACTTATATTTGTGTGTTTTTTCCTTGGATAGTATTGCTATCCCTGCTTCTTTAATTAGGTATTCTTAATCTAAGCAAAATAAATTTACTGAAAAAATATTTATTGTTCTGAAAGCTTCCTGGAATATTTTCCAGGGAAAACGGTGTGTTTGAAGTATAACAAAATACTTTGCCCAACATTTTTACTCCTTTTTATAATTTTTATTTACTATATGCAAATGAGACCCTCTGCCTGTATGGAGAGCATGGAGTTGTGGTATGATTCACAGACTGAACCCGCAGACTCTCAAAACAATCCCAAGACAGAATGCAGAAAAAGTGGTAATCTCTGACTCAAGCTGAAGACTAACATACAGTATAAGGAGCTTAAGAGGTTGGGTAGAGACACATGGCAAAATGTAAAGAGACCTACATTCACACGTACAGATACCCAACAGATTGGCCATTTATCATCTGGTAGGTGCAATTCTGCTTGTGGACCCCTCCTGATGTCTGACTGCACCCCATGAGGTTAGGGGCCCATGACCTTATGGGCGACCTCAGGTAAGTCTGCTCTCTGGATTTTTATCCTATAAGATATGTGTCCAATTGTGGATATTGTATGCGTAGGATGCTGTTAGCATAGGAACCCCCTCTATAAAATTGGCCTTGCTGCTGGCTGAGGAGCTTACCCATATGTCAGTAGATATGTAGGGTGAGGTGTAGATATGTGGGGTGCTATCTTTGAGGTTCAGCTGAGGTCAATTTACATTTTGGACTTAACATAACAGCAGCATCAACAGAATATTCCTAGTATTTTATTTCTATGCACAACCCAATGAAAAAAATTATAGTAGGAAACCGAAAGCGCAACTCTATCAACAATTACTTCTAAAAAAAAGACACAAATAACCATATAAATCTGGCAAAAAGTAAAACTATTCCCAAAACCAAAAGAGAAGATTTGGCTGGAGGGCTGGAGAAAGAATGAACTACAGTAGTTAGCAAGGTGCTGCTGATAAACATGAACAGAAATCTCAACAGTGCAAAACTCTGTGTGGATTACTATACTGTTCCCCCAGTGCCTGTAGTGCTAAGAAGCAGTCATAAAGCAACAAGGGATGGTTAGAATCTCTTCTCTGCTCGCAGGAGCCATCCAAATTGTATGTTATAAGTCTACTATTACAATTTGTTTATGATAAACATCTCTTTACAATCTGATCTGGTTATAAATACGTTCTAATTAGAAAGACGAACCAATGGCTACAAAAAAGCATCTGCCCCCATTAAGATGTTTAAGCAGAAACGTTTTCTAATGCGATGAGAGGAAATCTACAAATAAAAGCTGCATTAAAGCAAATTAAATATTTATTAACAGCAACGTTTAATCCAAAGTACTAACAAATCATCATGACTTCTTGGATGCCTTTGTAAGTATGCTAATCCTCCTTAAAACTGCTAACCAGGCAAAACAGGCAGCTGTACATTTATACATATTACAGACAATTTAATGTTAGATGTATTGCAGTTTTTAGTGCTAGGCATTTTCATGGAATTCAATCTGCTCTGCTCTGATATATGGATGACTTTGTCAAAACACCTCACTTTTTCTTTTTCATTTTAACAATGCACATGCTACTATGGAGGGTGCAATGTATCCATTCAACGATTCCTCTTTCTTACTGCAGTGGCTCCCAGAGGCTTTGTCTCTTTTAATTACAATTTAATATGATTTAATTGCTGTGTTGTGAAAAAAAGATACATGGCATTCAAGATTCCAAATACCTCCAGGAACCACTGTACTTATTCACTCAACATGATGGATTTGCCGTGATCAAAGTCTCCAGCTAAACTGGATTGATTCAATACACCCAACTTATTAAGCATCAATCAAGACGCTATCACTATTTTCTTCCAGTGTGTTTTAATCATCTCGCCTTTTTGGCGGCGTTTAACTTCAGTAATGGAATTTCTCTCCAGATGACACAAAGGTTACGTGGGTTAACAGAGACAAAAATACAATAAGCTGGAGGCCATGCAATGTGTACATATCAAGGACACCAATGTTGCATCTTTCTATATCACTGTGTATGACCTTTAGGAGACCTGCGATGCTACAAAGCACATGAAACTGTATACTGTTTCCTTTATTTAGAGTTCTATGTAATGATTCTTTGCTTTTACTGATCTCTAGTTTAGTTAGTAATAGTCATACAGACAAATTGATGGAATAGAATAATAGACTACAGTATTTCCATGGCCATGCAGACTCATTGATGTAGATCAATTTGTTAGAAGTACTGTGTAAGAGGAATGTCTAGGTAAATGTAATGTCTTTTGGAGGTGGAGACCTCAAGGCTGCAGGTTGTTTTTTAAGATTCTATGGTCAGGGAGAATCTTTATACTACATAAAGTCCTAGATACTGAGGACCACTTACAGCTGCATTTACTTTACCAGCTTTGAGCTAAGGGGCGCCTGTATAGTACACAGGCGCCCATGCCCCACACAGCTCTTACAATAGGTTTATCTGTTTATATTGACCTGACGAAGCGGACAAGGACCCGTGAAATGCATTGTCAACAGTATAAGCATTTTCTTTTTTGAACATTAAAGAGTACCCGAAGCGGTGTGGCTAGGGGGCAGATGGGACACAGAGGCATGTTCCTTGCCTCATGAAATGCCTCTGTGTGTCCCCCCATGCCGCTCTCTGTCCTCCCCCCCCCCCACTGCTGCGCTTTAACCCCCCAAAATTGGCAACAATGATTGTGGCTAATCTCGAGGGGAGAGGAGGAGAGGTATTCCCTGCTCAAAATGCCCACTGGGGGCGTTCCTGCAGGCTTTCCCCAGCTGCCATTGGGCAACTGTCTCTCCCTGGGTGCTCCTCTGCCTCCATGCATGCTGACAGAGCATCTCTCTTTCGTTCCACCAGTGTGACCCCAGAGGTCACAAAAGTGAAAGTAGCGAGATGCGAGCCACAAATTTAAATACTCACCTCGGGTTACCTTTAAAGACTCCTTTTTCCAAACTTCTTATGTGAGTTAACTTCTTATGTGAGTTATCATAAGAGGTAAGATCTCTTGTTATAACTATAGTTTTTTCTCTATATATATTTACCCACTCCAAAAACTGGGTGGCTCCCCACCATCTCAATCCCCCTTGACACTTAGATATCTCAACTGAGGTGTGAGTCTTTACTAGCTGGCAATTCTGCTAAGAAAGAACACAGGAGAAGAGCGACCACCCAGGTTCAGAAGGATCTGGGACACCAAGCGGGAGCAGTCATCTTCCAGCTGGCTTATATGTTGGTTGCAGGATTGCAACCCATCTTTGTGAATATAATTACCCACAATTTGACACTACATTCCTCACCTAATGATACTGCACCATTTGGCTCCTGGTTTCCCTTCACACCACAGACTCTTCACTTTATCTCCCCTGGCTGAGAGGTACCATTGAAATTTGATTTGCAGATACAGCTTTGAGCTAAAGTGAAAGATTCATGACAAATACTTATAGAATCATCCTGGCATAATACAACTCACTTCTTCTAAAAAGTATTTTATTTCACCACATTTTGAAGCCTAGTTAGTGGCAAACTATTTGGTTTACCTTCACTTTTTCCCCTCTGGTTTTTAATAGCACTTACACAGCACCTTTACTGAATAGATTCTTATTATGTGGCTTCCCCCCGCCTCCCGTGTGGTTGTCAATTGGGCAGTCAAGGGCGAAAGTCATGCTAGCTCTGCCCCACATGATGCGGCACTCACTCTCTGGGTTGGTGCAGTGGTAAGTAGTCATAACCCAGCTACAGGTGACATGTGACATGAGCACCACAGGGCAAAAACAGAGGCTTCCTTAGTGGGCAAAGTACTGCTGACTAACTGTAAATAATAATAATAATTTTAGGGCCTAGTTCAAGAAAGGAAAAAAAAATAGTTTTTCATAGCATGGAAAGGTGATACATTTATGGGGTTTCAGCTGCTGCTTGTGTCCACACTGGGAAAGTTTTTCTCTATGGACTTCTCTGGCTTTAACCTCTTCCTAACCACCTAACACTGATAGGCGTCGGGAAGGTGGCAGCCCCAGGTCGCGCAACACTGAAAGTTGTCAAGAGCGGTGGGTGGAGTTTAGCGCAGATCGTGTGCGCTGATGTGCGTGTATCCCCGCTTGAGTGATTGAGTGGAGCTCCGTCAACAGTCTGCCAGCGGCAATCACCGCTAACAGACTGAAAAATAAGAAACAGACGTTTAATTTGTTTGTACAGCGCTGCAATCTAATGCAGCACTGTACTGGGGACAGCAGTGTCACTCGGCTGTCCCCTGGAGGGTCAAAACTAAGGATCGCTCTCATAGACTAATGCCTATGAGAAATGATGATTGTCTGTCTGGGGAAGGGAGGGAGGGGGAGGGTGAAAAGAAAAAAATATGAATTTTATTAAAAAATAAATAACAAATACATAAAAAAACACTGCCTGTAGCAGCGATCAGAGCCCACCAACAGAAAGCTCTGGTGGTAGGCAGAAAAGGGGGGGGGGGATTCATTTGTGTTCGCAGTTGTATAGCTCTGCAGTGAGCTTTTAAAGATGCGGAGCTCTGAATTGTAAAAAATAGCCTGTTCACTGGGGGGAAGGGGGCTGTGGTCCTTAAGTGGTTAACATGAACCATGGTGTTCTGGGACAGGAAATGAGGTTTAGCAATAATTAGGAGTTCTAATTCCCTCCATTCCACAGAAACAGAAACATTTATGTGTTGCTGTCCCTGCCTTCATTTTACTCAAAAAAGTCATTCATTTGTTTCCACGTTGTTAAGGCGTATAAAACTCTAAATGTAATCACTGCTCTAAAAGATTAAATGCAGCACAAGAACGTCTAGGAAAATAAATACTTGTATAAACTCACTGGAAGCATTAATAGCTCAAAGTTCCCCTTGATTCAGATACTAATTAATAAAATAGCGTTTATAATACAAAATTATCCCATTATCTTGTTTTACTATTTGCAGATAGCCATGTAAGGCTATAGGGATACGGGTGTGTGCTGCAGTAAATTGTATGCATGCTGTCCAGAATCACAGTGGCATGTGATCTGCTATCGCAAGCCATCGAAGAAATAGGTAGTTCACATGCAGGGAAACCCTGCAGATTTGTGCCGCATTCAGCCCTAGCGGAAATGGGCCCTTAGTTACTAACCTTTCTAGTAACTTTATACTAGTATTTTGTTTTCTGTGTTTAATCTTTTAAGCAGAGATGACATTTCGAGTTTCATACCACTTTAAGGACTATGGTTAAATACGAGGACGCTGTCCTTCAGTGATGCAATTTTCTTTAAACTCAGTTCAGCTTTTCCCAAGATAATTGTTCTGAAACGGACTGACCCTGACATTGCACAAATCTGTGGATAAAGCAAGCTTTCATTTGTCTAGTTAGTATCAAATCCCAAATCCTAAGAGTTCTTCCTATAGTTAATTAGTACTACTTGCTGTTATTAGGACATTAATTAGTATTAGTAAGTAAGAGTATTGGCTACATCATTTCCATGGTTAAAAAAAGACTCCTGTCCATCATGTTCAGCCAAAAAATATGGTGCAACACTAGATGAGGTTACAAAAACAGGACAATGTACTAATGTGCTTAAACATTTTTTTTTAAGGTAATATAGGGTCAAATGCACAAAAGCCGATAAACTTGCTTTGCGCAGGTAGCACATGTCAATGCTACCGGTACTAACGCCAGGGGAACAGCACTCATTACACTATTAGCACTATGACCATTACTATGGTAAAGCACATTCTGCCATAAGTTGCCATAGTAATGTGCACATTACCCCAGTAACACACATGGCACTAATATTGTAACGGGTGCTGTTCCACTGGTGCATCAGGCCAATAGTATTTGACACTATGCAACTGCACCTGAGGGCTCGTTTCCACTATCGCGAATCTGCATGCGTCCAACGCATGCAGATCCGCACATGTAATACAAGTGGATGGGCCTGTTTCCACTGTAGCGTTGTTGAGGTGCGTTTTTTTCAGCGTGAAAAAAACGCACAAAAGAGCCAACGATTTCGCCTGCGTCGGGAATCCGTGCGAATCGCCGCTAATGTATTTAATAGTAAAAACGCATGCGTTTGTTACATGCGTTTTTACCCGCGATTTCGCGTGCGATTTCGCACCTTTTTCAATTTTATTTAGCCCTGGCAGTGTCATGGTTAATTTCGCATGGCACCCTGCCATGCGAAATCGCATGCGAAATCGCGGGTAAAAACGCATGCGGAAACGCATCCGCATGCGTTTTTACAAGCGTCGGAATGCGGCCGAAATCGCGTCGCAACAGTGGAAACAAGCCCTGAGTGTTTTAACTGCACTACTGCAATATATGAATAATATATGGAGAGACACTTAGCAGAACTTCACCAATTTAATCCTAAGCACAAATGAAACTTTCATGGGAGATCAGGACCAGGGATGAGTGGACAAATGCAAAATGCAATTTCACCTGAGGTGAAACTTAACCTCACTGCTGGTGCACACAGAGCGTGGCAAGAGGGGTCAACTCACTTATGTCGCCACCTCTAGTCGCTGTCTTCCACACCATGCGCCATCTTCTCAAAACCTCTTTCACAGAGGAACATTCATTGTTAACGATGAAGGCTCCAGAGGATGGAGCATGGCATGGAGTGAATAAACCAGAAGTGGTGATGTACAGTAAGCGAGTTAAACCATCTTGCACCATTTGCCATGTCATCCTTAGTCAGGACATCTTGGTTCCTGAATAACTTGATTATGGTAAGTTTATGGAAAAATGTACAGAATAGGTAATAAAGAATAGGATTTGTGTTGAGGGAGTATTTTGGCAGCAGGTAGAGAGTTTGTGTTTAGGTATATGGTAAAAGCTAGAGGTCAGGGTGTTTTTTTTTTCATTAAGGAGAGGAAGTTAAGGTTATGTCATTAACAGATTTTTTTTTTTTTTTTTTTTTTTTCCCAGAAAGTATTTTCTGTTAAAGCAGACCCGAATTCAGAACATCCGTACTGCTTTAAAAGATACGCAACAGCATAATATCCTTCATACGAAAATATTTCTTTGGTAGAGCTAATACAAATCCTAAAATAAATCTGTACTATTTCTACTTCCTGATTCATGGAAGCACACATATTGTTAACATCCAGTGCTTTCAAATGAGCTGCCTTACCTGCAGTGGCTGTCATGTGAAACGGGATAGATCAAATTCCAACTTGTGATTAGACACAAATGAGGGGGAATTAAACAGGCTAAACTCTCTAAATACACACAGGGTGCATGTCTCTATGTTTTCCTTCTATCCTGTGCAAGAGTTCAGGTCCAGGATAGGAAGGAAGGACAAGTTTAGGCAACAGGAAGAAGATCTTTGGCAGTAAGAGCATTTTTAATCAAGAGTAGGTAAAGGTTAGGTGTCAGAAAGGTAAGTTGAATTAAGAATAAGACTGGAATTAGCACAAATATGGTCCTAATGCTCGAAGAATCAATGTTAAATGAAAGCATCCATCTTTTTCCTCCTTGTCAGATGCAGAGAACTGTCACAAAGGTTTGCCTAGGGCACACAGGGACGTTATAGGCGCACGTTAGTGCAGCCTGTAACGCTCCCCCAACGCACAGCAATGTAACACAAGTGGGCTGTTCACACTGCCCACGTTGCGTTACATTGCAACGCAGCAAAGTGCTGCATGCTGTGCGTTCTATGCGGCTAAGCCGCGTTTGACTGTTTGCACATGCTCAGTCATGTTGGGGAGGAGGGGAGAGCGGCCGGGCACATGGCTAATTAATATTCACTGCACTCAGTGACGTGCAGTGTTTACTTCCTGGAGCGGCTGTTCTGTGCGGCAATTGGCTGGGCGGGACCACGTGATGCTGCATGCGTCCAAGAGTACGCATCACGGACGCCAGAGTGAGCTGCACATCGCGGCTCACTCCGACGTCCACACCAGAGAGCACCAGGCGTTGCGTTAGGGGCACGTTTTGTGCCCTATAACGTCCCCTAAACGCAACGTCCTGATGTGTAACTAACCTTAAGGATCGCTCAGAAACAGCCATATCAGTCTGCAGACAGACTGTACACACGCCGGACTGTCGCTCGAACGCCCACCCAGTGGGAGGTGACGACGGACTCGTCGTTGCCTCCAGTCCGGCGTGTGTACGGACCTTAACACTTATCTACATGTTGTACTTTGTGAGCACCTATTAAAAAGTTAACTACTTCTAGAAAACCTGCACATTATGTATTTGAATACAGGATTTGCTTTATTTATGAATAAGTACATTGTCCTTTACCTGTGGATGTTGAAAAAAAGTTAATTAAATTCAGCTGTTGATTATGCACTTAAGAGTGTTTGAGTGTCATTCATCAACATGCTGCTCACATTTCATTGTAGCTGTAACTGTTTGCCTCGTAAATAAGAGGGTTTATTTTATTATTATTCTGTTACATGACAACTAAGAGAACAACACTTTTTAATTAATTATACAGACATATTTCAAAGACTTATAATAGTCACAGATAGACAACAATGAATCCATAAAGGATTGAGTAAATATGTTTTACCCATCTACACATCAGCATACTTCAGTCATTGTTTTCATATGTTTAAACTCAGCATGCACATTTTTCCTTTTCATTTGTTATCAGGAAAGCCACCAATGCCAAACAAGCCACACATAAGAATCTGCATCTTGAAGGTTTTCTGGGATGCACAACTTTCTGTTTATATTTTCAAATCTTGCATAAGTGCACAGGGGGTTTACAAAAAGAGCCCTTTTCTAATTCATTGGGGTGGGAATGGCGCAACCCCTCACTAATAACTTGCTTATCAGCAGTCTCTGGCCCCTTAAGGATCAGAGACTGCTGGTATCAAAAAAGCGGGGCCTACCAATGTCTCGCTGCATGGACCCGCTGCTTTCGCCATTCGCGTCTCTTACCCGTCGCTGCAGGCCACTTGCTCTGCTGTCTCTATGATGGCAGAGCTCTGTAAACGAGACAGGAGCTACTTTCATTGGCTCCTGACCATGTGATCACTGTGAGCCAATGAGATTGGAGTGAGTGGCCTGCAGTGATGGTAGAGTGGTGTGATCAGCTGTAATAGCGGGTCCATGAGGCACCGCAATTGAAAACGAAGCCCTGGCAGGAATAACAGCCATAAACAGGGCATGGATTTCAATTACAGTGGTCCGAAAGCAGTAAAGGACGCAACTCACATAGCACAGAACCCCCAGCCACCACCACAACCAAAACAAAATACAGGGAATCTTCAATGAGCTCGGAGGCTGTGGGGGTGTCCCAGGAGACCTGTTCTTTTCTTTGGCATTGCAAAGGGTGGAAGCTCCCATAGTGTATTGGTTAAGGGCTTGGCCTCCGACAAATGAGACCAGGGTTTGAATCTTGGCTCTTCCTATTCAGTAAACCAGCACCTGTTCAGTGAAGTGTCCTTGGACAAGACTCCCTTACATGGCTCTTGCCTGCTGAGCGCGCCCCTAGTGGCTGCAGCTCTCAAGAGCTTTGAGTCTGACAAGAGAAGAGCTCTATACAAATGTTGGAATTATTCTCAGAAAACACTACATGGTCATCAACAAGCATAGAAATATGCACACAATTCTTGCAGACTCTTTGATTGCACACCACCCAGCCGCATGGTGCCTTGCTGTGTGGTCAGTTGGCATATTTCAGACGGCAAACTGTTGTTGTTGTTGTTGTTTTTTTTGGGTGGGGGGGGGGGGGAGGAGGGGGGTTTGACATATATTCTGATTAACACATCTGTGGAAGAGCTCCTATGCCATTTTGGACTTTGCCTTTTATTGAACATGTTAGTTAATCACATAAAAATGTGCTTTGAGTCTTATGCTAGCAAAGTGCTTTACAAAGGTTTTGTTGTTGTTTTGCAAGCAGGGGTTTTGATCTGTTTTAGACAGATTTGATACATATATCTAAAGAAAATGCTCCCTCTGAAACCAAAAGTTAGTTTTTAATGATTTCATGGGCATAAACAATCTAGATGTTGTCTGAAGAAGGTGAAGCAGAAAAGGCTGCTTTGGTCAGTACTGATTACTCTGGATGACTGCCAGAACAACTGGCATGTCAGTGTAGTAATGCTGAAAATACTACCGTACATTAAAGAGAATCTGTTCTCTAAAATTCTTACAATAAAAAGCATACCATTCTATTCATTATGTTCTCCTGGGCCCCTCTGTGCTGTTTCTTCCTCTCCCTGCTGCAATCCTGGCTTGTAATTGCCATTTGTATGCAGTGTTTACAAATAAAAGACATAGCAATTGATAGGCTGAGAGTAGCTCAGTGTGTGAGTCATACAGAAAATGCAGGGGGCCTGGAGAGGGTGTGCATAGCTTCTATCCAATCACACGCAGCACAGCACATTCCAGCCTGACTGCCTCAGCCAGCCCAGCAGAGCCGACAGAGGAGAGACGATTAGATCATATAACAGAGAAAACACAGTCACTGTGCAACTAGAAAAGGCTGCAGTTAGACAGAGCACATTAGAACAGGTATAGGAATTTATAGGATAGAAGAAATAAGGATGAAAATTTTGTTACAGAGTCTCTTTAACCACTTCCTGCAAAATGGACATTAATAACCATTCTATATGTGCATTTATAGTGTAAATAGGACGTTTGTAACAGTCTTGTTACATCACTAAAGCACATATGAACAAGCACCGCAAGGCACATGTGCATGCAAACTCTTCAGCCTATGGCATAATGTGGTTAATTTGAACAGGTATCAGCTATAAGGTTATATTTACATTTTTGTCTGCAGTAACCTTGAAACAAGAAAGGTGCAAAGTAGGCCTGATCATTTTATTTCCTGGTTTAAAACTTCCCAGGTAAGACATGTATATCACGGTACCTAGCATTGAGAGGTACAGAGACACTATGGGCTTGATTCACAAAACGGTGAAGCGCAAAATTTCACGTGATAACGGTTATCGCACGCAAAAATTCACTACGCGACTGTAAAACTGCCGTGTCGGGAGAGCACAGCAACTTTACCAGAACTTCAGACATGTACGTAGTGTGTATTGCATAATTAATGCAACCCATGTTACCTAAGAAGTGTGTACATTGCCAGGGTTCTGCGTGCTATGAAAGTGGCATAGGGAGCCAGACTCTTGCAATGTACGTGTTACCTTGGTAACGCTGGTCACGATATGCTATGAACCTGTCAGAAGTTTCAGTGTAATTACCCTGCGCTTCCTCAGCATGACAATTTTACTGTATAGTAAATATGCCCCTATGTGTCACTGTATTTCTACTTCCCACTTTGTGCCTTGCATCCTCTGATAAATAGAGACATGGGCCTTGATTCATTAAAGGGTGCTAAGTGTTAGCACGCTAGTGAAAAGGCACTTAGGAGTCGAGAAAATGGCCGCTTCACGTGCTAATATGTGCGCAAGCGCACGAAACATTGCACCGGTGCGCAAGAAATGTCACACCATTCACGCGCAAAATAGCTTAAATATCTATTTTACACGTGAACGGTGCGATATTTCGTGTGCAGTGTTTCTGGCACACCAACTTAACGGGCAATCAGTAACAGCTTTGGATGTGCAAACTACTTAGTACCCTAGCTTGCACGTCCAAAGCTTTTAGGCGTGCTAACTGTGTTAGCACCCGTTTGTGAAAAGCCCCTTATCACGCCTAAACAAACTTTGCGTGCGCTAATTATCTTTCCCGCGCAAAGTTTCGTGCGCAAGGCCGGTGCACGCGAAATATCATACCAGGTGTGATGAAAACGGCGCACCCTATGCGCCTATAAGTTCGCATTATAGGTGCACAGGTTGCGCTGTTTTCATCGCATCGCATGCCCCGGCCTTCTGCGCAGGCCCATGGAATGCTATAGCTTTTCTTTTATTATTCCAAACGTAAAACAGAATCAACAACCTGTCAACTTAGACCAAAGTACATCATGTCCATTTTAATAAAACGAGTATCAAAGTTGTATTTTTTTTTCAGCTTTATCCATGGAAACAGATTAGCCAACCTTTGTTTATACCAAGAACTGTCTTTATAAAACACCTTTGTAGTGGTTTGTTTTTCTGACCAAGTAAACGTCTGAAGGCTGAGGAACAACTTGTATTTATAGTCAGAATAGCAACATTTATGTGCCGTATGCCAAGGCTGAGACCAAGGACTGCAGTGTTTCCTAGGTAATACATGAAAGCATTTTTAGCAATGTTCTCTCTAGTTATGAAATAAACACAATAGGCTAGACAGTTTGCATGGCAAACAGCAAAGCATGTCGGCATTCAGAATAAGTGAAATTAATTAAGCTAACAAGGGTGAGATGGCTTCCAGCTGTTATTGTCTGTGAATGTTTTTTGTTTTTGTTTTTTGTAACTAAAGGATAGTTTTGCTAATGGTTGGCAATAACCACTGTCTCTTATTGTGAAACACTTCAGTAGATATTGTCAAACACGCGTACGTTAAAAAGGGGCGATGGGAAAAAAGGGCGCCGGGTTTTTAACGATAAACATGGATTACGTTTAAAAATGTATTTCGTTTAAAAGTAATGGTTTTAAACGTTATAAATCATTAAATAATGTGTATTAAATCGGCAATTGTAAAAACGTTAATCTTTCGTTTAAATAATGAAACGCATAATAACGTTTAAAAAAAAAATTACTAAGTAACCCTCCCTGTACCTACCCCTAACCCCTAGACCCCCCTGTTGATGCCTAAACCTAAGACCCCCCCTGTTGGTGCCTAAGTAACCCTCCCTGTACCTACCCCTAACCCCTAGACCCCCCTGTTAGTGCCTAAACCTAAGACCCCCCTGTTGGTGCCTAAACCTAAGACCCCCCTGTTAGTGCCTAAACCTAAGACCCCCCTGTTGGTGCCTAAACCTAAGACCCCCCTGTTGGTGCCTAAACCTAAGACCCCCCTGTTGGTGCCTAAACCTAAGACCCCCCTGTTAGTGCCTAAACCTAAGACCCCCCTGTTGGTGCCTAAACCTAAGACCCCCTGTTGGTGCCTAAACCTAAGACCCCCCTGTTGGTGCCTAAACCTAAGACCCCCCTGTAATTGTTTTCGTTTAAAAATAATGTATAAAAAAAAAAAAAAAAAAAAAAAGTAATGTTTTTCGTTTAAAAATAATGTTTGGGAAAAATATTGTACTGGTTTTCGTTTAAAAATAATATTTAAACATGTATAAATCATTAAATAATGTGTAATCATGAGAAACAGTAATAAAACATTAAGTCTCCGGGCGCCGCTTTTAAAACGTTAGTTTTCTCCGGCGCCCTTTTTTCCTACCGGGCGCCCATTAAACGATATTTATTATAGAAGTGAATGGCGGCGCCCGATTTGTCCACTAGCCTCAGGCGCCCGAATTTACTGTTTCCGTCAAACACTGCTGTACATCACAGTTTAGCTGTATACTCAGTTTGCTATAGGTCTTCACTGACAGTTTTGAAATCTGTGATTCTATGGTTTGTTGTAGACTAGCCTCACACACACAATGCAAGTAAAGTATGGAAATAACTCTTATTAAAGAGCTATCCATAGTGCTGAAGCACATGTAAAGTTGGACAATGAAGCTGTAAAGTGGAAGAAAAATCAAATACAATTTTTTCAGTTCTTAAAGTAAACCTGAGAAAGGGGAAAAGCTCTATTTTACTTATCTGGGGGTTCTTTCAGCTCTCCCCATAACTGTATAACTTGGTTTCCTCCCGGTCTGCTCCGTTGTGCCACTGTCCCTCTCTAAAAGATCTTCTATTGAGGGCTACTGCACATGCGCTGCCCCGGCTGCACATCTCCTCGACAGTAGCCCATGACTGGTCCACTGGGCGAGCTTTCAGAGGGGCACAGCAGCAAAATAGAGCAGGCCTGGAGAAAAACAAGGGACCTGTAAGGCTAAGGTGGTTGGAAGAAGCCCCAGGCAAGAAAATAGAACTTTTATCCCTTTCTCAGATACACTTTAAAGAACTCAAACATTAAATAAAGCCATCCTCATGCTCATATCAATCATTTTAACAATAATACAGCCTATTGTTTAACACGCTCTTGTAAAATGCAAGTCTTGCACCTGCCATGTTTGTTCCGGCGCCCGGAGGTTTGGAGCTACCAAACGGAGGCACTGTCACTGACCTGAGGAAGCGTTTTTTACCGTGAAACGCGTTGTCTTGTGCAAAATAAAATTGAATTACAAAAAGCCTAGATTCCAGTATGTATATTTCCCGAAAAGGGATGTCTAGAAGGTAGGATCACACCATGTTTTATTTTTAATGCTGTATCTACCATATAGAGTGAATATATTATCTCCGTTGTACCGGGCGCCTCCTACCCTTGTTTGCGAATTTTCAATATTATGCAATTCAATTTTCAATATTAAAAACTTTTACATGTATTAACTACAAGTCAAATCACATCTTTAAAGTATATATGTGATGATTTACAGAAAACATAGTATAGAGAGAGGTATGCAGAGACAGACAGTATTATACTTACAAGGCATACCCTTCACAGGAAGGTGAGTGTAGCAACTAGTCATGTCAGTCCACTGTTCTCATATAAATACCCCAAAAAGCCATCACAAAATCTACCTAGATACATAGGGCCTGATTCATTAAGCTGTGCTGCTACTGCAGTGGGAGCTTAATAATACCAACGTGAGCTAAATACAGGGCCACACCCAATGCGACGTAGTGCTGTGTAGCTTGTGGTGCTAAGTTGTGGGCAATCATTTTGAAAGTAAGTGCACTCCTTACAAGGTACTTGCACTCCTTTATCTAGCATAAGATGTGAAGTATCGCGACCGCAATACTTCACTAGCACTAATTAGCTAATTTAGTTAATTAGCGGCCCTGCGGATTTTGTCTGTGTGTAACATAGACTAGAATGAAATGTGTTAAAGCTATCATTGGGGCTCACTTAGGGCATGGAATCTAAGTGATCACTGGTCACAATGAGTCATTACTCCTAGAAGGCAATGGAATACTTTGCTACAAGTGGACACCAGGTTGCAAACCCTGGGATTATCCCAGTTGACATGAAGAAAACAGGCTAGCTGACAATTGGGAGAGTTGATGGAAAAGTCAAAGACATAGTAAAAAGGCCAAGGTCAGGGCAGGCAGCAGAGAGTACACAGTCATTTCACAGGCTAAAGTTGATACATGTGGCAGACAATGCAAAGTCAATATAAAATGTGAGGTTGCTACAGAGGTCAGTAGAGCAGATGAATTAAAGACAAGCTAAGGTTGTAACAGGCGTATAACAAGTTAACAAAATACAGAGCTTTAAGGACTACCAGAGCTGATCATAACCATCAGCACTGGCCAAAAAGGCAGGGAAGGTTTAAATATGCTCAGCAATTTAAGTGGCTACTCAATTAGCACTATCTACTGCAAGTGAGCAGACAGTTATGTACACCCAAGTAATAGGACATGTGCACACGCACAAGGCTTGCTAAGGGCATAAATTCACAGCCTGCCAAGTTCACATACATATTGGCACAAATGCAGCTGGAATGACTACAGGATAAAACTGTGTGATTCAACAATACCAACCCAACATTTCAAGTAACATAGTATGGAAACAGAGGCGCCAGAAGGATAAAAAGATCTAAAACGTTTAAAAGTGAGGAGGTAGTGGTGGACTTACCTCCTCCAGGCAGACACAAGAAAATGCTGATCAATTTTCAGCAAAACAATTTATTTACATACTCCAGTAAAATAAACGCGTTTCACAGGAGTGACCAGCTTCCTCAGGCAATAAGATGGAGCATATACAAAAACAGGTCTGGTACTATGCTTTGCGCCCGACAGAGGAAGCGGGTCACTCCCGCGAAACGCGTTGTATATTACTGGAGTATGTAAATAAATTGTTTTGCTAAAAATTCACCGGCATTTTCTTGTGTCTGCCTAGAGGAGGTAAGTCCACCACTACCTCCTCACTTTTAAACTTTTTAGATCTTTTTATCCTTCTGGTGCCTCTGTATCCATACTAATACTACGTTATACATATCCACCCTTGGTGGAGGAGTATTACCCCTTTTTTACTTGATCTACAGAAAGCGACATCTTGATCCTGAGTGGGGACAGGTCTAATCTCCCCACCTACCTTTACAGTGGTTGCCTATGGGGTAACCCTGACTTGTGAGTATATTGCACATACTCTTTCTACATACCTTCATTTACCAGTGCATACTACACTATATTGGGCTCTCGGTGTCCCTCTTTTTGTTTCTTTTGCAACATTTCAAGTAAGCCACCAAGAGTGGGCTAGGAAAATTGCTTACTTAGTACTTCATTTATAGAAAGGGTTTGCACAGTACGGCAATTAGGTGCTAATATTTTAAGGAACAACAAAGGCCTCAAGCAGCAGGTGAAGAACAATCAAGATCACTATAACTGATTCAAGCAGATACAGATCCATAACATGTTCTAGAAGCTGCAATGGGATCCATTTAAGCAAAACAACTAATTTATAAAAGGCATCACAGTACAGTTACTATTTAAAACATAACACCGCATGCATATGCGAGATTACGTATCAAGTTATGATTTTGTCATTATATATTCTTTCTTATCAACTTTTAGTATCATTCTGTAGCTACAATCATTTTCTAATACCTGCACTGGGGAAAAATATGCATAAGTGTGTTGGAAGTCACAGCAATTAGTGTTTCATACAATTTTGGTGTAAAGGATTTCCCAGAATTCCCACCTCTTTGTAAAACTGGTCCATTGCTTACCCATAAGTCTGTACAAAGCAGAAGGTAAATGTCTTGCATATATCCTTATACAGAGGTTTTGTTCTTTTTGGGAGAAAAACATAAAACAGATGGGAAGTAGAGGGTAGTGTATTTTACTCTTTTTTTAATTTTCAAAGTGGCATATTTAGCTTGTATTCCTTATGTGAAGGACCCATATATTTCAATTGTAATTTAATTCATGTAAAAATAGTATTTTAAATTAAAGGGACCCTAAGTAGACCGCGTGGGTATGCATTCTGCGCATACCCACGAATACATGGTAATACCCCCTCACTTACTGGCTGTGATGTAAAGCATTCTGCCCCTGGTTTGGCTGCTGTAAATTACATAGGGGCCGGCGACTCTTAGCAAGTCGCGCTGTGACCCAGGAAGCTCCTCTCGTGCACTGAGCACAATGACGTGCTACTCATGCACAGTTAGACTGAGAGGAAGGTGACGGAAGGTGGAGCATGCAGAGACCGCATGACCTGACTTTCGCTTCCACGGTCACAGCATGAAGACTTTGCTGAGAGTCACCGGCCCCAATGTAAGGGAGCATGCTTTACATCACAGCTGGTAAGCGAGGGGGTATTACCATATATCTTTACAAGGAGAATGGATGAAAGAAGACCAACTGGAAGACCAAGAAAGAGATGGGCAGATGAAGTTGACAAAGATGCCAAAGAACTGCTTAAGATACACAACTGGAAAGAGGCAGCAGTCGACCAAGATGGATGGGGCAAAAAACTGAAGGAGGCCAAGGCTCAAATTGGGCTGTAGCATCATCGGAGGAGGATTATCATGTCGAAAATGTTGGATCCAGTGCAGGAATTTGGGCATAGGAATTACGGCTATATTGGCGCACAGTGAGTAACTTCAGCACTGCCAGAAGAGGGAGCTGAAGTTATTTTAAAACACAGTAATTCATCCGCCAGCAATAGCTGGAAGCCGAATTACATCATTCCCTACCATCCACGTGGACCTGGAGGGGAAATAGTAATTAACGCCACCTGGACTTGTGCAGGAGCAGGGTAAGCCGTATATCAGCTGTATCCTGTGCCCAAGTCTCCAGGCGGCGATTTCACTCGTATTCTTACCATGTATTTGTGGGTATGCTTAACTGCATATGGTACCCATGTAGTTTGCTCAGGATCCCTTTAACAAACTGTACTACGACGAGCAGGTCCTGTACTATTTTTACTATTGATTAATTTTCGGATGCTTTTCAGAGCCCGAGCATTTTTTTTTCTTTAAAGAACTTCCGAGGCCAAATGTTTAAAAAAATAAATAAAAAAAGTTATGTATCTGTATAACTTTGGAGGACACGGAGGACGTCGTCCGCGCCCTCCGTGCCGTTCCGCCGGGTCCCCGCCGCTCATAGCCCCCCCGGACGGCTCCCGACCCCACGGCCAGGGTCAGGCTCTCCTGCCTGTATAAAGATGGCCGCCGGCCCTGGCCGCGGCTGCGCACTCCGCATAGCCGCTAGTGCGGCTGCGCAGCTCTAGGGCCAGCCCCCCGATTCATGCTACAGGAAACATCCTGTTGTGTGGATCGGGGGGCGGGCCATGGAGCTGCACAGCCGCACTAGAGGCTATGCGGAGGGCCGGCGTCCATCTTTATACAGGCAGGAGAGCCCGACCCTGGCCGTGGGGTCGGGAGCCGTCCCGGGGGGGTATGAGCAGCGGGACCTGGCGGAACGGCACGGAGGGCGCGGACGGCGTCCTCCGTGTCCTCCAAAGTTATACAGGTACATAACTTTTTTTATTTTTTTTTAAACACTTAGCCTCGGAAATCCTTTAAACTTGTTAAAACATATATAACAATGGCTGGACAGCAGCTGCAGCAATTATTAGACTGTGATGTTCTCTGAAACTTGTTATTTTTTGTATTTAGTTCAATGTGTTTCTCTGATGTCACATGTAGTGCAAGGAGATGTTTTGTATCTGACTTCAGAAGTAGGACTCCTAAATGTTTCCTGGGACAGGCCAAGTAAAATAATGATGCAATTTTGTTACAGCTTAATATTCCCTTGTACATAACAAGTCATACTTTGCTAATCACTTCTCTCATGATTGTCATAAGATGTTCTGTTTATAAAACTCAAAGCACCAGCTACTTCATTAGTTTGCTATTGGGAACAAGCAGTTAAGATTTCCTTGGAGATGAAAGGTCTGAGGTCAACTTATCCTAAATCATGGAAATTAACATGGAGTTATTTAAATTCAAAACACACAATGTCCCTTATTTCATTACCTAATCTAATTATGGACATTTTACAAACCATTAGCGGAGTCTTATTGTCACGGGTAAGTATAATGGCCATCCTAAAGACAGTTTGAGAGTTTTAATAAACATCTGTTCACTGTGAGGATCTTCAGCAGCAAAACAGGAGATTAAGTGAAACTCAGCTATATTTTGTGTTGAAATTATTCAGGTTAAAGGGATAAGACAAAGAAAGGCTGCCTACCATTAGCTACCATAGCTTTCCTTTTCCGCAGCTTTAACAGAGACCCGAGATAAACAAAGTGTTTACATTTTTTAGGTGCATAGATTTTTACTTACCTGGGGTTTCCTCCAGTCCTCTGTAGTCTGTTTGCTTGTTGCCATCCTCCTGATCCCCTCTGTTCTACCGCAGTGGATTCTGTAATCCAGTCCAGTTGTGCTCCACAGCATATGCATAGTACCAGCTGCACCCACCTCCTGATCATGCTCCCAAGGCTAGGAGTGTTCCCCACAAGCGCAGTTACAGTCTTAGAGAACTGCACATATGCAGAGCACTACCAGCCACGGGAGCGCGATTAGGGAGCGGGAATGGCTGGTACCGAGCATGTGCAGTAGAGCGCAACTGAGCCAGTCAGGGAATTTACCAGGCCACACTGCGGAAGAACGGAGGGGGATAGGAAAACCTTTAATTAAGCAATCAGACTACAGGGGGCTGGAGGAAGCTCCAGGTAAGTATAAATCTGCACTTCTCAGGTACACTTTAAATGACAGCTCTAAAGGACCTTCTTCAAACAACCAAATTAATTATTTGTGTCCTGTCTGACAGTACTTATGTACAGTATCTAAAAAAAACTGATGGTAAAAATTTTAAACTGACCTAATGGCATTTTTACCTTATCTAGTCTATAATACATAATGAAAGTACAGTATCAAGGTTGATCCGAGTAGTACAGAGCAGCACTGATCTAGTAAGGACTTTTTAGGTTCTTGTGAGCTGGTAAAAGGCTGCAATCTTTTACCACCTGATATAAGACATTTGTAACAAGTCCAAGAACATTTTGTTTGACCACTTGTGCTCTCCAATTTTCATTGACTTAGAAGAACCTTAATCATTTAGGCTTATGTTTACTTGATCTCATTACTGTATAATGAATATGAAATTGAAGAAGTGTGAAAAGATGCAAAAAAGTTTCAATTTTCTTTTATAAATTATTCCAACAGATAAATAAAAAGGCTATACAACAGTTATGCTACATAAGTACAATTAAATCAACTAAACACCATGTAAAATGCTCATAGAGATTGAACAGCAATATACATTTTATTAACTCTTTCCAGATCGCCACAGGTGAAATCTATGCCCTGTTTGTGGCTGTCAGTCTATGGCAGGGCATAGATTTCACCTGTTCCCAGCAAGCACTCCCACCATGATCACCACTCTCATAACTCTGCTGCCATTGCCCGCCACTTCCTCAGCTGTCTGAATGACAGCTGAGCTCTGTGTGCTAGTCAGGAGTCGATTTCATTGGCTCCTGATGCTAGGATTACAGCTTGAATTCTGGAAAAAAGACTCTGGTCCTTAAAGCATACCCGAGGTGACATGTTACATGATGAGATAGACATGGGTATGTACAGTGCCTAGCACACAAATAACTTGAGTTCCTTTTTTTTATTTCTCTGCCTTAAAGAGTTAAATATCACGTATGTAAGTGGCTGACTCAGTCCTGACTCAGACAGGAAATTACTACAGTGTGACCCTCACTGATAAGAAATTCCAACTATAAATCACTTTCCTAGCAGAAAATGGCTTCTGAGAACAGGAAAGAGATAAAAATGGTCAACAATTCATACATTTTAGCTCTGTCAAACTTCAATGATTGTGTCATTGAGCAAAATCAACAAAACAGTTAAAACTTAAAAAGTAGATTTAAACATAAAATAAAACTGTGGAATATCTTAAAAAGCCATTTTTAGGAGAAGTAACATAGATACAATCATTTATTTTATTTGTTTATTTTTACCTCGGGTATCCTTTAAGGGGCTAGTGTTGCATGGTCCCAAAAGGGTTAAGCAATGCAATAACACTAGGCGACAGACCTCTGCTAGTTTTTGCTTTACAGTAAAGAGAAGATAAATAAGGTTACAGAAAGGCTTGCAGAAAGGTGTGTTTGGTCAATTAAAGGACTGTTTACTCAATAACATGATATTTGTCAAGTAAAACAGTCTACATCTATTATGGTTCAACTGTGCATTCAGCTAGTTTGCTGGAGATCCGCTTTAAATGCCCTTTTCTACACTTAACCATCAAAGTTAAATGTTTTATTCACAACTTTTCCTGCACATAATCTGTTGAGTATACACAGACCTGTCATAGTTCCATCATATGAATGCTGTATCCAAACACAGCTGTGGGCAACTCTACCAACAGCCCGAGGAGGGGTTGTCTATTGGAAAACACTGCTGTGTTGCACTGGCCATTATTTTGCATCGTGTTTTCTGTTTGAGTTATAATGTATGATATATTTAAAGTCTGTAAACATATGATGGAATGATGACAAAACATTTGTAGTGTGATTCTGTGATAGCCAATACTGTGGAAGAGATTCAGATAAAATGTGCTTTCCATTTTCAAGGTAAAGATCATGAACTGTACTATACCACGGAGCATAGTGCATATATGGTCCTGGAAACAACAAAGGGTTCACCAATATGAAACATCAGTTTATTTATGGGATTATCTAAACTTTGAAGATGAACTTAGGCAGTAAAGTCTAAATATATTTTTAGTGCTTAAATTATCTTAAAATAGCATGTATAGTGTATAATGTTACTGAAAGTAAACTAAATGCAATGTGTTCTGATCTTGGTTATTTTCACTGCTTTTTCACTGCTTGTTAAAGTGTACCCGAGCCGAAGCTGGGGTCAAAAAGGTAATACTTACCTAATAAGAGAGAAGCCTCTGGATCCTATAGAGGCTTTCTACAGCATCCTCCGGTCCCCTGTTGCTGCTTGTGGACCCCCCAATTATTTCCAACAAGGGCTTTGTCAGAAATCTGACCAGGGCCGTGTTCCTCTTAAAGCACAAGTGCAGCCATATTGCGGAAGTAGCGCAGTGCCTGTGCAGTAAGCTGAAACTGCTCGTCCACAAGTAGCTCCGAGCTTCTGCACAGGTGCAGCCATGCTGCTCAGGGTCGCGTTCCTCTTAAAGCACAAGTGCGGCCATATTGCGCAAGTAGCCCAGTGCCTGTGCAGTAAGCTGAAACTGCTTGTGCACAAGTGGCTCCGAGCTTCGGCACAGGTGCAGCCATGCTCACCAGGGCCGTGTTCCTCTTAAAACACAAGTGCAGCCATATTGCGCAAGTACCGCAGTGCCTGTGCAGTAAGCCAAAACTGCTCGTGCACAAGTAGCTCAGAGCTTTGGCACAGGTGCAGCACAGCTGCTCTCATGATTGAAAAGCGGAGTCTGTCCTGGTTCTTCTGGAGGGTCCCATCGAGCAGCAACAGGAGTAAGGAGGACCCAGGAACTCTTTATAGGATTCACAGGCTTTCCTCTTCTAGGTAAGTGTTTCCTTTTTGTTAGTTCATTTTAAGCGCTCCCTCTCTGGTCGTAAACTACCCCTTGCCACTCCTCATCACCTCAATACAGATGTCCTCAGTATTTCAGCAGGAGCATGGGCTAGTGATGAGTCATTTTGGTTTGGTAAAAAACAGTGACATGCTTAGCAGAACTAAAGTCAGCAATGCAAGAACATTGCATTATGGATAAGAGACCCATTTAAGCTATTTTAAGTACATTTAAATATAAGTAAGGTACATTACTACTTTACACATGCAAATAAAACCTATACAATCACATGACATTTACCTACAGTATATGGTTTTCATTTCCAAATGCAAAGAATAATGTAAAAAATATGAAATGAATAGCATTCAAATAAGCCTGTTTATTCATACTGGTTGGTAAAAGCCAAGATCTCTTGAATGTTAAATGATGGGTGTCTTCAGAGCAGGATCATCTACCAGGCAACCTAGGCAAGTGCTTGAGGCCCAGTGGGAATCAAGGTGCCAACCTGCCTCCTTTTTCGACCTCTCTGCACTTCAGCTTACCTAAAGGGGGCCCTAAATCTACTACCTTGCCTAAGACCCCATTCCATCTTAATCCATCTCTGGGTGTCTTTACGAGCTTCCAGCATTGGTAGAACATGGAGGGGTTGAAGT
This sequence comes from Hyperolius riggenbachi, assembly GCF_040937935.1. Lineage (NCBI taxonomy): Eukaryota > Metazoa > Chordata > Amphibia > Anura > Hyperoliidae > Hyperolius > Hyperolius riggenbachi. Next base: position 542,274,323 of record NC_090646.1, read on the forward strand.
ACAATGCTTCATGTTTTAATAGAAACCCATCATCACATTTTCAAGTAGCACAGAGTACCATAAATAAGGGACGGAGCCGACAGGCGACAGCTGATAAATGGAAACATTACTTTAAGAAAAACTTCCAACCAAGGATGAAGGTTATTAGTCATTCTGACTACTAAGTCTTACACGTGTTTATACATGCGGCGGTCAATAGGATTTCTAAGGAAAGAAAAAAAATCCAAATCAGAATTGCAACTGAAGAAAGCGATAAAATATATCATTGTGACAAGCCTGTAGTTTTCAGATGAATTGATCTCCGCAGGACCAGTTTAATGCTGAAGTGCAGCCATGCAAACCACCTAAAGCAAGAAGATATCAGGCTGTTCCTGGCATCATGCCACACCACGACTTCTCCCAGAAGTGATTGAGAGCATTTTACTGCTTGTGACGACTGCGTCTCCTACAAGATTTGTCAAAACTGCGTGCGCCGATAATGTAACAAGATCAAACAACCAATCAAATCAGCCATGATCTATTTGCCAGTCAGATGCCTTCATTAACCAAACTTGGCAGGCAAATCGTACTGCCTTCTTTTTTCCCTATTACGTGTCAGATTTCACTTTTTTTAGGGCCGATCAGCATCAGTCTGTAAGCTGTATTGGAGATACTGAGTGTGAAATGTAGATTTGTATCTTCTTGGCAGCTGTACATCGAAATGAGTTCATGATAAAAATGTCTGTGTTGTAATCTGTCTTACTCTATGCATGTAACGTAAGAGTAGTTTTGTTGTTATTACCATTATTCTTATTTAAAAACAGGCAACAGGCATATTAGCAATATAACAAGATACAACGGAACCAAAAGCTTTTTTCATATAAGCTTATAGCAGTTAAGGAAAGGCACACGATCTAGGAAAGAAGATTAGTATGAAAGGAGACAAGATGATATTGGGTTTGATCTTACCTATAAAAACCTTTTGAAACACCCAATAAACGAAAGGTGACAACGATAAAAGAGAAAAATGACGCTGAAATTAAGTTAATAAGGAAAACAGTATTTTAACTGTATTTTAGGGGGTGTTTTGCTTGAAAAAAGTGCTGAAAATAATTTTGGAGATGCAGTAAAAATATATAAAAGGATAGATAATTCATACCACAATGTTTGTGAATCTAAGTGAGACAAGATACATGAAGAGAATACCAGGATAGTCCCAGCTACAGGGTTGTCTGTATAGGAAAGATTCAAATCTATAGTGAAAATAGGGTGGATTCAACTATGGGCTTCAAAATATTCAGCGGTACACAAGTGCCTGGAGCAGGCTTTCTATAAATCAGGTTTTATGTGGATCACAGCAAATCCCTGTTCTTCCAGAAGGTACTGTTAGTTTACTCAATCACATAATGATCCAGGAAGAATTAAGAAGTTGATCCTGGTAGATTTCTCTTTATCATTGACCCACTGGTGGAGCAGTTAAAAGGGCATTTGTTCATCTATCCATATTTTATTTACTTACCACTAACCCCTCCCCCTTCCCTTCTGAAGCACCCATATCTCAAAATTGATGATGGTGATGATAATGCACCTACATGTAGGTGGTTTGTAGAAGTATTTAGCAGGCATTACACAGCATGCAGAAGATCAGTTTTAAATTAAATCATGAAGGCCACTTGTAGCTGAATATGAGAGGATGTAGGCACACACTCTTTCCCTTTCAAATGAGCTGATCATGGCCCATGGTGTTCAGATAACTGTATGGTCCATTTTTATTTGCATATCACAGTCCCCTTGTGTTCTGGGCAGCATTTAATAAACACCTGCCCATCCATGTGCCTCTGCCATGGTGTACGAAGTCCAAGAAATTGTCATTGGAAATCTTTAAAGAGGTTCTGTAACATCAAAAGATCCCCTGGGGGGTATTTAGCTCGGGTGGGGGAAGCCTCCGGATCCTAATGAGGCTTCCCATGCCGTCCTCTGTCCCACGGGGGTCTCGCTGCAGCCCTCCGTACAAGATGACGTCATTATTTACCTTCCCGGCTCCTGCGCAAGCGCTCTGATGGCTCCGAACTACATGGAAATACCTGATCGCCGTCGGGTCTGCTCTACTGCGCAGGCGCAAGTTTCCGGCGCCTGTGCAGTAGAGCGGACCTGACTGAGATCGGGTATTTCCGTGTAGTTCGGAGTGGAAAGCAGCCACAGCGCCCCCGCTGGAGCCAGCAAAGGTAAATATTGATTTTACAGTCGGGTCTGACGCCGGCTGTTCGGAGGGCTGCAGCGAGACCCCCATGGGACAGATGACGGCGTGGGAAGCCTCATTAGGATCCACCCAAAGTGAGTACCCCCCAGGGGATGTTTTTGAGGTTACAGAGTCTCTTTAAAGGACTTACGAGCCGAAATGTAAAAAAAAAAAAAGTTCAGTACCTGTAGCCAATTTGAATGCACGGAGGTCGCCATCTGCACCCTCCGTGCAGTTCCGCCGGGTCCCCGCTGCTCATTAGTCCCCCGGGCTGGCTCCTGCCTCCTCTAAAATGTCCGCCTGAGCTGGCCACGGCTGCGCAGTCTGCACAGACGTGAGTGCGGCTGCGCAGCTCTAGGGCCTCCACCCCCGATCCATGCTACAGGAGACAGCCTGTAGCGTGGATCGGGGGGGAGGCGCTAGAGCTGTGCAGCCGCACTTGCATCTGTGCAGACTGCACAGCCGCGTCCAGCTCAGGCGGACATTTTACATGGCGTCCTCCGTGCATTCAAATTGGCTACAGGTACTGAACTTTTTTTTTACATTTCGGCTAGTAAGTCCTTTAACCACTTCTGTACTACGTGGTTTTTTGCTGATCGGTGCTGTGTGGGCTCTCCAGCCCGCAGCACCGATCAGATAGCAGCCAGGCCGATCAGACTTCCCCCCTTTTTTCCCCACTAGGGGGATGTCCTGCTGGGGGGGTCTGATCGCCGCCGGCTGCTTGCGCTTGCGGGGGGGGGGGCTCTTCAAAGCCCCCCTCCGCAGCGCTTCCTGGCCTCCTTCCCCTTCCCTCCCTCTCCCTGTGAGCGGCGCAGGACGGATTTCCGTCCTGCGCCTGATGGGATAGGCCTTAGCCTATCAGATGCCGGCGATCCCCGGCCAATCAGAGGCCGGGGAACGCCGATCTCCTCTACGGCGCTGCTGCGCAGCAGCACCGTATATATGTAAACACTGGGGAAGATCTTCCCCGTGTGTTTACATTTACCCTGCGAGCCGCGATCGGCGGCTCGCAGGGCGTTCACGGAGACACCCTCCGTGAACTGACATGGAACGGCCGCTCTTACCATGGAATCCACTTCAGGATTCAGGGGCGTACTTAAGCGTACGCAGAATCCTGAAGTGGTTAAAGGTATTTTGACATTTAGAGTTACAGATTGCCTATCAAGCTCATGATGAACCAGAACACCTATGAGTGTGTAAGGGGTTGAAAGAGATCAAAAAGCCTATTTACTAAAAAAGAAGTTTGCCTTCTTAAAAGAGAAGGTATTTGGGATTATTCAGGTTGGAGTGAGCTCTGAGGTGTCCCACAGTGCATCACTGCTGAACATGCAAACCATCTCTTTGTTGTCCCTTATAGCTAAACACATCTCCAAATCTGCTGGAATGCAATGATGTGTCAGCTTGTTAATATTAACATTACACTGTAATATTAACAAGCTGACCCATCATTGCACTCCAGTGATTCTGGAGGTGTGTTTAGCTATAAGAGACAAGAAAGAGGTAATTTGCATATTCAGCAGTGATGCACTGCTTCTGTTTTGATTTTTAAAACAACTTAACCTTTTCCGGACCGCCTGCATTAGATTCTACGCCGCACTTGTGGCTGTTCTAGCCTGATGCGGCGTAGAATCTACGCCGGCTCACCGTTTCTGCTCCTGACGCAATCATGCACAGATTAAGTTGTCATATGATAGCTGACATCTCCCCTCAGTGATCTGCAGCCATCGTGTATGGCTGCTGATTACGTGATCACTACGATCGCCGGCAGATCGCAGTGATCACTGTGACAGCGGCGGGGGCGGCAGGGGTGGAAAAAAGAGGATCCACTCACCTCCCTGCCATTCCAGCGACTATCGGCGTCCCCCTCTCTGGCCGGCATCTCTGCTGATGACGTCATCAAGCCGTGACCCGGAACTGAGCGGCATTAGGAGCAGAGATGCCGGCCGGAGAAAGGGGGGGCTACTGCAGCTCATCGCTGGAGGTTGGGTGATGGCTGCTGGCGAAAGGGGGGACACCTGCCACCATGGGGGGACACTGCCCAGCCAGCCACAGAGGGGATCCGGCTGCCTGACCCCCCTCAAACGCGCGACACCCCCCCCCCACCACAAAATGCCTGGTCCTTAACTATTTGACATTCCTGGACGTGAAACTCACGTCCAGGAAGCCATGTGCGCTCCTGCGCGTTCCCGCGGCCGATCGCGCGCGTGCACGCGCGCTCCCGGCCAGCGGTTTGTTAGCCAGCGAATCAGTGAATCGGGCAATGGTGCCCGATCACCGATTCCTCTCCCCTGCAGAAAAAGCGACAGCTTCTCTCGGAAGCCTAGCTTTTTCTGCTTCCTATTTCCCCTACGTCGCACTAAGCGTACGTGTTACGCTTAGAGTGACGTCACTGTAAAAAAACTCACGGCTGCCATCTTGTGGCCAAAAAGTAAACTACAGCTAAATGTTAAATACAAATAAAAATACACATATTTACTAAAAAAAAATACAATTTAAATCCCACCCTCCCAAAAATACCCACATAAAATGTTTAATTGAAAAAAAAAAAACATTACAATTAAAAAAAAAAAAAACACAAATATTTACCTAAGGGTCTAAACTTTTTAAATATCTATGTAAAGATGAAATATTTCAATTTTTTTTTAATTATAAGCTTGTAAATAGTGATGAATGCAAAACGGAAAAAATGCACTTTTATTTCCAAATAAAATATTGTCGCCATACATTATGATAGGGACATAATTTAAACGGTGTAATAACCGGGATAAATGGGCATATACAATACATGAGTTTTAAATATGGAGGCATGTTTTATTTTAAAACTATAATTGCCGAAAAGTGAGAAATAATGATTTTTTGCCGTTTTTTTCTTACTCTGCCTTTTAAAATGCATTTACAGTAAAGTGGCTCTTAGTAAAATGTACCCCCCAAAGAAAGCCTAATTGGTGGCGGAAAAAACAAGATATAGATCAGTTCATTGTGATAAGTAGTAATAAAGTTATAGGCTAATGAATGGGAGGTGAACATTGCTCGGATGCATAAAGTGAAAAACGACTGAATGCGAACTGGTTAAGGGGGGTTAGGCGGCCGGTCCTGAAATGGTTAATGTTATTCTGGTGCCATTACCTTTCATTGTTTTGGCTCAGGAACACAGGCATAATATATATATATATATATATATATATATATATATATATATATATATATATATATATATATATATATATATATATATACTCCATTTTCTGTCTGAACGTGAGAGCTTTGTAGTTTAGTGTGAGCTTTGCTGGGCTCATCAGTTGGGCTGTGTACAGAGGTGATGATTTGTATATTCTTATGTGCATGATTCATATATTAAACCTCTTATTTCTTCCTGTCTTGCTGTGCATATATCATGACTATTTCATAATTTGCCACTATCACAGACTCCCATCGTGGACATGCGGGTAACCAGTGCCCACGCAGATCTTATTGTACTGTCTTCTTCTAATGAAATGGTATCTTTAAGCAGTGCTTCCCAATTATGTGTGATGAGAAAATCCTGCTTCAAGAATCTAATAAAATATTGTGACTTCCCTAACTTAACGCTTCACTTAAAAGAATAATGAAGTGTGAAATGGCATATATGAATAGCAAAACACACAAGGAAACATTTGCCAAGCAAGAAGTGTGTGTAATTGGTTTGCCGTTGTCAAAAAGAAAAATATAAAGTTTCACTTGTACAAAATGTTTTCCTTGCTTTGTTGAATCCATTAAAATTCACAGCTACCTCTGCAGGAATACGAGAATACACTATATTGTATATTTTATAACAAACCTGTCACATTACTGCAGTAAGGAAAACCCCCTCTTTTGCTTAAATAACCACAATAAAAAATATATTGGATCTGCAAATCCTGACATTCTAGTACACCTATAAACAGCAGTGTGCAGAGAACAAACTCAGCCACTACTAAGAACTCCAGCTACGGTACGTTGTTTTGTTATTAAGTCATGGATAAAAATGAATTTACCAGCATTTACTAGCAATGCTCCACAATTCGACATTACACCAAGGTAATTTCCACTCAGCCCCCTCCTATCATGTAATTACCCCCTCCCTTAACCATTTCAGCCCGTGGGTATGTTTCACCTTATGGACGAGAGGAATTTTCCCATTTCAGAGCTCCTTCCTTTCATTCCCCAGTAACTTTACCACTACTTATCACAAAGAAATAATCTATATCTTGTTTTTTCCACCACTAATTAGGCTTTCTTTGGGTGGTACATCATGTTTAGAATTATTTTATTCTAAATGCATTTTAACAGGAATAATTAAGAAAAAAATCTATAAATAAAATACCACATGCTACCGTAATTAAAATCCACACATTTTATTTGCCCATTTGTCCCGGTTATTGCAACGTTAAAATTATATCCCTAGTATTATGTACGGGGACAATATTTTATTTGGAAATAAAGGTACATTTTTTCAGTTTGACATCCATCGCTAATTTTTAGCCCAATAATTTATTATAATATGCCCTCTTGAAATACATATTATTTTTTTTATTACCTAAAGTCAATGTAATTTTACTATTTGGCCACAAGATGTCCCTGCTGAGCAAATCCTATTAGCGTACAATGTACGCTACATAGGAAACAATATGTTGCTACATTGTAACTAGGGAAGTGACGCAGGCTTCAATGGATCTTATCACACCTAAACTTATCATGCCTAAACTGAGTTTAGGCATGATAAAGGGCTTTTCACCAGTGTGCTGTTAGCACCGCTTTGTGAATCAGGCCCCTAGTATTATTATTGACTTATAAAGCGCCAACCTATTTTGTGGTCTGTCCAGAGTTGGAAACAAACATGGGGTACATGATAATACAGACACAGGTATACACAAAATATAGACATTGTCACATGATAAAGAATTGGTAGTTATAGTGACAAAAATAACATATAGCAATTGTATAGCAATTTCTAAGACACAAAAGGGTGAGAGAACTACTAAGAAGTAGTGTCTGTATTTGAATTGGGAACAACGTAGTTTGGAACAGCCGCATTCAGCACCAAACAACAGGACAGGCAGGGCCAGTTTTAGACAGGCACATATGAGGAGGCAGTCAGAAATGTGAAGGGGGCATCATGTGTACACATCATGTTCGAGCACATTTCTTTCCCCCGTGCTTGGTGTCGAGATATGCACCCTGTATGTATTTAGAGAGTTTAATCTCAGCCTTTCTACCTCCCCTTTATCTGTGTCTAATCACAAGTTGTAACTTGATCTCTCCCGTGTCACCTGCCATGACAGGTAAGCTCATTTGAAAGCACAGAATGTTAACAATATGTCTGCTTTAATGAAAGCAGGAAGTAGAAACACTGCAGATTTTTTTCAAGATTTGTTTTAGCTGTAACAAAGAAATGTTTTTCTTTGAAGGTTATTATGCTGTTGTGTATATTTTAGAGCAGAGAGGAAGTTCTGAGTTCAGGACAGCTAAGTTCAGGTTAGGACAGACAGCAGGTCCACTTTGAATCATTCCAGTGGCACACCGGCAAATTGGGAACAAACAGATTATTAGACTGGTCTGTTTATCAGGCAGCAGACGGAGTGGTGGCAGTCTAGCAGACTAGAGAGCAGAGGCAGCGGTGGCGACCGTGGGGTGTGACTGACAATGCTGCTTGCTCTGCTCTTTCTCTCTGTCTGTGTGGCACAAGTGTAGGTGGCATAGGTGCGCCACGCGTCATTGCCCAGGGAGTCAGCTGACGTCTTTGCGTGCATCTGCGTTATAACTTCCAGGAAACCGTCAGTGCAGCGGCAGAAGACGAGCAGAGTTTGCTCCATTAATTTGAAGGGGCAAGACATTTATTTTAGGGGGTGCTGCCCCCTCTTGCCTCTGCCTACAGCCGGCCCTGAGACAGGGAGCATTTCATTCAGGTACAATACTTCTTCCTTCCTTCCATTGGATAGGAGGTCCAGTTTACTTTTTGAATACATTTTTAGCAGCAAATACATTTTGTGTGGATAAAGCAATGCTGCCCTATTTCTGAGACTGGGCCCACACTTAGCTCTCACTATCATTTTATAAATGATAACAGCTTGTGCCACATCTCCCTGTAACTTTTTTTTTCTACTTGACAGAAGTTAAGACTCAACAGCAGCTTGTAAAAATTCATAGTTCTGTGAAAAGGCTTCAGCTCCAGTTAAAAGATGTGAAACCTACCCAGAATGTAAGTATCTGCCTCACTAGTGTTCTGCACTATACCATGGCAGAAACTTTTTTGAATCAGAATGATAACGTTTATTTGATAAAGCAATCAACCAGATGACCATTGACCATCATACAAATGACTGTGATCATTTAAATGATGATGATGATGATTATTATTATTTTTATTAATAAATTATTATTATTAGGGTTTTTTTTTTTTTTTCAATAGTTTGTTTTTTATTAGTAGAAAAACCACATGAAAAACAATACCACCATAATTTGAAATGTTTTGTACAAATAGTTATGCTGTAAAGAAGCGGTAAAAACCCAAATATCTCCATTGGAAGTGGAGTCATACATTTACATAGTTACATAGTTATTTTGGTTGAAAAAAGACACACGTCCATCGAGTTCAACCAGTACAATTAAGGTAGATGAAACTTAACCAGGTAAGAAGGTTTATACTATAAAACAACACATTTAGTCATAACAAAATAACTGAAGCAAGTGATAATAACCAAAATTATCATCACTTATAAAGGGATATTGTGACGTGTACTCATGTCTCTGTACAGGGATGTATAGCCCAAGTTGAACCCATCAAATCAGAAGGAGAATGGGGGTGAGGGGGGTAGAGGGGTGAGTTTGTTCAATGGAAGTAATTTGTGGATAGAGGTAGTGCTGTATAGGGGGACAGAAGTATAATGGGAAAATTGTATCTTTATAAAGGCAGACGTGAAGTGATGTCTTGCCAATTGATATCTGTGTCAAAATAGGACTCATGAGTGGTATGGCGCTTTGAGTCTCCCAGGTGAAAAGCGTGATATAAATGTTCTTAGTTTGTATTTAGATTTCTCCTCCGGAGAAGTTTTTCCATTTGTAGATTATAGTTCAGTGGAATTCCAATTGGTCAGAATGAGGTGGTGTGCTGCACAAATCCGATGGCTAGATAAGAATCTATGTTGTATGTTAATGTTTTCAATATCTAGAAGGAACAGTGCAAGCTGTGGAGTGAGCGTAAAGGGTTTTTGTGATAGTGGTTATGATATTTCTGATGAAACACCAGAAGGGCTGTATGATTGGGCATTCCCATATAATGTGAAGGAGTGTGCCATGCTGTCTACAGTTTCTCCTACATAGAGGGCTATTACTCTTAGAGATTGTGGCTAATGCTGTAGGGGTCATATACCATTTGCATAAGATCTTTTGTGAAGTCTCTAAATTATACAACATTTAGAATTTTTCTTTGCAACACTATACTTATTGGAAATTAAAATAGCCATCACAGAAGACAAATTACATAGTAGCAATAAGCAACAGGCTGCTTCACATAAGAAGTAGTTGACATCTACCTAAAAGGTACAATTTATAAACTCCTGTGGGTGTCCAGGCCTAAGAGGGAACCAGGAAACCACAGAAATGAGCCTCTGGAGATGGATGCTGGTGCACCAAGAAAGCAGCTCAAGAGCCCAGAGTCAGCAGTTACAATAGTAGTAACCGGTAGCATAGTAATACAAATTTCCCTGGAGAACATTGTGAGAGAATCTTAACAGTATATGTTATAATATAGTTAGGTCACAATAAGCAAAACAGGATGCAAGGTCAAAATGCAAAAGATACATTAATGGGTATGAAATGACCAGGTGTTGTTCAAAGGTGGCAGTATGGGAGACAGATAACGGATATTATGGAAAGTTTCCATATAGTTCAGCTAGGCAGGGCCTCCATGTCATCTACTTGTTGCGGGTAGGTAAGACTTCGGACCGGGACTTTTGTCCACTACGAGATGTGTCGCATCTTCCTAGGAGGAGAGAGGTTGCTGGGTAAGTGGAGGTGTTGTGGGTTGGTAGGAGGAGGTGGTCTTAGGCCCATTTGTCTGAGGAACATGGGGGCATCCTAAATATCTGAGATTGTAAAAGTCATGCCATTTCTGTTTACAATAAGTCGGAAAGGGAAACCCCACTTGTAGGGTATGTGGATATCCCTGAGTAGTTGAGTGATCGGCTTAAAGGCCCTGCATTTCGCCAGAGTTATGAGAGACAAATCGTTGTATACATGAAGATCGTCATGAAGGTGTTGATGACCGAAGGTGTTTTCCGAAGAGCTTGCAAAATAGCTTCTTTAGCTTTATAATAATGGAGCTTATATCTTTTGGTCTCTGAGGGTTTGATTGGCGTTTACTTAGTGACCTGTGGGCCCTGTTAATTTGCAATAACTCCTCTGGGATGTCTGGGGCTAAAGTTTGGAAAAATTCAGTGAGGTGGGGTATGATCTGGTCTGGTTTGACAGTCATAGAGACCCCATTGTCCCTGAGGTTGTGCCTCCTTTCTCTATTTTCATGATCTTCCTGGGTTGTGCAAAGGGACTTGAGATCAGATAGCATGATCTGATGTTCATCCTCAAGGACCGCCTGTTTGTGGGCCAGTGTATCTACCTTTGACTCTAACGCATAAGTGCGTTCCCCCAGCCCTGTAATGTCTGCCCTCAGCCCCTGCACGGCTGATAGCATCATTTGTTGTAAAGAATCATGCATGGAGCAAAAGTGTCTCTCGAGGGCTAGATCAAGGGAAGAGGCAGTGATCTGTGAGCCGGTGTCAGGTGGGATACTGGCCTGTTGTGCGGAGGGAGGGTCTGCGTGGCCAGGAGGATCGGTGCTCTCTTGGGATCCGACGGGGTGGACAAAGCAGTCCATTGTGCTTTGTGCTATCGCTGATTTGGCTGCTGTTTTTAGAGGCATTAGCTGCAGGGAGAGATCAGGGATCCGATTCAGTGTAAGCCGCGTGATAGGAGCTGTAGAGGAGCGGTAAGCGGCTTGTCATCTAGTGGAACGGGCTGAAGCTCCTGTCTCAAGTGGCCATCTTGGTCACGCCGCGCACGCGCCCCCGATACATTTAGAATTTTTAGTAAGGTCTTTGAAGGCTTTTTTGACGGATTTAAGTTAAAGTAAGGGGGGGGGGGGCAGAAGGTCTGAGGCCCAAACGTTGACATATTTTTCTAGTAGAGATGGCGAGGAGAGTAAAAGTTGATCATACCACATAGATATACCACCTTTAGGTAGGATAGGGGCATTAAAATTGTTTCAAAATGATTGAGACAAAGATTGGGCTAACAAAGGGGATTGTTTATGTAGATGGGCTATTTGTAGATATGTGAAGAAGCAGTTGTTACTTACATTTTTGCTGCAGTGCTGAGAACGAAAGCAAGACGTTGTTATGATGAAGTAGATAATTTATATGAGTTATTCCTGAAGAAATCCAGGGTTGGAGGTTAATGTCAGGAATGATCAAAGATATTACTGAGAGAAGGATATTAGGTCTAATCATTTCTGGGGCTGAGGGATTACGTTTGACAAATGTTTTCCAAGCTTGAATTGTGGCCGAGATTGTGGGGTGTGTGGGAATAGGGAGTTTTAATAGAGCTAGGCTGATGAGGTGTTCCTTGGAGAAGAAAGAGTGGCGGAGGAAAGTCTTCTTTTTCTCTTTTTCCAAATGTATTAGAGTATGATTGCTCTTAGTTCTTTAAATAATTTAGTAGGGAGTGGGATCTGTAGTGTTCTGAAATAATATAGGATCTTTGGAAATGTAACCATTTTAATTGGGCTAGATGCGAGAGCTCATTTTTAATTGTGTTGAGTAATGGGGTCAAATTAGTTGCGTAAAGGTCTTTTGTATTTGCTGTGATTTTGACACCTAGATAAAGAGACATAAGAAGGGGCCCATGGGAAGGAGAACTTGGATGATATTTGATGTTTCAATTCTTCTGAGATATGTATACCCAGAAGCATTGATTTGAGTTCATTGACATTATAAGGACTCTTCTAGTGGCATCTGAGGCTTAGCACAGATCGCTACCCGCAGCGTGCAGTCAGGCATCCAGCCATCCTGGGGAATCCCTCTAATGAGGGAAAAGTGAAGCCTGCGGGGTAGACAAACAGGAAATCTCCCTTGCAGTATTGACGAGCTCAGCTCGTCAATACAGCTTTCAGCATGTTTCTGCTGGATGAGCCAGGCTCGTCAATATTGCCAGGAAGGTTAATCATTTTGGTTTTGGCTTGTCTTTGTTTAATGTGTTTAGCTAAAAGGGGGCTTGCTTTATTGTTTTTATGGACAAGTTTTAATTTTAATTTAGTTAATTGTAATTCGTAATCGTTTGTTAAGGCTAGTCTGAGGTTTTGTCTTAGGTCAAAAAGCTTGTTTTTAATCTGAAGGTTGGGATTGGACTTGTTTTCTACTTCTAGTAGTATTTCTGAAAGTAGGTTATCTATTAGGGCTGTTTTAGCTTTTCTGTAGTGGAACCTAGTTTAAAAAAACCTCTAATATAGGCTTTGTGGGCTTGCCAAACATTGACCACTCCAACTTTCTCCGTCTTGTTAATTTCAAAGTACTCAGACATACTAATGGTAAGATCTTCTACATTTTTTGAAGGGACCAAGAGAGAATTATTAAAGGGACACTTAAGCCAGGAATAAAAAATCAGTTTTACTTTCCTGGGGCTTCTACCAGCCCCCTCCAGCCATCCCGTGCCTTCGCAGTCCCTCACGGATCCTCCAGTCCCCCGCCGCCAGCTAGTTTCGTTTTCACTGACAGGCCCAACAGGTTTGACCACGCTTACTTTTTTTTTTCAGTTCCTGTCCGCAATAGCATCCTGCGCCTGTGCACAGAGGCGCTCTGGCTCAACAGTTGACCCTGAATGGTGTTCTCCACACTCGATTGCCTAATGAAGCGGGATGTTGGCCCGTGAAACGCGTTGCACATTTGGAGAATTGTTTTAATAAATGTCAAGGTTATATTTATAAAGGCTCATTCTGCCTGGTCATTTATATACCTGCGGGAGGCCAGTCCACCCACCTCCCTCCTTTTAAACAGTTTTTAGCTAATTTATTCTTCATTGGCGCCTCTGTTATCTTTGTTTATTACTTAGAATGTTAAGGTCAATACTGGGCCCTGTTTGCCTTGTATTAAACAGGATTATCATATTCAGTTAATATGTCCTTCACAGATCCAAAGCTGCTTGTGAAAAACTATTACAGTATATGCCCTTTATTTAGGGAATATTTGTCTGTGGTGACATCAGACATGCTACCCTGTAGGGCTGATAAGCTGACTGAGCACCTGAACAGAGAATGGTAACTGGGTAAATCTGCAGAAGGACTGTGTGGACTAATAAAATGAGTTTTGATTATGCTATTTATCAACCAGTGTTCTGATTATAAGTAAACATACTTTGAAAAATCATAGCTGTCTGTTGACTAAAATGGAAAGGTAATTTTGAATGCCCCAACTGCAAAATGTCTTGTGTAGCTCTGATATTTATTTAATCAATTCTTAGTGAAACTGTAGCTTTTCTTTAATCACGTTTTATAAAGCTTATGCTTAAAAAGGAACTGTAGTGACCTGTAGTAAAATGCAAATTCAGGATACCCAATTTTATGATAATTATCCTGGTTTCAGGATCAGAAACACTGCGGATATTTAAATATTCTTATATATTTGTATGTAAATTCACTTTCTCAGTGATACTTAGTTTAGGCTATGATGCCACACCGCCTTCTACCAGGGCACTCTGGGATACCAGGGGCCATATGCAATTCACTTTTTCTACTCAGTTTTCTCCTAGGTGATATTTTCTCACCCAATCAATAATATACATTTTAATAAAGAAAATAGTACAAATAATTTTGACATTACCTTTTTGCCTAATTTTTTGTATTTTTTCAATTGCTAAAATGGTACCGTATTTTTTTGACCATTAAATGTACCTATTCTCCCTCAACTTGGGGGAGAAAAGTCCCCGAGTCTTATGGTACGAATAATACATTGGGACCAGCTCCAGGTGTTCCCCCACACACTTGTTGCATCATCTGCTGCCAAACATGCTGACCCCCTGCCCCCATTGTACCCTTTTAATGTGCCCAGTGTCCTGTGTCTGGATCAGTCACTGAGACTCAGCGAGTGCAGTGATTGACCACAATAACGGAGCTGTGGACCCTCCCTCAAGACCACTGGCTCCAGTAACATTGAAGAGCAGCAGCCGTGAATGGCCGCAGGTCATATGAAGGCTGGCTCAGCTACTTTAGCACACACGCTGCCACTCCTGGGACAGAGTGAGTGAGCTAGACACAGGGACAAACTAGAAAAAAAGAGTAGGACACAGGGGGACACAGGAAGGACAGATGGGGACAGAGGTGGACGCAGAGGGACACAGCAAGGACACTTGGGGACAAAAGTGGACACAAGTAGGACAGAGGGGGACACAGGAAGGACAGAGGGGGACGCAAGAAGGACACAGGGGGACAGAGAAGGACATAGGAAGGACGTAGAATGTATAAAGGGGACACAAGAGGTACGAGGGAGACAAAATTATTAGGGGGAGAAGATCCATGAGATGCTCCTGCACCATGGACGCACCAGGATTAGTATAATTTATCTCCTAGGAGAAAACATAGGAGAAAAAGTGAATTGAGTAAGGTCTCAGATGTTGTTTCTACTCACTTCACAACAACCAAACATCCCACAGTGATCCACCATTCCAGCAGCAAAGATGCCGGAATCTGGGATAGATTGACAAACGTTTGTCAGGGTGAGGTAAGATTTAATGATGAGCAAACAAATTATACTGTACTGTAAAAAATAAGCAATTTAATTTTATTTATTGATATCTTAAAAATACCAGATTTTAAATCTGTTGTGCAGAAGATATGAACTCCTTTTTACTTTTATCATCCATAAATGAATACCTGAATAACTTTAGTAACCTGAATGGAGTGACTGCAGTAAAATTAAGTCTTTTCAGACAGATGACAAGTAGAAATGCTTCCCTGGCAGCCATGGCAGTGCCAGCATACCTAATGCAGCCCCTGTTAGTCTAGTCATGCGCTTGTACTTCAGGGATTTTTTTGACTGCCAAGTTTACTAATCAGCTGTGTTATGTTATTTTGTCAGGACATTTCAGATGCACACGTGTACACATAAAAACGCTCAGACACACATTAAAACTGGTACTGATTGTGAATGGACACTAAATGAAATAAACAGATATGACATGTTTGATATTGGTAAGATTAGGCTGTGACTGGAATAAAAAGGGCAGTAGCTCAGGCTAAGCTAAAACTGTGCAAAATCTATGCTGAAAGGTACAGGCCTGATAGTGCTGGCTTACTGGCAAATCTTGTATTTTGGTTTTTTTTTTTGTGAAAATGCAAAAAACATCTACTTTTTACCTTGAAAATAATAGAAAACCGAAAAAAAATTACTGAACGGCTGAACAGAGGACTGTGGAGTCTGCGGGAGGATGGATAGGGACACATCCATGCTTATGGGGCTGGAGGAAGCCCAAGGTAAGTAAAAAACAGCGGTATGACTCATCTCTAAGTCACTTTAAGATTTCCTCCGGCCAAGCCCTCATGATGAAGAAATCTTGAGAAAACTGGCAGGAGCGAGTTGTATTTGTATATGTATTTTAGACCCAGTGTATAAACAATGCTAGATGTTGATCTTAACCACTTCGGGACCAGCACCCTCTGCCTCCTTAAGGATCAGAGGGTTCTGGCCCAGTAAACCGCCGCTTCCCAACGAATCGCCGCTAAAATCTGCCGCTCCCGCCGGTTACGTCGCTCTGTCCCCGCCGCAGCCTGCTCTCTCTGCCGTCGAGATGACGGCAGAGCACTGTGCGCCGGTCAGAAGCCGCTTTCATTGGCTCCTGAGGCTATCACTCAATGTAAGCCAACTACAACGGCTTACAAGAATGACAGGGCCAGGAGCCAATAAAAGCGGCTCCTGCCCGGCTCACAGTGCTCTGCCGTCGTAGAGGCGGCAGGGCAGCACATTGCAGCGGGGACAGAGCGGCGACAGCGGCGGGGACGGGCGGGGGCGCGCGGTGAATGGGACGTACAGTTTACGTCCAGTCAGAACCTCAGCGCCCCCTGCCCGCCGTAGATTTATACTGCGGCGGTCCGCAGGTAGTTAAATATATCGATTTTGGACGGTTTTCAGAGATTTTCATATAGAAAGAAAAAAAGGGTTTATTTTCCTAGACAAAAGCTGGAGAAACCCACCTGTCCCGAAGGGCCATGTCACTGTGCTCAGTGGAGCCAAACACATGCTATTAGACCTTTACTATATCTGATAAACGATTCGGTGGTGGAGTGTGCTGGTGGTAGAGGAGTCTTAATATAAGAAAAAATATGAGCTGTTCTAAAATTATACAATGGAAAAAAAATCTCCCCAAAGTCGTTATGCATAAAAATATGGGACCTTGCCCTTCAGTGATTTGTATTACAAACTTTCTTTTTCTTTTCTCTTTTATTCATATATTTTTAAGCAGCTGTCAACTATAAAAGAGACGTTAGCCTGGAGATCAGCACAGCCATGGGTGCGCACGGGCAATGACAGACCTAGAGCCCGTTTTTAAACGTGCTTATGTCTACTAGTTAATGTATAAAGTGCCCACATATTCCGTGGCACTGTACATTGTAATAAACAAACATGGGGTACATAATAATGCAGACAATGGTATACATAAAGTATAGACACTGATGCATAATGCAGAATTGACTGTACATAATAAAGAGAATTGTACATAGTACAGAAGATTTGTATCCCTAACACAGGAACATTATGCTGGGTACACACGGTAAGATTTTCTGTGTGATTTTCCAACCCGATCGTTTTTTCCCGCACGATTCTTCATTCCTTTTTCTTATCTTTTTCCATTCACTACTATGAGAAATCGAGCGCAGAAACGATCGGGAGCAATATTGGACATGACGGATTTTAGCAATCCGATCCATCTATCGCACGGAAAATCATACTGTGTGTATTAGCCATTAGGATATTTTAATATGGCTGTATAGAAATAGCTTTCACAATTACTTTTAAAAATAGAGTATAATCTCGTTCAGTTGGCAAATATCTGATGATCAGGACAAAGCACAACGAGCATCTAGTCCTCTATTCATTAAAGTGGAATATAACCCTGCATTTCAACTTTGCTCTAAAACATTATTTACAGTATATTATATGCAACCAGCATTTTTTTTTTTTACTAGACCAGCATTGGAAGGGTTACACAGGGCTTTAAAGTTCCTTTAGATTTCTGCAGACGCATCCGAAGCTGAAAAGAGATATATTTTGTTTACAGAAATGTATCTAAGTGTTTAATGTGACTCATCTCTCTGACTGAGAAGGAGCTTGGAGGACTGCCAAAGAGTGTGTAAGGGCCCGTTTCCACTATCGCGAATCCGCATGCGTTGCCCGCATGCGGATTCGCACAGTCAGTACAAGTGGATGGGACTGTTTCCACTTGTGCGTTTCCCCGCACGTTTTTCTGTGCAGAAAAAATCTGCAGGGTAGGGTCCTCAGAATTCGCCTGCGTGTGGAATGCAGGCGAATCGCATGCAATGTTTTTAATAGGGAAATCGCATGCGTTTTCCCCATGCGTTTTTTGCCGCGATTTCGCATGCGATTTCGCATAGGTATTAATGTTAATTTACACAGGCAGTGACATGGTTAAATTCGCATACAGCCTTACCTATGCGAAATCGCATGCGAAATCGCGGCAAAAAACGAATGCGGAATCGCACCCGCATGCGATTTTGCCTGCGGTGATTCGCCGGCGATTCCGCAACGCTATAGTGGAAACGGGCCCTAACTGTTTATCAATAGATACATAGAATGTAACAATCTGAACTTCTGCATATCTCTCCACGGAACTTGAAACGTCTGTGTTTAACCCTTCCAATGCTGGTATAGTAAAAAAAAAAATGCTTTTTGCATATAATATGCTGTAAATAATATTTTAGAGCAAAGTTGAAATGCAGGGTTATATTCCGCTTTAAAGTGACCAGAACATTTAATAACCATTACGATTGGCAGAAACCATTCCATCCCTTCCAAATGACTATTTGAATGGAAATCTCATTGGCATTAATTCACTCACACAAAAATACAATCCTTTTCTGGGTGATAGTTCAAAAGTATGTATCTAAAGTGGAATATTGTATCAACCTAGAAATCGGTTTGCACATGCCATATTTATATACAAAGCCCTGCCCTTCTATGTCAAATTGTATGTCCAATGTATAAGTTATTTATTTTGCACTAAACCACAAGAGAGAGATCCACAGCTATTAACGACATAGGAAAAAAAATGATAGTGTATTTTACCCTGGGACAAATGCACATCCTACATACATACATTATGCATATTTTAAATTTTACTGTGTTTTTGTAACAATGATCCCTTGATTTTACTTTACTGAGCTCCTTTTTGGAGATTTATGCAATTTTGTTTTTATTTATATATATTTAACTTGATTTCTACTTTAAATTCTTGCCATTTGGTTCTGAAAGGGTAAAATAATAAATGAAAAAAAGGAACCCGAGGTTAAAGACATTTGGAGGCTGCCAAGTTTATTTCTTTTTAAACAAGTTGCCTGGCAGTCCTGATGATCTTTCTGGTCAGTAGTGTGTAAATCACACTCAAAAATGCCTGAGTGATCAGCATGCTTGTTCAGCATCTATGGCAAAACGTATTAAAGGTAGGATTAGCAGGACAGCCAGTCAATGTGATTTCTTTAAAGGAGTACTTCCTGGGTCGTGGCTTAGCTTCTGACTGGAGGAAGCTTGCGGAGGCGGGGAGCGAGGGGACACAGGCACGAGAGCCCTGCAATAGAGAAGGTGGGGAAGCTATGCTGATTGACAATATGCAGGTAAACACAAAGCTAGTGACAAGCAAATTGTCACTAGCCTGGTGCTATTTTTAAGGGGGGACAGCAGAGCCCGGGGGGGGGGGGGGGGGGGGGCACTGGACGCGGCAATAGAAGGACACAGAGGCATGTCATGATGCACAGAACATGCCCCTTTTATTTAAAAAATACACCTCTGGATTTCTTTAAAAGAAAAAAAATGTGTCAGCCTCCATCTGTCTCTCACCTCGGGTTCCCTTTAAAGAGACCCTGAGCAGAGGTGAAAGAAGTAAATCAGGACTTACCTGGGGATTCCTCCAGCCCCCCCCCCCCCGTAGCCCGCAAGGTCCCTCGATATCCTCTGGGTCCCCTTTGTGGGCCCGCTAGTGGCTCCTTAAACCTGGCAACTTCAGCTGAAGTCGCGAATGAGCGACCCTGAAGTTGCGCATCCGCGGCTAATGCAGGCACCAAGCGCGTCATTGTGCCTGTCGCTGTAAGGGTCCTGCGCATGCACGATTCAGTCTTTCAAGTACCATACAAGTACAGGAGCCTAAAGGCGGCACGTGTGATGACACGCCGGGTGCCTGGACTGCAAGTTGCCTGGGCGTCGAATGCGCGACTTTGGCCAAAGCCATACACCTACTGGAGCTGCCAGTGGGAACAGGGAGGGGGCCCAGAGGACACAAGGGACCTTGCGGACTGCGGGTGGATGGAGGAAGCCCCAGGTAAGTACAGATTTCATTTTTTTCACCTCTGCTTAGGGTCTCTTTAAGCCCCAATATTTATTTTTTTAGCTTTCGTTAAAGTAGGGAAATAGGGAACTTCTGTCAGGTTTGATTGTTGTCAGTTGCCCCATTTTGACAGACTGATGTTTTACTCTACATTTTGTTAAATGGCTGTGACTGGTTTATATTTCATTAATTATTCTGTAAGAGATGTTTTTGGCTGTTGTGATGTAGCTAATAAAGCACAAAATTGTTATATTGTAAATTGCTTTTATTGGGAGTCATTATGCTTGTGTATGCTGGATTGAATGAGTTTGTTGTTTGATAAAGCACAACCATCTGGTAATTTGTTTCTTAGTTATGATGGAAGAGGCATTTTCACAAAGGCTTAATGAGAATTCACTTTTCAATACGTGTCTTTTACAGAAGATTAGCGACAGAGCTGAATATTCATTTCTGGCAATCTTTATCACCATCGGGTCAAATGATTAAGGACCATTGATTAGCAGTAATTATATTTTCAAGGATTACAATAAACTTGTGGACTGACTTGCTATTGTTACATGATAAGATAATCATCTCAAATATCACCTGTTTCATATTTTCCTAACAACACAAGCGGAATCTTAAAATAGATTTCCACTTAAAGGGATACTGTAGGGGGGTCGGGGGAAAATGAGTTGAAGTTACCCGGGGCTTCTAATGGCCCCCCACAGACATCCTGTGCCCACGCAGCCACTCACCGATGCTCCGGCTCCGCCTCCAGTTCACTTCTGGAATTTCTGACTTTAAAGTCAGGAAACCACTGCGCCTGCATTGCCGTGTCCTCGCTCCCGCTGATGGCACCAGGAGCATACTGCGCAGACCAAAGACCATACTGGGCTTGTGCAATACTCTCCTGGTGACATCAGCGGGAGCGAGGATGCAGCTGCGCAGGTGCAGTGGTTTTCAGACTTTAAAGTCTGAAATTCCAGAAGTGAACCGGAGGCGGGGCCGGAGCATTGGTGAGTGGCTGCGCAGGCACAGGATGTCTGCGGGGGACCATTAGAAGCCCTGGGTAAGTTCAACTCATTTTCCCCCGACCCCCCTACAGTATCCCTTTAAGTGAAACTTCTACTGTAATAGAATAGTTTGTATTGTAGATACACTTTATATTATTTATGATCACGGCTTTACTTTTGCTTGTACCAAATACCATACTTATAAAGCAAGTATTAAAAATGTTATTATTCTAAACACCAAAGGTGGCAAAGGCCTCTCTGTTTACATATTATTTACATTGAAAAACATTTTAAGTGGACCTGAACTCTTGACCCGATGGTGATGAAGATTGCCAGAAATTAGAAGGAAAACATCTAGAAATGCACCCTGTAGGCATTCCCCTTCATCTGTGACTAAGCACAAGTTGTAATTTCAGCTCTCAGCTGTGTCAGCTGACTTCCATGGCAGAGAGATAATTGGTAAATACAGGATGTTAACAATATGCCTGAAAGCAGGAAGTAGATAAGATCTCAGGATCTGCACCGTCTAAAATCAATATTTATTTAAAGCTCTTTAAAATCCATAGCAAGCACTCTGTGTGTGCCAGTACTATCTGAGGAAAGAGCTGTATCTCTGAAATGCCGTGCGTCATGGTGACCCGGCCACACTGAATGATGCTTGCTATGGATTTTAAAGAGCTTTAAATAAATATTGATTTTAGACGGTGCAGATCCTGAGATCTTATCTGATTTAGTTACCCTGTGCACTCCAGGGTCGATCATTGCACGTCTTATTCCATTGGTGCTGTTGCTTTTGGAGAATATATGAAAGCAGGAAGTAGACACTGTAGATTTATTGCAGGATTTGTATCAGCTGTAAGGATCTCCTTGCTTTTATCAGCTGTAACAAAGAAATTATTTTATTTGAAGATTATTATTCTGTTGCTTATCTTTTAGGGCAGAGAGGAAGTTCTGAGTTCAGTTCCGCTTTAAAGGGAAAGCATATGGGGTAGTAGAGAGTAAAAAGTAACTTACTCTCTACAATACTGAGTATATGCATATACTTTCTTTTCAGTATTTAGTCCCTTTATTCATTTACATTGGTTGAGAGCCAGCCTGGGAGCCACTATTCTCTCTCTCAAATAGTTTAAAACTTGCATTTAGACGTATTGGGGTGGCAAGTAATAACCCAGACTGCCTCACTTAACACCTCCTCTCCCTTCCCATATTTTATTCACATAATCTAGGTCCAATAAGAACAGTTAATACTTTATTGTACAGGTGGAAAAGCATTACCGCATGGGAGAGTAAAATCTAACCAAACTTGCATTAATCCAACCAAGGGCCAGTGCACACCTAAATGCGCTAGCGTAATCGCAAACGCTCAGCACTTTTAGAAGTGATTTTTCAGAGTGATTCTTGGCATGTGCATAGCGATTTTCTAACTATGCCTAGCGATTTTTGGAGCCTTTTGGTGTAGCATTTTTTGTTTATTATTCGCTACAGCAGAGCTGGAACTAAACAGCTTCTGTAACAGAAACTGTCACTCCGTTCTGGTGCTTTTCAGAGCGATTTTCCACTTCCCTATACTTAACATTGAGGCTGAATCGCCTCAGAGAAGCACAGAAATGCTGCAGGACCCGTGTTTGGGTTTGGGAGAAAATCACATCGCTGTGGTGTGCTCCATCCCATTTAAATACATTAGCCAAGAACTTTTCAAAGCACAAGAGTTTTTAAAGGGGCAGTTTAGTGAAAATTATTATTTTCCATAAACCCCTATTTAGTTATTTTATATGGAGAGCATACATTTCTCCATAGATCTTGTGTTAAAAAAAAGTAGATGATAACATTAATTCTGCTTTTTAAGACAGCTGAGCTGCATCATTACCATGCTCTAAGCCAGAGTTCCCCAACCCTGTCCTCAAGGCCCACCAACAGTACATGTTTTACAGGAAACCACACACAATCACAGGTGAGGTAATCAGTGTCTCAGCAGAGCTGATTATCTACCTCTGTGGATTTCCACAAAACATGCACTGTTGGTGGGCCTTGAGGACAGGGTTGGGGAACAGTGCTCTAAGCGACGGACTTCACTGATAGTAGCAGACACTTTAGCTGATTTATAACGGCTGGCTCACTCACTACAGAAAGCAGTGCTGTTCTCACATGTAACTAGCCAAGTAAATAGATAAAACAGGCTGCTAATTAGTTATTTACTTAGCAGCCTGTTTGTTTATTTAGGCCTCTTTCACAGTGCGACGTTAAAGTTGCACGTTAGAAAATGTTTTAATGTGGACTAACGCACAGCAATATTAAGTCTGTGCAACATTCACAGTGCACACGTTGCATTGTGTGTAACGTGTAGCAACATTTAGGAAGTGCTGCATGCTGCGCGTTTAGCAATGAATCTGCTGCGTTAGTTGTGTTGCACATGCTCAGTAATGTTTTTTTTTTTTTTATGTAACGCATGCACAGTTTTCGTTCCATCACTGTGCAATGAAAACGGCGCACCAAACGCAGGGCTAAAGAATGTACTATAACGTCCAAGTTATAGTCTTTCAATGCGTTGCATTAAGGGCACGTTATGCGACCTTAACGTCGCATCAAACGCACTGTTAAAGAGGCCTTACTTAGCTAGTTACATGTGAGAACTGTACGGCTCTCTGTAGTGAGTGAGCCAGCCGTTATTAATCAGCTGGAGTGTCTGCTACTATCTGTGAAGTCAGTTGCTTAGAGCATGGTAATGACACAGCTCAGCTGTCTTAAAAAGCAGAATTCGAGTTATCATCTACTTTTTTTAACACAAGGTCTATGGAGAAACCTATGCTCTCCTTGTTAAATAACTGACATGTGATTAATGGAAAACCATAATTTTCACTAAACTGCCCCTTTAAAAGTGCTCAGAAGTGCTCTTGGTGGGCACCAGCCCTAAGAATCGCAAAAGAGCACATTGAAAAGGTAGGGGGTGGCATGTCCAGCAGAGGGGTGTGTGCCTATGACTGAAGTGTAAAGGAAAGCTTGCAGTGCATTCAGACAAACAGGGAGAGTACATGTCATGTCATCATGTTATTTGATAGAAAAATGAAGGTATTTACATTTGGTATGTTATTATTGAGCTATTTATGAGGTGAAAGGAGTAGAGGAGGGAGTTTAAGCAGGAGTAAAAAATAAATTGAAATAACTGATATACAGTAAAACCTTGTATTGCAAGTCGTTTTAGTTTAAAGGACAACTGAAGCGAGAGGATACCAGGCTATCCTGCTGTCCCTCCGCCTCTTAATTTTATAAATAGACCCTGAACAAGCATGCAGCAGTTCAGGTGGTTCTGACATTATTGTCAGATTTGACGAGATTAGCTGCATGCTTGTTTCTGGTGTCATTCATACTGCAGCCAAATAGATCAGCAGGACTGCCAGGAAACTGGTATTGTTTAAAAGAAAATAAATGTGGCAACTTCCATATCCCTCTCATTTTAGTTTTTTCTTTAACAACGCTTTGTAAGACAAGCAACAATTTTTATGATATTTCAACTTGATAAGCAAGCAACGTCTTCATATTCAAGCACAGAACGTATACGCGTGTCATCACAACTTAGACAATGGTTCTCCCTTCGATGCTGGCTGCTGGATTGTACCAAGTGGTAGGTTTACAATGTCGTATTTTTGTGAAATTCTCAAAAGTAGGCCAAAGCAACTATCATTGGATAAGTTCCTTGATAACGCTGTTGAAATGATCATTCTGTTATGGTAGTTGTAGTGAAAGTCTTTTTAGGTTTTTACTTTATACAGTGCAGTACTTTGTATTAAATAATTTTCTATAAAAGTTTTTGGATTGTGGAACGAATCATCCGAGTTACCATTAATCCTTACAAGGATATTCGCTTTGATGTAAGAGTGCTTTGGATTACAAGTGTGTTTCCAGAATAATTGATGCTCGCAAACCAAGTTTCCACTGTAATTATAAGTTCTGCCTCATCAAGTTTTCCTTTAAAGAGCCTCTGAAGCGAGAATAAATCTCGCTTCAGAGCTTATATTCAGCAGGGGCATGTGTGCCCCTGCTAAAACGCCGCCATCACGTGGCTAAACGGGGGTGCCTTACCTCCCAAATCCCCTCCGTTGTTCCCGGGGATCTCTTTCGCATAGAGGCAGGGCTAACCGCCCCTCTCAGTCTTCCTTCGCTGAGAGGGGCGGGGGAGAGGCGGCGATGCGCCGCTGATAGACGGTGCTAAGAGGCAGGGCTGTAGCCGTTAGCCCTGCCTCAACAGCAGCAAAATCTACGACCAAGTTGGTCGTAGATTTTGCAAGGGGGGATTTGGGGGGTAAGGGACCCCCGTTTAGCAGCGGGATAGCGGCGTTTTAGCAGGGGCACACATGCCCCTGCTGAATATAAGCACTGAAGCGAGATTTATTCTCGCTTCAGTGTCTCTTTAACGGAGACATTTTTTTTCTTGCGGTATGCCAAACTCTCAGCAAGAAAGTAATTACTCCTTCTTTATTTCTCAAATTAATTAAATGTTTTGACCAGAACACCTTCTATTAAATTTGTCATATGCAACAATGAAATAAAAAAGAATGGATGGCCAGAAAGTCCCATAAATCTATCAAACCTATTAAAATCTAACAGGCTGTAATTATCCAAGTGTCCTTCAAAACTACAGCAATCTTTTCTTGTATATTTTTGTGTTAAATATATCTGACATTTCAGAAGTTCTCATCTGATCATTATCAGGACATTACAAGACAAACCTTGGACATTATCCAAAAGTTAGAACAAGAAAAATGTACCCCAATGACCCTATAATGTAGCACATAAGGATAGAGGGCGAGTGACAAATAAAACCCCAACAAAAATGCCTTAATACACATTATGGAATTTAGTGATGAGTGAATTGCAATATATGTTTTATTTTATTTTTATAGAATTCTGTTATATTACTGTTTGGATTACACTATGGTCAGACGAAATACAAGGTGATCCTCATATCTAGAGCTGTATAAATCTGTCATATAATGCTTTGATTTCACCATGAGCAGCGTACTAGACTTGATTTATATTATTCCACATTGAATTTGAATAAGCTGCATAAAAAATACATTCACAAGGCCACACAAAGTATTGCTACAACAGTGCCAACTCGATCAGTGCTAGAATAAAAACCCAAGCTAAGAAGAGGAATATTGTTGGCAGTTATAAAAAGTCTTGAACAGAAAATTCTCTTAACATGCAATCCTACCCTAACCCAGGAAGAAGAAGTTACATTAGCAAATTAAAACTGTTGGTCAGTTAGCCCATGTTGGGCTAACTGCTTCTTCAGAGGCAACAGGTTGTTGCCTCTGAAGAAGCAGGTTACCCTGAGAAACGGCTGTCAGGCCTGTACTTTTCACTGTATGTCAGTTTGATGGGGATGGATTAAAGGTTGTATAGCATTACTTCTGCTGTGACTGGTGCCCGGATACTTTGTTTCTACCATTTTTCTACATGGCTGATTGATCTGGAGGCACAGTTACTCAACCTGTTACCCCCTGCTGTCTGCCAGTCTGTGCATCTTGTGCCAATCACTTCTACTCTCTATTGAAAATAGAAGTTTACATGTAAGGAGAATTTTGCTCCTCTCCACATTGCTTTTCTCAGCCAGTAAGTGTATAATGCTTCTGATTTAAGCCTTGAAAAAGTAATGTTTTAACTATTTAAGGAAAAAGTGTGACTATGTTGTCGTTCTTGCACACAGGGCCGGGCCGAGGCAGAGGCTGGAGAGGCTCCAGCCTCAGGGCGCAGTGTAGGAGGGGGCGCACAATTCATTCAGCTGTCATTCCCAATTGTGTTTGAAGCAGAAAGAAATAAGAAAAGGGGATACATGACAGTGACTGCAAGCCAGATAACTAGAGATGAAGGTGTTGGGGAGGTTGGGGGCCCTGGGGCACCTATTAGTCTAATAGCAATCAGTGTGTGACGGCTGGGGTGGGAGGGATGGAGGGGCGCATTTTGGTGTCTCAGCCTTGGGTGCTGAAAGACCTTGTCCCGTCTCTGCTTGCACAGAACCTTCAGCGGACACTGCTATTGCCTGACTTAATAAGAGCATTTTGTTTGTGGGATGGGGGGAAGATTATGGGAATTCGGCATGTAAGGTTTTTTCTCACTGTGGGATATTCATTGGCAATTAAGTGGAAATGTTTTTTTCAATGCAGGACTGTAATTCCAAAGCCAGTGGCATGCAGCTGTTATTTTGAGGATATCAGGCTGAGAGCATCAATTCATGGTTACTTAAAACTTATTCTTGTTTAACCACTTCACCCCAAAGGCATTTTTACCCTAACGGACAAGAGCGATTTTCACCTTTCAGTGCCCATCCCTTTCATTTGCCAATAGCTTAATCACTACTAATCACAATTAAATCATTTATATCTTGTTTTTTTCACCACCAATTAGGCTTTTTGGGGTTGATATTTGTTTTCAGTAATTACTTTATTTTCTATGCATTTTAAAGGGAAAAACAAGAAAAAATTGGAAAAAATACACTATTTCTCCAATTTCATCCCCTATAGTTTTAATATAAACACTGCTACTGTGTATAAAACCCACACATTTTATTTGCCTATTTGTTCTGGTTATCACAATATTTTAATTATGTCCCTAGTACAAAGCATGGTGACAATATAGTATTTGGAAAAAATGGTGTATTTTTCTTTTGGTGGGTTTTTTTCCACTCTTTTCACATGCACAGGAATGCATGTGCACGCGCGCAGCGGCAGCAGCACTGTCTGACTTATAAAAAAGTCCTGGAGCCATTAAGAGGCTCTAGCAGGACGTTTTTATAACTCAGCTTGTCATTAAGTGATTAAAGAGAATATTTATTTCTTGATGTTTGTGATTTTTTTTTTAACTATTGGTGGGAAGGGGTGCAGATGGTGGATATTTGGGGATCTCCATATTATTAAAAGGGAGTTCCAGATTCCACCATTAACTACCACCTGAGTACTATCATTAAATGTGTTCTGGTATTTATTTACCCTCACCTACCCCAGTACAAGGTGTGGATGAACCCCTTATTCATAATGTTGGCCAAGGTTGCTGTGCAAATAAGATGCATTTCCTTCCTGCCATCTCAGTTTACAGAGTACTCCCTAATCTTATGGACCAAGCGGGATAGTATTGCTCAGGTGGTGACGCCCCATGTTCACAGACTCTAAATTCCCTGGGAGGAACAAGCCTGCATGGAGGATGCATGACTTTTCTTTACAAAGAGCTGCAGGCTAATAACTGTCATAATCAAATGTGAAGCTTTATAATCAAATGTGAAGATGTTTAAGCTGTAATTATTATTCTTATGCATTTATATAATTCTGACATTTTCCATAGTGCTTTTACAGGGTATGCTAAATAATTCATATCCACAGCTGTCTCTCAAAGGAGTCAACTCTTTAATCTGCTTTTCATAGTCATCGTATGCCCTCATAGTAGAAGGCCAGTCTGCAGACAGTTAAAGTGGACCCAAATTAAAAATACAAGATTTCAGAAATGAAATGTATTCTCTAAATTGTAATAATAAATAGCAGCCTTTTTTCAGCTGCATGATGACCTTTTATTTTGCCAGGACAGAATCCGGCAAACTGGTGGAGTAGGTGGTGTCCAGCAAAGGAGGAATTGCTAATGGCTGCCACCTGTAAACCCTAGTTATGAAAAGAGAAGGGTGAAAATCATGCACTGAAATGCTCATAGGCTTGAGGGAGTGTTTATTTATCTTTGTATGTGTCAGAGTGGTGCAACTAAATATTATGAATTAAAACAATGTTTGGTTTGGGTCCGCTTTAATAGGCCAGTATATTTTGGGATGCTAGAGAAAAAACAGGAGAGAAAAAAAATCCACTCAGGAAGTGAGCACGAGAAATATCAAACCTTGGACTCCAATGATGCCAATTTTAACTCTTTTAACAGCTTACATCAATGGCTTACTAGAGCTGTAAAAAATAAGAGACCACTGGAATGTGTTTTTAAATCACCATCTCTAAAAGTATGATTACTTTTTCATGCAAGTGTCTGTTAAATGACAGCACAGTCCCCGTTAATCAGAACTCAGGCAACCGAAAGCCTCAACTAACCGGGATAATGGAGACTTTGAGGCTAATAAAATACTTACAAAGCCTCCAAGGACATGTAGCAGCATTCCTGCAAGGGCGGAAGATAACGAGAAAACAGTGTGGAAAGAAGCATGGAGAAAGAAAAAGTCAAACAAGACAAAAACACCCCTAAAAGTGAGAAGAAAAAGCGAAGGAGGAGATAAAGAGAGAGATGGGAAACAGACTTAATAGTGGTCGCTCTTGTGCAGAAATGTAATTCATATTGAGTTTGCCTCTAAGACAGTGGAGATTAATCCATCTTAAAAGGGCTGTGGAGTTGAAACATTTTTGGGTACCTGGAGTCAGATGACTTTTGTACCAACTCCACAGCCATGCATCCAGGGCTGTAGAAATGGAGTCGAGGAGTCGAAGCAATTTTTGGGTACCTGGAGTCGGTGGATTCATAAACTGAGAAGTAGGATAATTTTTGTACCGACAGCACAGCCCTACATCTTAAAGAGGAACTCCAGTGAAAATAATGTAGTAAAAAAAGTGCTTCATTTTTTACCATAGTTATGTATAAATGATTTAGTCAGTGTTTGCTCATTGTAAAATCTTTCCTCTCCCCGATTTACATTCTGACATTTATTACATGGTGACATTTTCACTGTGGGCAGGTTATGTAGCTGCTGCTAGCTGTTTTGGCTGTTAGAGACAGCTGTAAACAGCTAATTCCTGTCTGTGAACATTGTTACATTGTGGCAGTTTGCCCAGAGTACCGCGGTCCCAGAGCTTCTTGTGGGAGGGGTTTCAGCCCAAAATCAGTCATACAGTGCCCCCTGATGGTCTGTTTGTGAAAAGCATTATATTTCTTGGGAATCACTTGCGAAGCGTTTGTGACACTTGGGAACCATTTGCGAACCCCAGTTTTGAATGATCAATTTCTTAACCACAATAAAGGGAAAGGACAATAAGTCAGACCTGGCCTGGCCTGTCAGATTAGGACAGAGGGACAGCAATGTCTCTGTTATACAGATTTTAGATTTTGTAACTTTCTTTCTGGAAGACTCAACATCATTCCAAAGTTTTTGTATCAGCTGGCAAGACCACAAAATATAGGCATAGCTCTCTACCAGTTGCTCACAGTGCCAGGGAAGAAGAAGATAAAGATCAGCACGCCATATGTTTCAAGAGGGATGTAGATTACCATTGCATGATAATCTTGTATTGGATTAATTGAAATGAGGTGTTTTTTTTAAACCCCGTATGGCAAAAAAGGTTTTTCTGAATGAGTTCTTCTAGCTAAATGTTAAGGGCCTGCTCCCAGCAAAGTTACGATTTAAAATTCATCCTAGGATGCTTTGAATTTAATAACCACTTTAACCTTCAGTCGTTTTTCACCTTATGCATCCAAGCAATTTTCACCTCCCATTCATTCACCAATTACTTTATCACTAATTATCACAATTAATTGATCTATATCTTGTTTTTTCCACCTCCAATTAGGCTTTCTTTGGGTGGTGCATTTTGCTAAGAATTATTTTCTTCTAAATGCATTTTAACAGGAATATTAAAAAAAATTGAAAAAAAATCATTATTTCTCAGTTTTCAGCCATTATAGCTTTAAAATAATACATGCTACTATAATTAAAACACACACATTGTATTTGCCCATTTGTCCCGGTTATTACACCATTTAAATTATGTCCCTATCACAATGTATGGTGCCAATATTTTATTTGGAAATAAAGGTGCATTTTTTCAGTTTTGCATCCATCACTATTTACAAGCTTATAATTTAAAAAATATTAGTAATGTATCCTCTTGGCATGTATATTTAAAAAGTTCAGACCCTTAAGTAACTATTTATATTTTCTTTTTTTTAATTGTAATTTTTTTTTATTAAACATTTTATTTGGGTATTTTTGGGTGTGTAGAGGTAAACAGTTAATTTTAAATATAATTTATTGTGTTTTGTGTAAAACAAAAATGTACGTGCATGTAGTTTTACTATTTGGCCACAAGATAGCCACAGTGATTTTGATTAATTCCCATCTTGGAAACTAGAGTGCTTTCTTACAGGAAGCACAAGGAGGTGTTTTTTTGAGGGGGGGGTCAGAAAGGCCTCTGAAAAGAAGCTGTCGGTTTTTCGACCAGGGACTTACTGTAGATCAATGAATAGGAACAATGTTCCCATTCATTGATCTCCGGGCTGCATAAGGAG
Source organism: Hyperolius riggenbachi (assembly GCF_040937935.1). Classification (NCBI taxonomy): domain Eukaryota; kingdom Metazoa; phylum Chordata; class Amphibia; order Anura; family Hyperoliidae; genus Hyperolius; species Hyperolius riggenbachi. The sequence continues at coordinate 542,305,406 of NC_090646.1, forward strand.
CGCTCAGACGCACGCGCAGCAGTGGAGCGAAAATGGTTAAATAAGATTTGCTGTCAATGCACACGAATAATTCTGTATGCTTCTATCAACCATTGCTATGGTTTCGGTGAGAGTTACAATACTACCTTGCAATTTATTTTTATCATCTTTTTTTAAGAATACATAATTAATTTACAAGCATTTCACGTACATTAATATATGTTAGAATCTTGTGGAGAATCTTTCAGTAACAGATGTTACTGTTTTAGGGGGGAACGCAGACAAACATATATGTAATTAATTGACAGACATTTCACATATATTAACCATTTCAGCCCGCGGGATTTTTCACCTTATGCATAAGAGCAATTTTCACCTCCCATTCATTCGCTAATAACTTTATCACTACTTAACACAATTTATTGATCTATAACTTGTTTTTTCCGCCACTAATTAGGCTTTCTTTGGGTGGTACATTTTGCTAAAAATGATTTTTTTTATAAATGCATTTTAACAGGATTAATAAGAAAAAAAATGGAAAAAATTCATTCTTTCTCAGTTTTCATCCATTATAGCTTTAAAATAATCCACGTTACCATAATTAAAACCTATGTATTTTATTTGCCCGTTTGTCTCGGTCATGACACCATTTAAATTTTGTCCTAATCACAATGTATGGCACCAATATTTTTTTGGGGAAATAAAGGTGCATTTTTTTCCGTTTTGCGTTCATCACTATTTACAAGCTTATAATTTAAAAAATTGTTCGTAGTATACCCTCTTCAAATGCATATTTAAAAAGTTCAGACCCTTAGGTAACTATTTATGTCTTTTTTTTATTGTAATTTTTTTTCCATTAAAATTTTTATTTAGGTAATATTTTGGTGTGGGAAATAAACAGTTAATTTTTAATGTTATTATATGTGTAAATTGTAATGTAAAAAATGTGTAGATGTAGTTTTACTATTTGGCCACCGTGAGTTTTTTTTTTTCTCCTTGTGCTTCTTGCTAACCGGAAGCACAAGGAGGACGCGGAAAATTTTACATGCAGAGAGACAGAAGCCTCTAGTAAGAGCGCTTCGGTTTTTCTGCTGGGGACACAGATCGGTGATCGGGAACCATGTTCCCATTCACTGATCCCAGGGCTACTGGGGGACAGCACGGGGGCGCGCCCGCGATCGTGCACGTGGGCGTGCCAAAGCACGGCACCGCAGCAGAGCAGCCACCTGGACGTGAGCATAACGTCCGGGTGGCAGAAATGGTTAATATATGTAGGGATATTAGAACATTTGTGGACAATGTTTTAGTAACAAATGTAAATGTTTAAGTTGGGAACAGCATTTCTGCTATTGAAAATACTGTGTTTCATACTGTGAGTTTAAATAGACATTCATAAACTTTTCCAGGCAACCTGCTGTGCTAACAATGATAAGCAGCGTGCGCTAGCCTTTGCATTATGTTATTGAGCTCCATTGTCTTGAAAGTGTACCTGAAGTGGTTTTAGATTTATAAGATAACTTTCAAATAAGTTTATACGTCTTATAGTGGTGCTCAGACAGTAATTTGGGTGCCATCAAAAAGACAGAATCCAAATGACTTTAAGAACAGTGTTATACGGCCACCAGCAAAAGCTGGCACCCGAATTACATCTCACCCCCTGAGTCCATGGCAGCCTGGAGTGGGAATAGTAATTAGCATTGCTGGGACTTTTACAGGAGCAGGGTGAGCCATTTTTTAGCTTCACCCTGCGCCCAAATTTCCTGGCGCTGTTTTTGCATGAGTGCGGTAAAAATTGCCCTGGTTCTTTCCTCCCAGCCAAAGCTAAGGATGTAGCTCCTCACCCCCTTGCCATTCTTTCTTGGGGAAAATGTACTGGGAGCCAAGTCAGTAGCTTGGCAGAGATTTGAAGAGCAGCGCTTGGCTTCTGGGTAAAAGGCCAACTTCTGATGGAAGGACAGGACATGGGGAGGATTCTACCACTGCACCACATCCCATTCTCCCAACATAGAGAGCATTTAACATTTTTTGCAGCTAGTAACTTTTGATGGACAACATTTTTTTCAAAACGGTACAACTATGGAACACCTGAATGCCCGATGCCTATACATTCAGTGAAAATTAAAATATTTTATTTCGGGTAGTGTTGACAAGTTGATACAACTTATTTTTTGGGCTTGTACTGCTTTTGTCTATTTTGGGGCAATTTCCCTCTAACAGCTGAGGAATCTGTTGCTTCTGTGTAAAAACATAATGTCATAATATAAATATACTATGTACTTATGATCGACAATGATTGCAAATGATCAACTATAACTGTCAGGTCTGTTGTGCCAAAGTAAATCAGGCCCCAAAGGGCCTGTTTCTGAAAACCAGGTGAGTTGCCAGCCCCAAACATCAGTGGCACATGCTCTGGATCTATTCTGGTGTACCCGGGATGTCCCCCAGGCAGAGTCAGCTGTGGTGCCTCAATGGCGGGCATGCTGGGAGCTGTGTTGCATCAATCGGGGTTATGCTGAGTGTTGTGGTGCCTCTCTGTGGGCATACTGGGTACTGTGGTGCCATGGTGGGCACTGTAATGCCTTTATGGGGGCATGCAGGGAGCTGTGGTTCTTCTATGGGGGCATGTTGGGAGTTTGTGATGCCTCAATGGAAGGCCAGTAGGAACATGGGAGGGGGTCCACTAAACAGTCAGGGAATTCTATGGGGGAACTACCAGATAAGCCCTCCTAGCAGAAATCAAGACCAGCAAGCACAGAAGCCAGGTAATTCTGCCTAGTTATGTTTAAATGACAATAGCTATTTATGCGATATGCTGCATTATTGGGGGTTAATTTTGTATTAATAGAGTGGGGGCTTCATCCAACATTTTGCTGGGTGGGACTACTTAGATCGCTGTGAAGTTCATGTAAATTTGGCTCCACCCATGACCACACCCATATTTTGGTGCATGGCCACACCTATTTTCGGTCTAGAGTGCCCAAAAGTGCCCCGGATCTCTTTGCATCCTAGCAACGCCGCTGGTGAAAACTTCAAACAGAGGTGAGCAATACAGGCCGATTGCTGTCACTGCCAAGAACCACCGCCTGCATGCTACACCACAGGTGGCAGAGTTGGTAACCCACACCTCCTGCCCCCCACCCACCAGTGCCATGCACAGTTATAGGGATTCAGATACATAATGCAAAAATGCAGCATAATGTCCATTTTTTTTCTGTAATGCAACACGGACGGCAGCCTATTAATTTCAATAGGCTTCATGTCCCCAACCGAATCACATGCAGAGAGATGCCACCATGCCTGTGGAAACGAGCATTAAATGTTTAGGGTAAGCCTTAAAAAAATGATTACTGAACTTAGCATATTTCATATGCTTATCAATTAATTAATCAATTAATTAATGCTTTATATTACTAACCAGAGCTCTACAACAGATGAGTGACATGTGAGATGTACAGTGGGCTTTTTCTCTGGTATATGTTCTAAAATGCCAATGATTGCAGATGATAAAGGCATAGTGTTATAAATGTAAGATTACTTTAAGTATTTCAACAAAGATTACTAGCCTGAAGCAGCTGCAATTAGGGTTAACTACTGAATTTTAATTGGCAGCTTGCAGCTGCTTTGCTTCCCTCTGGGCTGTATGCATGGAAGTGGTGCCGGGAAACTCAGACTCTGAAGCTCACATGACTGTCAATAGAAATTCTTTGTATTGATTCTGAAATGTTGTCTTCAAACCTTTTTCTGTACATCGAAAAAGCCTTTTTTTGCATTGGTAGCAAAAGACAGTACAAAAAAAAAGAGTAAAATATATAAATATGAAAAAAGGAAAAACTTGCCTTCTTTATGGACAGGATCACGCGTTATGAAGGGCAAAGACAAATTTTATGGCACAATAATTTCACAGAGTGTTTCACAGGTGTAAGATGCTTCATCGGGTAATTAAATGTCGCTTTTAGTGGGATTCTCATGAGGCACATTTGCTGAGAGTCGGGCCAACAGGCAGCATGTAATTACCTGATGAAGCAAGTTACGCCTGCAAGATGTGTTGTAGTGTCATTAAAATGTGTCTTTGCTCTAGACATTTACTCACGTCCATATAAGAAATAATCCCTCATCTTAAATATTTCACTCTTTTGGGGAGTATCTTAAACTCTTTGCTGGTTCCATTTCAAGGTTTTGCCTCTTTTTTATTTAGGGCAACTGTGCCTAAGTCAGGCCTGGGAAAATTCAGCCCACAGCTGCAAAGAAGCTGGCTCAGCGATAGAGGGCGGGATTCCGCTCCTCTCCCCTTCTCCCTCCTGCTTTCCATTCAAAACCACGTGCAGAGCATGTACAAGATGATCAACTTACCCAATCACACTCTCCAGCGCCAATCTTCATGGCAATGGCGATATCATGTGTCCTGCCGTTGGTACATACCAGTGTGTCACATGATTCTGCTGTCACCATGAATATTGCTGCCGGGAAAGGGCGATATATTTAGTTATCACCCAAAATCTCCCTGTGCATGCTTTTTCTGGAAGGAGGGAGGATGGGAGGGAGGGGGACGGACACCCTAGCTGCAGGCCAGCCCTGGCCTAAACCAACCTTGACAAAATAGTATGTAGGCTATAGTTCAGCACCACAACAACATACACCTGTAGACCCATGAAATGGCTGTTTTTTAAAGAGAACTACAAGATTTTGGCCAAAGATGTCTGAGGTAGGCCTGACCAAAGTCCTCCAATGTTTTACAAGTGGTTGCCAACTTGTTTTCTCTTTTTAAATATAAAAAAGATTGAATTTGTTGAGACAAACTTCACATTGCAATGATTTTTAAATCCCGAAACTTGTTGCAAAATAGAGGACCATTATGGGTTCTTTTAAATGTTAAAAGTGCTGTCCTACAGTAATACAAAATCCAGAGAGCTGAAGGTGACCCAAATCCTCAGGGAAAGTATAAGGGGCCAAAACAGATCAAAAAGCACTATTACTATAAAAAAGATATGCTACATATACATTTGACTTCTTAAAGCAAAAGGTATGTGAAGTAATTTAGCTTTAAAGTGAGCACAAAAAATCTTCCATTATACATCACTATTGAATGTACAAATAATCTCTTTGTGCATCTAAAAGGACAGCCCACATCCAGAACCATTGGTATACAGTGACCCCATAGCTCATACATTTTACAGAGCCACACCAATCCAACATGCATTCAGCTGTTCTGAAGTTTATGCTCCTCATCAGTGCATGGTATGGATTGAATAGGCTCTATGGAATAGGGCTGAGACCAGTACTGCGATATACCCAAGGTCACGGTGATCCAGAACCACTAAAAAAAAGCTATGCAAAATATAAATTTGCCGTCTCAAAACAGAACGTATTAGCAGTAATTCAGCATAAAGTGAGCAAGAAAGATCGCCCATGATGATCCAGAACCGCTGGTATATAGAGAGACACAGCATTTGAATACTTAGGAGTAGGCCCAGCTATTGGTCCCCTGCTATTCTGTGCAAGGATTTGTCATTTTGCATTAAAAAAAAAAATCTGAAAGAAAAAAATAAGGGCGTTTCTTTTAACTTTTGTTATGGGTATATATAATTGTCTACCTGAGTTTTAAATAAGCATTATGAGGTTGTACTTTTTCCTGTTATCAAATCACATATTTTTGCTTATTATACAACAAGGGATGCAAAGCAATAACTGGCTAAGACAAGTTAAAATTCTCAACTGCACCATTAGTGTACATAATAATAGTCATGAGGCCACGTGGGGCTTCTTAGACCATTATACCAAAGTATAAAAACAGCCTAAAATTACTCTTATTTTTCTTCAGTCTGAGAATGTACATCAGCCTTCATTTTTAAAGATCAGGCAGCAGACACAGTAGGTAACTGTTATTTTTTATATGGGATCCATTGTCATTCACTCGCTTGCCCTATGCAGGTCCCAGACATCCTCTGGGACAGAGCAGGCACTGTCCCTCAGCTCCTCCATCACGTACACTCCTATAGGTGGCAGAGGGTGGAGTGACAGGATTGGCACAAAACTCTGGGTTATCTTAAACCTGGCTAAAAAATGCTTAGTGCTGTTTGCCTAACAGTGATGGAGTGTCCCAGAGAACCATGGGTCTCCAAGACAGCTCTCTAGATCAAAGCTGGGTTAAGGAGAAGGATAATTCATGGAGCTTGGATGTGTCAAGTATGGGTATCTTAGCAAAGTAATGCCATTGATGTGGGCATAGCTACAGTTTATGCACATTTAAAACGTCTTATAAGCACACAAGTACTTTGTGCTTCAGATTCAAGTATCAAACTATTAATTTTCTTTCTTTTATTGAAACTAAAAGGTAAGCTTAATGGTATGGTTGCGAAAATAATGTGTGAAACTTGTGATTTGCAGCTACAACTTCAATTTAATATGCTTTAAATAATATAAATGTTGGTTTCAAGTCACGAATCACTTGAGTCGGTCATCTAGAAAAGGAACATATTTTTAGACTGAAGGTGAACAGTAGTTCAGCTAGTGCTTCTGATATAGGCTCATTTAAAACAAGAGTGCATAGAGACAAACTTATGTGCAGTGATTCATGGTAACCAACAACCAAACAGTAGTAGCACCATCATAACACCAGTTATCAAAAAACCTGCTTTGGACCCTACAACCCCCTTTAACTACCAGCCAATCTCATATCTCACTACTTCCCTTTACTTCCAAACTGCTGGAACACTAGATCTATTCAGAACTGACCAACTTTCTGTCTATTAACTCCTTGTTAGACCGCCTTCAGTTTGGCTTCTGATCTCATCATTCCACTGAAAGAGTCCTCATCAAAGTTGCAAAAGACCTCGTCCAAAATCCACAGACCAATTCCTCTAGATTGAAAACTTGCAAGGGTAGGGACCTCCCCTTAGTGTTTCCTGTTTCTGTGTATTTTATCAAATTAACATGATTCTGGACTGCACATCACAGCTCTACAGAAGATGTTAGTGCTATATAAATAAATAATAATAGAAAAAGTAACAATTGTAGGGCAAAATATGTGCCAAGGAAGTACAATAAATGTTGTGACTAAAGCAAACTAAAAAATAATAACTACAATGTAATTAGTTAGTACTCTGATGAGGGACTGTAGAAGTTTGGTGTAGTACTTTTAGTGTAATGTGGGAATGCTTAATGGTACACACTGTTTTAATGAGTTGCTTGAAGACAAGTTATGGAACGTACAGAAACAGACCAGAAATATATCTTTCAATTCTCCTATCCTTTCCCTATGGTTTGGGGGTTTTCTGTGCTCCAACCCGCTAAAGAATTTTAATACTCTTACCGCCTATAATTTTAATACTCTTACTGCCTATACTGCCTAAGCCTTTTTCTGTAACATTTAAAGCCATAGCATACACACAATCAAATCAAAATATTGAAATCAAGAAAAACCAATCAGATTTCCTAAATTCTCAAACTTAATCTCAATCTGAATTCTCAATCTTGATCCATCAGCTACTTCAGCTGTGGTGGAAAATTCTGATCATTTTTTTTAATTGAATAGTGTGTGGATTGGTTTCATTTTTTAAACAATACAATCAATCAAGAAAATGCATTGAATTTAAAGTATAGAAAGAAAAATGAAAACATTGTATGGTGTATGGCCGCCTTTGCACAATGCCTTACAGAAACCAAAACAATAATAATTAATAATAATAAAATCTGTGTGGGGTGACGTGATTCACTACGCCAGGCTTTTTAAAATATTTTTTCATTTTTTGTATATTGTAACTAATAAAATTATGATATTTTATAGATAAATGGTGTTCTTCTGATGTCTCTGGGGTATACGCCCTTTTTCTCGCTCCTCTAAAAATGTATTACAATGATAATAAATAAAATTAATAATAATAATAATAAATATTCTTAATCACAGTACAGTAGAAACCTCATACAAATGTATAAACCTCTTTCAAAATAAAAGATAATGCTCAAACTCATTACAAGATGCCGTTTAGCTTTTGTCCTAAAAATACATCCACATTCAAGAATTACACAGTGCATGCCTTTTCCGTAAAGTCATTGCAATATAGTTCTACTGGATAAGTAGCAAATGTAATCCAAAAACACATAAAAAAAAGAGAAAGTAGAATGAAAACAACATGTTTCTGCTGCTGTCTCCAGTGGTTGCTGAAGCAAACAGATCTTCATCGTTCAATTCAGACTAAATTAGAAAAGCGCTTGTATGACAGGTGACATGATCCTCCTGTCCCATAGGCATACCACAAATGCTTCTGCAAGCTGTGATCTGCTATTGCATATAGAGACTGTGCCAAACATTTATCCTTAGTGACTGGCTGCTCTAAGGGACACAATCCACAATGAGTATTGGAATAAATGCAAAAGAGTTTGGAGAGACTCCAAACCATGACAAAAAAAAGACTACATTAGAAAATCACATGATTAGTTCTGGCAAGGACTGCCAAAAATCAACAGCTCTTTCTTGCAGGTGATGTTATCCGAATCCGTGTATATTTAAATCTGAGAAGATTGGGATGCTGATCTGCCAATAATATATATGGTATAAAATATTCACAGTGATTCTTTAGGAGTTAATTGTAATGATCTCTGGCAAACACGGCACTGGCCCACACATTTTAAAAACAAAATTGATATGCAGAATAGTCTCTCAACACTTCAAACGCCATACTTTTAGAAATGAGAAAAACTGTTTTACAAGTGGAAATTTCACAGATCGGTAGACAGGAGTCAGGATTTCATTGACAGCGTAGGCCAAAGAACCGCTTCTTGGTTGGATAAGGATTTAAGTTCAATAAACCATCAAATTTAATTTTTGCAAATTATTTACTTTGAACTGTAGGGATTTCTGTCATATATATAAATATATATTTTTTGTAGTACACGGAATGGATTTTAATGACATAAAAAACAAAAAATGTTAAAGGGACCCTGAGCAGGTTTTAAAATCCCAATTTGAAGTTACCGGGGGCTTCCTACAGCCCCCCATAGGGCGCGAGGTCCCCCGGCATCATCCTGGCTCCTCTCCCGGTCCTGTTGGTGGCTCCGTTAATTGGCGACTTCTGCCTGAAGTCGCCAGTACGATTCCCTGCTGCGCACGTTACGTGTCGTCATGCCGGCCGGCATGCATGCGAGTCCTGTGCAATACTCAATTCTCTAACTCTGAACTGGGCATGCACAGTACTCTCATGCCGGCCGATGTGATGACGTGTGCTGGCCGGTGTGATGACGCATAACGTGCGCGGCGGGGACTGGTACTTGCGACTTCAGGCGGAAGCCACTAATTAATGGAGCCGCCAGTGGGACCAGGAGAAGAGCCTGGAGGACTTTGCGGCCTACTGTGGGCTGGAGGAAGCCCCAGGTAAGTTCAGATTGTGATTTTAAAACCTGCTGAGGGTCCCTTTAAAACAAACACATAATTACAATAAACGTGAATAATGTAGTATCAGTACAATACTGCAAAAGATTTACTTTAGTTCTGAATGAAATATAATGAATAGCTCTGATATATCTCTCTTGTAGTACACGTGATGAATCTTGACTGCATAAGTAAGCAAAAAAAAAAAATAAAATCTGTTAGACATTGGTGCATTGCTGTTTTTTTCCTATTTTTATTTTAAGATAATTTTCTGTTTTAGTTATTTGTGTGTGTGGCTCACAGGTTTTACATTCTTATCTTTTATTTCTATTTGTTTTTTATATCTGAAGTCACACCTAACAGAACCTGGAGAGTTATTTTCTCTGCAGCTCCCCTGCTCTGAGTTTAGATTTCTGTATAGGAATCATTATGGAGAACTATTTCATAAAGGTTGTGGGTAATATAGACTCATCAACTCATCAAAGGTTAGTTCTGAAGTTAGGAAAATTATTGGGTGTCTTGGGGATAGTGTTGGGCATCTTTTAAAGAGTTAAGGTTAGTAATAGGCTTAGATGAATATTAGATGAATATAAGGAACCAAGTTAGGCAATAGGCATGAAGCAGGGTAAGTAAGGCAATATAAGGGCAAGCAAGGTGCAAGGTTACATTTATCAGGGAGTAGGACCGTGTTATACATACAGGAGGATTGGTTAGTCATAAGTCAAGGTGTAAAATTAGGGTAAGGCTTGGAGGCTTGGTTGGGATAACTCAAAGAAATGGAATTACTAAATGTTGATAGTCGCAAAAACACAGATGAGGCTAGATATGCTATTGCTGATGTTTGCAAAAACAAAAACAAAAAAATGGTCAATGGGTCCTCCAAAATCTGGGAAAATCCATGTGCCATTCTCAGGGCTCTTTTACACTAGCTAACGCGTGCACGAACCCATTTTTAAGAAACTCATTATGACATACGGCATGGCGTTGGAATATTGCGGTTTGACGCGTATCAGCGGTTCCACTTCTAATTCACCTGATGGGAAAATGCTTGCGCCTTACGATTAATAGCTTCCAGAGGCGTTACTGCTCTGGAACGCTTTGCCTAATCTGAACAGCAACAAGAAAGTCAATAGACTTTCATATTACCGTTCTTACTACATCTTAGGTGCGTTCCGTCAAAAGGGATGGAACAGCTCCTAGTGTGAAAAACTCCTTAGGCAAGCTTTCCTCTTTTACGTATAGCTGTATATAATGTATAATGTATAATATATATATATATATATATATATATATATATATATATATATATATATATATATATATATATATATATGCGCATCAGAGGCTGCAACGATTTTTTAATTTTATTCTACAAGCAGATTTAAATTAGAACTTCTTTGCTTTCAAGCTTTCCTTTTTAATAGGACAGTAAATCACAATACTACCAATGTGGCAAAAACGTAACTTTTTAATACCATTCATTAAGCTTGAGGAAAACACAACTGAACTAGTGACACCATTTGTTTTGAATGTCATATCAACTATTTGCCATTATTACCTAGAGAAATCCAAGTAAACTGTACTGCTCCCTCCTAGCCATCACGCCTTGCTCCCCTGGGCCCTGTAGAAATGTTGGTTTGCTTTGGCTGCACTTATCTCCTTACTTCCTTACTAGTAATCTAATCTGCTGGTTTGCTCTAATGGGACTGCTTAACAATCATTCACAATTTATTAGCATGGAGATTCTATATATCAATTATACATGTGTTTTTAAAGCGTGCGCGACATGCATCCTTATTTGTGCTTTTTAGTGATCAATTGTTAAAGAAGACCTGAACTCTCTCTGCTTTTTTTTCATCATCTTAGACAAGATTATTTATTATCAGCGGTAAAGTCCTTTCTGACCCTTTTCTCGTCTTCTTTGGCTAAAAGCCATCTTTTTTGCATTGTTCTATTTTATGTTTTGTCAATATGAACAGTGCCATATTGAAATGCACATATTCTCTAAATACTATCAGATCCAGAAACCTGGACATATGTTATATTTTAATGTGTATCCCCTGACTCTGTTACGCCATACCTGTCCCTTCCTCTGCCGCCCAGCTACACATTTAATTTGCTGAATGAAGAGACATTAAGACAGTTATCATAGCTAGCATAAATTAATTTTTACAAAAACATATACGATGATCAGAAAATTCCTTTCAGTTTCTTAGCGTTTGTAAGGGACATTGCCATGAAGTAACAGTACTCAAGAAGATACAATGTCGTAAATGTATTCTGCCATATTTTGTTATTTACTTCTAAGCCAAATACTTTGAACATGTCATTCCTCTAATGTAGAAATTAAATGGAGTAAGACAGAAACATTAGGGAAAAAAATAAGACATTAATGGATTTACTGAATAACCAAATAATGTAGGTTTTTAATGACATATACAGAGGTCATACATAGGAAAAAAAACAGAGGGAAGAGAGAAATATCACTATGTAAACTCATCACTGCAGCGGTGTTTATAAAATTGCCTTTTACAATTCCACATCATAGCCTAAGCCAGGGACACCATATACAGAACCAACAATTACAACAATTCCTGACATAATAGTTATCCCCTTCAGTCCCAGTATCTTAAAGTGTACTAGAGATCTGCATAATGGTTGTATTTTTACTTACCTGGGGCTCTCTCCAGCCCCATGAGGTTTGGTGGCCTCCCTCGCCGTCCTCTCCACCTGCTCCGTTCACTTGCAATCCTTCCCAGTAAATCTGGCCAGTCACGTCTAGTTGCGCTCGTCTGGGTATATACGGCCCGGCTGCACATGTGTACTTGCTGTACTACTGGTGCCCAGGAGCTGCGGGAGTGCGACAGTGGTTGCGCGCATGGCTGAGTGACACATGCACAGGAGAGCGAGTACAAGTCAATGGAGCAGCCGGAGAGGACGGAGAGGGAGCCCACATACCTCATGTTGCTGGAAGAAGCTCTAGGTAGGTATAAATACAGCAGAACCTCATTATAGTAAACTCTGATAATAAACCACTGGATATAGTAAACTCAGTCCTTGGTCCCAGCAACTGCAACTCTATAAATATACAATGTATGCCCAATTCTGATATAGTAAACTTCTGATACAGTAAACTAATTTTCCTGGTCCCTTGGAGTTTACTATACAGGGAGTTTACTGTATCCCCATTATGCAGATCTCTGGTTTCCTTACTTCAAGGAGTTAGCCCAAATCTGAAGTTCCAAAGTCTGCGCTAGCATTGTTGCCCTTGCACACCACTGTGACATTAATTAATCAAAATTTCTGACCAATGGAAAACATACTCTAATAAGTGACTAGCTGCATACAAAAGCACTCATTTGTCTGAGACAAATTCTATTTAAAGATTATTAATTCATGTATAACGATTGTGATGAACGAGTGCTTCCTTGCTGTCATTTCACAATGAACTATGAATGCTGTATTACCAGCTCTTCACGTAGCCAGCATTTAAGTTAAACTGCATGAGTTTAACCTATGGCATTTTATATTGAAGTAGGAAAATTAAACTGCAAGTAGTAAGCGAATGGCCTTCCAATCAAAAAGTCATTACTGAACTAACTAATGCATGTGTTTAAGCTGATAATATGGTAATTTCACTCATTCTTTAAGGCTATTGGCATTATGACAAGGCAGTTTTCATTCTGGTTAAATGAATACAACCTTGCGTGAAGCTAGTTTTGATCTGTTATTGACCCCAGTAATAGTGGTGAAAATAGTTTTTGATGAGTGAAATAAATAAATTGTGTTCTTACTGACGAATCGCTGCACATACCCGCCACTCTCCCAGCCCACAGGCCCCTTTTTCTGCCGTCGCTATGACAGCAGAGCTCTGTGCGCCGGGCAGGAGTCAATTTCATTGGCTCCTGACCCTGTCCATCAATGTAAGCCAATGGGATTGGCTCACAGTGATCACATGGTTAGGGGCCAATTAAATTGGCTCCTAACAATTTTACAGAGCTCTGCTGTCATACTGACGGCAGGGCGAGTGAGCTGCAGTGTAATGGGCAGAGCTTCGCGATCGGTGGGACCACGCATCGGCGATGTTGAAATCTACATCCTGGAAGAGCCACACAGCCACCAGCAGGACGTAGATTTCAACTAGTGCCGTCTAAAAAAGGTTAACCACTTCCTTCAATATTGACTTTTATAAACATCCTACTTGTGCACCTTTCACGCGTGTATGCATTTCGGGGGAGAGTGTGTACACACACATGAGCATTTGTTCCCTTCAGCTAACGGCATGAAGTCATTAAAGAAGCCATACACCTATAAGAAAAAAACAAGACCATCAGGTGAGTTATAATTTCACTGAATCCATACAAGAGGAATATTAATCAGCGTACATTTGTGAGAAACAACTGTTTCAACACCTGGTTACATTGTGATGTGATTAAGAGATGCTAACAAGACTAGCTCCAGCTCAATTAAGACAATATACCGTATATCTCAGCTTAGGCTGAATATAAATTACATTGTTACATTTAATAAGTTCTCCTTGGATATATGTTAAAATTTGTTCATAATATAGATAACAACCAGCTACAGTAGACTCAAACCCTAATGAATTAAAGTTTAATTACCAATGACCTGGTCACTAAAGGTCTCAAAATATTGAAGAGTACCTGTAGTGTAGTGAAAATAACATAATGAATAATTTTTTTTTGTAACAATATTTACTTATAGATTATTTAGTCAGTGTTTGCCCATTGTAAACACTACTTCACCCTAATTTATATTCTGAAATTTTTTACAGGTGGCGACATCTTTAATCCTGTCTGGACTAGAGAGAGAATGACATATTACATGTTTCATTGCTTGTGGTTGCACAGCTCTGACAGGACGTAGATTTTGCCAATCGTTGCAGCGCGGCCCCACCGCTACCGCCGATCGCACCGCTCTGTCCCTGCCGCAACCCATTCTCCATGCCATCAGTATGACGTCAGAGCTATGTAAGCCGGTCAGGAGCCGATTTCATTGGCTCCTGACCCTGTCATCACTGCAAGGCAATCCCATTGGCTTACATTGATGGACAGTGCTAAGAGCCAATGACAACGGCTCCTGACCAGCGCACAGAGCTCTGCCGTCATAGAGACGGCAAAGAGAGTGGCCTGCGGCGATGGAAGAGTGGCGTGACCGGCGAGAGTGGCTGGTATTTGCTGTGATTCGTCGGGAGGTGGCGTTTTACTGTATCAGCAGTCTCTGGTCCTTAAGGGGCCAGAGACTGCCAGTACGGAAGTAGTTAAAGTGGACCCAAATTAAAAATACAAGATTTCAGAAATAAAATCTATTTTCTAAATTATAGTAAGAAATAGCAGCCTTTTTTCAGCTGCATAATGACAAATATTACATATTTTACATTTATTGGAGGAACCCCTCCCTTCCTTTCATATTGCCGGGACAGAATCCAGCAAACTGGTGGAGTAGGTGGTGTCCGGCAATGGAGGAATTGCTAATGGCTGCCACCTGTATAACCCTAGTTATGGAAAGAGAAGGGTGAAAAGCATTCCCTGAAATGCTCATAGGCTTGAAGGAGTGTTTATTTATCTTTGTATGTGCCAGAGTGGTGCAACTAAATATTTTGAATTAAAAAAATGTTTGGTTTGGGTCCGCTTTAAGTACACCTTAATTTTCTCATAACCAGCAGTGATAAAAGATTACATCACATCAAAAATATAAACATCAACAGCAACTTTTGAGGAAAAATATATGCATATCCCAGTTAGAATTCTTCAAGGTACTCGTTCCACCCATTAAATACAGGGGGTCGCCAACAGCAATACCTTGTCTCTACAAGTGCAGATTCAAGAATTACCATAAAACAAAAAACAGAAACAACTCCCCTCCTCCCCCAGGTCACGCCTCCCTTCCTACCCATCCCCCTCACCATCCTAACATTTTTACACAGATGACAATTCTTGTGGCCAAAGGCAGATAGGTAACTGTATTATCAATAAGGAGTTGGAAGGAAGGATTTTATCTGTACAATATATCAGGCTGTATTTACTATTTAAGTGTTTTTATTCTATTTCTCCTTTATAGTAGGCATTACTTCAAATAAGAAGAATAGGAAGTCAAGATGAATTGAATGGAGTCAAGAACAAAAAATACGCTCTAATGCGGAATGAACAGTTCTGCCTTGTTCCTTTGTGGATGCCGCAGGTCAATGAGAGCCTGTGTTCTGCTTGCCAGGCTTGTCTCTAGCTTCCTGATTCCAATTATTTTATACAGATTTGTCTGGTGTGTGTTGAAATATATTCATAGACTATCTATACACATTATGAGAGTACATATTCTACAGAAATCAAGCAAGAATGTTCATTTGGCACAATGATGTACACAATGCTCTCGTGCTCCGCACTTCCACTGTTGAAAATGCTTACTGAACAGGCAGGATTTTTTATGCAGCAGATTATTAGACCATATGCTAGACTATAGAAAGGGAGTCTCAGTAAACATTTTGTCACGCCATTTAAATATCAATGTGAGCTTCTCAAGCCTGCATTTTACATTTCCCTGCTGTTTGCATTACACCACAGATGTCATTAAGGCTAAAAAGGATGCGCATACACAGGGCCGGTTCTAATAACACTGGGGCCCCAGGGCAAAATTAACCAGAGGACCCCCCCAGTAGACACCCCCCAACCAAAAAGCGGCAGTAGGGATCCTTTGTTGCAGCCAAATTCCTCCCATGACTCCTATGCCATGGGCTGACACTCCATGGTTCTGATGAAGACTCTGCAGGGTGCCTGGGGAGCAACAGTTAAGTTGGCGGGGAGACACCTTTCGGGGCCCTACAGGCTTTGGGTCCCTGGGGCAATTGCCCCCTTTGCCTCTATGGTAGCGTTGACCCTGCGCATACAACAAAATATTAATGATTTAATACACACAATCAATATACTCGGGAATGCATTTCAATTTTGGATTGTGGCGTTTGCCCGTTTGCGTTTTGCAATTCTCATTCAATTAATGAGAAGCGCGATGCAATCGCTGGGAAAATGCTACATGCAGCATGTCTGCGATCGTCTAAAACCGCAAACATGCTGCAAACACTGTAGTATGAGTAATCTCAAAGGATTACATCTGCAAATCACGGGCAAAAAGCGCCTGAGTGTGATGAGGCTTAAAGTGACACTGAAGCAAAATAAAACGTATGATATAATGAATTGTATGTGTAGTAAAGCTAAGAAATAGAACATTAGTAGCAAACAAGAGTCTCATATTGTTTTTCAGTATAGGAAGAGTTAAGAAGCTCCAATTATTATCTATGCAAAAGAGCTTCTCTGAGCTCTTTACCCCAACTTGGGTTGAAGACAGTTCTGTTTTCTGAAGCCCTTATACATCAAAGAAACAGTGAGAGACAGCTTCAGATAAGGTTTTACTGCAGGGAAGTTCAAAGGGTCATTAGCTCTGCTTTGTTTTATAGTTTAAGATAGAGAATAGTTTGTAAACTGCAAATATGACAGAATGATGTCAATGTTATAAAAAAAAAACCTTGATGGGAGGTACAGAAAATGTAAAGGTTTTTAAACTACAAAGATACAGAAAAAAAGAACAATGCAGCAATTAAGACCTAGTCCACTCACATGACAGTGATGTTGTTCATCACCTGTCATCCACTCCAACCAAACTGATAAGCGTTTGTGGATGGCCGGTCACATTTAGGAGTAGCAGCGTTATGGCAATACTAATGAAGATGAACAGATGTTTATCAGACAACCATACATTTGTCAAATGCACGTCAGCTGCCAGTAACCAAAGATCTTATGGATTTCCCTACACCGCTTAACAAATATCATTACAATTTTTCACTGTTCTTGCAATGTTCAGATTCTGTAGACATTCTGTAGGAAACTAGTTTATTTTCCAGTAGGTTTCTGGGTTACCGGAATTAGCTAGGGGAACTTAGAGAATATAGGAGATTAGTGTTAAAGTTAGGACAGAGTTAGTGTACTGTAACCATAGAGGTTTAGGTGATAATGCTGGGCTAAATTGTGTATGATGGTAATGATGCAGTTTATTAGTTAGTGTTGTTGACACCAGGGATTATGTTTATGGCTAAGGTTAGGGAGAGGACAATGTGAAAGTTGAGGCTTAGTGTTAGGATTCAGTTTGTTAAAGGACTAAATATAGGAACAAGATTAGGGCTAGCAGGGACAAGGGGGCAAGGTTAGTAAAGGGTTAAGGCTAGTATACAGAAGAAAAGTGGGTACGTTTTTCAAATACCAGGTAAAGGGCAGGTAATAAACAGAGAGATATTGATTGTTGATAGGTACAGTCAGTGTACTTTGCATGAATTTACAAACTTAACCTTTTCGGGACCGTGTGCATTAGATTCTACGCCGCACTTGTGGCTTTTCTAGCCTGATGCGGCGTAGAATCTACGCCGGCCCGCAATTTCCGCTCCCGACGCGATCGTGCGCACCCGGAGGGGGAGATTAAGCTGTCATATGACAGCCGACATCTCCCCCGAGTGATCAGCAGCCATCGCGTATGGCTGCTGATCACGTGATCACTACGATCGCTGTCGAATCGTAGTGATCAGTTTGACAGCTGCGGCGGCAGGGGGGAAAAGAAGAGGATCCACTTACCTCCCTGCCGTTCCCGCGACGATCGGCACCTCCCTCCGCTCTGGCCAGCATCTCCTCTCCATCTGACGTCAGCGCCGGGTCCCGGCTTGATGACGTCATCAAGCCGCGACCCGGAACTGATAGTCAGGCAGAACGGAGATGCCGGCCGGAGAAGAGGGTCCCGTGCGGCTCATCGCTGGAGCCTGGAAGGTAAGTGAAGGCTGCTGGAAGAAGGAGGGGCACTGGCCACCATGGGGGGACACCAATCCAGCCAGCCACACACGGGATCCGGCCGCCTGACCCCCCCAAACGCGCGCACCCCCCTCCCGTGCAAAATGCCTTGGTCCTTAAGGGGGGGTAGGCGGCCGGTCCCGAAAAGGTTAAAAGACAATATATTTCACATGGCATAACATATAGCCGTGATGGAAATGAATGTAGATATGCTTTCTAAAAATTCACAGAGAAGATCCATAGCTGAATCTTGTCCTATGAAACTGCATGTCCTTGCCACTGCTTATTTCATATTTTATATTAAATTAGCTAGGTAGCTACATCCTCTGCCTGTGTCCATGTCAGGCGTTGTGCACATGTGCGGCCAGTGGATCCACTGCCATTGTCTGCCCAGTGCGCCGATCATAGGACCTAGGCCTGTATCTGGCAGCGTTGGGAAAAATGGCGGCAGCGGTGTCTGTGTACTGAGGCACTGTCAGGCAACAGTGAAATGTCAAGATGTGACTGGGTAGAGGATATGGTTGGATAGTGTTCTGGTTAAGGGCACTGCCTTTGACATGGGAGAACAGGATTTGAATCCTTGCTAGGGTCAGTACCTATTCAGTAAGGAGTTCAAGGCAAAACTGCAGGGTGGCCCCCAATGGCTGAAGCTCTTTTGAGTCCAACAGGAGAAAAGCGCTATACAAATGTTTAGATTATTATAAAAAGCCAGTGGAAAAGACCTCCTAAGAGGGCAGCGGCTGTTATACTAACAGGCCTTAGAACTAGTATTTTATAACATATTTCATTTAATTGCAACTAAAGAATAATCTAGCCTGAGATTATATTTTTTATGATCAATTTTATTTTGTATATATTTCTTACTTTTGTATTTTTAGAAGGTTTGGAACATATGTGGACTTCATGTACTGCAACACTATTGTTTGCTTGTTATTTATCACTTCTATATTGTAATCCATGTTAATTGTCACTTTAGCCGAAGACAAATATTGAGTCTGTCTAAAGACAGTTTGTAAGTGATCTGGGAAAGTCTGTATGCAAAATCTTAAATTATTGAATATTTATTGTGCCCACTTAAATTGAATGGCTCCACTTTGATTCTTTCATGAGCAGGAAGTCTATTTGCAGTCATTAAGGATTGCAATTTGCTTCAACTTTAATTTACTGTGCTTTAATAGACTGCAGCTAAAAGCCAAATGAGTTCATTGCTTGTCTTTGGCCTGTGCACTGTGCAGAGATACTGCCACTTACCCACAGAGCACATTTCTGGAGTAATATTTTAATCCATAAGACATCCAAGGCCAAGATCATATTAGAACCTTCAGTTTTATGTTTATCTTGCCAGGAAATGTTGTGAACTTTATCTATTTTTATAGACTAAATATAAACATGACGTGATACAATATTAAATGCAATGTACTAATATTCAGATGCCATTAAAGGCCTGGAATACCAATACAGATGACTGTTTTTGTAACCCATTTTCACTGTTCAGGCACTCATCATTGATGTGTTAAATTGCTAACATGGTATACATGATGCCTGACTTCTTGTTTTCTACTTATTACAAGTGCTATATGTCACCCTTTTTGGTAGGAGGCGTGAGACTTTTTTTTGTTTGTTTCAGACTCCATTTTACCATATGTTTTTACAGAAATCTGGTCTTCACATATATTTATTTATTTAAGTATTAATATAGTGCCAACATATTACGCAGCGCTGTACAGAGTACATTGTTTTGTCACTAACTGTCCCTCAGAGGGGTTCACAATCTAGTCCCTACCATAGTCATATGTCCGTATCATGTAGTGCATGTATCATAGTCTAGGGCCAATTTACGGGGTAGCCAATTAACTTATCTGTATGTTTTTTGGGATGTGGGAGGAAACCGGAGTGCCTGGAGGAAACCCACACAGACATGGGGAGAACATACAATAACATACATATCTTTGCTTCTCCATTTGCATGCTGATTTTTGTTTTATATGTCCATGTTTGGTAGTTTAAGGTGTCTGGATATGCCAGCTGAAATGATGGAATGGGAGATATGTTAGGGCCCGTTTCCACTAGTGCGGTGCGAATCACCGGGATTGCACCGCTTCGAAAACGCATGCGGATGCGATTCCGCGTGCGTTTTTTGCCGCGATTTCGCATGCGATTTCGCATAGGCAGGGTATATGCGAATTTAACCATGTCACTGCCTGGTTCAATTTGCATTAGTTTTCGTGCGAATTCGCACGCGAAATCGCAGCAAAAAACGCATGTGCGTTTTCCCTATTAAATACATAGCCTGCGAATCGCCTGCATTCCTCACGCAGGCGGATTCTGCAGGCCCTACCGTGCAGAAAAATCCTGCACAGAAAAACGCACCAAAAAACTGACAAGTGGAAACAGTCTCATCCACTTGTATTGGTTATGCGAATCCGCATGCAGACAACGCATGCGGATTCGCTCTAGTGGAAACGGGCCCTTAAGGTTAGGGTTGTGCAAAATGTTAGGTCCGATTAGGGATTTGGGAGGGAAAGCATCAAAAGCAGGTGCAAGATTAAACTTATACATTTTTTTAAGGGATTACTTTGTTCAGCTGTGTTTACTGTTAGCGGAGAGCTTAATTAATTGTACTGAATGAGATATTTCTTTCAACTGAAGGCTTTTGAAATACTTTAAAGAAATAGTTGACAAAATGTTTCACTAGACATTACATAAGGTTTTAAATAGCCAATAATAGCTCTTCAATCTGGCTCAGATGGTTTGGTCACCAACACACCTAAGCCCATAAATTAGTTTTGAATGGTTTATAGTTTAGGCATTTCTCATCCATTGCTACCTTTTTTGACAGAGGATGCATAGTTTGGATGGAGGCACTTTAATTTTGATGCTGGCATATGGATAATGGATATCTTATTGGCTATGTGTTGTTGATAGACTATTTAATTTTTATTTTTTAATAGGTTAAGTGTTAGTGGATGGGGAGAGGGAGAGGGAAGTTAGGTGTATATGTTAGGGTTAGAAGACTAGGAATAGGCACCTAAGGGTTAACATTGAGAGGATGGTCAGGTGTCATCAAAGAGTTAATATTCAGAGAGGAGGGTTTAAGATTAGATATCAAGAAGTACAATGAGTATTGTGAGTAAACTTAAGATGAGAGATCAAGTAGTAGTGATTGGGGATAAGCTTGTGGAACTGGAAAAGTTCAGAGTTCCATTTTTGCATTGCAATTCGGCAGTCCTTGAGTAAGAATGTGACTCTCATAAATTATTCATTTACAAGCTCTGTTTTGACATTTTACACTGAAGTCAATGGCACCAACTTCCATGGTTAATAGCAAACCTCCGTGCATATTACTGTCATCAGATTTGCCATGTAGGCGAAGGAGATTAATAGGTACACGGAAAAAACTTTTTTTTTCAAAAAGACTGTTACTCTCAGCTGAATTCAGCTGTTCCAATCATCCCTAGTAGCGACCACAAAGACTGTCACAGCTGAAACATCAGTAATATTTTTGATTACTGTGTGCCAACTCTGAATCCACCAATGCCAAATCAACAAGTAATGCTTTCACAAATGTCCATTCAACTAAATCTGAAAAAATGTGGTACATCAAAGGAAAAGGCTACAGTTAGGCTTAGGACAGGTAGGAAGGTAGAGTCAGATCAGATGAGAGCAGAAGGATAAAGCTCCTCGAAATAAGGCTACTAAGATTAAGTAATTCATGCTGTCTCTTGCCAGTAAAATATTTACTCATAGAAGCTCAAAGAATGACTTGTGTATATGGACCATTATTAGACTCCATACAATTAAAGAGTGTATTTATTTACAAAGATGTATACAACATGGTAAACCACAGCAACACAACAGCAATCATCTTTCAAAAAATGTCTGTAGAAACCTGAAATTAGTTCATATGGCCAAATGTGCTCTAAGTATAGCTTAAAAATAACATTTTCACAGCGCTTAAATGCCCTCCTACAATCTTATGTGATATACAGTATTTAACCACTTTACCCCCCTCCCCCAGTGCTAAATTTCTCCGTCCCTCTGCGCACCGCTTCACCCCCAGGGACGGAGAAAGGCGCACTTGTTTGTTTACTGGCTGGGAGTGGGCGGGGAACTCGCGCGCACACTCCAGCCAGCCAGCACAGCAGGTGACTAATTGGACGTTAGGAACAAGCGTTCCTAAATCCAATTAGACTCGCCGATTGCGGATAGAATGAAGACTGCTTCAAACAGAAGCAGTCTTTATTCATAACAATGTAAAGTAAACAAACGTGCAGTGCGCGATCACGCGTCCCCACGACCCGCGCGCGCGCACACACACCCCCGCTCTGCAGTCCAATGATTGGTTATGGGGACCCCAGTCCCTAATCATATTACAGAAAAAAAAAAGAATGGCAGCAGCGCTGAAAGGTAAAAATCGCGCTGGTGTTTCAGGGGTAAAACCCCTCAGTTGTGAAGTTGTTAAGCATGTCAATGTAAATGTTGTAGTACACACAAGAGATTTTAAGATGATTAGGGTCACCATTTACTTTCATATCGTTGAGGGGTATAAACTAAATGCAGCATGGGGGTTTCTAAAAGCAATAAGAAATTTGTGCCAAGGCAACCAAATGCGATCCTTCTGTATATGCATACATATTCTTAGCTTTCAGGAGTTACAATACCTGCTTTAGACACCTGAAAAATGGTACCAAATGAAATTCTTTAAAAACACGCGGTCATGCAGGACGGGCTTTAGATTTTTGAGGTTCGTTTGGCTCCTACGACTCACATTTAAAAATTTGCATTTAGCATTTTACTTGCTGTTTGAAAGCTATGACCACAAAGGATGGTATAGTTCATAAAATGACACTTTTTTCCATGTATTGGAAAATTTCACACTGGTTTAACATGAATTATTTTGTGAATAAAACATTAGCACTATAGGGATGCAACAATACCTTAACCATTCTCCTTGTAAGACGTTATATTTTCACGCAATGCAAGAAGACCCTTAAGCAAAGGGAAATTAACGTCTAGCAGTAAGTTAGATCAATCACATCACACTCATACCAGACAATCTCATGTTTAAACTGTAATTGCTCTAGAAACAATTCTGACTTAGAAATGTACAGGTCATAAAAACGATCCGATCAATATGATGAGCCATACACTCTATACAGTCTGGTAGAGTGGACAGTTGTGTCAAATCTCAACACTTCTATGTACAAAAACTTGTCTAAAAACAATTTACGGTATTTACCATTTGTTGACTCTTGTACTATACAGATGTACAAAGATTGTCCAATTGTACAATCAAAACTGTACAGTGTATGGACAGTTTATGGCTTACATTCTGTAAGTACCTCCTTCATTCCCTTCAACATGGTAAAAACAGGACTGCTTAACTCAATCCACCATTTCTATTCATATACAGACAAGATGTGAAAGCCTAATGGTGGGTGGATAGAGCTTGCTTTCTAGTCAGTAGACTGCCTAACCTCCCTAGTACCATGATGCTCTGGACCGGTAAAGGAAATCTAGCTTTACGTACCTGTGGCTTCTTCCATCCCTTAGAGGTCCTGTGTATCCCTCGCTGCAGTTCCCTTTCCTCCCGGGTCCTGCCGGCAGCCTCTGCAGTATTGCCAACCCCCGATTGGCTGACGTCTTCTATGCAGTATGCTACAGGTGACGTGGCCATGCCCATGCACTCACAGAAGACGCTGAGCCATCGGGAGTCGGCGATACTGCAGAGGTGGCCAGCGGGACCCGGGAAAAAACTGGCAAGGAAAACATGTGAACTCTATGGGGCTGGAAGAAGACCTAAGTAAGTAAAGCTAAATTGTATTAATTGCCTCAGATATCCTTTAAGAAGCAGAACCTTTTGTGTTACTCTAAAGCCCAATCTACACGATACGATTCTTTGTGCGATTCGATTACGATTTTATTTACGATCCAATTTAATGCAACATGTCCGATCGGGATTTGATTCAATTCGATTTGCCATTGTTTCGCAATGGCAAATCGAGTTGAATGGAATAGAATCCCGATCTGACATGTCGGATTTAATCGGATCCTAAATAGAATCGTAATTGAATTGCACAAAGAATCGTATCATATAGATTGGGCTTAACACTGTAATAACTGTGATTGGCACCTGATTAGTGCACAAAATTCTGTTGTCATTAGACAAATGAGTTTAGCAGTGGTGCATGCAAGCAGGAGTGACAGGAACACTTTGAGTGGGTGTAGTTAAAGCTATGCCATGTCGGGATTAACCATTTGTAAATACCACATAGATTTACCTATGTGTGGTCCTGCGCTGGTTAACGATTTTTAGGTTATTAGTAGATTGCTTCCTAACCATTGATCAGTGTGTTACTGACTACTTCAATGTATAAATCATCTATACATCATCTCCATATATAAAGGATATCTAGATAACCAAAAGCAAGCATAATAGAAAATAGGCATACATTTACATCAGCAATATCAGTGTTTGAGAAAATACTATTTCCTAAATATTGATCTGCTACAGAGTCTGTTACAGGATGTGATCCAAAGTAAAGAAGAACACATGAAAAAGAATCAACAAAACACCAGCTGGGCTGACACATGGATTGACCTAGCTACTGCCAGCAGCATACAAGAAAAGGAAATCTGTCTACCAACAAAAAATGGCAGTGATGTAATTTTTAGTGATGATCAATGAGATGCAAATATTGCAGAGTTTATGCAAATGTATGTACATTTTATGCAAATATATGCAGCTGGAAAATGGACCAATCAAATTAAACCTGGGGGGACGTGAAAAAAAAATACAACTATACAACTGACAGTAGTAAACACAGCTAATCCACAGAAAGAGAAAAGACAATATGCACAGGCATTGATTCAGCTAACTTTTCTCCCCAGTCTTCCAACAGGAAAACCTTTCACACCTTATAAAAAAAAGAAAAAACTTTTCAGCCCACTAGTAAACAGCACTCAAAATAAAGTATCCAAAATTAAGGTAAGTTAAAGAGAACCCGAGGTGGGTTTGAAGAATATTATCTGCATACAGAGGCTGGATCTGCCTATACAGCCCAGCCTCTGTTGCTATCCCAAACCCCCCTAAGGTCCCCCTGCACTCTGCAATCCCTCATAAATCACAGCCACGCTGCTGACAAACAGCTTGTCAGAGCTGGCTGTGTTTATCTCTATAGTGTCAGTCTGCTGCTCTCCCCGCCTCCTGCAGAACTCCAGTCCCCGCCTGCATCCCTTCCCTCCCTGCTGATTGGAGGGAAGGGACGGGGGCAGGGACCGGAGCTATGCAGGAGGCGGGGAGCAGCTGAGACTGACACTACAGATGTAAACACAGCCTCACAGCACGGCTGTGATTTATGAGGGATTGCAGAGTGCAGGGGGACCTTAGTGGGGTTTGGGATAGCAACAGAGGCTGGGCTGTATAGGCAGATCCAGCCTCTGTATGCAGATAACATTCTTTAAACACACCTCGGGTTCTCTTTAAGACTTTTCTTAACTTCTTTTTAGTACTTTTTAATTTGCTACGTGATGAAAAAGTGTTTGGTAGATAAAATAAAAAAATCTTGTGGGAGAAAACTCACTAAAAAAAGTTAATTGAAGCAAGACCATTGGGTCTGATTTACTGTAGTAAGGATTTATCTGGCTGCTGTTCACTGGACAGTAAAAGTGACCTAGATTTTTTGGTAACAAATTTAGGACTGCCTGGATTTATTTCAAGAGTTTACAGGAAGATACTTGAAGTAAAAAAAAAAAAAAAGGAAGGCATATGTGCTAAAATAAATAAATACATTTTGGTTTGTGGCTCCTCACCCTGGTCCAGGAGTGTCAGTCCTGTGGAAGAAGTCATACAAAAGTGCCATTTTGGCCCCGCCTACTTAGCCTATGTGACTGCCCTCCTCGCTGGCTCACCCTACCCATGTGACATCACACTCACCCTCTGGATCGGTGTACAGTTTGCTGCAGAGTGATAGGTGAAGGAACCCCGAGATTGCCAGCATTAGTGGATACTGCAGAAGGCGTGCAAAGAAAGGAGGAAGCCCTGGAGAGTTCCAAAACATCAAAAGGAGACAGATATTAAAGATGCTTCTATGCAGCCTTGCTATTAAAAGGGGGCAGTATATGTACACTTTAAAAAATCTCTAACCTCAGGGGCATAAATGTGCTTGCATTTACACCACCACTAATTCTATAACCTTGCAGCAACCCCTGCCACAGCTCTGGTGTAATGAGCTTGCTTTTCCTTATTAATAGCATTATATTTTTTTTAATTAGGGATGGATTTGAAAGATTACTAATGTTCCCCAATGTCTTCCAGCCCAGGAGTTCAAGAAACAGAGTTCAAGTAATTCAAGTAACAGGTAAGTGAAAACAAAGTAAAGAGATAAACAATTAGTATCTATCCTCCTACTAATAAAAATTACTTTTAGATATCCCACATTTTTATGTTATGTTTAAAAACTGTATTAGCTGAATGTAACAGTGTGTTTCTGTCCTCAAATTTATGAATTATTGACCTATTTTATCTATCCTCTCCTGTCAGAGAACTGGGCTTCTTAGAGCAAAGTATTTTATGGCTGGATGGAGAAAAACTGTAATTTGCATAGTAGAATATTAACTATTTCAGGCATAGAAAGAAGAAAAGCACCACAGCATATTTATTTGTGTTCTATGCACAGTACATACACATGTCTAGCTCATTATGTCAAAAGTCACTTGAGGTGTCCTTTAAACTCACATTAGTTTGCTTGCTTATACATGAATAGATCTTACATTTATCAAATAATTATCTGTCTTTAAAGGATAACCGAGGTGACATGAGACATGGTGAGATAGACATGGGTTTGTACAGTGCCTAGCGCACAAAAAACTATGCTATGTTCCTTTTTGTCTTTCTCTGCCTGAAAGAGTTAAACATCAGGTACGTAAGTGGCAGTTCCTGATTGAGTCAAACTGCGTCAGACTACAGTGTGGGCCTCACTGATAAGAAATTCCAATTATAAAACACTTTCCTAGCAGAAATTGGCTTCTGAGAGCAGGAAACAGATAAAAGGGGGCAATAGTTCATAGATTTTAGCTCTGGTATACTTCAATGATTGTGTCATTGAGCAAAAACAATAAAACAGTAAACATTTAAAAAGTAGATTTAAATATAAAATAAAACTGTGGAATATCTTAAAAATTCATTTTAGGAGAAGGAAGATAGATACAATTGTTTATTCCATTAGTTTATTTTCACCTCGGGTGTCCTCTTTTCACAAAGATGCACTAAAACATTCCATCCTTACTTCCTGACATCCTGCAAACTCTTTTGTTTTTATACTTTGCTTTTGCTTTAGATTGTAAGCTCTCTTGGGAAGGGCTCATATTCTAACAGCTTCGTGTATTTGGTTAAACCAATATTGCTCCAGCTCCTGTGTAATGCCATCTCACTATGTGCAGAACTGCATACTAAGTCCTGTAATATAAATCACTCAGTAATAACAATAAGGATGACAACAGGAATCTTTTGTGAGTGCAATGACAGATCCAGTATTTGTCTATTCTCCAGATTATCAGAGGAGGCTGCAGCAGATGTTTTGTTTCTTTCTCATGTAAATTCATTTATAAGTAGAGATGAGCTGGTTTCTCACATGAATGCAGTTGCACAGCAAAAAAGTAGATTTTTACTTTGTTAATTAAGAAGAAAAGTTTCTCAGTGCCAATTTTCAGCTCCAGGGTTCATCAATTACTGATACATCAAATATGTTAAGTTTGAATTAAACAAGGCGAAAAGTTAGCACAAGTGTCCCTAAGTGTTAGCACTCTGATTGGCTAATAGCTGTGGCTTTCCAGAAGCTTTGTTTCCTGTAGTGAAAT
This sequence comes from Hyperolius riggenbachi, assembly GCF_040937935.1. Classification (NCBI taxonomy): domain Eukaryota; kingdom Metazoa; phylum Chordata; class Amphibia; order Anura; family Hyperoliidae; genus Hyperolius; species Hyperolius riggenbachi. The sequence goes on from NC_090646.1 coordinate 542,333,446, forward strand.
GCTTCTACATACAGCAAAGTCCCCGTTATCCGAAACTAAGCCAGCCGGAAGTCTTAAAGAGACACTGAAGCACAAAAAAAATGATAATATAATTAATTGGTTGTGTAGTACGGATACTTACTAGAATATTAGAAGCAAAGAAAATATTTTCATATTTTTGTTTTCAGTTATATAGTGTTTTTATAACATTGCATCATTCTCTAATATTTGCAGTTTACACACTACTCAGCATTCTAAATGATTTTATAGAGCAGCCAAGTGAACTATTGACCTGTCCTGTGCAGAAGAAAAAACAATACAATGACTGACAGTTGAGATAACAAGCTTCAGAAGACAGAGGTCTCTGTGAAAGTCGTGCAGCTCAATGGCTTTTTTGTATAAATAACAACTGGAGTTTCTTAACTCCTCCTGTACTGGAAACAATATTAGGCTTATGTCTCTGCTCTTAATGTTTTATTTCTTAGCTGTACTACACATATAAATCATTATATCATAATTTTTTTTTGCTTCAGTGTCTCTTTAACTAACCGCAATGCTTGATGGGATGACAGAGTGTTTTGTTGTTGTTGTTTTTTGGGGGGGAGGGGGTTTACCAGCCTTAAAACACTCATCACTCCTCCCATGACGTCCTGTACATTCTATCCGATGTCCGTGCACTGCTCCCGTCGTGTCAGGTGACGTGCTTGGAACTGTACACAGAGGACACCAGAAAGCAACCTGGAGCCCACTAGGAGCTATTTAATATTTAATGCTGCACAAGGGGGGAGGTTTGTGCCATTTGGGCCAGTTGCTCAAGCAGCAGGCAAGCCTGGTATCCAGCATCAGGAGATCCCTGCTGTTGTCAGATACTGGGGACTCTGCTGTATAAACTAGTGCAGACTAAAATGCATACACATGCCACATGCACATCTACAGAGAAAAGAGCACCGCAGGCACTACAGACTAACTGCATTCTAGAGCGGTACACTTCAGTGCTCTACTTAACAGATCTCTTTAGAGACATGGACAATCTGTACCTTATAAAATGTCTCCACTTGCTGCGTGCTCTGGAAGGAAGTTCAAAGGACTCCGAGTCAAGTTAAAGTATACCCAAGTTGGGTTAACCCAAGGCAATCCTCAGGTTAAAAAAGACATTCTTACCAAAGAAGAAGGAAGCCTCTAGATCCTATAGAGGCTTCCCACGGTGCCCACCGGTCCCACATTGCAGAGTGCAGACCCTCTACAGAAATCCGACAAAACCTTGTTGGTTTGAAGACCGGGGCCACACTTCTCTTCAGTCACAAGCGTGACCGTACTAGGCCTGTGCGAGTACGGCCGCACCTGCACAGTAAGCCAAAGCTGCTATTTAGGACCTAGGCTCTGCCCCTTTTACGTGAAGCCAGTGAACGTAATGATTGGTGCATGTACATCTGGGGAATCCCTGATTCTACCAATCATTACATTCTCAGGGCCAGATTTATTAAAGCATTACCGACAGTTTTTTTCTTCTAAAACTAACCAGCAGAGGAACTGTTCTGCATGATAGTAAGAAACTTCTCAAATCGTACGTAATACAAGCAGTTTAGCGTTGATTTCTAGAGCTGTACTACAGTTAAGGAAAAAAAGTGCAAATCCATCCCTAAACTGCTGCAGATTAAGAAGTGCTTCATAGCAATGCTCCAGATAGTGCAGCAGTGCAGGCTAGATGGGAATTGTGAAGGGCTCCTTCCCCCTCACTCAGAGCCTGCTGACAGCAGATGTGTTGGTTACCTCAGCAACAGTAATTTCCCTCACACACTGCACTGCCTGAGAGACCTTCCTAACTCCTCCTATTCCTAACAGTTTAAGAAGGAATCTGCATCTAGTGATTTCTTAGGATGTCTGAGACAGTTCTGCACAGATTTCTAAAAACCTACTAATATGTCTCAGACACTCTTGATAAATGTCCCCCACAGACTGCACGTAGCCTAGATCCAGACCAGAAGCGCTCTGTCCAGGAGACGCTTATAGCGATCCATCACTCCAGCTACCCTTGTACAAATTAAGCCTCAGAAGAAGCTCTTAGCACAGTGAACCGGTGTTCAGGCCGCACACCACCAACACCCACTGCAACATCCAGCCTCCTCTGCAAGCCATGATAAGTATTGCACTTTAATATACCAGTATGGAATATCATATGCACATGGACTTTGTTGGCAACCACACAAATTGTGCCAAGCTTATTCCTTCTTTCTCCTGTGTTCCATGGATTACTGTTTTTCAGTTTGCTTTGCACACATTTAGTGAGTTGGAATTTTTGACACGTACAGCTTTCTCTGTAATTCTGCTGATTGATGTGTAAGACTGTGTGCCTGCCCATCCCTCCCTCTCCTTCAGTGAGTTGCTAATACACAGGCTCCCAGAATAGCAAATTCAAAACTCGATTTTTCCTAGATTGGGTTTTACAGTTCTTAAAGCAAGCCTGAAGTGAAAATAAACTTATGATGTAATGAATTATATGTGTAGTACAGCTATGAAATAGAACATTAGTAGCAAAGAAAAAAGTCTCATATTGTTTTCCAGTACAGGAAGAGTTATGAAACTTCAATCGTTATCTATGCAAAAGAGCGTCTTTGAGCTATTCGACTCAACTTAGGTCAAATACAGTCCTGTTTTCTTAACCACTTAAACAGCCAAGAAACAGTGAGAGACAGCTTCAGATAAGGCTTTACTGCAGGAGAGTTCAAAGGGTCGTGAGCTCTGCTGTGTTTTCATAGTTTAAAATACACAGTGTTGTAATGAAGCAATGTTATAAAAAAAAACCTATATAACTGAAAATAAAAATATGAGCCTCTTTTCAATGCTACTAATATTCTATTCATTAACCGCACTACACATACAATTCATTATATCATACTTTTTTTTTCACTTGCAGTTTGCTTTAAGATGGTGGTAGCCAAAATGAAAGGCAGAAGCCATATATGTATAAAGTTCTCTTTTTTTTTTTTATTCGGTTCCTCTTTACCGTAAACTACCACTGATTCGTGATAAGAAATATTGTTGCGTGTGAATTTCCACTTGGAGATGTTCAGAGATACCAGTCATACTCACATACAAATGGCAGTTTGTCAGAGTTCATATCTGAGCAGGAAAGCAGTGAAAACTCTTGACAGAGCTCTGGCTGATAAGAGCACAGAAGACAGTTGTACAAAGGGCAATAAGGCCCCAGAGGGACTGCTTGGCACACTGGCTATTACCTGACTGATGAATTGAACATTACAACTGGCATGTGGGGTCTGCGATGTACATCTTTTTGGTTTATTTAAACCACAGTGTTTATTTTAGTCTGTCCTGTGTAAAAGTATCTTTTAACATAAACTGTGGTGTTCAACCCTTTCACTGCTGTTTAATGTATCTGATCTATGCTCAGCAATTTTTATTTATTAATGGATACACTTGCAGTGTAACCGCACTTATGTTGAGTAGATTAATCTTTGCAAGTTCAGTTTTATCCACTTCGCATCCATACCTTGTTTCCCCTTTATGGAACAGAGCAGTTTTAACAGTTTAGCTATGTCCCCATTTAATCAGCAATAGCTTTATCACTACTTATGACACCTAAATGAAATATATATTGTTTCTTTAAGACAAACTTGACTTTCATTGTATGGCATCTTTTCCCTTGAACAATTTGTTTTCTATGCTCTTTAATGAGAAAATAGAGAAAAAAAAAAAGAAAAAAACACATACATTTCTCAGTTTTACCAATTCCAGTTTAAAGAGAATCTTTATTAATAAAAAATGCCCCTGGAGGGTACCTACCTTGGGAGGGGGAAGCCTCTGGATCCTATCAAGGCTCCCCACCGTCTCCTTCATCCCACGGTGGTCTCCTTCTGGCCCACGAAATGCACAGCCGACAATTTGTCAGGCTGTTCAATATTTACCTTTCCCTGTTCCAGCGGGGGCACTGTTGTGGCTCTCGGCTCAGAAATAGGCGGAAATAGCTGATCTCAGTCAGGTTCGCTCTACTGCACAGGTGCAGGAGGCTTGCGCCTGCACAGTTGAGCTGACTCGACGGGGGATCGGCTATTTACATGCCCGCCATTCGGGGAGCTCTATCGCTGCCACCATGAGATGGAGGAGGACAGGGGAAGCCTCGATAGGATCCAGAGGTGAGTAACAAACCAGGCAATCAGGTTGTTTGGTTTTTACCGGAATTAAATAAAGGTGGATATTTTTGCAATGGGCATTGTGTAGAACCCGTCCTCTTGTTTGCTGCTATGTTTGTAACTACACTGATTGTAAGCATTACACTGCAATCTTCTGACTACATATAAAAGATAAGGAGTCAGGAGAGGTTTTTAATAGTATGCTATGTCTGTAATATTACACCTGTATTGCAATGTTCATTAATGCCTCATACTCTGATAGTGTCCTTGGTCCCTGGTCTTACTCCCCAAGCCCATGGCAATGTTTATGTGTCACATAAAAAAGTGCCAACAATGTTCCTTCCTGTGCAGTCATAACCACTTCTGTGCCAGGGGGGTATTTTTCTGATCGGTGCTGCGTGGGCTCTCCAGCCCGCAGCACCGATCAGATAGCAGCCAGGGCGATCAGACTTCCCCCCTTTTTTCCCCACTAGGGGGATGTCCTGCAGGGGGGGTCTGATCGCCGCTGGCTGCTTGCGCTTGCTGGGGGGGGGGCTCTTCAAAGCCCCCCTCCGCAGCGCTTCCTGGCCTCCTTCCCTCCCTCTCCCTCCCCGTGTGAGCGGCGCAGAACGGATTTCCGTCCTGCGCCTGATGGGATAGGCTTTAGCCTATCAGATGCCGGCGATCCCCGGCCAATCAGAGGTCGGGGATCGCCGATCTCCTCTACGGCGCTGCTGCGCAGCAGCGCCGTATATATGTAAACAAGATCTTCCCCGCGTGTTTACATTTACCCTGCGAGCCGCAATCGGCGGCTCGCAGGGTGTTCACGGAGACACCCTCTGTGAACTGACATGGTACGGTCACTCATACGAGCGGCCGTTTCCATGGAATCCACTTCAGGATTCAGGGGCGTACTTATGCGTACGCAGAATCCTGAAGTGGTTAATATCCCATCTATAACAAGTGTGACCATTAACTACTCTCTGTAAAATATGGAGACAGTGATCCAAACACTGAAACCCCCTGTAGAGTACTTACTGGTGCAGGATCAAGTTACATGTACAAAAAGGAGATCCGCAAGGCCATAAAACCAACATCTTTATTATCATCAGGTGGACACAAGACAACAAGGACATCCGAAGAAACAACTGATGTGTTTCAGGCTTACAATCCACCCTTAGGGCAGATTGTAAGTCTGATCTTTTTCTTGTACATGTCTATGTAAAAAATGTTATCATAATGTCCCCCAAGAACAGGCCCAGTCATAATATCCCCCATATAGAGAACATAGGCATTTTTTTGAATAACAAACATAACCTTATCTTCCACTTATAGAAATCTAGCTGTCGTATTACACGTGAAACCTGAAGTTCCTGAGAAAGACAGGATGAAGGATTAGGTAAATATTCCTGAATCCTTTCATTTCTAAGTTGACCTCTGCTCGATGGGGGAGAAGCAACATAAATCAATGCAGAGGTGATGGAAGGATAAGGCCCCTCCTCTGCTATTAGTGTACCGCTCACAAACACAGTGGTACACTAGCACCCACATACCGTATTTTTTGGACCATAAGACGATCCGGACCATAAGACGCAGCTAGGTTTTGTGGACAAGAATCAGGGGAAAAAAATCTATACTTATCCTGGTGCGTCCATGGCACAGGGGCATCTTATAAATAGTTTTCCCCAATCTCCCCAAATGATGTCTCCCTTGTACCTTTTGTGTCTCTCCTTGTGCTACTCGGCCCTGGTTTTGTCCTCCTATGTCTGTCCTGTGTCCCCCTACGTCCTTCCTGTGTTTGTTACTGCATCTCCCACATGACCCCCTTCAGATGCCCGCCGGCCAATCAGATTTCCACCCACCGCACCAATGCCGGAGCGGGTCACTAACTTTAATTGTCATTTCCATGTGGCCTCCGCTCCCATGTTCTTGCTTCAGATGCCGGCCAATCATGTGTTGGGCGCTGTCAATCATGGCAACGAGGGTCTTACTGTTCCTGGGCAGGCAATAAAAAGCAAAAATGAAACTCACTCTTTTCAGTGGTGCTCTCCACTTATAAAACCCACCATCATCCCCAGTGCTGATTGTGGCATTTTGTAAACAGCAACCAGACCACTGAGATACACAGATCTTTGTGAGATCAGATTGTGCCAGCAGATGGTCCTGCAAAATGAACTTAGTAATTGCAGGCAGCCCAGTTTTTGGTAGAAGGAGAAGTATTACAGATAGATTTTTCATTTTACTCCCTGTGATAGTGTATACTCTGAACTAATCTAAGGCGACTTGATGGAGAAGTGGGATTAAAATAAAATTGTTTTTGTATAATAGTTTTCAGCATATTTTAGGAGGCCAGTTAAGATCCTTGTTGAGAATAAATGTTAAGAAATGTGACATAGACCAAAGTGACAATACACCCAGAGTTACACAGTATATGACACTTCTTATTTTACTATTTCTGTCACAAATGAATGTCTAATGCCTGCTGACATTCTGTACTATGCAAATGCACATGCTGCATGGAGACATCGTAAAACACTCAGCTATAATGATGATCTGTAGAAATGCAGGCTTGATTAAAATTAACTTTGATAGATATAGCCTAGATTAACTCATTCGCTCAATTTTTTGGACTTTCATACTCATTTTAAATACTTTATTTAACATTTTTTTTGCCAAGAAGATTCTATAAAACATTCATGCATTAGATTTTCTTTTCTAATCAAAATCATATATATGCAAAATTATTCAGTAACCAGTGGAGGAAATGATCAGTGTGAAGTGCTAATGACATAGCTGAAAAAGAGGAATTATTTGGAATTAGAGTTTTTGTTTCAGTGCTTGTTGCAGAGGGTTTTATATCCTATGTTTTTGGGAGCTGCTCTGTCAGGGTAAGGTGGTATTATGGAAGACATGGCTGTTGCCCCAAAGAGATGGGCATGCTCGTTCTTTTGCACATAAATCCAGCTTCATGTATAGGGTCATATTTGGGCATAAGCATGATTGTGCTTTGGAGCCTGTGTCAGTAAATGTGGGTTTGTTTGCATATGTCATGTAACCTGCATGGACACTTGCATGGGCATGCGTACACAAGTTAGCAAGGATGTTGAAAGGCCTGTTAACCACTTCAGGACCAGAAGTCTCTGGCCCCTTAAGGTCCAAAGACTTCTGAGTAAAAAAAAGGGGATCACCAACATCATGCCACACAAACCCACCGCAGCCAACAATCGCGCTACTCTCCCGTTGCTGAAGCCCTTGATCTGCCATCAATATGACAATAGAGCTCTGTAAGCCAGTCAGGAGCCAATTTCATTGGCTCCTGAGCCTGTGATCACTGTGAGCCTGGCAGGCATAGCAGGCCCAAGGGCATAGATTTCAATTACACCAGTCCTGACGCGATTAATTATACTGAGTGTTCCAATCAGTGCTGTTGTATTCAGCTTCTCTGCTTGTTTTCAGAACCTGTACCTGATAGTACAGAGTTATTGCTGCTCACCTTCCTGTTATTTAGTGTAGACTTGCCTACTTTTTCCCCTGCTGCTAAATTTGCCCATATCTCCCTTCTGCTGCTATGCTCTAGAATCATGGTCCTACAGTAGCTTCAGTCCCAAATCTTCAACAAACAGCCACTAAGGATGTTGAATACACCAAAATCCCTATAAATATCTTCAGGGTCTAAAATAAAAACCAAAAATGTTTTTTGCCAAAAAATTGGAAAAACCCAAAGTTTACTTCCCATTAAAGAGACTCTTTTTTAACAGAACAGGCTTTTTTAAATCAATGCATGCAGGCTTTGAATTAATGTGTGTGTTATAATGTGTGCCATGTCCATTGCAGCACACACACTTTATAACGAGTGTGTTATGCAGCGCACATTGGGAATCCACACTCACACCCAATTCAGCCTGACATTCATTTGGGTGTAATGCATTGGGGAAATTGTTAAGGCCAGTTTTACATAGGGGCATTGCATAGTGTTGGGCGAACACCTGGATGTTCGGGTTCGGGCCAAACAGGTCGAACATGGGCCAGATGTTCGGCATGTTCGGCCCGAACCCCGAACTCAATGGAAGTCAATGGGACCCCCAAACATGCCGCAATACGGCCCCCCTATGGGGTCGCAGGCATAAGGGGGGAGCATGCCCCGATCGCGGGGGGGGGGTCAGAAATTCCCCCCACCCCCCCGCTAGCGCTCTCCCCTCTGCCCGCTTCCCTATAAAAAAAGTTTTCTGAAAGTTAATAGTACCGGTGGCTGGCTGCAGTGGCTGGCTGGCAGTGGTGTGAGTGAGAAGGAGGAGTCCGACTAGGACGCGTTGAGGCCGGGCAGCGGGTGGTTCAGCGGTAGTACCCTTGTGGTACTTCCGCCCTTTATCTGACCTCACGTCCTCTACGTGATGACGCATACGAGGGTACGCGTGACACGTACCCTCGTATGCGTCATCACGTAGGGGGGCCATATTCGGGCGAACAGGGCCCTGTTCGGCCGAACAGGGGCCCTGTTCGGCGGGCATTGAGTAGTTTGGGCGAACCCGAACTAAAAAGGCCAAACACCATCAGGTGTTCGGCCGAACTCGAACATCACCCGAACAGGGTGATGTTCTGCAGAACCCGAACAGTGGCGAACACTGTTCGCCCAACACTAGCATTGCATTGCTTTGCATTATAATGTACAAATAACACAATCCAATAAAAGTATTTTTTGTGGCATCTGACACAATTGTCATAAAGAAGCAACTGACCAATATGGATTTCATTACCTAATAAGGCTAGAATGTCACACTTGCATGCAAATCGTTAAGTCAGGCACATTGGAGAGCAGCAAATAAAGAGACATGTTCACAACCCTTTGTAAAAAATGCACCCGAGGTGGATTTTTGATGGGCAAATGGGACACAGAGGCATGTACCCTTCTAAAAGCTGCGCTCTCCCCCCCCCCTGAAATGTGCCTCTACCCCCCTTCCCACACACACATTTTACCTACAGCAGCTTGTCGGTAGCCTAATAAGTGAAGGGGGCATACTTTGTAAGAAAGGCAGTCCTGCATGACAGCCCCTTTGGTGTTAGGAACGCCCCTTCCACACTTCTCTGTGTCCCTTCACCGCTTCCGGAGAGAAGCACAAAGCTAAGATATTGAAGTGCCGTTATCCTGGGAGCGGGTCCTTTTTTCTTTTTCATTAAAGAATGCAGGAACAGCGGCAGTAATCGACTCTATCTGATCACCCAAAAAATGTATTATTGTATCAATAGTCCGCTGGCTCAGTTCTCATTAAGTATAGGATCCATTAATATATGTCCGTCAATGGATTGTTGTCTCCATTGTGGTGACAATTCCTGACACAGGACAAAATTAGACATGTCATACATAGCAATGGTAAACAGGACCCCCATGTCTTTACTATGAACCCTGGTGGTACCAGGAACAAAAAATGAAGGACAGCAATGCAAACTTGACCAAAATTCGAATTCTTCCACATTTTAGAAAAAATGTTTTATTTTGTTGCTCTCTGTGTCCCTAATGTGGCTATTTACAGCCATATTGGACCGAAATAAGACTTTCCTACAGCCATATTGGACCGAAATAAGACTTTACAGATAGTACATTAAATATATTTTTTTCCATTCCAAAGTTAAACAAGAATCTTATGCTCCCAGTTCCTCATTATAATTCAGCTTTTCACAGTAATGACAAAACTCACTTTCACAATATGCAAGTGTTAAGCTTATCTCTAATTGTAAATTAAATCTATTTTTCCTTGATTGCATATTTAAATGGCGTAAAAGAGTTGCCAGTTCTTCAATATGTCTGATCACAAATAAGTCACATTTTGAGCATAAGGTACTGCAGACATTATTGTAATTACAGTTATTTATTTTAGAAGTACAATGAAACACAGGTTAATTAAAATTAAATATTAGATTGTGAATGCATTTATTTCAACTCATTAGAATCGCTTAAGTCACAATTTGTAAAAATTATGAAAAAAAAAATCCAAAACCTTAGCAGAATTAAACAACTGTAGCAAAATGTAATGCTAAGACTAAAATCCCAATTGTTCTTATATTGGGTGTCCAAGAATATTCATAGTTCAGAATTCTGTGATGAGACATAGGAATGCCCATTTGGTCAGGGAAATGACATGCACACCATTTGTAAGCTGCACATCATCTTTATTTACATTGTTACATCATGAAAAGCTGGTGGCATGGTGACCGAGCTTACAGTTTTAGTAGACTACATCCTTGCTCTGGTCAAGTCATTATTATAGTGCGGAATACTCATTCTCAAGGAACATCTAAGGGACAAAAACAACTATTCTTCAGAAAAACAAACCTTGGTTCTGAGATCTAATGGGCTTTTAGAAACTCTCAGGGAAGATGCAATAAACAGATGAGAACAAATCCTCCGTTGCTGTGGTAACCAATAAATGGAAACCAGGCTCAGTAGCCCACTGTATAAAGTCATCATCTTATGTAGCATGCAGTTTTATACAGTAACTATATATAGTGAATATGGCCAAAATGCAATATGATTTCATGGCCATCCGATTCAGCATACACATGATGTACTATGATTTTTATAGTTTGTAAATTGGGTTGATTTGCACAGCAGAAGCTATAATTGCTCATTACATGTGCATAGTGCTTGTTGCATTGCATCACCACAGTGTTACACAGTGACTGCACCACAGTGTTACACAGTGACTGTACCTTAGGGTGGCCCACATGACTGACAAAAATCTGATTCAAATTACATATGAGAGCTTTTCTGATAGCTGGAAATGCCTGTTATCATATACAGATATGTTCTACCTAGTTACACCACAATTTTAGGTGTATCAGTAGTCCTTCTCAAGAAGGTTAAATTGCACAGATGACAATGATGTATTTTAGTAGATTTAAAGGGAACCTTAACTGAATGGGGGGTAAAGAGTTTCACTTACCTGGGGCTATTACCTGCCCCCTGCAGCAGTCCTGTGCCCTCGGAGCCGCTTTGGATTCCTCCGGTCCCCCGCTGTCACTTAGTTTCGTTTTTGACGACTCACCAGTCGGCCGGCCGCCATGTGTATTATTGGACGCATTCCCTACTGCAATTAGCGCTGTTGCGGACCGCAACGCGTACAAAAATATGCGTTGCTGCATTTCCCACGCGTAGATTAAGTTCAGTTAAGGTTCCCTTTAAAGTCGAAGTTGGAAATGGTGTCATTCTCCACAGTTCTCAATTCACATAATGTGGTCATCTATGATTCACTTTCACTGTATGAGGGCTTGATGGGAAATAGATTGGGCCACGCAGTGACATCCAGGAAGGGACAAAGAAGGTGATTTACAATTGTCGTATAAAACAGAAATGACCTGGATCTGACATTATTAACAAAAATGAATAAGACCATGCACCAGCATGTTGTTATGGATCCTCAGATAAGCTGTTGACCTCTGCACTGATGGTGGACAAGGGCTCTCCTGAGGTTCAGAATCTAACTGAATATGGCCTCAATTCACTAAGAGCATGCTAGAGATAATAAGGCAAGAGAAAACTTACCTCCACACGTGAGAGAGTTATCTTACCTCTTCATTCCTTAAGTTACCTCTCCTGTAGTTAATTTACCTCCTCTGTAGTTAATTTACCTCCTCTGTAGTTAATTTACCTCCTCTGTAGTTATTTTCACATGCAGCTAATTAACAGCCTGTCTTTAACTCTGGAGTTATTTTAAGGATTGGAGAGTTAATTTAAAGACAGAAGAGTTAACTTTAGGCTTGCCTGAGGTAAAATGTTTCCTGAATACTACACGCCTTATCACTATGGTAACAACTCTAGAAGAGTTATTAAAGACAGGAGATAAGTTTAGTGAATTGAGGCCTATGGCTCTTCAGCAGGGCACCCTGCAAGGGATGATGGTCTCTGCCATTGTTTGTACGTGATGGACTGCTTTGCTGCCTAATAACCCCCAGTTCATGGCTTCTGGAATTGCCCCATTGGTGGCAAAGAAAGCATGTTGCAGACTGGGTTCTGGACTGGTGAGTACACTCATGGTGGCACAGCTAACTGCGTTCAAGAAAGGTGTAGTTTAATCATAAGCAGAGGATGGGCTGAGGTCGGAGCATGCAGAGTTAGAGAATTTAGACTAAGTTTGGGACAGATGGAGTTAAAGTGAAGTCAGGGCCAAAGTTACAATTGCTAATCAACAGAATACAGCACAAGGCAAAAGGCATGCATGGGTTAATGTTAGGTACTAATCAAAATAATTGATCTGGCAGGTAAATCTGCCTGAAATTTGTATGGTGTGTACCTAGCATTAGAGTTGCTAACACTCCTTCCACATTTACATAAAAAACCTAGTTGGAGAAGCTTTTCTCATTAAGTAGGTGTGCATGTACATTTGCAAGGACAATGCGCACCACAATAAATGTCCATTCACATAGTAGCATGCACATACCCACCTCCACTAACTAAAAAGAGTAGTCACTACAATGAAAATATTTGAATGACATACGCATAAGTATGGCTGGTAGGTCAGTGCAATCAAGCAAGAATATCACAGAAAAACAGAAAAACAAAGATAAAGTAAAGAAGAATATGGCACAAAAGGCACAGACTACAATGCTGGTGTTAATAAAATAAATTTATGTGTAAAAGAATACGTGTGTAATTTCAGTGACAATGGGCTGTTTTATTAGCCTGTTTTTATTCCTACCTTTTACCTATTTGTCTATTCTATCTGCAGCCAGCCAGCTATGGTTTTCCATACAAGACAGTTAACTCGAAACATGCAGAAAGAAGCCAGAACAACGTACACTTGAACATCAAACACACAATCTTCCTTTGCAGAGCTTGTTGACTCCAGATGTAGCCTCACTCAGTATGTACTTGCTGTTCAAATGCTTAATCCCTGAGTGAATTTCATATCTCAGTAATCTAAATATTTTTTTTTCCACCATGCACTGCACAAATTTAACTGCTAATAACCTTTTAACAGATGTGTGTATTAACACAAATGTTGCACTGCTTTTTGGGGACAGAATAGGTTTTTCAGTGAGCTGCGCTTTGTTTGCAAATATCTGCCGTGTGAAAATCTTTAGGTGCACACACACACACTATGACTGTTTCCAATAGGGATTGGGACTCAATCCCGCAGGCGAGTGTTTGGGGCTTGATTGCTGTACAGATGTCAAATGATTGAATGTTGGCACACCAATAATATTCAAACAGGTTTATTCAAGTATCGAGGTGATATTTCAATGTTTCAGAATGTCAATGCATCCCTTTTTAAAGTGAACCTCCAGACTAAAAATCTACTCAGCAGAACTGAAAAGGCTTGGTGTTTCTTTCACAGCATCAGAACTTTGTTTTTCTTACCAAAGCATCATTTTTAGCTTAATTTTTAGCTAAGTTCCACCCATCAAAGAAAACTGCCTGGGCTTTTTTTCCCTGATGCTGTGCAAAGCATGATGGGATTTCCTATGTTGTTATTCACGTTGCCTAGCAACTGGGAGGGGTGATCAGCACACAGGACAGTTGGAACTGTGTCTCATGCTCCCTGTCACCTCCTTTCAACCAAAAAGATGGCTGCCCTCATGAAATCAAACAGTTGCCTGTTCTTTTAAAACAGAGTGGGTAAGAGATTATATTACCTATCTATTTTAATTAACATAACTATTGTAACTTAATGACAGTATGTTTGTTTAGGCTGAAGTTCCTCTTTAAGGAAAATTATAGTAAGACAGAATCTGTAAACTAAGCCAATTTGCTCACAAGATAATGGTCCAGGAAAACTCTTACCAACAGGCGATGTGCACGCTTCAAGGGCATGGGCTTAGTTCACAGATTCCGATTTACTATCATTTTCCTAGAAAAAGGAACGCATTAATGTTCTGAAACATTGGAAATTCAACTTCATAATTAAATAAAACTGTTTGCATATTATTTGTGTGCCAACATCCAATCATTTGACTTAATTATGCATGGTGGAGTTGTACATTGACTATTTGTCGAACCACCCAGCATAGTTTTACGGCATAAACTATACGGTGTGCACAGTTGAAGATTTGCTTTGCCTGCTGTACAAACTTGGGCTATAGCCTAGTATCACATATTCTATTGATATAGAGTGGGTAGGAGAGAAGGCGCCGCAGTGCAATAGTGGTGAGTGAATATGGTCATTTTCATTTTGAAGTAATTTTCAGCACAATTTTGAGCAAATAAGAATATTCTTCAAAATCTATGGCAATTAGAAAACATATTTTCACCAAATCTTGTGAAGTCCAGGGGCATGAGAAAACACATTTTCACCAATCCTATGAAGTCCAAGGGCATGAGAAAATACCTCCCTCTACCTGGCTAATGTGGTTAGACCTGTGTAAAAATTATTGGTCGGCATATGGGACGGCCCTTATGCTTTTGAAGGAGACCGATTGGCCGCTTGTATCAATGACGACTTCCGGTTTCCGCTCCGTGGAGTGCAGGAGCGCTCCAGGAAATCACATACGAGGGGAACAGCGTGTAACGATGACGTTCTGACCCACCCAGATCTTGTAGGTGAGTGTACTATAAATGGAGGGACTGTAGGGGGGGCTCAATTGTCCTGATGAAGCGCCCCATGTGAGGGTGCAAAACGGCTGTCCACTTGTGCATGCTTATAACTACCTCTCTCCCTGCAGTTTGTGCTGATGCTATGTGATTACTTTTTTAACGTTTTTCAATAAAGGAGCCTTTTTTACTGGATGTGCCCAGCCATCTTTGTTTATCTACACATATTGATTCCACAGTATGGACATGTTAATACCCTGCAGGCTAGCGGTGTTTTCTGTTGCAATGGGGGAGGAAGACCGAATGAGTGGAGCACAATGGACGGGCAGGGAGAAGAAAAGGATAGTGCCATTGGCTGAATTGATCTGTCAGGGCAGATCGACTGCTGGCACATAGAGGGGGATCTTGGGGAGCTATACACATGTTAGATTCTAGCCCGAGGTGGCCCCCACCAGCAGCTGCAATAGACACTACAGGAACACAGAACTTTACTCCTAGCTGTGAATAGTTTTTCATCTTGGAGATAAAGTAAAGCCAACAAAATGCTTTAAAAAAACAGATAAAACAGGTGTTTGTTAATGTTACTGAATACATTTTCTTGCTCTATGCCTTTATTCCACAGTTGTGGAAATAGAATGGCTGCAGTTTCATTTATTTTTCAGTGTAAATTGAATCTGATGTAGTACAGAAGGAGAAAATATGTTAGAATTCCAAATATGCCACATTCATTGTAATTAGCCCAATATGATAAACTGATTTAAACTGAACAGCTGTTTGTCAGGGATATCAGATGCTCCATTATACAGATATCAGTTTACAAAGCTGTAAAGAGGAAGAAAATATAAATCTGTGCATGGAACAACATCACATACATGTTATGCCACCAGCATGTAACCAAGTAAGAAAGTCACATGAACCAAAAACGAATGTGCCCATAATGCTGAATGTTTAGTTACTGGTAATATAATTACCTGTTCTCTTGTTTTAATCAACTTGTAAGAGAAAAGGATTTTATGCTTCTTAAAAAACATTACCTTTGTTGATTGTGGCTTAAAGATAAGCGGAACATAGGCCTGTATGGCTGTAATCTATGTGCAGCAAAACATAAACATGCTAATTTGGGCTCGGGCATAATCTAAAAAAAAACTGTTAAAAGAGCATTTTATACTGGTAGTAGAATATCAGTAAATTTATTGATATTCTACAATCTAATTGATATAGTGAAAGATTGGTAATATTTACTGATATTTCACTATGCCCTAACTTCTCCCTAATCTCACACAGAACCCTCCCTGGTGGGCAAATAATCACTCCCCCTGGGCAACTAATAACCCTCTCCCTGGGCAACTAATAATCTTCCCTTGCTGGCAACCAATAACCCCCAACTAATAACCCTTGGGTTAACCTTAACCACCCTGCCCCCCCTCCCCCTCTCCCTCCCCCCCCCCCCCCACACACACAACAAAAATCCAATCACAGCTGAGTTCCAGACAGATGTATACTGTGTAATAATTGTGCTAGGTATCAGCTGGGGAGTTAAAGTTGTATCACATAACAAATAAATAATACATACTTAAATTAATATGTAATTGTTTTTGATTATGAAAAACCTGAGCTCTTCTGTGGTTATGCAGAACGTTCCAGGTACTTAATTTTGCAGAAGGGAACTCTACAGTTGACAAGATTGAACAAACACAGAGCAATTGCAACATTCAAGGAATATTGTGTTCACTTCATGGTAGCTAAAAAGTAGTGTTGGGCGAACAGTGTTCGCCACTGTTCGGGTTCTGCAGAACATCACCCTGTTCGGGTGATGTTCGAGTTCGGCCGAACACCTGACGGTGCTCGGCCAAACCATTCGGCCACATGGCCGAACTAAGAGCGCATGGCCAAACGTTCCCCAAACGTTCGGCTAGCGCTGTGATTGGCCGAACGGGTCACGTGGTTCGGGCCCGAACGCGCTCTGATTGGCCGAACGGTCACGTGGTTCGGGTAAATAAATACCCGAACCACGTCATATCTCCGCCATTTGTCTGTGGGTTTAGCTTTGGGTAGGCAGGCAGGGTAGTTCGCTCTCCAGCCACGCTAGCCAGGGTCCCCCCCAGTCATTGTGTGTCGCTGCTGGGAACAGTAGTACACCGCTCGCTCAGCCACACTATATATAGCATTGTTTACTGCCACTGTGTACCTCGCTCAGCCACGCTATATATATAGCATTGTGTTTTCTGACACTCTGTGTACACGGCTTAGCCTGACTAATATAGCATTGTGTGTACTGCCACTGTGCACCTCGCTCAGCCACGCTATATATAGCATTGTGTGTACTGCCACTGTGCACCTCGCTCAGCCACGCTATATATAGCATTGTGTGTACTGCCACTGTGCACCTCGCTCAGCCACGCTATATATATAGCATTGTGTTTTCTGACACTCTGTGTACACGGCTTAGCCTGACTAATATAGCATTGTGTGTACTGCCACTGTGCACCTCGCTCAGCCACGCTATATATAGCATTGTGTGTACTGCCACTGTGCACCTCGCTCAGCCACGCTATATATAGCATTGTGTGTACTGCCACTGTGCACCTCGCTCAGCCACGCTATATATAGCATTGTGTGTACTGCCACTGTGCACCTCGCTCAGCCACGCTATATATATAGCATTGTGTTTTCTGACACTCTGTGTACACGGCTTAGCCTGACTAATATAGCATTGTGTGTACTGCCACTGTGCACCTCGCTCAGCCACGCTATATATAGCGTTGTGTGTACTGCCACTGTGCACCTCGCTCAGCCACGCTATATATAGCATTGTGTGTACTGCCACTGTGCACCTCGCTCAGCCACGCTATATATAGCATTGTGTGTACTGCCACTGTGCACCTCGCTCAGCCACGCTATATATAGCATTGTGTTTTCTGACACTCTGTGTACACGGCTTAGCCTGACTAATATAGCATTGTGTGTACTGCCACTGTGCACCTCGCTCAGCCACGCTATATATAGCATTGTGTTTTCTGACACTCTGTGTACACGGCTTAGCCTGGCTCTATAGCATTGTGTGTACTGCCACTGTGCACCTCGCTCAGCCACGCTATATATAGCATTGTGTTTACTGCCACTCTGTGTACACCGCTCAGCCAGACTATATACCGTTGTTTACTGCCACTCTGTGTACACCGCTCAGCCAGACTATATACCGTTGTTTACTGACACTCTGTGTACACCGCTCAGCCAGACTATATACCATTGTTTACTGACACTCTGTGTACACGGCTTAGCCTGACTAATATAGCATTGTGTGTACTGCCACTGTGCACCTCGCTCAGCCACGCTATATATAGCATTGTGTTTTCTGACACTCTGTGTACACGGCTTAGCCAGACTATATAGCATTGTGTGTACTGCCACTCTGTGTACACCGCTCAGCCAGACTATATAGCTTTGTGTTTACTTCCACTCTGTGTCTGCTGGGCCTGGAAACAGTAGTACACCGCTCACCCGCCACTGTATAGCATTGTGCTCTGTGTCGCTGCTGGGAATAGTGGTACTGTATAGCATTTCTGTACTGCCACTGTACTGCTGCCAGTCAGCGTGTACTGTAAGGATAAGTGAAATGAGGAAGAAATCCGGTGAAAGAGGAAGGGGCAAGGGAAGAGGTGTTTCCCCTGACGGTTCACGTACAGGCCACAGGGGAGCACCCAAGAAAACCCACTCAATACCGCCCATGTTGTCCAGGACAACAACCCTCACAAATCCAAAAGAACAGGACCAGATAATTACTTGGATGACCTCTCAAGCGTCCAGCAGTGGGTTAAGCAGCACCAGCACATCACGCACGAGGTCCGAGTCCTCAGCCAGTTACAAGGAGCCAGTGGGCACAAAGCTGACACAACCGGCAGCGACACCACGCACACAACTGCCAGATAACCAGTCCTATGAATTACCTCAGGACACAATGGGGTATTCGCAGGAGCTATTCCCAGCCCAACAAACATCCACCTATGAAAGGTCAATGGAGGAACAGCCAGAAATGTTGTGCCCGGATTCACAACCATTAACTGTGGGAAATGCACCGCGCACTGAAATACAAGGCGAGTCCGAGGAGGACTCGGAAACCCAAATCCCAGAGCAAGTTGGGCAGGAGGGGTTGCAATTGCAGGAGGTCGGCCGACAAGATCTGGAAGACGACGTTGGAGTGAGCTGCGCAGAGGTTGTTCTGGGGAGCTCTACTCCACGGCGGCGGCCCCCCACAATGACATATGACGAGTTTGAGGAGATGGAAGAGGAGGGTATGGACAATGTGGACAGAGACCCAGATTTTATTTGTGAACGAGAACATCGCCGTCGTAGCAGCAGCACAGATGAGTCTGTTGAAGAACCCACTGCTGCACGAGTTCGCCTTGTGCCACAAGGTAGGCGGCGCGCAATTTCAGGCACCACAAGCGTGGAAGTTAGAGTGAGAGGCAAAAGAGGAGGAAACAGAAATCGCCAGCAAGGAGGCAGGTGCTCCAAAGTCTGGGCTTTCTTTGAAGACTGCACTGAGGATGTTACCATGGCGATTTGCAAGGTGTGCAAGACTCGCCTGAGCAGGGGGAAAAGTATTAACAACCTCTCCACCACCAGCATGAGCCGCCACATGCTATCCAAACATCCCACTCTGTGGGCAAACGCGGCAGGACAGGGTACCAGCAACACTGCCTCCCTTGGGTTCACCAGACTCACCACCAGACCCGCCTCAGCAGCAGCAGTAGACCAGCCATTGCGTGGTTCACAACATTCACAAACATCAGACGACGCTGACACTCTCACTTTCCGGAGTAGTGCTCTTGAGGTCTCCCAGTGTTCATCAAACACAACAACCAACAGCCCTTCCGTGTGCAGCGCTACGGTTCAGTTGTCTGTGTCGGAGATGTTTGAGCGCAAGAGGAAATTGCCAGCAAATGACCCCCGGGCCGTGGCAGTAACAGCCAGCATAGCCAAGCTTCTGGCCTGCGAAATGCTGCCATATCGAGTGGTGGAGACAAACAGCTTCAAGGGCATGATGTCAGTGGCCATCCCACGTTACGTGGTTCCCAGCCGCTACCACTTTGCGCGCTCTGAAGTGCCTGAGTTGCATGAGCACGTGGTCAGCAAAATAACCCGAAGCTTGAAGAATGCCGTTGCCTGCAAGGTTCACCTCACCACTGACACTTGGACGAGTGCGTTCGGCCAGGGTCGATACATCTCCCTTACCGCGCACTGGGTGAACCTTGTGGAGCCTGGCAGCGATTCCTCACCTGCTACGGCGCGGGTGTTGCCCACGCCGCAAACAGCTGCACCGCCGTCCCTCCAACTGGATAACAACAGCAGCACCTACCTCTCTGACTCCTTCTCCTCCAACGCATCTCAAAGCTGTACCTCATCCGGAAACGCTAACCCAGCAGCAGTAGGATCGTGGAAGCAGTGCAGCACAGCTGTTGGCATGCGTCAGCAAGCGTTGCTGAAGCTGATCTGCCTTGGGGATAAGCAGCACACAGGGGAGGAAATTTGGAAGGGAATAAAGGAACAGACGGATTTGTGGCTGGCACCGCTGGACTTGAAACCGGGCATGGTTGTGTGTGATAATGGGAGTAATCTCATTCGCGCTTTAAGGTTGGCTAAGCTGACACACATCCCTTGCCTGGCGCACGTGATGAACCTAGTAGTTCAGCGGTTCCTGAGGACATACCCAGGCGTGGCCGATCTTCTGTTGAAGGTGCGTCGAGTGGCCAAACATTGTAGAAATTCCAGTACTGCTTCGGGGGCACTCGCCAAGATGCAGGAGCGCTTCAATCTCCCCCACCATCGCTTGCTGTGTGATGTCCCTACGCGCTGGAATTCTCTGCTGCACATGCTAGCACGCTTTTGTGAGCAGAAGAGTGCAGTGGTCCAGTACATGACGGCGCAGTACCGAGGCGCATCCGGACAGCTGCCAAGCTTCTGTGGATCCGATTGGGCCAACATGTTGGACCTCTGCCAAGTCCTCCAAAATTTTGAGCAATCCACGTTGCTTGTGAGCAGTGACAACTCTTCAGTCAGCATTACCATACCACTGCTGTGTTTACTGAAGAGGTCAATGTTGAAAATCAAGGAAACAGCTGTCATGATGCAACTGGGGGAATCTGAAGGAGAAAACGATCAGCGTGATGGTACCAACATCAGGCCATCCGCCTCAGGGAACGCTGGCCCCAGCAGCTATGACGAAGAAGAGGAGGAGGAACAGCTGGAGTTGGAGCAGGAATTTCATGCCACCACTGACGAGGGCCAGAGCGGTGCACGTTGGACTTCCACAATTCAACGCGAATGGTCAGCAGAAGCAGACCAGGAGGAAGGTGACGACTATGATGCATCACAACAACTATCACAACGCTCACAAGAGGATGATGAGGATTCTGGTAGGACTCTGGCACACATGGCTCAATTCATGCTAGACTGCATTGAACGTGACCCACGCATTGTGCGCATTCTGGACAACACCAATTACTGGGTTTATACCCTTCTGGATCCACGGTACAAACACAATGTTCCAAAACTGCTTGAAGAAAGAGTCAGACAGGTCAAAATGGAAGAATACCAGCAGGCCCTTGTGGAGACTTTAGAGAGGAGATTGACATCCTCCCCCTCCTCTAGCCAGTTGTACGCAGACAGACTGACTTCCGCAAACCCAGGACGACCAGGAGGGCAGCAAACAACGCAAGCCGCAGCTAGTGCCCAAAAGGGAACGGTATCGGCAGTGTCCTTGGAGTGGGAAAATTTTCTGACACCCATGCAGCAGCAGCCCACTGAACAGCAAGCGTGCAGATCCACCTCCAACACCGATCGCCTGGAGAAGATGGTCAAGGACTACATGTCAGATGACGTAGCTGTGTCGAACAATCCATCTGCACCCTTCAACTATTGGGTATCGAAGCTAGACACCTGGCACGAACTGGCAATGTACGCAATAGAGGTGCTGGCTTGCCCGGCAGCCAGCGTTATGTCGGAACGTTGTTTCAGTGCTGCCGGAGGCATCATCACAGATCGGCGTATCCGCCTCTCCACAGAAAATGCAGACCGTCTGACTCAAATTAAAATGAATCAAGCCTGGATTGGAAATGACTACGCAACACTCCAGGACCCCAACCAAGTAACATGACCAATGAACATCTGGGATGGTGTAGCATTTCCGGTCCCTGTTTATTGAACCTCTCATCTGTATTACATTTATGACTGCATGGCGGCAAAAAGCATTGCTGCTATATCCGCACGCTTTTTGTCCTCATGCAAGGCCTAGGTTGTTGTGTCTCAAAAACCGTGGCCTTCTCCTCCTGCGCCTGCTCCTGTTCCATCACGTCTGCTGCTGCTGGGTTAGCGTTGCCGCGTGGTCCCTGTTTATTGAACCACTTATCTTTATTACATTTATGACTGCATGGCGGTACAAAGCATGCTATCCGCACGCTTCTTGCCCTCATGCAAGGCCTGGGTTGTTGTGTCTCACAAAGCGTGGCCTTCTCCTCCTGCGCCTGCTCCTGTTCCATCACGTCTGCTGCTGCTGGGTTAGCGTTGCCGCGTGGTCCCTGTTTATTGAACCACTTATCTTTATTACATTTATGACTGCATGGCGGTACAAAGCATGCTATCCGCACGCTTCTTGCCCTCATGCAAGGCCTGGGTTGTTGTGTCTCACAAAGCGTGGCCTTCTCCTCCTGCGCCGCCCTCCTCCTGTTCCATCACGTGTGCTGCTGCTGGGTTAGCGTTACCGGTCCCTTTTCCTGGAACCTCTTATATGTATTACATTTATGACTGCATGCCGACAAAAAACATGTTACCTGTGCAAAGAAAACAGACATTTCCCGCATTTAAAAGACAGTTTTCCCTTTGAAACTTTAAAATCGATTTTCTCAAAAACTATAAGCTCTTTTTGCTAATTTTTTTTTCCTCTTGTACCCACTCCCAAGGTGCACATACCCTGTAAATTTGGGGTATGTAGCATGTAAGGAGGCTTTATAAACCACAAAAGTTCGGGTCCCCATTGACTTCCATTATGTTCGGAGTTCGGGTCGAACACCCGAACATCGCGGCCATGTTCGGCCTGTTCGGCCCGAACCCGAACATCTAGATGTTCGCCCAACACTACTAAAAAGCCCCATGCAATAAATTGAATTTTCCAGGTAAATCCTGAGTGATGTGAGGTGATAAGAAGCTCGCATGTTGGCCCACAGGGCTTTATTCACTTTTTTCACTAAGATTTCTCGTAGGTGAAATTTCCCCACATTATCAATAAAATGCAAGCAAGAAAATGCTCGGAATAATTTTGACAATACTTTTTTTACCTACTTTTTGGTACTCTTGGAATTGCAGAGTGTTGAAAAGTTATTCTAAATAGAACATGAAAAAATATATTCTAGAAGAAACCTTAAAGAGAACCTGAACTGAAAATAAAAAGTCAAAATAACCATACACAGATCATACTTGCCTCCCATGTAATCTACTCCTCAATCTCTTTCTCCTCTCCTGCATCCCATTTGTCCACTGTGATCAATGGATTTCTCCGTCCTCCATTTTAAAAATGGCCATTACCCCATAAAAGCTTCCTGGTCAGCACACAGTTAAACTGTAATATCATCCACTTGAGCCATAGGCAAACATGGACATTACCTTGCACATTCAGTTGTAACTGACAGCTGCTGATATATAACTGACAGCAACTGGTATGTTTCAGTTCTGACAAAATATTGTCAAAACTAGAAGGGATCACTGTAAGAAGAAAATGGTGAGCTTCTAAAAGGAACCGGCGGTGAGGATAGTATGTAATATTCATTTGAAGCTACGTCATGTGTTTATTTTAAATAATTTTACTCAGTTCAGGTTCCCTTTAAGAAAAAGAGGGCAAAGTCCAATTCACGTTTTCCTAAGGTTACTCCCAAGTGATATTTTTACACATCGAAAATGCCCTTTAAGTCACCAGAAAGCTACAAGTTTATTCTGGAAATGAATGGATATGATACATGTTAAAATGAGGATTACAACTAAGCTTTCCCTTAATGCCTGCAGCATTTTAATACTTATGCAATGTAAAGTTTATAAGAAAAATAGACTTTTGCTACAGGTGTGCATGGTGCCAATGATATATACTGCTAAAAAAAAAAATAGGGGACACTTAAACAACACAACGTATGTCGAAGTGTTCCCTTTATTTTTTTTAGCAGTATACATTTTTCTATGTGGTGTACTACAAACCTTATAACTTATACATTTGGAGGAGACAGGAGACATTGTAGTAGTACTTTCATTGTTGCCATGCTATAAAGTAATATAGTCATATGGAACAAGAATTTACAGTAGGGAAAGGCAAAATGGTTTAAAGAGAACCCGAGGTGGGGATCTTAGAGTTAAATCTATACACAGAGGCTGGGTCTGGCTATAGTGCCCAGCCTCTGTTGCTAGAATATTCCCTAAATCCCCCCTGTGCTCTGCAAGAGCCCATAAAATACAGCCGCGCTGTCTGGCTCTGTTTACCTTTCTAGAGTCACTCACGCCGCTTCCTGCGCCTTCTGCAGAGCGCTGTTCCCTGCCCGAGTCCCTTCTCTCTAATCAGCGGCGAGGGAAGGGACATGGGCCGGGATCGGCGCTCTGCAGGAGGCGGGGGAGCGGCGTGAGTGGCACTAGAATGGTAAACAGAGAACGCTGTGACAGGCTCAGTGTCGCCAGCGCGGCTGTAATTTATGGGCTCGTGCAGAGCGCAGGGGGGATTTAGGGAATATTCAACTAGCAACAGAGGCTGGGCACTATAGCCAGACCCAGCCTCTGTGTATAGATTTAACTCTAAGATTCCCACCTCGGGTTCTCTTTAAGTGGAACTAAATAGCATGATAACCTTTATGGACAAAAAAAATCATTATTACAATTTACATAAATCCTAAAAAAAAACCTTAAGTTTTACTAGGTTTCACTTTTGCAGGAAGCACAGAAAGGGTTAAGCCTTAGTGTGAACTGTATGCAAGAACTGCCTTGGCATAGCTCTCCTGAAATCTATTCTGAAATCAGAACACAGATAAGTGAATTCTTTGACAACTATATGTGAAACAAAGACGTTTCATTGTGTACTGTGCCAGAGTTTGGGTCAGCTTTAAGGGAGCTAACCCATAGAAAAGCCACTTAAGACTATTAGTAAGAACATTTTTACTGATGTCTTCAATATTGGCTTTTTTTCACACCAAAATTACTTTGATGTGGTTTCATATGTACCCAGAGTAAATGTTTGTCCAAATGAAAATAGCCATAATGAGTTTCCTGTGGCATCAGCACAGAATATCTACAAGCTCCTGTATCTAGACAAAAGCAACACATTTTGACGTGGAACGTTTATATAAGTTATATACAAAAACTCCTAAAGAATCCAGCATCCATACAGAGGCAGAAAAGAACCGCCACAACACTGTGGAGGCACTCGGTTTAAGACTAAATAAATTAAAAACTGTAAATACAAAACCACAAGCTGAAATGAATTCCACTCTTGAAAACAATGCATTTTGGGAGCATTTCTCACACTTTAAGTATAAAAACGAGGACTATTATGTGGGTAAGTCTCTAGACAGAAGTACTTACACACATAAGGGCCGTCTTGAAAAGGGTCGTTTTGAAGTGTTCCATAATTGGTGGCTTAACAGCTTGTTGTGGCTCAGTAGTTCTCTAGTAAGGACTATTATCCAGTAAAGACTATTATTCCACATCACTGATACCTGATTCTGGTCTAAGAACCTGAAAAAAACAGTAAGTATACTATTTATCTGCCCTTGTGGAAACATGTTTATACATGTCCATTAACTATCCATTAACTATCTCATAAATACAATATAAGGCATTTAAATTTAGTCATAAATTGAAAAATTAAATCAGTGAATTAGATTTTACTTTATTAGCACCCTATGAAATTTGTTTTTGCTATAAACACTAGAACAACAACTCTCCAAGAATCCTGTCACCTAAACAGTTTTTAGATTGTATTCTCGCCTGTCCATATGGCCACCATTAATTTAAATATGTTACTGACAGCCCCTGTGTTTATTAGGTGTATTGGCCTTTTAGGATAATGAGCCACTGGGAGTTGTCTGATTCTTCAACACCTAAATTTGTAAACTGTACAAGTAAATGAGGCTTAATGATGTACAGTAGAATCCCTTTATTGCTTCAAGGGACAGGGCAAAGTAGTTTACTATATCAGAAGTTTACTATATCAGAATTTACATTGTATATTTATATAGGCTCATTGGCTGGGACCTGGGAACAGAGTTTACTATAGCCAGAGGTGCACTATAACAGTTTACTATAATGAGATTATTCTGTATTGTCTTCCCATTTCTAGTGTACTGTACAATACTTTTTTATCTATTTATTTTTTCCACTTAGCATCCACCTCACATGATTTTCTTGCCCTTGAGTCATTCCTCGTGTTGCCCATCTAAAATAAGTACATAATGAAATTATCCTGATCAGAAGAACTATTAAAAGAACATCTAACACACAGTTATAAAACAGCCATTCAGGCCATAAAACAACCATAAAAAGTAACCATACTGTGCATTAACTTTCTTAACCTGTAAAATGTGAAAGCTTAGGGGCATCTCAGAGATACAAACACACTTAAACCTGTCATATGTGTCTCTAAACAGGCCTACTGTGTTCTGTAATATCCAATTACACATCTGTCAAAACCAAGCAATGCTCAGCAGTTACTCAGAAGCATTATAATTTACAGTAAATAAATACAGCCATTTTATAAATGACACTGGATGACTGCAAAACTTTTGAAATTTCATAACAAATAAACTCAAAGGTATTTTTCAAACTTACCTTCAACTTTTGTTGATGCTATAAAAAGACTATTTGCCTTGTTTAAAGTGGACCCAAACCAAACATTTTTTTAATTCAAAATATTTAGTTGCACCACTCTGACAAATACAAAGATAAATAAACACTCCTTTAAGCCTATGATCATTTCAGTGCATGCTTTTCACCCTTCTCTTTTAACAACTAGGGCTATACAGGTGGCAGCCATTAGCAATTCCTCCATTGCCAGACACTACCTACTCCAGCATTTTGCCGGATTCTGTCCCGGCAATTTGAAAGGAAGGTAGGGGTTTCTCCAATAAATGTAAAATATTTTATATTTGTCATCATGCAGCTGAAAAAAGGCTGCTATTTATTATTGTAATTTAGAAAATACATTTTATTTCTGAAATCTTGTATTTTGAATTTGGGTCCACTTTAACTTCAAATACCCAATCACGATCAAGAGAATTTGAAAACAAAATTAGAATTTCCATGTATCTGATTTATTGAAGTGAAAACAAGCAAAGTGGAAAATCCTCTGTGGCTTCATAAGAAAAACTAGTAGTATTTCACACCTATCTTATTAACCAAACTGGTATTATAGAAAAACTGCTAGAATGGGGTATTTACATTACAATAGTGTTATATACACACACTCTTCGATTATGGGGTAGAGATTTATTTGTATTTCTCAATTCTCTTTTAGGTCCACCATATTGTGGGGAACAATGTCAGGCCTGACACATTTGGTGCAGTGTTGCAAGTGTACCTTTCATTACAGATGTTATACACTGTAATGTTGGATTCCCACTATACTAGATGAAAAATTGTTCCTGAAGAAACTGATCCATTTTTCCATTTAAATGGATCAGTTTCTTACACATCGGTATGCATAGGTTTCTCATCTGGTTTTCTGACCCATTCCATTCACTACCTGCTAACTGTGTTCCCTCACTGCTGCTGTCCAGATGCATCCTCAGCTGCCACTGCCACCTTCCAATCAGGTCCATGCACTCTGAAAACTCTGCTACACAAATCCCAGAGCCCCAGCAGAAGCATCACAGCCTCACATTGGTTTGCAATAGACCAATGGGATTTGTTCCTCCCCATGGAGGATTTTCATTGATCTACTATTCAGTGAACCAATAAGAATCCTTTTATAGAGGGGGACAATTCCCATAGGTCTATTGCAACCAAGGGGAGCCTTAGAGGATTCTGCTGGGGCTCGTGGATTGGTATACCATCATTTGATCCATGCAGGGACCTGAATGGACAGTGGCAGGAGAGTATCTTGCATAATACATGCTACAAGCAGCCTAGTGCGAATGAAACAGTCTGTTCTGATAGACTAGCAGTGATTCAATCGGCCTCCATCACCATCCCTCGTGTCCGATTGATCTAGAAAAATCATTCACCTTTTCCTTGTCAGAACACCCTGGATCAGTTACAAATGGACTGATGTGAAGAGATCGTGTACTGGTTAAGGGCTCTGTCTTTGACATATTATTATTATTTATTGGATGTATATAGCGTTAACGTATTACGCAGCGCTGTACAATACAGAGGATTACAGACAATGTTAACAGGGGTGACAGCACAATACAGGTAATAGACAATAGATACAGCAATACAGGTATTAAGTGATAAGATACACAACACTATACAGGTAGTAATACAATGCCAGATCATATACTGGAGCAGTAGTGCTAATAATACTAGTTCACATATTCTGGGTAGAGTTTACAATCAAGTATGATACACAAAGGGAAGACACAGGAGACCAGCGTTTGAATCCTGGCTAGGGTCAGTACCTATTCAGTAAGAAGTCCTTGGGCAAGACTTCCTAACACTGCAGGGTGGCACCTAGACAATGCCCTTAGTGGTTGCAGCTCTTGAGTGCTTTGAGTCCAACAGGAGAAAAGTGCTATACAGCTGTTAGGATTATTATTATTATTATATCCTATTGCTTAAAATAGGAACACTTTGCATCTGTTCTGATCAGGTTCGTTGCACTATGTTAAAATAACTTAACACACAGCCATTAATGTCTAGACCTCTGGCAACAAAAGTGAGCACACCCCTTAATAGAAATACAAGTTTGTTTATACAAACAAATGAACACTGTAGTCTGAGTTTACTGATTTGTAGCTCCAAACTGCCTACTTCTGGAGCCACTGTGCTTGGAAGACAAAAGACAAAAGGGACCTGCTGTGTGTTTGCACAGAAATACTGCCATATGTAAAAACTTAACAAGTTGAGCTTGTTAAAAACAATGCAGCACATTTGCAGAACAATAACAGACTGACAGCTACATAAAGCAATACAAAGACTTTTATATTTATAAAACACATTAATTGCATCAGTTACTCATACCATACCTTGATGAAATATGCAAATAAGGTCTGCCTTCATGTTATTGTGCAAGCTGATGTCAAAATATTTTCTTGATGTTGCACTTTTCTATAAAAATTAAGATGGTAAACCTTTTTGTAATTAACATATTTGTAGAAATAAATTATAGAAGAAAATGAATTTCCTTTTACCAGTATGACGTTTTCAGAAAAGCATAACCCATTTAAAATAGTTGTTTTGTTTGGGGTTTTTTTGACCGGTCTATAGTGTAACTCTCTCACTGATAGCTAATTATAGGTTAGAAAACTTGTCTAGCAGACAGACGATCGAGTGAAGAAAGTACATGAAAAAAGTAACCGTTAAAGATGTGGGTTGTAACATCTAAACTGTTGTTATTCAGCTTTAACCTTTTGTTTTTTATCAGACTTTGGGATTCAAATAAAAATGCTACTTATGAGTACGTGCTATGGTGCTCCCAGTGTTTGGCCTCTAGCGTTTTGTCACAAGACACACAGCTCCCCGGGAGTAAAGATACGGGAAGAAGCCCCAGCGGTGAAGAATTGACATGGGAGGAGGTGTCTTCGCACAAGTGAGAGTATTTTCTGCCTAGACTGCACAGCCTGGAGGGTGGGAGGGAACAAAAATGAGGGGACTCTATTGAAAATCTGTATAGAGTGTGTGGGGAGATTTATAAAATACTAGGGTAACCAGAATACATACCCTGCAATCAGGAGAGCCATATGATATGGGATTCCCCAATTTAGCAGTATCACATAGCCTTAGTTTGTAAGGTCTGTAAAACCATTTGTACATACTGTAATTAACAACTTTTAATTACAAAAAGGGAACAAAACCCCTCTTCTTGATAAATTTTGATGTGATCTTAAATTCAAAAAGTATCTGAGTTCCAATTCATCTCTTTACCTAGTCTTAACACCTTCTGTGCTACTACATTTAAACCTCCGCCTCCACCCCAAATTAATCTCTAATCCCATCCTGATCAAACAATAAAATCTCTCACCAAAACCAAACCATAATCCACACTCTTAAAAAGAATTCCCTATTAAACTAGGAGGATTTGGTTTACCAAACCCGCAAAATTATTATAGAGCCTCCTTGTTAGACATGTCCCAGTATTGGTGGGATGATTCTCCTTGCAAACTATGGGCTCAACTAGAAAAAGAGGATGTTATATATCTTAATTTCCTGAAGCTTCCTACACATTTTTCAAAACATCCCTTTGTATTGGCTACAAATTTGGCATGGAACCATGTTACAAAATCTAATTTACTTACTCATTACATGACCACTTTGAAAATTCCTATAAACGCCCTAAGACATGTTATACCTCATTGGCACATCACCAACTGGTACGCATCCCATATCTCATGGCTAAACGATATTTTTGAAGGGAGCCAATTGAACTCCTTTGAATTTTTGAAATGGAAATATAAACTTCTTGACTCCGACAGGTATGAATACCAACAGTTGGCCCACCTTATTAGGAAATATCCTATATCAATACCCCAAATTCCCTCCCTTATATTGAACTTTTTATCCAAGCCAAAACAAAGCATAGGGGGTATTTCCTTTTGGTACAAATTATTGTCAGAAGCAAACGGTTCTCCCTTGCTTAAATATATAAAAGTATGGAAACATGAACTAAATGCCCCTCTCTCCGAATTAGAGATAGAAAAAGCGATTATAGGTATTAAAAAATACTCGAAATGTGACAACCATGTAGAATTAGTTCAGAAGATCCTGTCCAAATGGTATTTTACGTAACTTAAACTTTCCAGATTTTCTCCTAACACCTCAAAGGATTGTTGGAGAGATTGCTCACAAACCAACACTTTATTTCATCTCTTGTGGGAATGTGATACAATAACCCCCTTTTGGGATGAAGTTAAAAGTCTCATCATAAAAATAATAGGATATAGGATTGATCCCCTAAACTGGCTCTTTTTTCTATAGGTGTGGACCAATTCCCAACCCAATTTAGACTTATAATCACACTTATCTGTCGTATAGCCCAGTCATTAATTGTTTCTAATTGGAAACAAGTTGAGAGACCGCATATCACACAATTAATCCAACTGTTGCAACTTAACTTACAGATGGAAAAGCTCCTTAGAAGTCGTAACAACCACCAAAGCATCCTTTTGCATGAGTGGACCTAGGACTGGAATAGCCTGTCCCAGAGGCTTAAGTAATTTAAAACATATTTAAAAAGTAGAATAAGCTGACTTGAATTCATAAATTCTATAGTCAAATGCTGGATCCTTCGTTACCCTTCCTATTTCCATCATCCCCCCACCCCCCAGTTTCCCTTCTGCTAGTTGTGCCCCCATTTTGACTGGGGACCTAGGGTTGAAATGTGTTCCCAGATTCCCTTCAGTCACAACCTCATGAGGTATAAATATATAACTGATCGGTTTAATGTATGTTTTAGATACATGCATGTTTTGAAGATACACGTTAGTATCTAACCGACTTATTGTTTTTCGTTACAGCAGGCATTTCGCAACTTATAAGTCACTAATCTTTATGTTTAATGTAACATTTATTCATAAGATTTACTGCATGATTTAATGTATGATATCCTATACTCTTTACTTGTTCTATGTCATCACGTTTAACACAAATGTATTATTCACTCAATATTGTATTTTGCTTACAATAATTCAATAAAAATCTATTGAGACATTTTTTTTTCCAATTCTAACCTGTGGGCCAACATATTGTTAAAGTTAATATGGTAAATTCCCCTGGTCAGCACTGATATATCATTTACCTAACTTGGAATTATCTCTTGAACCTACTACTTACCCCTTAACCCTAAAGCTTGGTACACACTTCCAAGTTTGGTTGGCCAATGCTTGACCAATTTTACCACCTCCATGTAGTTTGAGAGCTTACCTACAAAATCTGTTCATAATGTTCAAAACCTGTTGGCGGTGTTAACATTGGATGTGTGTGCAAGGCTTAACCCTCCCTGACTTTACTAAGGTGAAAGACTAATAATTATGATTACCAGGACAGACTACCTGTGATCACGTCAGATACGGCTTGTGCCAAGAAAAGCACACCTGTCTTAGTCAATTTCTGCTCCATTAAATTTTGCAGCATGGGTGAGTTGTATTGTGATCAAAATACTTTTGTACAACGGTCATTATTTTTATCAAT
Organism: Hyperolius riggenbachi; assembly: GCF_040937935.1. Lineage (NCBI taxonomy): Eukaryota > Metazoa > Chordata > Amphibia > Anura > Hyperoliidae > Hyperolius > Hyperolius riggenbachi. The sequence continues at coordinate 542,365,444 of NC_090646.1, forward strand.
CAAGTGAAATGGATTGAAATTCATTCCGACCTACATTGATATTTGTATGACTTGTTTTAAGAGGTCATTCCCAATTGTTAGTGTTCGTGTGTGTTTTGCATTTTGCTACTTTGTATTTGTGGCATTTTGCAATATTTCTGTGTTTTAAAATGATGCAGCAGGTTTGCTTTTTTCTGCATGCAATTTGCTTTTTGTGTGGAAATTGCCATGCAATTAGACAATTTAGCCATGCAATTAGACATATTTTCATGTAAATTAACTTCATTGGTATGCAAAATCGCAACCTAAACATTTGCGTACAATGCACACACACACAAACAACATGCATAAAAGTTCATTAAAAAAAAAGAAAACACAGATTCAAGCATATGGGAAAGTACATGCAGGATTTGCATTGATAAGTGTGAACAGCTCCCATATAATTTCTTTGGCATTTTAGATCCTTGACACACTCTCCCTTACATTATGTAATGTACTAGATAGATTTTGTCCACTGAATTAGTAAAGTGTAAATATTTCATACTATACCTTTTAGGTGCAGTAACAGATTTCATCACATTTCATCTCCCTTAGCCAGTTTCAGTCGCCATAATTTGATGACTTGGAGCTTAAGTTTGAGCTTATATTTTATTTATAAGCAGATGGATCCTTCTCAAATAAAGGTAGACAGCTTCACAGCACATTAAAAGAAGGCTTATGACCTGCTTGCCACCATATCTTCTTTATAGTGATGTAGTGCTGGAGTAACCATGCAGATCTTAAAAGCCACAGATGACAGCTAACTATTTTTGATCAATACCCGACTTCAACATTGTAAAATATAAGCAAGAAAAATCTCAGATGTGTTTCCTGTGATGAAAATACCAGCTCTGGGTGAGTGGAGCATAAAACACAAGTATCTCTTCAACACATTGCACTTCATTCTTGTCCCACTGGGCAATACATCACCCAGCAGGCACATCGAAAGCTCTCCCTATCTACAAATGCATTGGGTTTATTTCAGTGACATGAAACGATTGCGGCTCTAACTTTTTGTAACCTATTGGTTATTTAAAGGGTGGTGAAAATCTACTCATACGATTTGGTATCTTTCTTAAAGGGACCCTGAACAGAGAAAATAAAAGGAATTTGGACTTACCTGGGGCTTCCTTGGAAGACTGAAATGTGCATACTCAGGATGGTCACGGCGACAGGCACGTGATCATGCCAAGCGTGCAGCCAAGGTCTCCACTGAACAGAGCCGCCAGTGGGAGCACAGAGGGGACCCGGAGGACGCCAAGGAACCACTCGGGCTAAGAAAAGATTCTGTTTATTTTCTCTGTTCAGGGTCCCTTTAAAGGACCACTGTAGTAAGAGGGATGTGAAAATGCCATATTTATTTAATTTTAAGTAGTACCAGTTGCCTGGCAGCCCTGCCCATTCTCTGCCTCTAATACTTTTATCCATAGACCCAGAACAAGCCTATGAAGATCAGGTGTTTCTGACATTATTGTCAAATCTGACAAGATTAGCTGCATGCTTGTTTCTGGTGTTATTCAGACACTACTGCAGTCAAATAGATCAGCATGGCTGCCAGGCAACCGGTATTGTTTAAAGGGAAATAAATATGGCAGCCTCCATTTCCCTCTCACTTTAGATGTCCTTTAAATTCTTTCTAATCCCAAAATTAACCTGTTGCCGCCCGCGTCACGCCAATGGGCGTGGCCGCGGCGGCAGCCCCAGGACCGCCTAACGCCAATTGGCGTAAAGTCCTTGGGCTGTGTTTCGCAGGAGATTGCGCGCAGGGTGCGCGTGCATCTCCTGCTTGGTGGGCGGAGCAGAGCTCCGCCTTCAGTCTCCAAGTGGCGGTTGTCGCTTGGGAGACTGTTAGACGGCGTAATCGCCATCTATTTACATGTACAGCGCTGCAATCAGCAGCAGCGCTGTACTGGGGACAGCCGTGTGACACGGCTGTCCCCTCCTGAGCAGCAGAGGTGATCGGCTGTCATAGGCTGAAGCCCAGACCCCACCAGCAGAGAGCTTCTGTTGGTGGGGAGAAAAGGGGGGAAGAATCACGTGTGTGCTGTGTTGTGCCGCCCTTCAGCTTGACCTTAAAGCTGCAGTGGCCAATGTATTGAAAAATTGCCTGGTCTTTAGGGGGGGTTAACACTGCGGTCCTCAAGAGGTTAAATGAAGCTAAGAACAACCAGATGAAATTAAAATGTAAAAAGTGTATAAAAGCAAAAAGTGCTAATGCACTATAGCTAGCTTACTGCGCTCTGTAGTTTTAGCTAGTGGATGAGTCATCAAGGAGTGATCAGCAGTGACCAAACACCAGGTGACTATCAAAGTAGGGTGAAAAACACAAGGCTGTTTTTTACAGCATTAAAGTTTAAACCATGTAACTGAAACTAAAGTGCTAACTAAGTACCTGCTATGATTTTCTTCTCTCATTGGTACCTTCCAAGTCAGTGACTAAGAATGTGTATAGAGTAGAAGTTCACTGACTCCTCTCATTGCATTCTTGTCTCAAATCAATGAGTCAATTATTTCCAAGGGAAAAAGAGTGTGTGGTAGCTAAACAATGGTAGCTACAATGCTGCCCAAAATTATTCATACCCCTGATAAATTTTGACTTAAAGTTGCTTTTATTCAACCAGCAAGTAATTTTTTTAACAGGAAATGATGTAGGTGTCTCCCAAAAAATAATAGGACGATGTACAAGAGGCATTATTGGAGGGGGAAAAAAAATATTTCTGTGCTTTTATTTACATTTGAGCAAAAAAGTGTCCAGTCCAAAATTATTCATACCCTTCACAAACTGTCACAGTCTGTGGGAAAATCCAAAGTTCTATACCATTCCAAATGGTATAGAACTGTTGTGGAGCCAGAGGTCTGGGCGGCTTTCTGTGAGATCCTGGAGCATGACATGATCTAGCTGTTCCTAACCAGTGACCGGTGCCTCAAGATCTCAGACAAGTACCTCCTGGCCGTGGTACTTGTCTACTTCGTTCGGGCTGGCCTGAGGAGAGAAGACTACAAAGGATACTTCTTTGCTGCTCTGTAAGTATTGTGCTTGTATTTTTTTTTAACTACAAGGATCCTGGCCAGAGAATGCAGCCTGAGTATTTCTAAGGCCTCTTTTCCACAGACAACTAAACTGCTTTTTTGTCAAGCAGTTCAGCTGCCTGTGTGCCGGCCACAAGCGCCATTTGGCTGCAATTACATGCAGCTGAATGACAGTGATTGGTAACACCACATGTCATGTTTGACATGAGGCGGTATTGCTCCGTGGTGAAAAACCATCTCATGTCCCATCTGAGAACAGATGCAACTCCATGGAGGAGCACCTGTCCACCATCTGTGCCTAGCTTTAGCAAGCGCCCAGCTGGTATACAGAAGCAGCTGACAGGCAGTGAATTCACCACCTTCAGCTGCTCATGGAAAAATGTATTGTCATACCATAGTATTCGTCTATAATCTTTATGTTAGTGTGAAGAAAGAGCTGCTCTGGCCATGATCCTGTACCACCACTGAATTAGTACGGTCTGTATATGTATAAATGTTCTCTAATTTATACATATACAGTCCTGTTGTCATTTCATTACTTTAGGTTCTTAGCCAACCAAGTGGAGGAGGATGTCATCTACTACCGCCAGAACATATATCCCTGGGCTGGACGTGGGAGGAGAACAAGAACAAGCTACACAAGTGCTGGGATGACCTCCTGCGCAGGATGAAATTCCAGGCCAGGGTGACCCGTAAGATGTGCAACCAGGTATGAGAAGGTAATCAGAAAGGAGTGTGAAGTTATGTATGAAAAAGGTTAAAGGAAACTGGTGAGATCCACACATGTAAAATGTAGATTCTTACATTGGTAGAGGGAGGCCTCTGGATCCTCCAGTGGCTTCCGATGTACTCCTCCCGACCACAAATCTAGCACTGGGACCCTCAGAAATTAGCGGCTGTGCTCCCATACGCAAACAAAGGGCTGCACTGCACAGTTTGGCTCCATGCTACTACACAGGTGTGAGCCACCTGTGCAATGTAGCTAAGCTCCGTCAACAAGCCCTAGTCCATGGGCTTCAGGGTGGGGAATTATGGAGAATTAAAGCAAGCTTCTGAAAAGTTAGGTTATCTTGGTAGGGTGCTTTATATTGGCACCATTGTTTTGCAGTTGTTTAGCCAATATGCTGGGCACTGAAAGCAAAAACCCCCCAGCATATATCAGTTAGGGTTAGGCAAATGTTGGGAGAGTTAAGGTGGCCATACATCTATAGACTTGGTGGCCGATCGACCATCGGATTCCATAATTATTATCAAATATGATTACAATCAGTGCCACCAAGAGCATGCCCAATCAACAATTCTACCAATTTCGGTCAGAAATTGTTTGCACACAGATCAGAAAATCTGCTGGAAGATTTTGTTAAATCATGCTTGATCGGGTGTGTGGGAATGTAACGGTGTGCGATAATCGCAAACAGCGAATGCAACAAAAAAAACCTCAGCTGCTGCCCCCCCTAATATTTTATGCCCCCCCCCCCATCCCACTGCCCATGCAGTTATACTTTACTTGTCACACCGTCCGCGTTGAGTGTCCATGCCCTATTTCCGCACTTGGGCCTCACATGAAATATGGCATGTCAGAATGCCGGGTCAAATCGATAATTTCCAATTCCTAATCATTTTCTGAACAATCTTCCTTCACTTCTGTGCAAAATCGTTTAGAAAAACGGAAATCAGATCAGATCTGTCATAAATTATTATTTCTACCTGTCAATCTGATGGGAAATTGCATGGTGTGTACTGGGCTTTAGAGGCAAAAGATCACAGCTAGGCAATTTGCATTACTTAAAAAGAAATAAATATGGCAGCCTCCATATACTTCTCGCTTCAAGTGTCCTTTAACATTGGGGAAAGGGTAATTTGGGATAAAAGACACACCGGATATACTCAGATATAAGTTGACTTCATGTATAAGACAACCCCTGAATTTGACCCCCTTAACAAAGTAAAATAAGTGGGAGAAGAACATGAATTCTAACTGATCTGTTTGTCTCATTCTAGGTCATCACAGAACATCAGAGCTACTGGGCCTGGCAGAGGTGCCGCCTGGAACACCATGGCTGGGCCATTCATGAGCATAACGAGTATAACATCACTAACTCTGAAAAACGTATGTATGCCGCAGTTCCCAGGTTTGTTTCGTGCCAGCTCTGTGACTCCTTCACACTCCATGTCAGTCAGTGGAGAAGATGCTGCCCCTCCTCCAGCCCGGAAGCCCATGAAGTCATTGTCCTGGACCCATAAAGGTCAGCCAGCCAGGCCACAAAATCACCACCAGCAAGGCCACAACATCACCACCAGCCAGGCCAGCATCATCATTAGCCAGGCCAGCATCACCACCAGCCAGGCCAGCATCACCACCAGCCAAGCCAGAATTTTCACCACCCAGGCCAGCATTTCCACCAGCCAGACCAGCATAGCTACAGCCAGGCCAGCATAACCACCAGCACCAGGCCGCAACATCACCACCACCCAGGCCAGCATCACCACCAGCCAGGCCAGGATTTCCGCCAGCCAGGCCAGCGTCACCACAGCCAGATCAGCATAGCCACAGCCAGGCCAGCATCACCACCAGCCAGGCCAGCATCACTACCAGGCAGGCCAGCATCTCCACCAGCCAGACCAGCTTGACCACAGCCAGGCCAGCATCACCATGGCCAGCATTGCCACCAGCCAGACAGCCCATCATGAACAGCTAGGCAGCCCAGCATCACAGCCAGCCAACCCAGCTCACACAACATTACTGCCAGGTCAGCCAAACCAGCATCACCACTACGCCAGCCGAGCACAGCACCCAGGCCAACACAGAAGGCTGGTGAGGAGACACTCTACCAATTATTGTAAAATGCTGCCTATTTATGATATTTTTGTGGGAACATACCTGCCGTACTGTGAGTTGCTATATGCCGTATCGCAATGTACCACTGTAGACGCTGCTAAGTTCATGTACATTTGGCACCAGCCATAACCACATCTGGCAATGGCTGATTTACAATTATGCGGGGCACACAGGATAGCATTGCTGCTATGATGGCGTCCAGCTTCAGTGCTCAGTGCATGCTCCGAAATGAACAGCTTCCTGCTTCTTGTTCACGCCCTGTTATGTAACCTTGCGTGATGTCGTGAGCAGGAAAAGGAATAGCGCAACACTCGTCATCAAGGGGACGTTGCTGAACCCGTCGGGTGGCGAGTACTCAGCTTTAGTTTCCAGGAAATTTACTTTGAAAATTGTACATTTATAAGAAAATATTATCTGTTAAAAAGTTAAAGGACAGCTGAAGTGAGAGGTATATGGAGGCTGGCATTTTTTTTTTTTTTTTACAGAATACCAGTTGCCTGGCTGTCCTTCTGGTCTATTTGGCTGCAGTAGTGTCTGAATCACTCCAAAAACAAGCATGCAGCTAATCAGATTTGACAAATATGTCAGAAACACCTGATCTGCTGCATGCTTGTTCAGAGTCTATGGCTAAACGTATTAAAGGCAGAGGATCAGCAGGACAGCCAGGCAACTGGTATTGCTTAAAAATAAATAAATATGGCAGCCTGCGTATAACTCTCGCTTCAGTTGTCCTTTGAAGGGTAGTAAAAGGTATGAAATAGCATTAAATTATAAAAAGGATTTGTGTAACACTGATATATGCATTTTTATTTTTATTAAATGCAGAGTCACTCTTTAAGTATAGCGTAGCTAGAATTCTGGGCTAATAGCCACGATATCTCTTTGAACAACTTCATCACTGGGCAGCTGGCAAATGGTGTGATATTCTGTGTTTGCTTAGCTGGCTCATTCACATCAAGAAGCAGAATGGGGCAGAGGGACAATCCTCAAAGGTAGATGTGAACTTTGTAATGAATGCAGTCTCCAAACAAAAGTGAAAAGGGCTGACTGGGGCCATAAACATTCATTACTTCAGATTGTCACACTAAAATATGGATAGCTTCAGAGACAAGTAATGAATTAAATAATCCAACAACATTCCTCTCTGGTCAATCATGATGCCCAACGTTCCATTGAACAGTCTTGATGATTTCCCAGATGGGAGAATACAGCAAGCCTAGAATTAATATTATGCCTTAGAGCCTGTCGTTACAAGCCTCTAAAAATAACACTTTTTTCATGCAAAGATGCTTTTAACTCTTTGTCCAAAATTCAGTAAAGCAATGGATTGAATGCCGCAATATTCACCATGGTGCTGTTGTAATTGCCTAAGCAGTAGGTGGACAACAGCTGAAATGCAAACATACAAACTTTTGTACTTGAGCTGGCTGAGTGGAGTTCAGCGGAGTGGAGTGCAGCGGGAAATGGTGGCGACATAACTAAGTTAACTCTGCTCTGTCACAGCTCAGACCGATTGAGGTGAGCGATAGGCGACACTCAGTTTCACTCAAGGGGCTTGATTTACTAAACCGTGATCAGACAAATATCACACCTTATCAAACATATCACACGTTATCAAAGTTAACACGTTTTATTAGAGTAGCATAGCGCGCGCTATGAACTTATGCCTGCTAATTGGCAATGGCACTCATCCTGAGCCCCTGCAGGTTCGTAGTGTTTGCTATGCCACTCTGATAAGGCGTGTTAGCTTTGATAATGTGTGATATATTTTTCATAACGTGTGATAACTTTTCATAAGGTGTGATATCTTGATAAGGTGTGATATTTGAGTTATCACGGTTTAATAAATACAGGTGTGTCACAAATGTGGGGAGGGGGCTTTATCTACACACCTCTACTTCTTTTGCAGTGTGCCCTCTTATTTTATGTAGTATGTGGACTGTTGTTGCTTAGTAGCAGAACCCCATGCTGGTGAAATACCTGGAGAATACCAGACTGTGAGGGGGACAGGGGGTAATAGACCTTGGGGAATGGTAGGGCAATACCTTTTTTATTATAAATATTATTATTATTTGAAAAAGGGATTTTTTTATTCCTCGTCATTTTGTTTCCAGACGAGGAATCAAAATTTTAATGTGCTCCCATTCATTTAACCCAATTGCAAACGCAGGAAAAATGCTGTAGGCACCAGGATTACTAAGTCAATCATGGTGCCCTTGCAATTGACAAAATATATGTTCTTCAATTATTGAATCGACACACACGCAGTGAGGAAGGGCCCTTAGTGAATTGACATACTGTAAGAGGTAAAAGTTTAGCTCACTGACGATGTATAGGGGCGGGTCGAACACACCAAATGTCCACTGTTCGCTGTAAATGAGAACACCGGAGGTTCACAGAATGCCGTTCACCAGCAAACTGTTCGAGCCATCTCTAAAACTGATACACATGGATGCAGCTAGCCATAAGTAGACTTACATTTTTGTATGTACAAAAGAAGATAATGGCAGCGCTTCCAAATACAATACAAATACATTGATAAGTGTACCTGCCTTTTTATTGATCTATTAAAGCACGCCTGAAAATGATGAAAAAGTTGACTTTTGTTTACCTTGTGCTTCTCCCAAAACCACCCCCCCACCCCATAGTCTGTGAGGTCCCTCAGTGTCTCTGGGATTTGGGATGCCCTACATTGTGCAGCTGTTCCCCTCAGAAAAATCTCGGACCCAGCTTGGTCACGGGCTACTGTGCATGCATGGTTCTGGCTACACACCTCCCTCAGTCACGCTCCTGTAGCTGTAAATGTTCTGTGCATGCAGTTCGCTAAATAAATTGTGCTGCACATTCACAGAATACTCCTGGCAACAGGAACAGGATTTATGGAACAGGACGGCGCATACGCAGTAACCCATGACAGAGCGCAGCTGAAAATTTTTCTGAGGTGGACACTGGGGCTCGAAGAAGCTCCAGGTAAATAAGAGTTATCTTTTTTGTTCTAGCTCAGGTGTGCTATAAGAACGCGCTTAGAAGTGCAGTCATGAGTTGTTGGAGTTGGCCCTAGACTACAATATGTACAAAACACAACATATACAGTAGACATATGACTATGGTAAGGATTAGATTATGAACCCCTCTGAGGGACAGTTAGAAGTGACAAGACTATATTCTCTGTACAGTGCTGTGGAAGATGTCAGCGCTATATAAATACTAAATAGTAATTATGTCTGGATAACCACACTCAAGTCATGCACATACTAGGATGGTCATATATTAAGCGGGGAAATAGAATTTCCGGTAAGGAAACACATAGCATTATCCCAGTTGCAACTGTACTTATAAAGCTGAATGTATTTTTATTTGCAGCTAGTATGTTTATCTGTCTCTGCTTTCTGTAATGTTTTGGCCATCGGAAGTAGGAGGAGCGTCACGGCGCTGCCAGTGTTCACACTGTGATCTTCCGATAGCAAACGAAAAGAGGAGCACAATGATGGCTCACCAGTGTGCCGCTGCCCTACAGAGCCCAATCCACATGCTCTCCTGGCCTGTCTGTTTGTTGCAACACAGGAAACAAAAGGGAGGTCAGATCACTAGCTGTGCTTTCTGGTTCGTCTTTATAGAGCTTTCTGAGTCACAAAACGGACTCAGGCCTAGAATCCACTACAAATCGCAAATCCTTACCGCAAGCGTTTTTTATGAGCATTTTGTAAGCGATTTCATGAGCGTTTTCTGGCGATTTTGGTAGCAATTTTAAAAAGCAATTTTACCAGCGATTGTGTAGCAATTTGCAATTAGCGATTTTAATTCTGACTGGTCCTTTCAATTAATTTTCATTTTTTTTACAGTGAGCAGTAATTTAAAAATGCCAGCAAATCACTAGAGTTGGGCCGAACGGTTCGCCGGCGAACGTGGTTCGCGCGAACTTAGGTGGTTCGCGTGCGGGTGCCGCACGCGAACGTTTTGCGGAAGTTCAGTTCGCCCCATAATGCACCTGAGGGTCAACTTTGACCCTCTACATCACAGTCAGCAGGCCCAGTGTAGCCAATTAGGCTACACTAGCCCCTGGAGCCCCGCCCCCCCTTATATAAGGCAGGCAGCGGCGGCCATTACGGTCACTCGTGTGCTGCCTGCGTTAGTGAGAGTAGGGCGAGCTGCTGCAGACTGTCTCTCAGGGAAAGATTAGTTAGGCTTAACTTATTCCTGTCTGGCTGCATACCTGTTCTGTGAACCCACCACTGCATACCTGTGCTGTGAACCCACCACTGCATACCTGTGCTGTGAACCCACCACTGCATACCTGTGCTGTGAACCCACCACTGCATACCTGTTCAGTGAACCCACCACTGCATACCTGTGCTGTGAACCCACCACTGCATACCTGTTCAGTGAACCTGCCACTGCATACCTGTTCTGTTCAGTGGACCCGCCACTGTATACCTGTTCATTGAACCCACCACTGCATACCTGTGCTGTGAACCCACCACTGCATACCTGTTCTGTGAACCCACCACTGCATACCTGTGCTGTAAACCCACCACTGCATACCTGTTCAGTGAACCTGCCACTGCATACCTGTTCTGTTCAGTGGACCCGCCACTGTATACCTGTTCATTGAACCCACCACTGCATACCTGTGCTGTGAACCCACCACTGCATACCTGTTCTGTGAACCCACCACTGCATACCTGTGCTGTGAACCCACCACTGCATACCTGTTCAGTGAACCTGCCACTGCATACCTGCAGGCCGCTTGACTACCTTCTCCGCCACCACCAACAGGGTCCGGGACTCCAGGCGGATTGCTGAATTTTTTAGGCCGCTGCTAGCAGCGGCCGCTGTAATAATTTTTCTGGTGCGTGTACATGACTGCCTAATTTTTCTGGCTGCACTGCGGGCAGCTGCAACAACAAAAGAAAAGGCATGTACATGCGCCCATTCCCCTTCGTGATCATTACCTTGCCGTGGTGAAGGGGCTTGCGTATCACAATGAAGCAATGACTGGCGCCTAGATGAGTGTCTCGGGGGGCACACCCACGATAATAAGGTCGTTGCCTCATTGTGGTCAGACCAAATTTGATCAGCTGGACAGTCACTGTTCTGTCATTCAGCTACATCAGCCAGGCGACCATATGGGCTGTAAAGCCACCAAAACCTGCACTCTCGCCATGGTGCGCACCAGTCCAGCACGGCCGTCACTACACAAACAGCTGTTTGCGGTGCGTTACACGGTGAGTTTGGTGTGTCAGTGTGAAGCAGTACCTTAAATACACTACCTGATTGATGTATACACATGCAAGATGTTTGAAAGCACTTTAGGCCTGTCATTTAGCATTCAATGTGATTTCTGCCCTTAAAACGCTGCTTTGCGTCAAATCCAGATTTTTCCCCGGGACTTTTGGCATGTATCCCACTCCGCCATGCCCCCCTCCAGGTGTTAGACCCCTTGAAACATCTTTTCCATCACTTTTGTGGCCAGCATAATTATTTTTTTTTTCAAAGTTCGCATCCCCATTGAAGTCTATTGCGGTTCGCGAACTTTAACGCGAACCGAACCTTCCGCGGAAGTTCGCGAACCAGGTTCGCGAACCTAAAATCGGAGGTTCGGCCCAACTCTACAAATCACTCTGTGTAGGATTTGACGAGCGATTACACCAGCATTTATATACTTTACATTGCGCTGACGCTAACGCGAAACGCTAACGCTCAAAATTGCTGCATGTCCTGCATTTGTGATTTTGGTAATCGCAATCGCTCCAGGGGAATTTGGCCCATCCATTAACATTAGCTGAGCGTTTAGGGAAATCGCTAGCATTTTGAAAACCTCCCTAAATGCACAAAAAATCGCTCTAGTGGGTTCCAGCCCTCAGGGCCCGTTTCCACTAGCGCGGAAATCTGGCCGACATTGGCTAACAGTTTTGGTTCGAGGGGCGGTGAATCCCGTAGCCGTGCATGACACAGCTTCTGGGATTCAGCTGCATACTCACAGAAGAGGAATTGTCGCCACACATCTTGTAGGATGCGCGGCGGCTAGTGGAAACCCAGCCTAAACAGAATTACAAATCTTGTAGCTGGTTAAGAATTTTATTCGTATGAATGTAAATATTTGATTGTTGTTTAACTGTAACAAATAATAGATAGTACAATTATAAGAATGTCAATGCCAATTCTAAAAAAATTACATACACACAAATATATATATATATATATATATATATATATATATATATATATATATATATATACAAAATGATGTTATATTTATATTAAAAAAAATCTAGCTGCTCTTGAAGAGAATCTGTAGCCTCCTAAAATGCCCCTTTTTTCAGCCAGTCTTCTTAAGCATTAAAAGATTAGCTGAAACGCTGCTATCCCACGGCAAAACAAGGCTTTAATCACCGCAAAATGCCCGCGGCAAATTCCTGTTGGAGGCAGAGCTTTGAGCTGTAGCTCTGTCTCCATTCGCATCAATCTCCCATGGATCTCCACCTCCTTCCGCCCCTCTCAGTCTTCTTTCACTGAGAAAGGAGGCGGAGATCCGCGGGAGATTGACACGAATGGAGGCAGAGCTGCAGCTCAAAGTTCTGCCTCCCCGGGCAGCAAAATCCACAACTCTGAAAGATGATTAAAGCCTGGTTTTCCCACGGGATAGCAGCGTTTCAGCTAATCCATTAATGCTTAACAAGAATGGCTGAAAAAAAAGTGTCATTTTAGGAGGCTTCAGTCTCTATTTAAGCATCCTTATACAGAGAAGCAAATAATTCAGGGGCCGCGAAAGCAGTGGAGTTTGGCTACTTTAGCAGCTTTGTTTGATAGAGGTTGTGTCAATGTAGGTAGGGAGAAGGTTAGTGTTAGGCATAGATGCAGGAAAGGTTAGTGTGAGAATATCATACAGGGAAGGTACAGGAAATAGGATCACATAGCTAATAGTAGAATATCAGTAAAACAACCTATATTCTACTGTTAGTAATATCATATGCTCATTTTTTCTCATGGCGCATTAAAATGTATGCCCTGCTATATATGAGCCTTATCTCCTGTAGGCAGGGATAAAACAGCTATAAGCATTCTGGAAAGATCTGTGCATGCACACACTTTTTTTCCCTTCTACTACAAGTGTGATTTTGAATATGTGCATCATTATTTTCCCTTCTCAGATTATTCTTCCTACAGTATATCAGGAAATACAAGGTTCTGTGTGTTTTATTGATTTAGATCTCTAAGGCCTCTTTCACATAGGAAGGATGAAGTGTGTGCATGTCTGGCAGTTCAGCCTTGCATTAGTCAGCCTCTTAGAACCTTCCATTTGCACCTCAATGCAGCCAAATGTCATTGTTTGTAACCCCATGTGTGTCAGCCCTTGATACCACAGTGCAGATACCTGGCAGCAAACAAACGCATCATGTCCTATACGAGTGCAGCTGTAGTCAGGCTCAGATGTGACTCAGTGCAGTGGATGCCTTTGCGTTGCCTGTGCCAATCGCTAGCAAGTGCCCAGCAGGTGCATGTGAACAGTTGACTGGAGGCGTCAAAGAGGCCAAATTGTGATTAGACCTCAAATGTATATATTGACAAAAAGGAAATTGTAAATTCTATCCTGTTTCCCTGGAGAGGAAAACATTTAGCAGACCCGCAATGGGAGAAAGGTTAAGAACAGAGAAATACATGTTGCAGTGTTGTTTACATAGCTGTGTGCACTCCCTAATTTATTTTCTCACATTCGCACTAAACAAATGAATTATTTACAACCCTGTCATTAATCATAAGAATATAGTGACTCAAAATGCCTTTTATCTTCGCCATTTCTTGCCCCATACAGCTGTTATAATTTCCATAGGCACATCAAGCCAATTACTGCTAATAGTTTTGTTGAAGTCATTTTTTTCCAGCTTTCATAGCTACAGACGCAGCGACTGAGATCTATTTCTCATTGAAAGCTTCTACCCCCTGCGGTAATTAGATGTACTGTAACCAAAAACAGCAGCGTGCTCTTTGTTTACTGGGTCGGTTTGAGAGTTCTCCGGTCTGTGCTTGCTATTGCACTAAATGATATTATTACGGCACCATTTACAAAATGCATTTCTTCACATGCTGGACTGATGTGATTGGACTGGAACAGACCATACAGTCGGGGAAATCAAAGAAGGAGTGGGTGCTGCGAATTAATGAAATCGTTTCTTCAATGTATTATTCATTATCATACATATTCAGCCTTAGCATAAAAAGTACAAGTACAAAAAGGAAACATATTGTTTATACTGGAACAATGATTTGCTTAATGTATCCTTGTAATTGAAGAAAACAAAAAAAATGAAAAGAAAGCCTTGATGCGGACACATTCTTCCTATTTTATTTATACTTGCAAGGAAATCATGACTCAGAGACGGATGTGTCTTGTGTGTCTCCAAGTTTGCTGCAATGTTGCTTGCGGCATTATCTCAGCACATGCTACTAAATAAGTTCTGTTGTTTGTATACGCCCCTTAAACTTATGAAAGCACACACAGTCCCCTTATTGTACCAAAGAAGACACATCTGTATTAGATACTGCCTAGGCATCTTTTATCATTTATCGACTTGGATGGCAAGAGCTTTAATCCTGAGTGTTTAATGCTGGGAATACACGGTGCGTTTATTCATACCGGCGTGTCCCTGCTCATCCCCGCGGATCGATTCCCGTTCGTCGCCGCAAGCATTTCCTAATCTTTTGTGCGTTTATTCTTTTGTTCTCCCCACCGGTATCGAGCGCGGAATCGATCCGGTGGGGTATCGGACAGGTCGAATCGAGCCATCAGCGGCTCGATTGATAATTTCAAACGAACCGTGTATTCCCAGCATAATACTTGTTGTTGGTACAGGAACTATTGTGCTGTTGTAGATTATCTTTTGTGATACAGGCCCTGATTCAAAAATGTTTCTTGTGAGTTTTCTCATGGGATATGTTTTCATACCTTATCAATTAAATACCTTTTTGTGCTGTTAATTCTTAGAATGCTTTGATCTCTCTCTCTCTGCTAGCAGAAAATATAGAAACTGAACGCAGAAGTCCTCTATTATTGTCTCACACTGCCCTCTAGTGACAAATGGCCATAAATACACATGATAGCAGTACTAATTAGAAGCAAGGAAATCTAACAAGAAATAAAAACGTGCTAAAATAAATTTGCCTGGAGCACTTGCAAGCCTCTAAATAAATTGGCTGCTTAAAGAGAATCTGTATTGTTAAAATCGCACAAAAGTAAACATACCAGTGCGTTAGGGGACATCTCCTATTACCCTCTGTCACAATTTTGCCGCTCCTCGCCGCATTAAAAGTGGTTAAAAACAGTTTTAAAAAGTTTGTTTATAAACAAACAAAATGGCCACCAAAACAGGAAGTAGGTTGATGTACTGTATGTCCACACATAGAAAATACAACCATACACAAGCAGGCTGTATACAGCCTTCCTTTTGAATCTCAAGAGATCATTTGTGTGTTTCTTTCTCCCTGCAGTTCTCATGCACTGAAGTTTCAGGCTGCTCCTTTCTTCCTGCAAACAGCTCTGCCTGTATGTACTTCCTCAGTATGTGAAAGCCCAGCCAGCTCAGAGGACGATTTATCCAGCTTGTATAAGATAAGAGAGAAGAGAGAAGCTGCTCTAATCTAAATAATACACAGGCAGTGTGCATATAGGGGCCTGGAAGGTGGAATTCATAGCAGAACCACAACACTGAAGAACTTGGCAGCCTTCCAGACACAGGCTGACAAGTCTGACAAGGGAAAGATGCATTGATTTATTACAGAGACTGTGATAGCAGAAAGTGCTGCAGTAAGCTAGAACACATTAGAATAGCTTTTGGAACTTGTAGGATGATAAAAAACAGGATGCAATTTTTGTTACGGAGTCTCTTTAAGGCTTAAACAATAGTGACTTGGTTCATATTGATCTCTTCCTTACCCTTCCTGCTTGAAACTGCTCCATGGTTCTCCGTGCATCGTCTATCTATGGGAACTCTTTTGTGGCAGCACTGAGCCAAAGCACTAAGCCCTGAGATGAGCAATCTTTTGGTGTAATAAATGACTCCCTATATTTCCCTATACTCAAGTGAACATAAGAATATTCACTCTACACTGCAGGCATGTATTTCCTTTGATGTTACACTGTGCTAAAATCCATACTAAATTTTGAATGCGGTGCAACATATTACTTATTTAAGTCTCTGGACCAATCACATGTAGTTGGAGAGGAGAACAAGGGATTTGCCTTTTAAATAATGTGTCATCATTCTCTGTACATAAAGCTATGACTAATGGCTCAGCTGGAAATGCATAAGTTGTGTTTGCATTGAGGCTCAGATTTTGAACTAAGAACTCCTTTTACCTAGTGCAGAGCCTGCTGTGACGATGAGTACAGTATGCTGGTATCTCACAGGACTTATGCTATTTTTAACTTCTAGCTGTTGCTTTATAAATTTTCAAATTTAAAGTGAACCTGAGGTGAAAATAAACTAATGAGATAAAAAATTGTATTAATCCTCCCACTCCTAAAAAATTATTTTTTTATATATATATTTCATGGTTTTATTTTATATTTAAACATTTACAAAGTAGATGGAATGTTTTGTTGTCTCTGATCAGTGGCAGCTTATTAAGTGTCCCCGAGTGAAAATACATGAACTATTGGCCTTGTTCTGTCTCCCACTGCTCTCAGAAGTTGTATTCTGCCAGGTAAACTTTTATGGCTGTACTTTGCTTATCAGTGATGTTTACTATATTCTCAATAAGGTACTGACAACACAGAAGCAGTCACTTTCATGCTTAAAAATTAACTCTTTCAGAAAGCAAAATAAAACAAGTACCGTATTTTTCGGACCATAAGACGCTCCGGACCATAAGACGCACCTAGGTTTAGAGGACAAAAACCAGGGAAAAAAACAAAAAACAAAGCCTGGTGCATCCATGGTGAGGGGCATCTTGTGGAGCATCACCCTGCCCATCCCCAAACTTTCCCTATCTCCTAATCTACATTAACCAGCTAAAGTAACCCCTGCGGCTACTCCAGCTAAAGCATCTCCCACTGCCCCCACTAGCTACACTAACCCACACATTCACTGCAGCCTCAGCCCATTCCAGCCTCACCAGCAGCCCCCATTCACTGCATCTCCAGCCCATCCTACCCTTGCCAACAGCCATTCATCTGTCTCCTCTCCAAATACACTATTACCCCCTATACAGCAGCACTACCTCCATCTACCTGGTACCCACCATAAACCAGAAGCCTAAACATCCCCTCCTCCACTCACTTCCTGATCATTCCATTACAAAGCATCACCTCCCTCCATCACACAGTGTTTTATTTCTGAACTCAGGCCCCCACATATGCCACTACCCCTCTTCTCACACAGTGCCTCCCCTCCCCCACATACTATAAGCAACCCCACACACCGGCACCATGCATACATTTATAGGTGGCTCAGTTCAGACCGCAACAGCTTACCCACAGAGAGATAAAAAGCTTACCCTTTGCAGAGCTGACCTGGCTCTTCCAATAGCTGTGGTTTCTCTGCCTGTGGGTCCCTGCCTCCAATGGACACCCGATATGCCAGTGCTCGCAACGATCCCCTCACCTCCCTGCGTCTCTGCTCCACATGCCGCGTGCAGGGAAGTTGTGTCATGCTTGCCCCAGGCTGGCATCGCCGCACGCTGGGAAGGGCTGTATCAGCGCAGAAGCCATTGGGCAGCCGTGATCGGCAGATCACCGCACGCTGGGAAGGGCTGTATCAGTAAGGACATTGGGTGTCCTGTGGTCTCTCATATCAGACGTAGCAGAATCTTCTAACTTCAGCATAGGAGCCATTGGGCAGCCGTGATCGGCAGAATCCCCCGAGCTGAGTCGCCACTAAACAAGTTCATTCATCCCCGCTCTGCAATTGTAACTTTCATTGCCGTTCTATTGGCAGTGATGGTCTCTCCGGCGGGATAACAGCTGTGTCTGCGGGCCAATCACTGCACTCGCTTTTTGTCCCACCGGAGAGACCATCGCAGCCAATAGAATAACGGCAATTAAAGTTGCAATTGCAGAGCGGGGATGAATGAACTTGTTTAGTAGCGACTCAGCTCGGGGGATTCTGCCGATCACGGCTGCCCAATGGCTCCTATGCTGAAGTTAGAAGATTCTGCTACGTCTGATATGAGAGACCACAGGACACCCGATGTCCTTACTGATACAGCCCTTCCCAGCGTGCGGCGATCTGCCGATCACGGCTGCCCAATGGCTTCTGCGCTGATACAGCCCTTCGCAGCGTGCGGCGATCTGATGATCACGACTGCCCAATGGCTTCTGCGCTGAGGTTAGAAGATTCCCCTACAACTAAGATGCGAGACCGCAGGACACCGCAGCCCATGGTCACATGATGGGAATACCGGGGTAACTAGCCGCGCAGTGCAATGCATCTGGAGCTTGTTGGAGAGCGGAGATATGAAGTGCAGATCTCTCTCCTGCTCGCACAGCTCTGCTGCTGCCACTTTGACCGCCTCGCTCATTCCGCACTGCATGACTTTGATGTCATATTCGGACCATAAGACGCAGTCACTTTTTCACCCCACTTTTAAGGAAAAAAAAGTGCGTCTTATGGTCCGAAAAATACGGTAAAACAGCCTGGTTATTAATATGTTTTGCACTGTACATACTTATGTTCATCTCATCATGTCACTTGTCGCCTTGGGTACACTTTAATTACTATGTTTACAAATAATGTCATATGTCATTATTGCTGGATTTAGTGTTGTGAGCTGATTATTATTTCATAATATTTGTAATCAGCTTTCTTCCTCCCTTTACTGTCTGCATTTGTATACAGGTAGTCCTCGGTTAACGAACGAGATAGGGACTGTAGGTTTGTTCTTAACCTGAATCCCTTCTTAAGTCGGTACGCTGTGCCATTTCTGTCCTTTGTGCCTCCAGTGTCCCCCTCTGGCTCATCACTGGCTCCCGTGTCTCCTTGGTCTCCATTGTGTCTCCCTTGTGTGTCTCCCATGTGCCTCCTTGTGTCTCCCATATGTCCCATGTGCCACCTTTGCCCCCATTCTTTAAGCAGAGTAGGCGCAGCGGAAGCCAGATAGGGGACATCTCACCTGTTCCATGCCGGTGTAATGTCTTATCGTGCTGCCGGGAAGCTGCGCGGTCCGTCCTCTCTCTTCGTTCACTGTCCTCCCAGCGGCTTCTCATACGTCGCATAATGATGCATCAGGAGGAGCCGCCACTAGGGGGATTCTCCTGATTGCGTCATTATGCGACGCATGAGAAGCCGCCGAGGAAGCAGTGAACGGAGAGAGAGGATGGGCCGCGCAGCTTCCGGGCAGAACAATGGGACGTTACACCACCATGGAACAGGTGAGTTGTCCCTTATCTGGCTTCCGTTGCGCCTACTTTGCTTAAAGGGAAGGTTC
The DNA here is from genome assembly GCF_040937935.1 of Hyperolius riggenbachi. NCBI lineage: Eukaryota > Metazoa > Chordata > Amphibia > Anura > Hyperoliidae > Hyperolius > Hyperolius riggenbachi. The sequence continues at coordinate 542,384,753 of NC_090646.1, forward strand.
AAGGACGCTAAAAAAAAAATAAAAATCCACATCCCCTTCCCTGAGGCTTCCTCCAGCCCGTGGCAGGCAGGAGGTGCCCTCGGCGCCGCTCCGCAGGCTCCCGGTGGTCTCCGGTGGCGCGCCCGACCTGGCCAGGCTGGCCAGGTCGGGCTTCTTGTGCACTCCAACATGTGCCTCACGGCGGCGCGCTGACGTCATCGGACGTCCTCCGGGCTGTACTGCGCAGGCTCAGTAGTTCTGGCCTGCCTGGCCAGGTTAGGCGCGCCACCGGAGACCACCGGGAGCCTGCGAAGCGGCGCCGAGGACACCTCCTGCCTGCCATGGGCTGGAGGAAGCCCCAGGTAAGTGGATGTGGATTTTTTTTTTTAGCATCCCTGAACCTTCCCTTTAAAGGAGTCATCAGGGGGTTTCAAATGAAAATAAGTGCTACTTACCCGGGGCTTCTTCCAGCCCCATGCTCCCAGCCTGTCCCTCGCTGCAGCTCTGCGGTTAGCTGTTCACCGCCTCTCCTTCCCGGCCCCTGGCAAACTACTGCACCTGCGCAGTACGCTCTGGTCCACGTGGCGGTGATTGACAGTGCCGCTCGCGCAGGTGCAGTACAGGCCGACCTCCAGGTTGGCCTCACATCATCGCCGGGGACCGGGAGGGAGAGGCGGCGAACGGCTCACCGCAGAACTGCAGCAAGGGACAGACTGGGAGCTTGGGGCTGGAAAAAGCCCCAGGAAAGTAGCACTTATTTTCATTTGAAACCCCTGATGACTCGGGTTGGCGGGTGTTTGTATTGGCGGGTCGTCTGTAAGTTGGGCGTTTGTAAACTACCTGTACTACCCTTTTTTATGCACCTGCATTTAGGCATATGCAATGTGATGGTGTAAAGTATATGCACAGTGTTTTGTTACCAAGCTGTGTTCTGCTGTATCGGTTAAAGGCAGGTGATACACAGAGCGAAATAACATGTCAGGTTCTAAGTGGTTGTCTTTTGTTTGTATCTATATATAGAGAGCAGCAGGATGAAGCTGGCTGCAGCATGCAGATTGAGGATTTATACATGCCATTTTTTTAAGAAATGGTGTGTACAAAGGCAGAGGCATACTGGCATCTTAGATTATATTCTTGCTTTCACAGAAGCACAAACACTCGTGAGACATGATACAGAGCAAGGACACAAACCAGTTATTTTATAATATACAGTATGACAATAAATAATAATGTGCAGTGATTGATCCAATGATAAGATATGTGCTCTCAGTACACTGCAAGATAAGAATCCCGACCAACATAAGGGGGAACCAGCAGGATTTTAGCCTTAAGGAAAGAAGATCACTAGCTAAACATAATTGTATTTATTTATGGAGGGCGAGTAGAACGTTAAGCTTAGACCTTGTCAATCTTAACTTACTCGGTGGAAAATTAGGATTTAGCACAGTAGGAGAATCAAGCAATGGAGCTGTTACGGAATTTCCAAGTATCAAGACTAAACTTTGGTCATAATATTCCAAGCCAAAGTCAAATAGCATTCACATATTAGTGCATGAGGTCAACATACTACTAAAAATGTATATTTTCATAATACAAATCATAATCATTGCTCTGGATCTCTGGTTTGTTTTTATACATCTACCTGGGCAGGGCAATAGATAAGTGAGCAGCACCCTCACCTTGCATCCCTAGAGTCCAGGATGCTACCTTAATCAAGTACTGCTTCACTCCAAATTTCTCCTTAGACTGTGGTAAGTACATTAGATGTAGAATCCCTGTAAAAGACAGTCACTGTCAGACTGTTCATTGTACTCTGTAAAAAACTGCATAAGAAAGTTTAGTCAAGTTTAGGTGGAACTGCTACTCTTGCATCGCTGATGGGGGAGGAGTCAAGCTTCTTACCCTTCCTTCTTCGTGGGATTGCTAGGATAAGTATGGTTTTACAGGCACTTCTGGGAGGCGTGGCTATACAAAGGTTGCATTGCCAAACAATGGTGACATGGTCATTCTATGGGTGAGAAAAAAAGATGTCATGCTGGTCACACTTTATGGGGTAGGCGAGTCACACTGACTGGACTAACATAGCGAGATCATAGAGACTATCCATGCACACTGTTACCTGACCTGGCAGGTCACCATAGTGGAGGTCTCAGAAGAATGTAGGGGTTCCTCTTAAAACTTGTCTGTATGTATAATAATATATATAATATGCTTGATAATATTAGAAACACCCATGATTACTTTGTATATTCTGAGCTGAAAAGTTTGGAGATGAATTTGAAATAGAGCAAATGGTGTAGCTTGGCATTATGATATCTCGATCAATAAACAGTGATTTTATAAAGCCACATTGTAAAGCTCTACTCCGGAATTTTTATTTCCTATCTATGCATCTCTGTTTATGAGTGATTGATAGGCTTTCTGTATTTAAATTCAGTTATTGTAGCTTGTTTCCACAGAACAATGAGACAACTAAAGTCCCGTATTTAGCCGCAGGCGGTTTATGATATTTAACTAGATTCTTTTAAGTTGATGAATTTATTTCTAAAAAAGATACCAGTCTGACCTAAATCTCTCAAATGATTTGGGATTACTTGGCAGCTTTGATGATATCTTATTTAAGACATTTAAAATGATGTATGCACCGATTAATGTTCAGAAGACATGATTTGTTCTAGCTGGTAGTAATAAGTGCTTCTATTTACTGTCAATGGACAACAGAGTCCCAGCTGTACTCAACAAGCATAGAGACTAAACCAAAGCTCGAAGAATGATTTATCCCAGTGCAGTAAGGTGAAAAGATTAATAAATCACCGGCTCAGCTGAAAGAAAATGACAAAGTTCGTAAATCTGTAGGTAACGTCCAAAATCTTTTAGTTTTCATAATATATCAAAGTGTATCAATGGCAAAATACTTTAATTTTTAATAGGTCATAATGGGATTCAATGAACAGTAATACAATGAAGACCTCCTTAAAAACAGATCTAAATTCTGTTTTTTACATTTGTTTTTCTAACGCAAGCTTTCAGTGAAATGAAACCATACTCATGACGCTGTGGTGGTCCATTATCCAGCTCGGTCCAATGTCAAACAAATTATGGCACCATTATGCAATTTAGGCCACTTTCTATTTAATGATGGCTACATAAATATTCAATCTTACATCAATGTATTCTAAATGCAATCAAAACCTGTGTGGGGAAAAATGATGGCCAACTAAACAGACCTACAAATGATCCAATGCCTAATGGACTTGTAGTTGAAATACAAAAATCATAGGGACATATAGTACTAGTCCTCCTAAAAAATTGTCTGAAGTCCCTTTCTATGTTCCAGAACAACAAGTGTTATCCATGCAAATGAGCTCGTCGAACAGCTAGTCGAATTCAGTCCAGTTCCTGGAAAGTAAATAGAAGCCAAACCAGCTATATCTGAGTGAGAGAAGGCATGTGTTAAGGTTTTAGTCCTTGAAAGTTCAAGGGGTAATTAATTCTGTTTGCTTTTCGGTTCCACAAGGCCAATTTTGTCATGGCTGCTGTTTAGAAATTCTTAATTTTTTTGACTTTTTAGAATTCTTAAAATTCTGAAAATAAAAATATGAGACTCCATTCAATGTTCGATTAACTTTTAGCAAAACACATACAATCAATCTAATTAATGAACCTTAAACTATTGGATCATACCATATATGGCTACAAATTTACAAACAAGGTTGCAAAGAACTGTCAGAAAAAATGGCTATGTATACAGTAATACTTACACAAGCATACACATGCACTCAGGTAAAATGTATGGTGCATGGTTAAGCTATACAAGAAAGAAAGGCTAAAGGGCAAAACAGCCTCTTTGGATTTGACACCATTATTTGTTACAGGTTGGACAGCAATAAGATCAGATACATGGCTTAGGTACTGAAGCTTGTAAATCCTGTTAAATGTTATTACTAAGCACTACAGTTGAAAAGCCAGGCCTATTTCATCTTTCTTGAGAGTGCCCTTAATAATTACAAACATAAGACCACAGAGGTTTTGTGTAGATAAAAGCTTTCTCCGTATACTTTAAGCTGCCCCTAGAGTGAATATTTTTCACTAGGAAAAACAGAAAAGCAATGGTTATAGAAAAAGGTCACAAAACGTGCAGAAAATGTAATGGAAGATTGATAGTACACTCCAAATAATGGTAATTTGCATGTTGTTATCCTGTTGGGAAACACTTGTTTAATGATTCATAATTTATTATAATATATTCTGATTAAAGATTGCTATTTTTGGTGGCTGCTGTTGTGTAAATTATGAACTCTGCTAGCAATAATGCATTTATTTCTTGTAGTATTTCTAATGGCCAACAGTGGATCCGAATGATCACTTATGAACTATGAGATCTTGTCAACATACAGTATATGTTCCATCCATTTTATAAAAACCTGCCATGGTACTGACTTATTTCATGCTATCAGCAGGGAATTGTGTTTACATTTCTAACACTATTATCCAGGGGCGTAACTACCCACTGGGCCCCCCTGCAAAAATTTTAAGCGTGCCCCCTAAAGAACCCCCCCCCCCCCCGACCCGCTCAGGGCCATTTTGGGGGGCTGGAGGGGTCACAGCATGAGGGGAAAGCTATGGCCACACTCGGGGGGGAGGGGGACAGCCTCCCTCCCTCACCTCGGGCTCTTCCCTCTGCGCTCCCCTCCAGCTTCAATAACTATATATGTGCAGCGGCGGGCAGAGGCAGCTACATACCTTCCGTGCGCTCCAGCGTGGACGCTTCTCTCTCTAGTGTCTGACGCGACTTCCTGTTTTTCCAGTTATTGAAGCTGGAGGGGAGCGCAGAGGAGAGAGCCCGAGGTGAGGGAGGGGGGGGGGGGCGTCCCTCCTCCCTGCCGAGTGTGGCCATACTTTCCCCTCATGCTGTGAACCCTCCAGCCCCCCTAAACGGCCCGGAGCGGGCCCCAGGGAGGCCTGCCCCCCCCCCCCCAGGGGCGCATGGGCTGCAGCCCCCATTGTTACGCCCATGCTATTATCTTTTACAGAGTGTCCAGTTAAATCATGGACAACCAGAGGCATTGGGGTAAATGAAACTGAAGTAATTGTTATGGGTGTGTTCAGATTATCATAAGCTGAATATTTGCAAACACATTCTGTTATAAGTACTAAATAAGTACAAATATATTTAGTCCAGCATTTTTAGTAGGTGGCTTTTTGGTTTATTTTGGCTCTCTATAAAATCCCAGTGATTCTAGTCCATAACTTAAAGCACCAGGGACAGCCATACTATCCCTAGAACTGCACTGTTATAGCTAGCTTGCTTTGTAAACACGTGAGCACAGCATAGATCAGATTTCAGCAGCTCACTGAACTGTCCTTAACCAATCAGTGAGGAGCAGGAATGTGGGAGGGGTGATGACAAGCTTCCTTCTCATTGGCAATGTAAAAAATGCGGCCAGGCTGACTGAGATAAGATTTATTACAGCAGAAACATTTCTGATTATATTGGAGTGCTTGCAATGCAGGGTAAGGTTGCAGGCTTCATATTAAACGCAGAACATTGGGTAAATGGAATTCAATTTAGTGGCTGACAATCCCCCTTTAAACTATCTAAACTAAAATCTAAGTACCTACTCATAAGAACATAAAAGAACATAAGAACATTTGAAAGCATTCCTTGTTTGTAAAAAAAAAAAAAATCTACTTTCAATGCAGAGAGCTCCACACTTTTGAAACAAATCAACTACTAAGTTTAAAGGGCAACTGAAGCGAGAGAGATATGGAGGCTGCCATATTTATTTCCAATTAAGCAATACCAGTTGCCTGGCTATCCTGCCAATCCTCTGCCTCTAATACGTTTAGCAATAGCCCCTGAACAAGCATGCAGCAGATTAGGTGTTTCTGACATCATTGTCAGATCTGAAAGCTTCATGCTTGTATCTGACATTATTTAGACACTACTGCATCCTAATAGACCAGCAGGACTGCCAGGCAACTGGTATTGTATAAAAGGAAATAAATATGGCAGCCTCCATATATTTCTCACTTCAGTTGTCCTTTAAGTGCAGTTATCTGTTTTTCCCCTGAAAATGCATAAAAACCCTAAACTGGGCTTCCTGCTGTCCTTTTAAAGCCATAGAGATGTCAACTCCTGTGTAGCCATTAATTGAGGGCCACCCGATTTATTCAAAAGATAGATCTCTCTCTGACTGAAATCTGATCTGGGATGGATCTATCACTGCCACACACTGCAAATAGATTTTTAATACATTTTAGCATGAAATGTAATAAAAAGCTGTAGGACAACCACTCCTCCTTTGTCCCTCCACAGGGCTACAGAGCTGTCTCAGCACTTACCTGTCCTGATGGCCAGGGCAGTTTCTAGGCTAAAATGCACCCAGGGCAGGGTTAAAATTGCGCCCCCCCGGGGAGCCAGGTATACATGCCCGCAGTGTAGGTTAGCCAGGTCTAGTTGCACTCAGTATAGGTAGCCAGATATAGGTCCCCCCAGTATAGGGAGCTAGGCATAGTATAGGTAGCCAGGCATAGGTACCTCATTATAGTTGCCCCCAGTATAGGTTAGCCAGGTAGGTGCCTCCAGTATAGGTAGCCGGTATAGTTGCCCCCAGTATAGGTTAGATAGGCAGGTGCCCCCGGTATAGGTTAGATAGGTAGGTGCCCCCAGTACAGGTTAGCTAGGTGGGTGCCTCTAATATAGGGAGGTACAAATATGTTTTTGAATCTATTGGCTGCTGCCATCCATGATTAGTATAAATACCTAGCATGTTTATTATGTCATTGTAATTCCCAGCTAAGCTTGACAAAGAGGCGTGCAGCCTTGAAACGTTGCATCTGTTTGCTGGAATATATCTATGCTTTAAAGCAATAAAAGAGCAGAAGAAATAGATGGTGCCGGCTTTCTCCTTTTTGTGTTGCTGATTGATCCTGAGTGCTGTTGGATCGTTGGCCGGGCACGTCGACTTGAAATTACAACACAGAGAGTGCAGTCACGTCATTACCAATCTAATATAAGGAGTCAGAATAGTTGCCCCCAGCCTAGTTTAGATAGGTAGGTGCCCCCAGTATAGATTAGTTAGGTAGGTGCCTCCAATATAGGTAGCCAGTATAGTTGCCACCAGTATAGGCTAGGTAGGTAGGTGCCCCCAATACAGGTTAGATAGGTAGGGGCCCTCCAGTATAGGTTAGATTAGGTAGGTGCCCCCCAGTGTGGTTAGATTAGGTAGGTGCCCCCCAGTGTGGTTAGATTAGGTAGGCGCCCCCCAGTATAGTTTAGATTAGGTAGGTGCCCCCTCGTATAGGTTACATTAGGTAGGTGCCACCCAGTGTGGTTAGTTTAGGTAGGTGCCCCCCAGTATTGGTTAGATTAGGTAGGTGCCCCTCCGCATAGGTTAGATTAGGTAGGTGCCCCCCAGTGTGGTTAGATTAGGTAGGTGCCCTACCAGTGTGGTTAGATTAGGTAGCTGCCCCCCAGTATAGGTTAGATTAGGTAGGTGCCCCCCCCCGTATAGGTTAGATTAGGTAGGTGCCCCCCAGTGTGGATAGATTAGGTATATGCCCCCCATTGTGGTTAGATTAGGTAGGTGCCCCCCAGTATAGGTTAGATTAGGTAGGTGCCCCCCCCCCCGTGTGGTTAGATTAGGTAGGTGCCCCCCAGTATAGGTTAGACAGGTAGCTGCCCCCCAGTATAGGTTAGATTAGGTAGGTGCCCCCAGTATAGGTTAGATTAGGTAGGTGCCCCCCAGTGTGGTTAGATTAGGTAGGTGCCCCCCAGTGTGGTTAGATTAGGTAGGTGCCCCCCCCCCAGTGTGGTTAGATTAGGTAGGTACCCCCCAGTATAGGTTAGATAGGTAGCTGCCCCCCAGTATGGAGAGGGGAGTCAGCCGCGGGGAGGGCAGCTCGACCTCTCCCTCCCTTCCTCTCCGCGGGCCGCCCTCCGTGCTCCCCCTTCCGAGTGTGATTGCAGGGAAGCGCTGTGTAGGGAGGGCAACTCACCTCCCTGGTTCCAATCACCGCCGGTTTCTTCTTCTGTCTTCTCCTCACAGCCGCTGATAAACACGCTGCTTCCGGCTAAACAGGAAACAGCGTGTGTATCAGCGGCTATGAAGAGAAGAGGAGACCGGCGGCGATTGGAACCAGAAAGGTCAGTTGCCCTCCCTACACAGCGCTTCCCTTCCCTGCAGTCAGACTAGGAGGGGGGAGCACGGAGGGCGGCCCACGGTGAGAAAGGGAAAGAGAGGTTGGGCTGCCCTCCCCGCGGCTGACTCCCCCCTCCATTACAGCGCCCACAACTCCTTCGGCACCCAGGGCGCCCGCATGAGCCGCACGGCCCTAGAAACGCGCCTGCTGATGGCGTGTGCCCTCCTGTGTCCTTCCACCCTTATATCCTCAATGCCTCCATGACCCCACATCATGCACACCTGCCATCTGTAAAAGTACTGATATTCTACTATAGTGGATAATAGCATATAGTTAAAATTACCAATATTCTATTTACCATTATTTCATGCACATAGTGGATAATAGAACACTGGTAAACTTACCAATATTTTATTACCGTAATTACCATTATTGCAAACCCATTTCTACATGCTTTGCTTTTATATGAAAGGGCAGGCAGTGTGTTAACTTTCCCCTTTATATAAACAAGCTCACATCAAGATTCGTTTTTGCACAAAGTTTTCCCTGATTTTGCCCCACCAAAAATAAGTACTGAACAATCTATAAAAAAAATTGAACTTGCGCAGCCCTTGTACAGCACTTACTATTACATATGATTATAAAATAAGCCTATAAGGGAGTAATAAACAAAAACACCCTTTGTTTATACAAAGAGTATGTACTTTTGATGTGTTTCTGAAATAAGTTGAAACACTGTCTGCACGGAGATCATCTGTGTTTTGATTCTCTGCAAATGAAAGTAACCAGCATAGCCTCCAGAGCAGAGGTACATTGTGGAAAACACTTGCGTTAAAAAAAAAAAATTACCGATCTTCTATTACCATTATATTGCATCCATTTCCACATGACTCATGGGTAGGGATGCTATTGATCGTGTTACAAGCCTCGCTGCGGGCACTTCCTCCTACCGGCTTGGAAGGAGGAAGTGCGTGTGTGAGGCTTGCAACGGGATCAATAGGACGCGTGTGCATCGTATTTAGAGCGCAGGGAGGATGCAGCCTTATGGGTAAATAACCCCTTATGTCCCTGCTCCACACCTGCAATAATGAATGCTCATTTAAATCCCGAAACCGAGTGCTTAGGCACTCGGATTTACTCGTGAGAGCATCCCTGCGTCATGAGGTGCTTTCATATGTACGCCCTGGCAAGCCGTAACATCTGTATAAATGGGAATGGTTCCAACTAGATGCAGGTATCTACTGTATATAATAAGAACAGCTGTCTGTAGAGTGGCCAACTATTTTAATGAATTCAGTAGGTAATATACACTATATTCCACACTAGATGCATCTTTTCCCAGCAACAACAGCTCAGCAGCCAATATGGATCACCTTCTTTTGCATGCATTGTACTCCTGACATGAGATCACTCACTATGCTGTGATTAGAAGATTAGAACAAATGTTTGCCTGGAGATTTTCTCACAGCAAGAAAAACAGTGGCCTTCGAACCTGGAAATAATACACGGCAAGCGCTGCGTGATATAAAATACTGCATGTGTACCATTGTGGAAACCAGAGTGACTCATACAGGCATAGAAAGCTGGTAACACATTACTGATGCACATAAGTGGACATGAACATGTTTATTTATTTTTATAGATCTGATCTTGTTCTATGCAAAATTTCTACTTGAAGAAACTGGAGGAATAGTCAGAGCGTCTGATGGTAACTTTGTAGGACAAGCTGCTGCTACCAGAGAGATTAACATCTGTGGCACAGCTCAGCATAGAAATTTCATTACTTTAAAAGACAGCAGAGGCGCGTAATCGCCCTCCCCTATAATACATATGCACTATTATAGAAAGTGGGACAGTTTCTCAAGGTGCCTAGTATTTCCTGCACTAGGCCAAGGATATGCATATTCACAAGTTCACGTGCTAAGAAAATATATGCACTCATTTATAATCAATCTTTCTCCATTTTCTCACTCTCTCTATTTTCTCTGGTACTTTTCAAACAAGACCATTGACTGGCAATCATTATTTACCCTACGTATAGTGTGCTGAGCTGGAAACCAGATGTTCCCTGAGAACAAAAGTTCTAAGGATGTCTTTAGCTTAGATCATTGTGGAGAAATAACACAGGTATCCCTATATACAATCACTCCGAACACATGCATAAGGCTTTGTAATGAGAAGGCATACTGTATCTTCATTGGGTGAAGATGACCTGCACAAACATTTCAGTTGCTATTCTGTGAGCCCTAAAGTGACTGTTAAGTGAAGCTAAGCAATATAAATGTAACTATAGTAATACAGTTTTCGTCATTTTCTGGTATACAGGATCTTCAAACAAAAAGGTAAAGAAGCAAGGCTTACCAGATTACAACAACCCACTTTATAAGGTTGTAAACGAGTTTGATAGATGGTCCGCAGAACTTTCAAATGGTGTTGTCAGGGCCGGCCCGCTCACGAGGCAGGGTGAAACTTTTGCCTCAGGCGGCATATTTCTAGGGGCGGCATCCGCCCGTCGGTGGGTGCGGGGAGCCGGCCGCTGAGCTGGAGGGTTAGCGGGCAGGACGGGGGTATTGGGCCTAGCGGCGGGGAGGGGGGTCGGACCCCCCCCTCCCTCGCCTGGGTCCCCCGATCTGCGCTCCCCTCCAGCCTTAAATAGATCAGAAGCAGCCGCTACTTGTAAGAGGCACGGGCGGGGAGGACTCACCTCTTCCTCGCTCGATCCAGCGTGCGCTTCACTGACGTCACCTCCTGCAACGCCGCCCACTGTATTGTAAGTGGGCAGCGGCAGCATTAATTTTTTCACAATTTGCCTCAGGCGGCAAAAAGTCTAGGGCCGGCCATGGGTGTCGTTTCACCAGCAACATCGCTGGTGAAATGACACCATTTGAAAGTTCTGCGGACCATCTATCAAACTCGTTTACAACCTTATAATGTGGGTTGTTGGAATCTGGTAAGCCTTGCTTCTTTACCTTTTTGTTTGAAGATCCTGTATACCAGAAAATGACGAAAGTCCTATTACTATAGACCTGCGCTGACTTTATATATTCATTGCTTGTGTGGACTTTTGGACATTGTCCTTCTCGGCTGCGGTCGCCTTCTGCCTTGTCGCTGACACTTGTTGTTTAATATAAATGTAACTGATGGTTATATTGTACTGCATACTCAGAATAAAGGTGATATTTGTATTAAAGGTAAAGTTGTGGGCAGGGCCAGTTCTAGATTTGTGAAAAAGGCAAACTTGTGAAAAACTGTAGAACACTGTATTGTAAGTGGACAGCAATGCAGGAAATGAGGACAGTGGAACGCATGCTGGAACGCGGAAGAGGTGAGTCCTCCCCGCCCGCTGCCTCTTATTAATACGCTACTGCTGCTGAACTTTAAAAGCTAGCAGGGGAACGCAGATGGGGGGCCCAGGTGAGGAAGGGGGGGTCCGACCCCCCTCGCTGCTGCTGTGCCCAATACCCCCTTCCTGCCCGCTACCCCCTCCAGCTCGGCCCCCCCCCCCCCCCCCGGACTTAGGAAGTGGTTTCACCCCACCTCATGGGCAAACCAGCCCTGGTTGTGGTTTCCACTTATACTAATAACAGGTCTTTAGATCTTTCGTGAAATACTGCACAATATTTTTTTTATTCGCATCCTACACCCTTTAAATAGTAAGTAACTAAGCATTTCTTCTTTGCTCTAAAAGATTATTGACAGCATAAAATCTACTAACACAATTTTTTTTTTTTTTTAGCAAAACAGGATTTAAACAGTCAAGGGGGACATGAATCAAGAAACATATGGAGGCTGCCATATTTGTTTCCTTTTAAATAATACAAGTTGTCTGGCATCCTGTTGATCTAGTCACACCAGAAACAAGCATGCAGCTAATTTTGTCAGATATGACAATAATGTCAGAAACACCCGATCTGCGGCATGCTTGTTCAGCAGGTTATTCAGGCAACTGGTAACACCTTTTCCTTCAGTGGGAAGCTCCTTGCTTCAGTGGAAAGTTTCTGGCCACAACCGAAGAGGTGATTACATTATCTTTTGTTTACATTCCTTTGTTTGCCACATTCCTAGCTGTGCTGAAAATGTGTGCTGTGTAGAAGCAAAGAGCTGAGAAATGATCACTGGATAGTTGTTTAATATATAAATACTGCAGCTATGCAATAAAATGCAATGGCAGCTTTCAGAGCAGATAAACTGCACTTTGGGAATGTGAAATTTGTAAACAGACAATACTACTTGTGTACAAACGCAAAAATGGTAACTGTATGGGTAATAAAAAGTTGGAAAACGCATTTTTATTGAATGAGAGTTTTATCCCACTTTACCGATTATATGTACATGGGTTGGACAAAATAATGGAAACACCTAACATTTTGGCATCATAATCTTTGAACATGTTTATGCAATCAAAACTTGACATATGTTAATTTTTCTGTTTATTATTTTTCTTATTTGATATGTTTAATCAAAATAATAGTTTTTTACAGATACTTAAACCAAAGTTGGTTATAAGTTATAAAAATGGCAGATCTCTCAGACTTTCAAAGAGGCCAAATTGTTGGTGCTCGTATGGTAGGCGCTACTGTAACAGAAACTGCCCGAATGCTTGGCATTTCAAGAGGTGCTGTCTCAAAAGTAATGACTGACTTTGAAAGAGAAGGAAAAACGTCCTCAGCAAAGCACAGTTGTGGCCGAAAGTAGAAGTTGTCTGAGAGAGACCATCGGACTCTAAATCAAATTGTTAGAAAAGCTTGCAAGACCAGGGCGCCTAAAATCACTGCAGAGCTGAATGAACACCTACAGAACCCAGTTTCCACAAAAATTGTTAGTCGGGAGCTAAACAAATCTGGATTCCACAGAAGAACTGCAATTAGAAAACCTCTGCTCTCAAAAACAAATGTTTCAAAGCGCTAATTGGATCATGCCTTGTAAGGGTTTTTTACCTTCCTCTGGATCAACAGGGACATGTGAGGGAGCAGGCTGGTGTTGTACTTTGTTCTCTGGTTGAACTTGATGGACATATGTCTTTTTTAAACCCAAATAACTATGTAACTATGTTTAGAGTGGTGTAGAAACCACCAGGATTGGTCCCTCGAGCAGTGGAAAAATGTGATTTTCTCGAATCATCGTTTACCTTATTTCCAACCTCCAGCAGAGTGTACGTTTGGAGACAGCCGAAAGAAGCATTTCATCCAGACTGCCTTCTCCCAACCGTAAAACATGGCGGGGGTTCTGTGATGATCTGGGGTGCTATTTCTTGGAAATCCGCCGGGCCAATGATTTCCCTTCATGGAAGAATTAACAGCTGAGACTATTTAGGAATTTTGGGGGACCAAGTTCATCCTATGGTTCAAGAACTGTTTCCGGAGGGAAATGTCATCTTTCAAGATGATAATGCCCCAATCCATACAGCTAGAATTGTTAAAGAATGGCACGAGGAACATTCTAATGAAGTTGAGCATCTCATCTGGCCACCACAATCCCCAGACCTCAACATTATTGAGCATTTGTGATCGTTATGGCACGAGGATAGATTCAAGTAAGAAGTCGATTTCCGCCACCATCGTCTCTAAAAGAACTAGAGGGTGTTTTAACTGAAGAATGGGCTAAAATTCCTTTGGAAACAATTCACAATTTGTTTGAATCATTACCTCGGAGAATTGAGGCTGTAATTGCTGGAAAAGGTGGACCTACACCATATTAAAAAATATTTTGTTGATTTTCAAGGTGTTTCCATTATTTTGTCCAACCCCTGTACATTACTACTGCTGCTAATAGTGTCATAAGGAAGTTGCTTAGTGTAAGGAGGAAGTCTCCTCTCATTTGACTTTTTACCTATATACCAAACTTCACACTTAACCATTTACTGTACTAAACATCACCCCTACAATAATTCTGATACTAACCCTAACACTAACTTTCGCAGTAATCCTAAATGATGCATTTTTGCTCATACTAGCCCTATCACTAACAATATTCTTATCACAAGCCTTAAAGGGATACTGTAGGGGGGTCGGGGGAAAATGAGTTGAACATACCCGGGTTTCTAATGGTCCCCCGCAGACATCCTGTGCCCGCACAGCCACTCACCGATGCTCTAGCCCTGCCTCCGGTTCACTTCTGGAATTTCAGACTTTAAAGTCTGAACACCACTGTGCCTGCGTTGCTGTGTCCTCGCTTCGCCTGATGTCAAAAGGAGCGTACTGCGCAAGCATAGACCCTACTAGGCCTGTGCAGTACGCTCCTGGTGACATCAGGGGAAGCAAGGACACGGCAACGCAGGCACAGTGGTTTTCAGACTTTAAAATCTGAAACTCCAGAAGTGAACCAGAGGCGGGGCTGGAGCATTGGGGAGTGGCTGTGCAGGCACAGGATGTCTGTAGGGGACCATTAGAAGCTCCAGGTAACTTCAACTCCTTTTCCCCCGACCCCCTACAGTATCCCTTTAACCCTTACCCAACATGAACCTTTACTTTTATACTGAAGCAGCATACACACACTAGATGAAACTCGACCAAGGCATCTGCAGAGAGTCTGATGTGTGCACAGCAGCCCCCCACCCCTCTCAGCCCTTTTAGCCCTCTTGACTGGCGGCCGAGAGCATTGTTTTCCCTGATTACCCCATGCACCACCAACCTCCTCTAGACATCATGCCTGTGTCACTCTACCCCCACATAGGAACAGAACACATTGCTAGCCTGCAGGCTAAAGACACATCTATCAGCCTCCTCCAGTCATGTTGCCCAAGGGATCTGGTATCTTTCCCAGATGGGCAACATGCCTCGTACATGTGGAATGAAACTTTATTCTTACATTTAATCTCATCCACATCTTAACCGTAAGCGTCACACTCACCGAAATTCTAGTTAATACCACTTACTTTAGCACAGCATTTTTTTTTATATCAAAATAATCCACAGTTCTGATATCTCACCGTTCTCCAGAAACCCCCTGACTCACTAATTTATGTCAGGTTATGGAATCTTCCCTCAAACAATTTGGGATAATTGAATCATATGGTGAAGATGCTGGTTTCAGTTGCTTATGGACAAACTGTATTGTAGAAGCATGGTATTTTCATTTGTTGACCTATAATTACATTGGTATGATATTGATTTTACAACATGAAAATATTGCTATTCCTAGCACCTTTAGAATCATTCTATCACGA
Source organism: Hyperolius riggenbachi (assembly GCF_040937935.1). Taxonomy (NCBI): domain Eukaryota; kingdom Metazoa; phylum Chordata; class Amphibia; order Anura; family Hyperoliidae; genus Hyperolius; species Hyperolius riggenbachi. The sequence continues at coordinate 542,400,042 of NC_090646.1, forward strand.
ATGGAATTGTAAGATTAAATGTATATAGCTTGCTGACATATGCACTACAGGAAAATACATTACACTGTTTTTGAAAAGGTTAAAAACGAAAAAAAAACAAAGAAAGAAAGAAAGAAAGAAAGAAAGAAAGAAAGAAAGAAAGAAAGAAAGAAAGAAAGAAAGAAAGAAAGAAAGAAAGAAAGAAAGAAAGAAAGAAAGAAAGAAAAAGAAACATGCAAAAAACTTTTCAATTAATATCTGCCAGATTCCAGTCCTGTTTGTGAAAGTAGAAACTATAAACCCAGTTTCTCAAAGCTACTACATAACTTTCTTTTAATTCAAAGGATCAAATCAAAATGAAAAAAGGGTCAGAGATGGCAGAAAGTTTGTAGCAAATTCATCAGAATTAATGGTTTGTTGTACAGCATGCTTGATTTAGTACAAACCCACTGGTCTCTGCTTGACACAAATCAGTTTTCACCGATTTAAAAACAGAAATTGGTTATAAAACTCAATGTAATCTTTTGATTGAAACGTCTTGATTGTTGCCTTTCTCGAACATATTGATTGTTTGATCAAATAGTATAAGACTCATCATACCAACGGCTGAAGTCAGACATTTGATTTCCCTTTATTTCAGGTAAAGAGGTAGTGGATTTGACGGTAGCTTTTTACACCAACATGTTGATTCCAATTAGGCTAATTGGCTAACAGAAGATTTTCGTCTAATTGGCCACAGGCTTGTTATTAATTTCTGGAATGTTCCAAGCACTGTAAAGTAGTGATGATCGTATTCATCTAATTATGATTACGCTAAATTTTGTGTACATTTTTTAAATTATGCCCATACGCAATTATGATTTGGAAACTCAATTGATTTTGAGTAATTGTGTAATTTTGCATATTTTTCACATCATTTTTTTTCCACTGCGCATGCGCAGGATGCTCCCGGCACCTGGAATGTGAACAAGGATGGGAATGGCCAGGGCTGCGCAGGTGCAGTGGCTACCGACTGGCGCAGTGGCCAAAATAGAAACTGAATGGCTGCGGAGGACCAGAGGATCGTTTTGTCCTAGCACGGGCACAGGGCGGCTGCAGGGGGCTGGTGGAAGTCCCAGGTAAGTGAAACTCTTTTTTTAAGGTTTGGTTTTGGTTCCCTTGTCTGGGCGACAGTTGCCCCGTGTGTATGAGGCACGCACTCCGAACTGTCGCCGGAGACAGCAGTTGCCGTGCGATTGAAAAGTTCAATCGCCGGCAACTTCTGTCTCCGCAACTGTCGCTAGTCCACCATGCGTACTGCGTGTGTATGTGCGGACTAGCGACAGCTACCCACAGCCAGAAGGGAGCTTTCGGCGGGGGGACGAAACTTTCGGCGACAGCTTCCGCCGCATCTCTGCCTGTTGAGCAGAGACGTGTAGACAGCTGTCGCTCAGGCGGAGCTGTCGTCGAGCTGTTGCGCACACGTCTCCTGTGTGCTAGCAACAGCAACAACGGTAGCCCATGTGTATGAAGCTTAAGAGATCCAGTATGTCAGATTTCCAAACAGTCTCATTATCAGTGGCGTAGCTACAAACCTCTGGGCCCGATGCGGAATCTGGATGTGGGCCCCCCCCTCACGGCAAAAACAGCCCCCTCCCCCGGCAACACCCGACGCACACACATATCCAAATCCCTATAGCCAGCTATAGGTCCCCCCAGTATAGGTAGCCAGGCATAGGTAAGCCAGTATAGTTGCCCCCGGTATAGGTTAGCCAGATAGGTGCCTCCAGCATAGGTAGCCAGTATAGTTGCCCCCAGTATAGGTTAGATAGGCAGGCGCCGCCGGTATAGGTTAGATAGATAGGTGCCCCCAGTACAGGTTAGCTAGGTGGGTGCCTCTAATATAGGTAGCCAGAATAGTTGCCCCCAGCATAGGTTAGATAGGTAGGTGCCCCCAGTATAGGTTAGTTAGGTAGGTGCCTCCAATATAGGTAGCCAGTATAGTTGCCACCTGCATAGGCTAGCTAGGTGCCCCGAATACAGGTTAGACAAGTAAGTGCCCCCAGGTTAGATAGGTAGGTGCCCCCCAGTATAGGTTAGATTAGGTAGCTGCCCCCCAGTATAGGTTAGATGAGGTAGGTGCCCCCCAGTATATGTTAGGTAGCTGCCCCCCAGAATAGATTAGGTAGCTTTCCCCCAGGATAGGTTAGATTAGGTAGCTGCCCCCAGGATAGGTTAGAGTAGGTAGCTGCCCCCCAGAATAGGTTAGAGTAGGTAGCTGCCCCCCGGGATAGGTTAGAGTAGGTAGCTGCCCCCCGGGATAGGTTAGAGTAGGTAGCTGCCCCCCAGGATAGGTTAGAGTAGGAAGTTGCCCCCCAGGATAGGTTAGAGTAGGTAGCTGCCCCCCAGGATAGATTAGGTAGCTGCCCCCCAGGATAGATTAGGTAGCTGCCCCCCAGGATAGGTTAGATTAGGTAGCTGCCCCCGAGGATAGGTTAGATTAGGTAGCTGCCCCCCAGGATAGGTTAGATTAGGTAGCTGCCCCCCAGTATATGTTAGGTAGCTGCCCCCCAGGATAGGTTAGATTAGGTAGCTGCCCCCAGGATAGGTTAGAGTAGGTAGCTGCCCCCCAGAATAGGTTAGAGTAGGTAGCTGCCCCCCGGGATAGGTTAGAGTAGGTAGCTGCCCCCTAGGATAGGTTAGAGTAGGTAGCTGCCCCCCAGGATAGGTTAGAGTAGGTAGCTGCCCCCCAGGATAGATTAGGTAGCTGCCCCCCAGGATAGATTAGGTAGCTGCCCCCCAGGATAGATTAGGTAGCTGCCCCCCAGGATAGATTAGGTAGCTGCCCCCAGGATAGATTAGGTAGCTGCCCCCCAGGATAGATTAGGTAGTTGCCCCCCAGGATAGATTAGGTAGCTGCCCCCCAGGATAGGTTAGATTAGGTAGCTGCCCCCCAGGATAGGTTAGATTGGGTAGCTGCCCCCCCAGGATAGGTTAGGTAGGTAGCTGCCCCCCCCCCCAGGATAGGTTAGGTAGGTAGCTGCTCCCCCCCAGGATAGGTTAGGTAGGTAGCTGCCCCCCCCCCCCCCCAGGATAGGTTAGGTAGGTAGCTGCCCCCCCAGGATAGATTAGGTAGCTGCCCCCCAGGATAGGTTAGATTAGGTAGCTGCCCCCCCAGGATAGGTTAGGTGGGTAGCTGCCCCCCAGGATTAGGTAGGTAGGTAGGTGCCCCCCCCCCCCCCATAATGAAGGGGGGAGCTGCAGCTGCGGGGAGGGCAGCCCGACCTCTCCCTCCCTTCCTCTCCCCGGGCCCCCCCCCCCCCCTTCAAATGCAGAGTGCGCGGCGCACGGAAGCACTGTAGCAGGCAGAACTCTCCTCCGTCCCTGCGCCGCTGATCTCCTCCCGCTCTGTATAGATGTTGTTACACACTGCTTCCTGTTTAGCCGGAATCAGTGTGTAACAGCATCTATAGAGCAGGAGGAGATCAGCGGCGCTTGGAAGGCAGGGACAGAGGTGAGTTCAGCGCTTCCGTGCGCCGCGCACTCTGCATTTGAAGGGGGGGGCCGGGGAGAGGAAGGGAGGGAGAGGTCGGGCTGCCCTCGCCGCGGCTGCGGCTTCCCCCTCCCAATAGCGCGCACGGGCACTACAAAAAGACATGCCCCCCCCCCGGCCCCTCCCCCGCCTCTTCAGGAGCCGGGCCCAGTCGCCGTGGCGACCGTTGCGACCACTGGCCCTACGCCCCTGCTCATTATACACCTGAACCCACACTACAGTTTTGGCTGAGATGGCCCAATTGGCTGCAAGGATCAAGATCCACGACATGTGTGTATGAGGCTTACGTTTGTGCGAACTCCTGAGTCCAATTTGTGAATATGGAAGTGTAGACAGGGTAATATGGGCGCCAGAGGTGCAGGCGTTTGGCTATAGTGGAGGTAAATGCGGCCATGTGACTCCAGATTGTACTACCGGGGCGGGGTGTCTCGGCACCAGCTATAGAGAATACCGATGGTTATAATATGGCAGAGGGTGCTCGGCTACATTATAGCCAAGTGCAGGGTTGTTAATGGTTACAGTTAGGAGAAGGTAGGAGAGGTCATTACTAGGCATAGGTAAAGGGAGGGTTAGTGTTAGGCATAGGTAGGGGGTTAATGTTAGGTGTAAGTAGGGAAGTTAATGTTAGGAGCCGGTAAGGGAGGGTTAATGCGAGGATTAGGCAAGGAAAGCCAGTAGTATAATATCGGTTAACATTACCAATATTCTAGTAGTGACAACAACATGAGCCCAAATGAACAGAGCCTCTGTCAATTATTTGTAAAAGAAAGACAGACAAATCTACCAGAGCAAGGATTCCCCCACCCAAAAAAAAAATAAAAAATGAGTTGGGTTGACACTCCATGAACTTCCAGTAAATGTATTGCCATGGCAGTTCCCCACGCCCAAAATGCATACTTGTATTCCACTGTATAAGTGCTGTAAAGATGAAATGTTATGATGATGTCATTTCAGCCCTTGAGGAACATGGTGAACTTACAAATACTGTTCAAGGCTGAAAATGATACCTCTCCCCCTCCAATATACATTCTTAGCACTTGACATTCACATTTGCTTCACTGCTATTTGATATGCTAAACCCCCACCGTGTTTCTCTTCTCTCAAATTCCTGTTATTTGACAGATTTATTTATGTAAGTCTAGGATTACTATGGTCCACACTGTATGCCTGGAAACTGTCCAACACACCAGCATTATGTTTACAGCTCTGTATAGTAACCAGCAACAGATGACCTTATGTAACTGCAGACATATGTCTGATACATCAACACTCATGGAATTATCTTTTTCTAATAGATTCATTATTTATTATTGGACATTTGCCCATCGTATTCCAGGCAAGGACATATCTGCAGACTTAGCTGAAAAGAACTAAACAAACATTGTGATCCTTAGGGCCCTTTCACACTTAATCAGTTGCACTCAGTTAAAACGGAAAGAAAAATGATATTCAAAGTAATGCCCATGTTTTCCTATGGCACCTTTCACATTTAAAGTGGACCCACATTAAAAATACAAGATTTCAGAAATAAAATCTATTTTCTAAATTATAATAATAAATAGCAGCCTTTTTTCAGCTGCATGATGACAAATATAAAATATTTTACATTTATTGGAGGAACCCCTCCCTTCCTTTCAAATTGCCGTGACAAAATCCGGCAAACTGGTGAAGTAGGTGGTGTCTGGCAATGGAGGAATTGCTAATGGCTGCCCCCAGTATAATTCTAGTTATGAAAAGAGAAGGGTTAAAAGCATGCACTGAAATGCTCATAGGCTTGAAGGAGTGTTTATTTATCTTTTGTATGTGTCAGTGGTGCAACTAAATATTTTGAAAATAAAAAAAAGTTTGGTTTGGGTCCGCTTTAATGCGTTTTAACTGAAATCTTCTTCCCAATGCACTGCTATGGAGAAAACGCGTACCAACGCGCACTAACGCGTACTAACGCATACTAACTGATTAAGTGTAAACGGGGCCTTAAAGTCCATCTTTCACAGATCACTACTATTGACAAGCAACAACAGTTCTGACAGAAATGCAGGAAAAAAACATACATGAATTTTGCACAGAATACACCTTATGTCTAGAAAATTATTATTATTTAGTATTTATATAGCACCGACATCTTTCGCAGCACTGTACAGAGTATATTGGTTTGTCACTTTACTGTCCCTCTGAGGGGTTCACAATCTAGTCCCTATCATAGTCCTAAGTCTATGTATGTACAGTATTGTATACAGTGGCTGCAAAAGTATTCGGCCCCCTTGAAGTTTTACACATTTTGTCACATTACTGCCACAAACAAGAATCAATTTTATTGGAATTCCACGTGAAAGACCAATACAAAGTGGTGTACACGTGAGAAGTGGAACGAAATCATACATGATTACAAATTTTTTTTACAAATTAATAACTGCAAAGTGGGGTGTGCGTAATTATTCGCCCCCCTGAGTCAATACTTTGTAGAACCACCTTTTGCTGCAATTACAGCAGCCAGTCATTTAGGGTATGTCTCTACCAGCTTTGCACATCTAGAGACTGAAATCCTTGCCTATTCTTCTTTGCAAAACAGCTCCAGCTCAGTCAGATTAGATGGACAGCGTTTGTGAACAGCAGTTTTCAGATCTTGCCACGGATTCCCGATTGGATTTAGATCTGGACTTTGACTGGGCCATTCTAACACATGTATATGTTTTGTTTTAAACCATTCCATTATTGCCCTGGCTTTTTGTTTAGGGTCATTGTCCTGCTGGGAGGTGAACCTCCGTCCCAGTCTCAAGTCTTTTGCAGACTCCAAGAGGTTTTCTTCCAAGATTGCCCTGTATTTGGCTCCATACATCTTCCCATCAACTCTGACCAGCTTTCCTGTCCCTGCTGAAGAGAAGCACCCCTAGAACATAATGCTGGCACCACCATATTTGACAGTGGGGTGGTGTGTTCTGAGTGAAGTGCAGTGTTAGTTTACCGCCACACATAGCGTTTTGCATTTTGGCCAAAAAGTTCCATTTTGGTTTCATCTGACCAGAGCACCTTCTTCCACACATGTTTGCTGTGTCCCCCACATGGCTCGTGGCAAACTGCAAACGAGATTTCCTAAGCTTTTCTGTTCATAATTGCTTTCTTCTTGCCACTCTTCAATAAAGGCCAACTTTGTGCAGTGCATGACTAATAGTTGTCCTATGGACAGATTCCCCCACCTGAGCTGTAGATCTCTGCAGCTTGTCCAGAGTCATCATGGGCCTCTTGACTGCATTTCTAATCAGCGCTCTCCTTGTTCGGCCTGTGAGTTTAGGTGGATGGCCTTGTCTTGGTAGGTTTACAGTTGTGCTATACTCTTTCCATTTCTGAATGATCGCTTGAACAGTGCTCCATGGGATGTTCAAAGCTTTGGAAATCTTTTTGTAGCCTAAACCTGCTTTAAATTTCTCAATAACTTTATCCCTGACCTGTCTGGTGTGTTCTTTGGACTTCATGGTGTTGTTGCTCCCAATATTCTCTTAGACAACCTCTGAGGCTGTCACAGAGCAGCTGTATTTGTACTGACATTAAATTACACACAGGTGCACTCTATTTAGTCATTAGCACTCATCAGGCAATGTCTATGGGCAACTGACTGCACTCAGACCAAAGGGGCTGAATAATTACGCACACCCCACTTTGCAGTTATTGATTTGTAAAAAATGTTTGGAATCATGTAGGATTTTCGTTTCACTTCTCACGTGTACACCACTTTGTATTGGTCTTTCACGTGGAATTCCAATAAAATTGATTCATGTTTGTGGCAGTAATGTGACAAAATGTGGAAAACTTCAAGGAGGCCGAATACTTTTGCAAGCCACTGTATGTATTATAAGCTAGGGCCAATTTAAGGGGAAGCCAATTAACTTATCTGTATGTTTTTGAGATGTGGGAGGAAACTGGAGTGCGTGGGGAAACCCACACAGATACGGGGAGAACATACAAACTTTGTGCAGATAGTGCCCTGGCTGGGATTCAAACCAGGGACCCAGCTCTGCAAGGCGAGAGTGTTAACCACTATACCGCCATACTAGGAAAGTGATCATTAAACTAAAGTTCTACTAATGTACAGACCAAGCCCTTTCAGATCTAATTTTATAAACTGGTTTTGGAGGTACAAATCAACCTTGTGGGTTTTGGAGGTACAAATCAACCTTGTAGTAACTTTGTAATGTGATTAAGTAATGTATAGCTGTTTTACTAGTTTCAGATACAACGTTGGAAAAAAGGCATATTATTATTGTGTACTGTATTTATATAGTGCTGACATCCTCTGCAGAACATTTACATATACATATGTATTATTTGTATCTCTCTCTCAGTGTAAATATACTGAATATATGCTGCACACACACACACACACACACACACACACACACACACTCAGAGTTGGAGTCAGTGGTTTCATAAACTGAGGAGTCGGAGTCAGGAGTCGGAGTTGGATGATTTTTGTGCCAAATCCACAGCCCTGGTAAGTATTAGACTAAGGAGTCGGAGTCGAGGAGTCAGAGTCTGAGCCATTTTGGGTACCTGGAGTCGGAGTTGGTTGATTTTTGTACCGACTTCCCAGCCCTGGTGCAAACCCCAACAATACAGTGATCATCCCAGTGGTGAATAAAATATGTGCTTTCCACTACATATTAATTTATATTTTGTTAAACAATTTAATTTTGTAGTTTATGTAAAAAGTAAAACAATTTTTACATAATCATAATACTTCAGCATTTATTTTATTGTGAGTATATGCCTTTCTTTACAGCAGTGAATAGAGATGGTCATTAATTCTTGCTTTGCTGGGGATTTAATGCAAAAAAAAATAATAATTGGCTTCCTCCTAAAATTGGCCCTAGACTATGATGATATATGACTATGGTAGGGATTAGATTGTGAGCTCCTCTGAGGGACAGTTAAAGGACAACTGAAGTGAGAGGGTGCCATATTTATTTCCTTTTAAACAATACCAGTTGCCTGACAGCCGTACCAAATTATGTGGCTACAGTTGTGTCTGAATAACACCTGTAACAAGCATGCAGCTATTCTTGTCAGATTTGACAATAATGTCAGAAACGCCTGATCTGCTGCATGTTGGTTCAGGGTCTATGGATAAAAGTATTAGAGGCAGAGGAGTAGCAGGGTAGCCAGGCAACTGGTATTGTTTAAAAGGAAATAAATATGGCAGCCTCCATATCCCTATTGTTACAGTTGTCCTTTAAGTGACAAAACAATATACTCTGTACAAACCTGTGGAAGATGTCGACACTAAATAAATACCAAATATTAATAATAATTGTATGCCACTTGGAATCTGGCCAATCAAAATTGACAGGAAGTACATTTGATTTGTCCAATTTCAAGCTGCACACCATTTACATTTATTTTCCATGGTCATACAGATACAATTCCCCCCCCCAAAAAACCCAAACCACTGAACTGAGAATGATAAGCTTTTTAAGGGCTCGTTCACACTAGAGTGGTTTTTTGATTTTTTTAAGCGCAGGCGATTTGTACAAATCGCCCTAAAAGCACTTACACTATGCTTTCCAATGTGATAGTTCTCATTGGGGCGTTCCATTTGCTTGCCGCTGACAAAAGCGCTGCATGATTATTTATTTATAAAGTACCAACATATTCCATGACACTGTACAAAGTAGGAAAACAAACAAGGGATACATAATGATACAGACAATGATATACATCAAATATGGACATTGGTACAAAATACAGAACTGCTGATTACAATAGCACATGTAACATGATGAATAAAATGTATAACAGAGTGCAAGCTATTAAATGAATAACATTCCAAGACAGAAAAGGGTGAGAGCCCTCCCCTTGCGAGCTTACAATCTAAAGGTATAGGGAAATTAAAAAGCGCTTGAAAAAGCGATTTGTATGGCAATTTCCCCAGCGCTTTAATGAAGAAATACATTGTATTTATTCATTCCCGGGACAAAGTAATTAAATTAAATTTCTCTGTAAGTAAATAATTGCTCTGCTAAAGTACTTACAAAAGTGCTTATAACACGCAGTGCAGAGCTACTTGTAAAAAAAAAAAATCATTCAGCGCGGGCGAGAGATCGTGAGCGGAACGTAATGTGAACAAGGCCTATATGAATATCAAACATTTTTAAGACTAACTACACTTTCTGTCTCTCATGCTGGAAATACACGGGTCGACTCTGGAGCTCGATTCTGTGCCCGATGGTTTTGCTCGCTCGATTATCTTCCGCTCTTTTTTCTTATCATTTTTCAATTCACTTTAATGAGAAATCGAGCGGCAAAATGATCGAACAGTGATCGGACATGTCGGAAATTATCTATCTAACCATCTTATCAGCTGGAATCGAACCGTGTATTTCCAGCATAAGTCCTGGAACATCCCTTTTTCCCGCCTTCAAATTCCTGATGCAGAAAAGGTCATATCTGATGTATTCTACCTCTTTCTATAATCATATTAGCTAAACATTTTGAAAATTATGTCTGTATGCCCATGGATCTGACTAAGGAACGTACTCTTGAAAACTAATCCTTCAGCAAACTGTACAAATAAAAGAAAAGGATTACATCCAGGACTCAATCTTCTTCATGATACAAGTTAAAGTCATCTATCAAACACAGGAAGAAATGCTGTTACTTTAATAAGAAATAGAGTTGGGCCGAACGGTTCGCCTGCGAACGGTTCCATGCGAACTTCAGTGGTTCGCGTTCGCGACCCGCAGGCGAACCTTTGCGGAAGTTCGGTTCGCCCCATAATGCACATGGAGGGTCAACTTTGACCCTCTACATCACAGTCAGCAGGCCCAGTGTAGCCAATTAGGCTACACTAGCCCCTGGAGCCCCACCCCCCCTTATATAAGGCAGGCAGCGGCGGCCATTACGGTCACTCGTGTGCTGCCTGCGTTAGTGAGAGTAGGGCGAGCTGCTGCAGACTGTCTCTCAGGGAAAGATTAGTTAGGCTTAACTTGTTCCTGTCTGGCTGCATACCTGTTCTGTGAACCCACCACTGCATACCTGTGCTGTGAACCCACCACTGCATACCTGTGCTGTGAACCCACCACTGCATACCTGTGCTGTGAACCCACCACTGCATACCTGTTCAGTGAACCCACCACTGCATACCTGTGCTGTGAACCCACCACTGCATACCTGTTCAGTGAACCTGCCACTGCATACCTGTTCTGTTCAGTGGACCCGCCACTGTATACCTGTTCATTGAACCCACCACTGCATACCTGTGCTGTGAACCCACCACTGCATACCTGTTCTGTGAACCCACCACTGCATACCTGTGCTGTGAACCCACCACTGCATACCTGTTCAGTGAACCTGCCACTGCATACCTGTTCTGTTCAGTGGACCCGCCACTGTATACCTGTTCATTGAACCCACCACTGCATACCTGTGCTGTGAACCCACCACTGCATACCTGTTCTGTGAACCCACCACTGCATACCTGTGCTGTGAACCCACCACTGCATACCTGTGCTGTGAACCCACCACTGCATACCTGTGCTGTGAACCCACCACTGCATACCTGTTCAGTGAACCCACCACTGCATACCTGTGCTGTGAACCCACCACTGCATACCTGTTCAGTGAACCTGCCACTGCATACCTGTTCTGTTCAGTGGACCCGCCACTGTATACCTGTTCATTGAACCCACCACTGCATACCTGTGCTGTGAACCCACCACTGCATACCTGTTCTGTGAACCCACCACTGCATACCTGTGCTGTGAACCCACCACTGCATACCTGTTCAGTGAACCTGCCACTGCATACCTGTTCTGTTCAGTGGACCCGCCACTGTATACCTGTTCATTGAACTCACCACTGCATACCTGTGCTGTGAACCCACCACTGCATACCTGTTCTGTGAACCCACCACTGCATACCTGTGCTGTGAACCCACCACTGCATACCTGTTCAGTAAACCTGCCACTGCATACCTGTTCTGTTCAGTGGACCCGCCACTGTATACCTGTTCATTGAACCCACAACTGCATACCTGTGCTGTGAACCCACCACTGCATACCTGTTCTGTGAACCCACCACTGCATACCTGTTCAGTGAACCCGCCACTGCATACCTGTTCTGTTCAGTGGACCCGCCACTGTATACCTGTTCAGTGAACCTGCCACTGCATACCTGTTCTGTTCAGTGGACCCGCCACTGTATACCTGTTCATTGAACCCACCACTGCATACCTGTGCTGTGAACCCACCACTGCATACCTGTTCTGTGAACCCGCCACTGTGTGTCAGTGTGAAGCAGTACCTTAATTACACTACCTGATTGATGTATACACATGCAAGATGTTTGAAAGCACTTTAGGCCTGTCATTTAGCATTCAATGTGATTTCTGCCCTTAAAACGCTGCTTTGTGTCAAATCCAGATTTTTCCCCGGGACTTTTGGCATGTATCCCACTCCGCCATGCCCCCCTCCAGGTGTTAGACCCCTTGAAACATCTTTTCCATCACTTTTGTGGCCAGCATAATTTTTTTTTTTTTCAAAGTTCGCATCCCCATTGAAGTCTATTGCGGTTCGCGAACTTTAACGCGAACCGAACCTAAAATCGGAGGATCGGCCCAACTCTAATAAGAAAAGGATATTGATAAAAATGAAGATAGTTGATTATTGCTGTGAGAAAAAAAAAGTTTTCTGAATGTAACAGAAGACGTTTCCATGACAGCACAGGTATGGCTTTCAAGTATTGAGACACATTTATCAAAATGATGTAGTGCTACAAATGTGTAAAGAAAGACCTTCTATATATAAGCAGTAGCATCGGCTGCTTGTTAGTGATCTAGGTCAAATGATGCCACAACAGTAGCTGAGAAACGGTTATTGAATTTGTGATGCCATAGTCACACACGGCTAATTTTATCTACAAATACTGGATTACATATCAATACTTAACCAGTTCACCCCCAAGGGTTTTTACTCTAACGGACCAGAGCAATTTTCACTTGTCAGTGCTCCTCCCTTTTATTCCCTAATAACTTTATTACTACTTATCACAAGAAAATGATCTATACCTCGTTTTTTTCGCCACCAATTAGGCTTTCTGTGGGTAGTACATTTTGCTAAAATTTTTTTATTCTAAATGCGTTTTAATGAGAAGAAAACAAAAAAAAAAAAAAGAAAAAAAATCATTATTTCTCAGTTTTTAGCCATTATAGTTTTAAAATTAAACATTCTCCTGTGGATAAAACAAACACATTTTATTTGCCCAGTTGTCCCGATTATTAAACCATTCAAATTATGTCCCTATCACAATGTATGGCGACGGTATATTATTTTGAAATATAGGTGTTATTTTTCTGTTCTGGTTTATTTTTGTTCTGGCCATAATTACAAGCCCCTATGTAATAGATTAAAATTAATTTTCGCCCATAAAATATAGATTAAAAAAGCTTAGTCCCTAAGGCAACTATTTACTTATTCATTTTACGCTGATTTTTTTTTTACAAGTGTTTTTTTTTTTGGGGTGGGGAGGGGGAGGGTTGGAAGTGTAATTTTATTAATCATGTGTATGTACTTGTAAATGTATGTATTTTGTACATGTAATATACTTTTTGCCCACAAGATGGCGCTAGTGAACACTCGTTATAGGAAGTGTTGACTTTTTTTTTACACTTTATTTAATTGTTACATTTCATGTTTTTGTGAATGGACGTAGCCGCTGTTCGCAGTCACGTCCATTAACTCCAGGCACTGCGATTGGGTAGAGGACTGTTCGGTCCTCTTCCCCAATCACTCAGCACGGGATCCTGACGAGAAGGGCGGGGGTAGCAGCGCGCACACGGCGGTAGCAGCGGTGGGAACGTGCGACGTATTAAGACGTCATGTTGCCGTTGATAGGGTAAAGCATGACGTTTTAATACGTTAGGATGCCACTAAATGGTTAAAGAGGAACTCCAGTGAAAATAACACAATGAACAAAAAGTGCTTCATTTTTACAATAATTATGTATAAATTATTTAGTCAGTGTTTGCCCATTGTAAAATCTTTCCACTCCCTGATTTACATTCTGACATTTATCACATGGGGACATTTTTACTGCTGGCAGGTGATTTCAGTGGAAGTAGCTGCTGCTTGCTTTTTTGGGCAGTTGGAAACGGCTGTTATTTCCCACAATGCAACAAGGCTCCCACAGTGTGGGGGGTTTCACCACAATATCAGCCATGCACAGCCCCCTGGTGATCCGTTCTCATGGGAAAGGGGGTATCAGCTACTGACTGGGATGAAGCTCAATCCTGGGTCATGGTTTCTCTTTAAGGTGTCCATACATGGAACAAACAAGTTGTTTATTCAACTAAAATGATTGCATTTAAAGGAGATCGAAAATAATCTTTCTTTTTGATAGAGAAAAAATGAAGGATTATTCCATTTTATCGATAAAAATCTGATCGGATGTGTTTTTTGGAAAAATCGTTCATAAGTGTATGGTATATTGGTTTGATTTTTTAGATTTTTCTGATTGTATTAAAAAATAAAAATGTAATCATGTATGGCCACCTTAAGACCACTTGTATAAATAGTGTCCAAAAAGTGGTATGAGGGAGTCAGACCTGACCCATTCAAGCAGGTAATATTGTAAAAAACAAAAGCTACAAGCTGCCAATTAATTAGCTGCGAGCTAAAATGTTGGCGAATTGAGAGGGTTTTTTTTATTTGGAGGGGGGGGGGGGCTGTTTGCAAAACTGCAGTCCTTTGTACACACTGACCTTATTTTTTATTTACTTTGTTATAAGTCCAGGCTGCTCTTGGTTAGGTTACAAAACAAAAACAGACACAATCATAATAAGTATGTGTATTGCACAGGAATGCAGTAGGTCACATGCCAGATTACTAACGTTTCAGCAGTGATTGCAGTTCCCTGAGAATACCCAGATGAAGGTTGTAATTTTCTGTCACCTACTAGCAGACAGATATTAATAAATCCAGGCCAGATTTTCAAGATTATTTGAATTCTGGAGCACCTTTGTAGAACAAGCCCTTTATGTGTATGCATATGAAGCTTTGTTTATCAGAATAATTACCTAATAATACCAGAAAAGCTCTCTTATTATTAACTGATGGTTTGCAGATTTGGGGATTTAAACTTAACTCAACAAAATTATAAATCGTTGTAATTAACCACTTAAGCCCCCTTGACAAGTTAGCATTAAAAACATGAGCCTAAATGAGGGCTTGAACTGACTAGGAGAAAGTGTGGAATATCCTCCTGCAATGTTCTGTTAGAGAGCATTTAAATTGCCTGAATTTGTCTATTCACATGAAATCATTAATAAAAAGAAAAACTGATTGTTCTGAGTGCTCAGACTCCACGGATGGCTGTAAGGCTAGATCTCAGTGTCATATGAGTGCAAAAATGAAGAAACATTAGGGATCTGTATGAGGTTTGGTTTAGAGGTGGTGGAGGGACGAGGTTAAATTAGTTGGGAGAGGGTGGTGAAATAAAATATCCTGGAAATGCTTTATATTGTACTGTATAAAGTAAGCGCTATCTAAACCTGCAGGGCTGGATCTAAAACTCAGAGGCCTGTAAGCACAGGCGTTCTGGCGCCCTAAACTTCTCCGCTGAACACAGCCCACACCCCAAGGTAAAAATATTCTGAACTCTAATCCCTTCCTTATGTCACTAACACTCTTTAGAATCTTACGTTCTAATCACTGTCTTAGTGATTTGAGACAAGCATCAGGGTGTAAGTGCCTGAGGTCAGTGATATGAGGCAGGGATTAAACTTTAAGCTCCTAATGTCAGTGATCTGAGGAGGAAGGGCACCTCTCCCAAATAAGGCACCTGTAGGCATGTGCCTACAGTGCCTTATGCAAAATTGTCCCTGTCAACCTGCTACTACCTTCAATAAAAATGAATAGGATTCATCCTCATCTCTTTGCTTTTAACAGTTGGGCCTATTTTATGTCTTGTATAATGGAAAAGAGCTTCCAGTAACTCTGAATGGAAATGTCAAGATCATTACACAGCTAAAAAAATGTATTATGTGAACCTTGATATAAATTGCCCGATTCAACTGAAAAATATGTTTTGGGAGCAGATAGACCTGTTGTCGCAAATCATACAGGATGTAAACTTGCTGTCAGAAAACACTGTAGGCACCCAGAGGAGCTTACACATATTTTTCTCTCATTGATGAGTACTCTACGAAATAAAGGCTGCACTAACACAAAATAGCAGATTCGTTTTCCAAAAACACCATCCTACACATTATACTATGACTAGGCTACCTAAGCCTGTTTAAAAACGGGTTCGAGGTAGTTAAACTACCGCTGCCACTCAGAACGCGAGCACCTGCCGTGCGCACCCGCCTGGCGCACACACCCGTCTGCCGCGCGTGCACACCGCCACCCTGCTCCCAGGCCCAACCTCCCGTCCCAACGGCTGTCTGTAGTACAGGCACAGTACAAAAAAGCTTCGGTCGCACGGACAGACAGGGAAAGTGGATGACGCAGGGACAGTTAGATTTTATTGTACAGGATGAGTGGTCTCAATGAACTATATGAGCAGTCCCTAAACTGATTGACTGCATTACAAGGTACTTTGAGTTTAAAGAGAACCCGAGGTGTGTTTAAAGAATTTTATCTGCATACAGAGGCTGGATCTGCCTATACAGCCCAGCCTCTGTTGCTATCCCAAACCCCCCTAAGGTCCCCCTGCACTCTGCAATCCCCCATAAATCACAGCCATGCTGTGAGGCTATGTTTACATCTGTAGTGTCAGTCTCAGCTGCTCCCCCGCCTCCTGCATAGCTCCGGTCCCTGCCCCCGTCCCTTCCCTCTAATCAGCGGGGAGGGAAGGGAGGCAGGCGGGGACTGGAGTTCTGCAGGAGGCGGGAAGAGCAGCAGACTGACACTATAGAGATACACACAGCCAGCTCTGACAAGCTGTGTGTCAGCAGCACGGCTGTGATTTATGAGGGATTGCAGAGTGCAGGGGGACCTTAGGGGGGTTTGGGATACCAACAGAGGCTGGGCTGTATAGGCAGATCCAGCCTCTGTATGCAGATAATATTCTTCAAACCCACCTCGGGTTCTCTTTAAAGGAAACACTTTAGGCTCATACACACATCAGACTATAGTCTTTGGAAAATGAAAGATCACAGACCAATCTTACCACCCTTCATGTAGTATGAGAGCCATACCTACACAGTCTTTTCTATGGAGCTGAACTCCACATCAGAAAAAAATCTTTGCAAGATGCTGCACACACAGATGCTGTACAGACACACAAGATCAGTATCTGCAAAAGATCTGTTACTGCCAAAAATCCATTCCTGCAAATTGCAATGATAGTCTATGAGATCTGCAGATCATCATGCACACATGATTTAACTGACATTCATCTGCAGATCAAATCCACCAGGATGGATTTTCAGATCTGCAGATGAGTGCTTGATCTGCAGATGAATGTCAGTTAAATCATGTGTGTATGATGATCTGCAGATCTCATAGACTATCATTGCAATTTGCAGGAATGGATTTTTGGCAGTAACAGATCTTTTGCAGATACTGATCTTTTGTGTCTGTACAGCATCTGTGTGTGCAGCATCTTGCAAAGATTTTTTTCTGATGTGGAGTTCAGCTCCATAGAAAAGACTGTGTAGGTATGGCTCTCCTCATACTACATGAAGGGTGGTAAGATTGGTCTGTGATCTTTCATTTTCCAAAGACTATAGTCTGATGTGTGTATGAGCCTAAACTCTCCTGGCAGAATTGCTGTTCCTCTCTTGTACAACTTTCAAAAGTCATTGGTCCAGAGCAAGTATGCAAACCTGGAGAGCTAACACTAATCTGATTTCACTGGCTGCATGCTTGTTCCAGATGCGCTAAGGACAAATTATTGAAGACTAAAGATCAATATGACAGCCGAACTATATGCATTTTTAAACAATTTAAAGAGACACTGAAGCGAAAAAAAAATTATGATATTATGATTTGTATGTGTAGTACAGCTAAGAAATAAAACATTAAGATCAGATACGTCAGTCTAATTGTTTCCAGTACAGGAAGAGTTAAGAAACTCCAGTTGTTATCTCTATGCAAAAAAGCCATTCATTTCTACGACTTTCAAAAGTCGTAGAGAGGGCTGTCTTCTGACTTTTATTATCTCAACTGTTTACTTTTTCTCTGCCAGAGGAGAGGTCATTAGTTCACAGACTGCTCTGAAAGAATCATTTTGAATGCTGAGTATTGTGTAATCTGCACATATTAGAGAATGATGCAATGTTAGAAAAAACACCATATACCTGAAAATAAAAATATGAGAATATTTTCTTTGCTGCTAATCTTCTAGTAATTATTCATAGTACACAACCAATTCATTATATCATGTTTTTTTATCGCTTCAGTGTCTCTTTAAAGAAAAACTGCACCTTTATTCAAAAATAAGCAATCTCTCCAGTTCAGCTCTACACATCAAGATTAGTGCAAAGAGTAATATCGACCCGTGTACCTAGATTCTGAGCACACAACCACCCAGCCCCTCTGTAACACCTGCACCATGATCTTAATAAAGTCTACCAGCTCCAAAATATGATACTTTGATATTCTGATTTTTTTTTCTCATGGATCAAGAAGTCTGGTGGCTGCACAGAGTTCTCCTTAATGTCATTACTTGATGTTAAAGTGTACATGTACAGATAAAGTCCCACTACAGCAACTTGGGAGAGGAAAGTCTCTGAATCCTAAAGAGGCTTCCCTCGTCCTCCTCTGCAGGGCTGTACCAGAGTTGGGACCCCAAAAATTAGCTTGGTGATGCACTACCACCATCCTGCTCTGCTTTCCTCAGAAAAGGCCAGGCTGGATTGGGTTCAAAATACTGTGCAGGTGCAAGCTCTCTGTACTTGTGCAGTAGGATGGACCCAATTGAGCTTGGCTATTTCTGTTGAAGCAGGACAGCGCTAGTGCGCATGCGCAGGCTGACCACTCTTTCAGGTTGCCAGTGCTGGAACAGGCTAACATACGAGGATGGGAGAAACCTCTTTAAGGTCTAGAGGCATTCCCTCTCCCAAGGTAAGTATCCCTTTTTTTGCCTTTACAAAGTCACAGGTGTACTTTAAAACATTCATAGCTGTAGGTTTCCCATCCATCCTTCCGATATAACTGCCATGTAGAGCAGGATCATGCCCATTGCAACCTAGGCAGCCGCATAGGACCTAGAAGGTTTTCAGGGCGTAGAAAATGCCTACTCAGATGCCCCTTCCTTCCCTACCAAAGCTGGTACCCTTCCTAGGACCCTATATCACCTTAACCCATCCCCATTGCCATCAGAGCAAATGTAGGTTCAGCATCTCTTTATAGCAGTTTCCTTCGACAGTCGTGGTACAGAGTTTTGCAACATTTGCCACATATGCAGTTAAACCACTATAATATAATTTCTCTGTGATAAATGAATCCATTACTAAGGAGGTCTTGCCTGTTTGTAATTTGTGAGCTGAGAGGTAAAAATCACAAACTTAGTATGCAAATAACTCCTGCAGTAATTTTTAAACTGTCAGTTCATTGTGTTTAAGTTGGTACACTGTTTTCTTTTATACCGGGATCCAAAAACAGAACAGAAGATTAGTGATTTCAATCTGCATTCTAGTTAAAGACATGCCTGAGTTTTAATCTGCTCAAGAAGTGATGTGCCAATCAGCAGCAGAATGGATTTTACCGGGCTATATCTGTTAAATCTTTTAAAACGAACATCTCAAAAAAATAAATAAACTGAGAAAGATATCAATTGTTGATTGACTTATTTGTCTCTGGCATTCATATGTGGGACAAAAACATTAATCAGCTATTGCCTTCAGCATGATTACACAATGAATCACCAAATCCAGGAACACAATTAATGCTGTTGTGTTTGATTCATAATTTTACCCCTAACAATTATGTCTGTGACAAGAAATAGGATGCTTCAGCACTTCATTAGTAGCTAAAATCTAGGTGATTATATTTTGCCTCTGCAGTCCTATCAGTATACAGAGATAAGTAAATAATAATTATTTCTTCAAATGCCATTTACTTAAAGGGGCACTTTAGGAAAAAATTGTAACATTTAAAATATGTGCAAACATAAACAAATAAGTATGTTTCTTCCAGAGTAAAATGAGCTATAAATTACTTTTCTCCTATGTTGCTGTCACTTACAGTAGGTAGTAGAAATCTGACAGAAGTGACAAGTTTTGGACTAGTCCATCTCTTCATAGGGGATTCTCAGCAAGACTTTTATTCTTTATAAAGATATTCCTTAAGGCTGGTTTCACAGTGGGACGTTAAAGTCCCACGTTACAGCAGCTAGTAACACAGCCTAACTCACAGCACTGTAACATCAATGTGCTGTTCACAGTGCACACGTTGCGTTACATAGTAACGCAGCACGTTTAAACAAAGTGCTGCATGCTGTACGTTATACTCGGCTAAGCCACGTTAGACTGTTTGCACATGCTCAGTAATGTTGGAGGAGGTATCCCCTCCTCCTCCGCAGCCAGCCACATAGCTAATTATTATTCACTGCACTGTGGTGACTCATGGTGGTACTGTAGTGTTGACCGGATCATGAACGAATCGTTCATTTGATCTGGATCTTTTTTGTGAGTCGAATCATCCGGATCATCACAATGAAAGATTTGGTTCACAGTGGATGTCTGTCTGGAAGAAACAGGAACATACAGAATGTACAGTGCAGGGAAAGTCGTGTCCTGCTAGTCATTTCACCCCCAGTCTGCTTCCATAGTATAATGATTTAAATGATTCAGTTCAAAGATCCGGATCTTTTCAATGATCCGATTCAAATGATCCGAATCCTCAAAAAGATCCGGACTTCCTATCACTATCCTGGAGCGGCTGCTCTGAGAGCTGCATAAAGCAGCTCAATCTGACGTCCAACTTCAACACCACCACGCGTTGCGTTAGGGGCACGTTATGCGACCATATTGTCCCCTAAAACGCAACATCTTGGTGGGAAAGTAGCCTAAAAAGGATTTAAACAATGATGCTGACCAGCTTCCCTGCTTGCTACACAGTTTTTTTGGCAGTTGGACAGAGAAACTGCCATTCACTAAGTGCTTTTGAAGATAAATAACTCCCTGAAAATCCCCTGTGAAGAGATGGACTAGTCCAAAACCTGTTGCTTCTGTCAGATTTCTACTACCTACTGTAAGTGACAGCAACATAGGAGAAAAGTAATTTATGGCTCATTTTACTCTGGAAAAAAATTGCTTCTTATTTGTATATGTTTGCTTATATTTTAAAATGTACAATTTTCGCCATAGTGCCCCTTTAATTTCCCAAAAAGTCTATTTAAAATTCCATCACGGGGCAGGATTTGCAAACATATAGTAAAAGATACGTTTATTGCGTAAAACATTTTTAATTTCAATGTTTTTTTTTTAATAAAGAAGAATTCTTGTTTCCAGGGGAGTAACTAGAAGGGAGCAGCTCCTGTGACTGCAGGGGGGCCCAGAGCTGTAAGGGGGCCCCAACTGCTACTTTATTCATTCAGATCAGGTGTTTTTGTGGTTACACTTGTTATGGGTGTGAGCATTATGACCGTAACACTTGTGTTATGCCCCTTGCAAGATGGGTCCCAGGATGTGCGGGTCACAAGGGCTTGGCAAGTGAAAGGGTGTAAACATTGGTGGGGCTAATCAAAGCTTTGCTGAGGGGCCTCATGATTTATAGTTGCACCCCTGCTTCTGAGACATTTTATCGGGTCTCATTGCTTGCATAACTCCCCATCTCTAGTAGGGAGGAGTGTCTTCAGAGAAAAGGGCAATCATAACTTCCTCCTGCTACTGGCACCAACAAGACTGAGAAAGAGGGGTTATGACTAAAAAGGGGGTGAGCATCATCAAGGAGGATGAATCAAAAAGCATTTCCCCTAATATAATTACATTTATAATGGTTTTCTATTCTGTATGCATCAAGGGGGGGGGGGGTTAAATCTGGTAAATCTGACAGAAGTCATTGTTTTCTGTTGCTTACTGGTGTAATAAAGACAACCACACCCTTGCATGGAAAGAAAAGAGAAGGAAGTAGGGGGAGCCACATGCATCTTCTGAAATGCTTATAGGTAGATTTGGGAGGGGAGGAGGGTTGTTTGACCTGGAACATTTACTGTCACCCCAGCCAGATGGAAATAGACCAGCTATTCGACTCATCGCATGTCTTTCAAATAATCCTGAAGTACAAAAAAACAAAAAATAGGTAGAGACTCATAAGGGTGAAGCTTTCGGATAGTCCAGAGGCTTCCAGTATCTTTGTACAATGTTTTGTTCCACCAACGTGTCCCTCTAAACATATTAGATCCAGTGGATCAAATATGTTTCTTCCAATGTCAGCACGACCATTTCCATACAGCACATGTGCAAGAATGGTTTGTGAAAGCTGTACTCAGGTATGCTCTGTACTGCCCCGCTCATCCATAGCCATGCTAGCATTTGGAAGATACAAAGGGACTTAGCACTGGAATGGTGTCATGTATGAAGATGGGGCAGCCGCTAGACTATCCAGAAGCTTCTCATAATGAGGTAAGTATCTATCCATCTAGTTTTTTTTTAACAATTTAAGATTGCTTTAACCTTCCTAGCGGTAGCCCGAGCTGAGCTCGGGCTATGCCGCCAGAAGGCACCGCTCAGGCCCCGCTGGGCCGATTTGCATAATTTTTTTTTTTGCTACACGCAGCTAGCACTTTGCAAGCTGCGTGTGCAATCCGATCGCCGACGCTACCCGCTGATCCCGCGCCGCAAACGCCCCCCCCCCCCCCCGACCCTGTGCGCTGCCTGGCCAATCAGTGCCAGGCAGCGCTGAGGGGTGGATCGAAGTCCCCTTTGACGTCACGACGTCGAGGACGTCGGTGACGTCATCCCGCCCGTCGCCATGGCGACGGGGGAAGCGCTCCAGGAGATCCCGTTCTTTGGGGCTGGGGGGATGCCACTGAGCAGCGGCTATCATGTAGCGAGACCTTGTCTCGCTACATGAAAAAAAAAAAATTAAAAACGGCTGTACTGCCCCCTGGCGGATTTTAATAAACCGCCAGGAGGGTTAATAACTTACTCTGTAGGGATTTCAAGTAGAATGATTAGTAGAATGATTAGTAGAATGATTAATGATTTAAAGTAGAATGATAGTAAATGATTTTCAGTATTCATGTGACAGCGAGTTCTGCATGATGTCAGTAATCAATGTATGCTAGTGTTTTCGTTAATGGCAAAGTGTTTATGTACAGTATACTAATTAACTGTGTCTATGTATCATTTGAATGCATACATATGCATGCTAGCTCTACTAGATAGCTATATTATAAAGTCTTTATTTTCTCCTCTAAGAAGATTCCCATTGGCTGGTAAGCTAAACCAATAAGGAGCCCTTGCTGGAGGTTCAAAAATTCTCTGCCAGGGCTTCCTGAATACTAGAAAGGAGAACAAGAAATGACTGGCACTCGTTGCACACTGGCTATAAGCAGTTGGAAACTGAGCAGACTGTGCTCTCTACCTTTGAGGACTCACGTTTGGCAAACAAGAAGAAAAGCAGGTTCGCCACCAGTCTCAGTGCTTCAGTGATTATTTATTCCAACAGCTACAGTAAGGTCATATGAGGGTACAGAAAGACGGCCTTTCTGTACCCTCATATGACCTTACTGTACCTGTTGGAATAAATAATTGCTGAAGCATTGAGACTGGTGCCGCCAGACCTGCTTTTCTTCTTGTTTGCCAAAGGCTTCCTGAATACAATAACACCAAACAGTAGGCGAGACAGCGGTGTGTAGGGTGTGCTCTCAACGGACAGTGCTGGGGTGGCGACTGGTAGTGAAAGTGCCAAGGGTGCTCGCCAGAAGAACAGCAGTGCAGAAGGGTGTCGGGGGTGCTTAGCAACAGAGCGGTGGTGATGCTTTTTCTTTTACACTAAAGAGGTAGGGAGTAAAAAATGACTCCCTTTCCGTATTTACAGGACGGACATCTGGGTTTTCTTAGTAAAGCAAGCTTCCAGATGACAAAAGAAGCCAGAGGCACATAAGCATACAGACTTTTTACCTGCTCTAAGCAGGTGAAAAATTCTCGCCCATGTTTCCCGGCTTACAAATCAGGAAATTAACTAGCTAGTTGATTAAATCCCCCAAGCAATTTATTTTCCTCTTGGAACTAAATAAAATTGAATTAGGCGACGGTCCGGTCCCCTAATC
Source organism: Hyperolius riggenbachi (assembly GCF_040937935.1). NCBI lineage: Eukaryota > Metazoa > Chordata > Amphibia > Anura > Hyperoliidae > Hyperolius > Hyperolius riggenbachi. The sequence continues at coordinate 542,423,764 of NC_090646.1, forward strand.
TTAGAACTCACCAGGGCTTGTCGCTGGTGAGTTAGGGAATTGCGTAGGGCCCAGAGACAATAGGGAATTGTGTAGGGCCCAGACACAATCTGTCCAGCCTGTTATGTTGTTTAGGGAGAGTAGAGCCAAAGATGATCACGACGAGACTGGAATCAACGTTTCTTGCGGGAAAAAAATGGTACTTCTTTATCAAAACTAGTTCTGACATTTCTCTTATCAAGTAAAGGGCAGTTATGAAACCAATGACTTTGACTAAAACTCCAGGTACCCAAAAATTGCTCTGACTCCTCGACTCCGACTCCACAGCCCTGAACGATAGGATGGAAGATTAGGTTTACGCTTTCCTTCCCTAAGTTTGCAGATGGTGGTGCAATGGAAGAAAAAACAACTGCATCACACAGAATTTATTACAACCTACAATACCTACAATATTTCTGTGAGATATAAGAGTGCTTGCATCTACATATCACCCCTGTCACTGTCATGCTAGCCCTATGCAGCCAAACCCTCACCAGAGCAATCAGCATGGAGCAGGTCCAAGCTGAGTACCTGTAGTTTCTCTAATCAACCTCAAACAGCATAATAAATATACCCATGACTGTCTGACACAGTCATTTCTTCTCCAGTCTGCTATGATCTGTACTTCGTTAGCAAGTCAGTCCTCTGTCAAAAACCAGTACATGTGGTTAGATGTTTACATTATAACAGCAAGGCTTTGCAGTAATGTTGACTGTGGCCTAACTACAACGGTGTGCCATGAGGTCCAATTATAACTGCTCCGCCTCCTTAATTAAGGCTGTGCGCTGACTTTACATTATCTACAGAATAACACAGAATTTTCTTTTCCAATTGTTATATATCTGACTATTAAACTTCCAGTATTTTTTTATTTTAATAAGAAAACTATTGCTGAAATTGTAACTGCATCTGAATTTTCAGATCCACTAAAGAAAGCAGTGATCAGATCCTGCAAGCTGGACCTATGGCTTTTAGTTCTTCCCCTGCAGGATGACCCTATCTCTGCATGCACTATGTCATTCCATGTGGAGGCCTCCAGACTCTGTCAGTGGAACAAGTCCATTCACAACTCATCCCACGCCTTCAGAAGGATCCATTTGCAGCTGTGACTCATGCACCAGCACTGTTCACAGCACCGAGGGTCTGCCATACAGTCTCCTGTATCATTGCTGACATTAGCCCATTAGCCTTTAAATATCTTCCCAAAGCCACGCTCTGGCTTATCACACACTTCTCCAGGTAAAAAACATTCTTGTTGCTTGCTATCAGGAAATGAAATGCCAAGACATTGCGCTGTCAAAACCATAAAGACCTGTTGCAGCCAGCTCAGGAAGCTGCACACTCAATAAAATGAATGCCTGTCTTATAGAAATGGTAAACAAAGGATTATCAGTCAAAGTACAAAATCTTTCCACTAGAATTTCACCACATAATCCAACCATCTGTCGACCAGTTGCATTGCAAAATTCTGATTTAGGGAGAAGGACCCTTAGCTGTACAGTCGAAGCATTTGTCTGCTGCTGACATTATCCTCTGAGTTACATTTGTCTGGTATAAAATGGGAAGGAATGTGACACTTGCCACTGGCAAGGCAAACATGCTTCCTCCCAATGTGCACAAGACAGACAGTCCCTATCCTGCTAGTCCAACCATGCAGATATCAGCAGAAGAAACAAGACATTCTTTATCTTAACACTTCCATGTTACTTTTCCAAGCCACTGCTATTGAATCCACCAATGTGACTGTCTCTCCTCCTGCTGCGTATTATCATACATTATTTCGGGAGCTGACTCATTCTCTAGAAGAGGAGGAAAAACATGCCTCTAGAAAATGCTGTAGCGATTTGAGCGTCAGAATCATTAACTTCATCATCACATGCTTAGAGGGCTTCCAAACAGGCATTTTTTCCCCTTTATCTGTGCATAACAGACCAGCCTGCTTATTTCTGCAGCTGTAGCCATCTAATAAAGACAAGATATGTCATTACATTTAATATCAAATATTCATCATGCTATCTATTTTTCAGGCGTATGCGCAGACTAGCGTAGGTAGTAATAAGACAGGGCACTGTATAACCTGTGAACCACAGCACCATAGCCTTGTCTCTGGAAAGAAACAGGAACTGTGCTTTAATCCCAAAGTTTTATGGCAAGCCGATATTTACTGAATGATCATGATAGGAGGAGAAGAAAACTGCCTTTTTTTTTCTTTGTTTTTTACAGATTTTTAGTTGAAACTGTGCAGTCCAAATGTATAATCACAATCTATAGATTAAGATACTATCACATAGTAAACTCCTACCAGTCTGGCAGGATGGATCTGCTCAAATGGCTGAATGGAACTGAAATCCATTAATAAAAAAAAAAGTGTCTACCCTCAAAGCAATGGGTGGATTGCAAAGACATGCTTTATTGAGGACTGCTTCTTGGGGCTAGAATGCAAGATCAAAACACATAATGGCAGTAGATATGGCAGCATATCAATATTGTATGTGTATCTATAAGTGTATCTATCTATCCTTACACTTTTATATTACACAGCACACGCATATATATCATAATGCCCAGATAAATGCACTAAGCCACTGATATCACTTCTAGCTGTTGCACACATCTGTATGCAGAGGACCAGTCACTTACTCTACCCATTTTAACATCACACATGCTGCAGGAAAAGCAGAGATCAGATGCGTAACTAAGAGATGCTCCTTGCAGTCTGCATTCCTTTTTATCTCACCTCCTGCTAATACAAGAATGCTGTGTAACAAATTCAGGCAGGGAGTCTGGAGAGTGCATAATGCTAACCACTTTACTTCCAGCACCAATCTCCCACTCACGTTCCACGCTCCCAAAGCCAATCTTAAAGCTGGCCATACAGCATACAATCTCCATTGTGCAATCTTCTCCAACCTTACCACTTCTCAGTGTAGCTAAAGAATCTGCTCGGAGTATATTTGCTTCATCGATTTGTCATGAGGGTTGTATAATGTATGGCCACCGTAATTATAAATGACAAGAGTCCATCTCCAGTGCAGGACCAGGACACCAGTGTTTGGGAGTTTTTGGAGCATCTATATAGTTGACAGCTGCATGCTTTCTCTCCCTCCACCTCTCCTGCCTTTGATTGCCTTACCTCTTTAAGTTCCTTAGCTACATCCTTCAAGTCTCCCAGGACTAATTCCAAATCATCCACAATAATCTTGATCTGTTCTTTCACCTTGGCTTTGGAGACTTGCCCCTCTGTCGGCGAGGATGTCCCCTTAGACTTTGCTGACATGCTGCAGTTCAGCTCAAGGGAGCTTCAGAAGAGGGTGACCGGCTGCAGCCCTCTCTGAGCGGCTGTTCCCCCACATTTTCTTTCTGAGATCTCCCTCTTTCTCTTCTTTTTCCTCTCCCTGTTTACACAGTGCCATGAACTCCAGCAGGCTACTCAGGGAATGGGCTGCAGACTAGTGGCGACTGCCGAGCAATGCCTGCATCACAAACGCTTGGCTTAAATCAAGGGAAGAAGAAATGAAAAGTGTGCAAGATCCCAAAGTTCGCCGTTTGACATGAGACACCCAGTTTGAGCGACACCTAAATATCCATTGACTTTTAATTGGTGACAGTCACATCCTCAGTCTCTGTGCTACTCTATACACAGCAGCATCAGCAGCAGCAGCACGCCTACTGCTTGTTACTTGCTGCCTGCTTCACACACTCACTCTCTCTGAGCTGTGCTCTACGCTCCTGCATTACCGTATTCCTCCTCCTAATGCAGCACTCACATTGTTATGCATTACCAAAGGGACCAGTGATAACAGGCATGTGTTGCCCAGCCACTCACATAAAGCGTTCATTATAATTTATAAGCATTGAACTAAAACATATAAAACACGGGACAAAAAAAACAAAAAACAGCCTAACACTGACGTGTTTTATTGCAGGTCAATAAGGAACATAAATCACTTGTCATTTTGAAAATTGTTGTCTTCAGTGAAATCTACCAATAGCTGATGGTCTGTGTGATAGTTCATTAGCTTAGACAGGAAAACATAGTTCTCTTTTATGCTGTGTGGAATGAGGCAATGGGAATTAGAGATGTCATGTCAGTAAAGAGGAAGATCCCCGGGGAAGATGAAGGGTCAGACAGGAAAGGTGTGAAGCTTCTCTTCTTTATAAGGGAAAAAAAAAAGATGAATACATTAAACTGAAGAGTGCCTGTCTCTGTCTCCCTTTCCTGCCTTCTGATGCTGTAACCATGGCCCAAGGGTTTTCTAAATTTATGGCTCTGCATTTATCAGGCTCAAATTAAATCAATACTAAAGCACAGCAGCAGCCCTGCTTTATGGCTGAAGATGTACAAAAAAAAAATATCCTTTTTTTCTGATAGCTGCCTTAGTGACATGAAGTAAGGAGCAAAATTAAAGAGCAGTATCCAATGGCAACCAGTCATACTACCAATGTGTTTGGATGGCTAACTAAAGTAAAAGTATCAAAATGTACACACACACACACACACACACACACAAACTACCTACCTAATGCCTAACCATTAACCCAACCCCCAGCTCCCCCCCCCCCCCGCACACTAGTTGCTTAAACCCAAATACCCCCTCCCCCACAAACTTCAGAGGGGAAAAAAAGAAAATTTTCGGGTGCCGCCCATAGGCAGCTATAGTATTGGCATTTGGGTGCCCAATATTTAGCGGGCGCAGTACTAGTGCCTGCTATTTACCAGGTACGCACATTTCCGCTCCAGCACCTTAATACCGATATTTTACATTAACACCTATGGCGTCGCCCAATTTGTCTACTTGCCGCATTCGCCCTAATTTACTGCTTCACAATTTTTCAATTCAGTGCCGTCAGTCATTTACCATGTGGCTTCAGTCCCACCATGTTTTGGGACGGGGTGGGAGCAGCATAGTGATTAGCTGGCTGCATGGCACTTGTAGACTTAAAGCGGACCTGAACTCAGAAATTCCTCTCTGCTCTAAAAGATAAGCAACAGCATAATAACCTGCCTTTGTTACACCTGATACAAATTCTGCAATAAATCTGCATTGTGTCTACTTCCTGCTTTCATGGAAGCAGCCATAGGGTTAACAACCTGTGTTTACATAGCTGCTCTGCCGAGGCAGCCAGCTGACACAGCTGAGAGATCATTTCCCTCTGTTTTCCTTCTGTTCTGTGCAAGAGTTCAGGTCCACTTTAACAGGTAGTGAAGAGGACCTGTATCACAAGTGCAGGTAATGTAGTCTACATATGTAGAATGTTCTGACTTCCACCAAGATACTGCGTTCACACAGACAGGAACAGAGTCTTCTTGCAGTGATGTCACTCAAAGAAAACAAAAGACAGACCATAGCGTGATACTATATAAATATATTGCCTTTCTCCCATCAAACCCAGTGCTTGTAGGTAGTATCCGTGTGTATGTCCACCACAGACAGGTCTCACAGGTTCTCACTGTGCAAGAAGACTCTGTTTCTGTCTGTGTGAGCGCAGTATCTTGGAGGAAGTCAGAACGTACATCTTATGCTCGATGATTGATGCTGCGATCCAAGGACTTTTAGCTAAGTAAAAAGAACTAAAGCTGATGAACTTTGGGATATGTAGATTGGAGGGTCTTTTAGAATTGTTTGTGTGAGCGCGCATATATATAGAATTTGGTACATATGTAGAATGTTACACTCTGCTGCTGCTCTGCAGCCTGTCCTTCCTTAGGAACTTGTTATTATTATTCACCTTTCTACTACTCCTTTTTTCCACTTTGCTCGGTTCCCATTTTTCCTTCCAGGTTTATCCCTCTCCTGGGTGTAGCCTCTGGTGTAGTCCCTGGTGTATAGGAGTCTAATGCTGGGAATACACGTTTCGTTTTTGCCTTCGTTTAAACCTTCGTTTCGATTGTGCCTTTTGTCCTTTTCGTTCCCGAAATAATCGATCGTACGGTTAATATCACCACCCACGGTTTCGTTTTTTTTTTCGATTCTGATGGTTTCATTTTTCCAATGATCGAAGGCTGCAAAGAAACGAAACGTAGTACAGGGTTGGACGGCATAAACGAATATATACAGTATTTTTCGCTGTATAAGACGCACTTTTTCTCCCCCAAAAATAGGGAGAAAAAGTCCCTGCGTCTTATACAGCAAAGGCAGGGAATCCCCGACTTACGAACGCCCGCCGATACGAACCGCCGACCTGCCGCCATGTCGGGGATTCCCTGCCTTTCAGTGCCTGCTTGGGTGCCTTCCTCCCACCCTCCCACCCGCTCGAGTTTTCTGATCCCCCCGTCCGTCCCCGAGTGTCAATAGCGGCAACTTACCTTTCACATGCTCCCGCGCCGATCCCACATAATTGCGCGGCCCCCCGCTAGCATGCGCTCCCTCCCCCTTGCGGATCTGGCCCCCCCGGGTGTGTGAAGTAGCGGCAGCTTACCTCCACGATGCGCCCGTGATGACTGGAGACATCCCTCTCCCCGGCACTTCGCGCTCTAGTGACTGGCTTGAACTGTGCGTCATCAGTTCAAGCCAGTCACTAGAGCGCGAAGTGCCGGGGAGAGGGATGTCTCCAGTCATCGCGGGCGCATCGTGGAGGTAAGCTGCCGCTATTTCACACACCCGGGGGGGTCAAATCCGCAAGGGGGAGGGAGCGCATGCTAGCGAGGGGCCGCGCAATTATGTGGGATCGGCGCGGGAGCATGTGAAAGGTAAGTTGACGCTATTGACACTCGGACGGACAGGGGGATCAGAAAACTCGGGTGGGAGGGAGGGAGGAAGGCAGGGGGCCACAGGAGGACACATGGGGGGACAGAGGCGATATGAGGGGCAAGTGGAGACACATTGGGGGCCACAGGAGGACATGGGGGGCACAGAGGCGACATGAGGGGCAAATGAGGACACATTGGGGGCCACAGGAGGACATATGGGGGGCACAGAGGTGACATGAGGGGCAAATGAGGACACATTGGGGGCCACAGGAGGACATATGGAGGGCACAGAAGCACACATGAGGGGGCACATAAGGACACACAGGACACATGGGGGGGCACATGGGGGCACATGAGGGGCACAGGAGGACAGATGAAGGGCACATGGGGGCACAGGAGGACACATGGGGGCACAGGAGGACATATGGAGGGCACAGAAGCACACATGAGGGGGCACAGAAGGACACATGGGGGGCACATGAGGACACACAGGACACATGTGGGGCACAGGAGGACACATGGGGGCACAGGAGGACACACAGAAGGACACATGGGGATATGGAAAGCACAGGAGCACACATGAGGACACACAGGAGGACATGTACAAGACGCTCCTGGAATATGGACGCACCAGGTTTAGTATTTTTTTTCCCTGGTTTTTGCCCTCCAAACTTGGGTGCGTCTTATATTCCGGAGCGTCTAATACGGCGGAAAATACGGTAATCGATCTAAACAGCCATCAAGCCTACCAATGGCTCGATTAGATGGATAAAGAGAGATAATATCAAACATGTTCGATCACTAGTCGTTCGTTTTTGGGGTCTATTAATCGAAACTATAATGAGATTATGACTATTTTCACATACGTTTTCAACACTCGATTCGTTTACCGAACAAATCGAAGGCTAAAACGAAGGCAAAAACGAAACGTGTATTCCCAGCATGAAGGAACTTTTCCCTTGATAGTTCAGTCCCTTGGATTCTGAGTATTTACAGATACTGCCATCTAAATCAGGCTTTTGTGTGTGGCAAGTCATAGTTGAATTCCTTTCTGTTCTATTTCTCACTTTCTTTCTCTGACAAGACAAGCTTTCTTTTAGAAATTGCATCGGAAACCAGAGTGTCTGAATTACACGTTTTAAGTTGTAAAGATTGCTAAGCTGTAATTTAGCCAGATTCGGTAGTTACCAATTTTCATTTTAACAGTCAATGGACTCTACTTGGCTCTCATTCTGTCAGAAACCATCCCCTGAGTGCGCTCTCTGTTAAATATATGAAATGAAGGTGCCTGGAAAAAGGGTGCACGCGATTGCTGCTAATAGAACATCGCTACATTTAGCTATATTCTACTGCTGGATTCCATAGTAAAATATCGGTCATATTTACCGATAATTTACCAAGCTAAACTGAGCCCTACTCTCACACAGAACCCCCCTGGTGATGCCTAACCCTAAGACACCCCCCCCCCCAGTGGTGCCTAACCCTAAGACCCCCCCCCCCCCCCCAGTGCCTAACTCTAAGACCACCCTGGTGGTGCCTAACCCTACCCCCCCCTGTGGTGCCTAACACTAACACCTAACCCTACCGCTCTCCTAACCCTTAACCCCCCCCCCCCCCAAGGTAAAGCCTCCGTACCACAAACCCCTGGCGCCCGTTAATGTATCGGGCGCCTGCAGAAATGTTTAATCATTTCCACTAATTTGGTGCCTCCCAGCGCCCAAAATTAGCTGCTTTGTGGAAAAGTAAAAGCCACAATTTGCTGCAAAAAGGGTACATTTCGGCTCTGGCAGGTTAAATTTCCCTTTTCTGCCCCCAATCGGGGCTTTTATCTTAGGTGCCAATGCAGTGCTTTTTTCCATAAGGGCTCCTGCACCCTTTTTTTCTGATTCAATGTATCATGGTTACAGTCTTCTCCAGATCATCAGAGCAACATTTTATGGCCACTTCTGGTCACAGAAATATAAAGGAAACAGGGGTGCTCGGAAACCCCTTTTCAAAATCCGAATTGATCTGGATCTGGATACCCAGATATCCGGATTCAAATTGGATATCTGAATCCGAACTTTTTGTTATCCGAGTAAACTCGGATATCCGAACCCAATATCCAGCTGGATTTGGATATCCAGATAGAAAACCGGAAGTGACCTGAAAATGCCTTAAAATGCTTCCAAAAGTCTCTTCAAATGGTCAAAATCCCCTTCGGAGGTCTCTCTCTCTCTCTCTCTCTCTCTCTCTCAGCCTGACTGCCTTCGAAATGGATTTTTGCCATTGAAGGTGATTTTGACTTCTGCTCGGATATCTGAACTAACTATTCGCCCGGATTTCGGATTTCAGATGGGAAATCCGAGTTTTCTATAGTGCTATTCGGATTTAAAAAAATATCTGAATTGCTATTCAAAGTTCGGATAATGGAAAAAGTTCGGATTATCTGGGTAGTTCGGATAGCCGGAATCTGGATGAGCACCACTGAAAGGAAACTTGTTCACATGAAAATGCTGGCAGGATTGAGGGAACAATACAAAGGATGTGTAAGGCTAGAAGGCTAAATATAACTTCAAATACTGCTGTATACGCCACTCAATGTGGGTTTTTCATTCTTAGCAGCCAAAGCAGGGCTTTTATTTTCTGTGATTTGCAGAATAGTAAATGTTTTGTTGAGACGTACTTTCCATCAACCCAGACCTGGATTTACATCACAGGAGCATATAGGCACAGATCTCTTGGCACCCTAGACTTTGTTCTCCATAAACCTACAAACCCCCACCGAACCGCACTACAAGTGTGCTGGCTGTCCCAGCTGTCACTTCTCCCTTACTTCCCTTGCCAGTCATAGGTAGCTACAGGTGTCCCTTAGCATTAGGTAGACAGAGATACTCTCAATATTAAGTTTCCCCTTACTGAAGGGAGGTCTTGTCAGTGAAATGCAGAGAGCAGGGTGAGTAACCTCTCATTTACACTCTCATCATGGCTCTGCATAGGGAAGATGGGAGGGGGCGCTTGGGGAGTGGAGTGAGCCGCCATTCCATCATCAGACGCCTGTAGGCACGTGCCTACAGTGCCTTATGGTAAATCCTGCCCTGCATCAACCCCTAGTGAACCCCTCTGTAATGTACAGTTCTGTAGATCTGTGATATATGCTGATTTCCCTTCTTTGTGATTAACCACTTAAGCCCACAGGGTTGAAATTTTTTTTATTTTTACATCCGAGCAACTTTCACCTCCCATTCATTTGCCAATAACTTTATCACTACTCATCACAATGAATTGATCTATATCTTGTTTTTTCCGCCACCAATTAGGCTTTGCCTCCATAATTAAAACTTGCGTATTGTATTTGCCCATATGCCCCGGGTATTACACCGTTAAAATTATGTCCCTATCACAATGTATGCCGACAATATTTTATTTGGAAATAAAGGTGCATTTTTTCAATTTGCGTCCATCACTATTTAGAAGCCCATAATTTATTAAATCATATTGATATATTCCTTTGACATGCATATTTAAAAAGTTCAGACCCTTAGGTAACTATTTATGTTTTGTTTTTTTTTTATTATTATTGTAATTTTTTTTTTTTAATTTAAACTTGTATGTGGGTTTTTTTTGGTGTGGGAGGTAAACAGGGAATTGTAAATGTTTGTAAATGTATTTTATTCAGTGTTAAGTGTTTTTGGTGTAGTTAGCTATTTGGCCACAAGATGGCCACAATCAAAAAGTCCTGGGAGCGATCGATCTCGCTCCCAGGCAGAAGAAAGGAGACCAGAGCTCAGAAAAGCCGCAGCGTCTGAAGAGACGCTGTCGGCTTTTCTCCGGGGGGGTCCGATCAGCGAAAGGGATTTATAATCCCTTTCACTGATCGATGACCTAGCGGCCAGCAGCGGGGGCGCGCACGGGGGGCCCGCGGGAGCTCGTGCGACCCGCTGGAGTGCGCACAGCCTAACTGGACGAAAATATTCGTCCAGTTAGGCTTAAGTGATTAAATCCTTTTCCTGTATTTAATCAGCGCCGGGTGTCAAATTCCCCTGGTACGCCACAGCTGATGCCAGAAGATCAATGGGACTGCCAGGCAACTGGTACTGTTTAAAAGGAAATATATATGGCAGCCTCCACATTGCTCTCACCTCAGGTTCTCTTTTTTAAGCAGCAGTAGGCAGCCACAACACAAGTTAATGGACTTGTAATGATTCTATTCAGGTGAAAGGAACTTTTTATAATCACTATTGTAAAGCTGGCCATACACTTCTATATTTTCACCCAATGTTCCAAAATAATCAATTCCTTTCTGAAAAGAATCAATTCAGAAGGAATAAATTCCAACCACATACTGCACATCAATGTCCGATAGATTCCAGCAGGAAAATGGATCGAACGGCAGTGTTGCATTGTTCGATGCAGTGCAACGCTATGGGCCATCAATCTACCAATGCTTTTGTCCCACCCCCAATTGACCTACATTTTCCATCCTGTCTGCTTGATACGGTCAATCGAATTTTGGTCAAAATTGATAAGAAATCGATTGATCTGACATTTTGGGGAAATTATTTCCAGCAGATGAATCCAATCTGCGAGGAAATGAATGGGAAAATCAATGAGTGCGTGGGGACCTTTAAGTGGACCTGAACTCTTGCACAGGACAGAAGGAAAACACATAGAAATGCACCCTGTATGTATTTAAAGAGTTTAGCCTGTCTAATTCCTCCTCATATGTGATTAATCAAAAGTGTAATTTGATCTCTTAGCCGTGTCAGCTGGTGCCCCAGCAGAGCAGCTCATTTTTAAACATAGGATGTTAACCCTATGTCTGCTTCCATGACAGCAGGAAGTAGACACACTGCAGATTTAATGCAGAAATCAGGGGCGTGACTAGAAATCACAGGCACCCCCTGCGAAACTTTGAATGGGGGCCCCCCCACCCCAGATATCCAATTAGGTGCCCAGGGGCACAGCGCATGAGGGGGGAGCAATGTCCACACACAGCAGTGGGGAGGAGGGTCCACTCCCCCCCTCCCTCACCTTTGGCTCCCCTTTCAGCACTTCCTCCTCTAGCAATGAGCAGCAGCAGCGGGCATAGAAACGGGAACGCAGACACTTACTTCTACTCACCGGAGGTTTTGCTTCTATCAGTGTCTGACGCTACTTCCTGAAAAACCGCTGTGTGCTTGCATTGCTCCCCCCTCATGCGCTGCGTCCCCTTCTTCCCCCCAAAACGGCCCAGTGCAGGCTCCAGAGCACCCCCCCCCCCCCCCCACCCGAACGGTTCGACCGCGAACTTATTCACGCGAACTTTGGTGGTTCGCGTTCGCGGTGAACCGCGAACTATATGTGAGTTCAACCCGCCCCCTATATTACATCATTAGGGTTAACTTTCACCCTATACATCACAGTCAGCAGACACAGGGAAGCCAATCAGGCTAAACTCCCTCCTGGAGCCCCCCCCCCCTTATAAAACGCAGGCAGCGTCAGCCTTTACACTCACTTGTGTGGCTGCAGTAATTAGAGAAGGGAGAGAACCTGGCTGCTGACATAGGGAAAGCTTAGTTAGGCTCTTGTGTTAGGCTTGTTAGGTTGCTCCTTCTTGCTGATACTTATTGCTAAAAAGCACTCCTCAACAGCTCTTTTGAGAGCTAATGTTGTTCTTGTGATCTATTTTTTTTTTGTGAGTGTCCCACAGACACATGTGTTGCATATACAGCCCTGTCAGTCAGTCGCAGCTGCTGGACCTTGGCCCCTTGGTTATTCCTACTGTGCCACTGCCAGGCCCAGCACATTCAGTGACTACCTGTGTGTTTGACATCTGCACATTTGTAATACCAATCACTGCATACCCACCTGTTCAGTGCACCTACCTACCTAGTTTTATATACCACCAGTCACTGCACCTGTTCACGATACCTGTGTGTGTGACAGCTGCACATTTGTAATACCAATCACTGCATACCCACCTGTTCAGTGCACCTACCTACCTACCTACGTGAGCGCACGCATTGTTATATACCACTAGTCATTGCACCTGTTCATGGTACTTGTTTGTGTGACAGCTGCACATTTGTAATACCAATCACTGCATAACCACCTGTTCAGTGCACCTACCTACCTATGTGAGCGCACACAGTTTTATATACCACCAGTCTTTGCACCTGTTCACGCTACCTGTCTGTGTGACAGCTGCACATTTGTAATACCAATCACTGCATACCCACCTGTTCAGTGCACCTACCTACCTACAGGAGCGCACGCAGTTTTATATACCACCAGTCGCTGCACGTGTTCACGGTACCTGTGTGTGCGACAGCTGCACATTTGTAATACCAATCACTGCATACCCACTTGTTCAGTGCACCTACCTAGCTACGTGAGTGCACGCAGTGTTATATACCACCAGTTGCTGCACCTGTTGACGGTACCTGTGTGTTTGACAGCTGCATATTTGTAATACTAGTCATTGCATAATTGTTCACAGTACCTGTGTGACCGCACGCTGTTTAATATACCAGTCCATGCATACCTGTTAACTGCACATCTGTGACAGCTGCACATTGTATTGTAATACCAGTCACTGCCTACCTGTGTGACTGCACATTGTATTAGTGAAGTCAGTGCATATCTTTCACTTCACCACCCAATATGGACAAAACAACAGGCAGAGGCAGGCCACCCAGCAGGCCTGTTCGAGGTCGTGCTGACGTGATTTCGCGCGGCCCTGGCCCAAAGTATAGTGCTCAGAAGAAGGCACGTCCCATCAACTTCCAAGATTGTCAGGACGTGGTTGACTATTTAACACAGAACACCTCTTCTTCCGCAGCCACCAGCGCTACTACAAGCACCACATCCGCTGCATTTGACACTTCGCAGGAGTTATTTGGTGGGGAAGTAACTGATTCACAGCCATTATTGTTACAAAAAGATGAAGGCACTAAGCAAGTAACACCACCTCATATGTCTGAGTTAGGTGACACTATGGACGTAAGGTGTGAGGAGCAGTTTATGAGGTGTCTGAAGCGAAGCTGGGTATGATGATTATGATGATTATGATGATACGGATGCCATGTGGGATCCTAATAGACAAGATGACCAGGGGGACAGTTCAGAGGGGGAGTCAGAGAGGAGTAGGAGGAGACGAGTTCCTGAAAGAAGCAGGGGGAGCTCGTCATCAGAAATAGCTGGTGGCAGTGTCCGGTGCCATGTTTTGCCACCTATGGACAGCCAGCCAACATGCCCTTCAACGTCAGCTGCTGATGCCACCATAGTGCCATCACCCCAGGGGGGCTCAGTGGTTTGGAAATGTTTTGGTGTGTCTGCATTAGATAAGGGCAATGCCATCTGTTCTCTCTGCCGCCAAAAATTGAGCAGTGGAAAGGCCAACAGCCGTGTAGGGACAACTGCCTTACGAAGGCACATGGAAAAAAGGCACAAACTGCAATGGGAAGACCACCTAAGGAAAGGCAGCACACAAAAGAAAAGACACCCTCCTTCTCCTCTTCCTCCTCCAGGTGCATAATCTTCAGCCACTTTCTCCCTTGCACCTTCACAATCACAACCACCCTCCTCCACTCCGCCTCTCACCTTGAGCGGTTCCCGCTCCTCCGCCCACAGCAGCAGCCAGGTGTCCGTGACGGAAATCTTTGAGCGGAAGAAGCCAATGTCTGCCAGTCACCCCCTTGCCCGGCGTCTGACAGCTGGCTTGGCGGAACTGTTAGCTCGCCAGCTGTTACCATACCAGCTGGTGGACTCTGAAGCCTTCCGAAAATTTGTGGCCATTGGGACACCACAGTGGAAGATACCAGGCCGCAATTATTTCTCAAATAAGGCGATACCCAAACTGTACTGTGAAGTTGAAATGCAAGTGGTGTCATCTCTGGCACACAGTGTTGGGTCAAGGGTCCATCTGACCACGGATGCCTGGTCTGCCATGCACGGTCAGGGCAGGTACATTACTTACACAGCCCATTGGGTCAACCTGGTGACCCTATCAAGTGCAGTACGTAGTTGTGCAGCGGACCTAGTTGTGATACCTCCACGGCTTGCAGGCAGGCCTGCTGCCACCTCCTCTCCTCCTGCTACATCCACTTCGCTGTCGTCCTCCTCCTCCTTGGCTGAGAGGCAGTTCAACTCTACTGGTGCTGCGATCTCCTCTCCAGCTACACAGCCCCAGCTCCCCAGGGCCTATGCTGCATGCCAGGTACGACGGTGTCACGCCATCTTAGACATGTCTTGCCTCAAAGCGGGGAGTCACACTGGAGCAGCTCTCCTGGCTGCTCTGAACAAACAGGTGGATCAGTGGCTGACCCCGCACCAACTGGAGATCAGCAATGTGGTGTGTGACAAGGGCAGCAATCTCATTTCGGCTTTGAATTCTGGATTGAATGTACCCTGCATGGCACATGTACCCGGCATGGCACGTGCTGAATGTAATAATTCAGAGATTTGTGTCTAAGTACCCAGGCTTACAGGATGTCCTGAAGCAGTCCAGGAAGGTGTGTGGGCATTTCAGGCGGTCTTAAACGGCCATGGCACCCGTTGCCAATATTCAGCGGAGAAACAACTTGCCGGTGAGACGCTTCATTTGTGATAGCCCGACTCACTGGAATTCAACGCTCCTAATGTTCAACCACCTGCTACAACAGGAGAAAGCCGTCAAACAGTATCTCTACAACTACAGTCAAAGGACATGCTCTGGGGAGATGGGGATGTTCTGGCCAAAGTACTGGACACTCATACGAAATGCCTGCAGGCTCATGCGGCCGTTTGAGGAGGTGACAATCCTGGTGAGTCGCAGTGAAGGCGCCATCAGTGACTTGATCCCATATGCTTTCTTCCTGGAGCGTGCCGTGCGTAGAGTGGTGGATCAAGCTGTGGAGGAGCGTGAACAGGAACAGGAGGAATAGTTGTGGGATCAGTTCACACCAGAAGCAGATTATTCCTCAACACCTGTGGCAGCACAGAGGGGGGAGGAGGAGGAGGAAGAGTCGTGTGGGGAAGAGGAGTCTGATGATGAGGAAGGTGTTTTTTTGGAGGCCGAGTAGGAGGCAGAAGAACAACCAAAGCAGGTGTCACAGGGGGCTTGTGCTGCTCAAGTTCCCTGTGGTATTTTTTGTGGCTGGGGGAGGAGGAGAACTTATCTGACATCACTGAGGAAGAGCAAGAGGAGATGGATAGTACGTCTGCATCTCCTATTGTGCAGATGGCGTCTTTCAAGCTGTCCAGCCTGTTGAGGGACCCCCATATAAAAAAACTCAAGGGGAATGAGCTCTACTGGGTGGCCACGCTACTAGACCCTCGGTATAGGCACAAGTTACTAGACCCTCAGTTATGGGACGAAGCGTTGTGGGATCAGTTCTCATCAGAACCAGATGTTTCCTCAACACCTGCGGCAGCACAGAGGGAGGAGGAGGAGGGAGAGTCGTGTGGGGACGAGGAGTCAGACTCGGATGATGAGGAAGGTGTTTCTTTGGAGGAGGAGGCGGCGGCAGAAGAACAACCCCAGCAGGCGTTGCAGGGGGCTTGTGCTGCTCAACGTTCCCATGGTATTGTTCGTGGCTGGAGGGAGGAGGAGGACTTACCTGACGTCACTGAGGAAGAGCAAGAGGAGATGGATAGTATGTCTGGATCCAACTTTGTGCAGATGGCGTCTTTCATGCTGTCCAGCCTGTTGAGGGACCCCCATATAAAAAAACTCAAGGGGAATGAGCTGTACTGGGTGGCCATGCTACTAGACCCTCGGTATAGGCACAAAGTGGCCGAGATGTTTCCAAATCATCAGAAGGCAGAAAGGATGCAGCACTTGCAGAACGAGCTGGCAACTATGCTTTACAGTGCATTTAAGGCTGATGTCACAGCACAACGGAATAAAGGTGCCACTTCCAGTAATCCTTCTCCCATGTCCACGCAGGCAAGGAGAGGACGCTCTAGCAATCTCATGGTGATGTCAGACATGCGGACATTCTTTAGTCCAACGTCTCGCCTTATCCCTTCCGGATCCACCCTCCACCAACGCCTCGACCGGCAGGTAGCCGACTACCTGGCCTTAAGTGTGGATGTAGACACTGTGAGCAGCGATGAACCCTTGGACTACTGGGTGCGCAGGCTTGACCTGTGGCCAGAGCTGTCCCAATTTGCCGTCCAACTTCTGTCTTGCCCTGCCTCAAGCGTCCTGTCACAAAGGACCTTCAGCGCAGCTGGAGGCATTGTCACTGAGAAGAGAAGTCGCCTAGGTCACAAAAGTGTTCAGTACCTCACCTTTATCAAAATGAATGAGGTATGGATCCCGGATGGTTAATGGCCGCCCGAAGACTAAGTCAGTCCCCACACACAGCATCTCTGCCTGTACGCCGTGTGACTGCCTTCTCCGAAACCACAAACAGGGTCCAGGACTCCAGGCGGATTCCTGAATGTTTAAGGCCGCTGCTAGCAGCGGCCGGTATAATAATGTTTCTGGTGCGTGTACATGCCTGCCTAATTTTTCTGGCTGCACTGCAGCTGCAACAACAAAACAAAAGGCATGTACATGTGTCAATTCCCCTTCGTGATGGTTACCTTGAAGGGGCTTGCGTATCACAATGAAGCAATGACTGCCGGCTAAATGAATGTCTTGAGGGGGGGCACACCCAAGATAATAAGGTCGTAGCTTCATTGTGGACAGACCAAATACTATTAGCTGAACAGTTACTGTTCTGTCATTGAGCTACCTCAGCCCGGCGACCATATGGGCTGGAAAGCCGCCATCACCTGCACTCTCGTTATGGTGCGCACCAGTCCAGCACGGCCGTCACTACACAAACAGCTGTGTGCAGTGCGTTTGGTCTGTCAGTGTAAAGTAGTACATTAATTACACTACCTGATTGATGTATATGTTACGGCCACACTTCGGGTTCTGGCCGGTCAATGTGCGAAGTGGCCGCTGCGCTGCGGCCAATGATAGAAATGGAATGTTCCCTGTTAAGATTAATGTATTTTCTTGGCCGCCTCTGGCCAAATGTAGCAAAAGTTAGTCAATTTAATGAAATGAAGCCGGCGCCAATGTAACGGATGAAGCCGCCGGCTTCAGCTCTCTCTCCTCCCCCTGCCTCTCTCTCTCTCCTATGGGCAGAGAGTCGTTCGTGGCTGCAGGAAAGCAGAGCGGGGAGGCTGCAGACATTGCTTCTGCCAGCACCCGCTCTGCAGTGACGAACAGCAGGATTGCCTGCCGCGACGAACGACTCTGGGGGGACACGCGTGTCCCCCCAGCTGCCAGTATTGGGGAGGAGGGGAGGCAGGGCGGAGGAAAGAGAACGGAAGCCAACAGCTTCATTTCATTAAATTAACTAACATTTGCTATATTTGGCCAGAGACGGCCAGAAAATACATTAATCTCAACAGGAGTCATTCCATTTCTAACATTGGCCGCATCACAGCGGCCACTTTGCACATTGACCGGCCAGAACCCGAAATGGCCGGCCAGAACGCGAAGTGGCCACACTTCGGGTTCTGACCGTAACATATACATATGCAAGAAGTTTTAAAGCACTTTAGGCCTCGGGGTTTAGCATGCAATGTGATTTCTGCCCTTATAACGCTGCTGTGCATCAAATCCAGATTTTTCCCTGGGACTTTTGGCGTGCATCCCACTCCTCCATGGAAAATCTCAGATGTTAGACCCCTTGAAACATCTTTTCCATCACTTTTGTGGCCAGCATAAATGTTTCTAGTTTTCGAAGTTTGCCTCCCCATTGAAGTCTATTGCGGTTCGCGAAAGTTCACACGAACCATACTTTTTGCGGAGGTTCGCGTTCGAGGTTCGCGAACCGAAAATGCCATCTCTACCCGCGGATGCCCCTATTGTTACGCCCCTGGCAGAAGTGTTTTTTTTCTTTAAAGGTAATTATGTGTTGCTTATCTTTTAAAGCAGGGAGGAAGTTGGCTGGATAGTGTAATGGTTAAGGGCTCTGCTTCTGATGTAGGAGTCCTGGGTTCAAATCCTGGCTCTTCCGACTCGGTAAGCCAGCACCTATTCAGTAAGGAGTTCATTGGGCAAGTCTCCCTAACACTGCTACTGTCTACTGAGTGCGCTCTAGTGGCTGCCTCGCAAGCGCTTTGAGTCCGACAGGAGAAAGGCGCTATACAAAAAAAGGAATTATTATAAGTTAGGAAACTTACTGCACAGCAACCAAAACGCCACCCTTTTATAAAGTTGGTATTATTAAAATGGCAATCGGATTTAAAAAAAAATGTTCTCATTGTTTTATAAATAAGCCCTATAGCTGTTTACCTGCGAGCTGATGTAGATGACATTTGTGATGCTGCTAAAGTTTTTCATTTTGACGCGACCAGACTAAGCACAAAATGCCATCAGACTTTTTAATTAAAGAGGAAAAAAAAGAACATGTTATATAGATCCTTACAGACTGCTAATGCTTTGTTAGTGCCAGTATCTTGGCACAAAACAAGATTCCCTGCCATTTCTGCCTGTTGAGATTAGTGTGTTTCACTACGCAACAATCTTAGCCTTGTAACCTAAACTAATTACATATTAATCTATTAGTTAGCAATTAACAATTTTGCCAGCTTACTCTTGGCATATTTGCTGAGTTAAATTAGACTTTAATAATAGCTGATGACGATTTATGTTATTATATTTGCACTCCTAGGCTTTTACACTCTGAGTGCTAAGGAAGAGACAGTGTTTATTATAAATCTTCTGAATTTCACTAAATATTGTATATATGAACGATTTGAT
The DNA here is from genome assembly GCF_040937935.1 of Hyperolius riggenbachi. Lineage (NCBI taxonomy): Eukaryota > Metazoa > Chordata > Amphibia > Anura > Hyperoliidae > Hyperolius > Hyperolius riggenbachi. The sequence continues at coordinate 542,443,185 of NC_090646.1, forward strand.
AAAAGGAAAGATCTCTATATAGACTTTTTCAGAAATAGCATAAAACTCTCTAAACTTATACAGATCTCCACAGGAAACAAATGACATCCACTAGCTGCTGATCCATTAGTCAATGGATGTGTTCATTTAAGGACACGTGTAGTGAGAGGGATGTGGTGGCTGCCATATTTATATTCTTTTAAACAATTCAGGTTGCCTGGCTGTCCTGCTGATCTTCTGTTTCTAGTGCTTTTAGCCACAGATCAGGTGTGTGACTAGATTTTCTGCATGTGTGTTTCAAGTGATGCATTAAAGATCACTAGGACACCTAGGCAACTGGTATTGTTTAAAAGGAAATAAATATGGCACTCTCCATATCCCTCTCACTTCTGGTGTCCTTTAACCAGCTGTCATCTAGTCGAACAGGAGCTAGTTACTTTCATTTACTAGCACAGCTTCCACTTACTGGTTTAGGAAAGATTTGCCAGTTTATGTCTACTATATGATTGGCTGAAATCTGATTGGCTGCAGTAAATCCATAAACATCCATGGATTAATTCCTTCCAGATTGTGTTGCTCTATCCAGGGGTGTTTTTAGGCAAAGGCATTACAGGCCACTGCCTGGAGTGCCATTGGTCCTGGGGGGTTACATACCCCTGATTAAGCCCCACCCCTGAACTAAGCCTCGTCCCTTAGATGAAGCCCCACCCCTACCGTTGTTTGTACCTCCTTCTGTCTCCATGTGCCACCTTCAGTCCCCCGTGCCACCTCTGCCCCCTGTATGTCCCTCTGTACCTCCCTTCTGTCTCTCTTTGTGCCTCCTTCAGTCCCCCTGTGCCACCTCTGCCCCCCTGTGCGTTCAGAGAGGGATTAAAGTAAAATTGTGCCATAGGCAAGCAACAACTTTGGGCCCACACTTGATGACCACCTAGCTTTTTTTGGCAAGATGTGTTGGGGGTTGGCATAAACTAGGCCCCTAGACTCTTTCCATGCCCTAGGCACCTGCTTAAGTTACCTTGAGGTTTAGCTCTGTGTGCGTCCCTCTGTGCCTCCCACTGTCCCACTGTGCCTCCTTCTGCCCCACTTCCCTCTTTCCCCTTGCCCCCCCCCCCCCCCCCAAATGTTCCCGCCCCCCACCTGCTCTTCCTCAGTCCAGTGTATAAAGGCAGAGTGTAGTGCAGCAGAAGCGGTGCTCTAAACTCCTCTCTTGAGTCCAGTGCTGTGCCTGTGCGACCCTCCTGTCTTTATTCTGCTCCCTCTAATGCTGGCTCTCCTCATGTAGCATGTAATCACGCTACATGCAGTAGGAGATTCTGAGTACTAGGGTGAGTGGTGAGCGGACAGCGCAGCACTGGACTCTGCAGTTGTGCACACTAAGCTGGGTGTAAAACGAAATGCGACAGGATTGGCAGGTTGTTTGTATCTGAGGGAATGCATCCACTCTATACCCTATCTGAGGGATAGGCATCCACTCTATACTGCACATGCTTTATATCCTCTAGTGTGAGGTGTTTTTGTTCGGGGGGGGGGGGGGGGTGCACAGGACTACTTGCCTGGAGTCACAAAAAGGCTGGAAATGCCCCTGGTTCTATCCCTTTAAGGACCACAACCTTAAACAGTAAAATCTAATCTATGCAACACAGACAGGGATTTCCTGATTCTGGATATTTGTCCTTACCGCATGCTTGAGAAGTCAAACAACCGGGCCTAAAATATAATTCTAACCTCCCCCGCAGACAAAAATGCAGAGCAGCACACAGTGGAAACAACTTACAAATCCTCCCAGTACTGGTTCTCTTCACTCTTGCAGTCGCAGGCTGGTATGCTGCAGCCTCTGTGTACAGCTCCCAAAGCGTGCAGGTGACCCAATTTGAGTCACGTGACATGCCAGGAGCCATACATGGATGCTGCACAGAAGCTGGAAGCTGCAGGAGTTAAGAGTACTAGTGCTTGTGGATTTGTAGGATGTTTCTGCTGGGTAACCGAGACACTACTGTGTGTGTATATACAGTGTGTGTGTGTGAGTGTGTGTGTGTGCGTGTGTGTGTGTGTCCTGTAATAGTCACAGGGTCAGGAGCCAATGAATTTCTATGATAATTTCATCCAACAGTTGCTGTTCAGAGAACCTCTAATTAGTGTTGGACATGTAAAAGCAGACGCATGCAGGACCATGCATCCAGAGTAATTAAATATATACTATCTACCATTTTCTTGTGATTGGTTTTATTTCAGCAGTCATCCAGCAAGATTGCCATTGGGAATATAATCTACAAATTGCATCTGAAATAACCAACAAACAACCAAATTTATACATCTGACAATATGGGAAAGAAAGCTTTGAAGATACTAAATGTGAATAAACAAATTTATTTTTCTGTAAGAAAAAAATAATAATAATGGATCTCAGGGTCAATGTTTTCTATATGGAAAAATAGAGAGTTGGGAGGATTATTTTCCTGTAACTCTCCTCCACACTCCAAATGCTTTAGGAACATAAAAATTAGAAAGAGATCTGGCCAGAATAAAGCTGCATATTGTGTACTGTATGTACGGACATCCTTGGAAAACAGTCCAATCTTGCTAATATACTTGGCGTCACACACTATAAACTACCAGGGAGACAAGCCAATAATCGCAATAGTTTGTTTTATAAAGGATGTGATGCAAACATTCAAATATGTGACACATTCCTATGCTATACAGAGTGTTTTAATAATATAAATTCAGAGGAGCAGGGCCTCAAACATATGACCTCTGCCAACAAACCAACATATTACTGTATCTCATAAGATGCATGAATGGAAGAAATTATAGTGGCTGGAGGGGTTAGGATGTTAGACGCTTGGACGAAGTTCATGCAGTAATTATACAAGCATATCATGTAGAAACAGTGCATTTTACCAGGGCCGGCGCTACCATAAAGGCAGAGGAGGCAGCTGCCCCAGGGCCCCAGAGCTTGTAGGGGCCCCCATGGCTACAAGAGGGAAAAAAATTCAAATCGGCCTTATAGTTTTCGAGAAAATCGATTTTAAAGTTTCAAAGGAAAAAAAATACACATTTAAAAACCTGCCGACTTTAATGGTTGATAGCAAATCCACCTTAAATGCTAGAAACCCTAAATTTGCAGGATATGTTAAGGGGATCATTAGGAATAAGAGGAAAAAACAATTTTTCAAAAGACCTTATAGTTTTTGAGAAAATCGATTCAAAGTTTCTAAGGAAAAAAGTATACTTTTAAATGCGGTAAATGTCACTTTTAGTAGCAAACCTAACAGTAGTGTAATTTTACATGCATCAAACGAAAGCGCAATAAGTTTCCTGATGGGGTTTCCAGGGGGTCTATACGCAGCCGCAGCGCTTTGGCCAGGGATCGCTATCCAGCCGCAATATGGCTGTATGAAGATCCCTGGCATTTTTTTCTATTTTCCCAATTTTTTTTTTGTGTTTAGAGTGTGGGAATTTTTTTTTTTTAAATTATGTGGGGTCCCCCCTCCTGAAACTTTTTAACCCCTTGTCCCCCATGCAGGCTGGGATAGCCAGAATGTGGAGCTCCGACCGATTGGGACTTCACACCCTGACTATACCAGCTGCAAAAAAGGTCCCCTAATGCCGATTTTTGTTTCGGGGTATATGTTGGGGGGGGCCCCCAGGTTTATTTTGCCCTGGGGCCCCATTGTTGCTTAAACCGGCCCTGCATTTTACTTTTCCTATTTTCTTATTATGTGACTCTCGGACTCTCTTTATGGGGGCCCGGCACCAGTCTTATGCATTCACTCTTACTTTTATGAGGAAACATTGTCTACTATGCTTACCCCCCCAAAAAATAATGTCTTGTTTTACTTTTCCTTGTTAAGGAGTCTTTCTTTCACCTTAATACCTGTTTTAAAGCGGAACTGTAGATTCAAATTAAACACATTGTTTCATTTACCTGGCGCTTCCCCAAGCCCCCAGCAGCCGTCCTGTCCCGCGCCGCTCCTTGATGAGCCTCCGTTCTCCCGCCACCAGCTACTTTCGGTTTCGCCACCGGGCCACTGCGCCTGCGCGGCTCTGGCCACGCGTATCCTTTCTTCGTGTTCTCCGCTATTGCAGAGGGGAACGCGAAGAAAAGATACGCTTGGCAGGTCTGCGCTGGCATCGACTTACAAGTCGAGGTACAGAATGGAGCGGCGGCGGGGGAACGGAGACTCGGTGCGGGACAGGACAGCTGCTAAGGGCTTGCAGAAGCCCCAGGTAAGTGAAACAATGTGTTTAATTTGAATCTACAGTTCCGCTTTAAAGGTAGCAGCTTTTACCAGACATAGACTACAATTCACAAAGCGTTACCGAACGTTCAGTAAATGTACACGTTCAGTAACACAAATTGTAGAATCACAGAGCATTACCGAAAGGCTTTATCAAATGCATTAATAGGTTCGATTTAAATGCAGTAATTAGTGGGTAAATTTGCGGAAAGCTGAGTCAAACATGTGTTCACAAAGAAAAAAAAAGCGGTGTAACCATTCGATAAATACCAAACAGTTATCTCACAGTTGAAGATGTAGGAATTATATTGTGGCACAGGACAGCAATGGAGGTAGATGTGTTCTACCTTGCAGAGCTACAGAGAATACGGAGGAGGAGGAGAAGGTACAGTAGGGTGCATATAATTTCCACTCCTTGATTCAGGCACAGAACTGTTTTGGATGACTACAGTGATGTTGAAGTTATCCATAAGTTTCATCTTTCCAGGGAGATGATCTATATGTTTTATTCAAAGATAGCCAGTGAGATTGAATCACCCACCCAAAGGAGCAGAGCTGTACCAGGGTTAGTAAAGTTCCTGGCAACACTACACTTTTTACGGAAAGGTTCTTACCAACAAGTGGCAGGTGAAATAGTAGGAGTGTCACAAGTAGGAGTAGTATATGTCACAATAGTAGGAGTGTTACAAGCAAACAAACTCCTCTCCAAGCATCTGCTGCAAATGGAGCGAAATTGAGTTGAGATGTGGTTAATATCTCCTCAAATGGTGGCAAAATGCGATCACGCGATGTCAACTCCTCCTCTTCTTACCCACAATATCTTGCTTCATTTGTCAAATATCCGCACAAAATACATTTTACAGCATGATAACCGCATTAATAAAGTGCACTCTTTGAACACGTAACGATCGCAGGAGATATTTTAGCGAACTGAATCCACATGCAGGAAAATCTTTGTGAATACAGAAAAAGTAAAAAGTTTAACGCATTCGGTAAAATAGCGAACACAGAGATTTTACCGAACAAGGCTTTGTGAATTGTAGCCATAGTACATGAATGCTAGTTCCTTGGCAATCAACTATAACTAACTCCACCTCTGCTAAGAAAATGGCAACCTCCACTAAACAGATATTTAACTTAAAGGGACCCGTTCAGTTTTCTACAAATAGTGAAATAAGCTCGTACAGAATGTAGGAAACAGAAGATTTTAGTTTAGCTAGACAGTATTAGCTAGAAGTATTGGAACGTATAAGACCATACATGTCACTGGAAGGCAATATCACCAGACTCAGACTCACATATTTCGGCCACGTGATGCAATAAAATTATTTAGAGAAAGACCTAACCCTAGAACTGATCAGTGGCAAAAGGCGACAAGGTCACCAGAGAACGCGTTGGCTTGACATCATCAAAGCTGACACAGGATTGAGGTTAAGGCAACTGACAGAAATGGTACAGGATCGGATAGTGTGGAGAGAGCTAACCCATAGAATCACCAAGAGTTGGACACGAGTGAATGGATAACATCATCATCATCATCAATTTTGCTTTTATTTTTATAATAGGAAGTTTTAAATCAGGGTGATGATTACCATTTTTTGGTTTAGGCTTGGTTCAGACAGACGACTGCTGGCGTTTGTGGACTTCGTTTACCGCCGGGGTTGACTGACACCCGCATTGAGATGTATGGGAGCGTTCATCTCAATGTGTTTACTGTTGTTTGCCAGCAATTGCGCAAACACCATAGTCTATCGAAATTTTTCAGACTCCGCACAAAGCGTCTAACGGTGATTGCATTCAGTGGTTTTAAGCTCCCCATGGGGCTTGCAATGTATTCCAATGACAGAATGACAGGAACTGATGCCAAATGTTTTTCTGCTCCATTGCATGAAAAAAGCATTTAGCATCAGTTAAACAAGATGTCCCTGAAAGCCCATGTGCACTGGCCCCAACTTAAAAGAAAAAGTGTAAGCCTTTAGCTAATAATTCTTCTTCAGACTCTCTTCATGTAGACTGACACAATGTTAGAACACTGTTAAAGGGAACCTAAACTGAGAAGGATATGGATTTTTCCTTTTAAAATAATACCAGTTGCCTGACTCTGTGTCTCTAATACTTTTAACCACAGTCCCCCAACAAGTTTGCAGATCAGGTGCTCTGACTGAAGTCAGACTGGATTAGCTACATGCTTGTTTCAGGTGTGTGATTTCACCTTTACTGCAGCTGAAAAGATCAGCAAGATGCCAGGCAACTGGTATTGTTTAAAAGGAAACATCCATAGCTTTCTCAGTTAAGATTCACTTTAACAATGATAACCATTTTAGAGACTGATGAAGGCTAAATTAGCAAACTGTATCATCCTGATTCAAAATGTCTTGCTTTTACTTATGGCTAACATGGTACAAAACTCTACTGCTACTACTTTGTTTAGATAAAGAAACCTGACGGTAAGCAGTGCTGATACTTCACTAAGCCAATTTTGAGCAGTGTTTCCCGTTGGATTTATTATTTTTAGCAATTAGCAAGTGCAGCAAATATTACACCAAGCTCTGAGCAACACCCTTTCATAACTGGGATGGTCTTTGTGATGATGAATTCTATTCACACAAGTGCTGAGCCGCACTGTTTCAAACAGTAGCCCGTGCTTGTATTGAAAATGTTATTGCAGTTACACTGTTGGTTTTGTGCTACCTACATAGTGATAGGCTCCAACAGATTTTGACAAAAAATAACTACTCTACTATCAGTTTTTCAGTCAGAAATGGTTTATTCTCACTTTGTTTATCGTCAACTCTTGACTTTAGGCACCAGCTGTAACGATCGGTGTCAGCACACAGAGAGAATCTGATCATTGATGATCTGCAGAATCATCAATAATACAGATGTATACTTGATTATGGATGATCTGCAGAATCACCAATAATACAAGTATAACTAACCTCTGGACACCTAATAAAGTGTAAGTGTTTGGTGTAACTGAAGGCGATCTCCCGTGAGGAGGGAGATACAGGCAGCTTGGCCGAGAACCGCCTGAGGGGCAGGTGGCTCTGGGAAGTGCAGGGACTATCTCCTTGGGAGAGGGAATAGTGAGAACCTGGCAACCAGGGATATCTGGATATCAGATATAGACTGTACTGCAGCCAGGGGACTCCAGGGGAAGAGGCCACTGGCTGCTAACCGGCCGGACTCTCTGAGGAGCAGGAGTCCTAGTTGCAACTGACACTTGGTGGAATTGTGTCACTGCTAGTACAGATAGACTGAGCACTCAAGGGGTGAGTGACAGCCTGGAAGGTCGGGCAGGCCAGGTCGGCAACACACGAGCAGATAAGGTACAGAGACAGAAGGCTGATTCAGTAACCGGGTACAGGCAGGGTCTGGCAACAGGTAGGCAGATATGCAGAGGTACCGAATCAGAAAGCAATAGAGAGGTCAACAGAGCAAATAGTCATAACAGAAATAGAGCAGAGTCCTAGTCTGAGGTGTGAGGTTCCTCGACACCCAGGAACTAGTCTAAAGTATAACACAGTAATGACACAGTAATCCTAAGCTTGGGTGTGAGGTCCTTGGTCACAACACCCCGGAACTGGTCTAAAGTATAACACAGCAATGACACAGTAATCCTAAGCTTGGGTGTGAGGTCCTTGGTCACAACACCCCGGAACTGGTCTAAAGTATAACACAGCAATGACACAGTAATCCTAAGCTTGGGTGTGAGGTCCTTGGTCACAACACCCCGGAACTGTTCTAAAGTATAACACAAGCGTAATCTGGCTAAGTGTGAATTCCCAGGTCCACCTGGTTCTAACACACTGTGGGATCTGACTGGTCTGAGTGCTCACACGTAAGTATTCGCAACGGCAGACAACCTGAGACTGACCAGCGAGATCTATATATAGTGCAAGGCTCCTCAGCGCTGCCCAGCGCCACTCAGCCAATCAACAGCTGCGCTGGGATCAGCTGATCGACCTGATCAGCTGATCCCTCTCCTACTGGCATAAAGGTCCTGCCTCCCAGCGCGCGCGCGCGTAGCTCTCCATCTGTGTGCACTTGAAGGCTCAGACAAACCAAACGCATGCTGCTGTGCGGAAACCGCCGGTCTGAACGCGGAGACAGCCACCCCGCTGGCAGACCGCGTGGCGGCATCTCCGCAATCCACCACACCAGCCCTTTAAAACCCAACTACATATATAACTTGGACTTTACCCATGGTATCTACAAGCAGTGGCATAGCAATAGGAGATGCAGAGATTCCAACTGCTCCGGAGCCCCTGGGCCCCTCCTTCATCCATCTTATATGCTTTTATTGGTGCTATGAAGGTAATGAAGACCTCTATATGTACTTTGCATAGTGGTAACCATAACAAACTGTTTCCTTTCTCTGATTACACCTCTTTGACACTACAGTTGTTATTAATAATTTTTGATGCTCCATATCAATAGAGTGTTTGGGGCCCCATGTAAAACCCACACTGGGGCCCAGATTTTTTTTTTCTGTGTTCATTTCAAATTAAATACAGTGTTCAGTCTTTAAGCTTCCACAAGCCGTGGGCTTGAAAAAGCAGCAAGAAGCATGGTGGCATTTTTAATATGTTATATGGGATAAAGTATGGGAAGTTCAAAGAACCCTTGCACTTCAAAAACATGAACCAAAAACAGAAAATAATAATTTCATGTCTTTTTCTAGACTTCCTAAAGATTAGTGAAAATTCTGGAAATGGTAGAAATATCAATATGATGTAAAAGTTGGACCACCCAAAAGTCATACTGCTGTTTCAGGTATAGTTTAGTAGTCCATCTCTCCGGCTTTCGTCTTGTATCCCCTATTTTTCTTCTTGCCCAGTTTAAAGTTTTTGATTTTCTGTTCCTCCACTTTTCCTTTGCTAGCTCCACCACCTTCCTCTATGCATCCCAATGACAAGGAGTTGAGTGAAAGCTTGACTACCTGTCCTTTCCCAGAAGCCACTGCACCTCTGCCTATGGAAGAGAAGAGGCTGGGCTACAGCAAAACAGGTCACTGAAGATCACTTAAATAAAGGTATCTAGGCATTATTTAAATTAACAGTCACAGATTCAGAAAGTATAAAGTTGGAAAGGATCTTTAGACTTTAGAATTTAGTTTTTTTTTATATTTACTTCAACTTTTGTCTTAAAGGGAACCTTAACTGGCGGGGAAAAATAAATTCACTTACCTGGGGGCTTTCCCAAGCCTCCTGCAGCCGTCCTGTGCCCGCTCTGGTCCTTCGGTGCCCTCCGGTCTCCCTCCGCCGCTAAGTTTCGTTTTCGGACGACTGCCAGTCGTCCTCGGGCAAAGCGTCCTCTTCTTCCACATTCCTCGTCGTAAAGCGCATCCGCATGACGCGTTTGGCGTCATGCGGACGCGCTTTACGGCTCTTTACGACGGGGAATGTGGAAGAAGAGGACGCTTTGCCCGAGGACGACTGGCAGTCATCCGAAAACGAAACTTAGCGGCGGAGGGAGACCGGAGGGAGACCGGAGGGCACCGAAGGACCGGCGCAGGCATAGGACGGCTGCAGGAGGCTTGGGAAAGCCCCCAGGTAAGTAAATTTTTTTCCCCGCCAGTTAAGGTTCCCTTTAAACATAGACCGATTGCAACAGCTGCAGATTATTAATTAAATATCTTGCAGAAATGTACGGTAATTATTTTTTGCAAAATGTACAGTTTGTACTGAATCTGTTGTATGAATAACACATGGTGACTGTTTTTCACATTTTAACACTTTATAGAGCTGTTCCTTAAACATAAAAATAAAGTACAAAATAATTATAATAATATTGTACTAAAATCTTGTACATGACAAATGTTTGTGCTATCAAGCAATATATTAAGTCACATGTATTATATGATTTTGAAAAATAATAGCTTGTTTCAGTACATGACTATTACAGGGGCATAACTTGGGTGAGCAGCCTCTGCAACTGCAGGGGAGAGGGGGGAGAGGTGTGTGTGTGTGGGGGGGGGGGGGGGGGGGGACTACTAATCGTCCCTTTAGCTCCAGATCAGGTTTATGTGGCTACACAAGTTATGGATGTGAAGATCCTGATGGCCACACTTGTTTTATGAGCCTTGTTGTAAGAAGAGGTAAAATAAGGGTTGCGAACATTAACGACTTTAGGATCACATGTTTTATACCTTAAAGAGAATCTGTATTGTTAAAATCGCACAAAAGTAAACATACCAGTGCGTTAGGGGACATTTCCTATTACCCTCTGTCACAATTTCGCCGCTCCTCACCGCATTAAAAGACGTTAAAAACTGTTTTAAAAAGTTTGTTTATAAACAAACAAAATGGCCACCAAAACAGGAAGTAGGTTGATGTACAGTATGTCCACACATAGAAAATACATCCATACACAAGCAGGCTGTATACAGCCTTCCTTTTGAATCTCAAGAGATCATTTGTGTGTTTCTTTCCCCCTGCAGCTATCTTCCACTGAAGTGTCAGGCTGTTTCTTCCTGCAGAGTGCAGACAGCTGTGCCTGTATGTAATTCCTCAGTATGTGAAAGCCCAGCCAGCTCAGAGGAGGATTTATCCAGCTTGTAAAAGATAAGAGAGAAGAGAGAAACTGCCCTAATCTAAATAAAACACAGGCAGTGTGCAGAGAGGGGCCTGGAGGGGGAGATGCATCACAGAACCACAACACCGAAGAACTTGGCAGCCTTCCAGACACAGGCTGACAAGTCTGACAAGAGAGAGATAAGTTGATTTATTACAGAGATGGTGATAGTAGAACGTGCTGCAGTAAGCCAAAACACATTAGAATAGCTTTTGGAACTTGTAGGATGATAAAAAACAGGATGCAATTTTTGTTACGGAGTCTCTTTAAAAACCAAAACAACTTTCACATTTCAGTGCTCCTCCCATTCATTCAGCGATAACTTTATTGTTACTTATCACACTGAAATGATCTATATACTGTTTTTTTCGACACAAATTAGACTTTTTTTGGGTGGTCGTTTTTGCTATGAATTATTTTATTTTATATGCATTGTAAATGGAATAATAAGGGAAAAAAGAAAAAAATGATTTCTCAGTTTTCAGGTATTATAGTTTTAAAATAAAACGTGCTTCGATACATAAAACCCACACTTTTAATTGCCCATTTGTACCGGTTATTACAACGTTTAAATTGTGTCCCTAGTACAATGTATGGTGATAATATTTAATCTGGAAATAAAGGAGCATTTTTCCATTTAGGGATTTATAATACTATTTCACTTATTACAATCTGTTAATTTTTTCAAAATTAACAGATATATACTCTCATGACATCCATATTAGAAAAGTCCCTAAGGTTTAGGTTTAAAAAAATTAAATGATGTAATTTTTTTCATTTCTTTTTAACAAGTGTTTTATTTCTGTAACTGTGGGGCAGGGTTGGAAGGGGTTAAAAGTAATGAAATAAAATAAAAAAAAAAAAAAAAAAACTTTCTATGTAAACAGTATACTGGTATAATTAGGTGTATTTTACTTTTTGGCCACAAGATAGTGCTACTGAGACGTGTTTCTATTAATAGAACATCGGGTCTGAGAACTTGCGTGACGTTTTCAAGCTCTCCGAAGACACGGGAACGGTGATTGATAATAAAAAGATTCTCACATCCTGATCACAGATGGAGGGGGCTGCAATGGTGGTTCGACGGAAAACAGTGCGGGGATCGTGAACGCAATGGTAACATCGCAGTACTAACATAGCAGTACGCATATCACCCCCCGGATCCGTAGGTGAAGATTAAAGGGGTGTAGATATGCGTACCAGAGATCCTAAAGTGGTTAAGGGGCCCCATTCAAGTTTGCTGGTGGGGCAGGCCCTTGATTTGTAGTTACGCCCCTGAACTAGCACCTCTTTTCTAGAAAACCACCATGTTTAAATAGAACCCGAGGTGGGTTTTACAAATCCTAATTGCACACAGAGGCTGGGTCTGCATATAATACCCAGCCTTTTTTGCTATATCGTTCTCCTCCAGGACCACCTGTGCTCTACTGGCCCCCATAAATCAAATTGCCGTGCTAGCGACACACAGCGTGTTGCTAGCCGGCTGTTTACATTGCCACTGTCACTCTCGCCGCTCCCCCGCCTCCTCTATGTCGCCGCTCCCTGCCTGCGTCCCTTCCCTCCAAAAGGGGGGAGGGATAGGACGCAGGTGGGGAGCGGAGATATAGAGGTGGCGGGGGAGTAGCAGAGAGTGACAGTGGCAATGTAAACAGCCGGTTAGCGACAAGCTGCGTGTCGCTAGCACGGTGATATGATTTATGGGGGCCAGCAGAGCGTAGGGGGGGTCTGCGGGAGAACGATATAGCAACAGAGGCTGGGCATTATATGCAGACCCAGCCTCTGTGTGCAATTAGGATTTTTAAAACCCACCTCGGGTTCACTTTAAGAGAAATGTATAGCATTTCTACTCATATCTGTGGTCTATTGCTGCATTTAGCGCTAAAATATTTTCTTTTCTTTTTTTTCTTTTTTTATTAAAAACATGAAATATTACATGTTAACATTTTATTCTTATGTGGAAATTTTACTGCTGGATTGACAAGCAGAAAAACATCTGGTTCTACTTCTGGCTGGGATGAAGAAGTCTCCAATATTACAGATGCTATGGATATGGATTCACTGATTGATATTTGGTTCTCATAGACCTTAACTGCAGAGCAGCAGGGATGATGAAAAGCATATCCTAATATGCAACATTTCACTGACCCAGGAAGCTAATGAAACTGAACTTATCAAAGCCAGCACCTGCCAATCAGTTAACCAACATCTGTAGGTTTCTGGATACTCAATTCACATACCAGTTTAGACTAGTCTTCAGATGGTTTTTAGTCTACAGATGGTTTGGTGTACTGTTTTTTTAGACCTGTTTTTAGACCCTGGGCCCATATGCAATTCACTTTTTCACCTGAGTTTTCTCCTAGGTGATAATTTTAGACTTGTCAATAAAATGCCTTTTAAGCCATCAGAAAGCAAGGAAATACTCAAAATAATTTTGACAGTACTTTTTCATCTACTTTTTGGTACTTTTTTAGTTGAAAAGTGCTGGAAAGTTATTTTAAATCAAAGATGAAAAATTATCTCCTAGGAGAAAACTCAGGTGAAAATGTGAATTGCATATGAGCCCTGGTCTAACATTCAGTAATTACACAATTCACAAAGGCAAACAAGGAGTAACCACTCCCAATTTTTCTGACAGAGATTAGACCAACTGATTTCTTGTTGGTAAAGTAATACTGGGAGGTACTTTAGATGTGAGTTTGGAACCTTTTGAATTAATTATGCAGGAGTTTAATGACGTCAGTCATAGTGATTCACTTGTGAATTGCATCTTTTGATCATTTCCCCTGCTTTACTGACCTAATTACCAAATGGTTTGGACCGGGTCTAAAATCAGGTCTAAAACATTTAGTAATAGTGAATTTTCCTTTGATGCAACTGACCAAACAATTAGTAGACTGAAAACCATCTGTAGACTAGTCTAAACTGCTTAGTGAATTGAGGCCAATGCAGGCTCAATGTATTCTCTCCCTGTGTCTGTGACAGTTTGCATGGTATGGGTAAATTGTTGGTCACCACTACAGATAAGAATATTATTATTATTATTATTATTATTATTATTATCATTCAGATCACCGACCATACCAGCAGGAAGAGCAGCAATAAATAAAAAAGGAACATTCTGTTATAATATTTCATACTTCCCTGACAAAAATGTTGTGTAAAAATGTTCTTGTTACTAAACCAAAACAGTATGTCAAACACAAATGGGAAAAATTAGTACACAACTGCCTAACATTTTCAAGGCAATGTAAAAAAATTCATCTAAAAAAACCCAAGCGAATTGTTTATGTTTCCAAGTAGTTATTATATGTTTAATTTCCAGACTACATATAGTGAAGTAAACATTACAGGAGAAAAAAATCGACATCTTAAAGAGAAACCGTAACCAAGAATTGAACTTCATCCCAGTCAGTAGCTGATACCCCCTTTCCCATGAGAAATCTTTTCCTTTTCCCGAATGGATCATCAGGGGGGTCTGTATGGCGAATATTGTGGTGAAACCCCTTCCACAGCCACTAGGCAAACTTACACACAAAGAGTTAAGGTCAAGTAGTACAGCTCTTTTTATCCCCACATTTTCATTTGAGGGAACTTCTATAAATAAATTAAGTAGATCTAAATTGGTATTTAGTGGGAAGATAAAATACCACAACTGTTTTTTTTTTTTGTTTTTTTTTTTTTTTGATTGAGTGGAAACTATGGGAGAGAATTTGGAGGTTGCAAGTTTCTTTCTTTGTACACAGCATTGCTATAGGCCCCCTACTTTTGGTTCCAGAATTGTACAACAACATCTGAATTTCTCCATAGGCAAAGAGATGAGCTAGTGGTCAGTTTATCATAAAGGTCAATGAAGAGCTTCTCCAGGACCTGTTTTATTAGCTCTACCAGCACTGCACATGCACCCCCAAATTACATCCATCCATTTCACTAAATACATGTTTTATGTATTTTAAAAGATCACTTTCACAGATACAGATATAAAAATATATCTTCAAGACATATTTAGATAGATGTTGCAGTGTAGGTGAAATATGTATTCTGAGTTTATCTATTTTATTTAAAAAAAATAATTATATTTAAATGATAGTTTCTATTTTTATGCATCATTGTAAACAGATTTGTTTAGGCAATGTCTTCCTGATCAGTCATGCATAAAATCTATTTTGGTGACTGTGACAAAGGGAGGTAATGAGGCTTGTCTAGGTCATAAGAACTTAGTAAAATGTTTTGAAGCATGAGTTCAGATTTATGTCTTATTTATTATACAATCATTTTCAATCACACAGTCAAGTAGAATCCATCCCCTGCTCTGATGAAGGCGAAAACAGACAAAATAGCCTGTATAACTGGGGAGGAAAGGTGTGTGTGTGGGGGGGGGGGGGGGGGGGGAGGGTGTAAGCTAACTACCTTCTCCCTTTTTTAAACAATGTTTTATGTTTTTGATACATTTTTAGTGCCTTCACCCACTAAATGATGATATATGGCAGCACGATCGTGTAGTGGTTAGTGCTCTTGCCTTGCAGTGCTGGGTTTCCGGTTCCCATCCCAGCCAGGTCAACATCTGTCAGGTGTTTGTATGTTCTCCCCGTGTCTGCATGGGTTTCCTCCGGGCACTCCGGTTTCCTCCCACATCCCAAAAACGTAAAGATAAGTTAATTGGCTTGCCCCTAAAAATTGGCCCTAGACTATGATATGCAAATTTGGACAGAGGCGCCAGGCAGGTTAAAATGATCTAAAAACAACTAAAAAGGAGGAGTACAGGTGGACTTACCTCCTGAAATGATGGACAATCAAGATTGTTCAAATCGCAAATAACAATTTATTTTGGCACTCCGCAACGCGTTTCGCAGGTATAACCCGCTTCATCAGGCAAGGAGTGCAAGCTCAAAAAGGTCCAATAGTGGCAATGCGCCTCTGACAGAGGCGCATTGCCACTATTGGACCTTTTTGAGCTTGCACTCCTTGCCTGATGAAGCGGGTTATACCTGCGAAACGCGTTGCGGAGACAGAGGCGCATTGCCACTATTGGACCTTTTTGAGCTTGCACTCCTTGCCTGATGAAGCGGGTTATACCTGCGAAACGCGTTGCGGAGTGCCAAAATAAATTGACCAATGCCAGTATCTTTTCTAAGTTGGACCTGAGAGGGGCATACAACCTGGTGCGAATTAGGGACGGTGACGAATGGAAGACGGCGTTCAACACGCCCGATGGGCATTACGAGTATTTGGTTATGCCCTTCGGGTTGTGTAACGCCCCGGCCGTCTTCCAGGAGCTAATTAATGAAGTGTTTCGGGAGGTTTTGGGAAAGTTTGTGCTGGTGTATCTAGATGACATACTGATTTTCTCTCTTAGTCTGACAGAACATCGTAAACATGTTAATTTTGTTTTAAGAAAATTAAGACAGAATTCGCTGTATGCAAAGCTAGAGAAGTTCCTCTTCGAGGTCACGAAAGTCCCTTTTCTGGGGTACATAATCTCCACTTCTGGTCTCTCCATGGATCCAGAGAAAGTCTCGGCTGTTTTGGAGTGGCCCCAACCTGTAGGGTTGAAGGCACTCCAAAGATTTCTTGGCTTCGCCAACTACTACAGAAAGTTCATCAAGGGGTTTTCGTCTGTAGTGTCACCCCTTACCAATCTCACCAGAAAAGGGGCTGATACTTATCACTGGTCGGCAGAAGCACAGACTGCCTTTGCCATGTTAAAGAAACTGTTCTGCTCAGCACCCATTCTGAGACATGTGGATACCACCTTCCCCTTTATTGTTGAGGTCGATGCGTCAGAAATTGGGGTTGGGGCTGTACTGTCTCAGAGCTCTGGCCTTCAAGGCAAACTTCACCCATGTGCCTTCTTCTCTTGTAGGTTCTCCCCTGCCAAGAGGAACTACGATATTGGCAATCGGGAGCTTTTGGCCATTAAGTTAGCCTTTGAAGCATGGCGCCATTGGCTGGAAGGGGCAGAACATAAAATCACGGTTTACACCAATCATAAAAACTTGGAGTACATCGAAGGGGCCAAAAGACTTAGTCCCCGACAGGCCCGCTGGTCCCTATTCTTTTCAAGGTTCAGATTTATCATAACGTATACACCAGGTAGTAAGGATGTCAAAGCGGACGCTCTATCTAGGTGTTTTGAGCCTGAAACAGTTCAGCCTTCAACCCCTGAGACCATCCTACCCCAGAAAGTGGTTTTGGCAGCTACTGAGACCTGGGAGGACTGGACGGCTACTCTAGGGCCTTACCAATGGGACATTCCAGAAGGGAAGCCTGAGGGGGTTATGTTCGTACCACTTCCTTTTCGCCTGCAACTCTTACAATTATTCCATTCCCATAAGAATGCTGGGCATCCCGGGGCTGCCCGAACCCAGGATCTACTGGCCAGATGTGTATGGTGGCCTTCACTGGCACTGGATTGTAAAGAGTTTGTGAGAGAGTGTTCAGTTTGTGCTAGAAGTAAACCCTCTCGCCAGGCACCAGTGGGTACATTACAACCCTTACCAGTACCAAATGAACCCTGGACTCATTTGTCCATGGACTTTGTAGGGGAACTCCCCAGGTCTGAGGGTAAGACAGTCATTTGGGTGGTAGTGGATAGGCTCAGTAAGATGGCTCATTTCGTCCCTCTGAAAGGACTCCCCTTGGCCCAGAAGTTAGCTGATCTCTTCATTCAGCACATGTTCCGGCTGCATGGCATTCCGGAGAACGTGGTGTCAGATAGGGGAGTCCAGTTTGTGTCGAAATTCTGGAGAGCCTTTTGCCATCAGTTAGGCATGGACCTTTCATTTTCATCAGGCTACCACCCACAGACCAATGGTCAGACCGAAAGAGTTAACCAGTCCCTTGAACAATTCCTCAGGTGTTATGTAGCAGATGCACAGTCAGATTGGGTAAAGTTTCTGCCATTCGCGGAATTTGCACACAATAACTTGAAGAGTTCCTCTTCAGGATTTCCCCCTTTTCAGGTGGTATCGGGAAAATCTCCCAAGTTTTCTCCTTTACCTGTGGCATCTACTCCTTTCCCGGCCCTGGAGGATTGGCAAAGGGCATTAAAGGAGATTTGGGTGTTAGTTAAAGGATACCACAGCCCAAAGGCTGTGGTAAAATCAAAGTTGCAATGTGGAGGGAAAGAAAGATACATACTTACCGCTTCCCTCGTTCCCTGCCGATGGGTCCCGCTCATCTGTTACAGCTCCCGGTACCGACCCGACTCTCCTGACCCTTCACCCGGACATACTGTGCTGCGCATGCGCAGTATGTCACTATACTCTTCGCTTCTGCCGTCGCATCGTGACGGCAGAAGTACAGACACTCCCCCGCCTCCTCCTCTCCCAGCGTGTGCGCTCCAATCTAAAGCTAGCGTGACATGCTAGCTGGAGTTCGCACTGGGACAATCGATGTGGAGAGAGCGGAGGGGGAATAAGTTAAAAAAAACCACACTGCCGGCTGGAGGGAGCGAGTGAGTGGGCGGGCGAGTGGGCGGGCAGGCAGCGAGTGGGCGGCGAGCAGGCAGCGGCAGTACAGCCCAAGCATTCTGTACATAGATGCAATGACATCTATGGTACAGCAAGAAAATTATCCCCACATTTATCTCTGCATATGTGCATGTATATACACACATGTATATACATGCACATATGCAGAGATAAATGTGGGGATAATTTTCTTGCTGTACCATAGATGTCATTGCATCTATGTACAGAATGCTTGGGCTGTACTGCCGCTGCCTGCTCGCCGCCCACTCGCTGCCTGCCCGCCCACTCGCCCGCCCACTCACTCGCTCCCTCCCTCACTCGCTCCCTCCCTCCAGCCGGCAGTGTGGTTTTTTTTAACTTATTCCCCCTCCGCTCTCTCCACATCGATTGTCCCAGTGCGAACTCCAGCTAGCATGTCACGCTAGCTTTAGATTGGAGCGCACACGCTGGGAGAGGAGGAGGCGGGGGAGTGTCCGTACTTTTGCCGTCACGATGCGACGGCAGAAGCGAAGAGTATAGTGACATACTGCGCATGCGCAGCACAGTATGTCCGGGTGAAGGGTCAGGAGAGTCGGGTCGGTACCGGGAGCTGTAACAGATGAGCGGGACCCATCGTCAGGGAACGAGGGAAGCGGTAAGTATGTATCTTTCTTTCCCTCCACATTGCAACTTTGATTTTACCACAGCCTTTGGGCTGTGGTATCCTTTAAGAGGAATTTGGGAAAAGCTTTCCAGACTCAGAAGAAACAGGTAGATAAGAGGCGGTCTGTAGAGTGGAAGTTTTCTCCAGGGGACATGGTGTGGGTTTCTACTCGGCATTTGGCGTTGAAACAACCGTCACCTAAGTTAGGACCCAGATTTGTAGGCCCATACCCGGTGTCCAGAAAGATTAATGATGTCACATATGCGATTGATCTCCCAGCCAGCATGAGAGGTGTGAGATAATTCCATGTTTCTTTGTTAAAGCCTGCTGTGCATGTGGAGTCCTCTCCCCCCTGTAATGGTTGACGATCAACCAGAGTATGAGATCGAGAAGATTTTGGATTCTCGATTGGTGCAGAATTCTGTACAATACCTGGTCCATTGGAAGGGGTATGGCCTGGAGGAGAGAACTTGGGTGTCGGATTGTCGCATGCATGCTGAGGATTTAAAGCAAGAGTTTCATGAGTTACACCCTGACAAGCCAGGTAGGAAGTGTCCGGGGTCCACTCCTCAGGGGGGAGGTACTGTAATGGATAACGGAGATGCTGCCGCGGAGACAAGCGGCATGGCGGCTATCTCTGCGTATCAGCCGGTGGCTTCGGCCGCGCAGTTACATGCTGGTGTTCTGCCTGGTCCTTCTATTGCACATAGATTGAGGGCTACGCACGCGCGCCAGGCAACAGGACCTTTATGCGAAAAGAAGGGGAGTCAGCTGATCTGCCAGGTCAGCTGACTCCAAACGCTATCTCGGATTGGTTGAGTGGTTGGGGTGGCGCTGCGGAGCTGCTATGTATATACTGTATAGTGGAAGTCTGTCAGTTGCCCCGTGTCTGCTGTTGCGAATGCTAACGTGTGAGCGCTCAGATCTAGTCAGATCCGAAAGTGTGTTAGAACCAGCCGGAGCTGGGAATTCACACTTAGCCAGATTCTGTTGATAGCTTAAAGTACTAATTCATTGTATTATCTGTTATGACCTTCTGCTTCCGTTGACTATTCTCCTGCATACTGACTCTGTACCTCTGCCCATCTGATTCATGTTGCCGACCCTGCCTGTATCTAACACTGAATCAGTCTTCTGTCTTGGTACCTTATCTGTTATACGTTGCTATACATTGCTATACGTTGCCTACTCTGCTTGTCTGAACTTTCTTACCTCACCAGTGGGCCTAGCCACTGGCAAGTGATCTAGGGCATTTCACCTGCACCTCAGGTGAAGCCCAGCTGCAGCACTGTCGGTAACACCTGCTCCTCAGGTGTCCCTTGGCTGCAGTGTAGTCTTAATCACCTGCTCCTCAGGTGAATATCCTTTGCAGCACTGTCTGTAACACCTGCTCCTCAGGTGTCCACTGGTTGCAGTGTAGTCTTAATCACTCGCTCCTCAGGTGATCATTCTCATAGCTCAGTTGGTGATACCTGCTCCACAGGTGGCCACCGACTACAGTACAGCCTGACTCGCCTGCTCCTCAGGTGGTCATAGGCTGCAGAATTGTCTGAAGCACCCGCTCCTCGGGAGACTTCCTATTCCTCATTACTGTTGCACCAAACACTATCTCACATTGGTAGTCCTGTGTCTGGCTATACTAGCATTATTGGTGATTCTGCAGATCACCACATAATCAGGTATAGCGTCTGTATTATTGGTGATACTGCAGATCACCAATAATCAGAAAATCTGTTTAGCTGACACCAATCGTTACAACTTCATTGTCATTTTAATGACTTTTAAATAAAGAGCTACTTTTACTGTTGGTGATGCCTGTCTACTTGGACTTTTGATGCTACATAGTCACCAGGTACTGTGATTACCAGCATAGGCATGCATAAGTGCCTTTGTTTATGGGTGCTACTCTACACACCACCTGTTCCTAAACTACAATGGACATATGACTATGGTAGACTTTATACTCTCTTTGCTGCGGAAGATGTTACCGCTGAATAAATACTACAGTTTAAGCAACCGGCCCTAAAATAACAAAAACCTTACCCCTTTCTCCCTTAGATGAAATGCAGAGTGGCATTAGTGGCATTTAGATGTGCATTAGTGGCATTTAGATGTGCCCCCCTCTTCTCCTCCCCCCTAAAACCAGAAAATAGAAAGGCAGGCCAGGCAGGATATTAACAAAAAAAACAATATACTTCCAGTATAGGTAGCCTGATATAGGTGCCCCCAGTATAGGTAGCCAGGTGTAGGTGCCCCCAGTATAGGTAGCAAGATATAAGTGCCCCCAGTATAAGTAGCCAGGTGTAGATGCCCCCAGTATAGGTAGCCTGGTACAGTTGCCTCCAATATAGGTAAACTGGTACAGTTGCCCCCAATATAGGTAGCCAGGTATAGGTGCCCCCAATATAGATAGCCAGGTATAGTTGCCCCAGTATAGGTAGCCTCATAAAGGTGCCCCCAGTATAGGTAGCCAGGTATAGGTTCCCTGAGTATAGGAATCCAGAAATAGGTGCCCCCAATATAAAGGTAGCCAGCCATAGGTGCCCCCAGTATATGTAGCCTGGTATAGGTGCCCCCAGTATAGGCAGACAGGTATAGGTGCCCTCAATATACTGTAGGTAGCCAGGTGTGGGTGCCCCCAGTATAAGTAGTCAGGTATAGGTGCCCCAGTAAAGATAGCCTGGTTTAGATGCCCCAGTATATGTAGCCTGATATAGGTGCCCCCAGTATAGGCAGCAAGGTATAGGTGCCCCCAATATAGGTGGCCAGGTGTAGGTGCCTCCAGTATAAGTAGCCAGGTATAGTTGCCCCATTATAGGTAGCCTTGAGGGGGAGCAAAAGGGCACACACATCCATGGGGAGGGCACTCCCCCCCCTCACCTCGGGCCCCCAGTATAGGTAGCCTGGTATAGGTTCCCCAGTATACTGTAAGTACCCAGGTTGCAGGTTCTTTTTTAATTCCACACCACTAATGGCTGCTGAGTAATGACTCTGTGCTAACAGTGTTAAGAATGTTTTTGGTCAGTGCTTCATTCAATCTAATGCAAAATGCCACCATAAATGGAAATACAGTAATTTCCAGAAGTACTGGGATGTCCCTCTAAAACACAGGTGTCAAACTCCAGGCCTGGAGGGCTAGATCCATGCCAGTGTTTAGGATGGACTGAGAAAGAGAAGAATGTGTTCTACCTGATGGACCACGCCTTCCTGATTCAGTCCCATCAATTAATTTGAGCTGTGTCAAAAATGTGTGAGGACCTCGGCCCTCGTAGGACCGGTTTGACATCCCTGCTCTAAAACATTGCATTTACAGTAGGTGTACCAATCACTTCCATGACCACAGGTGTGTAAAATGAAGCACATACAGTAGGCACGCAGACTACTTCTACAAGCATTTGCTACATCACTTCAGGAGCTCAGTGGATTAAAAATGAGTACCATGATAGGATACCAACCATGCAGGAAGTCTATTTGTAAAATGTCCTTGCTAGTTGCTACTAAATTTTACATGGTAAGTTCCCAGCCTAAGCTTAGCCCGAATGAACACCTTTGGGATAAATCAGAGCAGAGACTGTGAGCCAGGCCTTCTTGTTCATGTTATTTTTGGAAAGTAAAAATGGGTCGTACTCAGGTGATCACCACTTCATGGGTATATTCACTTAACTGCAGTAATCAGAATAATGCACATTAAGTCTTACATATGATAAGTAAAGGAGAATGTAATGCATTACACTTATTCTGATTGATGCAGTTTAGTAATAGTGAATATACCCCCATGCAACTATATAACAAATACATTGTACACCGTAAGATAGTTATACAAAACTGCAATTTTATTGATCTGTAATAATCATATATATGTACCACTATGCCATAATAATCCTTGATCCAGAAATGAATATACAAATGACAATAAACACTCATGGGCACATATGCAATTAACTTTTTCTCCTGATTTTTCTCCTAGGTGATATTTTCACATCTTATACATAAAATGCCCTTTAAACGACCAGGATGCAAGAAAATACTCAAAATAATTTTGATAGTACTTTTTCACTAACTTTTATTTACTTTTACAATTGTAAGTTTTTTTAACCAGTTCGGCCTATCTGGACGAGCTTCCTCGTCCAGATAGGCACTGCTGCTGCCGCCAGCTGGTGCGCGCGATCGGGCGCGCCCCCGCGCGCGCTCCAGCCGCTAGCCCCCTGATCAGTGAATGAGAATATAATTCCCATTCACCGATCTAACTTCCCCGCAGAAATACCGACGCTTTCTATCCATCTATCTTGTGGCCAAATAGTAAACTGCACCCACATACATTTTTAATAAAAAAAAAAATATTATTTTACATTTAAAATTAGCAGTTTCCCTCCCACACCAAAAATTACCCACATACATTTTTTTTTATTAAAAAAAAAAATACAATTAAAAAAAAACAAAAACAACATAAATAGTTACCCAAGGGTCTGAACTTTTTTAAATATGCATGTCAAGAGAATATGTTATTATATTATTTAAATTTATAAGCTTATAAATAGTGATGGACGCAAATTGAAAAAAATGCACCTTTATTTTTAAATGACATATCGGCACCATAAATTGTGATAGGGACATTGTTTGAATGGTATAATAACCGGGACAGATGGGCAAATACAATATATGAGTTTTAATTATGGTAGCGTATATTAATTTCAAACTATAATGGCCAAAAACTGAGAAATAATGCATTTTTTTCATTTCTTTCTTAATCTTCCTGTTAAAATAGATTTAGAAAAAAAATAATTCTTAGCAAAATGTACTACCCAAAGAAAGCCTAATTAGTGGCGGAAAAAACAAGATATAGATCAATTCATTGTGATTAGTAACAATAAAGTTATGGGCGAATGAATGGGAGGTGAACGTTGCTCGGATGCATGAGATTTTCGGCACTGCGGTGCTGAACCGGTTAAAGAGAATATGAAAATTATCTCCTAGGAGCTAACTCAGAAGAAAAAGTTAATTGCATATGGGCTGTGGAGTCTCAACTACACACTTGCAACTAGAACAAGATCCATTTCATATTGAAAGGTTCAGTTGTCAAGCAAATTCACAATTATTGGGAGTGACTGTGTGGCTGAAAAGCCAAAATCATACATAAACATAGCTGTTAAAAAAAGTGGTAAGTACGCATATGGTATAAGTCTGTGTAACGGTCAGACGACTGTACTGTCACGGCTGGCCCCGGTTCCTGCCCTGCAGAGTTGCAGAGAGACAGGCGGAAGGTCTAATGCAAGCCGGGTCGTTATCAGAATCAGATGGCAGACAGGGACAAGATCAAGAATGGTCGAATACAAGCCGGGTCAAACACTGGTGTCAGATGACTGAAGTACAAAGGGACAAAACAGAGAGTGGTCTAACTACAAGCCGGGTCATTCACAGGTATCAAATCAGGGAGCAATGACTGGAACTGAGTCGCAGCAGCCAGGAACTCAGGCTAACCTAGCCAAAAGCAATGCTGGGACTCAGAAACCTAACATAGACTTATCACAATAGCAAAGTCTGGAGCAAGCTCACACTAGCCTATATGCGGCAAAATACACGCTATAACAGGCGTGCGGCCGCGTTCCGGAAACGCTTATAAGCTTACCGCATGCGTCACTTCCGCCGCGTCAGATGCGTACGTTCCGACGCGTCACTTCCGGTACGCCTGCCGCCTGCTTGCATAGGCTGAACGCGTACGTCCCATGCGTCCTTTGGAACGCACGCCTCCGCCCGCAGCCGCAGACTGAGCCGGCGTGGAACGCAAGCCGGAAGAGCCCGACTCGTCGCAGGCACGGGGATCAGGTTGTATCGTTACACTCTTCCCCCCCCTGAGGAGTGTCCTCCGGACACTCTACCCCTGGTTTATTGGGGAAATTCGTATGAAATTCCTGTACCAGCTCTTGAGCATGCACCTGTCTTGCCGGAATCCAGCATCTTTCCTCCGGTCCGTATCCCTTCCAGTCAATCAGATACTGCAAAGAGTTCCTAACCCTTCTTGAGTCCAGAATTTTCTCCACCTCGTATTCTGTCTCACCTAATACTGACACAGGAGGTGGTGGGGACGTGGAGGTCTGAGATTCTTTAGCTGGTTTCAGTAGAGATACGTGAAAGGAATTTCCAACTCTGAGGGAGTCGGGTAACTTAACCTTGTAGGCCACTTCATTCAACCTTCTAATGATAGGGAATGGTCCGATAAATCGGGGACCTAACTTGGGCGTAGGCTGTCGCAACGGGATGTTTCTGGTGGATACCCAAACAAGATCCCCCGGAGACAAGTCCGGTTCCCGTGACCGACGCTTGTCAAAAGAACGTTTCTGTTTGTCTACTGCCTTACTTAGGTTCGCCCGAACCTGTTTCCAAATTTCCGTCATATGGGTTACCCAATTCTCGACGGCGGGTAGATTCGACGGGGTCCCTGAGAGTGGAGAAAATTTTGGATTCAGTCCAGTAACTACCTGAAACGGGGACATGCCCGCAGAAGAACTCACCTGGTTGTTCAGAGCGAATTCTGCGAATGGGAGGTACGCTGCCCATTCCTCCTGGTTGCTGGCTACATAGCATCGCAAGTATTGCTCTATTGATTGATTTATTCTCTCGGTCTGGCCATTGGTCTCAGGGTGGAACCCTGATGAGAAGGACAAGGTAACTCCCAGCCGGGAGCAAAAGGCCTGCCAGAACCGAGAGACAAACTGGACTCCCCTGTCGGAGACAATCCTTTCCGGTACCCCATGGAGTCTGAACACGTGTGAAATAAAAAGCTCAGCCAGTTCTTTTGCCGAAGGTAGTTTAATCAAAGGAACAAGATGTGCCATTTTGCTAAATCGGTCCACAGTGACCCAAATAACCGTATACCCTTTGGAGGCAGGAAGGTCTACAATAAAGTCCATGGATATGTCTGTCCAGGGCTTAGATGGGATAGGTAAGGACCGTAGCAGCCCGCTGGGCGCAGTCCGGGATACTTTACTGCGGGCACAAGTGGAACACTCTTTCACAAATGCTTTGGAATCTTGATTCAACGATGGCCACCACACCCAACGCGACAGCAGCTCCCTTGTCTTGTTTTCTCCCGGATGACCTGCTGCTTTATCCTCATGGAAATGCTGTAAGACCTTGAGCCTCCACTGGGGGGGAACGTATAACCGCCCGGCAGGTTTTCCCGAAGAAGCATCACCTTGATAGGGAGAAAGAATATCCATTAAGTCTGTGTCAGGCACTGAGGTGGACATAGTTGCAATAATACATTGCGCGGGCACTATCGGTTTGGGGTTTGGGGTTTCGTTGGAACTGGGTCTAAACGCCCGTGACAAGGCGTCTGCCTTCACATTCTTAGGGCCTGGCTTGTATGTGATGGTGAAATAGAACCGAGAGAAAAAGAGCGCCCACCGAGCCTGTCTAGGAGTCAATCTCTTGGCGGACTTGATATACTCCAGATTCTTGTGATCTGTGTATACGGTGATAGGATGAGTCGCCCCCTCTAGCCATTGTCTCCATTCCTCGAAAGCCCACTTAATTCCCAATAGCTCCCTGTTCCCGATATCGTAGTTCCGCTCCGCCTGGGAGAACCTCTTGGACAGGTAGGCACAGGGATGTAATTTTTCTGGGCTTCCTGAATACTGAGAGAGGACCGCTCCTACCCCAATCTCAGAGGCATCCACCTCCACAATGAAAGGACGAGTGACGTCGGGGTGCGTGAGAATGGGTGCGGAGCAGAAAGCCTCCTTTAGGGTCTTGAATGCTAGTTGGGCTTGGGATGACCACTGACTGGGATCGGCTCCTTTCTTAGTCAGATTGGTCAAGGGCGCCACCTTTAATGAATATCCCTGGATAAACCGCCTATAGTAGTTGGCAAATCCCAAGAATCTCTGAAGAGCCTTGAGATTGCCGGGTTGTGGCCAGTTGAGGACCGCGGACACTTTTGCTGCGTCCATGGTCAGCCCAGAATCCGATACCACGTACCCCAAAAATGGTACCTGGTTGGTTTCAAAGATACATTTTTCGAGCTTGGCGTACAAGCGGTTTTCTCTCAGTTTCTGCAGCACCTGACGGACCTGGTGCCTATGTTCTGTGAGGGTTGGGGAATAGATGAGAATATCATCTAGATAGACAATGACGAACTTCCCGAGGAAGTCTCGAAAGATGTCGTTGACGAACTCCTGGAAGACTGCGGGGGCATTACAGAGCCCGAAAGGCATCACCAAATACTCATAATGCCCGTCGTGAGTATTAAACGCAGTCTTCCATTCGTCCCCCTGCCGCATACGAATGAGGTTGTACGCCCCTCTTAGGTCTAACTTAGTGAACACTCGAGCCCCGGCCACCTGTCCAAATAGATCCTCGATCAACGGAAGCGGATAGCGGTTCTTTATAGTGATGGTGTTCAACCCCCTGTAATCAATACAGGGTCTGAGCCCACCATCTTTTTTTTCTACAAAAAAGAATCCCGCCCCTGCCGGAGAGCTGGAAGGCCGGATGAACCCTTTCTCCAGGTTTTCTTGGATATATTCCCGCATCGCCGAGCGTTCGGGGCCCGATAAGCTATACAAATGACCCCGGGGGGGGCATGGTTCCTGGCAACAGATCTATCGGGCAGTCGTAGGGGCGGTGTGGCGGTAGCTTCTCTGCTGCCTGGGGAGAGAAAACGTCAGCAAATTCCCTGTAGGGCCATGGAATCTGGGACGGCGTTACTTGGGTGCTGAGGAGAGGTAATGTTCGCAGACAATTCTGGTAACAGGATCCCGACCATTTAACCAGTTGCCCTGTACGCCAATCCAACACTGGATTGTGTTGTTTCAGCCACGGCAAACCAAGTACCAACGGTGTGGATGGCATGTTCAGAAGGAAGAAGGTTATCTTCTCTGAATGCAGAGCCCCGATTTTCAGGTGCAACTCCGGAGTTCTTGCCACCGGAGTGGCTAACTCTAATGGGGAGTCATCGATGGCGGTGACCTGTAGCGGACTTTGGAGAGGCAACGAGGGAATATTTAACCGAGCGGCTACGGATATATCCAGAAAATTCCCTGCAGCACCGCTGTCAATAAAAGCCTGCCCTGTTATCCCCCTTTCCTTCCAATCCAGACTGAAAGGTACTAAAAAACGTTGACTTTTGAGAGGAATTACCTGCCCGCCCGGATGAACTTCCTCCAATTCATCTAGGCGCTGGCGTTTCCCGACTTCTTCTCGGGGCAAGCGCGGACCATGTGACCGGCACCCCCACAGTACAGGCATAGTCCCTGGGATCGTCTGCGTGTCTTCTCCGCAGCTGACAACTTAGATGCCCCAATCTGCATGGGCTCTTCGGTGGGAGTAGGTGGACTGAGCAGGCCCGCCACCATGGGTGCAACACTCCCTGTTCCTGACCGCTCTGAGCGTCTCTGGCGTATCCGGCGGTCCACCCTGATGGCAAGGGTGATTGCCTCATCCAGCGTCTCCGCTGGAGGGTAATTGACCAAATGGTCCTTAACTGGTTCTGAAAGGCCGAAATTGAACTTATCCACCAGTGCTGGATCATTCCATCTGGAGGCCACGGACCAACGCCTGAACTCAGACGCGTATACCTCAGCCGTGTTTTTCCCTTGCTTTAGGGCCCTGATCTTGTGTGAAGCGGTGGTGGTAATATCGGGGTCTGAGTACAGCACCCCCATGGCTTGGAAGAATTCCTCCACTGAGGTGAGAGCAGGATGCCCCTGAGGAAGGCTATAGGCCCAGGCCTGTGGGTCTCCCTGAAGCAGCGAGATTACCAAGGCCACCCTCTGTGTTTCTGTCCCCGTGGCTTGCGGCCTGACAAAGAAATACATCATGCAAGAGTTCATGAAGTTGCTAAACGTGCCACGATCTCCTGAGAACTTCTCAGGGAGTGGAAGTTTGGGTTCTGCAACAAGTGCTACAGGTGCTGCAGGTGCTATCGGTGGAATAGGTGGTGGGACTGCTTGGGCCGCCGGAGCCACCGGGGGTTCAGCAGCATCATCCGGCTCATCTCCCAGAGGAATGGCCGCAGCCGCAGCCTGTGCCAATGGAGTCACCATATCAGCGAGGCCCTGGACCATCGCGGCCAGCTGATCAATCTGCCTTTGCAAATCCTCCATGTAATGTGTCTATCCCCAAGGGGGTATAAAATAAGGGCCTGTTATAATGTAACGGTCAGACGACCGTACTGTCACGGCTGGCCCCGGTTCCTGCCCTGCAGAGTTGCAGAGAGACAGGCGGAAGGTCTAATGCAAGCCGGGTCGTTATCAGAATCAGATGGCAGACAGGGACAAGATCAAGAATGGTCGAATACAAGCCGGGTCAAACACTGGTGTCAGATGACTGAAGTACAAAGGGACAAAACAGAGAGTGGTCTAACTAGAAGCCGGGTCATTCACAGGTATCAAATCAGGGAGCAATGACTGGAACTGAGTCGCAGCAGCCAGGAACTCAGGCTAACCTAGCCAAAAGCAATGCTGGGACTCAGAAACCTAACATAGACTTATCACAATAGCAAAGTCTGGAGCAAGCTCACACTAGCCTATATGCGGCAAAATACACGCTATAACAGGCGTGCGGCCGCGTTCCGGAAACGCTTATAAGCTTACCGCATGCGTCACTTCCGCCGCGTCAGATGCGTACGTTCCGACGCGTCACTTCCGGTACGCCTGCCGCCTGCTTGCATAGGCTGAACGCGTACGTCCCATGCGTCCTTTGGAACGCACGCCTCCGCCCGCAGCCGCAGACTGAGCCGGCGTGGAACGCAAGCCGGAAGAGCCCGACTCGTCGCAGGCACGGGGATCAGGTTGTATCGTTACAGTCTGCAAGCATAAATAAGGCCAAACAATACCAGAAGAAAATACAGTATATACATATCTGGCTAAAAAATTGAATGTATGCATATACAAACCTAGTAGACTGAAAACTAGCCAAGATACGTTGTATTTCCTTCACGAAAAATTTGTACAAATCAGTCTGGTGAATGGATAACAAGGTAAGTATGCCTATGAAGGACATTGGTTTGCATAGATAAGAATAAATAATCAGTGAAAAATATATAAATAATGAATAGAATTTCCTATTTATGGGAATAAACCTAGTAGATAGAAAACTGGCCAAGGTAAATTGCATTACCTGCATAACAAATATATACAATTCAGCCTAGTAAATGAATAACAAGGCAACAGGCATATACAGTATATAGGCTACAGCTACAAACAAATCATCAGCATTCATAAACATAAATAATACATTGCACAACAGGCAAAGGGTATATATTGTTACATCAGGTTCCGGATCAAAAACAAAACACTATAGCAAATGCATGACATAAATATGCTAAGGAAGAAAAAATAAAAGAAATCCCCAAGTGTATATGTGCCCTATAGGCTTAGTTGTAAATAGAGGCACACAATAGTCACCAAGTATCAATAAATAATGAACTCTATGCAAACCTTACATCTAATTTAAAACTATCTAGCCACAATGAATCCCAAGAAATGATTGCAGAGGTGTACATGAACCATCATGTAATAGATACAGTAAGGCTAGATGTTGATAGTGAATTCCTGATTTATTCTGATTGGACCTAGAAATGTTTTTTTTTATGGCACAACCAACCCCCTAGACCTAACATTATCAGACAACCAGATACATTTACATTTTAATTACTACAGTAGAATCTTGTTATAGTAAACTCTGATATAGTAAACCTCTGGAAATAGTAAACATAGTCCTCAGGTCCCAGCAAATAGGTTTGTATTAATCTACAAATGTATGACCAACTCTGATATAGCAAACTTTTGATATAGTAAACTACTTTTCCTGGTCCCTTGGAGTTTATTATAAAGGGATTCTATTTCTACTATAATAACTGTGAGAAGCTCCAACCAACAAAGCTAGGAAAATGTCCAAGCTAAAGCTTATGGTTGGAGTCTGGTTACAGATGTGGGGTCTTGCCAAAATTCCGCAAAAATGACAGAAAACTACAAATGCAGGCCAATATATCTTAGAAGGGGTTCTAGGAAGTCGGTGGGCTCTCCAGAATATGCGAAAAAACAGAAGAGAACAGGGAGCCCATTAGTAAGTCAAAGAAAAAGGGTAAATTCAATGAGAAATGTGTTAGGGCCTGTTTCCACTACACACAGATTCTGCATGCAGAAAACTGACTCCAATGAATGCCTATGGGAAATCTGCATCAGAAAAATCGCGTTCAGTGGAAACAGGACCATAGACATTCATTGGAGTCAGTTTTCTGCATGCAGAATCTGCGTGTAGTGGAAACAGGCCCTTACTCACAAACCCAGGTTGCAAAATGTAAACCACAGTAAAAATCTTTGAGTGTGGTGGGTCCAACCATCTTATGGGATGTGTAGATTTCCTCTGGTTTGCTCACTCTCCAAGAAAAGGAAGGGAAATTTAGAACAAGTTATACCTACCACAAAATGGTGAATCAGTTCATCTATGCGCCGTCATAGCAGCAATGCTATGATACACACCCCGCGTATCGGTAGTTAGGGTCTCTGGCAGCTACTGGACTCCGAATTACATCTCCCTCCGAGTTGCGACAACTCGAAGGGGGAATAGTATATAACGCTGCCTCAGAGTTTATTGGCAGCAGGAAGAGCCGTCATTCAGCTCTCCCCGCGCCGAACTGAGCGGCGCCAAAAAAAATGTACTCCAAAATGGTAGGATATATAAATGTTATTCATCTGCCAGGCTGTTTTTTTTTGTCATTATATATGTTCATTTCTGGGTCATGGATTATAATATACTTTTACATACAGTGGGTTGCAAAAGTTCTCGGCCCCCTTGAAGTTTTCCACATTTTGTCATATTACTGCCACAAACATGAATCAATTTTATTGGAATTCCACATGAAAGACCAACACAAAGTGGTGTACACATGAGAAGTGGAACGAAAATCATACATGATTCCAAACATTTTTTACAAATAAATAACTGCAAAGTGGTGTGTGCATAATTATTCGGCCCTCTTTGATCTGAGTGCAGTCAGTTGCCTATAGACATTGCCTGATGAGTGCTAATGACTAAATAGAGTGCACCTGTGTGTAATCTAATGTCAGTACAAATACAGCTGCTCTGTGAGGGCCTCAGAGGTTGTCTAAGAGAATATTGGGAGCAGAAACACCGTGAAGTCCGAAGAACACACAAGACAGGTCAGGGATCAAGTTATTGAGAAATTTAAAGCAGGCTTAGGCTACAAAAAGATTTTCAAAGCCTTGAACACCCCATGGAGCACTGTTCAAGCGATCATTCAGAAATGGAAGGAGTATGGCACAACTGTAAACCTACCAAGACAAGGCCATCCACCTAAACTCACAGGCCGAACAAGGAGAGCGCTGATCAGAAGTCAAGAGGCCCATGGTGACTCTGGACGAGCTGCAGAGATCTACAGTTCAGGTGGGAGACTCTGTCCATAGGACAACTATTAGTCATGCACTGTACAAAGTTGGCCTTTATGGAAGAGTGGCAAGAAGAAAGGCATTGTTAACAGAAAGCAGAAGAAGTCTCGTTTGCAGTTTGACACAAGCCATGTGGCGGACACAGCAACCATGTGGAAGAAGGTGCTCTGGTCAGATGAGACCAAAATGGAACTTTTTGGCCAAAATGCAAAACGCTATGTGTGGCGGAAAACTAACACTGCACATCACTCTGAACACACCATTCCCACTGTCAAATATGGTGGTGGCAGCATCATGCTCTGGGGATTGCATCTCTTCAGCAGGGACAGGGAAGCTGGTCAGAGTTGATGGGAATATGGAGGGAGCCAAATACAGGGCAAACTTGGAAGAAAACCTCTTGGAGACTGCAAAATACTTGAGACTGGGGCGGAGGTTCACCTTCCAGCAGGACAATGACCCTAAACATAAAGCCAGGGCAGGGCAACAATGGAGTGGTTTAAAACAAAACATATCCATGTGTTAGAATGGCCCAGTCAAAGTCCAGATCTAAATCCAATCGAAAATCTGTCGCAAGATCTGAAAACTGCTGTTCACAAACGCTGTCCATCTGACTGAGCTGGAGCTGTGTTGCAAAGAAGAATGGGCAAGGATTTCAGTCTCTAGAAGTGCAAAGCTGGTAGAGGCATACCCTAAAAGACTGGCAGCTGTAATTGCAACAAAAGGTGGTTCTACAAAGTATTGACTCAGGGGGGCTGAATAATTACGCACACCCCACTTTGCAGTTATTTATTTGTAAAAAATGTTTTGAATCATGTATGATTTTCGTTCCACTTCTCACTTGTACACCACTTTGTATTGGTCTTTCATGTGGAATTCCAATAAAATTGATGCATGTTTGTGGCAGTAATGTGACAAAATGTGGAAAACTTCAAGGGGGCCGAATACTTTTGCAACCCACTGTATATATGACTATTACAGATCAATAAAATTGTTGTTTTATAAAAGTACCCTAGGGTGCACCAGTTTTTTTTATATAGGTGGAGAATAGATACAATCCTCAACCTTGCAGAATTCCTTCCCTGAAGAGTTGGAACTCTTATAGCTGCAAAGGTTGGGACAACTCCATATTAAAGCTTATGGATTAGAAGAGTATATGTGTGAAAAGGCAGGAGGTTCAATTTTTTTTAGCAATAAAGTGTATAAATTGAAGTTGAAATCCATGCACTGTGATAACAACTCCTATTTAAAAATAAGACAAACACTTATATCACGCTTTTCTCCTGGCGGACTCAAAGCGCCAGAGCTGCAGCCACGAGGACACGCTCTATAGGCAGTAGCAGTGTTAAGGGGCCCATACACCTAACAATTTTCCCGCCAATATACGGCCGATTCGATCACAGTGATCGAATCGGCTGTGAAATCACAGCGCACACCGCTGACAGAACGATCGATTTCCATCTGAAATCGATAGTTCCCACCGATTCCCGACAATCCGTCCGTGCGGAAGATTTTTCTCGATCGCCGGCGGGTCGGGGAGTGCGTCGATAGCGGCGTTCGAATGCCCGACGACCGACGCAATACAGCGGGTATACATTACCTGTTCCGGCCAGCGCGAATCCCCGCTGTCACTGCTGTCTTCTCTGCTCTGGTCTGGTCTGCTCTCCGGCATGCACTTCACTTCTTCCTGCCCGGCAGAAAGTTTAAACAGTGAAGGGGGCTCTACTGTCTAAACTTCCTGCCGGGCAGGAAGAGGTGAAGCATGCCGGAGACCAGACCAGACCAGAGCGGAGAAGACAGCAGTGACAGCTGGGATTCGCGCCGGCGGAGCAGGTAATGTATGCGGGGGGGGGGGGGGGAGCGGCGGCAGCACCACCACCACAGATTGTGAACGGTTTTAGGCTGAAATCAGTTCGCAATCTGTTTGCAGTAAAGGTGGCCATACAATCCCTCTCTGATCAGATTCGATCAGAGAGGGATCTATCTGTTGGTCGAATCTGATGGCAAATTGACCAGTGTATGGCCACCTTTAGGGAGACTTGCCCAAGGTCTCCTACTGATTAGGTGCTGGCTTACTGAACAGGCAGAGCCAAGATTTGAACCCAGGTCTCCTGTGTCAGAGGTAGAGCCCTTAACCATTACACTATCCAGCCACCGAGGCTAGAGGCTAGAGGCTAGAGGCTAGAGGCCAGAGGCTTGAGGCTAGAGGCTAGAGGCTAGAGGCTGTCAACAAACATGAGAATGGAGTCAACATTCTGGGGCCCATATGTAATTAACTTTTTCACTTGAGTTTTCTCCTAGGTGATATTTTTAAACTTGTCAATAAAATGCATTTTAAGCCACCAGAAAGCAAGAAAAGGCTCAACATTATTTTGATAGTACTTTGTCATTTACTTATTTGGTACTTTTTTAGTTAAAAAGTGCTGGAATGTTAAAAAATTATCTTCTAGGAGAAAACTTAGGTGAAAAAGTGAATTTCATATGGTCCTGGATGTTATTTAGCTGGATACTCATAGGTCTGGGTTTTCTGCAGAAATGTTTGAAAGAGAGTTTGATCAACAACAGAGATTGAAATTGAGAATAATACAAAAACTTTGGCTAATTGCTACTGTTTGTTCTCTGTGGCAGCATTGTTTACATACAATCCCCCACACCCCTTCTCCATTAGACTTTCCATAAAAAAGCAATCAGAGTAGTGCTGAATTGCAGGGGCGTTGCTAGGATCCTAAGAGATCCAGGGCACTTTTGAGCACTACAGCTGGAAAATGGGTGTGGCCATTCAAAGAATTTACATGAACTTAACAGCAGTCTAAGAGTTACCTCGCTTCTGTGCTGGTCAGTCTGGCTTTCTGCTGGACAGGCTGGCCTGCCGCCAGGTTATCTGACAGTTAACCCATAGAATTCCCTGACCTTCTGGTGGATCCCCTCCCATGCTCCCATTGGCTTCCCACTGAGACACCACAATTCTCAGCATGCCCTCATAGAAGAACCACAGCTCATCTGAATGCCTCCATTAAGGCATCACAGCGCCACAGCACTCAGTATGCCCACATAGAGGCACCACAGCACCCTTCACACCCCCGATTTATGCTTGAGGCACTTTAGCTGACTCTGCCTGAGAGACATCTGGGGCACTCCAGAATTGATCCGGGGCATGTGCCACTGATCTTTGGAGCTAGCAACACCCCTGCAGAACTGCATACAGAGATTAAGGGACCCTAGAGGTGCCCATACATCCTAGCAATGCAATGCTAGAGATACACGGTACGTTTTGTACCTCAGAATCGAGCCGCTGATGGCGGCTGATGATAAAATCCAACGCGTCTGATCAGCCGCCGGATCGATTCCCCGCTCGATACCGCGGGTGGGACAATAGGAAAAAACAAGCAGAAGATAAGAAGTGCCCGCAGGGACGAGCGGGACGCGTTGGAATCGAGCCAGCAGCTCGATACACGGTACTAAAATGTACTGTGTATTCCCAGCATATGGTACACATGATACAATTTTCTGGTAGATTTACCTGCTAGATCAATTTTTTCCAACATTTCCGATCTGAATTTCGATTTATTTTCCAATCAATTTTCATAATAGTGAAGAAAATTGATCAGAAAATCGATCAGAAAATCAATCGAAATTCAGATTGGACATGTTGGAAAAAAAATCAATCTGACAGAAAATTGTATTGTGTGCACCTAGCACATCAAGGGCAGATTGACCATGAGACAGATCTCTCTCTGACCAAATCTGATCAAAGAGAGATCTGTTGCCTGCCCATACACCACAAACTTACCCCAGGAATCAGCCTAGGTGTGAGTGAGTGCTGTACCATGTGGCCTGAATACCAAAAGGTATAGGTACCCAGTAACATGAGGGACAGCTGTCAACACTGGGAGGTGCGACAGCAGTACAGGTGAGAATTGAGAATTTACAGAGAACAGGCACTGGGGGGGGGGGGGGGAGGGGGGGGCAATCTACAACTTGGGTGGACAGTGACTGAAGGTCAATCACATATAATGGTCATTGCAATTTTGAATTCCATAACCGCCACACACCTGATAAAGCACTGATAAAGCAGCAGCCAGGAACTCAGGCTAACCTAGCCAAAAGCAATGCTGGGACTCAGAAACCTAACATAGACTTATCACAATAGCAAAGTCTGGAGCAAGCTCACACTAGCCTATATGCGGCAAAATACACGCTATAACAGGCGTGCGGCCGCGTTCCGGAAACGCTTATAAGCTTACCGCATGCGTCACTTCCGCCGCGTCAGATGCGTACGTTCCGACGCGTCACTTCCGGTACGCCTGCCGCCTGCTTGCATAGGCTGAACGCGTACGTCCCATGCGTCCTTTGGAACGCACGCCTCCGCCCGCAGCCGCAGACTGAGCCGGCGTGGAACGCAAGCCGGAAGAGCCCGACTCGTCGCAGGCACGGGGATCAGGTTGTATCGTTACAGTCTGCAAGCATAAATAAGGCCAAACAATACCAGAAGAAAATACAGTATATACATATCTGGCTAAAAAATTGAATGTATGCATATACAAACCTAGTAGACTGAAAACTAGCCAAGATACGTTGTATTTCCTTCACGAAAAATTTGTACAAATCAGTCTGGTGAATGGATAACAAGGTAAGTATGCCTATGAAGGACATTGGTTTGCATAGATAAGAATAAATAATCAGTGAAAAATATATAAATAATGAATAGAATTTCCTATTTATGGGAATAAACCTAGTAGATAGAAAACTGGCCAAGGTAAATTGCATTACCTGCATAACAAATATATACAATTCAGCCTAGTAAATGAATAACAAGGCAACAGGCATATACAGTATATAGGCTACAGCTACAAACAAATCATCAGCATTCATAAACATAAATAATACATTGCACAACAGGCAAAGGGTATATATTGTTACATCAGGTTCCGGATCAAAAACAAAACACTATAGCAAATGCATGACATAAATATGCTAAGGAAGAAAAAATAAAAGAAATCCCCAAGTGTATATGTGCCCTATAGGCTTAGTTGTAAATAGAGGCACACAATAGTCACCAAGTATCAATAAATAATGAACTCTATGCAAACCTTACATCTAATTTAAAACTATCTAGCCACAATGAATCCCAAGAAATGATTGCAGAGGTGTACATGAACCATCATGTAATAGATACAGTAAGGCTAGATGTTGATAGTGAATTCCTGATTTATTCTGATTGGACCTAGAAATGTTTTTTTTTATGGCACAACCAACCCCCTAGACCTAACATTATCAGACAACCAGATACATTTACATTTTAATTACTACAGTAGAATCTTGTTATAGTAAACTCTGATATAGTAAACCTCTGGAAATAGTAAACATAGTCCTCAGGTCCCAGCAAATAGGTTTGTATTAATCTACAAATGTATGACCAACTCTGATATAGCAAACTTTTGATATAGTAAACTACTTTTCCTGGTCCCTTGGAGTTTATTATAAAGGGATTCTATTTCTACTATAATAACTGTGAGAAGCTCCAACCAACAAAGCTAGGAAAATGTCCAAGCTAAAGCTTATGGTTGGAGTCTGGTTACAGATGTGGGGTCTTGCCAAAATTCCGCAAAAATGACAGAAAACTACAAATGCAGGCCAATATATCTTAGAAGGGGTTCTAGGAAGTCGGTGGGCTCTCCAGAATATGCGAAAAAACAGAAGAGAACAGGGAGCCCATTAGTAAGTCAAAGAAAAAGGGTAAATTCAATGAGAAATGTGTTAGGGCCTGTTTCCACTACACACAGATTCTGCATGCAGAAAACTGACTCCAATGAATGCCTATGGGAAATCTGCATCAGAAAAATCGCGTTCAGTGGAAACAGGACCATAGACATTCATTGGAGTCAGTTTTCTGCATGCAGAATCTGCGTGTAGTGGAAACAGGCCCTTACTCACAAACCCAGGTTGCAAAATGTAAACCACAGTAAAAATCTTTGAGTGTGGTGGGTCCAACCATCTTATGGGATGTGTAGATTTCCTCTGGTTTGCTCACTCTCCAAGAAAAGGAAGGGAAATTTAGAACAAGTTATACCTACCACAAAATGGTGAATCAGTTCATCTATGCGCCGTCATAGCAGCAATGCTATGATACACACCCCGCGTATCGGTAGTTAGGGTCTCTGGCAGCTACTGGACTCCGAATTACATCTCCCTCCGAGTTGCGACAACTCGAAGGGGGAATAGTATATAACGCTGCCTCAGAGTTTATTGGCAGCAGGAAGAGCCGTCATTCAGCTCTCCCCGCGCCGAACTGAGCGGCACCAAAAAAAATGTACTCCAAAATGGTAGGATATATAAATGTTATTCATCTGCCAGGCTGTTTTTTTTTGTCATTATATATGTTCATTTCTGGGTCATGGATTATAATATACTTTTACATACAGTGGGTTGCAAAAGTTCTCGGCCCCCTTGAAGTTTTCCACATTTTGTCATATTACTGCCACAAACATGAATCAATTTTATTGGAATTCCACATGAAAGACCAACACAAAGTGGTGTACACATGAGAAGTGGAACGAAAATCATACATGATTCCAAACATTTTTTACAAATAAATAACTGCAAAGTGGTGTGTGCATAATTATTCGGCCCTCTTTGATCTGAGTGCAGTCAGTTGCCTATAGACATTGCCTGATGAGTGCTAATGACTAAATAGAGTGCACCTGTGTGTAATCTAATGTCAGTACAAATACAGCTGCTCTGTGAGGGCCTCAGAGGTTGTCTAAGAGAATATTGGGAGCAGAAACACCGTGAAGTCCGAAGAACACACAAGACAGGTCAGGGATCAAGTTATTGAGAAATTTAAAGCAGGCTTAGGCTACAAAAAGATTTTCAAAGCCTTGAACACCCCATGGAGCACTGTTCAAGCGATCATTCAGAAATGGAAGGAGTATGGCACAACTGTAAACCTACCAAGACAAGGCCATCCACCTAAACTCACAGGCCGAACAAGGAGAGCGCTGATCAGAAGTCAAGAGGCCCATGGTGACTCTGGACGAGCTGCAGAGATCTACAGTTCAGGTG
Source organism: Hyperolius riggenbachi (assembly GCF_040937935.1). NCBI lineage: Eukaryota > Metazoa > Chordata > Amphibia > Anura > Hyperoliidae > Hyperolius > Hyperolius riggenbachi. The sequence continues at coordinate 542,482,561 of NC_090646.1, forward strand.
GGAGACTCTGTCCATAGGACAACTATTAGTCATGCACTGTACAAAGTTGGCCTTTATGGAAGAGTGGCAAGAAGAAAGGCATTGTTAACAGAAAGCAGAAGAAGTCTCGTTTGCAGTTTGACACAAGCCATGTGGCGGACACAGCAACCATGTGGAAGAAGGTGCTCTGGTCAGATGAGACCAAAATGGAACTTTTTGGCCAAAATGCAAAACGCTATGTGTGGCGGAAAACTAACACTGCACATCACTCTGAACACACCATTCCCACTGTCAAATATGGTGGTGGCAGCATCATGCTCTGGGGATTGCATCTCTTCAGCAGGGACAGGGAAGCTGGTCAGAGTTGATGGGAATATGGAGGGAGCCAAATACAGGGCAAACTTGGAAGAAAACCTCTTGGAGACTGCAAAATACTTGAGACTGGGGCGGAGGTTCACCTTCCAGCAGGACAATGACCCTAAACATAAAGCCAGGGCAGGGCAACAATGGAGTGGTTTAAAACAAAACATATCCATGTGTTAGAATGGCCCAGTCAAAGTCCAGATCTAAATCCAATCGAAAATCTGTCGCAAGATCTGAAAACTGCTGTTCACAAACGCTGTCCATCTGACTGAGCTGGAGCTGTGTTGCAAAGAAGAATGGGCAAGGATTTCAGTCTCTAGAAGTGCAAAGCTGGTAGAGGCATACCCTAAAAGACTGGCAGCTGTAATTGCAACAAAAGGTGGTTCTACAAAGTATTGACTCAGGGGGGCTGAATAATTACGCACACCCCACTTTGCAGTTATTTATTTGTAAAAAATGTTTTGAATCATGTATGATTTTCGTTCCACTTCTCACTTGTACACCACTTTGTATTGGTCTTTCATGTGGAATTCCAATAAAATTGATGCATGTTTGTGGCAGTAATGTGACAAAATGTGGAAAACTTCAAGGGGGCCGAATACTTTTGCAACCCACTGTATATATGACTATTACAGATCAATAAAATTGTTGTTTTATAAAAGTACCCTAGGGTGCACCAGTTTTTTTTATATAGGTGGAGAATAGATACAATCCTCAACCTTGCAGAATTCCTTCCCTGAAGAGTTGGAACTCTTATAGCTGCAAAGGTTGGGACAACTCCATATTAAAGCTTATGGATTAGAAGAGTATATGTGTGAAAAGGCAGGAGGTTCAATTTTTTTTAGCAATAAAGTGTATAAATTGAAGTTGAAATCCATGCACTGTGATAACAACTCCTATTTAAAAATAAGACAAACACTTATATCACGCTTTTCTCCTGGCGGACTCAAAGCGCCAGAGCTGCAGCCACGAGGACACGCTCTATAGGCAGTAGCAGTGTTAAGGGGCCCATACACCTAACAATTTTCCCGCCAATATACGGCCGATTCGATCACAGTGATCGAATCGGCTGTGAAATCACAGCGCACACCGCTGACAGAACGATCGATTTCCATCTGAAATCGATAGTTCCCACCGATTCCCGACAATCCGTCCGTGCGGAAGATTTTTCTCGATCGCCGGCGGGTCGGGGAGTGCGTCGATAGCGGCGTTCGAATGCCCGACGACCGACGCAATACAGCGGGTATACATTACCTGTTCCGGCCAGCGCGAATCCCCGCTGTCACTGCTGTCTTCTCTGCTCTGGTCTGGTCTGCTCTCCGGCATGCACTTCACTTCTTCCTGCCCGGCAGAAAGTTTAAACAGTGAAGGGGGCTCTACTGTCTAAACTTCCTGCCGGGCAGGAAGAGGTGAAGCATGCCGGAGACCAGACCAGACCAGAGCGGAGAAGACAGCAGTGACAGCTGGGATTCGCGCCGGCGGAGCAGGTAATGTATGCGGGGGGGGGGGGGGGGGGGAGCGGCGGCAGCACCACCACCACAGATTGTGAACGGTTTTAGGCTGAAATCAGTTCGCAATCTGTTTGCAGTAAAGGTGGCCATACAATCCCTCTCTGATCAGATTCGATCAGAGAGGGATCTATCTGTTGGTCGAATCTGATGGCAAATTGACCAGTGTATGGCCACCTTTAGGGAGACTTGCCCAAGGTCTCCTACTGATTAGGTGCTGGCTTACTGAACAGGCAGAGCCAAGATTTGAACCCAGGTCTCCTGTGTCAGAGGTAGAGCCCTTAACCATTACACTATCCAGCCACCGAGGCTAGAGGCTAGAGGCTAGAGGCTAGAGGCCAGAGGCTTGAGGCTAGAGGCTAGAGGCTAGAGGCTGTCAACAAACATGAGAATGGAGTCAACATTCTGGGGCCCATATGTAATTAACTTTTTCACTTGAGTTTTCTCCTAGGTGATATTTTTAAACTTGTCAATAAAATGCATTTTAAGCCACCAGAAAGCAAGAAAAGGCTCAACATTATTTTGATAGTACTTTGTCATTTACTTATTTGGTACTTTTTTAGTTAAAAAGTGCTGGAATGTTAAAAAATTATCTTCTAGGAGAAAACTTAGGTGAAAAAGTGAATTTCATATGGTCCTGGATGTTATTTAGCTGGATACTCATAGGTCTGGGTTTTCTGCAGAAATGTTTGAAAGAGAGTTTGATCAACAACAGAGATTGAAATTGAGAATAATACAAAAACTTTGGCTAATTGCTACTGTTTGTTCTCTGTGGCAGCATTGTTTACATACAATCCCCCACACCCCTTCTCCATTAGACTTTCCATAAAAAAGCAATCAGAGTAGTGCTGAATTGCAGGGGCGTTGCTAGGATCCTAAGAGATCCAGGGCACTTTTGAGCACTACAGCTGGAAAATGGGTGTGGCCATTCAAAGAATTTACATGAACTTAACAGCAGTCTAAGAGTTACCTCGCTTCTGTGCTGGTCAGTCTGGCTTTCTGCTGGACAGGCTGGCCTGCCGCCAGGTTATCTGACAGTTAACCCATAGAATTCCCTGACCTTCTGGTGGATCCCCTCCCATGCTCCCATTGGCTTCCCACTGAGACACCACAATTCTCAGCATGCCCTCATAGAAGAACCACAGCTCATCTGAATGCCTCCATTAAGGCATCACAGCGCCACAGCACTCAGTATGCCCACATAGAGGCACCACAGCACCCTTCACACCCCCGATTTATGCTTGAGGCACTTTAGCTGACTCTGCCTGAGAGACATCTGGGGCACTCCAGAATTGATCCGGGGCATGTGCCACTGATCTTTGGAGCTAGCAACACCCCTGCAGAACTGCATACAGAGATTAAGGGACCCTAGAGGTGCCCATACATCCTAGCAATGCAATGCTAGAGATACACGGTACGTTTTGTACCTCAGAATCGAGCCGCTGATGGCGGCTGATGATAAAATCCAACGCGTCTGATCAGCCGCCGGATCGATTCCCCGCTCGATACCGCGGGTGGGACAATAGGAAAAAACAAGCAGAAGATAAGAAGTGCCCGCAGGGACGAGCGGGACGCGTTGGAATCGAGCCAGCAGCTCGATACACGGTACTAAAATGTACTGTGTATTCCCAGCATATGGTACACATGATACAATTTTCTGGTAGATTTACCTGCTAGATCAATTTTTTCCAACATTTCCGATCTGAATTTCGATTTATTTTCCAATCAATTTTCATAATAGTGAAGAAAATTGATCAGAAAATCGATCAGAAAATCAATCGAAATTCAGATTGGACATGTTGGAAAAAAAATCAATCTGACAGAAAATTGTATTGTGTGCACCTAGCACATCAAGGGCAGATTGACCATGAGACAGATCTCTCTCTGACCAAATCTGATCAAAGAGAGATCTGTTGCCTGCCCATACACCACAAACTTACCCCAGGAATCAGCCTAGGTGTGAGTGAGTGCTGTACCATGTGGCCTGAATACCAAAAGGTATAGGTACCCAGTAACATGAGGGACAGCTGTCAACACTGGGAGGTGCGACAGCAGTACAGGTGAGAATTGAGAATTTACAGAGAACAGGCACTGGGGGGGGGGGGGGAGGGGGGGGGGCAATCTACAACTTGGGTGGACAGTGACTGAAGGTCAATCACATATAATGGTCATTGCAATTTTGAATTCCATAACCGCCACACACCTGATAAAGCACTTTAGATCAAGAATTTTGGCATGTCTAAGGCTCAGTTCACATTGGGAATTAAAGCCGAATGGATCCGGCAAAAAACGGATCCAGTTTCCGCTTTACCGGATCCATAAGGCTTAGTTCACACTGGCAAATGCATCCGTGAAAACAGATCTGATCACCGGTCGATCGGATCCGTTTTCACTCCGTTGCCACAGCAGCTGGGCTGGTGAGGGAGGGTTAAAACTTACCCAGGCTGTTTCTATTGCAGCCGGGCGGTAGGGAGGATTTCTTCCAGACTTTCGTCTTTTTCTGCCTTCAATTGCGTCCCACGTCGCGTCTTGTGACTACCACACTTCCTCCTTCCGGGTTGAAGGAAGAAACGTAGCCACGTGACGTGACATGGGGCACAATTGAAGGTGGAAGAAGACGAAAGCCTGAAAGACGGAAGCCTGGGTACGTTTTAGCACTCCTTCCCCCACCCGCTCGCTCTGGTGCACTGTAGGCCTGGTTCACATTCCGATATTCCCCTCCGACCCCCTACCCCAGTGGATTTTGCCCCTTGGGACAGTCCATTTCTTCACTAGTGTGAAGAAATGTTCCGTTCTCTCATTGCCCCCAATGCAGGGCTTCATCCTCCGTTTTCGGTCCGCTGGGCTCAGCGGTCTGGAAAAATTGGTGATGCAGTAAACTTGCAGTCCGTTCAGCAGATTGTGCAGAACGGAACCATTTGAATGGATGAATGTGAATGGATCTATAAGTTAAGTATGAAGTGAGCCTAATTAATGCATTTGATGGTTTCCACCCCAACATCGGGTGAACATATTGCAGCCACGATTTTCATCCAATTTGGGGTGTCAGTCTACAGTAGTGCAAGGTACAGAACAAATTTGAAGTTGTTTCTGATTTTTTGTGTTTTTGTGTTTGGGGTAGTCACCCATTACTGACTTAGTTTGCCACAAAGGCCAAAAGTTAATGACGAGCAATGACAAACATTTGTTCACAAACACACATTTTTTCGGGTTTCTGGAGATCTTTCACCTTTTGTTCTAAAATGTAGAAGCTAAATGGCTGTGTAGGCGATTTTTATTGGTCATTCGTGGTTTTCATCTTGCAGATGTGTACAGTATGCCCTCTTTTTTTAATGCAATATTTAGTTTGAATCAGTCTCATTGTGTTCTGATTTTTCATCAGTAGGAACGTACTCATCTTTTCAGTTTATTTATGCCCACACAGCTTTTAGCCCTCATATATTGTTTCATCATGGCTAAACTGTGTGTCTTGAATTTTCAATGACGTCTGATGAGTAACAGCAATTCATATGTGATAAATATAGCTTCTTACCAAGTTACCAGTGGTAAAAACAAGTAATATTGCACATAACCTAAAATGATGAAACACCACTGCATTTGCTACTTTGAAATGCACACTGTTTGCAGCACAAATTGTGTTACAGGAAGAAAAGTTCAGCTCTGTACTGGCCATAGTATATTCATATGTAATTAACTGTGTGAGTTGACTAGTATATGGGACACTGCACAAACAGCAAATCACATAGTGTTGTAGATTATCCATTAATATTAATTTAGCTGGTATTATTAATTGGATTTGCCTTCTTAACCCTCCTGGCGGTTTACTAAAATCCACCAGGGGGCAGCAAAGCCGTTTTTTTTAATTTTTTATTTTTTTTTCATGTAGCGAGACAAGGTCGAATCCCTATTGCTGTGCATAGCACAGATTAGCGATTCGGGCTGTGGCTACACAGCAGAACAGGAGCCACGCCCAATCAGAAATGTCCACGGCTCCTAGTGGAAACCAGCCCATGCAAACCTTTTCTACTGAATTATCTGATCTTACTTGTTCACTCACAAAGTGTTGGGCGAACATCTAGACATCTAGAACAGGCCGAACATGGCCGCGATGTTCGGGTGTTCGACCCGAACTCCGAACATAATGGAAGTCAATGGGGACCCGAACTTTTGTGCTTTGTAAAGCCTCCTTACATGCTACATACCCCAAATTTACAGGGTATGTGCACCTTGGGAGTGGGTACAAGAGGAAAAAAAAATTAGCAAAAAGAGCTTATAGTTTTTGAGAAAATCGATTTTAAAGTTTCAAAGGGAAAACTGTCTTTTAAATGCGGGAAATGTCTGTTTTCTTTGCACAGGTAACATGCTTTTTGTCGGCATGCAGTCATAAATGTAATACATATAAGAGGTTCCAGGAAAAGGGACCGGTAACGCTAACCCAGCAGCAGCACACGTGATGGAACAAGAGGAGGGTGGCGCAGGAGGAGAAGGCCACGCTTTGAGACACAACAACCCAGGCCTTGCATGAGGACAAGAAGCGTGCGGATAGCAATTTGCATTTTGTCGCCATGCAGTCATAAATGTAATACAGATGAGAGGTTCAATAAACAGGGACCGGAAACGCTAACCCATCACAGATGTTCATTGTTCATGTTACTTGGTTGGGGTCCGGGAGTGTTGCGTAGTCGTTTCCAATCCAGGATTGATTCATTTTAATTTGAGTCAGACGGTCTGCATTTTCTGTGGAGAGGCGGATACGCCGCCGATCTGTGACGATGCCTCCGGCAGCACTGAAACAGCGTTCCGACATAACGCTGGCTGCCGGGCAAGCCAGCACCTCTATTGCGTACATTGCCAGTTTGTGCCAGGTGTCTAGCTTCGATACCCAATAGTTGAAGGGTGCAGATGGATTGTTCAACACAGCTACGCCATCTGACATGTAGTCCTTGACCATCTTCTCCAGGCGATTGGTGTTGGAGGTGGATCTGCACGCTTGCTGTTCTGTGTGCTGCTGCATGGGTGTCAGAAAATTTTCCCACTCCAAGGACACTGCCGATACCATTCCCTTTTGGGCACTAGCTGCGGCTTGTGTTGTTTGCTGCCCTCCTGGTCGTCCTGGGTTTGCGGAAGTCAGTCTGTCGGCGTACAACTGGCTAGAGGAGGGGGAGGATGTCAATCTCCTCTCTAAAGTCTCCACAAGGGCCTGCTGGTATTCTTCCATTTTGACCTGTCTGGCTCTTTCTTCAAGCAGTTTTGGAACATTGTGTTTGTACCGTGGATCCAGAAGGGTATAAACCCAGTAATTGGTGTTGTCCAGAATGCGCACAATGCGTGGGTCGCGTTCAATGCAGTCCTAGGCCGAAGAGGTCATAGCCTAGGGTCACAAAACCTGTTTATTGGGCAATTTCAATGGTGGCGAGTCTGACGTACATAAATCGCAGCAATGGCCGTTAGCAACGTCTGAATCTCACGAAATGTCTCATGCAGGTAGTAGACATATTGTTAGACTTGGGCTCCAAAGATGGGTTCCCTACATCTCTGCAAACCAGAGTTACAGGGCTCCAAATTTGGTAAAATCCCCCATAGGCTTTCATTGGGCCTCCTATTTACAGTTCCAAAATCTCACATCTTTTCAAAGGGCAATTACTCAGCAGTGGCAAATTTTCTAGCATTGTAGGGACCCTTAGGGGGAACATGACTGGTGAGTTTCGGGCCCCTAGGCCGAAGAGGTCATAGCCTAGGGTCACAAAAACCTGTTTATTGGGGCTATTTCAATGGTAGTGATGGTGACGTACATAAATCGCAGCAATGGCCGTTAGCAAAGTCTGAATCTCACGAAATGTCTCATGCAGGTAGAAGACATATTGTTAGACTTGGATTCCAAAGATGGGGTCCCTACATCTCTGCAAACCAGAGTTACAGGGGTCCAAAATTGGTAAAATCCCCCATAGGATTTCATTGGCTCCCTATTTCACTTTCCAAAATCTCACATCTTTTCAAAGGGCAATGGCTCAGCAGTACCAAATTTTCTAGCATTGTAGGGACCCTTAGGGGGAACATGACTGGTGAGTTTCGGGCCCCTAGGCCGAAGAGGTCATAGCCTAGGGTCACAAAAACCTGTTTATTGGGGCTATTTCAATGGTAGTGATGGTGACGTACATAAATCGCAGCAATGGCCGTTAGCAAAGTCTGAATCTCACGAAATGTCTCATGCAGGTAGAAGACATATTGTTAGACTTGGATTCCAAAGATGGGGTCCCTACATCTCTGCAAACCAGAGTTACAGGGGTCCAAAATTGGTAAAATCCCCCATAGGATTTCATTGCCTCCCTATTTCACTTTCCAAAATCTCACATCTTTTCAAAGGGCAATGGCTCAGCAGTACCAAATTTTCTAGCATTGTAGGGACCCTTAGGGGGAACATGACTGGTGAGTTTCGGGCCCCTAGGCCGAAGAGGTCATAGCCTAGGGTCACAAAAACCTGTTTATTTGGGCTATTTCAATGGTAGTGATGGTGGCGTACATAAATCTCAGCCATGGCCGTTAGCAACGTCTGAATCTCACGAAATGTCTCATGCAGGTAGAAGACATATTGTTAGACTTAGATTCCAAAGATGGGGTCCCTACATCTCTGCAAACCAGAGTTACAGGGGTCCAAAATTGGTAAAATCCCCCATAGGCTTTCATTGGGCCTCCTATTTACCGTTCCAAAATCTCACACCATTTCAAAGGGCAATGGCTCAGCAGTGGCAAAACTCACCAGTCATGATCCCCCTAAGGGTCCCTACAATGCTAGAAAATTTGGTACTGCTGAGCCATTGCCCTTTGAAAAGATGTGAGATTTTGGAAAGTGAAATAGGGAGCCAATGAAATCCTATGGGGGATTTTACCAATTTTGGACCCCTGTAACTCTGGTTTGCAGAGATGTAGGGACCCCATCTTTGGAATCCAAGTCTAACAATATGTCTTCTACCTGCATGAGACATTTCGTGAGATTCAGACTTTGCTAACGGCCATTGCTGCGATTTATGTACGTCACCATCACTACCATTGAAATAGCCCCAATAAACAGGTTTTTGTGACCCTAGGCTATGACCTCTTCGGCCTAGGGGCCCGAAACTCACCAGTCATGTTCCCCCTAAGGGTCCCTACAATGCTAGAAAATTTGGTACTGCTGAGCCATTGCCCTTTGAAAAGATGTGAGATTTTGGAAAGTGAAATAGGGAGCCAATGAAATCCTATGGGGGATTTTACCAATTTTGGACCCCTGTAACTCTGGTTTGCAGAGATGTAGGGACCCCATCTTTGGAATCCAAGTCTAACAATATGTCTTCTACCTGCATGAGACATTTCGTGAGATTCAGACTTTGCTAACGGCCATTGCTGCGATTTATGTACGTCACCATCACTACCATTGAAATAGCCCCAATAAACAGGTTTTTGTGACCCTAGGCTATGACCTCTTCGGCCTAGGGGCCCGAAACTCACCAGTCATGTTCCCCCTAAGGGTCCCTACAATGCTAGAAAATTTGGTACTGCTGAGCCATTGCCCTTTGAAAAGATGTGAGATTTTGGAAAGTGAAATAGGGAGCCAATGAAATCCTATGGGGGATTTTACCAATTTTGGACCCCTGTAACTCTGGTTTGCAGAGATGTAGGGACCCCATCTTTGGAATCCAAGTCTAACAATATGTCTTCTACCTGCATGAGACATTTCGTGAGATTCAGACGTTGCTAACGGCCATTGCTGCGATTTATGTACGTCAGACTCGCCACCATTGAAATTGCCCAATAAACAGGTTTTGTGACCCTAGGCTATGACCTCTTCGGCCTAGGACTGCATTGAACGCGACCCACGCATTGTGCGCATTCTGGACAACACCAATTACTGGGTTTATACCCTTCTGGATCCACGGTACAAACACAATGTTCCAAAACTGCTTGAAGAAAGAGCCAGACAGGTCAAAATGGAAGAATACCAGCAGGCCCTTGTGGAGACTTTAGAGAGGAGATTGACATCCTCCCCCTCCTCTAGACTGACTTCCGCAAACCCAGGACGACCAGGAGGGCAGCAAACAACACAAGCCGCAGCTAGTGCCCAAAAGGGAATGGTATCGGCAGTGTCCTTGGAGTGGGAAAATTTTCTGACACCCATGCAGCAGCACACAGAACAGCAAGCGTGCAGATCCACCTCCAACACCGATCGCCTGGAGAAGATGGTCAAGGACTACATGTCAGATGGCGTAGCTGTGTTGAACAATCCATCTGCACCCTTCAACTATTGGGTATCGAAGCTAGACACCTGGCACAAACTGGCAATGTACGCAATAGAGGTGCTGGCTTGCCCGGCAGCCAGCGTTATGTCGGAACGCTGTTTCAGTGCTGCCGGAGGCATCGTCACAGATCGGCGGCGTATCCGCCTCTCCACAGAAAATGCAGACCGTCTGACTCAAATTAAAATGAATCAATCCTGGATTGGAAACGACTACGCAACACTCCCGGACCCCAACCAAGTAACATGAACAATGAACATCTGTGATGGGTTAGCGTTTCCGGTCCCTGTTTATTGAACCTCTCATCTGTATTACATTTATGACTGCATGGCGACAAAATGCAAATTGCTATCCGCACGCTTCTTGTCCTCATGCAAGGCCTGGGTTGTTGTGTCTCAAAGCGTGGCCTTCTCCTCCTGCGCCACCCTCCTCTTGTTCCATCACGTGTGCTGCTGCTGGGTTAGCGTTACCGGTCCCTTTTCCTGGAACCTCTTATATGTATTACATTTATGACTGCATGCTGACAAAAAGCATGTTACCTGTGCAAAGAAAACAGACATTTCCCGCATTTAAAAGACAGTTTTCCCTTTGAAACTTTAAAATCGATTTTCTCAAAAACTATAAGCTCTTTTTGCTAATTTTTTTTCCTCTTGTACCCACTCCCAAGGTGCACATACCCTGTAAATTTGGGGTATGTAGCATGTAAGGAGGCTTTACAAAGCACGAAAGTTCGGGTCCCCATTGACTTCCATTATGTTCGGAGTTCGGCCATGTTCGGCCCGAACCCGAACATCTAGATGTTCGCCCAACACTACACGTGACCCGTTCGGCCAATCACAGCGCTAGCCGAACGTTCGGGTAACGTTCGGCCATGCGCTCTTAGTTCGGCCATATGGCCGAACAGTTTGGCCGAACACCATCAGGTGTTCGGCCGAACCCGAACATCACCCGAACAGGGTGATGTTCTGCAGAACCCGAACAGTGGCGAACACTGTTCGCCCAACACTAAAATGTATCTCTCCTTAAATGACTTAACCCATGATTTAATTTCTCCTTATCTAACTTAAATCATAATTTATCTCTCCTTATCTATTTATTTTATGAATTATCTCTCCGTATTTGTTTATCTCAAGCATTAGCTCTCCTTACACTTAACGTGGATCCGAGATGAAAGACTAACTATAACAAGTAACTTGTCTATATATCTTATCTAAAGTTTAGATAGTTTATACAGCAAATCTAGTTGCAAACAGCTTAAACAGTGTATGATGGTTTCTTCCAATACAATGAGAGCAGCCATATTCTGCTTGTCATCATTACACACAGGCAAGCTGCTCTGCATCTCCACCCTTCAGCCTGTGAAAATTCCTCTCTCCTCCCCTCCCTGCCCCCTTGCCTTTGAAATATCTGGCTTGTAACGCCGCCTCCTCCTCCTTCAGGAAAAGCATCCAACTCCCCAGACTGAACTCCCATGAGCACTTGCTACATGAGACTCAGAATGCCTAGGTGCTGGAGGAGCTATGGCCAGGCTTGTTTAGTTTGTAGGGAATTAGGGTATTTAACCTCCTTATCGGTAATTACGAGTCTAGTTCGGGGTGGGAAAAACATGCCAGTTGTAACCCCCGAGCTGAACTCGTCTTAGCTGCCGGAGGTCTATGCAGAGCAATGCACGCAGCGGGACTTTTTCACTCACCTCCTGGGAGATTCCGACGTCAGCCACCATTCTTCTGCCTCTCCTCCGAGGCTCTGCTTCCCCCTGATGAGTCTCCGTCATCATGATGACAGCCGGCAATCTCACTATAGGGTTACAGTGCCACCCGGTGAATGGAGGGAAAACTGCAGCGCTGGATCCCAGGGAGGTGAGTGAGTGCTGAGCTGATGCAGATCGCCGTAGCAGCATGATTTTTTTCTCGGTTTTAGGCTCTAAAAAACATGCAAAAGAATTGCACTGCTTTTAGACTCTAAAATCCAGAAAGAATCATACCGCAAGGGGGTTAAACAAAAAAAAAGTATTTGGCTTGAGGACTGCCCTATAAACTATATGTAAGGGGCACAATTATGCAATGAGTAAAAGTTTATCTCGGATCCACTTTAACCACTTAAGGACTGCAGTCATAAAACCCCTTAAGGACCAGAGCCTTTTTTTCCATTCAGACCACTGCAGCTTTAACGGTTTATTGCTCGGTCATACAACCTAAAATCTAAATGAATTGTACCTCCTTTTCTTGTCACTAATACAGCTTTCTTTTGGTGCTATTTGATTGCTGCTGCTATTTTTACTTTTTATTATATTCATCAAAAAAGACAAGAATTTTGTCAAAAAAATGACTTTTCTTACTTTCTGTGCTGACATTTTTCAAATAAAGTAAAATTTCCTATACATTTGAGCGCGAAAGTTATTCTGCTACATGTCTGATAAAAAAAAAAAAACATTCAGTGTATATTTATTGGTTTGGGTAAAAGTTATAGCGTTTACAAACTATGGTGCAAAAAGTGAATTTTCCCATTTTGAAGCATCTTCGACTTTTCTGAGCACCTGTCATGTTTCATGAGGTGCTAAAATTCCAGGATAGTATAAATACCCCCCAAATGACCCCATTTTGGAAAGAAGAAATCCCAAAGTATTCACTGAGAGGCATGGTGAGTTCATAGAAGATTTTATTTTTTGTCACAAGTCAGCGGAACATGACACTTTGTGACAAAAAAAAAAAGGAAAAAAAGTTTCCATTTATTCTAACTTGCGACAAAAAAAAATGAAATCTGCCACGGACTCACTATGCTCCTCTCTGAATACCTTGAAGTGTCTACTTTCCTAATGGGGTCATTTGTGGGGTGTGTTTACTGTCCTGGCATTTTGTGGGTGCCTAATTGTAAGCACCCCTGTAAAGCCTAAAGGTGCTTATTGGACTTAGGGCCCCTTAGCGCAGTTAGGCTGCAAAAAAGTGTCACACATGTGGTATTGCCGTACTCAGGAGAAGTAGTATAATGTGTTTTGGGGTGTATTTTTACACATACCCATGCTGGGTGGGAGAAATATCTCTGTAAATGACAATTTTTTGTTTTTTTTTTACACACAATTGTCCATTTACAGAGATATTTCTCCCACTCAGCATAGGTATGTGTAAAAATACACCCCAAAACACATTATACTACTTCTCCTGAGTATGACAATACCACATGTGTTGCACTTTTTTGCCCCCTAAATGCGCTAAGGGGCCCAAAGTCCAATGAGTACCTTTAGGATTTCACAGGTCATTTTGCGACATTTGGTTTTAAAGGGAACCTTAACTGCTGCGGAAAAATAAATTCACTTACCTGGGGGCTTTCCCAAGCCTCCTGCAGCCGTCCTGTGCCCGCGCCGGTCCTTCGGTGCCCTCCGGTCTCCCTCCGCCGCTAAGTTTCGATTTCGGACGACTGCCAGTCGTCCTGGGGCCTCTTCCGCATTCCTGGTCGTAAACTGCAGTAAAGCGCGTCCGCATGACGCGTTTGGCGTCATGCGATGACGCGTTTGGCGTCATGCGGACGCGCTTTACTGCAGTTTACGACAAGGAATGCGGAAGAGGCCCCAGGACGACTGGCAGTCGTCCGAAATCGAAACTCAGCGGCGGAGGGAGACCGGAGGGCACCGAAGGACCGGCGCGGGCACAGGACGGCTGCAGGAGGCTTGGGAAAGCCCCCAGGTAAGTGAATTTATTTTTCCGCAGCAGTTAAGGTTCCCTTTAAGACTGCTCCTCACGGTTTAGGGCCCCTAAAATGCCAGGGCAGTATAGGAAAGAAGACACCCCAAGGTATTCCGTTAGGAGTATGTGAGTTCATAGAAGATTTTATTTTTTGTCACAAGTAAGCGGAAATTGATTTTAATTGTTTTTTTTCACAAAGTGTCATTTTCCGCTAACTTGTGACAAAAAACGGAATACCTTGGGGTGTCTTCTTTCTAGAATGGGGTCATTTGTGCCCTGGCATTTTAGGGGCCCTAAACCGTGAGGAGTAGTCTTGAAACCAAATTTCGCAAGGCAGTGACAGGGGGTGATTGATGGGTGGCAGTGATGGGGGGTGATTGATAGGTGATTGACAGGTGATCAGTGGGTTATTACAGGGAAGAACAGATGTAAATAATACACTGGCAAATTGATAAGGGGGGGGTCTGAGGGCAATGTGAGCATGTGGGCAGGTGATTGGGTGCCCGCAAGGGGCAGATTAGGGTCTAATCTGATGGGTAACAGTGACAGGTGGTGATAGGGGGTGATTGATGGGTAATTAGTGGGTGTTTAGAGGAGAGAACAGATGTAAACAGTGCACTTGGGAGGTGATCTGACTGCGGGTTTGCGGGCGATCTAATGGTGTGGGTGGGTGATCAGATTGCACGCAAGGGGCAGGTTAGGGGCTGATTGATGGGTGGCAGTGACAGGGGGTGATTGATGGGTGGCAGTGACGGGGGGGGTGATTGATAGGTGATTTACAGGTGATCAGTGGGTTATTACAGGGAAGAACAGATGTAAGATTGCCCGCAAGGGGCAGGTTAGGGGCTGATTGATGGGTGGCAGTGACAGGGGGTGATTGAAGGGTGATTGACAGGTGATTGACAGGTGATTAACAGGTGATCAGGGGGGATAGATGCATACAGTATACAGGGGGGGTGGTCTGGGGGGGGTCTGGGGAGAATCTGAGGGGTGGGGGGTGATCAGGAGTCCTCAGGGGGCAGTTTAGGGACTAAAAAAAATAGTGTTGACAGATAGTGACAGGGAGTGATTGATGGGTGATTAGGGGGGTGATTGGGTGCAAACAATGGTCTGGGGGGGGGGGGGGCAGGGGGGGGTCTGAGGGGTGCTGTGGGCGATCAGGGGGCAGGGGGGGGGCAGATCAGTGTGTTTGGGTGCAGACTAGGGTGGCTGCAGCCTGCCCTGGTGGTCCCTCGGACACTGGGACCACCAGGGCAGGAGGCAGCCTGTATAATACACTTTCAAAGTATATTAAACGCTTCCCATGCGGCGATCGTCGGGTTAACAACCCGCCGGCGCTTCTGATTGGCCGGCGGGTTGACGTCGCGGGTGGGCGGAGCCAATTCCCGGCGGATGCGCGTGATCCCCGGCAAAACAGTGCCCCAGGACCCAACGCCATTCTGCGTTACGTGGTCCTGGGGCTGCCACTTCGCCGCCGCCAATATGCAGTAGGCGGTCGGCAAGTGGTTAAGGTGGAAAATAAGGAAACTTTGTGAATCAACCCCAATGTACCATACGTGAGGGCAATATATAGATTGATCACTATATACAAGAGGCATGCAGAAGGTGCACTACACAGAGGAGAAAGAATACTAAGATAACTATATACAGGAGGCAGTGTACTGAGGCCATCCTATATCCATGGGGCAGTTTACAGGGACCACTGATTTATACAAGGAACACCAAACAAGGGCAATGTTTTCCACAAGGGACTCTATTCCAACAAATGGATGTACAGGGTTTATTATGTAGTAGACACTGTTATACACCGATGACAGTCTACAGGGTAAGATTCTCTGTAGATGGCAGGAATCCCAATGTGTAAAACACAGTAATGATACAATGGTATTTAAAAAAAATAGGGGAACAGTTTGGATATTAATTTGATGGAGGAGGGCAAGATATAGACTGGTCAAACACCACCCATTTCTGCTTTAGTGATATTGGAGAATATGGAATTTAATCACAGTGATAGTTACAGTGGTTAATGTTATGCTGTATGATGTTGCACTGTTGGGAGTCTGCATGAGCCCATTTGCTGCACTCCATTATCTGCTCAAGCTCTCCATTAGTCTGTTGTAATGTTTTCAATAAATAAGTCATTTCAGGATAAAATACATTTTCATGTTGTATGCCAAGTGCAAATAATACAACCCTAGGAAGACGGACAGCAGCTCAACTTGCCCAATTTTTAGTACAGCTCTAAGGAGACAATCTTATGGTTTGTTGATCAGAAAACTGAATTCAGAAGATATCACAGCACAAAAGAAGGGAGCACAGTGACACTGCATATTATGTCCTAACTCATAGAATGGCAAATTCAGCATTGCATACCATTAGAAGGAACATCTATTCAATAAGCTTACATATAATACAAAAAATGCCAGCAATAACTAGGAAAAAATGCAGCTAGAAATGAATGTCCTTCTTCCAACACAAATTCAAATTCTGAGATCATAAAATAATGCAACTGCAAGCTTCAATGGATGAGTAAGTGAAACAATATTCCAAGTGCTTCACGTTCTTCTCTTCGGTATCCATGGATCCAGGGAGTGAATAGTGCCTTCCTGGAGTAAAGAAAGCAGCTATACTTACAGTAATAGCAGCAGAAGCAGAAAGTATTACATCCCTATTTTTGCAGATGAAACTCTCCTTTCCTTTTCAAAACCATCTTTTTCCCTGCCCAACCTATTTTCTTTGCCAGGGACCTTCTGTTCAGTGTCTGGATTTAAAATTAATCAATCTAAATTGGGAACCGTTCCTTTGAGTATCCCTAAATACATGCAGGACAGACTTTTGAGATAAGAGGGATAACTTATATGCAGATAACTTTCTGCCCATCTTATCTAAATAACATGCCAATTTAATCAATGGTCTGTTTACAGAATGTCTCTCTTTGGCAAGTGATATCTATAAGAAGGAATTTACTGCTATGACTTTTGTTTCTTTACAGAGATCTACTGTCTACAATCAGCTATTTACTTTGTTGTATATGTAGGTGCGTACACACGCACTGCTTCCGCCAACGACGGGTCCATCAGACCCTCCCGCTGGGCGCTACTGTCAGCTGAATGTCCCCCCAGCGGGAGGGTCTGTACGCACCTTTTGGAATGGTGAGGTTCCTAGAGTCAAAATGAATTATCTAGCTAGATGATGATCAGAGTAGAGAGGGCCTTCCTAGTTTCATGGGCTGCTATTCTGCAGCCAGACATGAACATCAGTCAACAGTCATCAATGTTATCATAAACTGACGTCCAGTAGAATTCAGGGGACTTTCTAGTTAGTTAGGTTGAGCTGAAGTCTCCAATGCTGTTACCCCAACGTTTTTCAAGCCAGACCTGGGTCCTTATAAATAAGCAACAATCTGTTTTGTAGTGGGGTTCCTGCATTAGAACCTCCCTGTGGCATGCCTACTCTCTTTTGAAACATCAGCTGAATAACTGAGTATGGAGGAAAAAAGGTTTTGCCATCTATTTAGGAGTAGGTTCTTTACAGTATGAGTTGTTAAAATGTGGAACATTTTACTACAGGAAGTAATTATGACAGATTCTATATATGCATTCAAAATAGGGTTGAATGCTTTCCTTGCATTGATGGACACCCATGGCTATAATTACCAGTTAATTATTAGCAGTGTTGATCCAGGGATTTCATTTGACTGCCACCTCGAGTCAGGGAGAATTTTTCTCCCCTTAAAGGCTAATTTGCCCAAGCCTTGTGTTTTTTGCCTTTCCTTGGATCATCTAAAATAAGCAAGGGTGCAGGAGAGAAAGGTACCTATAGTTTACTTATTTATTGGTTTTTGTTTTTGTTTTATCCTGTTCAGACTTAAAGAACAAAGCAAACTATTTAACTATGTGACTCAAATTTTTAATTCTGGCTAGAGGTGTCCATACACTTATTAATTTTTACCTTCAATCCCTAGCAGATTTGATTGATCTCCTGGTAATCACTTCTCCCAAAATGTCTGAGCAATTGACTTTCAATTGATTTAGGCAAAAAATCGATCAAAAAGTTTGATCGAAAACGATAGAGGATATATGGTCAATTTGGGCAGTAGATTAATGGCCCATAGCACTGAGCTGCATCGAACAGTGCAAAGCTGCTATTTAATCAATGTGTAGTGTATGGTTCTCTCTGAATCAAACTTTCAGAGAAAAATGTATTGTTTTGTGACATTGGGTGTCAAGCTACAAGTGTATGGCAAGACTTGGTTTGAGTGGATCAATAAATGTTTATCCTCTCTTGGCTAATAGGAAAGTTATAATTTGGGAGACCTAAAAGCTAAAGTATTTTTCAGTGATATGCAGATACAGAGCATCATGCTATCACTGATAACTAAAAATGAGACATTAGAACTTATGATTTTTGAAAAGCCTTATTTGAAATTATCAATTGATAATAAACTAATCTCACAGATCTATTCAGTGACATGGACTTTTTGCTGCCATTCTTAAAGCGAAAAACTAACTATAACAAGTAACTTGTGTATATATCTTATCTAAAGTGTAGATAGTTTACACAGCAAATCTAGCTGCAAACAGCTTTAATAGAATATGATTATTTTTTTCCTGTGATACAATGACAGCAGCCATGTTGTTTGTAAACATTACACAGAGGCAGGCTTATCTGTATCTTGAGCAAAAAAAAACCTAATCCCCCTCCTCCTCCCTCCTCGCCTCTGCCTCTGAAATCTCTGGCTAGTAATACCTCCTCCTGCCCAGACTGAGCTCCCATGAGCCCTTGCTACTGTCTGAAAGTGCCTTGGCTCTCTGAAAACCTGTGGGCATGGCTTGTTTAGTTTATAGGGAATTAGAGTATTAAAACAAAAACAAAAAAGGATTTAGCTTGAGGAATGCCCTATACACAATAGGAAAGGAACACAATTATGCAATGTGTAAAAGTTCATCTCGGATCCACTTTAAGTCCGCTAAACAAGTGTCAGGTGATAATAGGAGACAACTTACTAGAAGCTGACTGGATTGAAATATTTTGGTCCGTGGCAAGGGAAAAATCATATAATATCTATTATGTTTGGTGCCTTAAAGAGAACCTAAAGTGAGAGGGATATGGATATTTTCTTTTAAACAATACAAGTTGCCAGGCTGCCCTTCTGATCTCTTTGACTGCAGTAGTGGCTGAATCACAGACCTGAAACAAGCATGCGGCAATCCAGTCTGACTTCAGTCAGAGCACCTGATCTGCATGCTTGTTGAGGGGCTGTGGCTAAAAGTGTTAGAGGCACAGGATCAGCAGGAGAGTCAGGCAACTGGTTTTATTTTAAAAGGAAAAATCCATATCCTTCTCAGTGTAGGTTCCCTTTAAGCCCCCCCACCCCCCTTTTTTTTTTGCATGATAAGGGCAAGTCCCAGAGTGGTTAGTGCTTTAGGGGGTGTGAGATGCATGAGAGGATATGCTGCAGTGTTACTGGATATGTTGTGAAAGCTTCTAAAAATCTTGTTTTCAGGTAATATTGGAAGCATTCAACCGGAGCGTTTTTCTGACCCTTGGGTAGCAACATTTAGTAAAGGCCTCCCTCAACTATCCTAAAAAACAAATAGATAGGCTAATGTGCACATCCATCTGCTCCCCAATAGCAAGGAACTAGATATGCTTTACAGTACTCCTAAGGCCCGGTTCACATTAGCGTTCGCTATCCGGATTTTCCGGATCTGATCCGGTCCGCATACTGTAGAAACGGAAGGTACGTTCCGCATGGCAAAGTAAAGTCTATGCAGACGTTCACACGCGTCCGTTCCGTACGTACCGGAGCCGGACCTGAGCCTGACAGCACCATCCGGAACACAGAAACCAATGGAGAACGGGAGGCACAGAACACACTGCCTACAAAAACCTGATGTTCTACCCCACTTCCTATGCGTATCCAAGCGGCCATTTCGGATGGGGACACATGGGCCCAGCATATCTGGAGTGGAGCAGCAGTGACAGACGTGCTGGAGCTGTTTGGCAGAATGTCGGAGGTGGCGGTGAGGCCTACAGCGGAGGAACCTGATTCTACAGGTGCACCAGGTGCACCTTCTGCTGACCCCAACATTTTTTCTTAAAATTTCGCTATATTTTGCCCACGGATCCGGATGGCAGCCTGATGCATGCCTGTTGCAAACATATGTACGGTTCTGATCCGGATCAGGTCCTGATCCGATCAGGATCCGGTCCGTTTGCATGGCAAAACGCAAGTGTGAACGGAGCCTGACAGTGACTGATGCTAGCCTGCCCACACTAACCCAGCCTAAACCACTTCCCCTATTGTCACATGACCTTAAATGTTTGAGTTAGTGGGGTTT
Organism: Hyperolius riggenbachi; assembly: GCF_040937935.1. Lineage (NCBI taxonomy): Eukaryota > Metazoa > Chordata > Amphibia > Anura > Hyperoliidae > Hyperolius > Hyperolius riggenbachi. Next base: position 542,502,705 of record NC_090646.1, read on the forward strand.
TTTTGTAGCCTGAAATGACAACTGAAGTGAGAGAGATATGGAGGCTGCCATATTTATTTCCTTTACTAGTTGCCTGACAGCCCTGCTGATCCTCTGCCTCTAATACTTTCAGCTATAGATCATGATCAAGCATGCAGCAGATCAGATGTTTCTGACAGTATTGTCAGATCTGACAAGATTAGCTGCATGCTTGTTTCTGGTGTTGTTCAGACCCTACTGCAGCCAAATAGACTAGCTGGGCTGCCAGGTAACTGGTATTGATTAAAAGGAAATAAAAAATGGCATCCTACATATTCCTCACTTCAGTTGTCCTTGAAGCTGTGCCTGGATAACAGCCTATCAAGGCTTTATGCTGAGAATACACAATGCGTTTCTGCAGCAGATAGATGGGTTCGATAGATCATTTCCGACATGTCCTACCTCACGTTTGATAGTTTTGCCGCTTGATTTCTCATAGAAGTGAATGGAAAAAGATAAGAAAAACGAGCGGGAAAGGAAGAAGAGAAGAAAAGTAAAAAAAAAAAACAAACAAGAAAAACGAGCGGAATATAAGAGAAAAGAGTGGAGAATTGAGCGGCAAAAACGATTAAATGGAGAATCAAGCGTCAGAAACACTTTGTGTATTCCCAGCATTAGGTTGAGGTGGGAGTTGGGGGGATTAGAGCTGTTTATTTTAGTCCACGATGTAAGCCAAACAAAGGAGTGCTGCAGCCAAAGCATGATGGCGGTAATTTGAGTAACCAGTTGGTGTTGGCAAATGGGTAAAGGGAGTTTTGCTGTTGTTTACACTCTCTGTTACAGTTTTCCTTTGCCAAGCAAAAATTTGCACATGGCTAGCCTGTGACTAGCATGGTACAGACATGTATGCATAGAACATAGATAATACGGCATTTGCACGAAACAAGGGAGAGAGCCCTGGCATGACACGAAACAAGGATCCCTAGGCAATTAACTGTTTCACTGGAGTTTTCTACTAGAAGATAATTTTCCATCTTGTCATTAAAATAACTTTTCAGTACTCTGCAATTGAACAAATACCAAAAAGTAGGTGAAAAGGTACTGTCAAAATTATTCTAAATATTTTATTGTTGATGGTTTAAAACTAATTTTATTATTAAGGTATGAACTTATCACCTAGGAGAAAACTCAGGAGAAAAAGTAAATTGCATATGGACCAATAAATAAGGCAGGGAGTAAATCAAATAACATCAAGCAGCAGTGAGTTCCTTTGTCACATTCTGGAAGAAAAGGAAGTTTGATCAGTTATTGTGCAAGGCAGGCATAATTAGAATGCAGTAGTTTCAGGACATTCATTATTAGTATGTATGTGTTCATTCAAATATTTACACAGCCTTCAAGTCTATTCTCTAAAGTACATTTGCCTGAAGATATCAATTTTAAGGGTGTGCTTGAAGGTTGCAAGGATAAGAGAGTGGCGTTCATGGTGCGGAAGGGAATTCCAGGCAGAGGGAGAGGCACGTGAGTAGTCCTAAATATTAATATGTGAGAAGGTGGTTCTAGTGTAGGTTAGGAATGGGTTTTGTTAGAAGTGGAAATTCATGTTGTATCTGAAAATCAGTCAGGAATCGTATGGATGGGACAGGTTGTGTAGAAATTTATAACGTTTTGCACCACCTAATGAATAAAACTGTATTTTGTTAAACATAACATAAAATTTGTAAAGTTCTTACCACAGCGTGTAAATTGTTAATCCAGTATTTTATGAAGGATATGAAAAGGAAAACACATTTTTGTGGACTGTGTACATTAAAGTGATTTGTTTGTGTTGAAAAGCTTTTCAGTTATTATTACTCAAGCTGTACTTCCAGAAAAAAAATGATGCTATATTAGCAAGTGGTTCACAGAGAGGTATCGGCTCCATGTCTTCAATATTAGGCACATGCATTATAATAACTCTGTGAGATCATGCAGTATGACTAATAAGTCAGAGATCTACAAACTGCGCACAGTAAACTCATGCTGACATAATACCACACAGACTACAGGTAGAGATGGCTCAAACCTCTGATATTCGCAAACCTCGAACGCGAACCGCAATGAACTTCAATGGGGATGCAAACTTTGAAAACTAGAAACATTTATGCTGGCCACAAAAGTGATGGAAAAGCTGTTTCAAGGGGTCTAACATCTGAGTTTCTGCATGGTGGAGTGGGATATATGCCAAAAGTCCCGGGGAAAAATCTGGATTTGACGCAAAGCAGCGTTTTAAGGGCAGAAATCACATTGCATGCTAAATTGGAGGCCTAAAGTGCTTAAAACATCCTGCATGTGTATACATCAATCAGGGAGTGTAATTAGAGTACTGCTTCACACTGACACACCAAACTCACTGTGTAACGCACCGCAAACAGCTGTTTGTGTAGTGACGGCCGTGCTGGATTGGTGCGCACCATTGCTAGAGTGCAGGCCATGGCGGTTTTCAAGCCCATATGGTCGCCGGGCTGAGGTAGCTCAATGACAGAACAACAGTGACTGTCCAGCTGATCGAATTTGGTCTGTCCACAAGGAAGCAACGAACCCCCCAAGACTCTCATATAGCCGTCGGTCATGGCTTCATTGTGATACGCAAGCCCCTTCACCGTGGCAAGGTAACGATCACGAAGGGCAATTGACACATGTACATGCCTATTGTTTTATTGTTTTGTTGTTGCAGCTGTGCAGTGCAGCCAGAAAAATTAGGCAGGCATGTACACGCACCAGAAAAATTATTATGGCCTTAAAAATTCAGGAATCCGCCTGGAGTCATGGACCCTGTTGGTGGTGGCGGAGAAGTCAGCCAAGCGGCCTGCAGGCAGAGGTGCTGTGTGGGGACCGACTTAGTCTTGGGGCAGGCAGTCACATGGCGTGCAGGCAGAGATGCTGTGTGTGGGGACTGACTTAGCCTTCGTGCTTTGCAGACCAGGCATCCATGGTCAGATGAACCCTTGACCCAATGCTGTGTGCCAGAGATGTCACCACTTGCCTTTCAACATCACTGTACAGTTTAGGTATCGCCTTTTTTGAGATCAAATTGCGGCCTGGTATCTTCCACTGTGGTGTGTAGCTTTGCTTTTGTGTGCTGCTTTTCCTCAGGTGGTCATCCCATTGCAGTTTGTGCTTTGTAATCATGTGCCTTCGTAAGGTAGTTGTCCCTACGCAGGTCTTGGTTTTTCCAAGGCTCCTTTTTTGGTGGCAGAGAGTACAGATGGCATTGCTCTCATCTGAGGCAGACACACACAAAAAATTTCCACACTACTGAGCCCTGGGATGATGTCACTTTGGTGATGGCTGACGACAGAGTGTTAAGTGGGGTGCCAGAATCAGAGCAGGAGGAGGAAGATATGTCACGCTTCCGTGCGGAAGCTGAGGAAGATGAGGTGTTCTGTGTTAAATAGTTAACTACGTCCTGACAATATTGGGGCTTGATGACACATCCCTTCTTCTGAACACTGTACTTTGGTCGACGCCGCACAAAATCACGACAGTGCGACCTCGAACAGACCTGCCAGGTGGCCTGCCTCTGGCTCTGCCTCTTGTTTTGTTCATATTGGGGGGATGAAGTGAAAAGTATGCACTGACTTGGCTAATACAATGTACGGTTACACAGGTGCAGTGAACAGGTTGCAGTGACTGCTGGTACAATAATGTGCGGCTACACAGGTGCAGTGAACAGGTTGCAGTGACTGCTGGTACAACAGGTGGGTATGCAGTGATTGGTATTACAAATGTGCAGCTGTCTCACACACACACACACACACACACACACACACACACACACACACACACACACACACACACACACACACACACACACACGTACCGTGAACAGGTGCAGTGACACTGTGTGCACTCACATAGGTAGGTGGGTGCACAGAACAACAGGTAGGTATATGCAGTGATAGGTATTACAAATGTGCAGCTTTCACACACACAGGTACCGTGAACAGGTAGAGTGACTGGTGGTATTAAATATCACACTGCATGCGCTCACGTACGTAGGTGTGTGCACTGAACAACAGGTAGGTATATGCAGTGATGGGTATTACAAATGTGCACCTGTCACACACACATACACAGGTACCGTGAACAGGTGCAGTGACTGGTGGTATTAAATATCACACTGCGTGCGGTCACATAGGTAGGCAGGTGGGTGCACTGAACAACAGGTAGGTATATGCAGTGATGGGTATTACAAATGTGCAGCTGTCACACACACAGATAGTCACTGAATGAGCTGGGCCTGGCAGTGGCACAGTAGGAATTACCAAGGGGCCAAGGTCCAGCAGCTAAGACTGACTGACAGGGCTGTATATGCAACACAAGTGTCTGTGGGACACACATACAAAAAAAAAATAGATCACAAGAACAACATTAGCTCTTAAAAGAGCTGTTGAGGATGAGGAGTGCTTTTTAGCAATAAGTATCAGCAAGAAAGAGCAACCTAACAAGCATAACTGTAGCTTAACTAAGCTTTCCCTAATGTCTCTGCAGCACCTCTCCCTTCTCTAATTACTGCAGCCACACGCTGCCTGCTTTTTATAAGGGGGGTGAGGCTCCAGGAGGGAGTGTAGCCTGATTGGCTACCCTGTGCCTGCTGACTGTGATGTATAGGGTCAAAGTTGACCCTAATGATGTAGTATAGGGGGCGGGTCGAACCGCCATAAAGTTTGCGTTTGTTCGCGAACTCGAACCACCGAAGGTTGCACGAATAAGTTCACAAGTGAACCGTTTGGGCCATCTCTAACTATAGGGATAGAATTGTAACACATCACCACATCACATTCACAGCAATAAATGAAGATTTTTTTCAGAGAAGAACAGTTTATAATTTCTCTTTATAACTTGCAAAATGTTTTAAAATCCTACATCATTTATTAGTAAATCTGTAAATCGGTATCCATTTAATTACAGAATTCATATTTGGATCATTTTTGGAGTTGACTTTACAGAAACAGCTTCGGACATCACAGAGTAAAGGGCTAACCACTACATCAAAGGTACAGATTGCATTACAGCACATTTTTTAACCCCTGCATACTTGTATGGAAGCAGGAAATTTGGGCAGCTGAAGCGAGTGCTGTAATTAGAGTGCAGGAGATTTGGGCGCAGCCGGCGCCACCATAGGCCGTAATAGGAAATACGGCTATAGCGCACCGTCAGTAACTTTACCGCCGTCAGAAGACGGAGCTGAAGTTACTTTTAAAACACTAGTTTCCAGTAATAGCTGGAAGCCGAATTACATTATTCCCCACTATCCATGCGGACCTAGAGGGGGAATAGTATCTAACACTGCCGGGACTTGTGCAGCAGCAGGATAAGCCATACCGGCTGTATCCTGCACCCAAGTCTCCCGGTGGCCAGTTCATATGTATGCAGCTGAAACACCGCATAAGTTTGGGCACTGTCATAAGCGTACATACTAATCTCGGATAAAACAGGAAAATATAGCAGGGTTGCCCGCTAAGCAAACTGCAGCTACAAATAGCAGCTGAATTTACTGATATTCTACTAGAGCCTATTTCCAGTGCCCCCATTTCCAGGCTCCCTTTTTGCATATACACTTGTCCTAGGTGTATTCAACAAACACCAATCCGCAAGATCTTGTCTTGGGGCTGCTTATGTTTTATTGCAGATGTGTCACTAGGCGCAGAGATTTGGGGCACAGGATCACAGCAGCATCTTCCACAGATAGTATCTGTCTACAATGACACTCTCGGTGATGTAGAAAGGGATATATATTACAGCTGCTTCATCCTAGACTTCATTATAGTATGGCCTGATGGGTGGCTTTTGTCTTTCACTGAACTATTGAACACAAAAGGCAAGGCCATCCCTGGGTGGGCTTGAACCACCAACCTTTCGGTTAACAGCCAAATGCTCTAACCAATTGCACCACAGCGACTGTGCACTCAGTTGCTGCTAAATGGCTATCTGGGGTTCTCTTTGGACAAATGTTGAACACAAAAGGCAAGGGCGTCCCTGGGTGGGCTTGAACCACCAACCTTTCGGTTAACAGCCAAAAGCGCTAACCAATTGCACCACAGCGACTGTGCACTCAGTTGCTGCTAAATGGCTATCTGGGGTTCTCTTTGGACAAATGTTGAACACAAAAGGCAAGGCCATCCCTGGGTGGGCTTGAACCACCAACCTTGCGGTTAACAGCCAAATGCGCTAACCAATTGTGCCACAGAGACTGTGCGCTCAGTTGCTGCTAAATGGCTATCTGGGGTTCTCTTTGGACAAATGTTGAACACAAAAGGCAAGGCCATCCCTGGGTGGGCTTGAACCACCAACCTTGCGGTTAACCGCCAAATGCGCTAACCAATTGTGCCACAGAGACTGTGCACTCAGTTGCTGCTAAATGATTTTATGGGGATGTATGTGTGTCTTTTGGAGGGAGGAAGTAAGTCTGCTCCAAGAAGTTTAACACCACTTTTTCCTACAGCAAAGCATTCACTGTGGGGCAGTATAGTGGTGAGCATAGCTGCCTTCCAAGCAGTTTACCTGAGTTCAATTCCTGGCCAATGTATGTGTGCTTGCTTTTGACATCCTACAAATCCCTAGAAGACAAGATCCATGAACAGGGAGGAGGAGGGTGGAGGGATTTTATATTTGTAATTGAATTCGGATCCAGATATCTGCAATGTCCGCAGATATCCGTGTTATGCGTCCAAATATCCGCAGATAGCTATTCGGAGTTTAAAAAAAATCCGGAATCTGAATCCGAATCGGATGGTGTAAAAAACTTTGGATATCCGGGTAACCCGGGTATCCGGAATCTGGATGAGCCACCCTGCTTGTAAGTCGACTGTGCCTGCGCAGCCCTGGCCACACATATACTTTTTTGTGTTCCCATCCTGCAGGATGCTATTGCAGACTAGAGTGCAAAGAAGGATATGTATGGCCAGGGCTGCGCAGGCGGAGTTGCCATCAACTTACAAGTCGACGGCAACAAGACTGCACTGCAGTGGGAGAAAGCAGGACCGGTGCTGGACAGGACGGCTGTAAGTGGCTCGCAGAAACCTCAGGTAAGTGAAACTCTTTGCTTTAGCTGAATCTTCAGTCCACTTTAAAAGGAAATAAATATGGCAGCTTCCATATCCCTCTTGTTTCAGCTGTCCTTTAAAGAGACTCTGTAACAAAATTGTCAGCCTTATTTCTTCTATCCTATAAGTTCCTTTACCTGTTCTAATGTGCTCTGGATTACTGCAGCCTTTTCTAGTTGCACTGTCTCTGTAATATATCTAATCTTCTTTCTTTTGTCAGGCTTTGTTGACATAGAGAGGAATGCACTGCTCTGCTGTGATAGGGAGAAATGATGCATGCCCTCTGCACGCCCCCTGCTGGCTCTATGTGTGTGCTTTGTTTATCCCTCACAGAAAGCTCTCTGTTTCAGCTTGTCATGCTGAGAAACTGTGAGAATTCCTGACAGGAGTGCAGATAATTCTCTTTGTAATAAAAACTTGTAGTATACTTTAACATGATATATATATATATATTATATATACATTATATATATATATATATATATATATATATACATACATACATCACTTCCTGGTTAGTGGCCATGTTTTTTGTTTGTAAACACTGACGAAAACTTGCGATTATCACAGTGACTTGATTGGTATGTTTTTTATTGTACAAATCGGACAGTACATATTCTCTTTAAACTTTATTCTCCAAGTAATTGCATAACCTGCCAACACACTTCAGAATAGACACAAAATTAAAAACACAGTAGAACCAAAACAAAATAAAAACACACCATGGTACAGCATTTCTCATCCAACAATGTTGTAAGCTTGCAGTTGCCCTTGCATCAAGGTAACTTATTTTATACATAAAAGAGGCTATTTGTTGTGTATGTGTATTTATTAATATGACATGAAGGAAATAAAGTCATACTGCCACATAATATGGAGTTTAGTTGCTGTTTTGGTAAACAAGCTCATTAGGGCAGCCAGAATGAAAATATATATTCTCAACCTTTGAATGCCTTGACATGAAATTGCCTCATGCTGAGGTCCCGGTGACTTTAAATGCATGTTTTGTTAGCAGCATTTATCTTTGACACTTAGCATCCAGCAAATGCAATATGTATTTTGACGTTTCAAGTGGTAGTTTTAGAAAATGTTCTGTAATCACATTTATATTGACTGAACCTAACCAATGTGCTCACAACGACCTTGAAAATTTAATTTAAGAGCACACTTGCTTTCACATATGTTTGCAATAAAGCTTTCTTTTTTTTTAATGGGGAAGCTGGAACATTTTTCCATATTACGGGAAGCTTGCGTGATGAAGTCCTTAAAACCACATGCTCTTGGCCATGATGTGCATCAGGAAATGAAGAAACATACTTATCTTGTAGGTGTTTTGTCATTTAAACACAGATATACAGTACACTTGTATTTTATGAAGCAAAGCTTAAAGTAAGCCTTTCACAAATCAATTAAAAGAATCAGCAAGGAGCAAGCTAACAAGCCTACAAGAGCCTAACTAAGCTTTCCCTATAGCTCTCTCTGCAGCAGCAGCAGCTCTCCCTTCTCTAATTACTGCAGGCACATGAGTGAGTGAAATGCCTGATGCTGCCTGCGTTTTATAAGGGGGGGTGGGGCTCCAGGAGGGAGTGAAGCCTGATTGGCTACAATGTGCCTGCTGACGGTCATGTAAAGGGTCAAAGTTGACCCTAATGATGTAGTATTGGGGCGGACTGAACTTCCGAAAAAGTTTGCGGTTCACTGCGATCGCGAACCATGGAAGTTCGCTGCTTCCCGTTCGCCGGCGAACCGTTCGGCTCTTGTTATGCTGTTGCAGGTCGGTCTTTAATTAAGCTGTCAGTACAAATAGGTGGTTAAAATATATTTCTATGCTTATTTGCACTGACAATTTAATTGAGTAACCTGTTCCACAGATTTAAACCACCACAAATCGCACCTGATAACTGGTTAAAATATATTTCTATACTTATTAGGTCGGATCTGTGGTGATTCAAACCTGCGGAACAGGTCACACAATTAAGCTGTCATTTTAAATAAGCACAGAACTATCTATTAACCACCGATCAGGCGTAATCTTTAGTGGTTCATCTCTGGGGAACAGGTCACTCAATTTAGAACCAGAAATAGAGCCATCCCCATGTGAGTACAAATAAGAGTACAAATTTTTAATAACCCCCGTCAGAGGTGCAATATTTGGGTTGCAAATCTGTGGAACACTTAAAGAAACAATATGTAGCAGTCACCCTGAGTGAAATTATAAAAAAGGAATGAAATTAAGGTAATTTTTATTGGGGTCGGCAATGCCCACAGTATAACACAACTGCTTGGTTTCACTTGTATAGTAAGTTAATAAGTACTAAAGCCGCATGCATTCACTCCTAGGACTGGAACCTTCTCTATTGTGGTAGTACAATAGAGTTACTTAAAGCGGAAGTGTAAAATCCTTAAAAAAACAGTTTCACCAACCTGGGGCTTCCCCAAGCCCCCTGCAGCTGTCCTGTCCCACACTGGTCCTGCACGAACCTCAGTTCTCCCGCACCAGCTACTTTCGTTACTGCCATCGACAGCAACTGTGCCTGTGCGCCCCGGGTTATCCGAAGCTTTCTTTGTGTTCCCACCTGCTATAGTGTCCTGCGATATTAGTGCTGCATGCTGTGAAGGAAGCTTTGCGTAGCCGGGGCGCGCAGGCTCAGTTGCCATCGACTTGCAAGTTGGCGGTTACGAAAGTAGCTGCCACGGGAGAACGGAGGCTCGTGCAGGACCAACGCGGGACAGAATGGCTGCTGGGGGCATGGGGAAGCCCCAGGTAAGTGAAACTGTTTTTGTAAAAGATTTTACAGTTCCGCTTTAAGGCACGATGTGGCCTTGCAGAACCCTCCTAGTGAAACACACACTTCTACTTATTTTACTGAATGAGCACTAAAGGAATGCTATTCTTCTCTCAGTACTAGGGATGGAAATGCCTATTTCCAATTCAGTGGAAATTACGATTTCTCATTTTTAATTTTTTCGATTTTCAGATTACCGGTTCTTGTTTTTCCAATTTTTGAGGAGTATTTTATCAGGCATTTCAAACAAACAAACAAAAAAAACAACAACCTGGAAATACGGAAAAAGGAAATAGAATAAATGGAAGTTGTAAAAAAGGAAAACTCAGTCTTGTGATTGGTCTAAAATTAAAAATTTGCAGAAAAATTCTGCATTCTCTGATTGGTCCAATGCTTCCGAGTTCTGTGATGGGGCTAAAATTACCGAGCTGCTGTAAGCCGGATTTCCGTGCAATTTCCAATTTCTAAATTCTGATTGGAAATACGGATTTCTGATTGGGAATGCGGAAATTTCAATTCTGCGGAATCTGAATGAGCATCCTTAGTACTAGGTGCAGCAGTACAGCTAACAACAAACAAGCTGAACTCTGGAGGACTACAAGTGGAGGACTACAAGTTATGTGCTGTCCACACAGTTCAGTGTAAATCTGCACTGAATATGAATACATCCTAGGCTATAGCTGAAAGTTTTCTTAGTGGACAGCCATCACTTCTACCTAACCACCTCAGCACACAATAAATTCTACAAATAACAGTTCTGCAAACTTTATACACAATAAATCACAATTCTAAATTGCTAAAACAGACCTAACTAATCTCTCCCTGAAGCTTATACATTTCTCTCCTCTAGATTGCAAGCCTTTAGGCAGAGCCCTCCTTCTTATGTCTCCTACCTGATCCAGCACCTCCATCACCGTACACCCATCCTAGATCTGAGTGAACTTGACTTGCCTAATCTCCATGCTCCCATCCAGTGACTGACTAAGCTGTACCTTATACTCCTACTGTGCTGCGTGATCTGGTTTGCATGTATTCATGCATTGTCTTATTGCTGTATTAGGCCCGGTTCACATTAGCGGGCGCCGTCCGGAATCGCCGTGCCGGAGCCGGACTGCATGCGGGACAGACGGAACGGACGCACGGCATAGCAATGAAATCCTATGCGTGCGTTCACATGCGTCCGTTTCGTCCGGACCGGATCCGGACCGGATCCGGACTCCGGCATAAGACCCAACATGCGCTATTTTTTGGTCCGGCTCCTCCGGCAGCCGTATCCGGGGCGGAGCCGGACTGCACCATCCGGCCAATACAAAGCAATGAGAACCGGAGAGCGCACAACACACTGGCTAAAAATCCGGATGTTCTACCCCACTTCCTATGCGGATTGTTGCGGCGATTTTGGATGGGGACACATGGGCAAGCATTTTGGAGTGGAGCAGCAGTGACTTTAAACGAGCTGGAGATGTTGGCAACATGTCGGAGGTGGAGGTGAGTGCTAAACAGCGGAGGGCCTGATTCCACAGGTCCCCCTTCTGCTGACCTCCCAAACCCCAACATTTTATTTGGTTTGTACTAACTTTTGCCAAACGGATCCAGATCGCATCCTGATGAACACCTGATGCAACCTGACCGGATCCGGATCAGAACCGTACGGTTCCGATCCGGATCCGGTCAGGTCATCCGGTCCGTTTGGCAGAGAACCGCAAGTGTGAACCGGGCCTTACACCCCTAAATACTGTCTGTAACCTTAACTAATGTCCAGCGCTGCATAATATGTTGGCACTTTATAAATACAATAAATAAATAAATAAATAAATAATAAATAAATTATCTCCCTGTCTGTCTCTACCGCCTATAACACTGAAATCACAAAATAGAGTGGCTAACCCCTCCCTCCGCCCACCGTAATATCTGTCTGTGGTAGGATCTCTTCTCATTGGCTACAGGACATTTCTTTGAATGCTGGGAGCAAATAATTCACTCAGCAGGTGCCCTTTCTGTGCATTCAGGTGCAGTTTTGGCACTGTAGCGCCCCGGACTTATACATTGGCGTGGGACATTTCTGAGGATATTGGCCTGGGAAACTTCCGAGGATATTTGCATGGAAACATTAATTAAAGGTAAGTATTCATTGTTAATTAAGGATGCTAAAGGAGTGTATTCGTAGTTTTGTTTTATTTACATTTAACGCTTTCTGGAAATGGTTAAGAGGTACTATGTACCCATATACTCATTTCACCTGGGCAGGGGGTGGGCATCTGGGGGTCCCCATCATAAAGGGAACTCCCAGATGCCACCAGAAGTTCCCCTTCAGAGCGGGTGCTGGCAGAAGCAATGTCTGCAGCCTTCCCACTCTGCTTCCCTGCCACTACGAACAATCGGAGACAAGAGTGGTTCCCGGCTGCCGCAGCTGCATATGAGAGGGGCCGATGCAGGAAAGGACTGGAGGCAGAGCTGAAGAGGCGGCTTCCTCTGACACATTGCCATGCCGCCAGGGGAGTTAATTCACGCTGGCATTTTAAAACATTTGGCTGCAGCAAGACATTTATGCAGCTGGGAGTATTGCATTTCTAACACTGGCTGCAGGGGTATGGCCACTTCGCGTTTTGACCGGCCAGAACCCGAAGTGGTCAGACTTTGGGTTCTGGCCGTAACATATATACAGGATGCACCTGCCTAATTTTGTTTAAACAATTATTGCACACTTTCTGTAAATCCAATAAACAATGCCCAATGCAAGCAAATGTTAAGTCGAAGTCGAAATTCCACCCTTAATTATGAATCGGAATCAAATTGTCAGTCCACTCCGACTCAAAACGCAATTACGACTCAAAACATATTAACATAAAAATTATGGCAAAGCTACTCAAAGTCAAAATGAGCCATTATGAACATCAATATTGCTAATTAGATTGAATGAAAAAAGAAAGTGACTGGGTGGAGCAGGGGTTTAGAGCCTGATCTTTTTTGGCAGTTACAACCCTTACACCAGTTTCCATGACATATTTTGAGGTGGGTGAGGATGAATTCCAGCTGTGAAAAAAAAATGCCTCCTAAGCTTCCACAGACCATTGGAAAGGTAAATTAGGTTTGGTGAGCTTTGCAAGAGGGCTGTGATTGCTTAAAAAATATCTATAAGCTGCAATTATAAATTAGGAAGGCTAATAAAGCACTGGACCCATAAGAGCATTTCTGAGGAACAGTGGCAGTGCCTTGGTGGAAATATGGATATATTCTTCTTTACAAATAGACATTTCACAATGCTTGCGCAGACCTGGCAAAAATTATGAGGCATTTTGAAACATCTTTTTTATACTTCCATTTACTCCATTGTACCTTCACACTGCTCTTAAGTGTAAAAGGCTGCTCATTGCAGGCATTTTTGCTGTTTATGAAGGAACAGGCTTTTCATGAACACTGAGAAAAAAACACTGGTGCACTTATGTGTTAACATACCATGCAGTACTACACAATCCTTGGGTTATAATAAAGCTCAAATAGTTGTCATCTTTATGAGCAGTAGAAATACAGACAAAGGTATTTTCTTAATGGAGTAATAAAAACACAGATTCCATTTTAAGAATTAACAAATTAAATTTCCAAAAGAGGAAAGCTTTTATTTAATTAAACATTTTTTCCAGCTATTTACCAGGCGATAGCACAATCCTTGTCTTAATATTTCTTATTTGGTGGACTTCATTCTAATAAGTACACTGTTGCCAACAGAAAACCAGTTTGTTGTGGATCTCACAATACCACGTAATGCAAGTGCTATGTAAAGCCAGCTCTGCATTGTGCCCATTGCTATAATGAAAACACATAGGTCTCAATTCACTAAGCTTTATCAAACACTTTATCAAACATTTGATAATTTACCTCATGGGTAAAATCTAATTTTGAATGCACTAAGGTGTTATTGATTTATTGAAAATGTTATAGATAAAACATTCGATAAATATATAACACCGTAGGGCTCATTCACACCAATGCGCTTCTGTCCGCTTTTTTTCAACAACTTGTATCTGTTATGTGCTGGGAAAAAAAAGCGGACAGAAGCACACGAAGTGTGAACAAGGCCTTAGTGAATTCAAAATTAGATTTTACCCAAGAGGTAAATTATCAAACGTTTGATAAAGTTTAGTGAATTGAGGCCATAGTGACATTTGGATTCTGCAAAGGTTGTTTCAGTAATACTGCAGTGTTTCAGTTATGCAGTTTGATTATTGTTTTGGTTCTATGATGTGGTTCTTTTTATTTGTCTCCCTCTCACCGCTATTAACCTAACCCAAACTTCTTTCCTTAATAGAACTTCTTGTCATATTGCCTAACCCTAACCTACTTCATTCTGAATCAACATCTTGGAATTGTGGTGCTGGAGAAGATTTTTGAGAGGCCCTTGGACTGCAAGAAGATGCACTCAGCCGGAAAAAAAAAAAAAAACAGACTGTTCTTTGGAAGGTATCAACAGAAGTATTATAACTGCCCATACGAAGCTGCATAGGTGTTGGAAGGAGCGGACTGTTAGCGCGCAACAACCGCCAGTGAAACTCCAATAGCCTACAGAGGTGACGTCACCGAAGAGCAGTGCACGCGAGAAGCCATGAGACTGAGAATACGGCGGGCGCACTTCCGTAATCTGTATGCGGAAGTGACGTATGCCGCACGAAGACGCCAGTCCGGCCAGCGGCGAGCATAGGAGACGAATCTGAGGACACTGAGTCTGGTGAGACCCAGACAGGAACGGGAAAACCGGCCAGGACCCTAAGAGGACTTGAATAGAGCGGTATATCCAACATAAGGAGCACGTGAGTTTACCAATACCGCTGTTCTGAATGAACTGTATATAGGAAATTATCCTCTGAATTCAAGAGACTGACAATATTGAAAACCCTCATACACAGCAGAACGATATTAAGCAAAGGAATAACATAACAGCCCATTGACTATAAATCCCCTAAAGAGATTTTGAAAACCTTTTTACTAGTGGGAGTAGGTAGGCAGGGTGAGCGGAGAGGCCTCTCTGAAGTATGTATGTATATTGAGAGTGTGTGGAGAGTGAAGTAAACTTTTATATATTTTAATAAATTTCTATAGGAAATTAGCGTGTGCCAGTGTGATATATAATTTGATATTTATAATTTTGAGGGTCTAGGGATTCCCTCCACGGATCACGCAGCTTATTGTTAAGGGAACTCCAATTCCAGCGCCAGACGGTGTTTTTTCTACAATATATGTTCTTTGGAAGTAACAATGTTAAAACTGAAATACTTTGGCCGCAAAATGAGATTATCTCAATTCTTTAGAGAAAACACTGATGAAAGATTGGGGGCAAAGAAGGAAGGGATGGCAGATAATGAGTATCATGAAGACGACAAACAGGATCTTTGACAAACTTCGATAGGCAGAAAAGAGTAGAGGGGGCTGGCATGCTATGGTCCACAGTGTTGCAAAGAGTCAGACATGACTGACTAGCAACTGAACAATAAACATGTACTACATAGATATGCTAAGGTTTTACAATCAAGATTGTATCATTAATGTGCACCCGTAGCTTAAGGACACTGTATCAGTGACCGTTTTCTATATCATCATAGTAATATTGTAAGTAGACATTAATTTACAATAGAGGACTTGGAAAAAGGTACAAACAGACGTCACATGTCCACTATTTCAAAGTTGCAGAAAGGTAAACAAAAGCAATGCAGTATATGTCTATTCAGTAGTGGAGCAGACAATTCTAGGGCATGATGAGTCTGGAGTCCTACTTTAAATACCATGAAGTAGCGATCATTTCTAAACCATGTAATAAAAAACATGGCAGTAGGCATTTTCCAATAATACACATTGATAGAATTAATGCGATTAATAACAGAAAATAGAGGCATTAACACAAAGGTTTTCAAACATTGGGAGAATATTTGTGCATATTATATGGCAGCTTAGCAAAACTTACAGTGTCTACTTTTTTATTTCAGTGTATTTCTATTCCACCCTCTCTGCAAGCAGAAAGAGAAAAGCTTAGCCCCAGCCTGTTAGCTCTACACTCGCACTTTATAGTACAGTGGACTTTTTATGAGGTTTACTAATTAGCAGAGTTGAAAGGAAGCAGCATCCCCTTGTAGATTTTGTGCGACATGTTCCTCTTAGTAAGTCTATGTGCAGCCAGCCTGAGCTTGTGTTTACCTCTCCCCTTGCATTCCTCTTAGCTATTGCCTGCAGTTCAGGGTCAGATTGGAACATGTGTCATTAATTTTAGCTTGGTGGAGTCATACGCTGTTTTTCATTCATGCTTAGCTGAGGTGGGGGAGGGTTAATATGTGTAAAAACGCACTTGAAAACATCCTGCCTCTGACTGGACTAGTCATGAACTAGTTCTGAAGGCTTTTGCTTCCCTAAATCATTCAAAACAACAGATACTCTCATGATGTTTGTAAAATGTCATTTAAGAAATGTTTTATTGAAGGGGATCTAGACTTTTGTGGATGAAGAAACAATCACTTCCATGACAAGTATATTTGTAGCAAGGATTTTTACTTAACGTCAGTGCAGAGAGCTTTCCGGTGTGTTGATTTCTGTTGAGTGTGACACAGGTGCGCCGATAATGTCTTCAGCTCCGCTAATGTCTTCAGCTGCTGAGCATTAAGGATGTTATGTGATATTCCACTACAAAGTTTGTTTTTTTCTTTTGCTTTACAATGAGGGTAATTCATCTGATATCGTAGCACAGAACTAATCAAATTTGGAAGGCTTAAGGTGCCCATACTTCATAAGATGTATGGGCAGATCGACCAAGAGATTTTAGTCAAATTTGAGATCTGTTGCCTGCCCATACATCGCAGGCCCATTCCTGATTGATCTCAGCATGACATCTCTTTGGAATCGGTCTTGTGACTACGCATCCACCGACTCACCGACCCCGGTGACACCCTCTCCCTCCACCGAGTAAAATGTGTCCCCAAGCCCTGTGCATGAATATTTGCTTGTCAGTGTCAGCCACTGCCTCCGTGCTCCATTATCAGTCCACGTACACACGCCCCACATGCTTCCCGGGATTAGATGGGCGTGTGTGTGTCGTCACATACACCCTCTGGGGGGACAGAGCCAGGGGTTCCATCACATTCATCACTCTTCCGGATATTGCTCAATGTTACCGTCGTGCACACGATCACACATGTCAGCCCTACACCTTGCAATATGTCTGATAAATACATGCAACCAATTTTGGCCCGAAATTGGTTGCATAGTTGATTGGGCACATTCTTGGCTGCATTCATTTTCATCTGATTCAAATATAATAATCAAATCTGATGGTTGATGTATGGCAACCTTAATGATTGATACTTGGCAGTTTGATTAATTAATCAGCTGTCTGTAATCAATCATTAGCCTTCTGAATCTGATTTTAATTACATTCTAAATGTCCACTTCCTGTGGAGCAAAAATTCACTTACCATTTACCAGACCAATCATAATGCCTGCTCATCTCTTCTGAGTAGTGAGCAAATAGCTAAAGAAACTTGCAAATCCCAGTTCACCCTGAATAGGAATTTGCAATAACAGCCCATCTAAAAACAAAATGAAAATAAAAACTGACACCAGGGTAATTGCACTGCATATAACACCACCCTGCCTGTTTTACCTTGTGTAGTAGGGGTGTGGCTTGCTTGGGCCTGCCTATAATTTTACACACCTGACAGAAGCTCTCCTCACACAGCAAGTCAGTAAGAGTTCTCCATCAGAGCAGCTTTCAGCTGATGCCAAGAGTTTTTCTTGTGCTTACCTGGAATGTCTCTCCCTCTGCACTGGCCTGCTTGTGCAAAGGGTTTTTTTTTTGCTGGCCGACATGAATAAACAATCCACGCTGTCCCGTCAGGCTTCTGATGTGCGGGCAGATTGCAGGCAGCCTGTGTGAGAGGTTCGCTGATTAAATCAATGGATTTCTCACTACAGCATGTGAAATCCTGATTCACACAGACTGTCTGCAATCTGCTCACACATCAGAAGTTTGTCGGGACAGCATGGATTGTTTATTCATGTCGGCCAGCAAAAAGCCTCTCTGCGCAAGCAGGCCAGTGCAGGGGGGAAAGAGAGAGAGACATTACTGTTGCTGAGGTTCCGCATACTTATTAGTAAGCCGCTGGTGATTTGGGCCCAGGGCAAGCCGAATGGCAGCTCATGCTGCCGCTGCTGATCTCCCTAGCAGGGAGATCTACTATTCCCCTCTGAGTCCTCGTATGCTCAGAGGGAGGTGTAATTTGTGCTCTTACGGGCCCCGCGCAGCATATTATTGCTGCTTTGGGGCACCTAGTTTCAGCGGTTCCTGAAGGGAGAAGACTCTGACAATGAATAGAAGGGCCCGTCATCCAACACCACTGCACTGTCCTAGCACTCTTAATGTAAGATCTGATAAGGTTACAGATGTTTATTTTTTCCCTTTTACAACCACTATCTGTCATTACTGAGCCCCTTCGGCCTCCTAAAGAGGTTCTGGAAATAAAATGAAAACTTTGATAGTATTCCTTTATCCTGAAATTTCGCATTAGGATTTTGCATTGTAATTGCTATTCGCGATGCACAATTACAATATTGTTAAATTTGTGCTCTTCACTAACCTTTTTAAGTATTTAACTTTTTTCTTGAGGGGTACAACTGTCTCCTTGCTATATTAAACCTTGTTTTCTCCAGTCTTATACACATTCATCTGCTATTCTGAAGCCATTACAAAGCAATAGCAATGTGTTAAGATGAATTTCAATGCCGCTGTAGACTTCTTTGCAGTAATTCTGCTGGCAGGAAGAAGAACTTTCTAAGTCTAAATAGCTTATAATTCCACAGGGGACATTCTGTAACAAGAATACAACTGCAGTGTTATAATTTTGTATTAACCTTACTCTTATACTGGAATCATTTTTTCCTAAACTATCTACTATTAAAAACTACAAAATACTTTGTAATAGAGGACATAAGGTAAAAATTATGAGTTAATAAAAGTAGATCCTCTATAAGATATCCGTAAGTAATATAGTTAACGTAATATATATACTGTATATAGTAGAACCAGTGAGAAATGTAAAAAAGAGAGACATGACAAATGTGACAAAGCTTTTTACATCACTTGATAGTTGCAGTGGAGTATTGTACAGCGTTAGCCATCAGTAAAAGCAAGAAGTTATGTATTAGCATGACACCATTTTTTGGCTCACTTAGAAGAAAAGGAGTAAGCTCAGCTACGAAGCCTTCCTTAGACTTGAATCCTGTATACTGACACCAGTACACAGAAAAAAATCAGGAGGGTCAAACTCAAATACAAAGTGGGCCGAAATTGAACACTGGGACCGAGGTGCGGGCCAACCTCAACGTCTACTAGCCACCTTATAAAGTTCCCTGGTGTCTAATAGGGATGATCACAGATATGCACATTTTTCTGAGTTGATATAAATGCATGCACATTTTTATGCAAATACATGCAGCTTGAAAATAGACCAATCAATTTAAACCTGGGTTTAAATTGATTGGTCCGTTTCCAAACTGCATACATTTGCATAAAAATGTGCATAATTTCAGAAAAATGTGCACCTCATTGATCATCCCTTGTGTCTAATGGCTCCCCTCTAACCCCTATACAGTTCCCTGGTGTCTAGTGGTCCTCCTTCCTCCCCTATACAGTTCCCTGGTGTCTAGTGGTCCTCCTCCCTTTCCTAAACAGTTCCCTGGTTTCTAGTGGTCCTTCCTCACTTCCCTATACAGTCCCCTGATGTCCAGTGGCCCCCAACCTCCCCTATCCAGTTCCCAAGTGTTTAGTGCTTTCCCCCTACCTCCCAATATGGCTTCCCTGGTGTTCTAGGGCTTCATCTCCAGTATAGCTTCCCTGGTGTTCTAGAGTGGGCCAAACATAATGCAAAGTGGGGAGACCACTTGGGGGCCAAATTTAATGGCTCTGAGGGCCAGATTTGGCCAGCGGGCCGGAGTTTGGCATGTATGACCTATATACACTGGACAGTAAGAGGATATACATTGTTCTGCAGACATAAATAAATGTAATTGGATGCCTTAATTACAACATCAGGAGGGTCTCACAGGGATGCTAGCTAATTTATGACAGGCAGTGTCTGGAGCCATGCAAACTTGATCTCCTTCCCAATCAGTCATTATTAAGGGTTCCACCTGCACTCAGCTGATGCCAGAACCTTCAGCTATTTAGTTCTGAGCTGTTGTGTATCTGGACACCCCCCTCGCCTTGGTATCTGTTCTTGTTTCTCTTGTCTACCTGTTGCTAACCTTTATATTCTGCCTTGACCTTTTTTCTTTTCCTGACGATTCCTGCTCTGTACTGGTTGTATCACTTATTCCCCTGCTTCTATCCCCTAACTCACTCTGCTAAACTATTCTGCAACCCCTATGGTGGGCTCCTCCTGTCCTCCTGTTCTAGTGTATAACTTGATCATGCACCCCTTTCATTGAGTACCATTCCTACAGACTAACTTGGACTTGAACTATGTTGACTCCAAGACGTTCACTCCGTTACACGATTTTATGCCTTGTTCCATCACTCTTTTTATCTATTGTTCTATGTTACGTAATTTGTTAGCGCTTTCTAAAGACAACAAATAATAATTGTATATTTATATATATTTGTGTGCTATTTGGTAGTTAGCTTAGATAAATAGGATCTTTGTTCTGTACTTCACCAATTGCGGGCTGTGTTTTCACATGTTATATTTGTTGTAGTGCATCATCTTTTGATAAATGCAATTACACTGATATTTCTGTGCTGGGGCTTAAAAATGTACTGCAAAAGATGGCTGTGTGGTTGTGTTTATGTGTCTAAACCATAACATGTTTATAGGCCTCTTTAAGTGATAGTTTCACATTATAAATAAAATGCCTTTTAAGCCACCAACAAGCAAGAAAATACTCAGAATAGCTTTGACAGTACTTTTTCACTTACTTTCTGGTAAAAATGATCTCCTTGGAGAAAACTTCTGAGAAAAATTGATTTGGTTTGGGCCCTATGACTCTAAGCAGGGTTTAATTTAAGCCTGAGACTGAGTAAGGCCTCTTGCACACTACATGCAATTCCGATTTTTTATATGATTCTTTTTTTGATTCCGATTAAGTACAGACTGCTGTACTATTTTTAACCGGAATCAAAAATTGGTTCGTATAAATAAATTGGAATCGCATGTATTGTGCAAGAGGCCTAACTTAGACTTGTACTTCTAACCACTTATACTATTGGCTGCACTGTTTTGGAGTTTTTTCATATAGATTTACACAGTGGGACGCGCTATGCGCTCCAAGAAGAGGGCAAATTTGTGACGTACGCTAGCGCTGTTGTGATCTCCAATTTACCTTCTACTGTAGCCATCACCCGGGCACGGCGGGCAGCCTATTGGCTGCTGGTACCTATGACAACTTCCTATTTCCGGTGTATGAGGTGCAGATGCGTCTTCAGAAAGTGAGTGGACGGAGGGGATCGTAGCGTGGTCAGGCATTCTGGCTGCCCAGATGCATTTCATCTCCTGATTAGTGAGTATACTATTTAAGGGCTTGTTGTTGGGGAGCTCAGTGTCCTGAGAAAGTGCCCAATCTTAGTGGGGGTGAAACAGCTGTCGATCTTCTTTATTGCTGTACCCTCTCTCCTATGCTACTGTGGCTTGTATCATGGATGGATTTTTAATGATTTTTGAATAAATTGGCGTTTTAATTGGAAGTGCTCAGCCGCTTTTTTTCTATATACAGTTGCACTTCTAACCACTTCCCTATAGTTAGTTTTGCCACTAGTTCACGTTCTACCTATATAATAAAGTATGGAATAATACATTCAAGATTTAAAGAAAAGAAAGCACTTTGTGTGAACGTAGTCATAACATTTTCATCAAACACTTTTAAAGCCGATCTACATACAGAATTAGAATTCTGTTGGAAAAATAGCATTAATTCACACATCTCCATTACAGTTTTCAGTAGATCTGTGCAGTTGCACTGTCTCCCATTAAGCACCCTGTCAAAATTTGTTGCACTTCTAGTAACTATGACCTCCGTGTGAAGGTCTGATTCACAAGAAATCAGCTGCTGGCTTTTGCAACCCATCTCTATGCTGTGTGGAAGCTCAGTATCACATAACCACATTGCCCATTTCTGACATTGCATCCTCCTCACATCCCCTCTGAAGAGATAATTGTGGGCAGACAGTTGTGCAAGCTTCTGCCAGGGAATGCACCTGATTATTCCTTGGTTGCAAGCAGGTGCGTAACTTTAGCTCTAGGGAGTCCTGTGGAGATTTGTAGCATTCTATTCTCCAGTTAAGAGGTACAAACTACTGTGTACAGTTTTGAAAAGTTAAAGGAGAATGTTTAGTTTTACATTTAAAAAATGGTAATTTAGGCACTGGAGGAAGCAGGTAGAGGAATATCGGTAAAACTACAGATATTTCACTATGACCTAACCTTCCCCTCACAAAAGGCCCACACTTGATACCTAACCCAAACCTATTCCCCCGGTGATGCCTAACCTTAAGACCCCCCCAGGGATGCCTAACCCTAAGATCCCACCTTGATGCTGTAACGATTGTGGAATTCTCTCCAAGATCAGCGCACAAGATGTGCACTGACACTGCGGAAATCCTCCACAAGCGTATGATTTGACGGAACCCAGCAAAAGGTGCAATGCACCTGTAGAGGGAAATTCCTGTCGACAGGTGGAGCTGTGGAGTGCTGAGGAACAGCTCCTCTGCCCTGCCACAGACGCCAGACAGGAATTGCACAAAGGGAAGAAACGCAGGCCAAGATAGCCCTGAAAGAGAGAGATCAAAGCAACAGAGGGTATGTGTGTCCACCAATCTAGTCGCCACCCTGCGACGATGAACACACAACCAGGAAGATAAAGTGAGAAGGCAATCGCCAGAGATGGCGGTTGCTAACAGCGACACAAGACTGAATAAGCACAGATGAGGAATGTATGTATGTCCACCAATCTAGCCGCCAACCTGCGACGGTGGACACACAACAGAGGAAACCGAGTGAGAACGCAATTGCAAGAGAAGCGATTGCAAAAGAGAATGAGCACAGGGATAGAATGTATGTATGTGCCCCAATCTAGTCGCCAACCCGCTACGGTGCACACACAACAGCAGATATGAAGTAGGAACGCAATCACGAGAGAGGCGATTGCCAGAGGTGACACAAGGCTACAGCAAGGCAGAGCACGAGAGTAGCAAAGGCACAGCAAATCATACAATGAGAAGATAAGGAAAATAACAAACGCTAACTAAACGCGAACACTGCACTCATTCGCAACAGCGAACGCGTTTTCTGTGCGGTCTCCACGTGATAAGCACAACAGAGACAAGCACGCCTAACTAACCACCGACAGACAAACATGAAACAGAGGACGCAAGCTCTTGCTTAACGGTTACCCTAACCGAGCCTCCAGCAAGCGTTTGTAGCAGACAAGACAGATACACGAAAACAGGAATAAGTGAGAGATACGATCTACTGCAGACTTCCCATACCACTACCTCCCCCCTTGACCCTATCCCTTCTGATCTACTTCAGTCTCACTTCACGGATCTGGCCCCAGTCCTCACTACCATGTTTAACCTCTCCCTATCCACAGGCACCTTCCCCTCAGACTTCAAGCAGGCCACTGTACTGCCTCTGCTCAAGAAACCCTCCCTCGACCCCTCGCTACCCTCCAACTACCGCCCGATCTCCCTCCTCCCCTTCGCCTCAAAACTCCTTGAGCGTCTGGTTCACAAACGCCTGACCCAGTACCTCAATGCCAACTCACTACTAGACCCACTGCAATCTGGATTTCGGCCTGCCCACTCAACCGAAACGGCTCTCACCAAAGTGGTCAATGACCTTGCCTTAGCTAAAGCTGAAGGTAAATACACCATTCTCCTCCTCCTTGACCTTTCAGCAGCTTTTGATACAGTAGATCATCCCCTACTCCTCCAGTCCCTCCAATCCATGGGCATTCACGATCTCGCCCTGACCTGGCTTTCATCCTACCTCTCCAACCGCTCCTTCACGACCTCCTTCAATGAGTCCTCGTCCACCCCCAACCACCTCTCAGTGGGAGTCCCCCAAGGCTCGGTCCTTGGCCCCCTACTGTTCTCCCTATACACATCCTCCATTGGCAAGGTTATCTCCTCCATGGGTTTTAACTATCATCTGTATGCAGATGACACCCAAATCTATCTCCACACCCCTGACATATCCACCACTACCATGGACAAGGTCTCCTCCTGCCTATCTGCCATCTCCTCCTGGATGTCCGCTAGGTTCCTAAAACTAAATCTAGACAAAACGGAATTTATGATCTTCCCACCCCGGTCATCCCTGGACCTCCCAGATGTGCAAGTCACTGTTAACCACACTACTATTCACCCTACCTCTCAAGCCCGCTGTCTGGGTGTCACCCTGGACTCCGCACTCTCCTTCACTCCCCACATCCAAAACCTCACAAAGTCCTGCAACTTCCACCTTCGTAACATCTGTAAGATTCGCCCTTTCCTGACCCCTGCCACCACCAAACTCCTCATCCATGCCCTCATAATTTCCCGCCTCGACTACTGCAATGCCCTTCTGTCTGGACTCCCTAAGACCCGAATAGCCCCACTGCAGTCCATCATGAATGCGGCTGCCAGAATTATCCACTCCTCCCATCGCTCCACCAGGGCGGCTCCCCTCCGTGAATACCTCCACTGGCTTCCTATCCAGTCCAGAATCAGATTCAAGATATTGTGTCTGACCTACAAATCCATCCACAAAACCTGTCCAACCTACATTTCTGATCTTACTCAGAGATACACACCAAGCCGCTCACTCCGCTCCTCCAATGAACTTCGCCTGACCGTCCCCCGCATCACCCAGTCCCATGCACGCCTCCAAGACTTCTCAAGAGCCGCTCCGACACTATGGAACTCCCTACCTCCACCCATTAGGGCAGCCCCCTCCTTCAACACCTTCAAGAAGGCCCTCAAAACTCACCTTTTCACTCTTGCCTTCCAACCCCTCACAATTGCTCTAAACCCACAGCCGAACTCTGGTCCCCTACCTCTCGTGTCCCTACCTCTCCCTCTAGATTGTAAGCCTTTGGGCAGGGTCCTCACTCCTTTTGTGTCCTACCTGATCATGCACCTCCATTACTGTGCACCCATGCTATGCATTTGAGTGAACATAACTTGCCTAACTCCATGCTCCCATCCAGTGACTGACTAAGCATTACCTTGTACTCATACTGTGCTGTGTGATCTGGTTTTCTTGTATTCCTGTATTGTCATATTGCTGTTTGTCACCCCTAAATATTGTCTGTAACCTAAATTAATGTCCAGCGCTGCGTAATATGTTGGCGCTTTATAAATACAACAAATAAATAAATAAATAATAATACGATCCACTTCTCTTTCCGCCAGAGCGAGTGCGATCCAAGTATAGAAACAGAGCGAGCTGGATCCACTGCTCTTTCCGCCAGAGCAAGTGCGATCCAAGTACAGCAAGAGAGATGGAGATCAGAAGGCGAGTGCGATCCAGGCAAGACAGATCAGATGAAATATTTGTATGTAGAACAGAGGCGCCAGCAGGATAAAAGTCAATAACATTTTTAAAAATTGCTTGGAGGAAGTGGTGGGCTTGCCTCCCAAAAGCAGACACGAGATCCTGTCTTCATATAAATCAATACATTTATTATACGGTACCCCAAAAACAGTGCAACGCGTTTCGCAGGCCCAGCCCACTTCATCAGGCAATAAAAGTGGGGACAAAACAGAATTTCGTCAATAGCAGGTGTAGCGCCTCTTGTTTCTTTACTACAGAGAGCGACTTCTTAATCCTGAGTGAGGACAGATCTAATCTCCTCACCTGCCTATTGAGTGGTTGCCTGAATGGTAACCCATGTTTGTGAGTATAAATTCTCTCACTAAACCACTTACCAATTGTCTTTAACATACTACACCATATTGGGCTCTCGGTTTTTTCTATTTTATTAGATCAGATGAGATAACTGGTAGCAACCGCTGCTCCCGCTATACTCCAAGAACAAAGATCAGAACGACCTCCTGTCGACCACCGTTGGGACAGGACAATCGCAACAGACAAACAAAACAGATATGCAATCCTAACTGCACTAGGGAACCTGCCTAGTGCAGTCCCAGGAATTACTCTAGGCTAATCTTCAAACAATGAGCAAGGCTGACACTCCAGGAGTGTTTCACAGGACTAACCCTTATGACCAGCCCAGGTCTGTGATATCACATGGTATTTATAGTACAAACGTCCAGAGGATGTGGCTAGGAAATTTGCATGACCAACGTATGCAAATTCCTCAGCAGCAGCAAGCTGCAAAACTGACAAAAGGTCTCTCTTCCAGAGACCTGCAGAATGCAGACCTGAACAGTGGTCAAAAAGCTGCCTGCCTGCGCAGGCAGCTGAGCGGATACTCACAGATGCCTAACACTAAGGACCCCTGCCTCACCTCAAAGACTTCCTCCTTACCAATGCCTAACCAATATTTTGGGCCCCGCCATAGGCGCCAATGTTAATACCTACAATTAGCAGCTCTTATGGGTAATTTGGGCACCAGAGGCAGTGCCCACTGATTTTAGCTGCAGTTTGCATAGCAGGTGTCCTTGGCACCCAAATTAGACATAATAACCCCCAATCACGGCTATTAACATGGACGCCAATGGTGCTCATTTTACCAGGATGCCTCTGGTGCCCTTTAAAGAGGAACTTTAACCCAGGATTGAACTTTGGTCAGCTACTGATACC
The DNA here is from genome assembly GCF_040937935.1 of Hyperolius riggenbachi. Taxonomy (NCBI): domain Eukaryota; kingdom Metazoa; phylum Chordata; class Amphibia; order Anura; family Hyperoliidae; genus Hyperolius; species Hyperolius riggenbachi. The sequence continues at coordinate 542,529,312 of NC_090646.1, forward strand.
AATCAGCAGCTGATACCAATTTCCCATGAGAAATACTTTCCTTTTCATCTTGAATAGATCATCAGGGGGGTCTGTGTGGCTGATATAGTGGTGAAACCCTCCCACAATGTGATGTCATGACCATGGTAAGGACTGTTTTCTTTCTGTGAACCGTGTTGCATTGTGGGAAATAATGGGTGTTTGCAACTGAAAGCAACCAGTATCTCTCTCTGTGCATATGTATATCTTTTTGCCTATTGCATTGTTAGTGGGCGTGGTTATAGATAATGGCAGATGGTGCTGTCTAGTTTTTTCTTGTCTGCTAGCAGCAAAAATGATGATGTGCAGGCAGGGGTGTAGCTACAACTCACTGGGTCCCATAGCAATTTTTTTGACCAGGATGTCACACACAGGCTGTCTCCTCACTCTGCACAGCAGCATCAGGGAATCCTCCGTGCACACCACCACCAGCAGCTCCTCCTCTCTGGCCGGAACTACAGATTCATTGTTGGGCCAGCCAGGGAGGCATCTATTCGCAGCAGACTGGTGAGAAAATAGTCCCCTCTCACCTGCCTGCTGCTGCTTCAAGATTTTAGCCAGGATCATTGGGAAATGGGGTTTTGGGAAGGGTGGAGGATGCTTTCTTCCTGCTCTGTTAATAAACTAAATTTTGTAATAAAAGGATGGGGCCCCCTAGTGGCCTGGGGCCCCATAGCAACTGCTGTTCCTGCTATCCCTATTCCTACGCCCCTGTGTGCAGGCTAATTGTGGATCAAACAACATACGTGAATATCAATCATTTCTTGATCTCTCTTCTATTTTTTAATTTCTCACTTTGCAAATTGCAATGTATTGATTTGTTTTTTCCCTCAACTACTGTTTTTCGGTAAAGTTCCTCGTTAATACCTGTTTAGAATGTCTGGGTCTATTTTAATGTATTCTCATTTATGTTGATAAAAGTTTGCGGTTATTTAGATCATGATATATCCAAGGAATAAATAGAATAGTTTCATTTTTTTGTGTGTTTGCTTTTCTACATTCCAAAAGGCATTTTCTCACTACTACAATCACCTTCTTCAGTTGACATTGAAAGTAATGCCCAAATATTTCTGTACTGCTCATTTAGTCACTCCATGCAAATAAGATTTTTCACCCAGGTTTAAATCATTTCTATGTTCATTATGAGTGCCCATAAGGCCGAACCCTGCATTTTCTAAAGTAAATTGTTTCTATAGATGAATGTCTGGTTATTATTGCTTCTTTTGCTTCATTTGGACTGGTGAAGTCTCTTGCTATTGTGATGAAATAGCTTCAAAAACCCAACATGATTGCTAGATAAAATTAAATTATTTTCGCTTTCCGTAGATCGTAATGTACACCTTCAAACGTTCCTTGTAATGGAAGTTGTTGGCAGAGTGAAATGACAGCTTGGAACTATTTATTACCAGCAAATCTGACTCACAACTCATTTTTAAGTTACAGGTGATCGATGCAAAAGTAATAATAGCATACGCTTATTAAAGCGGAATATAACCCTGCATTTCAACTTTGCTCTAAAACATTATTTACAGTATATTATATGCAACCAGCATTTTTTTTTTTTTTACTAGACCAGCATTGGAAGGGTTACACAGGGCTTTAAAGTCCCTGGAGATTTTTGCAGACGCATCCGAACTTGAGTTAGATACTTTTTGTTTACACAAATGTATCTAAGTGTTTATTGTGACTCATCTCTCTCACTGAGAAGGAGTTGGAAGACAGCCAAAGAGTGTGTAAAGTTTATCAATAGTTACATCTAACTAAATAGAATGTAACTATCTGAACGTCTGCACGGAACTTAAAACCTCTGTGTTTAACCCTTCCAATGCTGGTCTAGTAAAAAAAAAATGCTTTTTGCATATAATATGCTGTAAATACTGTTTTAGAGCAAAGTTGAAATGCAGGGTTATATTCCGCTTTAATGCTAGGAGTGTGTGATGTCTGTCTATTAGTGATGGCCTAACATTGCAATTTGTGGAGGGGGGAGGTGGAGTGGCCCAGGTGGTGATCATGTCTGATTGGCCGTCCTGTCCCAACTGACTTCAGGGTGAAAGGTCATAAAATGTCACTATGGGAAAGTATAGGGCGTGCGGGAATGGCTCGCATTCTTTGCACTACTTGCGAGCATGCGAGAAGCGCACATTCGCCACAAAAGTGTTTGGCCATCCCAACTGGCCATACATAATACTGAAATTCCACTGCACTGGTGTACGGTGCAGTTACACTAAACTGAGCCAGCCCTGCATTTCACACAACAATGCATCCTGCTGTATGGTAACACATCACTTAATGTGCCTTGTAGATTGCAACCTACTGTGAATAGTGATTCTTTGCATACATTTGATGTATTTACCAATAAAAGCCTTTGAATATTATGAAATGTTTATAATTGTTCTTTAGTATACCATAGAAACAAACATGTACAAAAAGTCGAAATAGCGAAGCAGCAAAGTTTGTGGAACATAACATTTGGGACTGTAGTGTGAATGTGCCTTAGCTCCCTTGACCTGCACACATTTAACATAGGCAACTGCATTGCATGTTCAAGACAGAGTGATGCATCATGGGAAACCACAGTTGCTTACTTTCTGATTTATTGCAAATACCTTTTTTTTAAGAATGCAACATTTTATTCAGTGTTGCTTTTGAGCAAGGGGACTTTTCAGTCTCTTTAAAGAGAACCCGAGGTGGTTCCATGGGGGCAGATGGGACATAGAGGCATGTTCTCTGCCTCATGACAAGCCTCTGTGTCCCCCCACTGCTGCTCTCTGCCCTCCCACTGCACGCTATGGCCCCCCAAAATTAGCAATGATATTTGTCTCTATCTCGGAGGTAAACATAGGGGAGAGGGATTCCCTGTTTAAAACGTCCGCCAGGGGCGTTCCTGCAGGGTTTCCAGAACTGCCATTGGGCAGCTCTCTCTCCCTTGCTACGCCCCCTGCGGTTCCCCGCCTCCCTGCATGCGGTAAATGAGAGACAGTCTCTCATTTTAGCAACGTGACCTGGAGGTCACGAAAGTGAAAGTCAGCCAGTGTGGCCCACGGGGGGAGTGGCGGTTTTTGTGGCTACCTGATCCGCTCAGCCCCCCGGATCAGGTAGCCTACATTTTTTTTTTACTTTATGAGCCCACCTCATGCTCTCTTTAAGCCCCTTATACTTTCCAAGTGGTTGTGGGTAATCACAAGCTATCTGGATATTCTGCATTTACCTAAATAGATTTTCAAAAAGAAGGCTACTTTTACTGTTGATGGTGCCTGCCTACTTGGACTTTTGATGCTATTTGGTCACCAGGTACTGTGACTACGGGCATTAATACGCCAAAGTTCCTTTGTTCATGGGTGCTCCCCTACACCACTTGTTCCTAAACTACGATGGACATATGACTATGGTAGACTTTATACTCTCTGTGCTGTGGAAGATATCAGCATGTGTAAAGAGAAACCATAACCAAGAATTTAACTTCATCCCAGTCAGTAGCTGATACCCCATTTCCCATGAGAAATCTTTTCCTTTTCACAAACGGATCATCAGGGGGCTCTGTATGACTGATATTGTGGTGAAACCCCTCCCACAGTGCGATGTCAGGACCATGGTTCTGACATCACACTGTGGGAGCCTTGTTGCACGGTGGGAAATGACAGCTGTTTATAGCTGTTTCCAACTGACAAAAAAGTAAGCAGCATCTCCTTCCACTGACATCACCTGCCAGCAGTAAAAATGTCACCATATGATAAATGTCAGAATGTAAATCAAGGAGAGGAAAGATTTTACAATGGGCAAACACTGACTAAATCATTTATACATAATTATTTTAAAAATAAAGCACTTATGTTCATTACATTATTTTCACTGGGGTTCCTCTATATAAATTACAGTTGAAGCATCTGGGCCTAAAACAACTCTAACCCGCCCCCCCCCCCCCTTTCTCTTAGATAAAATGCAGCAGAAACTACTTGCAAAACCTCCAGATGCCGTCTTCTCCACATCCTGCAGCTTCTAGCCGCTTTGCTGCATCTGCACTGTACAGCTCCATGAACATGCATGTGACTTTGATACAGGTCAGGTGACACACGACAAGCTGTACAAGGATGCAGCACAGCAGCCAGCAGCTGCAGAAGTGAAGATGATAGGCGCCCTGAGGATTTGTAAGTTGTTTGTACTACACTGCTCACCGGCACCGCTCTGCAACATTAGAAAGGAATGCCCCCATTCCCCCCAGCATGAAGGTAGTATGGTGCCTGACTGCAGGATGGCCAGGACTTTACTGTAAATAATAATAAAAAACCCTTCTTAATAAATGCAGGATAACATTTCAAAGCAAAGTTCTTTACTCCATGATATGACCAGAAAGAGGAGAAACAAAATAGGTTATGGTTATCATGGTTGGTAGTCCAACTAAGCTGACATATTAGGTCACTCTTCAAAATTAAAAACAAACTTTTTTTTAATACTTTTTGTGAAATGCCAAGAAATGACGGTATGCGAAGTGAAAATCCATTCTTTTTTTGAAGCATGCCTGTTATGAAATATTTAGCTGCCAATGATGGGAATGTGGCAGGGAGTTAAACGTTCAGACTTCATAAGAAGGTCATGGTGTCCCTTCTGTGTTTTTTGTAGCAACGTTGTGCAAATCAAGTCAACAGCCAAAAAAGATTTTAAAACAGAAAGAAAAAAATACTTGACAACTTTTATTTTATTTAATCTCTTTTGAATTCCCCATTGAATTGAATTGTTATTATGTGTTGGGTCACCTTATGTTGCCTTTCTTCAATGAGTAGTAGGATTTTATCAATGTCCCCAGTCTATGAACAGGTTAGTGAATTAGTGTCAGCTATATTACCACTTTATGCAATCTAGGACAAATGTTGTTGATATAAGCATCAGGTCAAGTATACCTATAATATTTTTTAACATTACATTATACTATATAATGCATGCTCATGCATCATAAATGTATGTATATCCACTTTTTAATAAAAGTATAATAATATTTTAAAATTAAGTTCTTTATATCTTTATATAACCAAAAATAGGAAAAACAAAACCTTATTCTATTTTCCTCTAGAATCACCTTCTTGCATTTGCATAAACAAGATTTCTCATGAGCCGCACTGACTCCTTCCCAATTCCCTTCCAAAGCACATCTGTCAGTCTCCAACCTTTGAAATCTTTACTTATTCTCTCAAAACTCATTTTTTTAGACAAGCATACATTCAGGGCAGTTTCTAGGCCATAGAGCTTCCAGGGCGAGGGTGTATAAATTCCCCCCCCCCCCCTCCCCCAGACACAGCACACGATTGCAATGCAGTATCCAGAGGTGCCTTCCAGTAATAGGAAACCCCCAATATAGCTGACCAGAGGCCCCTAGTATTGGTTAGATACCCTGTGTAGGTAGCCAGAGGTGCCAAAGTAGGCAGCCAGAGAGACTCCATTTAGGTAGCAAGAGAGCCTCCACATTTAGGTAGTAAGAGAGGCTCTACACCAACAGCTACACCTACCTAGGGCTGGAATCAGTGAGCTTTAAGCCAGCAGTAGAGGCCCTGACAGAAAAGCCTGCAGAATCCTCTATGCCATCTGAAGGCAAGCTTACCACTTAAAACCACCAGCATCATGGACCAAAATGTCTGAGGAATGCAACAAAGAATTGCAGTTCTGTACCTATTGGAGAACAACTGCTCCACCAAGTCAATCTAGCACCTACATAGAACCCTCACTAAAAAAAATCCTGAAGTTGCCCCTGCATAGTCATTTCACAGACTGTCCTCAAAGGAGCTCACAATCTAATCCCTACCAATAGTTTAATGTTTTACCATATTATTTTATGTAGCAATTACATCTTCTGCAGTCATTTAGAATACATAGATATGTGATCTTCAAATCAAAGGGTGAGTGGGCCCCAGGCTGAAATTTCTCTGGTGGGCCCTCAGTGTCCCAGTCCGACCCTGCCCAACCCTAATCATTACACCTAACCAATACTGCCCTTATAATCTTCAATGATCAGAATTTCTACTATCGGATAACCAAACTGGTGCAACAATAAAACATTATATGCCTATAACCTAGCACAGTGTTTCTGCTATGTCCCTTTTATGATATGCGTTTCTTATCTTCAAGTGGGTTGATCGATGATATGCTTGTTTATGGCATTAAAGAGAACCCAAGGCCAAAGTTTGGATCCTAATGAGGCTTCCCTCTGTCCTCTGGTACCCTGTTGTTGCTCACGGACCCTTCAGCTCCAGCGTACTGCACAGGCTCAGCCATGCTCGCTCAGCTGTAGTACAGCCACACTCATGCTTAAAGAGTAGCACAGTCAGATTACCGGCAAGCCTTTGGTGTGGCCCACATGAGCGGTGGGGAGTGGTGTTTTTTGTGGCTACCTTATTCGCCAGTATTGGTTAGATAGGTGTAGTGCCCCCCTTACCCTGTGTAGGTAGCCAAAGGAGCCCAAGTAGGCAGCCAGGGAGACCCCATTTAGGTAGCAAGAGAGCCTCCCTATTTAGGTACACAGAAAAGCACGTTGGTGGAGGCGCCCAAGATATGTATTTTTTATCAGAGTTGCATAGGTATAAAACAAAAAATTAAAAAATTAAAACTATAATAAATAAAGGAGGTCTCTTACCTCCAAAGAAGACTCACTGGGTGGAAAAAGGAGTCTTTATTATAATAAAAACGGTTATAATGTAGACAACGCGTTTCAAAGGACACAGCCCGCTTCCTCAGGTCAATAGAACAGATAACCTAAAATCAGATCAAGTATAATATGACTCTACACGGCAGGATTAAAACAACCTTTTTCCTACATATAAACACGCTATAATTATAATTCTAAAATATGTTTCAACTAATCTATAAATTAAACTGGTAATAATAATATATGCAATAAAAAGGACAGTTTAAAATTATTAACACAGCGATATACTATAGTACTAGTAGCGGTTTATGGTAATGTATGGAACCTAATCACCAGTGGTTACTGTATGAAACCTATAATGCTGCAATACTTGTTAACAAAAAAAAAATAAATAAAAAATGTAGGTAGTAAGAGAACACCCCTCCCCTTTGGTAGTCAGAGAGCCCTCATTTTTGTAACCAGAGAGCCCCCTTTTTGGGAGCCAAAGAGCCCCCATTTTGGTAATCAGAGAGGCTCCACACTTACGACCACCAACAGCTACACCTACCTGGGGCTGATATCAGTGAGCTTTAAGCCAGCAGTAGAGGCCCTGAAAGAAAAGCCTGCAGAACCCTCTATGCCATCTGAAGGCAAATTTACCACCTAAAACCACCAGCATCATGGACCAAAATGTCTGAGGAATGCCACAAAGAATTGCAGTTCAGCTGCAGTACAGCTGCTTAAAGAGTAGCACAGTCAGATTACTGGCAAGCCTTTGGTGGTAATCATTGGAGGGTCGTCACTTGGAGACAAGGGACCAGAGGATAATGAGTGAAGCCTCATTAGGATCCAGAGGCTTCCCTCTCCTTAACAATGTATTTGATTTTGTACCCGAGCCTCGGCACATAGGAATTTAAAGGAGGATCTAGGATGGCTTGTGTGACTACCCAGAATTATAAATGTATGTTTTTGTCTAATACTTCTGACTTTTAACTATTAGTACATTTCAGTAGCTGTAGCAGCTGATGTGCAGTAATTCTCTGTGTGTGAGTGAACAAAGGATAAATTACGTTGCCCTTCTGATAACCTGGTGTGACCTATGCTTTACAAGAGTGCCCAGGATCTTTCTGTGCCAAATTTAGCTGAGCCACATTGCAGCTGCCTATCCTAATGCAAATGGATCATGCACATTTCTAATTCTCCTTGTACAAAAATGTCATTTTCTTTTACATGGTTAAAATCTATTAACTTTTCCGTGGATGTATATGAGAGCCGGACTTGAGCATAACAACATCAAAGCAGTTTTTGAATGTGAAATCTTCTCTAAATAAAACAAATTTCCTTTGTCAGCTCAGAAGTCTCTCTGAATACCAAGGATGCAATTTAAAAGGAAGATGTAAATCGCAGTCAACATACAAAACAATATTAATAAATTACTGTATAACTACAGCAAATGAAATTAGATTTTGTAATAAAATACATCAAGTGCCCCATATGATATCAAATGGGGGGTTTGAAAAACGACTAGCTATTACTCAGAGTTACATTAAATGAGGTGTGACCTGTTTATTTTATAAAAATGTTGTTAAATTCAAAGTGAATTATGAGCTTTACTTTACCTCATGCCAAGTTCATTATAAATATTAATGTTGTATGACTGTTGTGTGACTTACTTGATAACTAACGTAATTAATATAATGTCAGATAGCATTGATTTCATCATCTAAGTATACTGATAAAAAACAGTCTGTTACCTAATAAAAAAAGAATGTATTTGCAGAAGTTCACTGATTGGCTACTGTAATTAATGTTTCACAAAGTGCTGCATTTGTATAGGTAGTACTCATATTTCTTCTTGTAAAGGCCCATATACTTCAGGAAGTACTAGATCCCTTGGGTGACAGTGCAGTGCTGATGCTGTAGAGACGTGTCACCAGCCTCCAGGCTAGCGTCTGGTGCTATAGAGGGGGGCGGAGGAAGAACAAGTGGTGCACTACGGAACAAATTCCCTTGGGCGTGGCAGTGGGGGAAAAAAACGATTGTTGCTCATTTAGTGTCAGAGATCCCTAAGCTACGTAATGCTGGATTTTTTAGCAGAAGTCGGGTGGCCACTGTACACATGCTGCTCTGGATTGACTTCTTAGCCGAGGCATTTTTTATCGCCCGCCACGGCAGAATTCAAACCAGCGTGGGTATGTACTTCAAAAGCAACAATACCAGACACAACATTTATAAGCAGAAAATTATGTAATAAAATTGCCATTTTTGCTGACCCCTGAAGATGTTCACATAGCTGTGACCAGGAAACTAGCAGCTTCCCTTCTGATGCCTCCAATACAGCTACCTGCCATTGAGTTTGCCACTGCAAGCTATTGGGACCCCTGTACTATATGTTGCTTCTAAACAGACATCACTACTTTACTGTATACAGTAGGTAGATACAGTAAACACAACTAGCAGTAGGTAGATAGACTAAACACAACTTGGATTGAATGAAATTGACATTGACAAATTTGCAAGGTTTTTCATGAACCTCCCATCAGTCTGCAAGAATCTCTTGAATCGGTTTTGTGAAACTGGCAGATTCAATTAGAAAAAAATATTGTAATAAATCCAAGTAAAATTGTAATGTATCACCTTGGGCAGCTGACTGAGTCATATGGTCATAAAGTAGTTTAAAAGAATACTGTAGGGGGGGGGGGGGGGAGGGAGTCATAGGAAAATGAGTTGAACTTACCCGGAGTTTCTGATGGTCCCACACAGACATCCTGTGCCCGCACAGCCACTCACCGATGCTCCGGCCCCGCCTCCGGTTCACTTCTGAGTCTGAAAACCACTGTGCCTGCGTTGCCGTGTCCTCGCTTCCGCTGATGTCACCAGGAGCGTACTGCACAGGCGCAGACCGTACTGGGCCTGCGCAGTACGCTCCTAGTGCCATCAGTGGGAGCTAGGACACGGCAATGCAGGCGCAGTGGTTTTCAGACTTTAAAGTCTGAAATTCCAGAAATGAACTGGAGGCAGGGCCGGAGCATCGGTGAGTGGCTACGCGAGCACAGGATGCCTGCGGGGGACCATTAGAAGCCCCGGGTAAGTTCAAATCATTTTCCCCCGACCCCCCCCCCCCCCTACAGTATACCTTTAATACTGCATAACCATTGTAAGTCTAAAGTAATAAAGTAAAAAGGTAATTTTTTTTGTTTTAGAGCTAGTACACAGTGCTCAGCTGTGTTGCAGAACAATTCTGCATGTCAACTCACTGCCCATACAGTTCTGTGGGCCTGTTCACAGTACTGCATTGTAACTGATTGCGTTATTTTAACTCGCTGCATGCAGGCTTTGTATTAAATCTATGTCCAATCTCCATTGCAGTTCACAGTCATTATAACGTGTGCTTTATACAATTGACCACTGTGAACCTAGCCTTAAAGGACTTACGAGCCCAAATATAAAAAAAAAGACAAGTACCTTAAACACTTTTAAATGCACGGAGGACGCCGTCCGCGTCCTCCGTGCAGTTCCGCCGGGTCCCCGCAGTCTGATCGCCCCCCGTGCCACTCCCGACCCCACAGACGGGGTCGGGCTCCCCTTCCTCTCAAAAGATGGCTGCCGGAGCTGGCCGCGGCTGCGCAGTCCGCATACACATTAGTGCGGCTGCGCAGCTCTAGGGCCCTCCCCCCGATCCACGCACAGTAGCGTGGATCGAGTGGGGAGGCCCTAGAGCTGCGCAGCCGCACTAACGTGTATGCGGACTACGCAGCCATGGCCAGCTCCGGCGGCCATCTTATGAGAGGAAGGAGAGCCCGACCCCGTCTGTGGGGTCGGGAGCGGCATGGGGGGGTGATCAGACTGCGGGGACCCGGCGGAACTGCACGGAGGACGCGGACGGCATCCTCCGTGCATTTAAAAGGGTTTAAAGTACTTGTCTTTTTTTATATTTGGGCTCGTAAGTCCTTTAAGGTAATGCCAAATTTTACAGTGCATACAGTAGACTCTTTGATTCCATTTTGAATGTCTAAAAAAATTTAGAAATCTTCATAACATGAGTGCAGTGCTGTATATACAAAAATGCGGGTTCGGATTTACCATAAGGCACTGTAGGCAAGTGCCTACAGGTGCCTGATGATGGAAAGGCAGCTCACTCCCCTCCTGGAGTGCCTCCCTCCCTTCTTCCCCATGATGAGTCCCGAGCTTAAATGAGAGGTTACTCATCCAGTTCTTGGCATTCCACTGACAATATATCCATTCAGTTGGGGGCACCACTAACTACTTTACACTGAGGGTAACTCGGGCTACCTAATGTTAAGGGTCCCCTGTAGCTACCTATGACAGGCAATGGAAGTAAGGAAGAAGTGACAGCTGGGCCAGCCAGCACACTTGCACGGTTCATAAGTTCATGGAGGGCAAAGTCTAGGGTTCCCGGACATCAGTGCCTATAGGCTCTTATGATGAAAATCAGGGCTTACAAAAATGAAAAAAGGCAAATTTAGTCTACACTACACTCACTGGATGATCTATATAATCTCATTTATAAACATGCAGTTCTTCATAATCAAAAAAAGTATATAATCATCTCTTCATTATTTCAAATTAATAAAATATTACTATAAAAGCACCAAACAGAGGCAAGCAGAAAAGCACAGACCTTTCAGCATAAAATGTAACAAAATATAACGGCGTATCTGTTATTGTATTTTATATCCGCGCCGTTTCATTAAACAAAATAAGCAAAATACATAAACAGAAGTATTACAGTGCAGCGGCCAATTTATCTAGAATTGTATCTATCAATTTTAACAATACAGCAAGATGACTGCTCTAATAAAACACAATGAAATTATTGCTGGCTGAAAGGGATAGCGAACAGATTACAAAGTGCCCTGAGGGGAGAGTGTCTGAAGGGTATGAATCCAATAATCATTGTGCTGTAAGAAGTTATACTGGCACTTCTTGGGACATTTCGAACCACTTCAATTATAAAGCAAAACTCATAAACAGCTTTTGTTTCGCAAAGAGAATGAAAATATGACTTGTCTTGTCCGTGTCCAGCGCTTCAATCATTTATTATACATGGTTTTTATATTGCTTTCATGCTGAGTTCAACTTTTTGAAAGACTGTAAAATTAGGTCTATGTTTAATTTCCCAAGTGGGCATTAAGTAGATGGGCATTTAATATACAGATGCAGAAAGGCAATAGTTTATGTGTATGAATTACAGAAGAGAAAACTTTCACCCGGTCTCCTCTTCCTGTAGGCTATAAAGTCAATTTGGGTTTTTTTCTTTTGTTTCGTTTTTTTCCAACCATCACAATGCAAAGTTTACCTTTTTAACCACTTCAGGACCACAGTCTTTTCGCCCCTTAAGGACCAGAGCCTTTTTCTCCATTCAGACCACTGCAGCTTTCACGGTTTATTGCTCGGTCATACAACCTACCACCTAAATGAATTTTACCTCCTTTTCTTGTCACTAATACAGCTTTCTTTTGCTGCTATTTGATTGCTGCTGCGAGTTTTAGTTTTTATTATATTCATCAAAAAAGACATGAATTTTGGCAAAAAAAATGACTTTTTTAACTTGCTGTGCTGACATTTTTCAAATAAAGTAAAATTTCCTATACATTTGAGCGCGAAAGTTATTCTGCTACATGTCTTTGATAAAAAAAAAACAACCATTCAGTGTATATTTATTGGATTGGGTAAAAGTTATAGCGTTTACAAACTATGGTGCCAAAAGTGAATTTTCCCATTTTCAAGCATCTCTGACTTTTCTGCCCACCTGTCAGGTTTCATGAGGGGCTAAAATTCCAGGATAGTACAAATACCCCCCAAATGACCCCATTTTGGAAAGAAGACATCCCAAAGTATTCAGTGAGAGGCATGGTGAGTTCATAGAAGATTTTATTTTTTGTCACAAGTTAGCGGAAAATGACACTTTCTGACAAAAAAAAGAAAAAAAAAAAGTTTCCATTTCTTCTAACTTGCGACAAAAAAAAATGAAATCTGCCACGGACTCACTATGCTCCTCTCTGAATACCTTGAAGTGTCTACTTTCCAAAATGGGGTCATTTGTGGGGTGTGTTCACTGTCCTGGCATTTTGGAGGGTGCCTAATTGTAAGCACCCCTGTAAAGCCTAAAGATGCTCATTGGACTTTGGGCCCCTTAGCGCAGTTAGGCTGCAAAAAAGTGCCACACATGTGGTATTGCCGTACTCAGGAGAAGTAGTATAATGTGTTTTAGGGTGTATTTTTACACATACCCATGCTGGGTGGGAGAAATATCTCCGTAAATGACAATTGTTTTATTTTTTTTACACACAATTGTCTATTTATAGAGATATTTCTCCCACTCAGCATGGGTATGTGGAAAAATACACCCCAAAACACATTATACTACTTCTCCTGAGTACGGCGATACCACATGTGTGGCACTTTTTTGCACCCTAACTGCGCTAAGGGGCCCAAAGTCCAATGAGTACCTTTAGGATTTCACAGGTCATTTTGCGACATTTGGTTTCAAGACTCCTCACACTTTAGGGCCCCTAAAATGCCAGGACAGTATAGGAACCCCACAAATTACCCCATTTTAGAAAGAAGACACCCCAAGGTATTCCGTTAGGAGGATGGTGAGTTCATAGAAGATTTTTTTTTTGTCACAAGTTAGCGGAAATTTATTTTAATTGTTTTTTTTCACAAAGTGTCATTTTCCGCTAACTTGTGACAAAAAATAAAATCTTCTATGAACTCACCATACTCCTAACGGAATACCTTGGGGTGTCTTCTTTCTAAAATGGGGTCATTTGTGGGCTTCCTATACTGCCCTGGCATTTTAGGGGCCCTAAACCGTGAGGAGTCTTGAAACCAAATGTCGCAAAATGACCTGTGAAATCCTAAAGGTACTCATTGGACTTTGGGCCTCTTAGCTAGTGTTGGGCAAACAGTGTTCGCCACTGTTCGGGTTCTGCAGAACATCACCCTGTTCGGGTGATGTTCGAGTTCGGCCGAACACCTGACGGTGCTCGGCCAAACCGTTCGGCCACATGGCCGAACTAAGAGCGCATGGCCGAACGTTCCCCGAACGTTCGGCTAGCGCTGTGATTGGCCGAACGGGTCACATGGTTCGGGCCTGAACGCGCTCTGATTGGCCGAACGGTCACGTGGTTCGGGTAAATAAATACCCGAACCACGTCATATCTCCGCCATTTGTCTGTGGGTGTAGCTTTGGGTAGACAGGCAGGGTAGTTCGCTCTCCAGCCACGCTAGCCAGGGTCCCCCCCAGTCATTGTGTGTCGCTGCTGGGAACAGTAGTACACCGCTCGCTCAGCCACACTATATATAGCATTGTTTACTGCCACTGTGCACCTCGCTCAGCCACGCTATATATAGCATTGTGTTTACTGCCACTCTGTGTACACGGCTCAGCCAGACTATATAGCATTGTGTGTACTGCCACTCTGTGTACACCGCTCAGCCAGACTATATAGCATTGTGTGTACTGCCACTCTGTGTACACGGCTCAGCCAGACTATATAGCATTGTGTGTACTGCCACTCTGTGTACACCGCTCAGCCAGACTATATAGCATTGCGTACTCTGCATGTCAGTGTGTATATTGCTGGGATCAGTAATACTCCACTCACCGCCAACCACTATATGAGCTCACCATGAGTTCCTCAGAGACCTCCGCTGTGAGCAGCACTCCCAACAACAGCAACAGCCAACGCCCCACGCAAGCTATAACATCCACTACAGCAGCCAGTGGTCAGCAGCAGCCCTCTCCGGAGGAGAATGTTGTGTCCATCGGTCCGTCGCCAGAACGATTAATGAGGGCTGCCATTGAGGAGATGATGGGGCCTGATGTGGAGGAGGAGGTCGGGCTCAGGCCAGCATCCCAAGTTAATGTTGAGGACGATGAGGGGTCTGTGTCTGGGGATGTTGGGGTGGCAGAGGTGGTGGGTGGGTCAGACTCAGGAGAAGAGTTGTATGATGAGGATGATGATCGGGACCATCTGTATGTGCCTCAGAGTCCGACCCCGGAAAACATGTTGTATCGTGTGTTTAGGTACAAAAATCTGCGTTCCCACTTCCCAGTACTGCCTGCAGTGCCCGGGTCCACGGATCCATATAATTTTTTGGGCAGCACTATCAAACTGTGGTACTATGAGTGAGTTGCCATGGTCCTTCTGTGCTGCCTGTCACACTCACCGTCTGTCTGCAGATGGATTGTTCAACACAGCTACGCCATCTGACATGTAGTCCTGGACCTTGACCATCTTCTCTAGGCGATTGGTGTTGGAGGACGTGGAACTGCCCGATTGCTGTTCTGTGGGCTGCTGCATGGGTGTCAGAAAATGTTCCCACTCCAAGGACACTGCCAATACCATTCCATTTTGGGCACTAGCAGCAGCTTGTGTTCTTTGCTGCCCTCCTGGTCCTCCTGGGTTTGCTGAAGTCAGTCTGTCGGCGTACAACTGGCTAGAGAAGGAGGAGGATGTCAATCTCCTCTCTAAAGTCTCCATCCTCAAGGGCCTGCTGGAATTGTTCCATTTTTGACCTGTCTGACACTTTCTTCAATCAGTTTTTTAACATTGTGTTTGTATAAACTGGGTATAAACCCAGTAATTGGTGTTGTCCAGATTCCAGAATAATGAATAATAATGAATAGTGAATAATGCGCGGGCCGCGTTCAATGCAGTCTAGCATGAATTGAGCCATGTGTGCCAGAGAGTCCTGCCAGACTCCTCTATCTTCATGTTCTTGTAAGCGTTGTGATTGTTGTGATGCACCATATTCGTCACCAGCATCACTTTCTTCCTCTTCTGCTGTCCTTTCCCGCTAAATTGTGGAAGTCCAACGTGCACCGCTCTGTCCCTCGGCAGTGGGGGCATCCAATTCCTGCTCCAACTCCAGCTGTTCCTCGTCCTGTTCTTTGTCATAGCTGGGACCAGCGTTTCCTGAGGCAGGTTGCCTGATGTTGGTATCATCACGCTGATCGTTTTCATCTTCAGAATCCCCCACTTGCATCATGCCAGCGGTTTCCATCTTCAACATTGATTTCTTCAGTAAACACAGCAGTGGTATTGTAATGCTGACTGTAGAGTTGTCACTGCTCAGTCACGCAACGTGGATTGCTCAAAATTTTGGAGGACTTGGCAGAGATCCAACATGCTGGCCCAATCAGATCCACAGAAGCTTGGTAGCTACTAGCTGCTGGAATGCGCCTCGGCACTGCGCAAAAGCGTGCTAGCATGTGCAGCGTAGAATTCCAGTGCGTAGGCAGGGACATCACCCAGCGAGCGATGGTGCGCTGGATTGAAGCGCTCCTGCATCTCTTGGTGAGTCCTTCAGAAGCGGTACTGGACTTTTAACAATGTTTTTTTTTTTTTCCTTCAACAGAAGATCTGCCACGTTGGAGTGAGGAGGACGCCGCCGACCCCGACACCAAGCTGAACCCCGGCGAACTCCAAGCAGAGGATCTTCAGGAACCTTCAAGGCTTTGAGCAAGCTGAGGAGGATCAGCAGTCCCGACGAGACCTCTCCTCATATGCGACTGAGTGCAGTGGAGCTCCCCAGAACAACCTCTCAGTTGTCACTTTGTCACTGGTCACTTTGTCACTTTGTCACTTTGTCATTTTGTTACTTTGTCAGTTGTCACTTTGTCACTGGTCACTTTGTCACTTGTCACTTTGTCATTTTGTCACTTGTCACTTTGTCACTTGTCACTTGTCACTTTGTCACTTGTCACTTTGTCATTTTGTCACTTGTCACTTTGTCATTTTGTCACTTGTCACTTCTCACTTTGTCACTTGTCACTTTGTCATTTTGTCACTTGTCACTTGTCACTTTGTCATTTTGTCACTTTGTCATTTTGTCACTTTGTCACTTTGTCACTAGTCACTTTGTCACTTGGTCACTTGTCCAGATGATCTCGGTACACCTCCTGAGATTCAAATTCCTGCACACATTGCTCTGGGATTTGGGTGTGATGAATGATGCATCTAACTGGCCACCGGAGGCAATTAAGGCCTTCAAAACATTGAAAGCAGCTTTCTGTTCCGCCCCCATTTTGCGTCATGTTGAGTTGTTGACGTCATGTTCATCCTCGGCCTCGCCTTGCATTTCAGTGCGAGGTGCATTTTCCACAGAAAAAGGTTGTGAATCCGGGCACAACATTTGTGGCTGTTCCATTGACCTTTCACAGGTAGAAGATTGTGGGGGTGGGAATAGCTCCTCCGAATAGCCCATTGTGTCCTGAAAACTACTCATTGCATTGCTTTGCGCACACATTTTTTTGTCCTCATGCAAGGCCTGAGTTGCACCTGAAAGCGTGGCCTTCTCCTCCTGCGCCTCCTCCTGTTCCATCACGTCTGCTGCTGCTGGGTTAGCGTTGACGCCCGGTCCCTGTTTATTGAACCTCTTATCTTTATTACATTTATGACTGCATGGCGGTAAAAAGCATGCTATCCGCACGCTTCTTGTCCTCATGCAAGGCCTGGGTTGTTGTGTCTCAAAAAGCATGGCCTTCTCCTCCTGCGCCTGCTCCTGTTCCATCACGTGTGCTGCTGCTGCTGGGTTACCGTTACCGGTCCCTTTTCCTGGAACCTCTTCTCTGTATTACATTTATGACTGCATGGCGACAAAAAGCATGTTACCTGTGCAAAGAAACATGACATTTTCCACATTTAAAAGACAGTTTTTTCTTTGAAACTTTACAATCAATTTTCTCAAAAACTATAAGCTCTTTTTCAAATATTTTTTTTCCTCTTGTACCCACTCCCAAGGTGCACATACCCTGCTAATTTGGGGTATGTAGCATGTAAGGAAGCTTTACAAAGCACGAAAGTTCGGGTCCCCATTGACTTCCATTATGTTCGAAGTTCGGGTCGAACACCCGAACATCGCGGCCATGTTCGGCCTGTTCGGCCCGAACACGAACATCTAGATGTTCGCCCAACACTACTCTTAGCGCACTTAGGGTGCAAAAAAGTGCCACACATGTGGTACCGCCGTACTCAGGAGAAGTAGTATAATGTGTTTTGGGGTGTATTTTTACACATACCCATGCTGGGTGGGAGAAATATCTCTGTAAATGACAATTGTTTGATTTTTTTTACACACAATTGTCCTTTTACAGAGATATTTCTCCCACCCAGCATGGGTATGTGTAAAAATACACCTCAAAACACAATATACTACTTCTTCTGAGTACGGCGATACCACATGTGTGACACTTTTTTGCAACCTAGGTGCGCTAAGGGGCCTAACGTCCTATTCACAGGTCATTTTGAGGCATTTGGATTCTAGACTACTGCTCACGGTTTAGGGCCCCTAAAATGCCAGGGCAGTATAGGAACCCCACAAGTGACCCCATTTTAGAAAGAAGACACCCCAAGGTATTCTGTTAGGAGTATGGTGAGTTCATAGAAGATTTTTTTTTTGTCACATGTTAGCGGAAAATGACACTTTGTGAAAAAAAAACAATACATATCAATTTCCGCTAACTTGTGACAAAAAATAAAATCTTCTATGAACTCATCATACACCTAACAGAATACCTTGGGGTGTCTTCTTTCTAAAATGGGGTCACTTGTGGGGTTCCTATACTGCCCTGGCATTTTAGGGGCCCTAAACCGTGAGGAGTAGTCTTGAACCCAAATGTCTCAAAATGACCTGTGAAATCCTAAAGGTACTCATTGGACTTTGGGCCCCTTAGCAAAGTTAGGCTGCAAAAAAGTGTCACACATGTGGTATCGCCGTACTCAGAAGAAGTAGTATAATGTGTTTTGTGGTGTATTTTTACATATAACCATGCTGGGTGGGAGAAATATCTCTGTAAATGACACATTTTTGATTTTTTTTACACACAATTGTCCATTTACAGAGAGATTTCTCCCATCCAGCATGGGTATGTGTAAAAATACACCACAAAACACATTATACTACTTCTCCTGAGTATGGCGATACCACATGTGTGACACTTTTTTGCAGCCTAGGTGCGCTAAGGGGCCCAACGTCCTATTCACAGGTCATTTTGAGGCATTTGTTTTCTAGACTACTCCTCACGGTTTAGGGCCCCTAAAATGCCAGGGCAGTATAGGAACCCCACAAGTGACCCCATTTTAGAAAGAAGACACCCCAAGGTATTCCGTTAGTGGTATGGTGAGTTCATAGAAGATTTTATTTTTTGTCACAAGTTAGTGAAAAATGACACTTTGTGAAAAAAACAATAAAAATCCAATTTCCACTAACTTTTAACAAAAAATAAAATCTTCTATGAACTCATCATACACCTAACAGAATACCTTGGGGTGTCTTCTTTCTAAAATGGGGTCACTTGTGGGGTTCCTATACTGCCCTGGCATTTTAGGGGCCCAAAACTGTGAGTAGTCTGGAAACCAAATTTCTCAAAATGACTGATCAGGGGTATAAGCATCTGCAAATTTTGATGACAGGTGGTCTATGAGGGGGCAAATTTTGTGGAACCGGTCATAAGCAGGGTGGCCTCTTAGATGACAGGATGTTTTGGGCCTGATCTGATGGATAGGAGTGCTAGGGGGGTGACAGGAGGTGATTGATGGGTGTCTCAGGGGGCGGTTAGAGGGGAAAATAGATGCAATCAATGCACTGGGAAGGTGATAGGAAGGGGGTCTGAGGGTTTGGCCGAGTGATCAGGAGCCCACACGGGGCAAATTAGGGCCTGATCTGATGGGTAGGTGTGCTAGGGGGTGACAGGAGGTGATTGATGGGTGTCTCAAGGTGTGATTAGAGGGGGAAAATAGATGCAAGCAATGCACTAGCGAGGTGATCAGGGCTGGGGTCTGAGGACGTTCTGAGGTGTGGGCGGGTGATTGGGTGCCCGCAAGGGGCAGATTAGGGTCTAATCTGATGGGTAACCGTGACAGGTGGTGATAGGGGGTGATTGATGGGTAATTAGTTGGTGTTTAGAGGAGAGAAGAGATGTAAACACTGCACTTGGGAGGTGATCTGATGTCGGATCTGCGGGCGATCTATTGTTGTGGGTGGGTGATCAGATTGCCCGCAAGGGGCAAGTTAGGGGCTGATTGATGGGTGGCAGTGACAGGGGGTGATTGATGGGTGGCAGTGACAGGGGGTGATTGATAGGTGATTGACAGATGATCAGTGGGTTATTACAGGGAATAACAGATGTAAATATTGCACTGGCGAATTGATAAGGGGGGGTCTGAGGGCAATCTGAGTGTGTGGGCAGGTGATTGGGTGCCCGCAAGGGGCAGATTAGGGTCTAATCTGATGGATAACAGTGACAGGTGGTGATAGGGGGTGATTGATGGGTAATTAGTGGGTGTTTAGAGGAGAGAAGAGATGTAAACACTGCACTTGGGAGGTGATCTGATGTCGGATCTGCAGGCGATCTATTGGTGTGGGTGGGTGATCAGATTGCCCGCAAGGGGCAGGTTAGGGGCTGATTGATGGGTGGCAGTGACAGGGGGTGATTGATGGGTGGCAGTGACAGGGGGTGATTGATAGGTGATTGACAGGTGATCAGTGGGTTATTACAGGGAATAACAGATGTAAATATTGCACTGGCGAATTGATAAAGGGGGGTCTGAGGGCAATCTGAGCGGGTGGGCGGGTGATTGGGTGCCCGCAAGGGGTAGATTAGGGTCTAATCTGATGGGTAACAGTGACAGGTGGTGATAGGGGGTGATTGATGGGTGATTGATGGGTAATTAGTGGGTGTTTAGAGGAGAGAAGAGATGTAAACACTGCACTTGGGAGGTGATCTGATGTCGGATCTGCGGGCGATCTATTGGTGTGGGTGGGTGATCAGATTGCCCGCAAGGGGCAGGTTAGGGGCTGATTGATGGGTAGCAGTGACAGGGGGTGATTGACGGGTGATTGACGGGTGATTGACGGGTGATTGACAGGTGATTGACAGGTGATCAGGGGGGATAGATGCATACAGTACACGGGGGGGGGGGTCTGGGGGGGGGTCTGGGGAGAATCTGAGGGGTGGGGGGTGATCAGGAGGGGGCAGTGGGCAGGGGGGGGATAAAAAAAAAATAGCGTTGACAGATAGTGACAGGGAGTGATTGATGGGTGATTAGGGGGTGACTGGGTGCAAACAGTGGTCTGGGGGGTGGGCAGGGGGGGGTCTGAGGGGTGCTGTGAGCGATCAGGGGGCAGGGGGGGGAAATCAGTGTGCTTTGGTGCAGACTAGGGTGGCTGCAGCCTGCCCTGGTGGTCCCTCGGACACTGGGACCACCAGGGCAGGAGGCAGCCAGTATAATAGGCTTTGTATACATTACAAAGCCTATTATACTATGTACATGCGGCGATCCGAGTGCTAGTAACCCGCCGGCGCTTCCGAACGGCCGGCGGGTTACTACGAGCGGTGGGCGGAGCCAGTCCCCGGCGGCTGATCGCGTCACGAATGACGCGATCGCCGCATAGCCACTCCCGCAGCCGCCCCCGCCGATGGGCGTATTGCGGTCGTTTGGGCCCAGTCTTTGCCGCCGCCCATCGGCTGGGGGCGGTCCTCAAGTGGTTAATAACATGTATTCGACCATAGACACTAATATACCAGTGGACAGCACATTTTGATTAGCTTAAGCAAACCATCTGCTGGGGAGAAAAGTTCTTATTTTCAGAATTAAAGATTTTATTCCAAGCTGTTGTGGTGATGCAGTCTTTTAGTCAAGTATCACGATAGAATCTTGTTACAATGCAAGTGTTGCTTGAGAATTTTCACTATTTTTTCCGCAAAAACACAAATAATTTATATTTTACAGTGAACGTGTGTAAAAACAATATTTTCTCCACAAAAAATGTTACCACAAAAATGCAAAAAAAATCAATATTTTTAGCGTGAACATTTTCAAAAAACCCACGATAACGCGAAAAAATAAAAAAATTTCAACGGCATTTTTGCTCAAAAATCGAATTTTACATTATTTTCACAGAAACGAATGCAATCACAGACCTCTTCCCTTCCGTGCAGCTCCCCCTAGTAAACGGCTTGTGCTGACCACGTCATTAGCGCAAACCATTACTAGAGTGAGCCGCATGGAAGAGAAGGAGGTCTGTAATCCCTGCGGGCGCCATGGATTAGGTAAAACAGCTGCCACTATACGCTTCTACTCACAGGTGGAAGCAGAGACACAGGAATGGCGGAGTGGAGAAACAGAGGAGGAGGGAGCAGGGCAAGGTAGATACACAGGGGCTGCTACACTAAGACATCTGCCGCAACATTTACTACTTTTACAGGGGGAGCAGGAGACATAGGGGAGGGAGCGGAGGCAAGGTGGGAGTGGACCACGCAAGGGGAGTCTGATGCAGGGAATCCCCAATGTTGCGGTGGGTTGGAGGTTCGAAGTGGCAGGTATTCATTCTTAAGTTGGGGATCCCCTGCATTCAATGTATAAGATGCAGGGAATTTAGGGGGGGGGGGGAATACGGTATGTTAAATTGACAAGTAAAAATTATGTTTTAAAATATCTATATAAAATGCAGTGTTTGTTTTATCATTGGTAATTCAAATCTTAAAGGAATACTATCAATACCCAAATGTTCTAAAATGACAATGTACAAATAATATCTAAGTAGCTGTGTAAACATTTTCCTACTTTTCATGTTAAATTTCAGAGGCAAAAGCTGTAATTTATTGAGGGTAGGATTTAGCTGTATTGGGACAAATAAATTGCAGAAGGGGTGTCTGCTTCAGTGCACAGCCAGAGTTGCATATCAGACTACAGAAAGAAAATATCAAACATATCAAACTCTGAAAGCAAAAACAGTATGAAAAGCTGTGACAATTAGTAACATTTCCTCTGCTCTCTTCAGACACTTCAGTCAGAAACACAGGACACAGAAGCTGCAGCTGTTGGGAGCTTTCTCTCTGTCACACACAGAGTTACACATAGAGTTAACTTATCAAGTGTGGGGGGAATTTCCCCTCTCCTCATGGCTCAGTCTGCCGTCAGTTTTGGCATCAGTAAAGTTTGAAAGTATTTTGATAACAGTAAACAAAGAGGTTGCTACTAAAATGTATACACCAGTACTTAGCAGCACTTCCCAAACAACTCCTGTGTCAATTGAAAAAAATATGTGAATCGATAGTATTCCTTTAAAGAGACTTTGTAACAACATTTTCAGCCTATTCTAAAGTGCTCTGGCTTACTGCAGCCTTTTTTAGTTGCTCCATTGCTGTAATATATCAAATTTACTTTCCTTTGTCAGGCTTGTCGGCCCAAAGAGGAAGTGGCTGTAATTGTTTACAGACAGGAGGAGGTTACACTGATAGCCCTGCTCTGAGTCTCTTCCAGTCTTTCATACACTGAAAACTGTGAAAAGCAGAGCTCACACATTCCCTGCTCTCAGTAATTCAGTATCATCTACTGATAAAAGCTGATAATTGTGAGAAGCATAGCTCATAGACTATTGCAGAATGCAGACACGGACCTGCTATCAGTAATCACTACTAAGGATTGCAGCATTCTTTACAAGGTAAAACTTCTTCTAAACTATGAAATAAACTCTAAAGGGCTGAATTTATTGTTCAATAATATAACCTTTCATGGAAACTGTAATGCAGTTTACAGGAACATGCAATATTATGATGAACTTCCTGTTTGGCAGCCATTTTTTTTGTTTACATAAACAGTTTATAAAACTGATCCTGATGGGGAGCAGTGAAAATGTGACAGAGGGAGACAGGAGATGAAAACCTACAGGCTGGTATGTTTATTTATATGAGGTTTTTAGCTTACAGATTCTCTTTAAAGGAAACCTGAGATGAGTAAAACAAAAGAATGTATACTTACCTGTGGCTTCCTCTAGCCACATGTACTCGGTGGGCTCACTCGACATCCACCCAGGCAGCTTCCGACTGGCACGACTGACGCATTCGTAATGGGGAGGATTAAAGATGAACAGAGCCATTTGGGATGGCGGTGAGGGAGCCCACCAAGTACATGGGGTTAGAGGTAAGTATAAATTCTTCTTTTACTTATCTCAGATACACTTTAACGACTATTTTAAATTCATAGTAAAAATATTAACAGTAAGTGAAATACATTCAAAAACTAAATACTGTTCATATGAGACATATTACTACCATGTACAGCACACCAGGTTAATGGTTGTCATGTGCAATAATACATACCCCTTAAAGTGGATTCGAGATGAACTTTCACACATTGCATAATTGTGTTCCTTTTCTATTGTTTATAGGGCATTTCTCAAGCCAAATATTTTTTTGTTTTAATACTCTAATTCCCTATAAACTAAACAAGCCACGCCCACAGGTTTTCAGAGAACCAAGGCACTTTCAGACAGTAGCAAGGGCTCATGGGAGCTTAGTCTGGGCAGGAGGAGAGGGAGGTATTACTAACCAGATATTTCAGAGGCAGAGGGGAGGAGGGAGGAGGAGGGGGGATTAGGTTTTTTTGCTCAAGATGCAGATAAGCCTGCCTCTGTGTAATGTTTACAAACAACATAGCTGCTGTTATTGTGTCACAGGAAAAAATAATTATATTATATTAAAGCTGTCTGCAGCTAGATTTGCTGTGTAAATTATCTAAACTTTCGATAAGATATATAGACAAGTTACTTATTATAATTAGTTTTTCATCTCGGATCCGCTTTAACTAATTTTATAGTAATTTTGTAGTAATTTTCTGATTAAGCTAGCACCATACCAATTACTATATGTTATTTGCCCATCAAGTATCAAATGTAAAGAGGAACAAGTTTTCTTAGGCATATGTGACTGGTAGGGCCAATGATGGTATTATAGTAGGTCCTTTATGATGGTATTATGATAGATTCCTTATGATGGTAATCCAGCCTTGATGGGCTTGCTCCCAGATGAAGCACTATTTGGAAGTGTTAGTAAAAATGTGCTTAGAAAAGTGATATGAGAGTGTTCTGATCAGCATTTAAAGATCGGAATTATTGAACAGGCACAGAAGCCATGTATAATTGGAAGAACTCTGGAAGGAACTAGACGTAAACCTGGGGTGGACAGCAGCACAGGTATTACCAGAATCTAGGTGAGGGTTTGAGAGTGGGGCAGAAATGGTCATAGTCATAGACAGAGGAATTCTTTGTTTACAGAACTCTTCATTCACGCTGCAGTGTAAAGCTGCACATACATCAGATGATGTATGGGCAGATCAAGCAAGAGACAGATCTCTCTCTGATTGAATATTATAGGAGAGAAATCTGTTGCCTGCCCGTACGCTGCAGGCTGAAATCTCCCAGGAATTTGACTTATGTTATGACATCACCTCACCGGCCCCCAAAGCTTCCACCCCAGTGTAAATGTACCCCTGGTACCTTGTGCAGTAATGTGGGTGTGTGTGACGTCACATACACGCCCATGTATACGCCGGAAACCATGTGGCGCAAGTGTATGGATGGAGGATGGTGCACGGAGCCAGCGGAGGAAACTGACAGGTAAAGTATACTGCACGGGGCACCAGGGGGCACATTTACACTAGGGGGTATGGCACTAGGGGTACCATTGCATTCGTCACTCGTCCCAATATCTCACAACTTTACCGCTGCGCACCCAATCGAGCTTGTCGGCTCTACATCTTGCAGCATGTCCGATCGATACATCCGACCAGTTTGGGGACAAAATCGGTCACATCGTCGATTGGAATGCACTTGGTGGCACAGATAATCGACTGATCAGATTATAATAATCAAATCAGATGGTTAATTGCCCAAGTCACCTGAAGTATGGCCACCTTAAGGCATCTTTGTACAAGCTGACACTCAGATCACATGCACAGGTCAAGGGAATCAGCCAGGGATAATGTAGAGTCAAGTAAAGCTCTCAGTAGGCAGATAGTTGCTTAGGTGCTTCTAGACCCTAACAAAGAACCACAACTTACTCCTCATACTAGTGTTTATGTCTTTTATATGGAGACCTGCTAATATGGATTCTATACACAGGGAACACCCAATATAAGAACTACAATGAGAGTAAAACACAACATATGCATCTTGCAGGGACATGTGACAAGTTTGAAGTTAATATCTCATTGTAATATACATTTAAATGAAATAATCTTCCATGGTATCCTGCATTCCACTGTCACCTTTGGGTGAATCATAGTAATGGAGTCATCCATCATTTCTTTAAACAGTCTTTAGCTCTGAGCTTTCTCCATCTTTTGCATTCTTGCATAATTTATGGTTATCTACCTCTTGCTGATAGCTTGTATTAATCTTGCAGGGAGATAATGTGAACTGTGATATATTTAAAGCATTAAGAATTGTTGATGTCAGGTTTTGTTACATTGGTATGTAAAAGATCACACCCAAATCATGTGCTTCTTCTTGTCACATTTATCTACACAAAGTACACAATTATAATGCAAAGGAGAATTGCTACCAGAAACTAGTGACTACTAAAGTGTAAGTGGCATTTCTGTGTATTCCTGGTTATTATTGTTGTTTTCATCTCCATGCATTTACACAATAAGCAGGTATCCGAATGTACCAAGTCACAGCAACAAAACCAAACTGTGATTGATAACTTAGAGTTAATTATGGTCGCTCGTTCTCTTTTACGTTATTTTTAATATATCGGGCATATTGACGTGACTGAGCAAAGTGTCAAGTGTCCAGTTAAATGGAAGTGATAGGTTCACATGTTTGAACTTATGAAGTTTCTCATACACTAATGTCCCTGTGCACGGATGTACAAGTGTATGTTTGTGAGCACGTGTTAAAGGAACACTATCAAACCAAGTGTTCTAAAATGACAATGTACAAATAATGTCTAAGTAGCTGTGTAAACATTTTCCTACTCTTCATGTTAAATATCAGAGGCAAAAGCTTTAATTCATTGTGTGGAGGATTTAGCTCTATTGGAACCAATCATTCTAAAAAGGGGTGTCTGCATCAATGCACGGCCAGTTGTTACAAACTTATCTGACGCTACTGCCGGTGGCTCCTTCGGCATTTCCGGGCAGCAGCGGAAGCCGCTTAATTTATCTCCATCTGGCGGCATTCTCGGCTCCCCTGTGCATGTGAGTCAGCGCGGCGGTTCCAGCCGTGCCTTTAGGCGGACGCGCACGGTTCAGAATAGCCTTTATATAGGCTAAGGAGGCGGGTGTGAGGTGTGTCAGCTGAGTAGTGGTCAGCTGACACTGGCTCCCGCAGGAGTGCTGCTGATTGGCTGTAAGTTCCGGGGGTGTGGTTATGTACTTCACCTCGGTACTTAAAGAGAAACTCCGACCAAGAATTGAACATTATCCCAATCAGTAGCTGATACCCCTTTTTACATGAGAAATGTATTCCTTTTCACAAAAAGACCATCAGGGGGCGCTGTATGACTGATATTGTGGTGAAACCCCTCCCACATGAAACTCTGAGGACCGTGGTACTCCTGGCAGTTTCCTGTCTGTGAACCTTGTTACATTGTGGGAAATAGCTGTTTATATCTGTTTCCAACTGCCAAAAAAGCATGCAGCAGCTACATCACCTGTCAACAGTAGAAATGTCACCATGTAATAAATGTAAATCAGGGATTTAAAACGTTTTACAATGGGCAAACACTAGCTAAATAATTTATACATAATTATTGTAAAAATGAAGCACTTTTTTTGTTACATTATTTTTACTGGAGTCCCTCTTTAAGTCCTGACGTGTCAGTTGTCCAGTGTCCGTTGTAGTTATCAGTTCGCTGAGCGCTGGACCTTGCCTCACTGCTGTGCCTAGTCAGCTAGCTTTCAGAGCTATACATATATATATATGCAGACACTGCCGATATATATGTACTCTAGTTAGATCAGTATTGTATTCTTGTATATTGTAATTCTCTGTCATCTGCCTTGTTCTTCTGATATATATATATATATATATATATATATATATATATATATATATATATATATATATATATATATATATATACTGTGTGTGACCCGGCTTGCCTCTCACTTTGCTTTTGTCTCATCCCTCTTGTACTGTAGTCATCTGATACTCGTTATGATCTCAGCCTGTTAAACGACTCTGTCTCTGCCTTACCCTCGGTAGTCGGTACCTCAGTTTCTGATACGTGTATGACCTTTGGCTATTCCCGACTTCCCGATATCTCTTCATTCTAAGTATCTAGTGTTCAGGCATTACATTAGTATTGTTGGTTTTTTTTTTTGCATATCAGACTACAGAGTATCTTTCTCTGAAAGCAAAACAAAAATATGAAAAGCTGTGGTGTCACAGACAATTACAAATCTTTATAACAAGTAGTTACATTTCCTCTGCTGTCTTCAGACACTATAGTCAGAGACCCAGTACACAGGCAGCTGCAGCTGCTGAGAGCTTTCTCTCCCACACAGGGTTAACAGATTCACTGTGAGGAAATTACTCCTCCCCTCATGGTTCACTCTGCCATCAGATTTAAGCAGATTTGCCATCAGTTAAGAGTGAAAGGAATTTGATACAGTGAACAAAAGAAATACGCAAGTGAAATGTATATATCATTATTTACCAGCACTTCAAAAACTCTCTCGATCCCAAGTTAAAAAAGTTCTATTTCCCTATAAAGCTATGTACACACATTCGATAAAAGTCAATCTGAACCCTTGTAAAAGTACAGATTCGCTGTGTTTCAACTTTCAATTATCATTGAACAAATGCACATGACTTACTGTCAATAACAGTAACAAATGGCCGATATCGGAAGTCGGTCCTGATTCATCCTGTTGTTTTGTTTGTTTTTTTTTCCCAACGATTGTTCATCTCAGGGAGTGTAAACAGTTAATTCAATGACAGATGACAATTGTGTCTTGTAAAGCGCATGTTCTATTTGAGTCATATCACTTCCTTAGCCGATCATTCGTAATTGTTCATGTTTGTACTACTATCAATTGTTTGAGTTAATAGCACCTCATACATCACTTTCACCTTATCAATCAATTCCTTCATTTTTTTATGAACGAAGTGACACCCATGCTGACCTAGAAATAAAAATCACATATATAAGTAGATAAATACTAGTTCTACTTACATAACAGATGTATTGTGCTATCCACGTAATGATTCTTGTGAATTTTATGAAGGAAAAGCAGAAAATCCTATTCTAGGCAGTGGCCATCTTGCTATGCTAACACTGACATCATATTCTCCCTGACTCTTCCCCCCCCCCCTCCCTTCTCTTGCTCATTGTGTATTCACTAGCTGCCCTCCTCCCAGAGTCTTCAGACACTCTCACTGAGGTGTATACTCGGAACTGCACTGTTTGTTTTTCTTCTCCCCCAATCGTTGAGTCATCTCAGCCTTGCTTGTAAACACAAGTGAGCAAAGGATCATGTTTCAGATAGGCTAGGCAGGGAAATAAATGGAAGAGGAGGAATATATTATAGATAAAAAGAACCCCCAGCATTCAACTGTTTGGCACTGACTATTAAAGGGCCAGTGCTCCTAAAGTATGTGATAACTCCAAATCATAACAGCAGAAAACGTTTTGAAAGTTTTGAATGCAGGATTAACATCTTTATTACTTAATATACTCAGACCAGTTGCTGTTGAAATTTGATTTTTATGGTGACAATACCGCTTTAAAGGACAACTGTAATGAGAGGGCTATGGAGGCTGCCATATTTATTTTCTTTTAAATAATACCAATTTTTTGGCAGTCTTGCTGCTCCTCTGCCTCTAATACTTTTAGCCATAGGCCCTGAACAAGCATGCAGCAGATCAGGTGTCTCTGACATTATTGTCATATCACCAAAATTAGCTGCATGCTTTTTTCTGATGTTATTCAGACACTACTGCAGACAAATAGATGAGCAGGGCTGCCAGGAAACTGGTATTGTTTAAAAGGAAATAAGCATGGCAGCCTCCGTAACCCTCTATTTACAGTTGTCCTTCAATAGTTTACGTGTATATAAAGGTGGGTCATTTACGATAGTTTGCCTTGGCTGATCAACTCTTGGTCAGCCTTCCTTTTTATTTTTGTCTGATGTGTGTATGTATCTTTAGTCATAGGCCAATTTGAGGGAAGCCAATTGACTTACACAGCCCATTGGGTCAACCTGGTGATGGCTGGCAAGCAGGGACTACGTGGCTGTGCAGTGGACCTAGTTGTGACACCTCCACGGCTTGCAGGCAGACCTGCTGCCACCTCCTCTCCTCTCCTCCTACTCCTCCTGCTACATCCTCTTTGCTGTCATCCTTCTCCTTGGCTGAGTGCTGTGCTACTCTATTGGTGCTGCGATCTCCTCTCCAGCTACACAGCCCCAGCTCCCTAGGGCCTATGCTGCATGCCAGGTACGATGGTGTCACGCCATCTTAGACATGTCTTGCCTCAAAGCGGAGAGTCACACTGGAGAAGCTCTCCTGGCTGCTCTTAACAAACAGGTGGATCAGTGGCTGACCCCGCACCAACTGGAGATCGGCAATGTGGTGTGTGACAATGGCAGCAATCTCATTTTGGCTTTGAATTTGGTAAGGTTGACACATGTACCCTGCATGGCACATGTGTTGAATCTAATAATTCAGAGATTTGTGTGTAAGTACCCAGGCCTACAGGACATCCTGAAACAGTCTAGGAAGGTGTGTGGGCATTTCAGGTGGTCTAACACGGCCATGGCATGGTTGGCCGATATTCAGCAGAGAAACAACTTGCCGGTGAGGCGCTTGATTTGCGATAGCCCGACTCGCTGGAATTCAACGCTCTTGATGTTTAACCGCCTGCTACAACAGTAGAAAGCTGTCAACCAGTATCTATACAACTACAGTGAAAGGACATGCTCTGGGGAGATAGGGATGTTCTGGCCGAAGTACTGAACACTCATGCTAAATGCCTGCAGGCTCATGCGGCCATTTGAGGAGGTGAAAAACATGGGGAGTCACAGTGAAGGTGCCATCAGCTGTGGAGGAGCGTGAACAGGAACAGTTACAGGAACAGTTGTGGGATCAATTCTCAGCAGAACCAGATGTTTCCTCAACAACTGCGGCAGCACAGAGGGGGAGGAGGAGGAGGAAGAGTCGTGTGGGGAAGAGGAGTCAGATGATGAGGAAGGTGGGGTTTTTTTTGAGGAGGAGGAGGCGGTAGAAAAAACACAGCAGGCGTCGCAGGAGGCTTGTTTTGCTAAATTTTCCCGTGGTATTCTTCGTGGCTGGGGGGAGGAGGAGAACTTACCTGACATCACTGAGGAAGAGCAAGAGGAGATGGATAGTACGTCTGCATCCAAATTTGTGCAGATGGCGGCTTTCATGCTGTCCAGCTTGTTGAGAGACCCACGTATAAAAAAAACTCAAGGGGAATGAGCTGTACTGGGTGGCCACACTACTAGACCCTCGGTATAAGCACAAAGTGGTGGAGATGTTACCAACTCACTTGAAGGCAGAAAGGATGAAGGAAGCACTTTACAGAACAAGCTGGCAACTACACTTTACTGTGCGTTCAAGCACAACTGAATAAAGGTACCACTGCCAGTAATCCTTCTCCCATGTCCACACAGGCAAGGACAGGGCGCTACAGCGATCTCATGGTGATGTTGGACATTCTTTAGTCCAACCTCATCTTAGCCCTTCCAGATCCACCCTCCACCAACGCCTCGACCGGCAGGTAGCTGACTGCCTGGCCTTAGGTCTGGATGTAGACACTATGAGCAGCGATGAACCCCTGGATTATTGGGTGCGCAGGCTTGACCTGTGGCCAGAGCTGTCACAATTTGCCATCCAACTTCTGTCTTGCCCTGCCTCAAGCGTCCTGTCAGAAAGGACCTTCAGCACAGCTGGAGGCATTGTCACTGAGTGAGAAGAGAAGTTGCCTAGGTCAAAAAAGAGTTCAGTACCTCACCTTTATCAAAATGAATGAGGCATGGATCCTGGAGGGCTACTGCCCGCCCGAAGACTAAGTCAGTCCCCGAACACAACATCTCTGCCTAGAGGCCACTTGACTGCCTTCTCTGCCACCACCAACAGGGTCCAGGACTCCAGGTGGATTCCTAAATTTTTAAGGCCGCTGCTAGTAGCGGCCACTATAATAATTTTTCTGGTGCGTGTTCATGCCTGCCTAATTTTTCTGGCTGCACATGCAAGATGTTTTAAAGCACTTTAGGCCTCCAATTTAGCATGCAATGTGATTTCTGCCCTTAAAACGCTGCTGTGTGTCAAATTCAGATTTTTCCCCGGGACGTTTGGCGTGTATCCCACTCCGCCATGCCCCCCTCCACATGTTAGACCCCTTGAAACATCTTTTCCATCACTTTTGTGGCCAGCATAAATGTTTCTAGTTTTCAAAGTTCTCCTCCACATTGAAGTCTATTGCGGTTCGCGAAAGTTCATGCAAACAGCACTTTTGTGGAAGTTCACGATCGATGTTCGCGGACCTAAAATCGGAGGTTTGAGCCATCTCTAAGTAGGACCCAGAGCCTTCCCTCACTATAGGTAAGTATTTTATTTATTTTTTTCTCATTACAGATTTGCTTTAAAGTGAAAGTTCTGTCAGGACATTTTCAGTTGGCAGTAAAAATATAAAATAATCCGCTTTAATTACTTACTCTCTATAGTAATAAATAAACACATGTGGAATGACTAGGTCCTTTTTTACATTCAGGTAACTTGGTAAATTTGAAAACTTTTCAAGTCTATTTACTGCTTATTTATCTTCATGTGCCAGTATCGGTAATTTGATAACATCAATATTTGACCAGAGTTGCTTTTTTCAGATTAGAATAGCAAATATAGCTTTTTATACTGAGGAAGAAAATATGATTTATTTAAAGCATGGCTTTATTATTTTGCATCAAAAACATAATTCATCATTTTCTCCTTATTCTGTGAAAAAGCATCCGGCAGCCAGAAATGCTAAAATCTGATATCAGCTGATGCCTTCATATTAAATTACTGTTAGCAGAAGTGCAGAAACCCTGTTAGGCAAATTCCCTAACTTCTCCTGAGGGGTCTATATACAGGAAATCTAAAATGTTCCTTAATTATATTTAGAACTAAAGAGCAAGGATTTTTAAGAATGTTATTATTTTTAATCATGCAGCAATGACATTTTATCTACAAAAATCTCATGTGTACTATTTAGAACAAGACAAATATATGAAAATTAAATATTTTCATACAAAGCTTCAAAATAAACTTTTCATATGCTATACAACATAAGCTAAATCCACAAATAAAGTTTGTTTCCTGAAAACAAATATTGAGTTATATATTGTAGCAATTAAGTTTATTAAGTAGATATCCAAAGTTATTTTCAGGAACAAGGTGTTCTATAAGGTCAACCCAACCAATGTCAGAAGGAAATCCTTACCTTTGACCTTTCTCTATTGGTACTATAAAACATACCTGCAATGAAAATAAGATTGAGAGATAAATAATTGTATTTATAAAACCCTTCATTAATAGGAATTTCTTGAAATCCCATTGACTTATTTTGATTTAAAAGGTGAAAAATGTAAGTTTTAAGTTTTGACTACCTTAGGTGAATGACAATGGCCTCAATTCACTAAGCAGTTTAGTCTAGTGATGGTTTTTAGTCTCCTGATGGTTTGTTCGGTTGCACCAAAGGTGAATTCACTATTACCAAATGTTTTAGACCTGTTTTTAGACCTGGTCTAAAACATTTGGTAAATAGGTCGGTAAAGCAGGGGAAATGATCATCTCCTCTGCATACAATCAAATACCTGCATAATTAATTCAAAATGTTCTATTCTCACATCTAAAATCCCTCCCAGAATTACTTTACCAACAAGAAATCAGCTGGTCTAATCTATGTCAGAACAAGTGGGCGTGGTTACTGCTTGTTTGCCTTTGTGAATTGTGACATTACTGAATGTTAGACCAGGTCTAAAAACAGGTCTAAAACATTACACCAAACCATCAGTAGACTTCCTTGACTGGGGCCCCAGTTTAGACCACTGTTTAGACCACTCACTTCAGTGTGTATGATTGTGAGGGTAATGCATGTAGTGTGACATTTTATGTGAATTTATGTGACTCTATGTGGCTTAAAGAGGCAGGTGCCCAATAGGGTGTATGGAGCTATAGCTTTACGCTATTTTATTATCATTGATTAAAGAGTTATAGTAATTTTTATTTGTGAAGTTATTTGATTGCCATGTGCCCTTTAAGCTCCCCTTGATTACATTTGGTATCTTGAGCTACGTTCACAAGGGTGCGTTGCAGTGTGTTGTAACAGCTGTATTTTAACACAGCTTGTTACACTGCTATGCACCACCTATTTACAGTGTGCCAGGTGCAGAATAGCAGCAGGCAGCATCCCAATGCACTGAATGACGTGCATTATCACTAAACACGTACAGTAACTGGGAAGCATACTTTTCAATGACTGTATGCTTCACTGTATGCAACAATATACGTGGATCATGTGCGGCACCATAGCATAGCATAGGCTTAGGTGCAGAATTTTTTTTTGTTGTTGTATTTGTTTATTGAATTATTAAAACAAAAAAGGGAATATTTACAGCACTTAACCTTCTGTGACACTACAAGAGGTTGAAGGTGCTAACACTGCAAACATTTATTGCAAGAAAAAAATAAAAAATTGATTTACACAACTGGTAATACTTAAAGTGAACCTGAAGTATTATTACAATAACTCCCTAACCAGTTCCTGCTGTCATCTCTACCTCAAAAGCATAGCACGCATCCAACCTTTTCTCACTCAGGACACAATTAAAATGTTAGTAGATGCTCTTATTATATCTAGCTAGGTAGCCATACATGGTACAATTTTTCATTTTTTTCAATTAGATAATTTAGTTCGATTACTCCGTTTGATCGAATATGAAGGATTTCCCAGCATGTCTGATCTGATTCTTCTCGAAAAAAACGGGATAATCGTTCGAATTTCTTGATTGAAAAGAAAAAATATTTTCAACTTTCATTCGATTCGATCATTTAGATTGAATAAACGGGATAATCGAACGTTTTTATTGTACCATGTATGGCCACCATAAGACTATTGTAATATATTGCTTGCTGGACTTCCAACTAACTGACTGGCACTCCTCCAATCTGTACATAACTTGGCTGCTTGTCTCAATAATCTCTCTTCCCAGTCTTCCTCTGTCTGCGGCTCCTCTCTGTCAAGCTCTTCAATAGCTACCAATTAACCAGAGGATACAGTTCAAACGCTTAACCCTAACCTACAAAAAAAAATCCCCTTAATATACCCTGGGAGTTTGGTGTTCCTAAATTTTAAGCAGGCTTTACTATTAACCGTTAAAGTCGGCGGGTTTTTAAATGTATATATTTTTCCTTTGAAACTTTAACATCGATTTTCTCAAAAACTATAAGGTCTTTTTGAAAAAAAATTGTTTCCTCTTATTCCTTCTGATCTCCTTAATATATTCTCCAAATTTGAGGCTCTAAGCAATTAAGGGGGCTTTGCTATTAACCCTTAAAGTCGGCGGCTACCTAACATTGATCCATGCGTCAACTTTTCCGCTTGGGAGCATGGCCTTACGCATTAATTGCTAATAGGAAATTACGCGTAAGGCAGTAACGTAACAACCTGCATTACGGTATTCTTACGCGTAATTGCGTAAGGGCTATGCGTAATTACAGACATGAACCGTAAATATATATCTACGCCGTAAGCGTAGTTCCGTAATGCGTAATAGCGTAAAATTACGTGTAATGATCCGTAAGCGTAGTTTTTTCCATTATGCCCAGCACTGCTCTCCTCCCCCTGCCCCTCTCCTATGCAAGTTATGGCAGTTGGGAGACCACGCGTGTCCCCCGATCGTTCGTAGCGGCAGGGAAGCAGAGCAGGAAGGCTGCAGACATCGCTTCTGCCAGCGCCCGCTCTGCAGGAATGAATGGCAGGATTCCCTGCCGCTATGAACGACCTTCGCATTTTGACCGGCCAGAACCCGAAGTAGCCCTGGCATAACACATATATATATATATATATATATATATATATATATATATATATATATATAAAGAGATAGGGTTGCAGCACACAGCTCTCGTTTATTTAGAGCAAAATACACTTAAATGAGCAAACAGTTTCGGCCGTCCCCGACCTTTATCAATGCCAACAGTGAAATGAAATCCAACAAGCATTATATACTATGTAGACAGGAAATGACATTATGCAAATCAGGGTAAACGCCCACAGTTAATGGGTAGTGTTATATTCACACTTAGCTTTAAAGCAACAGAGTCCATAATGCAGTCCATATTGTCTGTATCCAATCGTTCCATATGGTCCACACGTACAATCAGGTTATGCAATCTGTAATTTATAGAAATAAATGTAGATCAAAATCTCTATTTAGACCACTCGGATGTAAAGATCCCAATTTATCAATCCACACGACTTCCCTTTTTCTGAGAAGGAGAACCCTGTCTCCCCCTCGTCTTAATTTTGGTTGGTGGTCAATGACCATAAATTTCAGGTCCGTGTCCTTGTGACCCAAATTGCGCCAATGTCTGGCTACAGGTAGGTCAGAGGTCTTGCTCCTGACGGAGCTCCTATGTTGTGCTATGCGATCCCGCACTTTCTGTGTGGTTTCACCCACATAATAAAGGCCACAAGGGCAAGTCAATAAATACACAACATAGGAGCTCTGGCAAGTCAAGAAATGTCTTATCTCGAACCCCCCACCAAAGGAGGTACCCTTAATCAAATACTGACATTCAATGCATGACAGACAGGGATAAGAGCCCACACGTTTGGTACCAGTGAGAGAGGTGGGATGCTTAGGAATGGGTAAAAAGTCCGCTCTCACCAGTCCACTGCAAGCACACCTCCCCACTGAGGGATTCCAGGGACAGCTGTTGACCTACACTGGACTATATATATATATATATATATATATATATATATATATATATATATATATATTGTTACAGTTTACTACAAGTTTTTATTACATATTAAATTATCTGCACTCCAGTCTGGATTTCTCACAGTTCTCAGCATGTGACAGGCAGCTCCCTTCCCCCTCAGAGAGCTCTGTCTGTGAGGAGTAAACAAAGCACACAGAGCCTGGTGGGGACATGCAGGGGACGTGATAACTTCTCCCTATCACAGCAGAGGCAGCACATTTCTCCCTGGGTCGATAAAGCTTGACGAAGAAAAGAAGATTAGATATATTACAGAGACATTGCAACTAGAAATGGCTGCAGTAATCCAGACCACATTAGAACAGGTATAGGAACTTATAGGATAGAGGAAATAAGACTGAAAATTTTGTTGCAGAGTCTCTTTAACTGATAATTATTCTCTCATCTGTTAATCATAATATTTATCTCTCCTTATAGTTAAGGTGAAGAATAAATAATATAATTCAACAGAAAATCTTTGTGAATCAACTCCATTGTCTCTTGTATTTTAGCATTTGTATTTGCATTCCAAGATTTATCATATTTATCAGTGGGTAATACAAAAATAGATCATCATAGTGGCTCATTATGCATTATGCACAGGCAAAGTGCATGACTACCATAAGACGTTATCTTAGTCATCTAAAACCATTACAGCATCTTTGAAAAAGTAAAAGAATGCCTTAGTAAATGCTATATATGTGAGATCTTCTATTTTTTCTCATCCAACAATTTGTTTATGCTTTTGGGAAGGAGACGTCATCTTCAGAGCTAATCATGGTGCTTCTGTCACTTTCTTTTATAATCTCATAAATCTCCTTAAGGGGAAATGGTTCCTTTGCACTCATTATTTATGTCTTATGGCAATTATATGTTTGAAACAGATAGCGTAAGACAAATATTTATCTGGACACAGTTACTTTATGTGCAGTATTTCTAGATCCAAGTTTTACTAGCATCCATCATGTAGGAATATTTTTTCATTGTCATAGCTTAATATAAACATATGGGTTATGTTGCTTTCATTAATTGTTGCGTAATATTCACAATTAGAATTTTTATTACAATTACAATACTGTCCCTGATCTTGATTTTGCATATTTTTTGCATAATTTTCATAAGTCATGTAGATATTCATTCAAGGAATCCACAAACGCGAAAGTAGGTACAGTAGGTATGCCATTTGTCTACTATGCATATTCAAAAGACATTACCATTTGTCTAACCTAATTCATTCTAATTGGATTACACTACACAGCAGCAAAAGTGAAAGAAGACAAGTTTGAGTGTCTGTTAGATGGCTTCAACAATTTCCACAGAATTGAAGGTGTGCATCATTCAGGAATCTGACACTCAAATCACACCTAATGCTGGGCATAGACGGGTCGTTTTTCCTTTATCAATCGAGCCGCTGATGGCTCGATTGATAATATACAACAGGTCCGAGTACCCGCTGGATAGATTCCCTGCTCGATCCCCGTGGGCAGACAATAGCGGGGAATCGAGCGGAAGATAAGAAGCGCCCGCGGGGACGAGCGGGAATCGATCCGGACGGCGGTGGGGACGAGCGGGGACGCGCGGGGACATGGCGGGAGTTGATCCGGTGGCTAATCGAGCCCCCGGGTCGACCCATGTATGCCCAGCATAATGCTGGGAACACACGATGCAATTTCTAGTTTACCCTCCTAGATTTTTCATTAGCTCTCTGCCATTACTCACACGAGGGTCCATATGCAGTTAACTTTTTCTCTTGAGTTTTCTCCTAGGTGATATTTTTAAACTTGTCAGTAAAATGCTTTTCAAGCCACCAGAAAGCAAGAAAATACTCAAAATAATGTTGTCAGTACTTTCTCAAAATACTCAAAATAATTTTGTCAGTAATTTGTAGTACTTTTTCAGTTTAAAAATGCTTATTTTAAATAGAAGATTAAAATGTATCTCCTAGGAGAAAACTCAGGAGAAAATGTAATTGCAAATGGGCTATTTTCTCTTAGGTGATATTTTCACATATTGTCATAAAATGCTGGCGAGTTTAGTAATAGGATATGGTCCATAGGCTTCTATGGGCTGGAGGAAGCCCCGGGTAGTTAAATCTGCTATAATGTAATTATTTTCGCCTCATGTATCCTTCAAGGGGTCAACCAAATACCCAAACAGCTCGGGGTGACCCAAAACCATTAGGAAAGTATAGGGGACTAAAATAGACCAAAAAGCCTAGTACTAAAAAGCAGCGTTCAGTGTAATTTGCCTTCTTAAAATAGAAGGTATCCTACCTAATAAACCCCCTGTGTCTCTGCGTCCTCTCCTGTCCCTAAATCCATGCTTGTGCACTACTGAACATGTGTAGTGCGGGCGGGCGTTGGCACAGGAAGAGAACGGGTCCAGGGGGTGTGTGTGGTGGGCGTGTGCGTATGCGGTGAGCACAGGCAGAGCAGGGGCATGCAGGGGGGCTAGCTCGGGCACGCGCATGCGTGCTGACATGCGGCCGATGGTGGTCAGGAGTGGGAGGGGATGGGGGTTGTAAGGCTGGCCTAGAGCCCATTTTTAACCATTTCAGCCCGCAGGGATTTTTCACCTTATGCATCAGAGCAATTTTCACCTCCCATTCATTCGCTAATAACTTTATCACTACTTATCACAATTTAGTGATCTATATCTTGTTTTTTCCGCCACTAATTAGGCTTTCTTTGGGTGGTACATTTTGCTAAGAATTATTTTTTTTATAAATGCATTTTAACAGGATTAATAAGAACAAAACTGAAAAAGTTCAATTAAAACCTATGTATTTTATTTGCCCGTTTGTCTCGGTTATTATACCATTTACATTTTGCCCCTATCACAATGTATGGCGCCAATATTTTATTTGAAAATAAAGGTGCATTGTTTCCGTTTTGCGTCCATCACTATTTACAAGCTTATAATTTAAAAAATGTTCGTAGTATATTTCAAATGCATATTTTAAAAGTTCAGACCCTTAGGTAACTATTTATGTCTTTTTTTTTTATTGTAATTTTTTTTCCATTAAAATTTTTATTTGGGTAATATTTTGGTGTGGGATATAAACAGTTAATTTTTAATGTTATTGTATGTGTAAATTGTAATGTAAAAAATATGTAGATGTAGTTTTACTATTTAGCCACAAGATGGCCACCTTGAGTTTATTTTTTTCTCCTTGTGCTTCTCGCTAACCGGAAGCACAAGGGGGACGGGGACACTTTTTATTGCAGAAAGACTGAAGCCTCTAGTAAGAGTGCTTCAGTTTTTCTGCTGGGGACACGGATCGGTGATCGGGGACCATGTTCCCGTTCACTGATCCCAGGGCTACCGGGGAACAGCACGGGGGCACGGGGTTGGAGCGCACCGAAGCGTGGCACTGCAGCAGAGCTGCCGCCCGGACATGAGCGTCACGTCTGGGCGGCAGAAATGGTTAAATGGGCTTAGGTCTGCTAGTCTGCAATAATTCTGCTTTAAGTGAGCATCTGTGCATCACTTTTGTACAGCAGGAGACATTGGCAGCGCTTCCAAACAGAGGCTGCACCCGAATTGACTACCTGCAATAGATGTGCAGAGCTTCACAATTGTGGACTAAAATACACAACATGCATTCAAAACAGGTACAGCAAAGGAGGACGTTAGCTTCAGTATAAATAATATGTGCACAAATTATTACTAGACTTCCCCACGGCGGTGACGGGTCCTCTCGGGGAAGACCTACCGCTAGTCTAACGATAAAAACACGATTTTTTTTCCTAGTGCTGCTAGTCATAAAATGGTTTACACATTTCTCTCAAACAGACACCAAACAAATGACAGCGCTCATAGGCTGCAACTGAATTGTAGACTAACAGAGGCATGCAGAGCCCCACAGGGCTAAATACATGCCTTGAATGCAAATCAGATGCACATCATGTACTAGTCCTAATCTATAATTTGAATGCAAATTGATGCACATGGATGCAGCTAGCCACAAGTATACTTACATGAGTTTTGTACAGCAGGAGACATTGGCAGTGCTTCCAAACAGATTGATAACTGTGCATCACTACTGAATATGCAAATTATCTCTTCATACCCCCGTAGCCAGCCTTACGTCCATAACCGCTGGTGTATAGCAAGCCTACAGCGTATACATTTAACATAGCCTGGCAACAGGGGCTTAAAGAGATAATGTGCCTATTCAATAGTGATGCATTGTGGGTAACCATAGTTGCTCACTTAAAACTGAATTATCTCAAATACCTTATGTTTTAAGAAGGCAAAATTCATTAAGTGGTCAAGTCACATAATTGCAATGAGGGTACTCAAAATGTGTTTGTTTGCTTTTTCCTCAGTTATGCTCAATTTACCTATTTAGAGGGTAGGGGTACTGGGGTGGAAAAACCTTGAGAAAACATTCATACATTTTAGGATTTGCAAATAGCAGCAGCATGAAGCAATCACTTCACACGATCACTAATTTACATACAGATATAAAATTTGAATGTGGGACTTTGTACATCACTTGCCTGAAACCTAAAGTAGCTTGAAAGGGATTTGCAGAGGTAACTCAAATGTTGTGTTTCCAAAGCATGATATTGTTCAACAAGGTTGGGCCTGATCCAAATACATTAGCATGCGCTGTGGGTTTTAATATCCAGAATGTCTGTAAAGTATAGTGAATTGCTGGTGAACTGCTAGCTCTGCTAAGCTGCTATTTCTAAGATACCTGGAATGAACCTTTTAGCTTTATTTTTAGTCTCTGTTTGATTAATAATACGTTTTATTTTAAAGAAACACAAAAAGTCATTATGACATTGCCCCATTCATAACTTGTCTTTTATTTATAAAGAGATTAAAATCATGAGCTGTAAAGAAATTTTGTTCAGAATTGAATAAAGGCTAATATAACAATGCTATAACAGCACAGTATTAATAAAAGCACTCCAGTAAAAGACTTAAAAAAGAAAGAAAAGAAAAACAGCTCAAATTTCTTTTTAAAGTAAACAGTAAGATATATATACACAGTAAATTTGTACAAAATAAATAAAAAGTGCATTTTTCTTAAATTAACCACGTTATATAACTTATATATTTTTTGAGGTGTAAAACCCAGAGAATACAAATTATTTATTCCTTTTACTTTTAAATGATTTAAATGATTTCAGTAAAAAGAATAGGAATATATACAATTATTAGTTTCTATAACCTTGTTGTTTTGCATATGTATATGTGTAACTCCAGGCAAATATTTCAGGCAATAGAGCTGTCAATGAGGACAGAGTGAGATCCAGAAGTCTATCATTATAAATTATTGACAGGTGTGCCCTTTTTAATATTTGTAAAAATAAAAAGATGAGTATTTTATATATAACTAGGCCCATTTCAAAAACAGGAGCGAGAATGACCTCCAGCATGCACGACGACCCACGCATAGGCCTCTATGATCACCCGCGCGTGCCAACATCTGCCCGTCTGACCACGTCCACCCGCATGCGTGGCAGCTGCCATGTTATGGTGCCTATGCACTGACCCCCTGACACGGACAACACCCATGGACACATATTCCTGGGCTTTTATTAAGTAGTTGTGCGGATCTTTGTGAATACATACTCAATCCCCTTGAAAGCCCCAGATGGTGAGTTTGATACTCTTTGTATCAGGGGATGATATTATGAAACTACTTTCAATCAGTTCTAGCTACTTAATTAAATTTATATGTGCTTAATTTGAAGAGTGAGGATGTGATTGAGTCCGGATCACAGTTTTTGTCTTTGCTTGTTTATTGCTTTTGTATTCTTTTTATAAGATATAATATTCAACATAATATATCTGAGATTCTCTCTAATGCTATATTTGACTGTACACCCGACGATGTCAGAATGAACTGTAATAGACTGTTATGTGATGTCATATAGTGTGTAAAACGCGGAAAAGCCACCGCGAGCACTCAGAGCAAGGCGGCTGATTCCGCGTCCAACGCGGCAGGTTGCGCGCGTGGGTCTGCATCCACTGGCATGACGGAGCGCGATGAAACCGCCGCATGCCTTATGAACAAGGCGGCGGATTCCACGTCAGATGCGGATGTTGGCACGCATAGGCATAATTCTGACAGTACTGCTGAACGCGGAGGAACCGCCGCATGCTTGGACAGCGGTGTGGCTGGTTCCGCATCCAACACAGCAGAAACATTACAACACATGTCTGGTGTGGCTGGGACTGATAGTCCACACAGGTCCACACAGGTTCAGGAGGACGCGCGCGTGCGCGGAGAGGCAGAGCCTTTATGACATTTAGAAGGGCGTCAGCTGACCAAGCCGGTCAGCTGACAATTCCAGCAGTTTTCATTGGTCCAGCAATTAGGGGTGGCGCTGGAGAGCTCTAGGGTATATATACTGGGTGCTGGTCATTTCTCTGGTGTCTGGCATTGCGATCACTATGTGGTAGCACTCAGACCTTCTGTCAATATCTGTGTTATTATCTAGATCAGTTTCCAAGGTGTTGATGACCAAGGAGCTCACACCTTAGTCTAGGAATCCTGTTATTATCTGTGTTATTATCTGTGTTATTATCTAGACCAGTTTCCAAGGTGTTGATGACCAAGGAGCTCACACCTTAGTCTAGGAATCCTGTTACCATCTGTATTATTATCTAGACCAGTTCCGGGGTGTTGATGATCTAGGAGCTCACACCCAAGTCTAGGCATTGTTCATTATTTGTTATGACCTTCTGCTTTCCTGACCACTCTTCTGATCTCTGATTAGGTACTTTGCTATATCTGATACTCTGTTGCCAAACTCTGCTAGTCTTAGGATTCTGCATCTGTCTCCTGTCTATGTACTTTATCTGTCTGTGTGTTAACGACCTGGCCTGTCCGACCTCGAGAACTATCTTCCCTGTTGGGAGATAGTTCCCAGTCCTGTCAGTGACACTTCACCTTTGGTGTCACTCACTCTCTGATCCTTCCCACTCTCAGCCTGGCTCCGCCCCTTGGGGAGCATCAGACCAGTGGAAGGAACCTGTTCTCTAAGGAGTATCTCGTACTGCCTAGCACCCTCTACGCGGGTGCTCTCCTCAAAGTATACGGTTGCACCAAACACTTATACTACTCAGGTGTCCAGAGGTTAGAGATATATCTGATTATCGGTGATACTGCAGATCATCAATAATCGGGTATATATCTGCATTCTCGGTGATACTGCAGATCACCGGTAATCAGATCCTCTCTGTGTTACACCGATCGTTACACATATGCATTATGATGTTATCACCAAATTCATATTACTTATATCTTTGATATTTTAAACCAAAAATTTTCAGAACTATTTGCAATTTT
Source organism: Hyperolius riggenbachi (assembly GCF_040937935.1). NCBI lineage: Eukaryota > Metazoa > Chordata > Amphibia > Anura > Hyperoliidae > Hyperolius > Hyperolius riggenbachi. The sequence continues at coordinate 542,573,066 of NC_090646.1, forward strand.
GACTCTTTGTAGTGCCCTTTTTAAGGTCCAAAATAATGATATTTGAAACCTTCTTTTCTCTCATTACACATGCCACATGTCATGATTCCTGCCATCTCCTCTCTTCAGATTGTTCACTTTAGTGTTCTTTGGGTCTGAAGAGTGTCTTTTGTAGCCGGTAGCAAGGAATTATAGAAGCGATGCAGAGTATTTGGAAAAACTCAGTCCAAATGGTGGATTCAGTCATGCCTTAGGCCCTGTTTCTGCTGCATGTGACTGACAAATATATGCTTTCTCAGACAAAGTATTGGTTCCTGATCCCACCAATGTGAAGCAGTTCTTGCAAAATCTCAAATGAATTGCATGCTGCCTTATTGGTGCAACTGTGTGTTTGTCTATGGCATAGCTAAGGAGTTATGGGCCACAGTATGAGTTTAACATGGGCCCCTCTTAGGGACTGTGTGGCCAATATTCAATTAACTTGAATATTGGCCACAAGAGATATTGCCATCTTATCTACAAAATAATCTGTAAGCACCTATCAATTGAAAAAGTACTGAACACTGGAAAAAAAAGTAATATCAAACTTATTTTGAGTATTTTCTTGTTTGCAAGTGTGAAAACATCTTCTGTGACAAAACTCAGGAGAAAAGTTAATTGAATAGGGTATGCTAAAAATAATAACCATTGGTGAAGGCACTCACGCTTGTGACCAAAAGCTTCTCAGGCACTTGTATGGCCTATAGGAAGGAGGCCAAGACCTGTGAAATGCATTGTCTATTGTGCATTCATTAATATGCCTTTCCATAATATTAATATGTAAAATTAACATTTCTCTAAACTGCACTAACAACCTATAGGTTCCTATAGGTAACAATAGCGGACCTGATGGGGAACCTATAGATTGTTAGGTGATAGGTACATGTATGCAGGGTCCCTCCCTCCCCTATACACCCACCTTTGGTCACAGCTGCACCCCGGTGCCTGTCAATCACCAACTTCATCCCCAACAGTCCGGATTGGATTGAAGATTGAAATGATTGGTTGTTCATGTACCATGTCTCCTATATAAATGTCTGTGTAAATGGTTTTTGATGTAATTGATCTACAGCAACAGCTTGACAAAGAGACGATTGCCTCGAAACATTGCGAATTTTGCTGTAATGCATTGCTGCAATAAAAGAGCATGAATCATATTGGATGGTGCAGGCTTCACTTCCTTATCACACGGGTAGGCAAGGGTGTGAACATTAAGGGGGCCCCATTAAAGCTTTGCTGGGGGGGGGGTATGGTTTGTAGTTACACCCCTGATACAGCAGTTGGAATTTTGTTTAGGTTTTTTATTGCGCTGTGCATCTCCAGTTAATATACACCTTCCTGTCATTTAAAGCCCAGTTTATACACAGCTTTTTTTCTGTATGCATTTAATTAAACTTCACTATGACTTTATTATGCATAAAAATAATTTTGTAAAAGACATTGTAGCTTTTGTAAAACAGAGAAGTAAAATATGATGTGCAACAGTTCATAGATCCTCAGCAACCAAGCGTTATCTACTTAAACCCCATCAGTCTGAAATACCATCTTAAGTCACATGGGCATGCATGAAAGAAATGTAATTGGTGTGAGGTGAAGAAAAAGGTTTACCTCTGGGTGAGCAGCCCCTGTATTATTGGGGGGAGCAGCATAGTGGGGGCCTATCTTTAGGTATGACAGAACGCCTTCGCCGGTCAACGGGTCCCGGCGAACGTGCACTACTAGCATGCTCACAAGTAGTGCAAACGATGCAGGCTGTTCACATCTGCCCTATACTTTCCCATAATGCCAATTTTGCCCCTTTTCCCTGAAGTCAGGTGGGACAGGATGGCCAATCATACATGATCACATCCCAGGCAACTCCCACCCCATCCCCATAAAAGGCATGATCCCAGTGGCCATTTATTTTCATTTTGCATTAGTCAGTGTAGAGAGGAGGAGCTGCTGCTGCAGGTAGAGAGAGAGTAAGAGATAAGCTTTTTTGGTGACTTCTGTGATTATTGTGCCATGTAGCTGCTTCCTCGGTGCTCTGCTACTTGCAGCTTACCAGCTAAGGACCCCCCAATAAGATTTTTGAGGACTGTTCCTGACCACAAAAGTCTTTTAGTGTTTGACATTTGTGATACAACGTGTGCTGTTACCCCCACACAGCAACACCCGTGTTATTGGTGATATCAGTGGTCCAAAAAAAAACACAGTGTGACACAGTGTGACAGACCTGTGGTGTGATCAAAGTGTATTACCGTGTCACTTTAACATCTGTGTGACCATACAGTGTGTTCCAGGTGATCTCTGTGTGTCTCACAAAAAAAAAAAAATACATTTGTGACAATACCCCTTGGTTGGTCACTGTCTGGTAGTGATGAGCGTAATGACCTAATTACGATTATACGATTATGGTCGTAACTGAAATTTTGCAAATTTCACAAAATTACGCTAAATTTTGTTGCTTACGGAATTTTGAATTATGAATTGTATGGCAATTACGAAATTACGAATTTGTGTCGTAGTGGAAAAAGATTGCATCCGTAATTAAGGAAACGCGAAAATTATGAACATTTTGGCTCAACACTACTGCCTTGCCTGCTGTGTGTTCAATGTGTACTGACTTACCGTGTCACTTTACCACCTGTGTGACCCTACTGTGTGTTTTCTTAGTGATCTCTCTGTGAGACAACACCCCTTGGCTAATCAATGCCTTGCCTGATGTGTGTTCAACATATACTGATATACTGACTGTTACAATGTTCCTTTAACACCTTTGTGACCATACTGTGTGTTCTAGGTGATCTCTGTGTGGCCAAAAAAAAATAATTACTTTTGTGACAATACACCTTGACTGTTTATTCACCCTAACAAACATAACAGGCAGAGCAAGGCCAAAGCATAGAAGTACTAGGGTTCGTGGTGGTGCATCATCCTGTGGTCGTGGCATATGTAATGTTATGCAGAAGAAGAAAATTATAAATTCCCAGAATGCAGAAGAGGTGGTCGACTGACTCACTCGGCATTCCACCTCTTATAACTCTTTTGCTACCAATGTGGTCAACCGCAACACCACCTTCACCGCCACAGCTGCACCTCCAATAAATTGGATTACTCAGAGGAGCCTACTGTGAGCTTGAGAGTGATGATGATGTGGTGATCATGGGTTCCCAAAAGAGATGAACAGGAGGAGGAGAGTTCAGAGGGAAAGACCGAGCCTCGGATTAAGTGGAAAAGGGTAGGAAGCATGGAGAGGTTGCAAGGAACAGGAGGCAAACAGAGTGTGACGTCACCTGGAGTCAGCCAGACAACGAGTCCAGTCACTTCTAGCGGTACTTAATAAGGCTCACTAGTATGGAAATACTTTTGTGTTAATGTGCTGCTGATGATTCAAAAGCCATCTGCATCCTGTGTCAACAGCAAATTAGTGGTGGGAAGGTTCTACCATGCCTTGTGGATGACTAGGGTTGGGTGGGGAGAAGGAACCAAGAAGGGCAACTGGAGATTGCTGAAGAGGAAACCTATGGTGCCGCGTGGGAAATTAGTCCCTTGGAATGACCCAGATTGAACAGGATCAGCAGTTTGATGCTCTACTGCTATAGTAAGTGTAAACCTACAGGCAATTAGCCCCTATCAAGAAAGCAGCAAATAATTTATACTAATAATGCTGTGCAGTATCATTGGCCTTAATTCTTGGAATAGACTTAGATCTTCAAGGTTATGGCACTGTGTTTACCAGTAATTCATATGAGTTCATTGAAATACAGGCAACATTTGCAGATACCTTGGGAAAAGAAATGACAGAAGCTAAACTTTAAAATTTAAATGAAATATTGTACACTAAGATATTTTGCAAGGCAAAAAAAGATTTATGACAGTCCCATAGAGATATTCCCTCTTGGACAGCATGTATCTATAAATCAAGAAAGATGTGGTGTTTTTCCTCATCCTGGAAAATCAAATGAGGAATCTGGCTAACAGATCCACTTTTATTCAGAATATTATTATTCAAAATATTGTGTTCACAAATTATTGAGATTAGAAATTAAACTGTCATTCTGTATAATCCAATCAGGAAGGGATCTATATGATTGAATCCTTCAACATACTGCACACAGATTTTTAATAGATTTCAGCATGAAATCTATCAAAAAGTCTAACCACAGCGTTGTACTGTTCAATGCAGTGCAACACTATGTGCTGTCAATCTGTCCCTGTTCCAGACCCACCACCGATCGATTTATATCTTACAAACGGTACGATTGACTGGTCAGTCAATCTGAACAGCATGTAGGGGTATCGATTTCTAGCAGATTTAATTAAACGTTTTATTCAGCTGGCTATTATAATCAACAAGTGCATGCCCAGATTAAGCCAGATGGTGTGGCCTAACAGATGTTCTGGTAATTTGAAGCATTGGCTAAGTTTGTGGCACTTTTTCGTAGTTTTTGCATGAACTAGAAGTATATTTTCTTTATACTTTTTCCATAGAAAACAATAGTTTTTCATTTTGCATATGTTTTTGGTGTTTTTTTATAGTGGAGAAAACTGGAAATGGCCCACAAAATGGAGATGATGTGTATGCATGCTTACTTTGGAATGGGGCATTTCCTCTTCAAATGCAGGAAGTGGCTAGCTGAAGTTGCAAACAGAATCACGCGCCTTTTGCTGTTCAGAAAAAAAATAGATACGGTATTTAAGCTAATTTAGAGATTTAAGCTAATTACGTTAAATTTGTTTGAAGATGAGCAGGAATTGCAGCTGATTGTATCAAGTGACTTTAATTGTACAGGCTTTTCTTCTTGCTTATCAGGGCAGCAGAGTCCTATGTCATTCTTAACACTTAGAACATGTCTACTTTCCTCTTCAGACTCATTGGTCACAGTCTGCAGCAGCAATGAACTTCCTATTTAACAATAAGACTCCATACTGTTCAGCCCTACTTCCTCCACTATTGCTATTTCTGGTATTACTAACGGAAATCTGGAGGTTCTCATAGTTTGATAAGAGTTTAGCTAGGGACATGATTACTTATCATGCTTTTTTCCCACTATTTATCTGGCAGTGGCACTTTAAGTGGACCTGAACTCTTGCACAGGAAACAATGAAAACAGAGAGAAATGCACCCTGTATGTATTTAGCGGGAAGACACAAAAACCTAGAAGGTGGCGCTTCTTACAACTAGCAAATAAAACATTAATAGTCCAATGGGATAATTCCACTTCTGCCAAGGAATCTTGTAATTCACAACCTATAATCTTGCTATCACCTTCACCAGCACCCAGGTGAACAGACACTCACCAGACATAAAGACCTTCAATTAGGTCTATCTGCGCCTTGGGACACTTCGGGCCGTCCCCCACCGCACCGAACTGATGTTGCTGCCACCGTCCCCCACCGCAACATCAGTTCGGTGCGGTGGGGGACGGCCCGAAGTGTCCCAAGGCGCAGATAGACCTAATTGAAGGTCTTTATGTCTGGTGAGTGTCTGTTCACCTGGGTGCTGGTGAAGGTGATAGCAAGATTATAGGTTGTGAATTACAAGATTCCTTGGCAGAAGTGGAATTATCCCATTGGACTATTAATGTTTTATTTGCTAGTTGTAAGAAGCGCCACCTTCTAGGTTTTTGTGACTGTGAACTGGATTAGAAGGGGCAGCTCCGACTTTAAAGTGGAGTGTGGGAAACCACAGGCAGATTTTGGGGTGTAGCGCTGAGCTCCTTGGTTATATATTTAGCGGGAAGAGCCTGTCTAATTGCCCCTTATTTTATGTACTCACAAAGTGAAATTTGATCTCTCAGTTGTGTCAACACAAACAATTTGGCAGTCTTAGCAGACCAAGCTTATATGTAAAGACGGGATGTTAACCCTTTCTCTGCTTCCATGAAACCAGGAAGTACATACACTGGAGATTTATTGCAGGAGTCCTGTAAGCTGTAACAAAGAAATATTTTTTTCTTTAAAGGTTATGATGCTGTTGCTTATCTTTTAGAGCAGTGAGCAAGTTCTGAGTTCAGGTCCGTTTTAAATGGTCTCAGCATCACTGCAGAGGCCAGGCAATAATGCAAGCGAGGCATGGCCAGCACAATAATCATATGGATAGGGGAAATAATAGGAAATGAGTGATGGGGGTGAGTTCCTGGTGGTGGCAGCTCCGGGGCTCACCTGCACTCCCCTATTGTGTAACATGCTGGTGTGGGGATCCCGAGTAGGGGCAGTGCTCGGGGGGCCCCACCTGTCATGTGCACTAGTGTTTGCATATTTTACACTTCATTTACAGATCCTTATGCAGATTTGTTAGGAGGTGGGTGGATGAGCGGGAGTTTCTTGCATGCTGGTGCCCCCTGCTGGTCATATAGCCCTTGTCTATTTGCGACTGAAGCCGTCTCCAACGTTTGGCTGAATTGCTCAGCCTCTGCTTAATTAAGTACTGCAGACTAGGTGTAATGTACTTGCACTTCTTATTGGCTGACTGGCAGTCTGCAGACTATAAAGGTGCACACACACGCACTACATGCGGCAACGACGGGTCCTGCAGACCCTCCCGCTGGGCAGATGTTCAGCCGATAGTAGTGCGTGTGCAGGGCCGGATTTACAGCTCAGGAGCCTATAGGCACAGAAGTTCGGGCGCCCTAGACTCCACCCCTCAGCACAGGCCACACCCCATTTTCTGAAATAAACCCACCCAAGGTAATGCAGATCGAAGTAAAGACAAGAAAAGAAAACGTCCTTTGCAAGGAACCCTGTATTAAGTCCACTTGCAGCCTAGACAAGAACTCCTGTCCCTGTTACTCATTGCCTGTGGACCCCCCCTCTCCCTTCTCCCCTAGGGCACTTCTTTCAAGCAGCCCCTGGCCTAGACTGCGGCCTGGACAATAATCATTCCACAATCCCCCCCCCCCCCCAAATATTGCCTTTTTAAACAGAGACTTTCAAACTATGAGCATTTATACTTACCTGGGGCTTCCTCCAGCCCTCCGTAGGCCATGGGCTCCCTCGTGTCCTCCTGGTCCTGTCCGTTCCTTCACTCTCCAGCCCAATAGTTTGGGTCTATTGCGCATGCGTGGCTATGACCGCACACGTCCGGGATTCTCATATGCAGTGGTTAAAGCCCATTCGCGGCTTTAACCAGGGCCAGATGGGAACGGACAAGCCTGGGAGGATGGTGAGGAAGCCCCACATAAGTACAAACGCTTGTAGTTAGAAAGTCTAACTACACTATAAATCCACACCACCAACACACCGAGACCCCAATAAACCGACACCACCACAGACCCCCCCCCCTCCCCAACAAACCCAAAACCACCAGCACAGACACAGACCCTTCTGTCTTCCCCCAATAAACCCCGCACCATCAACAGAGGCGCAGACCCCTCTGCCAAATATAAATAAATAAACCCACACCACCAACACTGCCCCCCCATAAACCCACATTACCAACACAGGCACAGACCTTTCTGTCCCCCTCCCCAATAAACCCACACCACTAACAAAAGCACAGACCTCCTCCCCCCCCCCAAAAAAATAAATAAATAAAAATAAATCCATACCACCAACACTGGCCCCCCCAATAAATAAGTACAGAGCCCCCCACTACCAAACAGCCACAGGACACCCCCCCCCCCCCAATAAACCCACACCACAAACACAAGTACAAAGCCCCCCTCACAGAAAAAAATAATCCCACACAACCAAAAAGCCACATGACCCCCTCAATAAACCCACACCACAAACAAGTGCAGAGCCCCCCCCCAAAGAAAAAAATAAGTGCACACCACCAAACAGCGACAGGACCCCCCCCCCCCCTCCTTCCCCAATTAACCCACACCACAAACACAAGTACAGAGTCCCCCCCGCCCCCTTTCCAGGCATCCAGAAAAAAGTTTTACCACAAACTTCCATCGTTGGAGCTGCTAGCCTGCCGAGCCTAGGGAGAAGACAACTGCAGCTAGGCTGCTCGGTCCATGTCTGATCTCTGTAGCCTCACGATCGCAGAACAGGCTCTGTAGGGGGACCACGGGTGTAGCACTGCAGAGAGTAAGTGGGGGTTCAAGGAGAGGCAGGCAGACAGACAGTGCTATTTTTATGGCGGCCGCCATATTCCGCCTGCCCGCTCGAGTCTCCCTCTGCAATCGGCAGCCTCCCAGTGAGTGTCCCTGACGGCCGCGTGTTCCTCTTGTATCTAATTGTATGCAGTAGCATAATGGCACTTCAGCTGCGAGCAGGGTGCGCAGCCATCGGGGAAGCATGTGTGTCAACTCGTGGCAGCACTCGCGATAATTATTCATGAATCTAATGATAATTATTGCGAGCGCTGACGCTTCCCCCGATGGCTGCGCACCCTGCTCGCAGCTGAAGTGCCATTATGCTGCTGCATACAATTAGATACAAGAGGAATACAGCAGCCGTCAGGGACACTCGCTGGGCGGCTGCAGATTGCAGAGGGAGACTCGAGCGGGAGAGCGAATGGGCGGGCAGGGGTAAGTGACGTCGCACTCCCAGCTTCTCCTATCAATAGGGGGACATTTAGAACCCGCCCCTGTCCTATAAGGCGCCTGTAGGCACGTGCCTACAGTGCCTTATAGTAAATCCGGCCCTGTGCGTGTGTACGTGCTGTCGGTGGACTAATAAGGCTGCTTCTGAACAATCCGCCCAGTGGGAGGGTCTGTTGGACCCGTCGTTGGCATCCGTAGTGCGTGTGTACACACCTTAAGTGGCAGAGTGCTGTCTGGGAGTGAGCATTACTTTTGTGTGTGGTGAAATGATAGGTAAGACAGGGGTGAAAGTGTGTGGCTAGTCTCTAATGACTGGTAGTCTTGGCAAGCACGAGGGCTTACTGGGGTGCTGTAGAGCCATGTTAGCATGGCAAGAGTGCATACTTTGATGTCTTGTGATTCTTCACAGGCCACTTTAGCAATACCAAATAACTGGCCAAATACACATTATTCAAGGAGGAGTTTCACTTTGTACTTTCAAATGTAACATGCACTTTAGGCAGGATAAATAATTGCAAGGTAGATTGAAGCTGTATTGCAAAACAAAATAATCAACATTGGGGGAAAAAAATACAATAAAATTGGTTTATGGAGGAATGACAAAATCTGAAACGTAAAAATATGATAGATATTAAAAGATGCTACAGTTACAGGGACTTGCCATCTGATAAAATAAGCAATAAACTGCAGCAAGATGACAAAGCAAACAAAACAACTGATGTAATAAAAAATGCAGGAAATGATCATTGAGAAAATAAACAGAGATGTAAAAATTAGAGCCCTGTAACACTGCTCAGTACTTTGCGCTAAAATGCAGAAAACATCTGATGCACACAGAACATACAGACCATGCCTGTGCTTTCCTATGGTCGCTTTCACATACCGTATTTTTCGGAATATAAGACGCACTTTTTCTTCCCCAAAACTGGGGGGGAAAAGTGGGTGCGTCTTATATTCAAAAGGTACGGTTTTGGGTCCCAGAATATACTCACCTGATCCTGCCGCCGCGCTCCTGTCCTCCATCTGCGGTAATCCGAGGCTGCCCGATCATCCAGATTCATGTCTTCTGTATCTGTATCCCATTCCTTAAGGATGCAGCTCTTTGGCGTCCCATCCGCCGCGTTCCTCATCGCTGCAGTCTCGGTATATAGACTGCAGCCTTCCGGTGTACGCATTCCTCTGCCCGATACTCTTCCTAGTTACTGCGTCATAGGCACTTCCTGGTTACAGTGCCTCTTCTGTGTGACCCGCAGCGCACGTGCGCCTGACGTCACGTGCGCTACAACCAGGAAGTGCCTATGACGCGGTAACTAGGAAGAGTATTGCCAGAGGAACGAGTACACTGGAAGGCTGCAGTGTATTTACCGAGACTGCAGCGATGAGGAACGCGGCGGATGGGACGCCAAAGAGCTGCATCCTTAATGAGTGGGAAGCCTCATGATACAGAAGACATGAATCTGGATGATCGGGCAGCCTCGGATTACCGCTGATGGAGGACAGGAGCGCGGCAGCAGGATCAGGTGAGATACAGCAGAGGTTAGTTAGTGAAGTGTAGCATAGTGTAGTGTCGTTGGTGGGGGCAGCATAGGTTAGTGAAGTGTAGTGTAGTTGGTGGGGACAGCAGAGGTTAGTTAGTGAAGTGTAGTGAGGTGTAGTTGGTGGGGGACAGAAGGGGTTAGTTAGTGAAGTGTAGTGTAGTTGGTGGGGACAGCAGAGGTTAGTTAGTGAAGTGTAGTGAGGTGTAGTGTAGTTGGTGGGGGGCAGAAGGGGTTAGTTAGTGAAGTGTAGTGTAGCTGGCCAGTGTAGCCTAGATGGAGACATTTTAGAGGGGAGTAGGTTGGTAAGACGCCCCTGCACCAAAGACGCATCTAGGTTTAGTTAATTTTTTTTTTCCTGATTTTTGCCATCTAAAACTAGGTGCGTCTTATATGTCGGAGCGTCTTATATTCCGAAAAATACGGTATATCTGCTGCACATGTCTCCTGACAGGGGAATCCATTGTCATTCATCAGGTGAACAGCATGCCTCTGCAGCACAAGTCTGATCAGATATGGATTGGAATGCTGCAGCCGCTAGCATTGTACATGTCAATGCACTACAATGCTATGCAGCCATAAAGTGTAGGGTGCCCATGTCTGCACTGCCCCACCACCACATAGATTGGAGAGCACTGGAGAACCTGTGTGATCAAACAACACTTGGGGGTATTCATTAAAAATTAGGGTTTATTAGATGACAGAACCCGGAAAACTTCATACAGTTCATACTGGATTATAGAGCAGGATCATCCACCAGGCAACCTAGGCAGGTGCTCGGGGTCTAGAGGGTGTTTCCAAAAGGACCACAAGGGGGCCCCAAATCTACTGCCTTGCCTAGGGCCCCATTACATTTGACTCCATCTCCAAACATACTAAGCATTGCTAAAAGGTGAGTGACATGACTGCAAACATTTTAGATAATGATATTGTTTGGTATGATATGCCGCACGGCAACAAACAAATGCACTTGCATATGACCCTGTGACAGTGTGCTGACAGGGTCATATGCATAGTGCCACGCCCCTTTCTGCACCTCGCCCAGTGGCACACTCCCTGCCGGACAGGAAGTACGTCACTGGGATTCCCGGGTTACCCCATCGTATCCCTGTCATTCCGCCCATCCACGGCCAACATTTATAAAAAGTAGGTGTTGCCCATTGACGTACTTCGGACACTACGTCACTGCAGAAGTCAGCCAGTAATGCGTTGTTGACTTTGTGGTAGATTAGGCACTTCAGGCACAATGAGACGCAATGCGGTTAGGGCTTGATTCACAAAGCGGTGCTAACTGTTAGCACGCCTGTGAAAACCCCCTTAGCACGTCTAAACAAGCTTTTTGCGCGCAAAACTTTACGCACGCAAAACTTTATGCGCGTAAAACTTTACCCACGCACTGCACAGAGCGCAGGGCGCTCCGCGCGAAGTGCCCATTAAAGCCTATGGGACTTAGCGCGCATAGGACTTTGCGCGCGGTACTTAGCGCGCGATCTGATTGAGAAAACCGGTGCTAACCTACTTAGCACTCTGGTTAGCGCGCCTAAAGACTTTAGACGTGCTAAGTAGGTTAGCACCGCATAGTGAATCAAGCCCTAAGTGTGCTAGGCCCCATTGCCCTGCATTGTCATTGTGTTACCCCTGCAGTAAAACGGGGTAAGAAAACAATGATTTTCAATGCAAGTGAAAAAAGGGGCCTAAAAAGGCATAAAAAAACATACACAATGAATGTTTGGTCTCCATTAATGTACGATATATAGCAAGCATTGTATTATGCAGCAGTGATAAGTTAAAATGCTGTTATTCTTTTTGCTTTAATTTTCGCAAAAATAATGTGAAATTCGACTTTCAAACCAAAATGCCATTGAAAATCATTTTGTAACAAGTTTGTGATTTTTTTTTTTTTGCATTCTTCACACTAGAAAACTGCTTTTTGTAAAAAAAAATAACCTTTTTTTGAGTTTTTTGCAAATTTTTGTTTGGGAAAGAAAAAAAAATTTTCTTTGACCATATTGCAAAAAATACAATGTATTTTTGCAAAAATGTTCTCAAAATTGAAAATAGCATTTTTGATGCAAAAATGACCTTGGCAAAAAAAATAGCAAGCGTCACTGTTGTGCACTGCAGATACAGACAACTAACCGCAGGAAAAAGAATACAACAAGGGAAGCCAACTATCTGTGTGTTTTGAAGTAAAAGTTTAAATTTTGAAATTGGATTTTGTAAAACATTGATAATGTTTTAACATGTACTGTGACATAGCCAAACAGAAGTTATAGATGCAGCATGTTGTATTTTGCTATATGCCAACGTTTTTTTAAAATCTTTTTATAGTGCAAGTAAACATGTCCTTTGTTTATTATGATTTTACCAAAATATACTTGTGGAGCTATACAAATCTCAATTACCAGTAGCTACAGTTGAGCAATTGAAGACTGTAAGTTTAAACTCAAACAAAGAAACTATTTTAAGCATATAGTAAAAAGTCAGTAAAACAATGTTCAAAGTCTTACCTTTTAAAATAGCAATTATGAACAGATTGCACATAAAAGTGTTACTGAGCTCCTGGAGAACTCTTTTCTTGCCTCTGGTTGGCTGAATTAGGGGTGAGGGAAAAAAATTCTCACCTGAGGCTTCTTCTAGACCCTTGAAGTCTATCAAGTTCCATGCTGAGGCTGTCCTCATCCGGCTCATACCTGTTCTTCTGTTTATGAGTTGTTCTGAATGTGCTGTCTAGGCTATATGAGACTATAGACAAGCAGGGCTGCTGCAGCCTTTCATCTGTCTGCTTTCAACTATTACTCTGGAATGCTGTGTGGCTGCCTGTAGGAAGTGTCTCTCATAGAAATTAAACTGCATACAGTAGATAATGACAGGCTGCACAGTGCACACAGATACACTTGTGTGTGTCAGAGCTTCTTTCTCGGCAGCAGCAGCCCCACCCATGTCAACAGCTCTGAGTATGAAATCTGAGGCAGGAGGGGGAAGGCTTGGGCTTGAAAAGACTCCACAGAAGAGTGACTCAGCTATAATGATTCCAGGTCAAACCTAGACTGAATAGTCGGTGGATTCTTATCACAGTTGATAACAGATAGATTAGACTGAGAAGAATACAACTAAAAGCAGGGTAGGTGTTTACTGTCATGTTCCCACTGATAAATGTAATAAAATACATGAGGGTGCTTCGTCTCTGGTTCTCTTTAACTCCAGTTCTGAATCACTTGGTTTTCAGGCTAATGTCAACCCAAATTTAGGCCTAGTACAGAAAAAAAGATCTGTAGCCATTTTCTGGGGAATCTTTGTATCTGAAGGCGGGAATGCCAGACCAATGTACACATATACAAAGTCTCTGGCTTTCAACCTTTTGTCCCCTCCAGTGTATACATGGATTGGAGCTCAGGTAACATAGGGAGGACTTAGCGTGTTCTCGAGGCAACATGTGACATGATTAGAAAAACATGTGTATGTACAGAGCCAAACATATTAGTATATTTTCTTTTTCTGCATTCAGGCATGCAAATAACAGTTTCTCTATTCTTGGATTGTAACATAACCCTCACTGATAAGGAATTACAGCCATAAAACTTCTCATCAGTTTATTTTCACCTCAGGTTCACTTTAAGTTGCCCATTAATGATTACATTTCCTGAATGATCAACTGTCCGATCATTGATCAAAAATGATGGTTCAGACCCACCAATGGAAGGTAAAATTTTAAGCTCTCAGACAAGAAAAAATTGTTCCAAAATTCAGATGAATTCAAAGATCAAAAGCACGTTTGTTTGTCTTCGATCGGCACTATTAATGGCATTTAATCAGATCAATTGTACATTTGATGGTTTGGGTGATTGTACTGCTAATGGGCACCGTTGGAAAGGTCAGCTGCACTCAGTTGGGGGAGCCATAAGTGCCACATTCCATCCATATGACCCACCAGAAATGCATCCCACCCACATGTCTGGCTGTAGCCCGATCTGCCAAGTCTACATAACCAGCTGCATTCACATTCTACCCACAACCAGTTTGCATTCCCCTTTGCATTGAGATTAGGATTGGAGCGGAGCGCGTCCTAGATCACGCTCCTGTTGCCGGGCACTTTCTGCGCATGAGCGTGACGTCACTCATGACGTCACACACATGCGCAGAAAGTGCCCGGCACTAGGTGCGCGATCTAGGACATGCTCCTCCGGGCAGTGCAGGCGTACTACTCCGGATCATTGCGACCCGGAAGTAGTAGAAGGCCCACAGATTTTGAGATGTTCGCTGGCGAACGGTTCAGGAACCGTTCACAACATCTCTACTTATAATTAGTGACAGACACAAAATGGAAAAAAAACACCTTTATTTCCAAATAAAATATTGTCGTCATATATTGTGATCAGGACATAATTTAAATGGTGTAATAACTGGGACAAATTGACAAATAAAACATATGGGTTTTAATTACAGTAACATGTGTTATTTTTAAATGGCCAAAAACTGAGACTGGGAATGGTCGTCAAAGCAGAAAGGTCAAAAGCTTCTAGCATTTCTTCTAATTTGGCCTTAATCCGGCTTTGGTTCATGTCACTCAGCTAATCTTCCCATGATCTCAAAGCTGATTAACCCATAGCGTATCAGCCTTTTAATGTTTATGTTCTGTTGGCTTCAGATGCAAACTAATGGCAAATGTCATAGTGAAAAATCTAATTCACATTATGTAATCTGCTGAATGCAATTAGCATTGCTTTTAACCTGATTTTTGCATTTACATTTAATTCATATCCAAACAATCTGCTTATGACCTTAATGGAATAAAACATTAATGCAATTCAAATCAAGGAACTTAGCTGTGCCAGAAAGAATACTCTTTTTCCACGGATGTAACAGGAGTTGACAACACCGCAACATCATTTTATGTGAAATGAATTACTGAATTCCATATACAAAGAGATAACCTGGAGAAACAGGAAATAGACAAAATAAGACTTTCCAATGTTCCTAGAAAAGGGAATATAGAAAAGCAATGAACAGATAACTATCTTCAATACAAAGAAAATGTTCTCTTCTACACAAAGTCATTCACTTATCAGGAGCTGATAGACATCACTGAAACAAACAAATCTAGTCTGCAAAACCTGCAATGCCACTACAAACAAAACAAAAGGGGCCCATTTCAAATTTGCTTCTCTTCCACTAAAATGCCATAACCCAGTTTTTCACACTAAATAAATGTTATGCTTAATGATAGTTGTTCAATCATTAGGGAAACATTTTGGGGCCTGAGCACTGTACAGACTTACTTCTTATTTATAGCCAAGCAGCATGTGCTGTTCAATAAAAGGCGAGGCAATGGGTGGGGCACAAGTGAGTGACAAACTGCATTGCAATTAAGTGGGACTCCTCACGCAGCTAGTTGCATAGTACTCTGCTAGATAAGTAAGCTTTTCTTTCTCAGTGGTGCTGGCTGGGTTGGATAGAAACTGTGACATTTTTCCTTTGTCATGGTGATCTAGAATGCATTGGTGCCTAGCCAGTAATCAACCTGAAATTTTATATTACTAATGTGGGGGTCCCTATGTATACAACACAACCTGTACACAGACATATCAAACAGGGGTTCATTGGTCTTTTCCTACTCCTGTTCCTCAATAGGCACAGAAAATGATTCCTCCTCCTCCTGATCATCCTATTCAAGCTGCAGAAGGTTTTATTCTTCCCTCAATCGTACAATGCTAAGGGAGTGACAGTAGAAATGGGGATTCAATAAGTCCAGTCCAGCAAAATGGTCTCCCTCATCATCATCATATCCTCTCCCTTATCCACTTCCTCCTCCGCTCATACTGGCCACTGTACTCTCCTACTTCCTGATGCTGCCTGTGAGGAATGTCCCTCTCATCCTTTTTCTCCTCCTCTTACTTCTTTCCCCCCTCTAAGGCCTCATTCACACAAGTGCGCTTCTGTCTGCTTTTCAGCAACGTGTATCAATCTGTTACATTGATGTGCTGATAAAAAACGGACAGAAGGGGACATAGTGTGAATAAGCCTTCAGATTGCCACTTCCTATCAGGCCACACTTGGTACCATCATGCAAATAGATGATAGGTATGATGACATTTCAGCCTGACTTCTACATACTCACAACATTTGTGCCCTGCTAAAAGGGGGCCAGAACCTGCACAGCATCTCCATATGCAGCTACTGGTCACTAGAAAAATCTGACAGCAGAGTGGCTGGACCTGCGGTTTAAAAATGTTTGTATTCAGGGGCGTAGCAATAGGGGTTGCAGAGATTTGTGACCGCATCAGGGCCCTCCCTAAACTGCAGTGTTATCTCTCTATTGGTCCTGTGATCATAATAATCACTTATATAGATACTTTGAATGGTAGTAATAATTAACAAGCTGTTCCCCGCCCCCTTCTTGCACCTCAGACACTGTGGTTGTCCTTGGCAGGTTTCGATGCTCCGTGTCAATTGTTTTGTATAGAGTGCTTGGGGGGCCCCATGTAAAACTTGCATCGGGGCCCACAGCTCCTTAGCTACGCCACTGTTTGCATTATAACATTTGTGATAGTATTGTAGTTGTAAAAAATGTACAGTATTTGTATACCAATTATAAAAATGTAATTTAAAGAAATACTGTAACCCTTAAAAAAAAGAGTTGAACTTACCTGGGGCTTCTACCGGGCCCCCGCAAACGTCCTGTGCCCACGTCGGGACAAAACGATCCTCCAGTCCCCACCGCGGCACTCTTCCGCTTTTTGTGACTTTAATGTTGCAAACTACTGCACCTGCGTGGCCCTGGCTGTGCATGTCCCCTGACCACTGACGTCCCCAGGAGCTTTCCGGAAAGGTGCAGTACATGTATCCTGTGGCCATGTTTATGACAGTCTTGCACTAACATCCTGAGGAGCTGAAGAAATTGGAATAGGTGGAAGATAAGTAAAAGGAGGTGACTCCCTTAAGGTGTCCAAGTCTGTCTCCTGCTCTCTAGATTGCACTGAAAGATCTTCAGGTGCATCCACAAACAACATGGGAGACTCATTGTAAGGTAAAGCCACATTTGCAGTGCTGGCTGTTGGGCTGGGGTTTGTTTCTGTCACTGCTATGCTGGTTCCTGCAGAACAAAAGCCTGCTGCACTTGTTCCCCCAGAGACCAGGTCCACATTCCTCTCTATACAATGTGGCTGTTTGTTCTTATTCCATCCTCCAAATACATGTAGCAATGTCCAGGTACTCCGCACACATCTCTGACCTATTTGAGAACTTGTGTTTTTGCCTCCAACAGTAAACTACTGTCCTACAGTAGTCACCTCCCTGGTAGAGATGTCGTGAACCCGCATTCTTTTTTTTGTTCGCGAACGTGCGAAAAAGTTCACGAACTGGTGAATCAATGTGGACCGCAATAGACTTCAATGGGCAGATGAACTTTCAAAACTACAAACACTAATTCTGGCCACAAAAGTGATGGAAAAGATGTTTGAAGGGGTCTAACACCTGGAGGGGGCATGGCGGAGTGACGCACAGCAGGGTTATAATCCCTAAAGGGCAGAAATCACATTGCATTCCTAAATTGGAGGCCTAAAGTGCTTGAAAACATCTTGCGTGTGTACTATACATGGATCAGGTAGTGTAATTAGTGTACTGCTTCACACTGACAGACCAAACTCACTGTGTAACGCACCGCAAACAGCTGTTTGTGTAGTGAGGACCATGCTGGACTGGTGCGACCATGGTGAGAGTGCAGGCAATGGCGATTTTCAAACCCATATGGTCAGGCTGAAGTAGCTCAATGACAGAACAACAGTGACAGTGTCCAGCTGATCGAATTTGGTCTGTCCACAATGAAGAAATGACCTTATTATCTTCTTTGGTCAGGTGTGCCCCCAACACACTCTTATAGCTGGTCATTGCTTCATTGTGATACGTAAGCCCCTTCACCACGGAAAGGTAATGATCACGAAGGGGAATTGACACATATACATGCCTTTTGCTTTGTTGTTGCAGCCGCAGTGCAGCCAGAAAAATTAGGCAGGCATGTACACGCACCAGAAAAATGATTATAGCGGCTGCTGCTAGCAGCGGCCTTAAAAATTCAGGAATCCACCTGGAGTTTTGGACCCTGTTGGTGGTGGCGGAAGCGGCCTGCAGGCAGAGATGCTGTGTGGGGACCGACTTAGTCTTGGGGCAGGCAGTCACACGGCGTGCAGGCAGAGGTGCTGTGTGGGGACTGACTTAGTCTTAGGGGCAGGAAGTAGCCCTCCGGAATCCATGCCTCATTCATTTTGATAAAGGTGAGGTACTGAACACTTTTGTGACCTATGTGACTTCTCTTCTTACTGACAATGCCTCCAGCTGCGCTGAAGGTCCTTTCTGACAGGACGCTTGAGGCAGGGCAAGACAGAAGTTGGATGGCAAATTGTGACAGCTCTGGCCACAGGTCAAGCCAGCGCACCCAGTATTCCAGGGGTTCATCGCTGCTCAGAGTGTCTACATCCGCACTTAAGGCCAGGTAATCAGCTACTTGCCGGTCGAGGCGTTGGTGGAGGGTGGATCCAGTAGGGCTAAGGCGAGGCATTGGACTAAAGAATGTCCGCGTGTCCAACATCACCATGAGATCGCTAGAGCATCCTG
Source organism: Hyperolius riggenbachi (assembly GCF_040937935.1). Classification (NCBI taxonomy): domain Eukaryota; kingdom Metazoa; phylum Chordata; class Amphibia; order Anura; family Hyperoliidae; genus Hyperolius; species Hyperolius riggenbachi. The sequence goes on from NC_090646.1 coordinate 542,591,706, forward strand.
TCCTTGCCTGCGTGGACATAGGAGGAGGAGGAAGATTACTGGCAGTGGCACCTTTATTCCGTTGTGCTGTGACATCATCCTTAAACGCACTGTAAAGCATAGTTGCCAAATTGTGTTGCAAGTGCTGCATCCTTTCAGCCTTGTGGTGATTTGGTAACATTTCTGCCACTTTGTTCTTATACCGAGGGTCTAGTAGCGTTGCCACCCAGTACAGGTCATTCCCCTTGACTTTTTTTTATATGGGGGTCCCTCAACAGGCTGGACAGCATGAAAGATGCCATCTGCACAGGGTCGGATGCCGACGTACTAGCCATCTCGTCTTGCTCTTCCTCAGTGATGTCAGGTAAGTTTTCCTCCTCCCCCCAGCCACGAACAATACCACTGGAAAGGTGAGCAGCACAAGCCCCCTGTGACACCTGCTGCGGTTGTTCTTCCACCTGCTCCTAAAAAAAAAACACCTTTCTCATCTGACTCCTCTTCCCCAGATGACTCCTCCTCCTCCCCCTCCCCCTCCTCTGTGATGCCACAGGTGTTTATGATGCCACAGGTGATGTTTCCCACAACTCTTCCTCCTCTTCCTGATCACGCTCCTCTACAGCTTGATCCACCACTCTACGCACGGCACGCTCCAGGAAGAAAGCATATGGGATCAAGTCGCTGATGGCGCCTTCACTGCGACTCACAAGGTTTGTCACCTCCTCAAACGGACACATGAGCCTGCAGGCATTACACATGAGTGTCCAGTACTTCCGCCAGAAAAGCCCCAGCTCCCCAGAGCATGACCTTTCACTGTAGTTTTACAGATACTCGTTGACGGCTTTCTCCTGTTGTAGCAGGCAGTCAAACATGAGGAGCATTAAATTCCAACGAGTCGGGCTATCGCAAATCAAGCGCCTCAACGGCAAGTTGTTTCTCTGCTGAATATCAGCCAAGTGCACCATGGCCATGTAGGAACGCCTGGAACGCCCACACATCTTCCTGGACTGCTTCAGGACCTCCTGAAAGCCTGGGTACTTAGATACAAATCTTTGGATTATAAGATTGAACACATGTGCCCTGCAGGGTACATGTGTCAACTTTCCCAAACTCAAAGCCGAAATGAGATTGCTGCTGTTGTCACACACCACATTACCGATCTCCAGTTGGTGCAGGGTCAGCCACTGATCCACCTGTTTGTTCAGAGCAGCCAGGAGAGCTGCTCCAGTGTGACTCACGGCTTTGAGGCAAGACATGTCCAAGATGGCATGACACCATCATACCTGGCATGCAGCATAGGCCCTGGGGAGCTGGGGGTGTGTAGTTGTAGAGGAGATTGCAGCACCAGTAGAGTGGCACTGCCACTCAGCCAAGGAGGAGGACGACGACAGCGAAGAGGATGTAGCAGGAAAAGTAGGAGGAGAAGGAGAGGAGGTGGCAGCAGGCCTGCCTGCAAGCTGTGGAGGTGTCACAACTAGTTCCGCTGCACAGCCACGTACTCCCTGATTGCCAGTGCTCACCAGGTTGACCCAATGTGCAGCATGAGTAATGTACCTGCCCTGACAGTGCTTTGCAGACCAGGCATCCGTGGTCAGATGGACCCTTGACCCAATGCTGTGTGCCAGAGATGACACCACTTGCCTTTCAACATCATGGTACAGTTTGGGTATCGCCTTTTGAGAAAAGTAATTGCGGCCTTGTATCTTCCACTGCAGTGTCTTAATCACCACAAATTTTCGGAAGGCCTCAGAGTCCACCAGCTGGTATGGTAACAGCTGGCGAGCTAATAGTTCCGCTAAGCCATCTGTCAGACGCCAGGCAAGTGGGTGACTGGCAGACATGGGCTTCTTCCGCTCAAAGATTTCCTTCATGCACACCTGGCTGCTGCTGTGGGCAGAGGAGCAGGAAGCGCTCAAGGTGAGAGGCGGAGTGGAGGACGGTGGCTGTGAAGGTGCAAGTGATAAAGTGGCTGAAGATGCTGCACCTGAAGGAGGAAGAGGAGGTGGAGGGTGGCTTTGCTGTTGTGTTCTGCTTTTCCTCAGGTGGTCATCCCATTGCCATTTGTGCTTTTTCATCATGTGCCTTCATAAGACAGTCATCCCTACGTGGGTCTTGGTCTTTCCACTACTTAATTTTTGGTGGCAGAGAGTACAGATGGCACTGCTCTCATCTGAGGTAGACACACAAAAAAATGTCCACACCGATGAGCCTTGGAATGATGGCACTTTGGTGGTGGCGTCAGCAGCTGACCTTGAAGGGCATGTTGGCTGGCTGTCCATAGGTGGCGATACATGCCGCCGGACACTGCCACGAGCTGTTTCTGACGACGAGCTCCCTCTGCTTCTTTCAGCAACTTGTCTCCTCCTACTCCTCACTGACTCCCCCTCTGAACTGTCCCCCTGTTCATCTTGTCTATTCGGAACCCACGTGACATCCATGGCAGTATCATCATCATCATCATCCTCATTATGCTCCACAGCTTCGCTTGTATCAGACACCTCTAAAACTGCACCAACAATAGGTACTTCATCATCCTCACACCTTAAGTCCATACTGGCGCCTAACTCAGACATATGAGGTAGTGGTGTAACATGCTTAGCGCCATCATCTTGTAACAATAATGGCTGTGAATCAGTTACTTACCCCCCAAATAACTCCTGTGAAGTGTCAAATGGAGCTGATGTGGTGCTAGTAGTAGCAGTTGTGGCTGCGGAGGAAGATATGTCACGGTTCATGTGGAAGCTGAGAAAGATGAGGTGTTCTGTGTTAAATAGTCAACTACATCCTGGCAATCTTGGGAGTTGATGGCACGTGCTTTCTGAAAACTGTACTTTGGCCAGGGCTGCACGAAATCACGTCAGCACGACCTCGAACAGACCAGCCGGGTGGCTTGCCTCTGACTCTGCCTCTGCCTTTTGTTTTGTCCATATTGAGGGGGATGAAGTGAAAGGTATGCACTGACTTGACTAATACAATGTGCAGTCACACAGGTGCAGTGAAAAAGGATGCACTGACTGCTGGTATATAAAACTGCGTGCTGTCACACAGGTGCAGTGAAAGGTATGCAGTGACCGGTATTACAATACAATGTGCAGCTGTCACACAGGTGCAGTTAACAGGTATGCACGGACTGGTATATAAAACTGTATGCGATCACACAGAGGTGCAGTGAACAGGTATGCAGTGAATGATATATAAAACTGTGTGCTTTCACACATAGGTGCAATGAAAGGTATACAGTGACTGGTATCACAATACAATGTGCAGCTGTCACACAGGTGCAGTTAACAGATATGCACGGACTAGTATATAAAACAGCATGCAGTGAACAGGTGTGCAGTGACTTGTATATAAAACTGTGTGCTGTCACACACAGGTGCAGTGAAAGGTATACAGTGACTGGTATTACAATACAATGTGCAGCTGTCACACAGGTTCATTTAACAGGTATGCACGGACTGGTATATAAAACAAAGTGGCTGGATAGTGTAATGGTTAAGGGCTCTGCCTCTGACACAGGAGACTAGGGTTCAGATCTCGGCTCTGCCTGTTCAGTAAGCCAGCACCTATTCAGTAGGAGACCTTAGGCAAGTCTCCCTAACACTGCTACAGCCTATAGAGTGCGTCCTAGTGGCTGCAGCTCTGGAGCTTTGAGTCCGCCAGGCGGTTTGAGTCCGCCAAAGTGTTTGTCTTTTATCTTTTTTTTTTTATCTCATCTTTTAAAACAGCGTGTGGTCACACAGAGGTGCAGTGAACAGGTATGCCGTGACTGGTATATAGAGATGTAGCGAACGGTTCGCCGGCGAACGGTTCCAGGCGAACTTTGGTGGTTCGCGTTCGCCTGGACCAGGTGAACTTTTGCGGAAGTTTGATTCGCCCCATAATGCACTATGAGGGTCAACTTTGACCCTCTGCATCACAGTCAGCAGGCACATTGTAGCCATTCAGGCTACACTAAGCCCTGGAGCCCCACGCCCCCTTATATAAGGCAGGCTTGCCGGCCATTACACTCATTCGTGTGCTTGCTAGAGACAGACTAGGGACAGCTGCTGCAGACTTGTTCTCCTAGGGAAAGATTAGTTAGGCTCTTGGCTTGCTCCTGGCTGATTGTTATTGCTAAAATAGCACCCCTCAACAGCTCTTTTGAGAGCTAATGTTTTCCTGATGTGTTTTTTTTTTGTGTGTGTTGCTCACTGACATTATACAGCCCTATCTGTTGCAGCTGGACCTTGGTAATTGTTATTACTGTGCCAGCCTGGCCCTGCCTAACTATCTATACTGGGACACCTACCTATGCCTACCTAACTACTGGGGCACCTACTTACCTATACGGGGACACCTACCTACCTATCTATACTAGGGGACATACCTATGCCTACCTACCTATACTGGGTCTCCTACCTATGCCTAGCTAACTACTGAGGCACCTACCTATGCCTACCTACCTATACTGGGACTCCCACCTATGCCTACCTACCTATACTGGGACTCCTACCTATGCCTAGATAAATACTGAGGCACCTACCTATGCCTACCTACCTATACTGGGACTCCTACCTATGCCTACCTACCTATACTATATCTCCTACCTATGCCTAGCTAACTACTGAGACACCTACCTATGCCTACCTACCTATACTGGGTCTCCTACTTATGCCTAGCTAACTACTGGGACACCTACCTATGCCTACCTACCTATGCCTACCTACCTATACTGGGACTCCTACCTATGCCTACCTACATGCCTACCTACATACAAGAAGATAATAAGGGCGTTGCTTCATTGTGGACAGACCAAATTTGATCAGCTGGACAGTCACTGTTGTTCTATCATTGAGCTACCACAGCCATAGCGACCATATGGGCTGGAAAACTACCACGGCCTGCACTCTGGCCATGTTGCGCATCAGTCCAGCACGGCCGTCACTACGCAAACAGCTGTTTGCGGTGTGTTACACAGTGAGTTTGGTGTGTCAGTGTGAAGCAGGACTCTAATTACACTCCCTGATTGATGTATACACATGCAAGATGTTTGAAAGCACTTTAGGCCTGCAATTTAGCATTCAATGTGATTTCTGCCCTTAAAACGCTGCTTTGCGTCAAATTCAGATTTTTCCCCGGGACTTTGGGCATGTATCCCACTCCGCCATGCCCCCCTCCAGGTGTTAGACCCCTTGAAACATGTTTTCCATCACTTTTGTGGCATGCATAATTTTTTCTATTTTTCAAAGTTCGCCTCCCCATTGAAGTCTATTGCGGTTCGAAAATCGGAGGTTCGCGACATCACTACTGGTATATAAAACTGCGTGCTGTCACACACAGGTGCAGTGAAAGGTATACAGTGGCTGATATTACAAGACAATGTTCAGCTGTCACAGACACAGGTGCAGTGAAAGGTATGCACATACTGGTATATAAAACAGCGTGCAGCAGTCACATAAGGCACTGAATGTGCTGGGCCTGGCACAGTATAGAAATTAGCAAGGGCCAGCTGTGACAGACAGGGCTGTATACAGGCGCGTAACTACCGGCCCTGCAAGGCATGCGGCCGCAGTGGGGCCCGGAGGGGGAGAAACCTGACAGGGGGCCCGTGGCTCTGAGGCTCACCGCCCGCCCGTATGCCTTAACGAGCGGGCGCACGCACAGGAAAAAAAAGTATTGGTTTCTGGAGCAGGCTGTTCCTGCAGAGCGCAGCTGGCACTAGGACCTGGAGGCATGCTTCTTTTCCAACTCCTGCTTGGACGCTTCCTGGACACAAGGCAACATGATCCAGGCCAGGAAGAAGAATGTGTCGCTCTGCCGCTGCCATGTGAGACACACAGCCTGAGATGTGTAGTGTGTCTGTAATGCCTGTCATTGTGTGTGTGATGCCTGTCATTGTGTCTGTAATGCCTGTCATTGTGTGTGTGATGCCTGTCATTGTGTGTGTGATGCCTGTCATTGTGTGTGTGATGCCTGTCATTGTGTGTGTAATGCCTGTGATTATGTGTGATGTGTGATGCGTAATGCCTGTCATTGTGTGTGTGATGCCTGTCATTGTGTGTGTAATGCCTGTCATTGTGTGTGTAATGCCTGTCATTGTGTGTGTGATGCCTGTCATTGTGTGTGTGATGCCTGTCATTGTGTGTGTGATGCCTGTCATTGTGTGTGTGATGCCTGTCATTGTGTGTGTAATGCCTGTGATTGTGTGTGATGCCTGTCATTGTGTGTGTGATGCCTGTCATTGTGTGTGTGATGCCTGTCATTGTGTGTGTGATAACTGTCATTGTGTGTGTGATGCCTGTCATTGTGTGTGTAATGCCTGTGATTGTGTGTGATGCCTGTCATTGTGTGTGTGATGCCTGTCATTGTGTGTGTGATGCCTGTCATTGTGTGTGTGGTGCCTGTCATTGTGTGTGTAATGCCTGTGATTGTGTGTGATGCCTGTCATTGTGTGTGTAATGCCTGTGATTGTGTGTGATGCCCGTCATTGTGTGTGTGATGCCTGTGATTGTGTGTGATGCCTGTCATTGTGTGTGTAATGCCTGTGATTGTGTGTGATGCCTGTCATTGTGTGTGTGATGCCTGTTATTGTGTGTGATGCGTGATGCCTGTCATTGTGTGTGTAATGCCTGTGATTGTGTGTGATGTGTGATGCGTGATGCCTGTCATTGTGTGTGTGATGCCTGTCATTGTGTGTGTGATGCCACACACACACAATGATGGGGTTGGTTGGAGCAGGGGGGGGGCCCATCCAAAGTTTTGCAGGGGGGCCCAGCGGTCTCTAGTTACGCCCCTGGCTGTATATGCAGTGTCTGTGGGCCAAACAAACAAAAAATCACAAGAACATTAGCTCTCAAAAGAGCTGTTTTGGTGGTGCTTTTCCAGCAACAAATATCAGCAAGGAGCAAGCTAACAGACCTCCTAACTATCACTTTCACTATCTCTCCAATGTCTCTCCCTTCTCTCACTAATACTGCAGCACACAGAGTGAGAACATGGCCGACACTGCTGCCTTATATAAGGAGGGGGGGGGCTCCAGGGGGGAGTGCAGCCTGATTGGCTGCCATGTGTCTGCTGACTGTGATGTAGAGAGTCAAAGTTTAGCCCAATGATGTAGTATAGGGGGCGGGTCGAACCGCCATAAAGTTCGCGTTCGGCCATGAACTCCAATCCACGTTGTTCGCGCGAATACGTTTGCATGTGAACCGTTCGGGACAACTCTACTCCCTGGGACTATGCCCCTGCCAGATCCAGCAGCTTGCCCAACATCACACCTGCCACTGGGTCTACTTTTTATTTGGTGGGCAATGGACACAGTATCACTCAACTGTTATAATGGACTTGTACAGGTAGTAGGGAGTACTAAATCAGCATACAATTACATCTAGGAATGACAGTACTCTATGTTTGTAGTATAATACAGCTAGTTAAGAGACAATGTGACTCTACAATAGTACAGTACCTAACTAGTTGTAACTAAGTACACACAGTGCTACCTAAGTTAATCAGCACTTAAGGAATGCTATAGCTGACAGTTCTTCTCAGTACTAGGTGTAGTGTACAGCTAGCAAACAAGCTGAAGTACTATAAGTACCTAATTGAAAATTGCGCAAAAATTAATTAATACTTAAGTGGGAGCAGCTGACCAAAAACTAATGTAATTCGTTTTTGGTCAGCTGCTCCCACTTAACAGCCATGCTTTTGGTGTATATGCAGAGCTTCTGTTTGGGTTCAAGGTGCGTTTGTAGTTCCTGGGGGGGCTCAGCGCATCTCTGATGGAGGCCATTCAGAGGCGGCCTGGTGTTGCGCTGATCCACCTTTTTGCGCAATTTTCGATTTTATTCGATTTTATTTGATTAGCCGCACCCAGGCTATGCATATACATAGGTTAGGATTTAGTTAGTGTTAGGCCCCTTCCATGGAGGATTGACTTCTTCGCAGTGGGAGGGACGAGTACTTAATAGGTTGCATGCAAGCTGTTAATGGAAACCAACATCCTCCTCTAGTGGTAGACAGGCCATGTGTATGCTCGGTGTGTATTCAACCCCACAAGTGGGGCTTGCACTCTTTTGCAGGTAGGCACTAGTCTGTTTTTAAGTAGCGCTGCTCATTTCCTTGCTATGTACTATAAGTACCTAGTTGGAACTAAGTCCACACATCATTAAAGCCTACGTACATCTGCAGTGAATGAATTCTATAGGAGACAGTTTTCTCAATAGCTTGCAATACAGTACAGTTTAGCTAGCTTACAAGTTTGTGTAAGTAGAGTAAGTTCACACACTTCAACCTATCTACTTCAGCACACAACAAATCCTACAAATCACAGTCCTGCAGACAATAAATACTGAAATCACAGTTCTCAGTTGGTAAAATAGAGCTATCTCTCCCTGAGGCATAAAGTTATCTTCCTGTCTCTATATCCAACACACTGAATCTGCAAGATGGAGTGAAAAAAAACTCTCCCATTCTGGGAGCAAATGATCCCTTTAGCTGATGTCCATTCCATGCTTCACAATTAAATTTGGGCACTGTACCTCCCCCCATAACATCAAAAAACAGAGCCATCTGAACAAATCCATGTCCATGGATAACGCTAATACAATCAAACGCAAAAAGTACCCATGGTTTGTAGTAACCTTGGGTACTTTTTGTGTTTGACTGTACCTCCCCCCATCACTGGACATCCCTCGTCAAAAACTTTGGTAAGCAAGAAAGGTCCAATTCACTGCCAGATTGAACTTTGTATTCTCACTCATTCATCCCTACTGTTGAGTTGCGTAGCTAAGGAGCTATAGGTCCTAGGGTGCATTTTACATTAGACTTACTCAAGCACTCTATACATTCCAATTTATACGAATCACAAAAAACCTGTCAAGGACAGCCCCAGCATGAAAGAGGTTTATTCAGGTTATGGGAACAGTTTTTTATTGATAACCACTGCATAGCACCAATGAAGAGCTACTAAAGTAGATGACAGCACTTCTGGTGGGCTCCCCTGGTCCAGGGGCCCTGGTGTGTTTGCAGCCTCAGCCTCCCCCATTGCTATGCCACTGTCTTGATGGAAAGCTGCTTTTAGAATATTAGTAAACACAATACCAATATTCTAACGATCAGCTTCAGTTCACACCCAACTGATTTGGAGCTTCAGCCAAAATCACCCGAGTTCACAGTAAATTAGGCTTTAAAACTACTTGAGAAATTTTCAAATGGATCTTTAGGCAGATTATTTGCATGATTGCCATATTTTCAACCATTATTTTAAACAAGGCTGACAATTTGCCTTCAGATGAAAATTTAGTAAAAGTGGCGTCTTTAAAGTACCAGGATTTAACAGTCTGTCGCAAGGGATTTATCAGAAATTTGACAAACAAGCACTATTTTGAAATACATGTTTAGGCGCAATATTTGCATGATTGCTACATTTTCAGCCATTATTTTGACATAATTGCTCGCATGTAATGAATGGAGAAAAGTTGCATTGGCACACATTTCTGCATGATACATAGTTTTTGAAACATTATTTGGGATTAAGCTGTCCTAACCTAACGCTTTGACATAAGTTGTTTATAACAAATCTTAGGCATGACATCAACATTTTACTAAAGAAAGTTTGAAGTACTGTATTTTTTGGACTATAATAGTCACTTTTACTCCCCCAAAAGTGTGTGTGGGGGGAAAGTCACTGGCCCATATGCAATTCACTTTTTTCCTGAGTTTTCTGCTAGGTGATACACTCAAAACTTGTCATAAAATGCCTTTTAAGCCACCAGCAAGCAAGAAAATACACAATATAATTTTGTTGGTGCTTTTTCACCAACTTTTAGGCACTTTTTTTATTGTAAAATGCTTAAAAGTTATTTTAAAGAAAATGTAAAAATTATCTCCTAGGAGAAAACTCAGGAGAAAAAGTTAATTGCTTATGAGCCACTGGGCCATATGCAATTAACTTTCTCTCCTGAGTTTTCTCCTAGGAGATAATTTTTCATCTTCTATTTAAAATAACTTTTCAGCACTTTACAATTAAAAAAGTTACAAAAAAGTAGTAGCAAAATTATTTTGAGTATTTTCTTGCTTGCTGTTGGTTTAAAAGACAATTTATTGACAAGTTTAAAAAATATCACCTGTAAGAAAACTCAGGAGAAAAGGGGAATTGCATATGGGCCACTGTGTCTTATAGTCCAAATGAAGGGAGTTCCTGACTTGCAAACGCCTGCCAATACGAGCCTCCAACCCGCCGCAATGTCTGGGACTCCCTGTACCTTGCCAATGCACAGGAGGACACTGGGAGACAAACGGAGGACACTGAGACACAAAGAGGCATAGAGGAGGACACAAGGAGGACAGAAGGGGACACATGGGGACACATGGGGGACACAGTAGGACACATGAGGGACAGAGGAGGACACAGGGAGACACAAAAGGTGCATGGGGGCATGAGGTACAAAGGGTGCATAATACACAAGATGACCCTTCACCATGGATGCACCAGGTTTAGTATATATATTTTTCCCCTGGTTTTTGTCCTCTAAACCTAGGTGTGTCTTATGGTCAGGAACATCTTATAGTCCAAAAAATACGGCAGTTATCTTCCCGTGAAGTCTTCATTAGGTGAGGTCAGATCAGGTGTAGCATTTTGTGTCTTTGTCTCAACAATTGTTCTGCAGTGTCATTCAGTGCCTACTACAATCAAGTGTCACCCTGTTCATTATGCGGCTGTCATTATGTGGTTGTTAAAAAAGAGTGCTGACATTACCTATGGACTCTTTACTGTGCAAATGGATACCACTGTTAAAAAATTATGTGGTTGCAAAATTACAGTTGTTGCTGTAAAATTGCACAATCCTACTTGTCAGTGTACAAGGTAATCAGCAGTCTTAAAAGCACAGCTAATCATCAGGCTCTATACTGGGGTTCCCCTGCTGGCAGGAATGTGTTCTCACCAGAGGATGTCTGATATCCCCCAACATACTGTCCCAACAGGCAAATCTCCTTTGATCTCAAAAACACCAGTGAGAAATGGGAGGATCTCTACTTCTAAATGCAATCCACATATACAGATACAATACATGCCAGAGACAAGATTTATTTGAAGCTGTTTGCAGAATGGAGAGTGTAAAAAAAATTAAGGAAACAAATTCTAATCTCTCATGTTGAGATTGATCAACTTGTCCAACTGTGGATGTATGAGTTTAAAAAAAAACTGAAGTCTTCTTTTTCATTAAAAAAATTGATACATAGGTATGTCCCTTTTATGAAGACATACCAGTAAACACAGTCATCATCATCTTCCAGCCACCACTGTCTCCCATATGGTGCCCATTAATTTTTCATCGAAGAAGTCGAATAAGTGAGCTGGGGGAAGAAGCAAAGCTTTTACAGCAGTTCCGCACATTTTCGCCCCTGCTGTCATGTCATCCATGACAGCCTTCTCTCTGTGCGCACTCTTTATGCATAGGCCTGTGTGTCACGGCACAGAGAGAGTGCTGCCACATTGGTCAAGAAAAATCTAACTGCTGCCATGACCAAGTGGTGCACGAGAAAGCATACGGCACATGCTCAATCCTGATGACCTCACATGCACAGCTGTATCAGAAGGTGCATGATGTATGTGCATGCCGCAATGCCCAGGGAGCAGTTTCGGGGTCGTGGCCATCTTGGGGCTAAAGAATGATTATAAAAAGTAATAATTTACTATTAAAGTAGTGGGGGTAGTGGCAAAAATGACGCACATGATGTGCTGACATAATAAAGAATAAGGTGATATGTTTATTTTATGTTGTTTTTAATGGCACAGATCTGCTTTAAGGACACATAGGAATACAAGCAAATAATGAATCCTTATACTTAGTCTATGAGATGGTTTTAAAAGTGCCTAACCCCTTACCTAGGCTGATCTAAGATAGAACGGCCTTGATTGATTCACCATTGACCATGTGATATAGAAGCTTAGCAATGTTGCCTTATGTTAAGCTTATATTATGTTGAATTCTCCTTTTTACTGATATGTTCCGAGTTTCAGCAGTGCTGTAAAGCACTGGATGCTTGGTCTTATGCACGTTTAGTATTTTCACAATTGTTTTAAATTGTTATTCATTCTTTGTTCATTTTTTCACTGGATTTTGAACTGTATCTTAAGACCCGTACACACGCGTGACTGGTTGGGACCAAGTTCCTCAGGAAACATCCCTGGCTGAGCTGTACAGATGCAGAGTCAGCCTGCAGGCTGACTACATGTTCTATTTCAATGCTGGGAGGCGGAGGGCTGACGGAGTGGCGCAGACATGACGTCAAACTGCGGGGCAGTGTTGAGTTGAACCTAATTAGCCGTCGCTTGGCTGAGTTCATCTGAATGGAAGATCACTGGCCGGATACTCCAGATTATCGGCTGAGGCGGTCATTATCGGCTCCCTCAGCCGACTTTAATCTATTGAGTGTACAGGGCTTTAGACTCCTGATGTGTGGATGTTGTAACCTTTTCTAACAGTTGCACTGATTTGCTTTTCACAATAAAATATTTTGAAACAGGAGCTAAATCTGGTCCTTTTAAAGCTAATTTACAGAATATCTGAAACAAGGAATGCAACCTGCTGTTTTAAAATCCATTGTAGAAGTCGTACAATTGAAATGACTCATCTATTTTCAACATAGTTGAAGTTTCTAGTAGAATTGTGTGTCAAGCTTGCTTTACTAATGAAAGTGTTTTTCTTCTCCAAAAACATTCATCAAGCTAAGGCAAGAACTTAATTCTAACAATGAACCTCACTAAATCTCGTAGCACAGCATGTAGAGCGTTTCACAGTGATAATATTCAATGCATATGGTGTCATTTCTTATTTGATACTTTCAGCTTGAAAGGAAAGGATATCTTTTTGAACAACTATCAGGCTAGGATTCTGGTGACAAGTGCCCAAACACATCATCTCATCAAGTGAAGATACAGCTTACAGCATTTTGTGTGCCCTAGAGATGTGCAGAGAACCTTTTGCTGGCTATATGACATTTTGCCTGCAAGTGTTTTCTTTCTCATAGCAGTTTTTTGTTCTTTTGCTTTCTTAAATTAACTTCTTGGAGGAAGGGTTTTGTTTAAAGACTTAAATTAATAATATATAGAATTTTCAAAAACCTTAATTCCATGCTGCACTTGATGTGAGCGTACACACAAGCATAACTTTCCATGCAGGTAAGATTTCATACACCTAAGGCATGGAAACCCAAAAAAGAAGCTATCATTTTTTTTTGTGCTAGTGTCACAGTAATCATTTGTTTTAGGTTTATCTTTGTGTTTAAACTTTCATTTATCATACCCCTTATTTTCTTTTCACACTGCTCTTATGTGGAGGACGTAAGAAAGATTATGGAGTTGATTCATCAAAACATAACGGGCTGGAACACAAGTTATTTCCCCTTTCAAGAGCTAATATACTAATGCAACTTAATTGCCCTGCATGGCACGCTACATGCGCTAGTAGCAGCGTAGCGTGCATAACTAAGCAACGGCCAATGTTCACAATAGCTGCGCGGTAGTGATTCCCTAGGGCTGCCGCTACTATGTTAATTAACATAGTAGCAAAACTATGTCATGCTAGTTAATTAGTGCCTGAAAGGGGAAATAACTTGCACTGTTCCAGCACGTTAAAGTTTATTGAATCAGCCCCTTTGTATCCACCAGTGATGAGCAAAAATGCAGATATTATTTTCACATACAGTTTCGTGAAAATAATGTAAAATTTGACTTTGGAGTAAAAATGCCATTGAAAATAATTTCGTAATAAGTTTATGATTTTTCACTTTTTTCAAATTTTTCTCAAAAATAAACAATTTTGGTGTTTTTTATGAATTTTCGCTGTAAAAATATTTTTTGGGGGCTGTTTTAGTGAATATTGGCATTGGAAAGAAAAATGTATTTCCTTTGACCATATTGCAAAAATACAATGTATTTTTGCGAATATTTTTTACAAAATCGAAAATAGTATTTTAGATGCAAAAATGACTTTGGTGAATTTTTGCAAGCAACCCTGGTGAGCCCCTTCCTGGTAGAGGGCCTGTTCTATAAGCCGTCTGCCTACATTTGCAGCTCTCATGCATGTGTAATTCAGCTCCTTTACAAGCCCTTACATTTTTAACCCCTATTCTAAGTGCTACCCCATACAAGATTTGGACCCTTCATGCTCCTTACTAATGTTGGTGTTCAAATTATGTATAACAAATTTGCAACACCCGAATACTACCAAGCCCCACACTTCTGCTCCATTTTAGTACCAAACAAGCAAAAGGGTCAGGAGGAGTTCCCTACTTGCACATCATGGCATATTTCACATGATACAATACTTCCTCCTTCTGGCTTTGGAAAGAGTTAAACGCACGTGAAACGCAAGTACTAAATTCCCACTGACCCTGTCTGCGTGTTCTTTACTGAAATGGTACTGAAATTTGGTGTTCAGTATTATTCGGGTGCTCCGAAATGATTATGCCAAATTCTAACATCAACACTATTTATTAACCCTCCACCTCCCTATGCAGCCTTATGAGCACTCTCTGAAACCCTTTCCCCTTCATGTACATCCCTGCATTCACTGCCATCCCATTTACACTGTTATACTCACCAGTCAAACTGTCCAGTGAAGATCTCTCAAAATGTTGTCCTGGCAGACTTCCTGGAATGGCGTGGCCACCCCCCCCCCCCTCCCCACACACACATGCAGAAACTGGTCAGTCCTGTTATCAGTCAGTCTTGTCATATCAGTCCAGCCGGTTTTCCTGTCATCAGCCTGTCCTGGAATGACAGGACAGGCTGGTGACAGGAAAACCACCCCTCCTGTTCTTCTCATCACTGGTGGGTAGTGTTGGACTGGGAGGTGGTAAAGCTGAGGAAATCCACCTGCTGGCCAAGCAGCAGTAATCAGGTGTTGCTGCTCACAGTGAAGACTTGCTGCGGGTTTCTATTAGAAGTGATAACACAGAGTTTCTGCTGCTTGGCTAGCAGGTGGATTTCCTCAACTTTCCCAGCTCCCGTTCCGACACTGCTGGTGGGTCAGCACTGGGGGTCATGACCTGGAGGGCAGCAAGTGGCAAAGTAGTCTGTCGCCCACTAGGAGTGGCGGCCCATCATCCATTCCCTTGTGGGGCAGGCCGGTGATGACCGGTGCTTACTTAGATTCCACACCAGCACTGGTGCTGAGACTAACAGAACCTTGACATTCACCCTATTTACTTTTACTCCCAAGTTCTTTGCATTCCATATGTGTGTGCACCTTTCACTGTAATCAGCATTGCCCTATTCCAGAAGATCATGGAGCTGGTAATTGCACCGTACACTTTACCTAAAGTGCCATGCCTGCTGACTGAAGAAAATGGTGCTACAATCAAGGGCCTCTTTGGAGTCAGTCATTTGAATGATCAAATTTAACAGCAGCAGTCTTCACTTATGTCAGCAAGGCATAGGATACAGGTATACAATGTACTTACCAGCTGCACATTATGCCGAGTGAGTGGGAGGAGAGAAGTGCAATATAATGGGGAGAGGGTGAAAGAGGTCACAGAATGACATATTAAAAAATAAGGCGGGTGTGCACACTAAATGGGAATATAAAGGGATTGCACACAGAGCTGGGTGTGTTGCTGAATGCTGAGAAGTGGGTATACAGAGTTGGATGTTGAATGTGAGCACACAGGGGTACAGAAAGGAATTCACATATGAGTGTATTGCAGGTGATCTCAGCTATAAAGTAGAGCAGCACATTTGAAGGTATTTAGGGGCATTAGGGGCACTGTACAAAGATGGAGTAGATGATAACAGCAGAGCAAAACATGGAGTGTTTTATTAAGGTAGTGGCATAACTGCTCTTGACTTCGACTAGTTAAATAGATAGCTTCTATAAGATATGGTAGTGTGCTCTTATGTTTGCTTGGTGGGCAGAAGTTTAGTCTGAGTCTCTGCACCACTGAACATTATAAGTGCACATTTTGCTGAGTTTTTCAAAACCCTTCTGCAAAAGAGTAATGTAAAAATAATTAAAGGAGTAATATAAAATGTATATTTGATTTCTAGGAAGTCTGCCTTAGTTTGATATGAGACAGAGCAGAGCAGGAGGGAGATCAGCTGATTAAAATCTGAGAGTCTGCAGGAGAAAGGTGCATGACAAAATCATGCTTTAAAAGGACACTTGAAGTCAGAGGAATATGGAGGCTGCCATATTTATTTTTTAAAACAATAGCAGTTGCCTGGCTGTCCTTTTGATCTTTCTTACATCAGTAGTGTCTGAATCACACACCTGTATTAGCTAGGCCTGTTTTAACAGTCTCAAGCAGCCAGAAATCACACTTATCCAGCATCAGCCGATTCCCGCCCATGCCAGATAACCGAGAATCTTCTGTACAAATTTTTAATGATGGAAAACATTACAATGAGAACAGTTGCTACAGAGACTACAGTGCATGCAATATACTGAGTCTGTAAGATGTGAACTCTTTAACTAATCACTTTTTAAGATGTTTACAGTTAAATCAGGAAATCATCTAAAGTGAGTGCGGCCATCATCCACCCCCTTATGCTGACTCTGGGGGAAAACTGATTAGTTAGTTTAGATTCATTCTGCAGATCATTAATGTACTTCCCCACAGCCCCGCTCCTCTTCGCTCTGACCTTGCTATTGAAATTCAGATGCATACTCAATCAGTGTAACATGATATTGACTTGACTGAGCAACAATTTATACTTCAGGTCTCTTTCTCCATGTATTAGTAAAATCCTCTACCCAGCCACCATAATGCCTAATCTGTTAAAGATGAAATGTAACTAAGGATTGAACTTCATCCCAATCAGTAGCTGATACCCCCTTTCCCATGAGAAATCTTTACTTTTTTTTTATTAGATCATCAGGGGGGTCTGTATGGCTGATATTGTGGTGAAACCCCTCCCACAGTGTGATGTTAGCGCCTAGGTCCTAACATCACACTGTTGAAGCCTTGTTACATTGTTGGAAATAACATCTGTTTCCAACTGCCAAGCAACCAGTATATTCCTCTGTACATATGTACATCTACAAACAAAAACAAGCTTTTAGTGTATAGCATTGTTAGGGGGTGTGGTTATAGATAATGACAGTTGGTGCTGCCTGTTTGTTTGTTTTTTTTTTCATGTCTGCCAGTAGTAAAGATGATGATGTGCAGGCTTATTGTGGATCAAACAATATAAAAAAGTGACATGGCAAAAAAGTAAAAACAATATAAAAAAGTGACATGGCAAAAAAGTGACATGTCTGCCAGTAGTAAAGATGATGATGTGCAGGCTTATTGTGGATCAAACAATATAAAAAGTGACATGGCAAATATCAATCATTTCTCTTCTGTTTTTTCATTTCTCACTTTGCAATGTATGGTGGTTTTTTTCCCCCTTTTCGCTAAAGTTGCAGCCTGTCTATACAGGGATTGTTCCAAAACTGTTGTGATCACTACTGTTTATTTAGTTGAGCACGTGTAAGTAGCTCAAGACAAAATGTAAATACAACATTTCTTTTGAAAACTGCATAAAACTAAAAATGAAGTAAAATACAAAACTTTTACAGTTTTTTTCATTAAGCAAAAGTGCCTGGCTTCAAGTTCAAAATTGTTCAAACCGTTTCACTCAGTGCTTTTGAGGAGAAATCTTTCCCATACAAAAAAAAAAAAAAAAAAAAAACACAACAAAGGAGCCAATTATTTCATATCTGACACTTTCATCTTCTAAGGCTTCAAAATTAAATGCCACCTCTATGGGGGTTTCAATTAAGACCAAACAACGTCTAACGCACTGATGTACAATACGGCTAACAACACGCTGTCATCTTCATTTATACTTACTCTTCGAGAGATAGTAAAACCCGATAAATACCTGATTTACAACCAAGTCTTGGGACTTCTTAAAGTATGTGTTATATATGAAATAAACACGCTTTGATTAAGGTATATGCGCTGCCTATTGATTAGTTATATCGATTTCTTTCATGAGAAAATGTTGAACCTTTTCATGAGAAAAAAAAAACAGCCATATAGACAGAGAAAAATGTGTAAAGAGACTGCAAACACTGTAGCTCTAAGGATTATATTTTCAGAAATACATTCAAATAAAAAATGTTCTTTCAAAGCTAAATCAATGTATGATAATAAATGTTTGGGCTCTGCGACATACCTTCTACAGCAATATCTTATATAAGCAAAAATCCTTTTAAGTATGTTTTATAATAAATATCAAGGCTAGAATAAACAGTAAACTGAGTAAGATGAAAATTTGAGGACATTGCTGATCTTTTTTTCTTTCTCTCTTTCTCATACTTTATTCCTATAGATTTAAGAAATTATAAAGACTAAGATTAGATACACTTATGGTTCTGGCACTGCATGGCGAGAGGAGGCAGAAAGAGCTCTATTCAGCTGCGCACACAAACAGGATGATTTTTCCACAAACACTCAGAGCTAACTAGCCCAGGGTGGCACAAAACCCACAAGACATCTGGACAACCCGCATGGATTGGTACCTACTACGATCCGTGTGCAAGCAGGAAGATCGGGAGACAGCCACATCCCAAACCAAGTTTGTGCCCACAGCAAAGTAAGTCATGGAGCTCAGATAGAGATTCAAGTTGGGCTAAATGGGACATAGACAGCGAGGGGGAGCATGAAGGGCAATCCAACCAGTGCATAGACTATGGAGAGGATAGCAAGAGAGGTGGTGAAGCACATCTCCCCAGATCTGCAGACCATAGGTGAGGCAGCAGTAACAAGGTCCCTGGTGGGGGTCAAAGGAGCTGCAGAGCCGTACAGACAGGCTAGATGGTGCAGAGCAACATATCCATGATTGCGAAACTGAACTGGCCATAGCAAAAAGGAAACTGGAAGATTCTGAACACCACAATAAGATGTTCCATGATAAAATGGAGGACTTGGAGAGCCGCTCAAGCAGGAACAACCGCCATATAGTGGGCTAAGCTGAAAAACACAGGCCTGCAGAGCTGCAGCCATTTTGCAAGGAAACACTATCAACTTTGCTGGGCCTTCAAGGGACACTTTGTGTGGGGCGGGCACATCGAGTTAGTCCACCCAGAGAAGAAGATTCATGCAGGCTCCCATGAATGGTAATGGTTCATTGCCTGGACTTTAATGATAAAATAAAAATTCTTAAAAGGTCTAGCCGGGAACCACTACAATATGAAGATGAAGAATCGCATTGGAGAATCGTCAATGACTATTCTATGGAGGTAACAAAGAAACTGCAAGCCTTCAGCTCCTCAATAGAGAAACACATTGCCTTGCTGCACCCAGCAACTCTGAAAATCACAGAGGCAGATGGCACAACTTTCATCTCCAAAGATCCGAAATCTGCAAAGCTGCATCTTAATCTACTGAGCTCACCGGGAAGGCCTAGATTGCAAAGAAAAAAAACCCAGGTTACTAAGTGATGAAAACTAAGGCACCACAAGATGATGTGGAAAAGTGTGGGATTTGTATATTTTTGATTCACTGGTAGTTTTTTTCATTATAAAACTATATGCTTGTTTCCTGAGTATGACCCCCTTCTCCTGTGCCAGTCTCCTGACTGTACTTTCTCTGAGCAACCATGCTGGTTAGCCTGTACACCTTTAGCGGCTGAGGCAGCAAGGAGAAATGAGAGTTCTGTGGGTAAGAAGTGAAGTCTATGTACCAAAAGGACAGTTATATTTTTTGAAGGTTATTTTTTTCAGGAGCTTTTAACATACCACACAAGGTCCCCCCAAAAGGTTTTGCTGAAAAATGTCCAAAAGTTTGTCAGCCAAATACAAAAATGCTCCACTGTGTGCGGCAAACTGGCAATGCCCTAAAATAGACCAGTATTGGGACCAGCTGGCTAGGTTTCTAAAAAGGGTGGGTAAACAACATTATGTCAAAGAACGCCTTCTATATCTATTTAATTGTGAAGTAATATATAGTAGGAGGACTTACCCCACGGTACACACTGTTTTATATGTGAAGTAAGAACTATTAAAATTGTTACATCGGGAATGACTAGATGCTACTGTGCATATTGAAAAAGGCCCAAAAAGGTTTCTCTTGAAACAGAAACCATTTATCTGCTACACGTTGCAAGGTGCCAAGCTCAAAGAATTCATGACACCCTTTGTTTGCAGCAGTGTGGTACATTGGGTAAACTGAATGTTATAGATCAGTGAACAAAGACGGGGCAGGTTCCCAAGATGACAGCAACCCTTAAAATGTTCTGAGTGGGGAAACAACCTTAAGAAGGTTGGAGAGAAGGGGGGAGGGTGATGCTCTGACCTTAATATTTTTGATTCTAAAATAAGCACTTCTAATTTTTAAAACAATTTATTTGATTTAATGCTGTCAAAATTGTCTTGATCTCCCATTTAATGAAAATATTGCTTTTGATTAAATTGATTGGTTGCTTTTGTATTGATACGATCATTTTATAGGGCCACAGTTATTATTATTATTTAGTATTTATATAGCGCCAGGATTCTCTGCAGTGCTTTACAGAGTGTATAGCCTTGTCACTAACTGGCCCTCAGAGAAGCTCACATACCTACCATAGTCATAAGTCTATCATAGTCTAGAACCAATAAAGGGGGAAGCCAATTAACTAATATGTTTGTTTTGGGGGTGTGAATGGAACCGGAGCGCCTAGAGGAAACCCATGCAGACACGGGGAGAACATACAAAAACCTTGCAGATAATGCCCTGCCTGGGACTTGAACTGGGGACCCCAGTTAAAAATTTGCACCCGAGAACGATAACAATTTCCAGCCTCCTGTGTCCAAATTGTCCACTGGTTGCCACCATAGCTGCACTTAGTATTCTATGTGGTGCCCAAGTTTCCTTGTGGTTGTGTGCACCCAAATATCCTGCATTGCCAAATGCTCTATAAGGTGGGTACACACGCACTACTAAAGAGAACGACGGGTCCGTCAGACCCTCCCGCTGGGCGGTCGTTCTCCAGACTATCTGCAGACTGATTAGGCTGTTTCTGAATGATCCGCTCAGCGGTTCTATTCCTTATCTGTACTACACACACAATTCATTATATCATGTTTATCTTTGCTTCAGGTTTAAAAATGGTACAGGCAACGCTTTGCTGAGCGGAAAGCAGACACAACGCGCTAATATGAACTATCCTATAAGGATTCACTGCACTAGCCATTTCCGGGCACTTTTAAAAATCGCCGGTGCTCAAAAAAAGCACGAAACGCCCTTGGTGTAAACAAGCACTAATAGTATTAATAAATAAATATTATTACTATTATGCATTTACATAACACTGCCATTCACAGCACTTTATAGAGTATATCGTGACGGCACTAACTAACTTTCAGTGGTTGTCATCTAGGCCTTCCATAGTCATTCTTTAGTGCCCCTAACAATCTAAGGCCAATTTTGGTGAGTGTAAACAATCACCTTATTAGGGCGTTTTGAAGAAGTTAAAGTAAACTAGAGAAAATCTTTGCAAATAGTGGGAGGAAATGCGAACTGCATTAATAAAGTTGTCAAGCCCAGGTTTGACTCTAGGATTGCTGAATTGTGAGAGTGCTAGCCACGATGCCACCATGCTTATGTGCATTCAGTCAGGCACTGTATGTATGAATCATATACTTGGGTGTTTTCTTTTACTTTTCTTCTTTTTGGGGGGATGGGGAAGGTGTGCTAATATATTGCATCTGACCCTTCGGTGTTTCTTTTTAGCGTAGTAAGTTAGGCTCATTGGAGAGTAATCAATCAAAACTGTTGTATCAGGGTAACGCAAGAGTAACTGTCGCATGGCACAAGAAAGATCTTTCAGACTGGGAAAAATAGAAAGTTCAATGTTATCCACATTCGGTTTAAGAGCATGAACAAAAAAAATAAAAGTTAGACACTAAAAATGTACCATGTAAATGTTGCTAAAAGACTTAGAAGCTAACATGATGATGGTAACACCACAGTTGTTTATTGTGCTGTACCAAAAGACAATATGGACCTTATTCAATTCACTTTTTCTCCTCAGTTTTCTCGTAAGAGATAATTTTTCATCTTCTGTTTAAAAAAAAAACTTTTCAACGCTCTGTTACTGAAAATGTACCAAAATGTAGGTGAAAAAGTACTGTCAAAATTACTATTATAATTTTTTTTGCTTGCTGTTGGCTTAAAAAGCATTGTATTGATAAGATATGAAAATATCACCAATGAAAAAAACTAAAAACTTAGGAGAAAAAGGGAATTGGATCCAGCACTGTATTGTTGTCCATTGTGGCCCAAAAAGTGGTTGACTGAAAGTCCAAAGCCTTTGAAAACTAAACCGGAATGGCAAAGTGTGGTGTAAAGTGGTGATGACTAAGGATGGTTTAAAAATGTAGTATGCCATTTTGGTATTTAAAGCTCAATTACATTTATTAAGCAGGCAATGGCATGAGTAGCCACAGAGTGCTGTTTCGGACTATGTCCTTTATCAAGCTGTTTATATGCACAGCCTTATAAAGGACATAGTCTGAAACAGCAGTCTGCCACTGCTCTTATCATTGACTGCTTAATAAATGTAATTGAGATTTAAATGCTAACGGTGGTGCTGACCTTCTTTGGCTTGTTGGAGTTGTGGCTGCTAACGGTACCGGGACTGTGATGAAACGCGGAAAAGCCGCTGTCTCTCAAGGCGAGGCGGCTGTTTCCGCGTCCAGCATTGCGTCACAACGTGGAAAAAACGCCGCATGCCGCTTAGGCAGAGCGGCGGAATCCGCATTGGAGGCGGCTCCCGCACTCAGTTCACTGGATACATTGCAAGACAGTACTGGTGTGGCTGGGACTGATAGTCCACCAAGATTCAGACTTACACGCGCGCGAGCACAGAGGCAGAGTTTAAATAGCTGTTAGAAGGGAGTCGGCTGACCAGCTGGGTCAGCTGACAAATTCCACTGCTCCCATTGGACCAGCAATTAGGGAGGTCCTGGAAAGGTCCTAGAGTATATATACTGCTGGTTGTTCACTTGCTCTTTGTCTGGCGTGCGATCACACACGTGGGAGCACCCAGATCCGTAGTCAGATCCGCAAGTGTGCCGGGACCAGCTGGAGCTGTAATCCTACACTTAGCTAGATTCTGTTGATAGCTAAAGTACTAGTTTGATTGTGATTATCTGTTATGACTTTTGCCTGCCTTGACTACCCTTCTGAACTCTGATCTTGTACCTCGTTATTTCTGATACTCCGTTGCCGAACCCCGGCTCGCTCCTAGACTCTGTTTCTGCCTCCTGATTTTGTACCCCGATATATCTGATACCCCGTTGCCGAACCCTGCCTGTACTTTGACTCTGCCTTTGTCTGCTGATCTTGTACTTTATCTGTCTGTGTGTTTTTACGACCTGGCTTGTCCGACCTCGAGAACCGACCTTACCGTTAGAGGCGGTTCCTCGCTCTGTTAGCGATCCTTCCTCCTGAGGGTCACTTTCAGATATACCTTCCTACTGTCAGTCTGACTCCTCCCGTCTTGGAGAGCTCAGGTCTGCGGAAGGAATCTGTGCAGTACTCCTTGCTGCATTGAGGCCTTGTCCTCTAAGTGTTACAGTTACACCAAACACTACACTCTACTCAGGTGAACAGAGGTTAGTTTGTATATCGGATTATCGGTGAGACTGCAGATCACTTATAATCTGGTATATATCTGTATTTCCGGTGATACTGCAGATCATCGGTAATCAGATACTCTCTGCGCCCACCGATCGTTACAGAACGCCAGACCAAATACAAAATGGACGCAAACACTGATTGTCTGGGTGTACTTGCCACTTCGGTGGACAACATCAATCAAGTACTGGGCACCCACATGACTCTTATTGATGCCCTATCAGGGTCTGTACAAATCCTCCAGACATCAGTGGATCATGTGCGATCCTCTCCTAGCTCTGACATACGTATGCCTGTACCTGAAAGCTTTTCCGGCCACAGATCTGACTTCCGGAATTTTAGGAGTAGAGTATTGTCCTATTTTGAGTTGAGACCCCAATCTTCGGGTACTGAGACCCAGAGGGTCACGTTTATAAAGACTTTGTTGTCCGGCGACTCCCAGTCTTGGGCATATAGCCTGCCCGCCGGAGACAAAGCTCTTACCTCTGTAGAGGAATTCTTTAACGCTATGGCAGTAATTTACGACGATTCGGACCTTGCTTCGACTTCTGAGCGGAAGCTCAAGCTTTTGCGTCAAGGCGAAGGTCCGGTCGAAGATTACGCGGCCGAGTTTAGGAGGTGGTCAGTTACGGCCAGGTGGGACACTTATGCCCTATTAGATCGTTTCTTGCCAGGGCTGTCCGATGAGGTCTCTGATTTGATGTTAAGCCAGCCCGAGCCTAGAACAGTCGATGAGGCCATCTCAGCGGCCATCCGAATCGACCGCAGGCTGCGCTACCAAAAACAGACCAGGGGTAGTTCCCGTGTCAGAGGGGTATCTTACACTACGGTCCCAGTGACTCCACCTCCTACTATTGCACCTTCTCCCGTCTTGCCTCCATCCGAGCCAATACAGATTGCTCGGTCAAAATTGACCCAGGTAGAGCGAAGACGGAGAATGACCGAACAGCTGTGTCTGTACTGTGCTGAAGGGGGGCATATGGTACAAAACTGCCCTAACAAGCCGGGAAGATGCTACCGTTTAGGAGTGGTAGGGGGTAGCACCCTAGGTGCCCGGCTCATACCCTTAAACGAAAAACGTTTGCTCCTTCCCTGTATGATTACATGGGGGGACAAATCTGAAGCCACAGAAGCCTTTGTTGATTCAGGCTCCGCGGCTAACTTTATGAGTTCAGAGTTTGCAGAAAAGTTGGGCATTCCGCTCACCTCAGTAAAACCACCTATCCAGGTTACTGCTGTGGACGACTCCCCGCTGCAAAGGGACCGTCCGCTGTCTCAGACACCAGAGGTGGAAGTCACTATTGGGGTTCTGCATAATGAAAGTCTAAGTTTCTTTGTATTACACATGACCACCTCCACAATTGTTTTAGGAATGCCCTGGCTGCAACTCCATTCGCCACAGATTAATTGGGCTACAGGACAATTAACTAGTTGGTCAGACTTCTGTTCCCAACAGTGTCTAGGGAAGGTGACTTTAGGTCAGACCAAGTTGCATGTGGAGGGGGTTCCCGAGCAATACTCCGAGTTCTCGGATGTATTCTGTCCCAAAGCTGCTGACAAGTTACCTCCTCATCGCCCTTTCGATTGCCCCATCGATCTCCGTGTCGGTTGTATAATTTGTCTGGACCAGAGAAAATAGCGATGCAGGAGTACATTCGTGACAATTTAGCCAAAGGGTTCATTCGCCCCTCCCGGTCGCCTGCAGGGGCCGGTTTCTTTTTTGTTAAGAAAAAAGACGGAGGGCTGCGACCATGCATCGACTACCGTGGCCTGAATAAAATCACGGTGAAGAATCGTTATCCGTTACCATTGATAGACGATTTATTTACGCAAGTCACGAACGCTAAGATCTTTTCAAAATTAGATCTGAGGGGTGCATACAACCTGGTCCGCATTAGAAAGGGTGATGAATGGAAGACGGCCTTCAACACTCCCGACGGGCATTACGAGTACTTAGTGATGCCCTTCGGGTTGTGCAATGCGCCAGCCGTCTTTCAAGAATTAATCAACGAGGTATTCAGGGAGGTGTTGGGTAGATTTGTACTAGTATACCTTGACGATATACTAATCTATTCCAACAACCTCCCCGAGCACAGGGTCCACGTTAAATTTGTGTTGGACAAATTGAGGCAAAATATGCTGTATGCCAAGGTGGAGAAATGTATTTTCGAGGTGACCACTGTCACATTTTTAGGGTATGTGATCTCCACCTCAGGCCTGTCAATGGATCCTGCCAAGGTCACAGCTGTCCTGGAATGGCCACAGCCAGTGGGGTTGAAGCCCCTGCAAAGATTTTTAGGTTTTGCGAATTACTATAGGAGGTTCATAAAGGGATACTCCACGATAATTGCCCCTCTTACCAGTCTCACAAAAAAGGGGGCAGATACCAACCACTGGTCTCCTGAGGCTGTGGCAGCTTTTTCTCACTTGAAAAAATTGTTTTGCTCTGCACCCATATTGAGACACGTAGACACCTCTTACCCATTCATTGTGGAGGTTGATGCCTCAGAAGTTGGAGTAGGGGCTGTGCTGTCTCAACGCTCTGGGCTGCAGGGGAGGTTGCACCCGTGTGCCTATTTCTCTCGGAGGTTTTCACCGGCAGAGAAAAACTACGACATAGGCAACCGGGAACTTCTGGCCATTAAATTGGCATTTGAAGAATGGCGCCACTGGTTAGAAGGGGCAGAACACACGATCACGGTGTATACTGATCACAAGAATCTGGAATACATCGAGGGGGCTAAGAGACTAAGTCCCCGACAGGCCCGTTGGTCGTTATTTTTTACGAGGTTCAGATTTATTATCACATACACTCCAGGCAGCAAAAACATCAAGGCAGATGCCCTGTCCAGATGTTTCGAATTAGAGACAGCACAGCCCCCCGCTCCTGAGTCCATCATCCCGCAGAGGCTGGTGTTAGCAGCCACAGAGACCTGGGAGGATTGGACAAAGGTTTTGGGTCCCTTTCAGCAGGATGTCCCTGAGGGGAAACCGGAGGGGGTCTTGTTTATCCCACTGTTTTTTCGTCTACAGGTCTTACAAATGTTTCACGCCCATAAGAGTGCTGGTCACCCTGGTGCTGCCAGAACGCAGGATCTGATTGCCAGGTGTGCTTGGTGGCCTTCTATGGCAACAGACTGCAAGGAATATGTCAGGGAATGTGCGGTATGTGCCAAAAGTAAACCCTCCCGGCAGGCACCTGTCGGTACCTTACAGCCTTTGCCCGCCCCGAGTGAACCATGGACCCACTTGTCTATGGATTTTGTGGGTGAGCTCCCCAGGTCTGAAGGCATGTCGGTCATTTGGGTGGTAGTCGACCGCTTCAGCAAAATGGCCCATTTCGTGCCTTTGAAAGGACTCCCCTCGGCCCAAGAATTGGCTGACCTATTCATCGTCCACATTTTCCGGCTGCACGGCATTCCGGAGAACATTGTGTCCGATCGGGGAGTCCAATTTATCTCTAAATTCTGGAGGGCATTCTGCCACCAAATGGGCATGAAGCTGTCTTTCTCGTCAGGCTACCACCCACAGACGAATGGGCAGACTGAACGAATTAATCAGTCTTTAGAACAGTTTTTAAGATGTTACGTTGCGGAGGCACAGAATGACTGGGTGAAGTTTCTGGCTTTTGCAGAATTTGCGCAGAATAATTTAAAGAGTTCTTCTTCTGGTTTTTCCCCGTTCCAGATTGTGACAGGGAGGTCGCCCAAGTTCTCCCCTTTGCCAGTTGCCTCTTCTCCATTCCCAGCGCTGGAGGATTGGCAGAGGTCACTCAGGGACAATTGGGGAATTGTTAGAGATAATTTGCAGAAAGCATTCCAAAGTCAAAAGGGTCAAGCGGACAAGAGACGTTCCATGGAATGGAAGTTTCAGCCAGGGGATTTAGTCTGGGTGTCCACACGTCACTTGACCCTGAAGCAGCCTTCTGCCAAACTAGGCCCCAGGTTTGTGGGTCCGTTTTCTGTGACCAAAAAGATCAACAACGTCACTTATACCGTTGATCTCCCCGCCAGCATGCGTGGGGTGAGATCATTTCACGTATCCCTGCTCAAACCAGCAGTCCATGTGGGCCCTACTCCTCCTCCTCCTGTCCTGGTGGATAGTCATCCTGAGTTCGAAGTAGAGAAAATTTTGGACTCTCGCATTGTCCAGAACTCGGTACAGTATCTGGTACACTGGAAGGGATATGGCATTGAGGAGAGACAGTGGGTACCGGGGACTCGCATGCATGCGGATGAGTTGAGGAAAGAGTTTCATGCCTTACACCCCGAGAAGCCTGGTAGGAGTTGTCCGGAGTCCACTCCTCGGGGGGGGGGGTACTGTGATGAAACGCGGAAAAGCCGCTGTCTCTCAAGGCGAGGCGGCTGTTTCCGCGTCCAGCATTGCGTCACAACGCGGAAAAAACGCCGCATGCCGCTTAGGCAGAGCGGCGGAATCCGCATTGGAGGCGGCTCCCGCACTCAGTTCACTGGATACATTGCAAGACAGTACTGGTGTGGCTGGGACTGATAGTCCACCAAGATTCAGACTTACACGCGCGCGAGCACAGAGGCAGAGTTTAAATAGCTGTTAGAAGGGAGTCGGCTGACCAGCTGGGTCAGCTGACAAATTCCACTGCTCCCATTGGACCAGCAATTAGGGAGGTCCTGGAAAGGTCCTAGAGTATATATACTGCTGGTTGTTCACTTGCTCTTTGTCTGGCGTGCGATCACACACGTGGGAGCACCCAGATCCGTAGTCAGATCCGCAAGTGTGCCGGGACCAGCTGGAGCTGTAATCCTACACTTAGCTAGATTCTGTTGATAGCTAAAGTACTAGTTTGATTGTGATTATCTGTTATGACTTTTGCCTGCCTTGACTACCCTTCTGAACTCTGATCTTGTACCTCGTTATTTCTGATACTCCGTTGCCGAACCCCGGCTCGCTCCTAGACTCTGTTTCTGCCTCCTGATTTTGTACCCCGATATATCTGATACCCCGTTGCCGAACCCTGCCTGTACTTTGACTCTGCCTTTGTCTGCTGATCTTGTACTTTATCTGTCTGTGTGTTTTTACGACCTGGCTTGTCCGACCTCGAGAACCGACCTTACCGTTAGAGGCGGTTCCTCGCTCTGTTAGCGATCCTTCCTCCTGAGGGTCACTTTCAGATATACCTTCCTACTGTCAGTCTGACTCCTCCCGTCTTGGAGAGCTCAGGTCTGCGGAAGGAATCTGTGCAGTACTCCTTGCTGCATTGAGGCCTTGTCCTCTAAGTGTTACAGTTACACCAAACACTACACTCTACTCAGGTGAACAGAGGTTAGTTTGTATATCGGATTATCGGTGAGACTGCAGATCACTTATAATCTGGTATATATCTGTATTTCCGGTGATACTGCAGATCATCGGTAATCAGATACTCTCTGCGCCCACCGATCGTTACAGGGACGCAGGTCTTGGCACACCTGTGAAAATTCTGTACATGGGTGCTCCTTCACTCTACTTGTTGGAGTATGCCATATTAGTCTTTAGATATTGCACTCAAGTAGGTTACAGTAAGAGGCCAAAGTTTGGGCAACGGTGTTAAACGTTATGATTTTCCTGTATAAATCGTTTGTTGTTATGATAAAAAATGTCCGTTAAATATATCATATAGGAGACACACACAGTGATATTTGAGAAGTGAAATTAAGTTTATTGGATTTACAGAAAGTGGGCAATAATTGTTTAAACACAATTAGGCAGGTACATAAATTTGGGCACCACAAAAAATAAATGAAATCAATATTTAGTAGATCCTCCTTTTGCAGAAATGACAGCCTCTAAACACTTCCTGTAAGTTCCAATGAGAGCCTTGATTCTGGTTGGAGGTATTTTGGACCATTCCTCTTTACAAAAATCTCTAGTTAATTCAAGTTTGATGCCTTCCGAGCATGGACAGCTCTCTTTAACTCACACCACAGATTTTCAATTATATTCAGGTCTGGGGACTGAGATGGCCATTCCAGAACATTGTACTTGTTCCTCTGCATGAATGTCTTAGTGGATTTTGAGCAGTGTTTAGGGTCGTTGTCTTGTTGAAAGATCCAGCCCCAGTGCAGCTTCAGCTTTGTCACTGTTTCCTGGACATTGGTCTCCAGAATCTGCTGATACTGAGTGGAATCCATGCGTCCCTCAACTTTGACAAGATTCCCAGTCCATGCACTGGCCACACAGCCCCACATTATGATGGAACAACCACCATATTTTACTGTAGGTAGCAGGTGTTTTTCTTGAAATGCTGTGTTGTTTTTCCTCCATGCATAACGCCCCTTGTTATGCCCAAATAACTTAATTTTAGTTTCATCAATGCACAGCACCTTATTCCAAAATGAAGCTGGCTTGTCCAAATGTGCTTTAGCATACCTCAAGTGGCTCCGTTTGTGCTGTGGGCGGCGAAAAGATTTACTCTGCATACAGCATCTCCTTGTGTAAAGTGCACCGAATGGTTGAATGATGTACAGTGACTCCATCTGCAGCAAGATGATGTTGTAGATCTTTGGTGCTGGTCTGTGGGTTGACTCTGACTGTTCTCACCATTTGTCGCTTTTGTTTATCCGAGATTTTTCTTGGTCTGCCACTTCGAGCCTCAACTTGAACTGAACATGTGGTCTTCCATTCCCCAATATGTTCCTAACCATGGAAACATACAGCTGAGATCTCTGAGACAGCTTTCTGTATCCTTCCCCTAAACCATGCTGGTGAACAATGTTTGTCTTCAGGTAATTTGAGAGTTGTTTTTAGACCCCCATTTTGCTACTCTTTAGAGAAAATTAAAAGAGGAGGGAAACTTACAATTGACCCCCTTAAAGTGAACCTAAAGTCACTTAAAAAAAACGAGATTAACTCACCTGGGGCTTCCCTCAGCCCCCTGCAGATGATCGGTGCCCTCGCAGCTCCGCTCCGATGTCCCAGGACCCGCCGGCGAGCACTTCCGGTTTTGCCGTCACCGGCCGACAGGGATGGGAACGCGAGTGATTGTTCGCGTTCCCAGCCTGTATATCGCCCCCTATGCTGCTATTGCGACCTCTCATAATTGGATTCACCTGTGTATGTAGGTCAGGGGTCACTGAGCTTACCAAGCCAATTTGAGTTCCAATAATAAGTTCTAAAGGTTTTGGAATCAATAAAATGACAACAGTGCCCAAATTTATGCCCCTTCCTAATTTTTTTTAAACAATTATTGTGCACTTTCTGTAAATGCAGTAAACTTCATTTCACTTTTTAAATATCACTGTGTGTGTCTCCTATAGGATATATTTAACTGACATGTTTTATCGTAACAACCAACGATTTATATAGGAAAATCATGACGATTAACAACGTTGCTAGAACTTTTGCATCTCACTGTAAATAAATGGCAAAATTAATGAAAAAAGAGTTCAAGCTTTCAGGAATCTAGTCTTTCTTTGCAACACAAAAAAACTGGAGAAAGGAAGGAATGAAAAACTGAAGAATGGAAGGTATGAAAGACAGTCCCCTAGCCGAGGTTGTTCATTAGCCTTGAACTATGTATTTCTATAAACAAACTATTGTTTGGTAAATGGTTACTGAAAAGGTTCATATATTGTGCTTTATTTTGCTCAAAACCTTATCAGCTATTTGTCACACTGCAGTATGGCTTCATGGGCTGTCTTTTGTCTTCACCAATTGCTATCAATAAGGCAATTTTTTTTGTTTTATTTATTTGTGTGTGCGTGTTTGGGGGGGAGGGGCAGAATTCAATGTGACTGTAAAAGAAGGTTCTCTTCTCTGTAAGAATTTTCTGAATTTATTTGATTAAATACTTCCATGGTAATAGTAATTCCCACATCTGCTGTATTTTTGTTTTGTTTTTTTGCTTTGGGGACTTGTGATTTTTTACAGATGACGTTGTGGGCAAAAAAGATAACAATAACATGTTTTTATTGAATATTATGCCAGTCTTTTATTCTATTTTAAGTTTCTTATTCTAAAGTCACCTTTCCTACAATGGGCATGAATGTGTTTGCCATTGAAATGACCCTGGTGACAGTCAAGAATATGTCTAGCCTCTGGTGGCCTTGGATTTTGTCTCCTGATTTCAGTCAAGTGGCTAGACATTCTATGTTTTTAAGGGCCATCTATCTAAAGATATGCTTACAGAAATTACAATGAACACAGCAAAAAGTCCCATGAACAATGGAGGGATTCTTTTTATAGTGCTGAAGAAATAATTGTTCATTAATTGAACACCAGCAAACCCAACGTTATGGTATGAACTAAGTTCTGGGAGAACCCATTCAGGCTCAGTTTTAAACTGTGTGCTACGACCCTCACCCCTGTACCAATGCGTTGGACTTTCATGGCAACTTGAGAAAGGCCAGAAGTGGCCGAAACAGCGGGCTGTCGCCTGTCATTCTATGACAAAATAAAGTATCAGAGCTTATAATACTTTGGTGTGGTGCTGATCCTTCATTGAAACTGTAACATTATGGTATGTAACTGAGGGAAAAATGGATAAAAATGTATTTAATCTTGAATCTTCTAAAACAAAATGGCAAGTATTCTCTAATATCTTCCACAACTGTATTTGCTGTCCGTTAAATGAAGTAATGATAGAAAGCCCTTTATGCTTTGTGCGGACAGTACTGCCTTCTATTTTTGGGGTTTCATGCAATAATTAAGCATGGTTTGCATTGACGGACTATTTAAAAGCCTGTTGCAAAACTTTTTCACTTTAAACTTTAGCAAGGAAATGGCCTCTGAAATAATGGTGAGCAGTTATGGGTATTTTTGTTTTGTTGTAATTTTTACTGTAGTGGGTTTTTTTTTCTGTTTCTTTGAACACATTTGCAAAAGTATATGGGTATGAGAAAGCACATTTTTGCCAAATGCATTGAAGTTAATGGGCAGGCTCACATATTCAAAACTGTATATCTTGCAAAATGCTGTGTATTTTCATGAATATGTATATTTATGTGCAAAAAATGAAGGGGAACAGTTTGAGATTATCCCTAATTATTCATAATTCAAAGTCCCGACCTTTGAAAAAATCCTGAACCTTATCTTGAGAGCAATTCCTCCTGACCCTCAATAACTGTCCCAGTTATTATTCTTCTATTTAAAGAGGCTATGTGGATATTTAAATATAAAAGAAAAACAGGAATTGACAGAAAGTACCTCACTGACATAATTTATTACAATGAGAAGTAATTGAAACAAAAACAGAGGATTGGCTACCTAAATGAAAACCAAATTATTCATATTCAAAGAGTAAAAAGCAGATATTTGGAATACCATCAAAATGAAAACATTATAAAGTATTTAACAAAGGCCTGTCAGTCACTAGACCCAACTGTAAGTATATACGTAGGGCCACAAATCATCAAACGGTTCACAAGTATAGGCTGTCACTGTCCAAGAGGAGAGTGAGTAGTGTCCAGCCACAGCACATTAACCTCCTTGCCGGTCTAAAAAATTCGGCAAGGAGGCAGCGCCGCACTTTTTTTAATTTTTTTTTTTTTAAATCATGTACCGAGCCCAGGGCTCGCTACATGATAGCCGCTGAGCGGCGGCATCCCCCCACCCGAGTATGCAGGAAATCCCGTTGAGAACGGGATTTCCTGCAGGGCTTCCCCGGTCGCCATGGCGACGGGGCGGGATGACGTCACCGACGTCATGGACGTCGTGACGTCACAGGGAACCCGGATCCGCCCCTCAGCGCTGCCTGGCACTGATTGGCCAGGCTGCGCAGGGGTCTGGGGCGGGGGGCGGCTCGGCGCGGCGGGTAGCGGCGAATCAGCGACGAGCGGTGGCGATCGCTTACTACACGCAGCTAGCAAAGTGCTAGCTTCGTGTAGGAAAAAAAATTATGCAAATCGGCCCAGCGGGGCCGGAGAAATCCTCCTGCGCAGGTTACCCCGAGCTGAGCTCGGGATAACCGGCAAGGAGGTTAACCACCCAATGTTTGAAGTCAAATAAAAGGAATACTATAATCCAGGATTAATAGGGGGCGAGCACCATTGGCACTAGCCGCTGTGTAACTATGACCTGACATTCTGGAGCTAACCAATTACTTTGCTCCACATAGCTGCTGGATGAGGGACGGTGCAAGTAGCAATGGTTGTATTGTTGATGGGACTTTAGCAGCATATTCCGATTGGATGTAAGGTTTAACTTTATCACTACCCTACCATCACAACAAATCATAGCCTTAGAAAAAAAACTTGGCCTTTATAGCAGCTAAAGCTGGACCTCTAGGACTATCCACATATGTCTTAATGGTGAAGGGCCAAATCAGCCTGTGGTCATAATGGTTTCATGTACATTCAGCTACAGAATGATTGTAGATCCAAGAGATCTGATTGAATGTTTTCTATTGTTTAGTTCCTTGGATGTTATTTACATCAATCATAATGATTTTGCTGAGAACCATATCGTTATATATACATCCAAGACTGGACATAACAGCGCAAATCCTTCTAATAGCACTTGTATCTTCAACAACTTTGCATCAGTATCCATCCAACTGTCTATGCATTGAGGCATACCGAATTATGACGTTTATTCTTTTTAAAGGGTCTAGCATAACTAGTTGTTTAAAAGTCTATGACTAGTAATATTACTGTGATATACAGGATGTTAGTATTGGCTGCTACATTGAAGTCGTTTTGAAACAGCTATGGACTCTGTTTATATAAATTACTCACAGTATATAAACATATCAATGGCACTGGGCTTATTCCTCTTGGATGGTTAATCATGAAGTAACCAATTTACACTCAGCAAGTTACAACAAGACCTTTTATCATTACTATCAGCACAATATACTATGGACACATAGTTTTTATTGCCACCAAATTATATAAAAGTAGTAGGTAGCTTGGCGCTCCAAGCTCCAAGCAGTACAGGCAGTTGCTAGGAGAGGCAAGGGGGTGGGGGGGGGGGGCGCAGGCAGTCAGACTGTTTGTAACAACTTTATGCCAATCGTGGTTTGTTTACAATGCAAACCACGTGCTCTGCCGCCTCTATGCATGCCCCCAGTCAATAAAGGTCATGTTAGCAGTGTTCTACACACTGCTCTTCCTGTTTACAGTCCCACCCATTCCTTCTCCTCTAGTTTCCCGGCCCCCTCTCCTCTCTATAGCAGCAGCCGCACAGGGATTCTGGTATACCTCGCGCGGCGGCGCCACCTATAACTTCATCCCCGCCTGTCAAACAGCAAGCTTGACTCTTTTGCCAGCTGGATGCTAGCCGCCAGGCGCCACTACACCAGCCTAGAGAGACTGTGCCCCCCTGGCACTGTTCGTCTGCTTGCATTTCCCTTGCCCCCCCCCGGCATCCTGTAGATCAGGCAGTGGCAGCCTAGAGAGAGTGAGAGATAGAAGCAGGTTAGCCACATGGCACACAATCATTTGCTGGCTAACCTGGCTGCCTTAATGTGGAACTGCACTCAGAACGTCCTCTCTGCTCTAAAATACTCAACAGCATAACAGTCACATGTCTTTGTTATAGCTGATACAAATCCTAACATAAATCTGCACTGTTTTTACTCCCTGATTAATGGCAGCAGGCAGCAGACATATATTGTTAACATCCTGTGCTTTCAAATTAATGTATCTGCCTTTCTGCCATCTCTGCCATGGCAGTCAGGTGACACAGGGGAGAGATCAAAGTACAACTTGTGATTAGACTGTGTATGTGTAAGGGTTGGCATGTTGGGGGGGGGGGGGCGCCACTGGTATTCTCACCTGGAGTGACAAAATGGCTAGAGGGGGCTACCCACTGTGTTCATCTATTTATTGGAATCCCAGGTTCAATTAGAGGTTAAGTTGCTATTTAATCGATTGTATCGCATTTATGGTAACCTATGTCAGTGTCTTATGCTTATTATAAATGGACTTGTCCCACAGATCATGCGCTTTACATAGCTGCATCTGTTGTTTAAAATGGAACTAAATTAAGGACTTCCTCTCTGCTCTAAAATATTAGCCACAGCATGATAACCTTTCTGAAAAAAGTCTTCATTACAATGTATGGAAATCCTAAAAAAAACAAACCTGAAGCTTTATCTTGGATTCACTTTCCAGGGGGCACTTAAAGGGTTAAGCCTCAGTGTTTATGTATGAAGAGACATTCTGCAGAGATCCCGGTAGAGTTCCTGCAGTGTTTTTACAGCTATCGATAAGCCAGTTTGATCTGCCTAAAAAAACTAAGAACACAATAGCAGGGGATTACTTAAAGAAAACCTGAACTGAACATTAAAAGTCAAAATAAACATACCCAGGTCATACTTACCTCCAGTGTAGTCTACTCCTCAATCTATTTTTCCTCTCCTGCATCCTGTTTGTCCACTGTGATCAATGGAATTCTCCATCCTCCATTTTGAAAATAGCCATTACCCCATAACAGCTTCCTGGTCAGCACACTGTTAAACTGTAACATCGCCCACTTGAGCCATAGGGAAACATGGACACATCAGTTCTCCTCTCAGCTGCAACTGACAGCAACTGATATATAACTGACAGCAACTGATATATTTCAGTTCTGACAAAATGTTGTCAGAACTGGAAGGGAATCGGGAGGGATCGGTGAAAGAAGAAAATGATGAGCTTCTGAGAGGAACTGGCGGCGAGGTAACTATGTAATGTTCATTTGAAGTTACCTCATGTGTTTATTTTAAATATTTTTAGTCAGTACAGGTTCTCTTTAAAGAGCAATCGAGCCAAACTCTGGCTCAGAAACACATACTTGCCTAAGGAGAGGGAAGCTTTTGGGTCCCATAGAGGGTTCCCAGGTCCTCCTCGGTCCTTCCGCAACTTGTTGGGACCCTCCTTAACCAGGTAAAAACCGGGGCTGTTTTCACTGATCTGTGCTGCGTGGGCTCTCCAGGCCACAGCACAGATCACCTTGCAGGCAGGGCGATCAGACTTCCCCCCTTTTTCCCCACTAGGGGGATTTCCTGCTGGGGGGGTCTGATCGCCACCGCTTTGTTTTGCCTTGCGGGGGGGCTCCTTAAAGCCCCCTCCGCAGCGCTATTCCGCCCTCCCTCTCCTTTCCTCCCTCCCCTCCTTCCCATGGGCGGTACAGAACAGCGATCTGTCCTGTACCACCTCTGATAGGCTTCAGCCTATCAGATGCCGGTGATCCTCGGCCAATCAGAGGCCGGGGATCGACGATCTCCTTTCGCAGCAGCGCCGTACACTGTAAACACCGGGGATTTCTTCCCCGCGTGTTTACATTTAGCCTGCGAGCCTATTGGCGTTAGGCGGTCGCTAAGTGGTTAACATCTGGGCCATGCTCCTCTTCAGGCATGAGTGTGACTATACTGTGGTCATGCAAGCATGACTGGGCCTGTACAGTAGCACAGAGCTACTTGTTCACAAAATGACTTTGGCTTACTGGGCAGGCGCAGCCGTAGAAACGCAGGCACATTACGGCCGTGCCCATGCCTGAAGAGGAGTGTGGCCCAATGTAATTACCAACAAACCCTTTGCAGTAGTTTTCAGGGGGTCTGCACTCAGTGATGGGGGACCAGAGGATGGCGTGGAAAGCATCTATAGGATCCAGGGGCTTCCCTCTTCTTAGGCAAGTATGTCTTTGTGTACCTGAGATTTGCCGCAGGTACACTTTAAGCAACTATGTGTGGAATGAAGACTTTGCAATGCAGTGCTAGAGTTTGGGTCCACATTACTTTATAAATGAAGTGTCCAGTAAATTGGTCTGAATTGTACTATATGCATGCAATATATTCCCATAATTCAGGATGTGTTAAATTGGTGACGTTATTAGTAAATACTCTTCTCATTGAATACAAATGTGTCATTTAAGCTGTTTAGAGAATTCAATATATCATCTATGTAATGTAAGCTTGAATTTGATTAATGTTGTCAGGTTAGGCAAAACATACAAGATAGTATTTTCATATAAAAAAAAAGAACATATAGAGATTTAGGAGATAAAATACAATTTTCAACCATATGTTTGTAACAATCGGTGTAACACAGAGAGGATCTGATTACCGGTGATCTGCAGTATCACCGAGAATACAGATATATACCCGATTATTGATGATCTGCAGTATCACCGATAATCAGATATATCTCTAACCTCTGGACACCTGGGTAATAAGAGTGTTTGGTGCAACAGAAATACTTTGAGGACTGCACCTGAGGAGCAGGTGCACAGCAGTAAGGAGTACTGCACAGTAACATGTTCCTTCCGTAAGCCTGAGACTCTCCCGAGGGAGGGGTCAGGCTAGGAGTAGGAAGGACAGAGTGTGAGTGACACCAAGGAAGGGTGTCACCCCCAGGTCTGTGAGCTATCTCTAGACTGGGGAGATAGCTCTCAAGGTCAGACAAGCCGGGTCGGTAACAGACAGACAGATCAGGGACAGAGACAGGAGACAAATGCAGAATCCTAAGACAAGCAGAGTTCAGCAACAGAGTATCAGATATAGCGAAGTACCTAATCAGAGATCAGAAGAGTAGTCAGGAAAGCAGAAGGTCATAATAAATAATCAACAATGCCTAGTCTTGGGTGTGAGCTCCTTGATCATCAACACCTTGGAACTGGTCTAGATAATAACACAGAAAATATCACAGATACTGACAAGGTCTGAGTGCTACCACGTAGTGATCGCAACGGCAGACAACCAGAGAATGACCAGCACCCAGAATATATAGCAAGGCGCTCTACAGCGCCTCCCCTAAGTGCTGGACCAATGGGAAGTGGTGGAATTGTCAGCTGACCGGCTTGGTCAGCTGACTCCCTTCTGGCTGTCATAAAGGCTCTGCCTCTCAGCGCGCGCGCGCGTCCTTCTAAACCTGTGTGGACTATCAGTCCCAGCCACACCAGACCTGTGCTGTAAACCATGCGCTGTGCTGGGCGCGGAACCAGCTGCACCGCTATCAGAGCATGCGGCGGTTCCTCCGCGTTCCGCCATACTGTCAGATGTAGGCCTATGCGTGCAAACTGCCGTGTCGGACGCGGAATCCGCCGCCTTGTTCTCAGGACATGCGGCGGTTTTTCCGTGTTCAGTCATGCCAGCAGATGCATGCCCATGCGCGCAACCTGCCGCTTTGGACGCGGAATCAGCCGCCTTGCTCTGCACACTCGCTGCGGCTTTTCCGCGTTTTCTCACAATGTTGTCTTATGCAGAAAACTTATTTTACAGATTTTTGGGGGGGCCTGTATGCAGTTTAGGTATATTGAACAAAAGTATTTTATGTATAATAGTACAGCTGTGGATGAACTCTGGGGTGTTGTGGTAACATTCGGTTTAACATCAACCTGCTCTGGGCTGTTGCTGAGCATACACATTTCTCATCATTCATACATTTTCTTCCCTTTGAATGTTGAAGGTAAACATGCACTGTATGCTTGGCTCTCCTTCTCTCTACATTAAGTGAGTTCAGACATTCTTTTTATCAATTCATGAGTTTTAATGCTATGGTTAGCATTTAGAACAACTCTAGTGTAGGCACTTCATCTTATGGTTTACTCTAGCTGTTAAAAATATATGTTTAAATCTTCTCATGCATATAATATAAAATGCCCACATATATTGCCTTTACTTTAAAATGACTTTTTTTATAACATTGCCTTTAACTGTGCTTAAATAAAACTTGGAGACTCTATGCCGCAGTAAATATAGTATTGGATGCAGTTTATTGCATTCATTTCAGTGTTTTAGTGTTAACGTGGTTGGTATATGAGCACTTTAGCTGTTCTTGTACATTTTCTATATCAATAGATCCAATTTACTAAAATTCCACAGGAAATTGGTAATAAGTAAGAATATGAGGGAGTATCCAAATTGATCCATAAGGAAAAATATGAGTTCAATATTAAGTATAAAATCCCTACCGCTTATTATAATCCAGCCTGCCGTAAATGTAAACAACCTAATGCCACCATGTTTAGCTGTATGTGGGAATGTCCAAGTATAGTTGCATACTGGAAAAAAAGTTTAGAAATATATATTGACTATTTGTAATTATGTTGTGCCACTAGATGTTCAGCTGTTTTTGTTTAACCTTCATGAATCATCACATCAGGAAGATACACAAGACAGAGAATGCTGCAAAACCCCATCCCAACTAGTTCATCTTATTCTGATAGCGGATAGGTGAGTTGTTTATAACAAGTGGATTTATTCTGCTCATCCCACCACATGGGATCTCAAGAAAGAACTGATTCATATGTCTCATCAAGACAAGTTTCTATGTAAAGAGAAAATGATAAGAAAGTTGTTTCGACTCTGTCAAGCGATTATCTTCAACACGTTTTCAACTCGTGCGATTCAAGAGATGATGGACCCATTCAAATATACCTATTGGTATGCCATTAGAGATCTAGAAGGCAACCTGGGCAAACTAAAAGTATAATAAGAGCAATTATGAGAGTCATGGTCTTTTTATTTGTAGATCCAGAGAGCTAATGATGAGGTGAAATGTGGGAAGGGGAGGGAGGGAAGGGAAGACAAAAATTATAATCCTGACCACTTTTAACTCAGTGTTGTGTGAATGTTGTACACTTTGACCTGTTCCATGTTTCTCTCTTGTGATAACATGTTAACCGCTCTGCCCACCTGTCTCCCTTGAGAAGGGTTGTAAAGTTTTATGCAAAAAAAGTTAAATAAAACTTCTTTGAAAAATATAAATAAATAAAATTCCAACATTTTGAGACAATGACATGTGAAACAGATGCACGCAGGGGATAGACCTGGATGTGCATCCTCTGAGGTCTGCAGCAGCTTGCACAAGAGACAAAAAAAAAGACACTTCGTTGTCTTAGAATGTTGGAATGTTTTAGTAACTTGGGTCTATTGATATAGAAAATGTACAAGAACTACCAAAGTGTTTTACATGCAGCAATACAGTTTTAATTGTTACCTCCATCTGGAGTACCGATGACTCACTATGTCTATATATTGGTTGTCCAGTAGCCATTGGTCTGAGCACCCAGGAACAATTGGGCTATACCCTATTGTGTGCTTCACTCCATTTACT
Organism: Hyperolius riggenbachi; assembly: GCF_040937935.1. Lineage (NCBI taxonomy): Eukaryota > Metazoa > Chordata > Amphibia > Anura > Hyperoliidae > Hyperolius > Hyperolius riggenbachi. Next base: position 542,632,268 of record NC_090646.1, read on the forward strand.
CTTTTTGACCAATGTACTAAAAATTCTTCATTTCTGGGCACCAGTAGAAAATGTAGTTCAACTTTCCAACTCAAGCTTTCAGACCATCAGCATACAATTTATCTTACAGCATTGCTCCTCAGTCTCTGGCTAAGCTAGGCTTCTTTTGAAATATGAGCTAAAAATGCACCCCTCTGGATACATGCCTTTTGTATTGCCCCACCTCCTGTTCACTCCCTACTACTTTGCACCTTTAACTCACAAGGCAAGAACTCTCTCCCTTTTGTTTTGTGTAAGTTGCTGTTGTGTGTTGTTATTCTCAGTGTATTTAGACACTGTAACATTTATGTTGTCTACTAACCCTGTATGATGTACCAATGTTTTAATTTGTATGTACCCATATTTCTTATTCCATACAGCACAAAATTATAGCGCTATATTATTCAATAACAATAATTCTAATAATGCTTATCATTTAAGTTCTCCAGTGTTATGTATTGTTCTCCAGCTCAAGAAAAGTTTTATACATTTTGCACAAGTGTATTAAATAATTAGAGCTCCATTTAATTGTATATATTGTCCACTGTTACTCCACCTTGATTTTGTTACAAAAACATTTTCTGTTTTGTTATAAAAAGTAGAAAATAAACCTTTAAATAGAAATCTGCTCTGTTATATAAGAAAAATAGGCTTTGCCATCTCCAGCAAGAGCATAACATGATGTTAAGGGAGTTGGGTCACTGCTTTCAAACAAACTTAATGGTCAATCAATGTCTGAAGTACATGTCTGCTTTAGCCTATGTCTTGAAGCCTTTTGCATATGAATCAGAAACCTTGATTAGCTTTGGTCCTCATCAGCTACACCTGTTCATGTTTTTTGTGTTTTTTTAAGAAAAATGAATGTACTCCACTTGAAATCTAAAATACCGTACAAGCCACAAAATGGACTAAGTGGTGCGTTAGCACTGCTAACCAAAGGCTATGAGTCTTAAGTGTTCAATTAGAATACAAAGTGTGGGAACTGTAATTGCTAGGAAAAGTAAACTTTAATAGAAACCCTGTTGAATTTTCCAGATTCAAGTAGAAACAGCTACATAGGTATAGTTGTCAATTATTTTAATCATGCTCATAATAGGTATGTGTTAGAAAGATTTAATTTAATTAAAGTACAGAAACATAAGGAAAATGTTTTTTTGTATAAACCTCTAGCTAAATTCCATGGGCACTATTATATTTTCTAAGCTGTTGGAATGCCAGGGAATTACAGTTCTGCATAGCTGGAAGGATAAGAATAGCTGTTGCCAGCCTACTTACTGCATAATTGCCAGATTATATTTTAAGCTTAATGCTTCTTCCAGTGAAAAAATATGTAGCAGATCCTAATATGAATTCAGTCTCTCAATGCCCCTCTGAAAACGTATGTGCATATAGGAAAGAGCAACATGCCTTTAATTCACATAATCTTATTTAAAATAGTAAGTCAGAAGTAATGCCTAGCAGCGTATTACATTTCCACAATGGAAAATACCATAAGTTCTTTTGGGGTAAGGACTTATGTGACTGTCTTTCAAGGATAAAGCATGAAGTAGGACTTTATGTCAGATGGGTCAGGTATAAAAATCAGGAAGGAATTTACATTACATGTGGCAGTTAGGGTCAGGAAGGAGAAAAAGGTCAGCTTCAGATAGCTGATCAAAGAGGAGAAACGTTTACAAACCCAATAACAAAAGTTCACTTTACCATTACTTTACTGAGCCGACAGACAAAGGAGATAGCCTCAGAATCAATGGGCTACATACATTCCTGATCTGAACTCCACAAGTACTTAACTCACAAAAAGAAAAAAGGCAAAAAAAAATATTCTTACAGAAATGATTTTTGAATCGTTACTAGGGCTGGCCTCACATAGACCGAAATAACCTTCTCAATGGCTTGGGTTTACAGGAAGTATGCCACTCCTATATAAAAGTTCAAATTTGCAAATATAAACTACAAGGTAAATTGAAATTTCTTGATTTGGTCAAAATGTCTTTTTTCTTGTGAAACTTATGTAATGAATGTTGTTTCCTCTTTTCTACACCATAGCTGCGTAATAACCACCATCACTGTGATGGTATTTTCACCAAGTCAGAATGTCTAAAGAAGGATCTCTGTGAGCCTATTGTATATAGAGGTATATATCACTCCTCCTCAATAGTAGTCATATACAGCTGCACAAAAAAGAGAATGGAGACTCAATGGTGCCTGAGATCATACCTTGTACCAAACAAACAGAAGTCAAGCATTATAAATCAGTGAATCTGGACAAAATGGTCCATTTGAGGGTGTTGGACTAAATGTCATAGGGCTGATTCAGACGGGCTTCTGTGGGATGGCTGGTGGCGGTTCATTTAGCTGATGCTAATACTTTTCTACCAAGCAGAAAAGCTTTCAGCATCGGTTCCTGGCCTTTCGTTGTAGCATCACAATTTAAGGGACTTGGATGCTACATTTAAGTCCATCTTGGATGCTATATGTACACGGCATCTACTGTGGAGTCTACGTAGACCACACAAAAAGCTATCTCCATCGTTTAAAAACACTACCATTCATTTTTAAATGGTACAGTAGCAAATTACTTTCAAATGATGCTGTAAGGATTGGGTCATGCAGATCGTTGTCATGGCTGAACCCAACCAGCAGAACTACGATCTATACATGCAAGTCGTATCACGGCAACAAAAAAACAGAAGCTCACAAAGGAAATACTGATGTCTTTACAATGTATAAGATAAATTAATGTATTTATTAACGAGAACACAAACAAATATGCACACCACAATACACATGCAATTGTACAATTGATAACATATGGTACACCACAAATATCAGAAAAACAACCCTAACTCTATAACTAGCTAACTCTACAGATATTTACAATGGTAAATATACAGGAGCATCAATCACACAGAATACATTATTATTATTATTATTATTATTATTTAGTATTTATATAGCGCCAACATATTACGCAGCGCTGTACAATGTATATATATATAGATTGTCACTAACTGTCCCTCAAAGGAGCTCACAATCTAATCCCTACCATTGCCATATGTCTATATTATGTAGTGTAAGTACTGTAGTCTAGGGTCAATTTTTTTAGGGGGAGCCAATTAACATATCCGTATGTTTTTGGAATGTGGGAGGAAACCGGAGTGCCCAGAGGAAACCCATGCAGACACGGAGAGAACATACAAACTCTTTGCAGATAGTGCCCTGGCTGGGATTCGAACCGGGGACCCAGCGCTGCAAGGCGAGAGAGCTAACCACTACGCCACCATGCTGCCCACTACGCCACCGTGCTGCCCAATACATACAATGACAATTGACAAATGTGCAAGAGCATGGATCACACAATATACAACAGCAGCACACAGGAACATGAATCACACAATATATGTACAAGAACATATGAGCAAAATCATCAAGCAGGAGAGTAATCAGACAGATCCGGATCAATAACCAGAATATCAGATAACAGTAGGCAAAGAGTAGTCAGGCTAAGCAGGAATCAAAACCAGGGAGTCAGAGTATCAGGAGCAAGGGACACAGAACCAATGATCAGAATCACAAAGCTGTGAGCAATTAATGATCTAGCAGTGTGTTGTAGGGAGACTTGAAAATGCAGCACATTGGTCAGGCAAAAGCCCAGAAAATTCCATCTGCATTCCATCTACAGGTGAGCCGGAGAATAGCAGAATTTCCAGCAACAGGAGAGACATCTGCTGGTGGACAACTGAAGTCCATTTAAGAGTTCAACAGTGCTGCCACCAGCTGGATACAAAGGCATAGGTCATGACATTGGTGAGAAGAGAAACATCTGCTGGTGGGAAATGAACGTCCACACAAAATGTTCCTTAGTGCTGCCACCAGCAGGATAACAAAGGCTCAGGTCATGACAGATGCTTTCGTCACCCACAAATGACAAATGTTTCCAAAAATATGGCTTAGGTTTGTAAAGACTTGATTGGTACCAGGTAGTTAAGTTCCCAGTATGTCACTGGCCAATGATGTTTATTTCTTTGCTATAGCTACTGATAATGGATCATACAATTTTTTGTAGACAAAGATTTGTAGACAGTCCCTATTCAGTGTGCAGCAGGCTCTTGTGTACAGCCCCCAGCCTCTCCACCCCCTCCCGAAGTGCTCTGTAGTAGTGATGCTGGAGCAGTCTGCAGAGCCAGTTCTGCTGCATCAGAGGACAGAGTGAGTGTAATAAGCTGCGGTTGGGAGCACACTTATCTGTCGGTTTTCTGTATGTGTGTGCGCACACTATGGGCTTGATTCACTAAACCATGATAACTCAAATATCACACCTTATCAAAGATCACACCTTATGAAAAGATATCACACCTTATAAAGTTACATCGTTACTTGGGTTGAAAAAAGATATATGTCCATCGAGTTCAAATATCACAACTTACCAAAGATATCACACCTTATGAAAACATATCACAGCTTATCAAAGATATCACACCTTATCAAAGTTAACATGCCTTATCAGAGTAGCATAGCGAGCGCTACAAACTTATGCCTGCTAATTGGCAATGGCACTCGCCCTGCCCTGAGCGGGTTCGTAGCGCTCGCTATGCTACTCTGATAAGGTGTGTTAACTTTGATAAGGTGTGATATCTTTTCATAAGGTGTGATATCTTTTCATAAGGTGTGATATTTGAGTTAACACGGTTTAGTGAATCAAGCCCTGTGTGTCTGTATGTGTGAAAACATGCAATTTTATCACAGAAGCTAATGTAATTGATAGAGAAAATGTGTGCAGTGCATCACTGCTGTTTGTTTTTACCTGCATGGGGAAAACACATTCAAGTTTGCGCTAACCACTTTAATAACATTAGTTTTCAGTTTACCTGTGCAGAAAGTGGGTGGGTGGGGGTGGGTTGAGGGGTGTTGGTGGGAGGGACCCCATCCAAGCTTTTGCAGGGGGGCCCAGTGATTTCTAGTTATGGCCCTGAAACCAACATTATAATTGTTGTGTAATGGGTACTCTGATTGCCAAAATTAGCTAGCCTTTAACCACTTAAGTACCAGCGGTCTCTGCCCCCTTAAGTACCAGAGACCGCTGGTACCAGCAACGGTGGAAACCCGACGAATACCGGCGAATCGCCGCACTTACCGCCACAATCGCCATACAGCCGCACGTCGGGAACCTGAGCCACCCGCTCTGTCGTCTCTTTGACGGCAGAGTTCCTGTGAGCCAGTCAGGAGCCGCTTTCATTGGCTCCTGACCCTATCTTTCAATGTAAGCCAATAGTAGCGGCTTACATTAAAAGACAGGGCCAGGAGCCAATGAAATCGACTCCTGACCCGCTCACAGGGCTTTGCCATCTTAGAGACAGGCAGAGCCAGTGAGATGCGACGAGTCAAGTTTGAACAGCGCGATCGGCGGGGAGCGGCGGAAACGGCGGATGCGCGCAACGGCGGCTAATTGAAATCTACGCTTCTGCCAGCCAGGAGCCCACCAAAACTGGGCGTAGATTTCAATTAGCTTGGTCCAAAAGTAGTTAATTACAATTGCAGCCTTACCTCCTGAGCTGATGGGACCTTTATGATGGTGGGCACAATAGCCACTAAATAAATGGAGCATTTTTCACCATAAATGCAGAGTGTCTATGTATAGGGTGCAGAAGGATGCAGTTATTAGTGGTGCAAATGCTGATGCTATTATAAAACAGTACTTCAGCTTCCTTTCCATTTTTGTGTTATCTCAGGACCTGCATAATATGTTGTAGAGCTGATTTCCCTTGTTTACAATGAAACTGACAATTTGGTCGCAAGTGGTGCCTGGAAAATATGGGTGCCGCCATTTGGGATGCTCATTCAGATTCCATGTAATTTAAATTTCTGCATTTCCGATTGGAAATCCGCATTTCCGAGCGAAATTCGGAAATCGGAAAAATAAATCAGAAAACAGAAATTGGAATTTCGCAGAAATCCCATTTACCACAACTCAGTAATTTTAGCCCAATCACAGAACTCAGAAGCACTGGACCAGAGAATGCAATTTTTCTGCAAAATTTAAATTTTAGACCAATTTCCATTTTCCGTTTTTCTGATTTCTATTATTCCAAATGTTTTTCACTTCTTGCATTCTTTGATGCAAAAAAATGACTGAGAAAATATGTCTACAAATTCAGGAATCATAAAAAATGGAAAATCGTAAAAACAGAAAACGGGAAATCGGAAAAATTTAAATTCAAAAATCAGAATTTCCGCAGAAATGGAAATGGGCATTGCCGGCCATCCTTAGCCACCATAGCCTCCCATGTAGCAGTTTACAAATATTGTTACAGTAAAGCTGCTACTGAACAGCTTCTGTAACGAAAACGCCTGGAAAACCGCTCTGATCTAGCATTTTTCAGAGCAGTTTTCCACTTTCCTATACTTTAACATTGAGGCAGAAACGCCTCAGAAATCTAAAAAATGCTGCAGCCCCCGAGTTTGCGTTTGTGGAAAAAACAACCCGCTCTGGTGTGCACCATCCCATTCACTTTCATTAGCCAAGCGGTTTTCCCCCTGCAAGCATTGTATAAAATGCTCCAGAACCGCTCTGGTGTGCACCAGCCCACAAAACAGCAGTGAGTGAAGGGTGGTTAGTGTTAGCAGTAGGTGGGGGGTGACTAGTGGGAGCATTAGGAGAAGCTGAGGGGTGGTAAGGGTTAGGCATAGTAGGGGAGGGTTTAAATGATAATTAGAGTACAGAGGGTGACAGTAGAATATTAGTACAATTACTGATATTTTACTATAGTTGATAGGAGAATATTTGTAAAATTATTGATAATCTATTATCGCTATTTCAGGCCCAATTTTCCTCATGCCTCTTTTACATAGATGTGTTTACAAGATAACACTTCAATAACATTGCAGTTTATTAGCAAGTGGTCAACAGTATAATTGACCCGTAATAAAGTATATAATATCTCTGTGTCTTGAGTGATGGATTGTCCCATCCCATTTAAAGTAACATAAGACACAGACGAGACACAGAACATTTGTATCGAGCTTTGCTCCTGGCGGACTCAAAGCGCCAGAGCTGCAGTCACTAGGACGCACTCTATAGGCAGTAGCAGTGCTAGGGAGTCTTGCCCAAGGTCTCCTCACTGAATAGGTGCAGGCTTAACACACACAAAAAGCATGAAAAAAACCTTTTTTTTTTTAAAGAACCCAATGCTAGTTGTGGATTTGAGTCACGTTACGTCTCAGGATATTCCAGTAGCTTATTACATCACAGCCAAAGATTTTCATTCAGCAGCTGTTCTTTAGCAGTTTACCTTGGCCTCAATGTGCCTGCTTAGATTAAATTGTTTTAGGTGAGCACAGAAAGTGCTCTCTTCGAGAAAAGCAACTATGTTGCCTTCAGTATAAAATGATCTCAGCTGCTGGTTTCATAAGTAAAAATAGATAAGCAAAATAAATTTCAAGTCTGCAGTTTTAAAAGAATAAGCTAACGATAAACAATTGCGCTACATAAGTAAAAAAAAAAACAAAAAAAACAGGAAAGTGAACATATGGTGCAGAGAGAACAAAGTAGATAATACCGGCTAATACAATTTTCACGTCATAATGAAAAGCGCTCTTTTAATGCACTCATAATGTAATATTCATTTTAAGAAGAACATAATTTTACATTAGAATCCATTTCAAATTATGCTGTATTTGACCCGTAAGTCTCTCTTACAGCTTTTGTGAAAGCTGCTTCTCCCAGAAGGCCTTTTTTTTTTCACGGTGATGGCCATGGCTACACACAGCTTGATATGTCTGACAGTGTAGCTAAGGGTTAGAGACCTGATAATACACCATTCTTTGGATTAGGAATTAAATATGTAATTATTGCTAAACCTTCTGGTCTTGGTAGCGGAATTATTTTATTGTGTTTCACAAAAAAGACGCAAAAAACACTAACTCCGTGTAGGGGTTAAAAGATGTAAAAAGTAGCACTCGCTTGTCTGGCTGGGAGCAAGCGTGGCCAAAGGATCAGATGAGTTAACACGGAACAACCTGTGTTTATTGAAAGTGGACCTTAACTCTTGCACAGGACAGAAGGAAAACATAGAGTAATGCACCCTGCATGTATTTAGAGTTTAGCCTTTCTAATTTCCCCTCATCTGTGACTAATCCCAAGTGTAACTGGATCCCTCAGCAGTCTGAGATCAGAACTCTCCTCTGCCAAGGCGGAGCAGCTAGTTTGTAAACACTATGTTTGTCAACCCTATGTCTGCTTCCATGATGGCAGGAAGTAGACACACTGCAGATTTATTGCAGGATTTGTAACAGCTGTATCAAAATACATTTTTCTCTTTAACCACTTAAGGACTGTAGCCTTAACCACTTCACCACTGAGGAGTTTTACCCCTTGAACACAAGAGCAATTTTCACCTTCCAGCGCTCCTTCCATTCATTTGTCTATAACTTTATTATTACTTATCACAATGAAATGAACTACATCTTGTTTTTTTCGCCGCCAATTAGGCTTTCTTTAGGTGGGACATTATGCCAAGAATTATTTTATTCTACATGTGTTTTAATGGGAAAATAGGAAAAAATGTGGGAAAAAATTATTATTTTACAGTTTTTGGCCATTATAGTTTTTAAATAATGCATGCTACTGTAAGTTTTGCATCCATCCCTAATTACAAGCCCGTAGTTTATAAAGTAACAGTGTTATACCCTCTTGACATAAATATTTAAAAAGTTCAGTCCCTAAGGTAACTATTTATGTTTTTTTTTATTGTATTTTTTTTTTTAAATTACAAAAAAAAAAAAATTTGGGGTGTGTGGGAGGTAATGAGTTAATTTATGGTGTAAAACTAATGTATTTGTATATGTAAAATGCTTTAGGGTGTACTTTTACTATTTGGCCACCAGATGGCCACAGTGAGTTTGTTGTCATGCGACCTGTAAGCATCCGGAAGGACGCTTACAGGAAGCAGTATGAGGCTGGGAAAATTACAATGATCGCGCTGTTTCTCATAGAAGAATGAATGGATTTTCCTGTTCATTGATCTCCGGGCGAGCGGGCGGCGGAGTGCACGAGAGGCAGGAGCGCGTGCACGAGCGGCGGGAGTGCGGACAGCGGAGGTAGCGCGGGAGGTACGGATTTCTCCGTCCCTTGGTTTTTTAAGGGTGGAAAAAGGGACGGAGAAATCCTTACTGCGGGGGGTAAAGTGGTTAAAACCCCTTAAGGACCAGACACTTTTTTTCCATTCAGACCAGTGCAGGTTTAACGGTTTATTGCTTGGTCATACAACCTACTATCTAAATAAATTTTACCTCCTTTTCTTGACACTAATACAGCTTTATTTTTGTGCTATTTGATTGCTGCTGTGATTTTTAGTTGTTATTATATTCATCAAAAAAGACATGAATTTTGTCAAAAAATTATTTTTTAACTTTCTATGCTGACATTTTTCAAATAAAGTAAAATTTCTGTATACATTTTTGTCTAAATTTATTGTGCTACATGTCTTTGATCAATAAATAGATGCTTATTGGATTTTTTTTGTTTAGGTAAAAGTTATAGCATTTACAAACTATGGTGCAAAAAGTGCATTTCCCCAGTTTGAAGCATCTCTGACTTTTCTGAGCACCTGTCATGTTTCATGGGGTGCTAGAATTCCAGTATAGTATAAATACCCCCCAAATGACCCCATTTTGGAAAGAAGACATCCCAAAGTATTCACTAAGAGGCATGGTGAGTTCATAGAAGATTTTATTTTTGTCACAAGTTAGCGGAAAATGACACTTTGTGACAAAAAAATAAAATAAAAAAAGTTTCCATTTCTGCTAACTTGTGACAAAAAAAAAAAGAAATCTGCCATGGACTCACCATGCCCCTCTCTGAATACTTTGGGGTGTCTACTTTCCAAAATGGGGTCATTTGTGGGGTGTGTTTACTGTCCTGGCATTTTGGGGGGTGCTAAAATGTAAGCACCCCTGTAAAGCCTAAAGGTGCTCATAGGACTTTGGCGCACCTAGGCTGCAAAAAAGTGTCACACGTGGTATCGCCATACTCAGAAGACATAGTATAATGTGTTTTGGGGTGTATTTTTACACATATCCATGCTGGGAGGGAGAAGTATCTCTGTAAGTGAGAATTTTTTGATTTTTTTTTACACACAATTGTCCATTTACAGAGATATTTCTCCCACACAGCATGGGTATGTGTAAAAATACACCTCAAAACACATTGTACTACTTCTCCTGAGTACGGCGATACCACATGTGTGACACTTTTTTGCAGCCTAGGTGCACTAAGGGGCCCAAAGTCCAAGGAGTACCTTTAGGATTTCACAGGTCATTTTGAGGCATTTGGTTTCCAGACTATTCCTCACGGTTTAGGGCCCCTAAAATGCCAGGGCAGTATAGGAATCCCATAAGTGATCCCATTTTACAAAGACGACACCCCAAGGTATTCTGTTAGGAGTATGGTGAGTTCATAGAAGATTTAATTTTTTTGTCACATTATCAATTTTTTTTTCACTATAGATCAGTGTTGGTTGTATAGATGTCCCAAAACACAAGGCAAAAACCTGCAGAAAATAGGCATGTATATAAAGAGACATCAGAACAGTGTTTGTGAGATCTTTAAAGGATACCCCAACTGAAATGTGACATAATGAGATAGACATGTGTATGCACAGTGCCTAGCACACAGATAACTATGCTGTGTTCCTTTTTTTATGTTTCTGCCTGAAAGAGTTAAATATCAGGTATGTAAGTGGCTGACTCAGTCCTGACTCAGACAGGAAGTGACTACAGTGTGACCCTCACTGATAAGAAATTCCCCTTTTTTACCTCTTTCTTGCTCTCAGAAGCCATTTTCTGCTAGGAAAGTGTTTTATAGTTGGAATTTCTTATCAGTGAGGGTCACACTGTAGTCACTTCCTGTCTGAGTCAGGACTGAGTCAGCCACTTAGATACCTGATATTTAACTCTTTCAGGCAGAAAAATAAAAAAAGGAACACAGCATAGTTATTTGTGTGCTAGGCACTGTACATACACATGTCTATCTCATTATGTCACATTTCAGTTGGGGTATCCTTTAACTTAACCCTGTTACTTTCAGGATTATGACCAAACTCAATTATTTTTTTACAGATGAAAGATTAATAATGTGCCAAACATCAAACTGGTAAAAGATCTGGTTTACACGCACTGATTACTTATTTGTGTCAGAAAATCTGTGTGTACTGTGCTCTAATATAACTCAGTATTATTTCAATAGAAATTGCCTATTTCAACAGGAGAGTTATAAATTATTCATACATAAATACAAATAAACACAACAACAATAGAACAAAACAAATGATTAAGAAATTTCAGATTTTTTTCCAGAAAATTGCAGAGGAAGTACAGGTAAGTTTTGACTGTGCAGAGGTCTAAAGGAAAAAGCAAAAAGCAAAAGAAATAAAATAAAATGCAGGACAGGTTTTGTAGCATCTTCAAATGAAGCCTTCAGTAACTACAGGATCTTCTCAAAAAATTAGCATATTGTGATATAGTTCATTATTTTCTATAATGTACTGATAAACATTAGACTTTCATATATTTTAGATTCAAATACACACAACTGAAGTAGTTCAAGCCTTTTATTGTTTTAATATTGATGTTTTTGGCATACAGCTCATGAAAACTGAAATTTCCTATCTCAAAAAATTAGCATATTTCATCCGACCAATAAAAGACAAGTGTTTTTAAAACAAAAAAAGTCAACCATCAAATAATTATGTTCAGTTATGCACTCAATACTTGGTCGGGAATCCTTTTGCAGGAATGACTGCTTCAATGCGGCGTGGCATGGAGGCAATCAGCCTGTGGCACTGCTCAGGTGTTATGGAGGTCCAGGATGCTTCGATAGCGGCCTTAAGCTCATCCAGAGTGAAATCTTCATCTCCATAAAGCTTTTCAGCAGATGGAAGCATGAACCCACTTTTGAACCAGAAACAGCGGCAGAAGCGCCTGACCTGGGCTACAGAGAAGCAGCACTGGACTGTTGCTCAGTGGTCCAAAGTACTTTTTTCGGATGAAAGCAACTTTTACATGTCATTCAGAAATCAAGGTGCCAGAGTCTGGAGAAAGACTGGGGAGAGAGAAATGCCAAAATGCCTGAAGTCCAGTGTCAAGTACCCACAGTCAGTGATGGTCTGGGGTGCCATGTCAGCTGCTGGTGTTTTATCGAGGGCAGGGTCAATGCAGCTAGCTATCAGGAGATTTTAGAGCACTTCATGCTTCCATCTGCTGAAAAGCTTTATGGAGATGAAGATTTCATTTTTAAGCACGACCTGGCACCTGCTCACAGTGCCAAAACCACTGGTAAATGGTTTACTGACCATGGTATTACTGTGCTCAATTGGCCTGCCAACTCTCCTGACCTGAACCCCATAGAGAATCTGTGGGATATTGTGAAGAGAAAGTTGAGAGACGCAAGACCCAACACTCTGGATGAGCTTAAGGCCGTTATCGAAGCATCCTGGGCCTCCATAACACCTGAGCAGTGCCACAGGCTGATTGCCTCCATGCCACGCCGCATTGAAGCAGTCATTTCTGCAAAAGGATTCCCAACCAAGTATTGAGTGCATAACTGAACATAATTATTTGAAGGTTGACTTTTTTTGTTTTAAAAACCCTTTTCTTTTATTGGTCGGATGAAATATGCTAATTTTTTGAGATAGGAATTTTGGGTTTTCACGAGCTGTATGCCAAAATCATCAATTTTAAAACAATAAAAGTCTTGAATTACTTCAGTTGTGTGTATTTGAATCTAAAATATATGAAAGTCTAATGTTTATCAGTACATTACAGAAAATAATGAACTTTATCACAGTATGCTAATTTTTTGAGAAGATCCTGTACATTAATTACTTCTATATGGATGGAATATTAAGAAAAAACAAAAACAAAACATAATGGCCCATATGCAATTCACATTTTCACCTGAGTTTTCTCCTAGGTGAAATTTTCAAACTTGTCAATAAAATGCCTTTTAACCAATTAACGACCGCCTAACGCCGATAGGCGTCGGCAGGTCGAAGTGGTGTTTCCATGTTTGAGCGGCCGTTTCATGTCAGTTCAGGGAGGGTGTCTCCGTGAACAGCCTGCGTGCCTCCGATCGCGGCTCATGGGCGAAATGTAAACACGAGAGGAAGAAATCCCCTGTGTTTACATCCTACGGCGCTGCTGTCGCAGCAGTGCCGTAAAGGAGATCGGCGATCCCCGGCCTCTGATTGGCCAGGGGTCGCCGGCATCTGATAGGCTGAAGCCTATTACAGGGAGTGCAGAATTATTAGGCAAGTGGTATTTTTGAGCAATAGTTTTATTAATGAACAACAACCATGTTCTCAATGAACCCAAAAAACTCATTAATATCAAAGCTGAATATTTTTGAAAGTAGTTTTTAGTTTGTTTTTAGTTTTAGCTATTTTAGGGGATATATGTGTGTGCAGGTGACTATTACTGTGCATAATTATTAGGCAACTTAACAAAAAACAAATATATTACCATTTCAATTATTTATTTTTACCAGTGAAACCAATATAACATCTCAACATTCACAAATATACATTTCTGACATTCAAAAACAAAACAAAAACAAATCAGTGGCCAATATAGCCAACTTTTCTTTGCAAGGACACTCAAAAGCCTGCCATCCATGGATTCTGTCAGTGTTTTGATCTGTTCACCATCAACATTGCGTGCAGCAGCAACCACAGCCTCCCAGACACTGTTCAGAGAGGTGTACTGTTTTCCCTCCTTGTAAATCTCACATTTTATGATGGACCACAGGTTCTCAATGGGGTTCAGATCTGGTGAACAGGGAGGCCATGTCATTAGTTTTTCTTCTTTCATACCCTTTCTTGCCAGCCACGCTGTGGAGTACTTGGACGCGTGTGATGGAGCATTGTCCTGCATGAAAATCATGTTTTTCTTGAAGGATGCAGACTTTTTCCTGTACCACTGCTTGAAGAAGGTGTCTTCCAGAAACTGGCAGTAGGACTGGGAGTTGAGCTTGACTCCATCCTCAACCCGAAAAGGCCCCACAAGCTCATCTTTGATGATACCAGCCCAAACCAGTACTCCACCTCCACCTTGCTGGCATCTGAGTCGGACTGGAGCTCTCTGCCCTTTACCAATCCAGCCACGGGCCCATCCATCTGGCCCATCAAGACTCACTCTCATTTCATGAGGCCATGAAACCTTAGAAAAATCAGTCTTGAGATATATCTTGGCCCAGTCTTCACGTTTCAGCTTGTGTGTCTTTTTCAGTGGTGGTCGTCTTTCAGCCTTTCTTACCTTGGTCATGTCTCTGAGTATTGCACATCTAGGGCCATATCCTATTCAAGGTGATAAGTAGCTTGCAGATGCGAGCTACTTATCACCTTGCCATCGCGCAAGGATTACTGGCAAATCCTATTGCCCATATCCTTCGCGCGATGGCCGATCGTTAGGGAGCATTACGCAGGCAAAAGCCTGAGCGATGCTCCCTTTTACTGAGCGATGGGGAGTGAGGTTTACGCTGTGGTGCTGTCCATCAGCACCACGGCCTCACTCCCCACACATGCGCACTCGCCCGCCTAACATCCGCCGCCATCTTCCGCCGCAGCATCTGGGGGTCTCCTTTACTAAGGAGACCCCCAGAGCTCCCCGTCGGGTCGCTGCACAGTTTAGAAGCCCCCGCACAGCTCTGCACCGGCACCCCTGTTGGCATACATACCGCCGCAGATCACCCGCCGCCTCTCGCCGCAAAATCTGTCGCATAATTACAGTGTATCTAACACTGTAATTACTGTCCACATAGAAGGAGCCCGGGCAAAGCATCTTTGAATCTGCAGCCTGGGCTCCCCATTGGTCTGCTGTCTGAGCCATTTTATTGGCAGCAGACCAATGGGGAGCCCAGGCTGCAGATTCAAAGATGCTTTGCCCGGGCTCCTTCTATGTGGACAGTAATTACAGTGTTAGATACACTGTAATTACGCGACGGATTTTGCGGCGAGAGGCGGCGGGTGATCTGCGGCGGTATGTATGCCAACAGGGGTGCTGGTGCAGAGCTGCGCGGGGGCTTCTAAACTGTGCGGCGACTCGACGAGGAGCTCTGGGGGTCTCCTTATTAAAGGAGACCCCCAGATGCTGCGGCGACGACGTGCGTTAGCTAGTTTAGACCTGCTTTTTGCAGGTCTAAGCTAACGCTCATGTCTGCCGGGAAGCATCGCTTCCCGGAGACATGATAAGGGTAATTGGATTCGGTGTTAAGAACTCGCTGGGCGATTATATCGCCCACGCGAGTTCTTTTCCGCCTGGGGGGGTCTAAAGTTTAATTAGATTAGGCGATGCCCCCATCGCCTAAGTTAAGAACTCACCAGTGCTTAGCGCTGGCGAGTTCAGGAATAGAATATGGCCCCTTGTGCTTTTGGGCACTCCAGTGATGTTGCAGCTCTGAAATATGGCCAAACTGGGGCAAGTGGCATCTTGGCAGCTGCACGCTTGACTTTTCTCAGTTCATGGGCAATTATTTTGCGCCTTGGTTTTTCCACACGCTTCTTGCGACCCTGTTGACTATTTTGAATGAAACGCTTGATTGTTCGATGATCACGCTTCAGGAGCTTTGCAATTTTAAGAGTGCTGCATCCCTCTGCAAGATCTCTCACTATTTTTGACTTTTCTGAGCCTGTCAAGTCCTTCTTTTGACCCATTTTGCCAAAGGAAAGAAAGTTGCCTAATAATTATGCACACCTGATATAGGGTGTTGATGTCATTAGACCACACCCCTTCTCATTACAGAGATGCACATCACCTAATATGCTCAATTGGTAGCAGGCTTTCGAGCCTATACAGCTTGGAGGAAGACAGCATGCATAAAGAGGATGATGTGGTCAAAATACTCATTTGCCTAATAATTCTGCACTCCCTGTAGAGGCGGTACAGGATGGATCGCCATCCTGTGCCGCCCATGGAGCGAAGGGGAGGGAGGGAAGGAGAGGGAGGAATATCGTTGCGGAGGGGGGCTTTGAGGAGCCCCGCTCGGCCACACAGAGCGGCAGCAATCAGACCCCCCTCCCCCCGCAGGACATCCCCCTAGTGGGGAAAAAAGGGGGGAAGTCTGATCGCCCTGCTTCAATCCTGATCTGTGCTCCGGGCTGGGGAGCTCACGCAGCACAGATCGTTCAAAACAGCCCTGGTCCTTTTAAACCAACAACAACCAAACAAATAATCAAAAAATAATTTTGATAGTATTTTTTCACGCACTTTTTGGTACTTTTTCCATTACAAAGTGCTAAAAATGTATTATGAATGGGAGATAAAAAATTATCTCCTAGGAGAAAACTCAAGTGAAAAAGTGAATTTGAATTACATATGGCCCAATATGTCTTTTAGTTGACAACAAGCTGAAAGTTGATGTGTATGCCTATATTTTAAGGATGAGGACATATTTGGACAGCAGCAATGACAAGCCTGAAAGGCCAGGCAAAGGCCCTTGAATGGAACGTCCAAAAAATAGAAGGACCATAACAAAGAAATAGACAATCCTTAGGGAGGTCTTCATGATGATATTGAGCTTTAGCTTATCTCTGCTGCCAGACAATGATGGCATGACAGAGCTTTCTTCCTTTCCGTTTATCCCCTTTGAGACAGGCCCCTCATCATCTAATTCCTTCTCATTCTCCAGACAAAAATCAATCTCACAGTAGGTGGTATTTCTTTTCCTGCATGGCTGCGGCTTCCCTCAGTAGGCTGACACAGATCCTACCTATACTAAGCCTCATATTGCTCCAATCTGTCACTTCCCTCATAAAACATCAATGATAGTATAAAATGTAAATAAAATTACTAAAATAAAACTAAAATATAAAATTGGTTACTTAAAACAGAAGGTATGTGCTTATTCATCTTTATGTGTACAAGAAAGATCTATGATGCATCACCGCTGAACATACAAATCATCTCTTGGTCCAAGCCCTACCTCCTGCACTAATGAGGAGCAAAATCTCTGTAGCAGCTATCAGTGGCGTACCTAGGGCATTTGACACCCGGTGCTGGGTATTTAAAGACACCCCCACCCAAAAAATAGGAGAGAGTGCAGCATACTAAGGGCGCCAAGGTGGGTAATGCCAGCCCCCCCCCCACCTGGGTCCCCTCCTTCCATGCTCTCCCCCCTCCAGACATGCGGCAGGCCCAGTGGGCAGGGAATACTTCACCTGACTCCTGCGTTCCAAGCGCTGCGTCGCAGTCACTTGCCACAGGTCTCCGCCTTCAATGCCGCTCACTGTGCTTCCTGATTAGCTGAAGCACAGTGAGCGACATTGAAGGCGGAGACCTGTGGCACATGATGGTGACACAGCGCTCCAGCGCTTGGAACGCAGGAGTCAGGTGAAGTATATCCTGCATACCTGCAGCGGGGAGGAAGGGACCCAGGTGAGGGGGGGTCTGGTTCCCCCTTCTCTGGCCCTCCTTCTTGCGCTGCTTCCCATCCGACTCCCTTCAGCTCCCATTCAGAGCTGCCTAATAATAAAAGTGTTATACATACCTGGGGCTTCCTCCAGCCTCATTCGCACGCAATGCTCCTATGCCGCAATCCTCCGCTGCCCGCAGCTCCAGTACCTGGTCCCATAACTTCACCCAGTCATGGTCAGTCTGTGCAAGGGGCTGGAGGAAGCTCAAGGTATGTTTAACACTTTTATTATCAGGCAGCTTTGGTACACTTTAATTATCCTCAGGCCAGCTCACAATCTATAGAACCCAGCTTCTATAGCCAATATAGGAGAAAGCTGCCTGCCTGATCATCAGAGCAGCTCACAACAAGCCATTATAAAGCAAAACAATACAAATTTACCTTTCAGAGCAGGTGATTTTATAGGTCAGCTCAGCTTTCAGCTGTGAATCACTCCTTCTCAATGTAAATAACCCTCATGCCCTGCCTATAGAAAGACTTCCCTGCTCCCATCCCTCCTGGGACCCCATCCAACGCTGCCTAGCACAGTCCAGAGCACTGAGGATTCCTCCAGCTGATCACACTGATCAGCTTCCTCGTGGCTTCCAGGAGTGCTGTATGTATGCTGACAGGCTGTGTGAGCAGCAGGGAAAAGAAGGGGATTGCAGAACTGAGGACAGTGATGCAGGTCAGTTGGAGCACTTAGTTACCTTCTCTCCATGCTGGCTGAGACTCGAACTTCGGGGCTGTGGGGGCGGAGTTTGCTTGGCTGTCTCTCTCACTTCTATTGGCTGGAGAGAGCTGACAGCCGAAAAATAATGTTTCTGATTGGAGGGAGGGAGGAGAAGGAGGCGGCAGCACCCTGATATGTCTGTTGTTACTGTTCAGGCTTGCTGAACCACGCTGTAATAGCAGCAGCTATGCGATTGCTTACAAACCAATGCACAGACAAGATTAATTTCAGATGATTAGTTTAGATGGACGATTGGCAACCCTGCTTTGTGACACCCCCCTCCCTGTCAATCACCCGGGGCGCCCCGCCCCCTTGCGCCCAATGGAAGGAACGCCACTGGCAGCTATATGCATGTTGGATAAATATGGTTCTGTGAAATGTATAGGCTATAGGATCACTGCACACCAGCGCTTCTAATTGTGTGTCTGACCTTTAGGAACACAAATAAATTATTTCCATATTTATTACTGGTGCACAATAGACAATCTTCCTTGTTTACATAAAACTAAATGATGGCACATACTGTCTGTTTTCAGAAGGCAAATTTACAGCTTTTTTTAGTAAGTGGAGTTTTGGTCTCTTTGAGCACCTTTTAATATTGTAGTGGTCCTTGGTCACCATGGGCTACATGGGTGTTCTGTACATGTCTAACTAACTGATCTAATTAGCAGGAAGGAAAAAAATGGTTCTTTGTGGGAAGTGAATGCTAGATTTATATCTATGTCATATTCAGGGGGTACTTGAACTGTATTGCTTAAAAGGAAATAAATATGCCAACCTCCATAGCCCTCTTGCTACAGTTGTCCTTTAAAGGACACCCGAGGCGAAAATAAACTAATGAAATAAACAATTGTATCTATTATCCTTCTCCTAAAAAGGACTTTTTAAGATATTTCACAATTTTATTTTATTTTTTAAATCTACTTTTTAAGTTTTGCTCAATGACACATCCATTGAAGTATGCCAGAAAACAATCTATGAACTATTAACCCTTTTTTTATTTTTCCTGCTCTCAGAAGCCATTTTCTGCTAAGATATTATTTTTTAGTTGGAATTTCTCATCAGTGAGGGTCACACTGTAGTCATTTCCTGTCTGAGTCAGGACTGAGTCAGCCACTTACTTACCTGATATTTAACTCTTTCAGGCAGAGAAAGAAAAAAAAGGAACACAGCATAGTTAGTTGTGTGCTAGGCACCGTACATACCCACGTCTAGCTCATCAGTCACGTATCACCTTGGGTATCCTTCAAGGATTCACTATACTGCAGCAAGCAAGAGTCCATTGCAAAGTCCAAGTGATTCAGCTTATGGATGGCAATAAAATCGGCCATCCAAAAAAATGTGGTGAATCAGATTTTTCTGCAATGGTTTCAAATGCAGTGAATCAGTGGCAAACTGCTTCATAGGAAACTATTGCAGGTCTTAACCAATCCATTTAGAGTGTGCTGTCCTGACCATCAAATGTAGAAACAGCAAACATAGTGTGAACAGAACCTTATTGTTTTTAGAATAATCAGGTGTGTCCCCCATCTCCCAAATACCAAATGAACAGAAGTTAATTTATCCAAAGTGGTGCTCTATTTCTGGCTATTTTTGTCTGAAAATCATTATTATATTCTTTAATGTATGCTTCCCTGCCTTGCATGATTACTTTTTTTTTAAAGACAATGACATTGTTTTAAAACATACACACAATTTTAAATTGTTGTAATTAAGCTTTTGCTGCTTCCTCTGCATTCATTTCAATGCACGGTATCTGCATGCGCAAGAGAAGAAGAAAAAGCAAATAGCATTTAAAACAGAAATTAGCATCTTGGCTGTTCATCATTTTTAATGAATTATTCAGAAAGCAATCATGAGAAATTATTGTGCACTGAGAAAGTCTATGTTTATATTAGGAAAAAGCAAAGTGATTCAAAATTGCATTGGTTGTAATGCATTTGCTGTAATGTTTATCATAAAACAGACAGAACTTTCTTACTAATTTGCTAGAAGGTAAGACATCATCAAGACAAAACAAATCATTTTGTTAAAGTTTATTGAGGATAGCGTGCAAGTAAGTAAGATGTTTCTCTAGTAATCTGTCCTATCATGACTTGTGCAGTACATACAGGACATACAGTCACTGTTCACTAATGAGATAAAGTATCATGTTTTGCCATGTCCAGTAGTGTCATGATCAAAGCTAAAATTAAAGACTCCATCCAGTAATTCTCCTACAGAGCTTCTCACATTCTTTACATTCATTTAAATGAATTACATGCAAAGAATTCATACAACCCAACTGTCACTCTAATCCTTGCTAATCCCTCGTTGCTCCTCAGGTGTCCCTCTTTTAGGTCTTTTGCGAGGTACACATAAACCTATAACTTACAGGAAATCCATATTATTTAAAAAATGATAGTTAAGACTTCTCCAGTCTCACTTCTTAACTACTTCCGGACCAGGCTGATTGAAATCTACGCTTTATTTGGGACTTGTTATCTATAGGGCGTAGATTTCAATCTCCAAACTGTACATTCCCACCACTACTGCCAATCGTACAGTTTTCCCTTCACTCCAGACCTCATGAGAGCAGGGAGAAAGGGCTTTAGCAATGGGAGATTAGCCTGAACAGTGAGAGTGATGTTGGTGAGCCCCTTTTTTTGTACCAGCAGTCTCTGGTCCTTAAGGGGCCAGAGACGGCTGGTACTCAAGTGGTTAATCTAGGGACACTTAAGTTCAGTTCTATCTCCTGTAAACATATTGACCTCCTCGCTGCTCTTGTGTAGTGATGAGCAAAAATGCCAAATTTTATTTCGTGTTCATATTTGTGAAAAGAATGAAACACTTTTTGAGCAAAAATGTCTTTGAAAATAATTTTGCAAGTTCTAAGAAAATATGTTAGCTGATTCCGCAAACATATTTTTGTAAAAGCAGTACAATTGCAAAAAATACATTTGCAGATATCCACACAGATGTACTAACATTTTGCTTACTTTATGCATTTTTAGAAATCACAGACACACAGTAGTGAATACAATGGTAATAGATAAAAATGGTAGCTCAGTTCTCAGTGCCTTTTAAGTTCCCCAGCCTCTAAAATTGTTCTCTCTCAGCACAATACCCTTCTATCTGAACCACTGACACTTTTCAACAGAAAGGTTGGAGTTTCCGAGAAAAAGCTTTTATTCTTGGGGGGGGGGGGGGTTCTGTTGTCTGATTGGTTAACATTGATGAGGTACCTGGGTCAATAATATTGTATGGAATCATGGGAATCTTAATATGCAGTGAAAGGAAATGGCTTCCTATTTATGTTCAAATGGTCATATTAGCAAGCACAATTAAAATATGGCCCTTATTTTCGAGAAGAAAAAATTGTGGTTTTATATTTGTTTTTAGTGACCACATTGCGAAAATTCTTTGTATCTTTGTAAATATATTTTCTAAATAGAAAATAGCATTTTTGATGCAAAAATGACTTTGGCAAATTTTCTAACTCAATACTGCTATTGTGTTTAGGACTGGTGCCACCATGTCATGTGTGGAAAGTATTCTGGCCCAACCCTCTAACAAAATAATGCATCATAACGCAACCTCAACATTACAAATGAGAGAAATACAGAAGCTGCCATTTCTCAACATTCAAGTTGCCTGACTGTATTGCTGTTATATTTACTGAATTACAATAAACAAGCTGACGCATCATTGCATTTCAGCGGTTCTGGAGGCGTGGTTTGCTTAGAGGGAAAACAAAGGAATGATTTACATATTCAGCAGTGAGGCATTGTTGTAGACATATGCTCACTCCAACCTAAAGTATTGCAAATACTTTCTATTTTAAGAAGGAAATCCTTTTGCATAGCATTTTAGTAAGAGGGCTTTTTGGTCCTTTTTAGCCCTGTACACACTCTGATGAGCTCTGGTTCACTATGAGATTGCTGGACAGTCTTTAACTGGGTGATTCAAGTCCTACCACATAGAGCCACATTAATCCATGCCATGGACTGATGAGGACCAACCAGTCTGAAATAGTCTCTATGCATGTTGGATTATTGTGGCTCTGGAGGTGTGTTTAGTTTAGTGTTTAGTTTACAGGGACAACAAATCTATGATTTGCATATTCAGCTGTGACGCATAGTGGGAGACATCATATACTCAATCCAACCTGAATTATTGCAAACAGCTTCTGTTTTAAAAAGGCAAACTTTTGTTTTGCACATCTTAGATCAAGTTCAAAGTATAAAACTGTCGGAGGAGTTTCAGACTCCCCTGACTTGAAAGCTTTTTTGATGACAGTGTGGTCTGACACAGCTCAAAACTCGGTGGGAGCGATGGGGAATGGGCACTAAACACTGTGCCACTCTCCTTTTGGCAACATCCCAAAGACAGTTACCAAAATCCAGAATTATCTTTCAGACCCATATATTGAAGACAGGTTTATAACTAGACACAAACAAC
Organism: Hyperolius riggenbachi; assembly: GCF_040937935.1. Lineage (NCBI taxonomy): Eukaryota > Metazoa > Chordata > Amphibia > Anura > Hyperoliidae > Hyperolius > Hyperolius riggenbachi. Next base: position 542,654,899 of record NC_090646.1, read on the forward strand.
AAAGGCTGTTTTACTAGATGAACACAAAAACATCCGAGAAAAATGATTCTAATAACAGCTTTTAGATGTGATAATGCAAAAGAATGATGTATAGGTTTTGTTCCATGTAGCCAGTGATCTCTTTACTCTCCTCTGACATAATATGTCATTTATTATTCTTTATAACTATAATGCATTGGCTGTGCAAAGTATCCTCTAGAAGCAGCATAAGTTCCCCTGGGGGCCACATTCCTAGTGTTGAAATCTTAAAACATACATTTCCATCTTGTCAAGCCTTGTCTTACAGAAATATTGACTGGAGTACAGTTAGAATAATATACATTAGGTCTATCTGTTGGACATCATAAACACTTGTGTACAAAGATCATACAGACCTGTGACTGAGAGTGAAATCTTTACACATATTCTCATGTGTTAGTTTCTTTATTTTGTTTCTAAGGCAGTGCAATACAATGCATTTGTATGCGAATTTGTGCATTTGCATAGCTTTTTGTGTGCCTTTGCATTTGAACTGTAAAGTACATTTATGCAATGACATAACATAATACTATAATTATTTTTTTTTACATTTCTTTTGGCATCAACCCAAGCCTTTTTTTCGTAATCGTTTATCACTCAAGTAGGTTAAAGAGGATAGATGAACTGTAACCAAGGAATCCCAATCTGTAGTTGATACCCCCTTTCCCATGGTAAATCTTTAATTTTCTCCAATAGATCATCAGGTAGGGGGGTTTGTATGGCTGATATTGAGGTGGAACCCCTACCACAGTGTGATGTCAGGACCTAGGTCCTGGCATTTTGTTGACCGTGGAACTTGTTGCATTGTTGGAATTAATTGCTGTTTCCAACTGCCAAGCAACCAGTATCTCCCTCTATATACATATAAAAAAATGCTTAACTTATCACATTGTTAGGGGGTGTGGTTATAGATAATGGCAGTTGGTGCATTTTTTTCATGCCTGCCATGAGTAAAGATGATTATGTGCAGGCTGATTGTAGATCAAACAATATGAACAAATTACATGCCGAATATCAATCATTTCTTGATCTGTCTTCTATTTTTTAACTTCTCAGTTTGCAATGTATTGATTTATTTTTTTCCCCTTTTAGATAAAGTTTCTCTTTAAGGCTGATATTGACAGGAAAGCTGAGCTGCAGAGTGTCACGTTCTGCCACTGAACAATATCAAACCAACATGGTTTTTACATTGACGTGTGTGTGTGTGTATGTGTAAAGTTTAAAGCAGAGGGGGTTGGGGTACTCTGCAAGATGGGGGACAAAATCTCCTATCCCACTTGCCAAGCATTCTTTTCCAGTGTCCCTAGATGATGTTGGGCAGCATGGTAGAATAGTGGATGGTACTTTCACCTTGCAATGCTTAAATCCCCTGTTCAAATCTGAGCCAGGACAATATCTGTAGGGAGTTTGCATGTTGTCCCCGTGTTTGCATGAGTGTCCTCTATGTACTCTTGTTTGCTCCAAAGAACATATAGATAGGTTAATGAATCCACCCACCAGACAATTACTAACTATGGTAACTATAAGACTGTGGCCTCCTCTGAGGGACAGTAAGTGATAATATTATTTTGATTCATAAAGTACCAACATATTCCGTGGCGCTGTACAAAGTAAGAAACAAACAAGGGGTACATAATAATACAGACAATGGTATACACCAAATATAAACCCTGGTGCAAAATACAGAATTGGTCATTACAGTGACAAATGAAACCTGATGAATAAAATGAATAACACATTGCAAAATGAAAAACAAAATTCCAAAACACAAAAGGGTGAGAGAGCTGTGCCCTTGCGAGCTTACAATCTATAATAAGACTAAACACTATGTAAAAAAGGTTGTAAAAGGGATGCAGAAGATGACAGCACTATATATATATATATATATATATATATATATATATATATATATATATATATATATATATATATACATACATATATATATATATATATATATATACATACAATAATAATGGTATTATTCATAGATGACTCAGTCGCCTTCAGCTTACTGCAGAACTTCAATCTGTTAGTTGTGAGGTTTCGCCTCCACCGTTCCTGGAATCATCTTTGTGTTATAGACCCAAGTCATGAATATATACATTGAATTAAAATAAAACAATGGTCCCATTGTAAGCATCAGTGTTTTTATTCTTGTACCTAAAGGGAATCTGAAGTGAAAATAAAGTTATGAGATAATCAATTGTATGTGTAGTACAGCTAAAAAATAGAACATTAGTAGCAAAGAACAGTCTGACATTGTCTCCAGTACAGGAGGAGTTAAGAAATATAATTTGTTATCGATGCAAAAGAGCTTCTCTGAGCTCTCTGACTAACGTGGTCAAAGACAGTTCTATTTTTAGAAGTACTTATACATCAAAGAAACAGTAAGGTACAGCTTCAGATAAGCTTTTCCCAGTAGATATTCACCTGCTTTTTGGTACGTTTTCAACTGCAGAGTGTTAAAAAATTTTTTTAACTACTTGCTGCACTCCGTGCAGTACATTCACGGCCCTGCAAAATTCACAGGATGCACCAGGGCATGAATTCAAGTCTGCTGCGGCAGGCAGCCGATGCCGCTCCCGTTCGCCCATGTGTGCGCACCGCCTTTACCACTGCTTAGAGGGGAGGTTACTGAATGGGACCGCAGTTCCCATTCATAAATCTAAGTCCCCGATTCAATGAATACCAGCGTCTATGAGACGCCGGCATTCATTGTATCTTCCTGTTGTTACACTGCTACGCATTACTTCCGATTCACGTGCTTACATACGTGAATCCAAAATAATGACTGAGGACATCTTGTGGCCAAATAGTATAGTACACCAAAATTCATTTTTATTTTTATTTAATAAAATTTCCCACACTGACTTTTATAATTAACTGTTTCCCTTTTTTTTATATGGGGGAAAAAATTACATAAAAAATATATATATAAGTAGTTACCTTAGGGACTGAACTTTTTTAAAATTTATGTCAAGGCGGGATATTACTATTAATTTTTAATTTATGGGCTCGTAGTTAGTGATGGACGCAAAACTGAAAAAATGCACCTTTATTTCAAAATAAAATATTGGCGCCATACATTGTACTAGGGACATTGCAATAACCAGGACAAACGGGCAAATAAAATGTGTGGCTTTTATCCACAGTAGAATGTTTTATTTTAACACTATAATGGCCAAAAACTGAAAAATAATGAATTTTTTTTTAAAAAAATTGTATTGTTTATGTTAAAATGTATTTAGGATAAAATAGTTCTTGGCATACTTTACCTCCCAAATAAAGCCTAATTGATGGCGAGAAAAACAAGATATAGATCATTACGCTGTGATTAGTAGTGATTAAAGGGATACTGTAGGGGGGTCAGGGGAAAATGAGTTGAACTTACCCGGGGCTTCTAACGGTCCCCCGCAGACATCCACTCACCGATGCTCCGGACCCGCCTCCGGTTCACTTCTGGAATTTCTGACGTTAAAGTCTGAAAACCACTGCACCTGCGTTGCCGTGTCCTCGATCCCGCTGATGTCACCAAGAGCGCACAGCGCAGGCCCAGTATGGTCTGTGTCTGCGCAGTACACTCCTGGTGACATCAGCGGGAGTGAGGACATGGCAACGCAGGCACAGTGGTTTTCTGACTTTAAAGTCAGAAATTCCAGAAGTGAACTGGAGGCGGGGCCGGAGCATCGGTGAGTGGCTGCGCCAACACAGGATGTCTGCGGGGGACCATTAGAAGCCCCAGGTAAGTTCAGCTCATTTTCCCCCGACCCCCCCTACAGTATCCCTTTAAGTTATTGGCGAAAGAAAGGGAGGAGCGCTGACAGTTGAAAATTGCTCTAGTCCAAAAGGGGAAAAACCCCACAGTTATCAAAAAGTTGAAAATTATCTACTAGGAGAAAACTCAGGTGTAAAAGTTAATTGCATATGGGCCAGAGTGTGACTTGTAATTGCAAATATGATAGAATGATGCAATGTTATAAAAAAAAAAAGGCTATATAACTGAAAATAAAAATACGAGACTCTTTTCTTTGCTACCAATGTTTTATCAATTATCTGTACTATACATACATTCATTATAACATACTTTTCTTTTTTAACTTCAGTGTCACTTTAAACATACTTAAAGGAGGTCACTCTGTACTGCGCCTGCGCGATCAGCGCTGTCAATCACTGCCACATGGGCCGGAGCGGACTGCGCAGTCCGCTCCGGCCCACGTGGCGGTGATTGACAGCGCCAGTCGCGCAGGCGCAGTACAGAGCGACCTCCAGGTTGCTCTGACGTCATCGCCGGTGACCGGGTCGCAGCTCCGGCGAATGGCTGCGGGCAGAGCTGCGGCGAGGGAGGTTCTGGGAGCTTGGGGCTGGAGGAAGCCCCCGGTAAGTACCACTCATTTTACTATATTTGCCCTGATGACTCCTTTAAAAAATCTAGAAATAGGGCCACATTTATAATGCAATATACTTTCATAAGTACTTTAGCCTTATTTTATAGAAAATAGCATGTCACTTCCAGTATGTAGTGATGAGTATAAGAACCTTTGGGGTAGATTCTTGCATGATATAACCCTGATTACCACTGTTTTAGTAAGAAGACTTTCTATGCAGAGTTTCTCTTTAAGGAGAATTTATCTTAGAGAGAAATAGAGACATTGCAAGAAGCACAATGTTCAGTAGAGCATTTTGTGTGTCTTCCACAAGGCCGGAGTGCGGTATCAGCTCAAGATGTACCGGCATCCAGATGTGATTGACAGCAGACTCCATTAGGGGTGGACCCCAGTGCTAACCCTTGACTGGCTGTTTATAAGGAACGGACGGTCTCAGGGAAATTACTCTTTCTACTTCCTGACTTATATGGCTAGGCTCTTCTAGCTTATAATGTCCTGTCATCTGTCTGTATGCTGTACATAGGCCTAAATGCTGTCTTAGTGCCACATAGCATAGATGTTTGTAGGAGATGAACCTAAAACTAGTACTAGACTTGCTTTAAGATACCCTGAAACACTTAAGATGACTTACAACAGAATGATTGCTTCGCTGAGGTAATGAACATGTAACAAAGATTGCTGATGAACATACCTGTATATCTATCTTGTCAAATAAATTCCTCCAAGCTTGAGACATTTGGAGTCCACTTTTGAGATGAGATATCTGCCGGCTGTGGGAATGTCATAATTGTGCGTAATTTCGTGCCAACTTTAGCAACGCCCCCATACATGATATAGTATCATCATGATATGATATCATTGCCAAAAATGCTATATGCAAATATGTATGTTAAGGGTAATTTTGGAAAACAAAATAAATACATTTTTCAAAAAGGCTTTGTAGTTTTTGAGAAAATCAATTTAAAAAATGCAAAGAAAAAAATGCTTTTTAAACTATAATTTTTCTGAGTTTAAAAACCATTTTCCTTTGCATTTTGAACTTTGATTTTCTCAAAAATTACATGGTCTTTTTGAAAAAGTATTATTATTTTTGTCTTGTTCCCACCCTTCTCCTTAACATATGTAGCAATTTTTGTGATGATAGCATGTATGGGGGCTTTGCTATTAACCAATAAAAATAAAATAGCACAATATTATGGGAAAATTATGGGAAATTACAAATGGATTACACAAAATCAATTAAATGTCCAAATAGTAATTATGTATGGCCATATTTGTAAAAAAATTTACGCAAAATTTTGTGTAAATGTAATTAGCTACAGTCATCACTACCAGTATGCATAGTATAAGCTGTCACTCTATTCAAATACTTATAGTAAACTAGCTCGAGTGTGTGTTATTAATCCCTGTTTAAAATGATGCTTCTAAAATGTTCCCCACTGCTGCTACATTGTTTATTTTTTTCCCTTTTGCTATAAAATGATCAGTGTGCATTGCTTGGCATCCCTTTAGAATCTTTTTTTAGTGGTCCATCAAACACTACCCAGAAGTAGATTAGTAATTAGTCATTTTTTAATGTAAACAATATGGATCACATGCTTGCATATTAAAAATAAAAAACAGCTAAACCAGTAATGTAAATAGATATTATTGATCAGAACCTTAAGAAACTTTTTCCAAGCTTAAGAACAAGAATACTAAAAGTTGTAAGTATATATGGATATAACATGAACATTCTAGAGTTCTAGAGACAGTTGATTTTGTTTGTTCCCACTAATGTATGCTTCCCAGAAGAGAAGGTTTATTTCTTAGCTGACTGCCTGATACAAGCAGGTCAATACTACGTCCCCTTGCTCTGTTCCATCTTCTGTTCATAGACTTCAGCATGCACACACTGCAAAACATAAATAATCATAGAAACAGCTTTCAAAATAGCAATGGTTCAGCTACAAACATGTATGATTTTCACATGACATGTGTAGGTAGCTTAATAGTTTGGCAGTTCAGAAAGGCAATCTGCAAGCCATGGTACAAAGAAAGCCCGTGCTCCTGATGCTGTATAGCATCAAAATATAAACTTTATGGTTTGAATTATTGATTTTCCAAACTGAGTAAGTGTTATCAGCTGCATGACAATCAAGAGAAAATTGCAGAAATGGTTGACTTTCCACAGTTTTGATTTGATTTAAATCACATTAACTCCAAAATCCAACAGCGATGAGCAAAAATGCCAATATTCTTTTCACATTTAATTTTGCAAAAATAATGTTACATAACATTTTTGAGCAAAAATGCCATCAAAAAAAGTTTTGTTATTTTTCAAGTTTTTTTGATTTTCGTAAATTTTTGTGCTAAAAATTTAGATTTTTCGTATTTTTGCTGTAAACACTTTTGCAGTAAAAATATAGGCTTTTCTTCTATACACTTTTTGCAGAAACGCAAAAATACAAGCTATTTTCACAAAAATGTTTTCAAAATCGAAAATACCATTTTCCATGCAAAAATGACTGGTGAAAATTTGCAAACAACACTGAAATCCAACAAATGTTACAAGTTTTATTGAATTTTGATTGATTTGCAATTAAGTCTGCGGGCATCTATTTTGTCACCCTATTCAAATTAGTTGCAAAACCTGTGGACCTAGTGCTCTAAACAAAAGTCCTGAGGAAATCAGGGGTTCATAAGAACATGCCCCAATTGAAAAACATAATTAAAAATGGTGGTAGTCTTTGGGTCATTCATTATTTTGGTACAGAGCATTCAAAATAAAGGGCACATGTCTGACTTTTCTCAGCTAGAGTGCTGTTTGTACTTCCTTGTTTGTGCAGAATCTGCTGTCACACCCCTAAGCCACCAATTGGTTACAGAACCTGTGGTGGATTATAAAGCAAGCCCAAAGATGTTAGAAAACTAACCAATGGCTGCTTAGCAATATGAACACAGTGCATGAGTTCTCGGTTTAAAAACATATTCGATACATTCAATTCAACGCATATCCATCTAGAAATAAAATGCCAATACTGGTAATCATAATAAAAATAATAATAATATACAAATAACATTTATATGGTGCTTTTCTCCTGGTGGACTCAAAACGCCAGACCTGCAGCCACTAAGGGTGCACGCTATAGGGAATAGCAGTGTTAGAGAGTCTTGCCCTACTGAATAGGTGTTGGCTTACTGAACAGGCCAAGATTTGAACCCAGCTCTTCTGTGTCAGATGCAGGGCCCTTAAAGGAGTACTATCAAAGTTTAACTAATTATGGCAAAAGCATGAATCAATATGCCAAACACAGTAAGAATGATCACAGCATATGTTTTTGCTGTGTAGTGTCTTTTTGTTTTTTTTCATGTACCTGATACAGCGTTCCCTGCAGATAGTGACTGAGGTGGACACAGGAATAGTCCAACTCGGTAGGTAACACCTCTGTGCTAAAACAAATAGTGAAGTGTTCTATTTGTTTGTTCCCCCCAGCTGTCTGCACGTTCTCTGTCACAGGCTACTTCAGCAAGTCAGAGAGAGAGAGACAACCGCTCTCTCTCCTAATCTGTTCTGCCAGTAGTTTGTATTGTGAAAGCAGCGAGAGCGTCTCCCCTTCTTCTGTACTTTGCCTGTCATGTAAAATAAGAGGGTCGCAAAGCTGTCTCTGTCAAAGTACAGTGATCCACAGGAGAAGACTGTGTATTTGAACTGTGCATTTATTGTAATGAAGGCTCCTGCTTCGGCTCCTTTTGGAGCTATGACGCGCCCTACTCCGGCTCATTCGTTTGCCGTTCAACCAATGAAGCAGAAGCTACTTGGGCGCACGGAAGTATTGATCAGGAGGGAGACGAACCCAGCAAGCTCATGGAAAACCAGAAGGGAGAAAGTTATTGGCGGGGCAGATTAGGAGCGAGAGGGGTTGTCTCTCGCTCCACATAGCAGCTTACTTCAGCGGCTCTCACGCTGCATCGCTCTGCTGTGGTGGAGCATCAAAATGGAATAATCCACGCAGTACTCAGCTAGAGGAATCACCTCTAGCATAATGACCTGCTCCAATTACCCGTCGCCGTCAGTTTGCACAGGGGACGCGTCAGGAAGGTAGATTTAAAAAAAAAATGCACAGCAAAAACATATGCTGTGTTCATTCTAACTTTTGTTGACATATTGATTTATACTGCGGCCAGAATTTAGTCAACTTCGATAGTATTCCTTTAAAGAGACACTGAAGCGAAAAAAAAATTATGATATTATGATTTGTATGTGTAGTACAGCTAAGAAATAAAACATTAAGATCAGATACATCAGTCTAATTGTTTCCAGTACAGGAAGAGTTGAGAAACTCCAGTTGTTATCTCTATGCAAAAAAGCTATTAAGCTCTCTGACTAAGTTAGTCGTGGAGAGGGCTGTTATCTGACTTTTATTATCTCAACTGTGAACTGTTTACTTTTCCTCTGCCAGAGGACAGTTCATTAGTTCACAGACTGCTCTGAAAGACTCATTTTGAATGCTGAGTGTTGTGTAATCTGCACATTTTATAGAATGATGCAATGTTAGAAAAAACACTATATACCTGAAAATAAAAGTATGAGAATATTTTCTTTGCTGCTAATCTTCTAGTAATTATTCATAGTACACAACCAAATCATTATATCATATATTTTTTTTCGCTTCAGTGTCTCTTTAACCAGTACACTATCCTTCCATAATCCTAACATTAACCAGTACACTATCCTTCCATAATCCTAACATTAACCAGTACACTATCCTTTATTAATAATCATAATAATAATAATAATAACAATAATAATGCATGTTAACCATCCTCTTTAAAGTGGATCCGAGATAAACTTTTACTCATTGCACAATTGTGTTCCTTTCATATAGTTTATAGGGCATTCCTCAAGCCAAATACTTCTTTTGTTTTGTTTTAATACTCTAATTCCCTATAAACTAAACAAGCCTTGCCCACAGCTCCTTTTGTGCCTTGGCACTGTAGCAAGGGCTTATGGGAGCTCAGTCTGGGCAGTAGGAGGAGGAGGTTACTAGCGATTGATTTCAGAGGCAGGAGGGAGGAGGGAGGAGGAGAGGGGACTGAATTTACACACAGGAAAGCTGATAGCATCTCCAGCCCTCATCTTGTGACAATGTGACATACAGAACATGGCTGCCCTCATTGTATCACAGGAATAAATAATCATAAACTTTTGAAGCTGTTTGAAGCTAGATTTGCTGTGTAAACTATCTAAACTTTAGATAAGATATATAGACAAGTTACTTGTTATGGTTAGTTTTTCATCTCGGATCCACTTGAAATACTATTAAAAAGTTTGTGCCTGTTTAAAATTTACCTAAGGGGTAAAATATTTTTACAAAAAGAAACCCCTATCTGTCATGTATGTGTCTGTGTGTATACATGCGTGAGTGTGTTTTGTTGGTGTACATGGGTGGGTATTGGTGTGTGTGTGAGTGTGTGAGTGGTGGGGGGGTTGTTGATTGAGGAAGCTTCACTTTATTAAAGCAGACCTGAACTCAGAACTTCCTATCTGCTTTAAAAGATACACAACAGCATAACAACCTTTAAACAAAAAACACTGCTTTGTTACAGCTGATACAGATCCTAAAATAAATCTGCACTGTTTCTACTTTCTGATTCATGGAAGCAGACAAAAATGAGGGTAAATAAAACAGGCAAAGCTCTCTTAATACATACAAGTTGCATTTCTCTATGTATTTCTTCAGTCCTGTGCAAGAGTTCAGGTCCACTTTAAGCTGATGGCTGCTACATATGGACATTTCACATTTAAATAGGTAAAGGGAATTGAAAAGAATTATGATTACTATTTTGAAATATGGATCCTGTTGACAGAAGCACACACTTTCACAGTAACCCTCAGAAATGACCTGCATGTCTGCTAAATATAAGACAGCTCACACACAATTTGATTAACATACCTAATTATCTTGTTATAGGCAAGCATGTTTCTACAGCTGGGACAATAACAGAATCTTATGTATATTCCGCTGCAGGATTTTGATATTAGAACTCACTTAGTATTTATTGCTACAAGTAAAATATGTTATCAAGGTCTGATTATGAAATAGATGTGCAGTTTAGCTCATTCTATTCCTCTTATACATAGGGGCATAGATACATGAGACAAACTCAATAAGGACATTTAGCAACATAAACACATAAATAGTTGATGTGTGGTTTGAGACATCACTGGTACATTTTTATATGCAAAATTACTAAGAATAAGAAACATTAGGAGAAGGTCCCTGTGCTTGTGAGCTTACAATCTAGAGGGCAGTGGGTTGACATTAGGGAAGGAGACACAGTGGTTAGTGGATGAGGCGATTACCTCCAATGCTACACGCTTCTGTCATCTGAAATAATATTTCTTGTTTTCATCTTCAGACATTTCCATCTGTAAACGTCTTCTGTTTCTGTGTTCTTCCCTGCTATAAGTTATTCTATTCTTCTGTCTTCTGCCTTCTGTTCTTCTTCTTTATTACATAGAAGCTCTCCATGTGCCATATTTTACCATCCCAATACTAATCAGAAGCCCCTGTCTGTGGTGGGTATTAGAGAGAGGTAGACTGACTACCATGTAGTTGTAGAGATAGAAAGGAATAACGAGTACTATTTTCTACAAGCATCATTCCAGAAACTTGGACAAATTACTTTTCAACTTGCTTACGGTAAATCTGTTTATTGTTTCAGTGTCCACAATGTTTCCGTTTTGTTTGTTTTTTTAAATTATCATATTCTTTCTTGTCCTGAGTCATCATAAATGGTGGCTATGACATGAGAAATTGGCCAGTAATATTAGTAGGAAATTTTGTTTATTCCAAATATGTTTACCACCCATATACATAAGTACTACTCCATATGTAAAGTATATATAGGTTACGACCAGAAGGAGAAGTCTGGGCATTTCAGGATCTGTCCAGCTAGTATGCAAAGTGGCCGGCTACTGTGGCCAATTTGAAAAAAAACAAACTGTGTTTAACTTTTTTGGACTTTGGCTGGCGAGAATGCATTATGACAGAACTCAGCCTGTGAAGTCCAGAAGAAAGCTTTCCTGCAACAGTGGCAAGAAGAGCCAGATGAGAGATGCCTTGAAGATTGAATACCAAGGCTGGAAGTCCCTAAGGAGCTGGGCATCAAGTGGACAACTGTGACATTCTGGGGCATCTAGAGCAGGAAGGGGCACTCATCCTAATAAATAGTGTTTACCAAGACGAGCAGAGTGAGTGTATGGTGAACAGAGGAGACAAAGTGCTAATCAGGTTAAAAGGAGGCAGGAGCCCTTATGGAAAAAAACAGCGCTGCCACAGACGCCTATTGTAAAAGCTGCGATTAGTGGCAAACAATAGAAATTTGGGCACATGATGGAGGGCCGCTATTGGGTGCCTGCAGGCGGGACAGTTAAAAATGGCGCACAGCGCCAGATGAATAAGAAGGGCGCCCCATAGACTTGCATTATATAACGCTATTTAGCGTTATAAGTGTTAAAAAATGGCGCAGGCAGTGTGCCTTACACTTATAACGCTAAATAGCGTTATAAAGCTTCAAAATTTCTGAGGACAGAGGGGTCGGGGGGAAGAGAGAGGCAGCGGACACTTGAGGGCATAGGCAGCGGACGAAGATGTGTGCAATATGCATACATTACCTTGTCCCGGGCCGCCGATCGCTCCTTCCCTCCGCTCCTTCACTTCCTCCATTCGTTTACTGTAGTCCTGCAGCCGGCCAATCACCATGCGGTTTCATTCTCCGCATGGTGATTGGCCGGCTGCAGGACTACAGCAAACAAACTAGGAAGTGAAGGAGCGGAGGGAAGGAGCGATCGGCGGCCCGGGACAAGGTAATGTATGCATATTACACACATCCTCCACCGATGCCTATGCCCTTCAGTGTCCGCTGCCTATGCCCTTCAGTGTCCGCTGCCTCTCTCCCCCAACCCCCGCTGCCTATACTAGCGACCCGCAGCCCCCTGGCGTACCGTGCTGAAATAAATGTAGCATAAAACGCTATTTACCGTTTTAATGTATTTTCGGTAAATAGCGTTTTATGATACATTTATCGGCAGAACGGTGCGCCATTTTTCTCCCTGCGCCATTTTTAGATGGACCCGCCTGCAGGCGCCAAAATGTCCCATTTTGCTGCAAATTGTGGCTTTTATAATGCGCAAAGAAGTTAGATTTGCATGCACAGAGGTGCCCAATTACCGGCAAGCACGGTAAATTTCCGCACTCAGAGGTACCCAATAGAATGCAGGAGCCGGAGGTTTGCGGAAATGCAAATTGCGGGATGTAGATGTGCCAAGGTTACAGTGCATTTATTTATTTATACATACATATCTAGGTCAGCCTGTGATGCTTGTATTTCATCTGTATTATATTTTTTACAAATAACCTTTATATTTTAATGCCTAATGCTAAAGTATTAAATAGAATATATGAATATGTATGCATGTCAACTAAATATCAATAACAAAACTCGGGCAGTAATAATTATAGTTTCCCATCTTGTAGTTGTTTTAGTCTTAAAACTGACCGATCAAATAGAGGTGCAGCAAGGCACTGAAGTGGGTAAGAGACCAATTTTGTAGTGTAATTATTACTGGTGAGCAAGGCTAGAATGTCAGATATCTATGGCTAAGGAAAAAACACAGTCATTTCCGTGTCCTGCTATATTTCCTTCTCCAAAACTGTTATCAGAAATATGACAACAAAATGATATAGTACAAGCAGGGAACATATAGTCAGGCCAATATCTAAAAAAACAATATTTACTGCTAGTATCTTATGACAGTTCTTAAAGGGGTTCTGCCAGGAAGAATAAATAACTTTAACTTGTGATTTATTTGGCATTGAGTTTAGTTTACTGTAGGAACAAAGGGAACTATTTTGTAACAGGCCGTATTTATTTATTTATTTGTAAACATTATTCTTTATCCTAATTTAACGACACAAATGGAAAATTGAGAATGATTAAAAAATATCCCAATTCTGAAACACTACTAGATTTTACTTCTGTCATTCAATTCATTACTATGGAATAAATACAGTACAGTGGGCTTGACTTAGGTCAAATGTACCCAACATATGTGTTGTGAAACATGTATATTTCATGGCAGCTTTGGGCATGTGTCACCTTTTCTCAGCTATTTACATGCATACTGCTTAAAGAGCATCTAAAGTCAAAAAATAAAAACTGACAGCAGGGATAGTGCCCACAGCACTGCCCTGCCTTACTAGCTCCCATAATGTTCATCTTCTGTAGTGTAATGGATCTGCAACCTTTTTCCCTGGTGGATGACCACAGCTTTGGTCATACAGCTGAGTGTGTGTAGTTCAATGGGACACTGAAATGAAAATGTGGTGAGGTGTGGATTTTAATGGAGGTGTCGTGGTAGTGTGGCTGCAGGTACACAGAAAACACCCTTGGCACTGCTGCTTGTCTGCATAGTATATTCTTTACAACTTTTAGTTGTTCATCATCATCATTGCATTGTGCTGTAGGGCTTACTCTACTATTTTTGCAAATGCAACATAGTAGATCACACATTTAAAATAATTACTGTTGGTCATCATAGAATAGCTCTAAATTGTAAATACTGTTACCAGTTCATCATCATTGTTCATTATCATCACTGTGTTGTGAACTAAGCATTAGGCCGCACTGCTGCTTGTTATCTGTTCAGGAATATTGTCATTATTCCTTTCTGCTGTGAAACATGTACTACATTTACAATTGCAGCACATTAGGCTAAGCAGTAAGTAGCACTGCAGCTTCTCTGCATAGTGTAACCCTAAACTAGTTAGCTGTCATTATCGCAATAGCTTTGTGTTGTGGGATTCATTGTACTATGTTTGCAGTTGTCATAAATTACACCAGGCACCAAGGAGCCCAGCTGCTATTTGCACTTTACAACCATGAATTGCTTTTACTTTACTCTATTGTCAGCATTATTTTGGGCTGTGGGTCTTAAAGAGGGTTTGTCAGCCACAAAATCAAATTCCATTTAAACACTGCAATGTGTTTGTAATGCTGCCAGGAATCTCACCCTGCAGTGCAAGCTTTCCAATCTATTTAGAAATCTTTCTGCTGTAATAAATCTTATCTGTCAGGCTGGCTCCATTCTCTGCCATCGCCACTGGAGAAAGCTTGTCATCTCCCCTCCCACATTCCTACTTCTCACTGATTGGTCTGAGCAAACTTCAGTGTTACAGACTGAGGCTGCAGCATGATCCTGTGCTCATGCATGTTTACAAACAAGCCTAAGGTGACTCAGCAGATTGGAGGAGAAAATAAAGAAAAGTGAAGGGAAATGACATCAGGATTTAGCTTCACACTATGAGAAAAATGACATGGCCCCTGCCAGGAACAGAATTCTCTTCATTTACTATATAGAAATTCACTTAAAGAAAACCTGAACTAAAATTAAAAGTCAAAATAAACATACACAAGTCATACTTGCCTCCCGTGTAGTCTACTCCTCAATCTCTTTCTCCTCTCCCGTGTCCTGTTTGTCCACTCTGATCAAGGTATTTCTCTGTCCTTCATTTTGAAAATGGCCATTACCCCATAACAGCTTTCTGGTAAGCACACTGTTAAACTGTAACATCACCCACTTGAACCATAGGGAAGCATAGGCATTACTTGGCACAGCAGTTGTCCTCTCAGCTATAACTGACAGCAACTGATAAATAACGGACAGCAACTGATATATTTCAGTTCTGACAAAATGTTGTCAGAAGAAAATGGTGAGCTTCTGAGAGGAACTGAGGGCAAGGTAACTATGTACTGTTCATTTGAAGTTACCTCATGTGTTTATTTTAAATAATTTTACTCAGTAGAGGTTCCCTTTAAATCAAAACGTGGACAGTACAATACATCTGTTTTTGTAAGTAGATCACGTAGGTGTTTTTTGTGTTTTTTTTTCTGGCATAGTATTTCTGACCCTCCTGCTTTCATATGCTACATTTGCTATACAACTTTGTTATTAAAATCTAAGTTCACAACTTAATGTACAAACAATTTTGCATTCATCCAGTTGTAAAGGCATTTCTCACATATCAAACTTCATTTTGAAACTTTTTCATTTTGGGGGAAAAAAATAAGGTACACAAGTTTATGTGAATACATTTGTAATCACACAGATTATCCAGTTTTGAATGAGGTCTATCCTTTCTTTTGTGTCTCTTACTTCTCATAACCAGAAGAGTATTGTACCGTGTTATCGATCAGTAAAAGCAATACGTTTTGAATCAGGAGGTTAACAATACCAGGTTCACAACAGGAGTACAGAGTACAAGGCACATTTTCCTGTGAGTCTCCTAATGTGGTATATATGATCATGTGTGCTAAATGGCCCAAAGGAATTTACGTGGGAGAAACTGGACAAACCCTGCACAAACATATGAACAGACACAGGCACACTATTAAAGTGGACCCAAATTAAAAATACAAGATTTCAGAAATAAAATCTATTTTCTAAATTATAATGATAAATAGCAGCCTTTTTTCAGCTGCATGATGACAAATATAAAATATTTTACATTTATTGGAGGAACCCCTCCCTTCCTTTCAAATTGCCGGGATTTTTCCGGCAAACTGGTGGAGTAGATGGTGTCTGGCAATGGAGGAATTGCTAATGGCTGCCCCCAGTAAAATCCTAGTTATGAAAAGAGAAGGGTGAAAAGCATGCACTGAAATGATCATAGGTTTGAAGGAGTGTTTATTTATCTTTGTATGTGTCAGCGTGGTGCAACTAAATATTTTTAATACAAAAAAATGTTTGGTTTGGGTCCGCTTTAACAATTCCAAATCTGATCTCCCAGTCACTACACACTTGCACACTTTCATTCCAATGGATACAGCTTAAATGATTTTCATGTCACTGCCCTGACTGTGTGGCCACAAATCATTGAAACAAAGATTAATAGCAGAGACAAAATGTATAAATTGGTTCAAAGCTGTGGACAAAGGCTTGAATAAGGACAAAAACGATTTATATTGCTACGAGGTTCATGCTATTTAAGTCCCAATTAGAGATGGCCCGAGCCTCCAATTTTAGGTTCACAAACCAGGTTCGCGAACCTCCGCAAACGTTTGTGAACTTGCAAACTTTCACGAACCGCAATAGACTTCAATGGGGAGGCAAACTTTGAAAACTAGAAACATTTATGCTGGCCACAAAAGTGGTGGAAAAGATGTTTCAAGGGGTCTAACAACGGAGTTTTTGCATGAATGAGTGGGATACACGCCAAAAGTCCTGTGGAAAAATCTGGATTTGATGCAAAGCAGCGTTTTAAGGGCAGAAATCCCATTGCATGCTAAATTGGAGGCCTAAAGTGCTTTAAAACATCTTGAATATGTATACATCAATCAGGTAGTGTAATTAATGTACTGCTTCACACTGACAGATGAAACTTACTGTGTAATGCACCGCAAACAGCTGTTTGTGTAGTGACGGCCATGCTGGACTGGTGCACACCATGGCCAGAGTGCAGGCCATGGCAGTTTTCCAGCCCATATGGTCGCCGGGCTGAGGTAGCTCAATGACAGAATAGTGACTGCCCAGCTGATCGAATTTGGTCTGTCCACAATGAAGCAACGACCTTATTATCTTGGGTGTGCCACCCCCCGAGACACTCATATAGCCGTCAGTCATTGCCCTTCATCGCGGCAAGGTAACAATCACGAAGGTGAATGAGCACATGTACATGCCTTTTGTTTTGTTGTTGCAGCTGCAGTGCAGCAAGAAAAATTAGACAGGCATTTACACGCACCAGAAAAATTATTATAGTGAGCGCTGCTAGCAGCGGCCTTAAAAATTCAGGAATCCGCCTGGAGTCCTGGTGGACCCTGCTGGTGATGGCGAAGAAGGCAGTCAAGTGGCCTGCAGGCAGAGATGCTGTTTGGGGACCGACTTAGTCTTGGGGCAGGCAGTCACACGGCGTGCAAGCAGAGATGCTGTGTGTGGGGTCTGACTTAGTCTTCAGGCAGGCCTGAGCGTCCTTTGCAGACCAGGCATCAGTGATCAGATGGACCCTTGACCCAACGCTGTGTGCCAGAGATGTCACCACTTGCCTTTCAACATTATGGTACAGTTTAGGTATCGCCTTTTTTGAGAAAAAATTGCGGCCTGGTATCTTCCACTGTGGTGCGTGGCTTTGCTTTTCTGTGCTGCTTTTCCTCAGGTGGTAATCCCATTGCAGTTTGTGCTTTGTAATCATGTGCCTTCGTAAGGTAGTTGTCCCTACGAGGGTCATGGTCTTTCCATGGCTCAATTTTCGGCGGCAGAGAGTACAGATGGCATTGCTCTTATCTGAGGCAGACACACAAAAAAATGTCCACATCGCTGAGTCCTGAGGTGATGGCACTTTGGTGGTGGCGGCCGACTGAGTGTTAAGTGGGGTGCCAGAGTCAGAGCAGGAGGAGAAAGATATGTCATGCTTCCGTGCGGAAGCTGAGAAAGATGAGGTGTTCTGTGTTAAATAGTCAACTATGTCCTAACAATATTGAGGGTTGATGGCACGTGCCTTCTTCTGAACACTGTACTTTGGTCGAGGGCTGCACAAAATCACGACAGCGCGGCCTCGAACAGATCTGCCAGGTGGCCTGCCTCTGGCTCTGCCTTTTGTTTTGTCCATATTGGGTGGGATGAAGTGAAAGGTATGCTCTGACTTGACTAATACAATGCATGGTTACACAGGTGCAGTGAACAGGTATGCAGTGACTGCTGGTACAACAATGTGCGGTTACACAGGTGCAGTGACTGGTTTTACAAATGTGCAGCTGCCTGTCACACACAGGTACCCTGAACAAGTACAATGACTGGTGGTATTAACAATGCCTGTGCTCACGTAGGTATAGGTAGGTAGGTGCACTGAACAGTGAACAGGTGCAGTGATTGGGATTACAAATGTGCAGCTGCCTGCACACACACACACAGGCAGGTACCATGAACAGGTGCAATGACTGGTGGTATTAACAATGCATGCGCTCACGTAGGTTTAGGTAGGTAGGTGCATTGAACAGTGAACGGGTGCAGTGATTGGGATTACAAATGTGCAGCTGCCTGTCACACACACACACATGGACTGCAATGACAGGTGCAATGACTGGTAATATTAACAATGCGTGCGCTCACGTAGGTATAGATAGGTAGGTGCACTGAACAGTGAACAGGTGCAGTGATTGGGATTACAAATTTCAGCTGCCTGTCACACACACAGGTAGTCACTGAATCTGCTGGGCCTGGCAGTGGCACAGTAGGAATTAAGGTGCCAAAGGCCACCTGCGACTGACTGACAGGGCTGTATATAATGCAAGTGGGCCACACACAAAAAATAGATCACAAGAACAACATTAGCTCTCAAAAGAGCTGTTGAGGGGTGCTCTTTTAGCAATAAGAATCAGCAAGGAACAAGCTAACAAGCCTACAAGAGCCTAACTAAGCTTTCCCTAATGTCTCTGCAGCAACCTCTCCCTTCTCTAATTACTGCAGGCACACGAGTGAGTCCAATGCCTGACGCTGCATGCCTTTTATAAGGGGGGTGGGGCTCATGGAGGGAGTGTAGCCTGATTGGCTACAATGTGCCTGCTGACTGTGATGTAGAGGGCCAAAGTTGACACTAATGATGCACTATGGGGGCGAATTGAACTTCCGCACAAGTTCGCGGTTCTCCGCGATCGCGAACCCCAGAAGTTCGCCGGGAACCATTCACCGCTGAACAGTTCGGGCCATCTCTAGTCCCAATTGTGCGAGGACTGAGTAAACAAGGGGTCTTATCTATTAGTCATAAATCAGCAAACAACCTCTCAAGATCCCATTTAGAGGTTCTGTTTCATTTAAAGCACCTTAAAGAGAACCTGTACTGAGTAAAATTATTTAAAATACACACATGAGGTAACTTCAAATGAACATTTCATAGTCACCTTGCCATCAGTTCCTCTCAGAAGCTCACCATTTTCTTCTTACAGTGATCCCTTCCAGTTCTGACAACATTTTGTCAGAACTGAAATATATCAGTTGCTGTCAGTTATATATCAGTTGCTGTCAGTTACAGCTGAGAGGAGAACTGATGTGTCCATGTTTCCCTATGGCTCAAGTGGGCGATGTTACAGTTTAACAGTGTGCTGATCAGGAAGCTGTTATGGGGTAAAAGCCATTTTCAAAATGGAGGACGGAGAATTCCATTGATCACAGTGGACAAACAAGATGCAGGAGAGCAAAAATAGATTGAGGCGTAAACTACACAGGAGGCAAGTATGACTTGTGTATGTTTATTTTGACTTTTAATGTTCAGTTCAGGTTTTCTTTAATGAGATGTATTTATGCTTACAAAAAAAAAATCTATTCATTTATTTTGATGTTGCATGTATATAGCTGTATGTTCCAACCTCTTGTAAGCAAACAGGATTCAAATCTGATGATGGCTGCACAGCCGAAAGCTTGCTTACTCTTATTCTTTTACGTTAGTCAATAAATGGTATCATATTGATTCAAAACTTCTTGCTTCTCATAACCAGTTAGTTTTATCATCAATAAGAAAAAGTGTAGGGCACATTCAAGCTGCTATTCAAAATTTTATTTGGTACAAAAATGGAAATGAAAATCACTCACATTGGATGAGGGAGGTCGCCAGTGCAGACAGGCCGACAGCTGTTTGTCGGGACCGATATCAAAAAATCAGTTTGATAAACAGGCAACTGTCATTTCATGAACGGAAGAAAGTTGTCAGAGACCATATTTCCCCACTTCTGTCTTCCTTTAATCTTTACTGAAATAATAACAATGCTTCTTTCAAGCACATATACAACCTTTTGAAATAGGGTGGCACATGTATTTAAAAAAAATGAAGAAAAAACATTTCCGTACAGTCAATACCTACCATTGGATCAGTATAGACCCATAATCAGAGTCATGCCATTTAAATGAGAGAAGGAAATGGATAACAGCGGTGTTCTACTTAGAAGTCAATACTGCCATATGTCTGCAGTATAATTTTACCATATGATGGACAGTTTGGCCTGAGCCTTGAAAATCAGCAGAGGCTAAATCTGTAAAATATTTCTCTTGCTCTGGAGTCACAATATGCTTACTAATAAAGTTGTTTGCTACTGTAGCAGTCATTTGGTATCTGACCTGCCAAGCTTTACAACTATTAAAATGCCTGGCTACGTGGCATCAATCATACTTTCTCCTTATAGTGTTCTACTTCGCAGTCTTGTCAGGCTTGGTACATTGCCCAGTAACTGTTTCATTGGTAACTATTATGCTATGCAAGGAACATTCCTTGTACTGCTGAAATTCTGCAGTTGGCTGTATCATTTACATACATTTTATGTGACATTAGATGTCTTTCTTCTTTTCAGTACTTAATTTAAAGTATGTTAATGTCTTCAATGTATCTCTTACCTTTTTATATTTACATTGTGCTTTGCACAGTGCTCAATGAAAAGTAATTATTCCATATATAGTTGTTGGAAAAATACTGCTCTGTGTTTCTTTGTTTGTATAGCCAGATCGACCTGTATTATCAGTAGCTGTAAGAGACTGCAGAGAAGCTCTGCTTTGGCCCTCAGCTCATAAGTAAACATTAAAGCTCTAACCCTTTCTCTGCTCCCTGAAAGTTAATTCAATTCAAAACTTCCTGGTTTTTTTTAGGATTTCCATACATTGTGAAGAAGATTGTTTTTCCATAAAGGTTATCATGCTGTGAGTAATCTATCAGAGCAGAGAGGAAGTTCTGAATGTAGATCTACTATAAAACACCAACCATGGGTTTGATTCAATGGCATTATTGGTTGGTGATTGCTTCACTTATATCATTTGCAAATCATATGATATAACTGACACTGCACTGTAAGGCAAACATTAGCTTGAAAGAACTTGTTTGGATGTCTTTTTCAGTGTTCTGAGCTCTTTTCATTTGATTCCGTTAGAGTTTTATTAGTGAAGATGGGACGTTTAGCATTCAAGATGAGGACATAAAAGGACTGTCTTTACCTAGATGATGAGACATAACGCTCAGGATGTAGCCTACTCCCCAACTTTATTTAACCCCTTCTTCCCCATAAAGGCTAGTATTGCCAGAACAGCTAAGGTGAACATTGTGATGTGGGGCTCTGCTGCCTGAACAGTCCCATCTTGCATGGTAAAATGGGGAGAACATTGCAAGAGAGGGTAAAAACTCTTTCCCCCTCTTGCAAAGCCCCATTGTCCACTTCATGCTTGGAGAAGTGGGAGAAACTGTCCACACATATGGTGTTAGGTCCTAAAGGGAACTTCTCATGGAATTTGTGAAGCTCCTGCAACCTTTTATGCACCACGCATGAGTTATCTCATACACATTCCTACTCTGCTTTCTTCAAACTTCTGTTATCAGCTTGAGCCCAAATAATTGTCAGAATTCTACACCTGACTGTGCAATATCAGCAGTTTTTGGGTAGCAATATGATCATGTTTTTGTTCATGTTTACTACTACATGCGATTTTTTATTTTTGTGCAGTTGTAATTGCCGCAAAATATAACAGAATTAGCAACGTGTGGTGGGTGACTTTGGATTAGTGACCTGTGTTTTGTTCTAAGCTATGTCTAACTTGTATAAATTGATGTTCGTCACATTGTATGTTAAACATTTGTGCAGCAAAGCCAGGATCCACAACATGAGCAATGTAGCGAGTGACACGAAGCGGTCGTTGCGTGGTCTGATCTGTGCCCTCCACACCCACCTCCTTCTCATGGGAACATTGCACAGTAACCATGCTGTAAAGTTAATTTGCCACAATCATGATGCATGTGATTGGAAAAGTGTACAAAGAGGAATAAAACTTCACAGCAGATATCATCCATTGTCCTTGCTTCTAAAGTATAACAAGCTGCACTTGTTTTGCTTTTCCGACTCTTTGGATGGAGCATGCTCGGAAACCAATCCAAAAATTTGCATCAGCAAAAAGTGGTGAGATCAAAGACTTTTTGTTTCATTCACCAACAAAGTGTGTAAATAGAGTGCTGCTGCATGGACTGTTTTTTTTATTCTTAGTACACAACAAAGCTTGACAAAGTAGTGCAACACTCTGAAACATTGCTTCTGATTGTTGTATCAGTGATGCCAGAATAAAAGAGCATAATTTCAGATGGTGCTGATCTAATGGCTGTTAGTATACTACTTGTCCGGAGTCTGGACAGATAGAGCGGGGCTCATTGCTACAGCTCATCTAGTGGAGTGCTCCACCACCCTACATAGAAGCTTCAGCACATACTCAGACTAAGGAAGAGCGATTAAGAATGTTTTAGGAAGGGTTCACAGTTATTAAAATTGGCCAGCAAATTGCTAATATGCGAAAACGTGTTTGCCACAAATTCTAATGAACGTTTCTGAAGGCCAGGGTAGTATTTCTGCTAAAATTAACAAAACTGCATTTGCGTTTTCACATGTGCAAACAAATCTTACATTTTGTAATGTAAATTTGCACATCGCATGCAAATTCCTTTTGATTTTTAGCTACAGTAAAACAAAAATGCAGCAATTTGCATGCGTATGCAAACTTTAACAAAAAAAGTGTTACGTTTTCCGTAATGATAAGTGTGAACCCTGGCTGAATCTAAATAGTGTCACATGGCTGCTTTTTGAATCCGCTAAAATCAGTAATGAAAGCAATAGTACATTACCATTCAGAATCTTGACTGAAACCATTTTAACCACACATAAGTTATGTATACTAACAATTTAAGAAGGCAATGTTGTATTTTGCTGTATTTTTTATATTAAAATAAAACTTTTAAAAGAGATTGACCACTATGCTCATCCTAGCTCACCTTATTCTTCCCATAGTGTATTGGTTATTGTAACATAAGAATATATCTGGGAAATAAATTTACATTTTACTGTCTGTTGTTTTTCCTTATTCTTATTTATCATTTGCTGAAGTTATTGCCATACTAAGGGGAGACTGTTGAAGCACAAACCCCACAGCAGACACAGTGATTCTTCAGTTTCCTACATAGTACTGTATTGTACTGTAGTACAGAGCTACCAGTCAGCAGCTTTAGAAGAAGAAGAAGGGCAGTGCAAGTCATTAACCCAGTGCCTATTAAAACAGCCTCCAAGTCATCAAAAAAGGCTCCAGTAGTTCATTGCAGCAGATGTCCCTCCACATGAATGTCCTTCTCACACTGTCATGCCCATCAATCGTCTCCCATATTCTCTCCTCGTATCTCTCCTCTCTGTATGCTAGTCAGTCTCTTGGTTTCACTCCTTGACATTACCAGTATATTATTTTTACCACCTGCTTTTTTTATTCTTTATATTTTTAGTATTTATTTGTATGCACCTCTTGTGATTCTCAGTCTGTCATATATATTTTTCCTTATTTTTTAAAATGTCCTTATTTATTTTCATCTTTATTTTTAGTTCGATGTTTACGTTTTGTTTTTCATTGCATTATTTCTTCCATATATGCTACAACATTAAAACTACTGACAGGTGAAGTGAATAACATTGATTATCTCAATACATTTGAACCTGTCAAGAAATAGAATAAATTAGGCAGTAAATGATGAGTTAGTTCTTGAAGGTGATGTGTTTCAAACAGAAATAATGGGTACGTTTGATTATGTCAGGAATAAGGGGATAAGGGAAAAATTGTGATAGGTGTATGACTTGGTCAGACAAACTTGTCAGGTCTGATGGGTTCATTACTTGAATGCAGTGGTTCATTCTTAGAAAAAGAGGTCCAAGGTAAGATAAGCCGGTAAACCAGTAGGTGCCAAAGTCTTATTCATGTGCATGGGAAGCAAAGGCATCCTAGGTCTTACCATAGAAAAGTTGCTGTAGAACGTTATGTTACCAATATTCATATTAACGGAACCGCTTGTGCCACAAATTAGATCCCTAATAACAAACATACACCGTTGGAATTACTGCAGAATACCTCTATAAAAATCCATCATTCATTATTCTCCTAGTACACGAACCAATTTACTTACATGTCTGTCCTGGTTCCAGCAGTCACATCCTCCCAGCCAACAGAATGCTCTCAGGGGCTGTTGAAGCAATTTTGTAGTGAAGTACTATTTTAAATGTGGCAAGATGGCAACACTTATGGTGATATTAACCTACACCTCCTGAAAAGGCATCTACTCAATTCACTGCTGATTTCAAGCCTATCAGAACTATTCTTCAGGCTTCATATTTATGCCCAACGTTTTGCAAATTATTTTGCAACAGAAGGAGGTAAGCAGCAGTGATGAGCAAAAATGCCCATATTCTTTTCTCATTAATTTTCTCGAAAATAATGTTAAACTCGATTTTGTAGCAAAAATTCCAACAAAAATAAGTTTTGTTATTTTTTGTGTTTATAGCTAATTTTCACAGTAAAAGTAAAGATTGTCATTGTCTTAGCGGAAAAAAATATAAATTTTCCAAGTTTTTGTGAAAAACGTGAAAGTGCAAAAATACAAGCTTTTTTTTTTTTTTTTTTTTGCTAAAATTTTCTCAGTGCAAAAATGACTTTGGAGAACATTTAAAGGTGACATCCCCAGATACTATATGTAGAGGAGTAAAGAGGAGTTTAGAAAAGTTCTGTATCCAGACAGCACCTTAATAAAAATCTGCAGGAGCATAGAGGGTAGTATCCGAAACTTGAATACAATTAAGTTCTATGCTGTTAAATACACTGTATACAGTTTTCTTTTCTGTCTTTCTTGTCTAAACACAAAAGGCACGAAGCTAAGAAAAGAACCTTTTTTCCTCTACATAATACTGTCACAGTGAGCAGTCAAAGCTAAGAATGAATGAGTGCACAAAACAAAGTAAGTCAAAGTGGGCAAGGAAATGCACTCATTTGCTTTTTAAAATGACTTCAGCAGATATGTTTTATCAATTCTATTATTTTATGGATTTTACCAAACTTCTTTGTTTTTGCAAGTTTTGAAAGGTTATATTTACAGTATATTTTCCCAGGCATAATTTAAAAATAATCACCATCAAATGCAGCCTTTTTTGTCTTTTCTCCAGACAGCTAAAGAACTCTGGGAAAGACTACACAAAGTAAGTGGGTGAGATTTGCATTTGTCAGACTTTCAGCTTTACTTATTTAATTACTCAGAAAAAGCAGCTCAGCTGCCAGACTTTCCGATAGCACTGCCCACTGAATATACAGGTAGCAGTTTTATGTTACAAAGAACCTTTACAAACTCGTAACTTACCAAAAAAAAAAAAAAAACTTTTTTTTAAATGAAAATTACCAAAACTATTTCATTGATAGTGCTATAAACTGTCCATATAATGCAGAAAAATTAGTTGGGATGACACTCTAAGCCCATGTTCATAAGTCTGATATCTAGTGATAATCATAATATGTTAATTACAATTACCCAAAATCTGGATAGCCATACATCCCGTATTTTCCACCGTATAAGACGCACTTTTTCTCCCCCAAAAATGGGGAGAAAAAGTCCCTGCGTCTTATACGGCAAAGGCAGGGAATCCCCGACTTACGAACGCCCGCCGATAGGAACCGCGACCCGCCGCCACGTCGGGGATTCCCTGCACTGCCCCTTATGTGCTGCTCTGTCCTGCGTGTGTCCATGGCTCCCCCGTGTGGTCTGCTTTCTGCCAACAAACCGTTGCGTATGACCGCAAACACCCGCCGCCGCTTGTGCCTATGTCCCCACTGTGTGGTCCGCAACTGCCCGCTTGTGCCCCAGCTTGAGTTGACGCTTTCCCCCGGTGTAAATAGCTAGACCGCGCTCATCTTACCTAAGTCAGTGCCTTCTGCGGGGATTGGAGACCTGTCTTCACTTCCGCACTTCCACTCTAGTAATTGCTTCTGCTGCGTCATCAGCAGATGCCATCACTAGGGGGAGCCGCGTGTGTAAAGACAGGTCTCCGATCCCCGCGGAAGGCACTGACTTAGGTAAGATGAGCGCGGTCTAGCTATTTACACCAGGGGAAAGCGCCAACTCAATCGGGGGCACAAGCGGGCAGTTGCGGACCACACAGTGGGGACATAGGCACAAGCGGCGGCGGGTGTTTGCGGTCATACACAATGGCAGTTGTGGACCACCCAGGGAGAACAGAGACACTAGGGACATACTGGGGACAGCAGGGGACATACAGGGTATATACTGGGGACAGCAGGACACACTGGGAGCAGCAGGGGACATACTTGGGGCAACAGGACACACGGGACAGCAGGGGACGTATCAGAGGCACACATACAGGGAACAGCAGGACACACCTTAGGGACACATTAGGGACATACTGGGAACAGCAGGGGACATACTGGGGACAGCAGGACACACATTAGGAACATACTGGGAGCAGCAGGGGACATACTGGGAACAGCAGGACACACATTAGGGACATACTGGGAGCAGCAGGGGACATACTGGGGACAGCAGGACACACATTAGGGACATACTGGGGGCAGCAGGGGACATACTAGGGACAGCAGGACACACATTAGGGACATACTGGGGAGCTGCAGGGGACACCTGGGGACAGCAGGACCCACACTAGTGACATACTGGGGACAGTAGTACACACACTGGGGACAGAAGGGGACACAGGAGGACACCAATTAAGGGAGAACATCTACAAGACGCTCCTGGAACATGGACGCACCAGGTTTAGTATATTTTTTTTCCCTTGTTTTTTGCCCCCTAAACCTAGGTGCGTCTTATATTCCGGAACGTCTTATATGACGCAAAATACGGTAATTACTTTTTGGAAATTCAATTTATTTAGTGTAATCCATTCGTAATTTTGCACAATTACAGGAAATGTCACATAATATTGTGCCAAATTTAGCAATTAATAGCAAAGCCCCCATATATGCTATAGGCATGAAAATTGTAACGTATGGCAAGGGGAACAAGTCGAAAAAATTATTTTTCAATCTTAAAAATGCAAAGGAAAACGGTTTTTCAAATCAGAAAAATGACAGTTTAAAAACCATTATATAATTTACTCTAACAGTGTACATGTTGCCCATATTATGTACTTTTATTACGCTATTGACTTCAATGCAGTTTTGCTTAAAATTGGCAGGCAAGTTCGCAAAACTGTGAAAAGCATACTTTAAAGTGAAATATGCGGTAATTCTGCAAAAAACTAATGATTATTCCAGTTCAGAAAAATGGTCAGTGAAAGGCAAATCATTTTGAGTTAATGCAGCATTATGCAAATTGTGTATGCACATGTCAGCAGCTTGGAAATGAAACAATCAAATCCTGCTGAAGTAAAATATGATTGGTCCATTTTCAAGCTTCTTACATTTGCATACAAAGTTTGTATAATGCTGCATCAACTCAAAATTATTTGTATGTCGTTGATCATCCCTACTCAGAGCATAACCAATGTAAACCTCTTAGCTTCTATAGCCTGTAGAATTCCCTTGTGTGGCATGTAGTTCATATTCCCCTCCTCATTGTTGTGATATTGCGCCCGACCCAATTCATTTTTTCTCCTAAAAGTTTTCTCTTAGAATATAATTATTCATCTTTGGTTTAAAATAACTTTTGCACTTCCCATTTGAAAAATACTCACAATTATTCAGAGTATTTTCTTGGTTGCTGGTGGCTAAAAAGGGATTTTATTTACAATGTGAAAATATCAGTTGGAAAAAACTTAGGAGGAAAAGTACAAGGACAAATAATTTCTGAGTGTTTTGACTTAACCCCAATATTACTTTTTGTAATGTGCATGCAAAGGTTTGCTTTAGGAGGCTAAAGGAAATAAGTTATCATTTATAGCTTATCTTTATTTACTGTCAATCCAAACACCTCCGATAATGATACAGTTACCAACAAATCAATTAACTAATCAGTCTCCCTTGAGGATGTTTAGGATTGTAATTATAGTTAAAACCGTAAGACCTTAATGAGCTTAGTGCCTAAGATGACTGTGTCAGACACCACAGCTTGTCCAAAAGACTGCATCTCCAAATCAACCATGAAAATACAGATCACTACATACACACAAATGCATAATTTAGGTGGTGCTCACACTGCCATACAGAAATGCACATACAGTTTCTTTAGAGAAATAAAGTTGAAAAGGACCAATTACAATTTTAATAGGTGTCTGAGGTAATAACAGTGTTATGAAGTGCTAAAACAGGCTGCAATGGTAAATTAGATTTTAAAGCTTTTTTTCTGCTTTATTTTCTACCAATGGAAACCATGAAAACAAGACTATTCTGCTCTTTTTTCTGCAGTAAGATATCTGTCAAAAGGAGAGCATTCAATGACAAATAGCTGCTACTGTCCTGAAGCGGTTAAGACAATACACATTATAAAAATGTGATCAAAGCTTTCTAGGATGAGAGAAAAAAAACAGGAGGCAAAAGTCACCACAAAATTATGAACCCATTCGATGTCAGTATAAGTAACATCTGAAGATTAAAATCAATTTTAATTCAGCCATGTGCTTCCTCCTGACTTTGCTGAAGCTTTCAGTTGTGGTACACCTTTACCCATATTTTATATTCTCAAGCTCAAAAACTATAGAAAGTGTTTAAAACGGAAGAAAAGGGAAATAATGAAAGATTAAAATAGCCTAAGGTGCCCCAACAATACCACCTATGGGCTCTTAACCCTCCTGGCGGTATGAAAAATTCCGCCAGGAGGCAGCGCAGCAGGTTTTTTTTTTTTTTAGTCATGTAGCGAGATAGCCGCTGCTCAGCGGCATCCCCCTGCCCGCTTCGATCAGGAAATCCCGTTCAAAGTACGGGATTTCCTGGAGGTCTTCCCCCGTCGCCATGGGAGCAAAGTCGGGTCAAGAGCCAGATATAGCGCCTCTGACAGAGGCGCTATATCTGGCTCTTGACCCGACTTTGCTTCCTCCAAAAATTGTTTGCCTGAAGAAGCGGGACTGTTACCCGTGAAACGCGTTGCACTTTTGGAGCTCATAATAAATGTTACTTTAAACTTGAAGTAACCTGCCCGTTGTCTGGCCATTTTTTCAGAAGGGAGGTGAGTCCACCCACTTCCCCCTTTTTAACAATTTTAACTAATTTTACTCTACTTGGCGCCTCTGTTGTTATACCACATAAAGGTTAAGCCAATGGATCATTTTAGTGCTGATGTGGAAAGACGTACCCTGTAGTGAAAGGGATATGAAGTGAACTGCAGGTTGCCATATTTGTTTTTGGCTTCTGCAATGTCTTTAACCACACACCTGAAATAAGCCTGTAGCCAGTGTATTCAGATATTAGTGAGAACACCAGATCTGCATAGTCATTTATAGATGAGTTGCATAAAGGGTGCCTGAACCAAAAATTAAGTATAAAATTAAATAATGTGCTGTGGGTTTTTTTAGTGGCTTCAAGCACTTACTGGGGTCAGTGGGCTCCAGTGGCCCTTTTGCTGTCCATTCCAGCATGCTTAGTTATTTGACTGTCAGGCAGTCCTATCCATGCATCTGAAAGCATTCGTGGCCATGCACAAGCATGTAAGCACTGGACATACCCAAGTTCATAAACCACACATGACCGATAGATGTGAAGGAGTGTATGTTTTCTGCATATGTGTGAGTTCCCAACATACACATAGACAGTAAAAAGCTTTGCTCATTCAAAAAGGTAATAAATATTATTATTCATGGCTACAGCCTCCCAGGGCAATGTCAGAAAAAAGACACTGGAAAAGGAGGGCACAATGAAGGCCCTGGAAAGCTATTAGTGCCACATAAACTAATAGTAAATGTTGTATAATTTTACTGGTAATGTTAAGTTTAAGTTTATCTTACAGTATTATAG
This sequence comes from Hyperolius riggenbachi, assembly GCF_040937935.1. Taxonomy (NCBI): domain Eukaryota; kingdom Metazoa; phylum Chordata; class Amphibia; order Anura; family Hyperoliidae; genus Hyperolius; species Hyperolius riggenbachi. Next base: position 542,685,076 of record NC_090646.1, read on the forward strand.
GCACAAGAGGAGCAGAACAGCCAAAATGGTGTTTTAAAAGGAAATAAATATAGCTGCCTCCACACCCCTCTTACCACAGGTCAAATTAATGCACAACTGAAGTGAGAGGTATATGGAGGCTGACATATTTATTTCCCTTTAAGCAATACCAGTTGCCCGTCTGTCCTGCTGCTCCTCTGCCTCTAATACTTTAAGCCATAGACCCGGAACAAGCATGCAGCAGATCAGATGTTTCTGACATTATTGTCAGATCTGACAAGATTAGCTGCATGCTTGTTTCTGGTGTTAGTCAGACACTACTGCAGCCAATGTGTCACATGGCTGTCCCCAGTACAGCGCTGCCTTAGATCACACCGCTGTAATACCCTAATAGACGGTTTCGCCGTCTAACAGTCTCCGAGCGGCGATCGCCGCTGGGAAACTGAAGGACCACTCTGCAGCACCACCTTCCAAGCAGGAGATACGCGTGCAGCCTGCGCGCGATCTCCTTCTAACCCAATAGACCGCCGGCGTGGAGTGGTCCTGGGGCTGCCGCACTGCTCATGCCAATTGGTGTGGAGCAGTCGGCAAGTAGTTAAAGGCACTAAGAAATAAACTCCAGTGAGACATATCTTTGCAGTATTTATGTAAGACTTTATTATTCTTTTCATCTGTAAGATATTTTCTTCTTTCATTGTGGTGTCACCTGTCTGTCACACAGGATCAATCACCTATGAGTCATGACAGTTATATACTATACATCTTTTTCTTGTAGATTTACTGCCAAAGCAACAGACATAGTCAAGAGACAAATGGTGCTACCTTTCTACATTGTCATCAACAAAGTCATTGTCAGAAGTTGCTGAATTTACAAAAAAAAAAGTCACTTAGTTTAATTAAATCTGCTAATAAAATGTAACATATTTACTTTTGTTGATGATTAACAGAATGTAAAATGAATCCATCATTCTTGGTGATGGTGATTGTTGTGCTGCTATTACACCTAAGGAAAGACTAAAAGATAGTTAGATATGTGTGAGTTTAAATGGGTTAATAAGGGATACTGCCATTTTAGAATTGCTGGTAGGACTAATTACTGTGGATTTTAACCAGTTGACCGCTAAGGTTAGGCTAGTTATGAAGCAAATGCCTATATCACACCAAAAAATATTAATTCAAGTAATACTGTACATAGTTTTCTTGCACCATAGTAGGTAGTAAAAATTGGACAAATCCTACTGGTTTTGGGCAAGTCCATCTCCTCAGTGTGGATTTTCAGGGTTTTCTTAATTCTCAAAAGCATTTACTTAATGAGTTGTTCAGTTCAACTGCAAAAATAGCTTTCAAATGAATAGACCGGCCTCTGTCTTTGTAAAGATCCTTTCCAATTGAGTGGATTAAGGATTATGCAAATTATGTATGCAAAATTATGAAGCTTGAAACTTGGCCAATTGAATCCTGCTGAGGTTGAATTAGATGCGTTTTCACACTGCAAACATTTTCGTACAAAATTTGCATAACCCTGCATTAACTAAATTATTTGTATGTCATTGGCCATCCCTAGTCCTGAATCTCAATATACCTGTATTTTGTAGATGCCATATCACATTCAGTTTATTTCTTCTTTATCATTGGTTTTCATGAATAAATATCACCTTTGATGGGGTGCTGGCTGTCATGGCTGATAGTGTGCACAGCTTGGTATAGGTAGTAGGGACTGCATAGTATGTCTCCAAGCCGCGTCCATGCAAAAAGGGCGTTGGGAAAAAAGGACTCGTGGTGTAAGTGATAAGCGCTTATAGCGTTTATAAAAATATTGTGTTGTATTTTGTTTACAACAATGTTTTACAAGTTGTAAACCTTTAATAATGTGTATGAAATCACAAATTGTGAAAATGATAATCTTCACTGTTTTGAAAGTGAAACTTATAATTACGTTTGTTAAAAACCGATAATATATGTATAATCGTTATAATTGTATAATATTGTGTATAACTTTCATTTATCGTTTCCTCTTGTAATAAAATCTGAAAAAATTGTTCATAACAATGAAAAAAAAATGCATTTGTAATAAATGTAGTAAAACATTAGTAAATATTACTAACATTTTGCTACAACTAAATCTAACCCTACTCTCACACAGAACCCTCCCTCTACCTATCCCTAACCTCTAGACCCCCCTGGTGGTGCCTAACCCTAAGACCCCCTTTGGTGGTGCCTAACCCTAAGACCCCCCTGGTGGAGTTTAACCCTAAGACCCCCCTGGTGGTGCCTAACCCTAAATCTCCCCTGGTGGTGGCTAACCCTAAGACCCCCTGGTGGTGCCTAACACCAAGAAGCCCCTGGTGGTGCCTAACTCTAAGACCCCCTCTGGTAGTGGCTTACCCTAAGACTGCCCTGGTGTTGCCTAACCCTAAGACCTCCCTGGTGGTGTGACCCCCTGGTGGTGTCTAACCCTAAAACCCCCCTGGTGCTGCCTAAATCGAAATCCCCCCTGGTGGTGCCTAACCCTAAGACCCCCTTAGTGATCACTTTATTGTGTGAATAATAATGTTTTACAAACAGCAAGAGATAACATTTTAAATAATGATTTAGTTAAAAATGATAGATATGTTTAGTATATTTGTAAACGTTATTCCTCACGGGCACATTTAGTAAACTTAAATCATTACAAGTGCAGTTTGAAAACGTTAATAATCTCCAGGCGCCCTTTTTTCCTGTTCGGCGCCCATCAAAGGATATTTATTATGGGAGTGAATGGCGGCGCCCTTTTTGTCCACTTGCCTCGTGCGCCCAAATTTCCTGCTTCCCTCCAGGCCTGCTCATACTGTTTCAGTATGTTTTCCAGGTCATCTCTTGATTTAGTTGTTCTCTATTCAATGTAACCTTTTTTAGTCTTTGAGAGTCCCTTCCCTAAACTACAGGACAGCAGTAATTCTTTTGTAGAGAATTCCCTTCCTTTAGTCAGAAAATCTTTGTAAAACACCAGGTCCTTGCATTTCACCTTACTCCATCTGCTACTTTGTGTTCTTACCACAGAGTGAATTGTACAGGGTAATCACAAGGGGGATTGGAGTTCAAATTTGCTGACAGAGCCCTATCTAATTTGGTAGACATGCTGTTAACTTGCATGAGGCAGTCTACTAACACTGACGGTCCCACCAGCCCCACATCAGGAAGTAAATGCAAGAATGAAAGCAGACAGACACCTTTTTAATGTTATCATCACTGACTTTCTCAGCAAAAGAAAGATTACAAAGAGAAGCAAACTTGCAGTTTATAAGTCATCCCATTATATCCAAATGTTAACATACAGTAGCAAGTCATGGACATTAACCACTTGCCGACCGCGCACTCATACCGCGCGTCGGCAAAGTGGCAGCTGCAGGACCAGCGACGCAGTATTGCGTCGCCAGCTGCAGGCTGATTAATCAGGAAGCAGCCGCTCGCGCGAGCGGCTGCTTCCTGTCAATTCACGACGGGGGGCTCCGTGAATAGCCTGCGGGCCGCCGATCGCGGTTCGCAGGCTAAATGTAAACACAAGCGGAAATAATCCGCTTTGTTTACATTGTACGGCGCTGCTGCGCAGCAGCGTCGTAAGGCAGATCGGCGATCCCCGGCCAATCAGCGGCCGGGGATCGCCGCCATGTGAAAGGGGACAGCCTGTCACTGGCTGCACAGGACGGATAGCGTCCTGTGCAGCCCCGATCACCGGGGATGAGCAGATAGGAGAGGGAGGGGGGAATTTCGCCGCGGAGGGGGGCTTTGAGGTGCCCCCCGGCAACATGCCAGACAGGAGGAGCGATCAGACCCCCCCTGCACATCATCCCCATAGGGGGGAAAAAAGGGGGGCGATCTGATCGCTCTGTGTGCCAGCTGATCTGTGCTGGGGGCTGCAGAGCCCATCCAGCACAGATCACAAAAAATAACGCTGGTCCTTAAGGGGGGGTAAAGGGTGGGTCCTCAAGTGGTTAAACAAGAGGCACACAAATCAAGATTTTAACCACTTTCTTTAAGCCATGTGCGCTCCCATGCGCTCCCGCGGCCGATCGCGCACATGCAAGTGTGCTCCCGGCCACGGATTGTTAGCCTAGGAATCAATGAATTGGGCCATGGTGCCCGATTCCTCTCCCCCACAGAAAAAGCGACAGCTTCTCTCGGAAGCTTTGCTTTTTCTGCCTCCTACGTCCCTCTAAGCGTACATGTTGCGCTTAGAGTGACGTCATGTAAACAAACCTAAAGTTGCCATCTTGTGACCAAAAAGTAAAACTACATCTACATAAAAAATAAACAAGTATTTACAATAAACAAAATTACTATTTACATCCCACCCTTCCAAAAATACCCAAATAAAATGTTTAATAATAAAAAAAAACATTACAATAAAAAAACACATAAATATTTACCTAAGGGTCTAAACTTTTTACATATCTATGTAAAGATGAAATATTTATATATTATTATTTTTTTTACTATAAGTTTGTAAATAGTGATGGATGCAAAATGGAAAAAATGTACTTTTATTTCAAAATAAAATATTGTTGCCATACATTGTGATAGGGACATCATTTAAATGGTGTAATAACCGGGACAAATGGGCAAATACAATACATGGGTTTTAATTATGGAGGCATGTATTATTTTAAAACTATAATGGCCGACAACTGAGAAACAATGAATTGTTTCCATTTTTTTTTCTTATTCTTGCTGTTAAAATGCATTTGCAGTAAGGTAGCTCTTAGCAAAATGTACCACACAAAGAAAGCCTAATTGGTGGCGGAAAAAACAAGATGTAGATCAGTTCATTGTGATAAGTAGTGATAAAGTTATAGGCTAATGGATGGGAGGTGAACATTGCTCGGATGCATAAAATAAAAACGACTGAGGGCTGAAGTGTTTAAGAAATTGAGATGCAGTTCTTGAGAAAAAATTAGGGAAAGACAAGAAAGGGCAGAGTTAGGAATAATTGAATCAGGAGAAAAAGAGGTCGATGAGGGGGATTGAAAAAAGCACAGCTGCACTGGCAATTACAAAGGAGGAGGACACCTTAAAGACTACTATACATTGTATACACTGTAAAACACACTTTAGAGAGCTCAAAGGTCTTCAAAATAAAAACTGTGAAGAGGATATTCAAAAGTAAGGCTACGTACACTCGTGATATTCATCATCTGAAACAGCCTATAACATTCATTTCAGCTGCCAATCGATGTGTGTACAGTGGCCGCCGATCAATATTGCTTAGGCATTGGGCATCGTTAAAAATCGGTCCTGTCGTATTCTTAATGGACCCTGATACAAGAGTATAGCCGTTTGCAATACTTTTTACAAGTCCTGCCAACCAATTAAAGTCACTCCGTCATCTGCTGATCGTTGCCTCTCCGCTCCCCTCCATAGCAACAGAACACATCGATACCCTCAAGGCTAGGGATGTGTCTGCATGACATCGTTCCATGAATTCTAGCTTGTGTGTGTACTAAGTGTTAGTAAAAAGAATAGGGGTGGACATGAGAAGAGAGATAGGGTGTAGTTCCCCACAGATCTGAAGGGAAAGGATTGACGTTAGCATGAAGAGGAATACAAAGGAAGTAAGCCAGAAATCCTATGAAATCATCAATTATTTGAAATAAATGAAAGTAGGGAAACTATAATAATGCTTAATATTATTATTATTCTTTTGGATTCATATAGCACCAGCATCTTCCATGGAGCTTTACACTAGAGAATACATAGTACAGAGAGCTACAAGGCAATGGTATGCAGATAGATGAAAATTGGCAGGCGTGCAATGCATCATACATGAAAGTGGGATGGATGGAAACACTTTTGTAATTTATCAAATGCTAATTACACACCTCTTGTGGCATGTATCTGGTGTATTCTGGATTAATTATAGTAACTATGCGCATTGAGTATTCTGATTACACTAGCTGCATGCATGGTGTCAGTGTGTTAGACAGGACATAAGAAGAGAAATCTACACCACAGTCATGCAACTGGCATTCTAGAATCCTATATAATAAAACCCTAATGTCCCTGCGTCCGTCCCTGTGTCAGTGCACATGTGCAGGGACAGACGCAGAGACACTGCGAAGAAACGGAAGAGGATGGGGTCAGAAGGGGCGGGTGTGTGTGTGCGCACGTGGCGTGCGCGCATCGGGCGTGCGGCGTGTGCATGTGTCGTGGCGGCTGCGTGGCGTGGGTGGTATTAGTGACAAATGGGCTAAGTCACTAGTAGTTACCATAATAAAGCAGTATACTTCTTTTTTTTTTTTAGAAATTGAGGCTCTCTTAAAGAGACTCTGTAAGAAAAAAAGGTTCCCCTGTGGGGTACTCACCTAGGTAGGGGGAAGCCTCTGGACCCTATCGATGCTCCCCCCGTTCTCCTGTGTCCCCCGGTGGTCTCACTGCAGCCCACTGAATGCACAGCGGACAATTTGTCAGGCTGTGCAATATTTACCTTTCCCAGCTCCAGCGGGGGCTCTAGTCTTGGAAATAGGCAGAAATAGCCAATCTTAGTTGGGTCCACTTTACTGCACAGGCGCAGGAATATTGCACCTGTGCAGTAGAGCGGACCCGACTGGGATCGGCTTTTTCCACCTATTTCCGAGCTGAGAGCCACTACTGCGCCTGCGCTGGAGCTGAGAAGGTAAATATTTACATGCCCGCTGTTCAGAGGGGCACAGTGAGATCTCCGAGAGACACAGAAGGATGGCGGAAGCCTTGATAGGATCCAAAGGCTTCCCCCTCCTGAGGTGAGTAACCACCAGGGGAATTTTTTAATGTTACAAAACTGACTGCTGTTGGTATATTTGTAGAATGGCTTCTGTATTAGAAAAACTCAAAACAACTATAACAGCTGAAGTGTTGTAGTACTGTTCATATGTTGAGACACTGCTCAACAAAACAAAATGTCATTCATATGTTGGATTGTTTTGGATTGAAACAGGTCTCTCAAGAAGATGTTTTCAAGAAATGTTTTACATGAATAAAACATGTATCTAACAAGGTGACATATGACATTAAAATAAAAATAATGTATTTATATATTCTTTAGTGTTAGAAGTATCAACATTGAGGATATCATCTAATTTCTTCTCATGTCTGTGTTACAGAAAGTGAGCATAATTTCTGTATAAATGATACTGCCATAATAAAAACCTTTGGAGTTCCTCCACATCATGGATTGAATTAAAACAAACACAAAAGCCTCTGGCGATCTATTTTAACAATACTAGTAAGTGATAAATCTAAATATGCTTGGATGGAAAAATGGAATAATAATGAGAGGAGCCCATGTTCTCATGAACGTTTGTGGGAGGGTTGCCATGAGATGGAGAGATTAACACATGTGACACCTGGGATCAGGGTACATCAGACGTTGCTGTACTCAACATTGAAGTAGAGTGCAGATTATTCATGCAGGAAATAGAAGGTTGTTTTTTCAAGGTTGAAGGAACTGTGGATGGGATTTCATGTTAGTGTATTGTAGAATCAATATTCCATCTGCAATACAGTACCAGTGTAGTAAATAATAGTGATGCGCTTGAAAATCTGAGGCATTGTCCATAACAATGGCCAGATCAATAGTACATATCTGTAAAACAATCCTCCCTTTGAAATGGTCGACAACTGCGATCAAATACCCAGGAATTTTACTGCCAGCTTCTCTAAAAGATCTATTAGACTCAATTTCCAACCCTTGGCTCAATTCTTATTGAAAGATATTAAACAGTGGGGGGGAAAACACATTTATCATGGGTTGGCAGATTGGCCTCAATCAGAATATCCTTCCAAGATTTTTATATATTAGCCAAACAATCCCAATAATCTTCCCTCAGGGCTTCCGAAGGTCCATACAGCAGCAAATAAATACATTTATTTGGGGGCAAAATAATCTCCATTTTTTTTCTTCTTTCTTTTCTTCTTTTTTTCCTTTTTTGTCCTTTTTTTCTTTTCAAATTCAGCATAACCATCCAGGTAGTTACTCAACTATTCCACCAGTCTCATTCCCATACTTATTTTTGCCCTCGAGGCCTTGCGTCAGGGCTGTTAGCATTATAGTTTGAAAAAAGAGATTTCGTATGCTAGTAACAAAATGATGTACAAATTATATAAAAGAAGAAAGAAGAACGGCTTGATAGGGGCGGGCTGAATTTGATTTAACTGCTTATACCTGAATAGGTCACAATCATACTTTTCTATATATATCCCTCTTTTCATTCCAAGCATGCATACAATACACATCTTCACGTTCATTTACTCCAACACAAGCCACCCAAAAGGTCACTCCCTCACATTTCTTAAGCTCATATATCCCGCAACTTCCCCCATTTCTCCCTCCAATACTGAATTATGTTTGATGACCATTCCTCCATGTTCTTTATATTAATTTCACATAAATCATCCATCCCTTTTACCCATTCAGCAAGGTTTAAAGGTGTCGATTCTTTCCAATGTCTTACTATTATTTGGTGAATAATTAGGCAGGCTTCTTCTTTTAAGAATATGATATCCGGCGTTCCCGGTTGAGTGTTGACACCGAAAATAGCTGTGATTGGGGAAATATTAAAGTCACTTTCGGTCCTAAATTGGCAAAATTCTGCGTAATCCCCCCCATAATTTTTGTACCCACAGACAGCCCCTCGACAGCATCTTGATTTAAGCATAGGATCCTGATTAGACCCACAAATTATGGTGGTTTAGGCCTTCTGGACCTTACCTACTATCACTGGTCATCAACCCACAGCAGACTTTTTGAGTGGTGCACACCAAAGTCTGACAAACCTTGGCTTTCTATAAAGCAAGCACTATAACCTGCCCCACTCACAGGTATACCATGGACGACCCCTCCCAAAAATCACCACTCTTATATAGACCACCCTTTGATTGAAGCAACACATAAAACCTTTCACTTATTAAGTAAAAAGCTGACGTTGGCTAGTGTGCCGGGCCTACTGATTCCTATTAAATGTAACCCTGGTTTTGCTCCTGGAGAAGCGGCATTATTTTTGAAGGATTGGATTCCAGAGTCAATACCCAAAGTCAGAGATTTTCTATCAGTCAGAATAGTGCGGCAAATATCGGACTTAAACGTCTATAGTTCTTCTGATAAATTTCCTCTTTGGAAATATTTCCAGTTAAGAAGTTACCTAAATAGCTTAAAATCTCAAAATCTTATTGAAAAACTGATCACTGACTTTGAGAAAAAAATAATGGAACCTGGCCCTCACAGACATATGGTCTCCTGGATGTACTGGCACTTGGTGAGTGATAGAGGTGATCAGAAACTGCTTACCAGCTCAAATGGGAAGCAGCTCTAGGGCACTCTCTAGATTGTGATGAATGGGATCGCATTTTCACGCTGACTCATAAAAGTACTTTAAACAAACTAACACAAGAACACGGATTCAAAATATTAACTCACTGGTACAGAACCCCTGTGGTCCCACATAAGATTCATCCTTCCATTCCAGATACTTGCTGGAGGTGTGAGAAAGAGAAAGGCACACTGCCATGTTTTCTGGTAGTGCCCCCTCCTAAAAAATTATTGGGAAAGCTACACATGTGGACAAAAAAGATTTCCATGCTACCCTAGATTTCACTCCTGAAACATATTTATTACACTACAACAACATGTCGGTTAAGTCATACAAGATATCTAGTGTAATACATCTCTTGAATGCAGCCAGAGCAATAATATCAATGTTGTGCAGGTCCAGGTTGCTCCCCACCATGGTGCAAGGGTGGACTAGAGTTATGCCATTGAACTCATGGAGGACATTATCCTCATGGCATAAGACAGGTCTGAACAACTGACCAGGACTTGGGTGGGGGTGGACATATTTTAAGGAGTCTACTGTGCTGATTATGAAACAATCATGAACTCAGAATGATCAGTTCTCTTTTTTTTCTCTCTCTAGCCTTTACCTAACTACTTAAAGGGGCACTATGGCTAAATTCTTCTTATATTCTCATTTAATATAAAATATGTGCAATCATAGCAATGTGTAAGACTTGTATTGTGGCTGAATAAAACTCTGCTTCAATATTGCTTTACCCTAAATCAGTGCTGGAGTCCCGTCGCCAGAGAAAGCTAAGTGACGCTGAACCAGCACATTCCATTCTGCAGGAGGAGGCTGCCTTATCAGTCGTTTCATCTGAAGTTGTAATCTCCCCCTTTGATGTATCGGGAGAGGTTTCACCCAACGTCTAACTGCACATTAGTGCTGTTACAGCTCCTCTGATCTGCCGTAAGTCTCAGGACAATGACGTACGGCTCTGATGAAAAAAATGGTCCCCGCTGAGGCCCCCCTTCAGAGAAGCTGGCACAGGCAGGGTCACCACTTGTTGTCAGTTGCCATGGAGACCAGCTTCTCTTATGCACAGGATTCCAGCGTCTTGATTCAGCACACGCAAGTGCTGTGTAGCCAGTGTCCTGCTTGTGTCTCTGAAGGGGGGCCTCAGCGGGGAGCATTTTTTTCATCAGAGCCGTAAGTCATTGTCCTGAGACGTACGGCAGATCAGAGGAGCTGTAACAGCACTAATGTGCAGTTAGACGTTGGGTGAAACCTCTCCTGATACATCAAAGGGGGAGATTACAACTTCAGATGAAACGACTGATAAGGCAGCCTCCTCCTGCAGAATGGAATGTGCTGGTTCAGCGTCGCTTAGCTTTCTCTGGAGAGGGGACTCCAGCACTGATTTAGGGTAAAGCAATATTGAAGCAGAGTTTTATTCAGCCACAATACAAGTCTTACACATTGCTACAATTGCACATATTTTATATTAAATGAGAATATAAGAAGAATTTAGCCATAGTGCCCCTTTAACCTACTTTCTTGTATTTTCTATCCTTTTTCTTTTCCCTTTCCTTAACTAGAGCCTAATGTCAGGCCGTAAGTTAATCCATGTATCCAAACTGAGGTGTTTAGCTGTCCCTTCTCGCATCTATTCCTGAAGAATTTCATAATAGGTTTTTATTTGTGTGTTCATACAATTGTTGTTGACTCCTAGTGCTTCATTATTCTGTAACGAAATTACCCTCTAGTTTTGTTTATATGCTTTTCTGTATATATTCTACATTGTACTGCTATATGATGGTTGCTCCCACCCTTTGAGGGTGGATTTTGTACTCTTTGCATCCTTTTCAATAAAACTTTCAATGCAAAAAAAATAGTGATGAGCTTGAATTTTGCATAGTAATAATTTTACAGCAAAATTTCAGACTTTTGCAAAATTAATTGTGCATGCAATCATAATTATGATCCGTAATTTTGAAAGATGCGTAATTACAGGAAGATGTAACTTTCTCATTCCCATAAACTTATCCATTTATGAGAAATTTTGTTTTTATCATATGCGAAAATGTTTTTTTTATGCCTCATAGACTTCAATGCATTTAAATTACACAAAATAAAAAATCATTATAATCAGATTCATAATTGTGACAATTTCACAAAATGTCCTGAAACTGGAAATACTCATTATAATCAATAATAAATTTTGTATATTTTCTCCTTCATTAATATGCATTTACTAATTACAATTAATGAAAGCATGCATGCCATCATAAAACATATTGTGTCTATATCTTGTCTTAATCTAATATATCTTCCCGTTTTAGAGGATTTTTTTGGTCTCTATTTTAAAAATGTATCTGGAAAAAACTTATAATAAATAAAATTATTTGCAAAGCTGAAAAGAACTACATATAGCATACAAAGATAGTAGTAGGGCGTTTTAAGGAAACTCCGGGACACTCGCCTTTCATGCCAGGCTGATTCATGATTCACTGCCATTCATGCCACTCTGTGCCGTTCAAGCTCCAATATGAAAGCGTTGTAATTGGATGAAGCAGTCTGGGAAGCAGGATTATGCTCCATTTTTGGGCCAATCACTGCACTCGCTGTTACACAGTTAGTGCAATGATTGGCCTAATAACGGAACCATGATCCCGCCTCCCAGACTGCTTCATCCAATTACAACGCTTTAATATCGGAGCTTGAACTGTTCTTTTGTCACCAGTTTTAGAGGATGTATTGCCAACTTATTTATCTCCACTTCTTTAATGGCAACTTTTCAATAATTACTGCAATAACTGTGCTCCATTTTTTTCTGTTCTATTTCCAGAAAACAACCTGGCTACTTTAATAAACATAACATTAATAGAATGGTGATCAAGACTATCAAACTAGAGTACTAGAAGAAAGGGGATTATTTCCCAAAGTGACTCTCTTTACATATAAATACCACTTACCCACTTAGAAAGAGAGAGAGATGGATAAGTGGCACAATTTATAAAGAATGTGAGGTTCTTTGAATTGTAACAGTTGTTTTCCTTCTGCAGCATATCAGAATTGCTGTAAATTCAAATGTAACTATTTAAAACAACTGTTTTATCTCTAGCTGAGTTGCAGATAAAAAGAGCTATTTGACATTGGAAAATACTGGAAAGACTAATAAAAGGCACCCACAATTATACATATAAAAAAAGAAAAGTATAAAAAAGAAAATTGAAAATACTTCTCTCCTTAAGACAAAAAAGACTGTATTGGCTCTTATACCAAATAGATTAAAAGGTGTCTATAATGTAAATAAGAAATACATTATATGCACACCATAGGTAAAATTAGTATGTTATAAGAAAATTGTCACAAACAAAAATATGTATTAATATTTCAATACAACTGAATGCACTGAAAATATCAAGTGTAAATTATCTATAATGTTAGGTTTATAACATAGAATGGGTTCTGGTACCTATTTACAATATGTAAATTACAAAGATGCAAACAAGAATAGTGTTCTAGAATTAATAGGCATCTTTAAAACCAAATAGACTACTGATACTGAGAATAATGATAGGCTAATATAATGGAAAAATAACTGAGACTGATGTTACTGACTTGTACTTTAACCACTTGAGGACCGTAGGCTTTACCCCCTTTTCCATTCAGACCACTGCAGCTTTCACGGTTTATTGCTCGCTCATACAACCTACCACCTAAATGAATTTTGGCTCATTTCTTGTCACTAATAAAGCTTTCTTTTGGTGCTATTTGATTGCTGCTGCGATTTTTACTTTTTATTATATTCATCAAAAAAGACATGAATTTTGTCAAAAAAAATGATTTTTTAAACTTTCTGTGCTGACATTTTTCAAAGAAAGTAAAATTTCTGTATACATGCAGCATGAAAAATGTGGACAAACATGTTTTTAATAAAAAAAAAACATTCAGCCTATATTGATTGGTTTGGGTAAAAGTTATAGCGTTTACAAACTATGGTGCAATAAGTGAATTTTCCCATTTTGAAGCATCTATGACTTTTCTGATCACCTGTCATGTTTCATGAGGGGCTAGAATTCCAGGATAGTATAAATACCCCCCAAATGACCCCATTTTGGAAAAAAGACATCCCAAAGTATTCACTGAGAGGCATGGTGAGTTCATAGAAGATTTTATTTTTTGTCACAAGTTAGCGGAAAATGACACTTTGTGACAAAAAAGAAAAAAAAAGTTTCCATTTCTGCTAACTTGCGACAAAAAAAAATGAAATCTGCCACGGACTCACTATGCTCCTCTCTGAATACCTTGAAGTGTCTACTTTCCAAAATGGGGTCATTTGTGGGGTATGTTTACTGTCCTGGCATTTTGGGGGGTGCCTAATTGTAAGCACCCCTGTAAAGCCTAAAGGTGCTCATTGAACTTTGGGCCCCTTAGCGCATTAGGCTGCAAAAAAGTGCCACACATGTGGTATTGCCGTACTCAGGAGAAGTAGTATAATGTGTTTTGGGGTGTATTTTGACACATATCCATGCTGGGTGGGAGAAATATCTCTGTATATGACAATTGTTTGACTTTTTTTTTACACACAATTGTCCATTTACAGAGATATTTCTCCCACTCAGCATGGGTATGTGTAAAAATACACCCCAAAACACATTATACTACTTCTCCTGAGTACGGCGATACCACATGTGTGGCACTTTTTTGCACCCTAACTGCGCTAAGGGGCCCAAAGTCCAATGAGTACCTTGAGGATTTCACAGGTCATTTTTGTTTCAAGACTACTCCTCATGGTTTAGGGCCCCTAAAATGCCAGGGCAGTATAGGAACCCCACTAATGACCCCATTTTAGAAAGAAGACACCCCAAGGTATTCCGTTAGGAGTATGGTGAGTTCATAGAAGATTTTATTTTTTGTCACAAGTTAGCGGAAATTGATTTTAATTGTTTTTTTTTCACACAGTGTCATTTTCCGCTAACTTGTGACAAAAAATAATAAAATCTTCTATGAACTCACCATACTCCTAACAGAATACCGTTGGGTGTCTTCTTTCTAGAATGGGGTCATTTGTGGGGTTCCTATACTGCCCTGGCATTGTAGGGGCCCTAAACCGTGAGGAGTAGTCTTGAAACCAAATGTCGCAAAATGACCTGTGAAATCCTAAAGGTACTCATTGGACTTTGGGCCCCTTAGCGCACTTAGGGTGTAAAAAAGTGCCACACATGTGGTACTGCCGTACTCAGGAGAAGTAGTATAATGTGTTTTGGGGTGTATTTTTACACATACCCATGCTGGGTGGGAGAAATATCTCTGTAAATGACAATTTTTTGATTTTGTTTACACACAATTGTCCATTTACAGAGAGATTTCTCCCACCCCGCATGGGTATGTGTAAAAATACACCTCAAAACACATTATACTACTTCTCCTGAGTACGGCGATACCACGTGTGACACTTTTTTGCAGCCTAGGTGCGCTAAGGGGCCCAACGTCCTATTCACAGGTCATTTTGAGGCATTTGTTTTCTAGAATACTCCTCACGGTTTAGGGCCCCTAAAATGCCAGGGCAGTATAGGAACCCCACAAGTGACCCCATTTTAGAAAGAAGACACCCCAAGGTATTCCGTTAGGTGTATGGCGAGTTCATAGAAGATTTTATTTTTTGTCACAAGTTAGTGAAAAATGACACTTTGTGAAAAAAACAATAAAAATCAATTTCCGCTAACTTTTGACAAAAATAAAATATTCTATGAACTCATCATACACCTAACAGAATACCTTAGGGTGTCTTTTTTCTAAAATGGGGTCACTTGTGGGGTTCCTATACTGCCCTGGCATTTTACAGGCCCAAAACCGTGAGTAGTTTGGAAACCAAATGTCTCAAAATGACTGTTCAGGGGTATAAGCATCTGCAAATTTTGATGACAGGTGGTCTATGAGTAGAGATGAGCCGAAATTTTCGAAATTTCGAACTGCTTTTATTACGAATGCGAAATTTAACATTACGACCCAAATTCGTAATTTCGTAATTAATTTTCAAATCGTAATTTACAATTTCGTAATCGAAATTTCACTTCCGTAATGACGAATTTCGTGTCTTCAACCGAAATTTTACTTTTTCAGGTTTGTAAGGGTTTCTATCCCTCTAGATACCTAAAATGAATAGCACAGCCAGCCAGCCACTCCTCCTCCTCTCTCTCTCTCTCTCTCTCTCTCTCTCTCTATCTCTCTCTCTCTCTCTCCAGAGAACTGTAGTATTTCAAAACCATACTCACATTCATGACATGTCCAGGGATCAAACCCAGGCCAACCACATGGAAGACAGCTATGCTCACCACCATACCACCAAACACACACTAAATAGACTGCTAACCTAAATCTTACTTGTAGACAGTCATATGAGACACATGCTGGGTGCAGGGCTTTGTGATTGGACCATGGACCATGCGATAGAGTGAGGTGCAAAAATGAAATCATGCCTAGCAGAGGATGGTTTCACAATGCTAAATGCTAGGCTGGCTGTGGTGCAATTGGTTAGTGCGTCTGGCTGGTAACAGCAAGGTTACAGGTTCGATTCTATCCAGGCATGTCTTTTCCTTTTGCGTTCAACAGTTGTCCAAACAGAGCCAACAGAGCCCCAGATAGCCATGTAGAGTTAGGTCACAGCTAGCCTGGCTGTGGTGCAATTGGTTAGTGTGTCTGGCTGGTAACAGCAAGGTTACAGGTTTGATTCCATCCAGGCATGTCTTTTCCTTTTGCGTTCAACAGTTGTCCAAACAGAGCCAACAGAGCCCCAGATAGCCATGTAGAGTTAGGTCACAGCTAGCCTGGCTGTGGTGCAATTGGTTAGTGTGTCTGGCTGGTAACAGCAAGGTTACAGGTTCGATTCCATCCAGGCATGTCTTTTCCTTTTGAGTTCAACAGTTGTCCAAACACCGAGCACAAAGTTTTGCATGCGTAAAGTTTTACGCACGCAAAATACCCCATGGGGTTCAATGGCGCAGCGCGCGCACGCAAAAGGAAAAGACATGCCTGGATGGAATCAAACCTGTAACCTTGCTGTTACCAGCCAGACACACTAACCAATTGCACCACAGCCAGGCTAGCTGTGACCTAACTCTACATGGCTATCTGGGGCTCTGTTGGCTCTGTTTGGACAACTGTTGAACGCAAAAGGAAAAGACATGCCTGGATGGAATCGAACCTGTAACCTTGCTGTTACCAGCCAGACACACTAACCAATTGCACCACAGCCAGGCTAGCTGTGACCTAACTCTACATGGCTATCTGGGGCTCTGTTGGCTCTGTTTGGACAACTGTTGAACGCAAAAGGAAAAGACATGCCTGGATGGAATCGAACCTGTAACCTTGCTGTTACCAGCCAGACACACTAACCAATTGCACCACAGCCAGGCTAGCTGTGACCTAACTCTACATGGCTATCTGGGGCTCTGTTGGCTCTGTTTGGACAACTGTTGAACGCAAAAGGAAAAGACATGCCTGGATGGAATTGAACCTGTAACCTTGCTGTTACCAGCCAGACACACTAACCAATTGCACCACAGCCAGGCTAGCTGTGACCTAACTCTACATGGCTATCTGGGGCTCTGTTGGCTCTGTTTGGACAACTGTTGAACGCAAAAGGAAAAGACATGCCTGGATGGAATCGAACCTGTAACCTTGCTGTTACCAGCCAGACACACTAACCAATTGCACCACAGCCAGGCTAGCTGTGACCTAACTCTACATGGCTATCTGGGGCTCTGTTGGCTCTGTTTGGACAACTGTTGAACGCAAAAGGAAAAGACATGCCTGGATGGAATTGAACCTGTAACCTTGCTGTTACCAGCCAGACACACTAACCAATTGCACCACAGCCAGCCTAGCATTTAGCACTGTGAAACCATCCTCTGCTAGGCATGATTTCATTTTTGCACCTCACTCTATCGCATGGTCCAATCACAAAGCCCTGCACCCAGCATGTGTCTCATATGACTGTCTACAAGTAAGATTTAGGTTAGCAGTCTATTTAGTGTGTGTTTGGTGGTATGGTGGTGAGCATAGCTGTCTTCCATGTGGTTGGCCTGGGTTTGATCCCTGGACATGTCATGAATGTGAGTATGGTTTTGAAATACTACAGATCTCTGGAGAGAGAGAGAGAGAGAGAGAGAGGGAGAGAGAGAGAGAGAGAGGGTTGGTTATTCATTTATTTTAGGCATCTAGAGGGATAGAAACCTTTGCAAACTTTAAAATACTAAATTTCGTAATCGTAATTACGAAAATTTGCGAAAATTACGAAATTTCGATTACTACTAAAATCGTAATTGTAGTAATTTCGCGAAATTTCGGAAATTCGTAATTAGGTCATTACGCTCATCTCTATCTATGAGGGGGCGAATTTTGTGGAACTGGTCATAAGCAGGGTGGCCTTTTAGATGACAGGTTGTATTGGGCCTGATCTGATGGATAGGAGTGCTAGGGGGGTGACAGGAGGTGATTGATGGGTGTCTCAGGGGGTGGTTAGAGGGGAAAATAGATGCAATCAATGCACTGGGGAGGTGATCGGAAGGGGGTCTGAGGGGGATCTGAGGGTTTGGCCGAGTGATCAGGAGCCCACACGGGGCAAATTAGGGCCTGATCTGATGGGTAGGTGTGCTAGGTGGTGACAGGAGGTGATTGATTGGTGTCTCAAGGTGTGATTAGAGGGGGGAATAGATGCAAGCAATGCACTGGTGAGGTGATCAGGGCTGGGGTCTGAGGGCGTTCTGAGGGTGTGGGCGGGTGATTGAGTGCCCTAGGGGCAGATAGGGGTCTAATCTGATGGGTAGCAGTGACAGGGGGGGATTGATGGGTAATTAGTGGGTGTTTAGGGTAGAGAACAGATGTAAACAATGCACTTGGGAGGTGATCTGACGTCGGATCTGCGGGCGATCTATTGGTGTGGGTGGGTGATCAGATTGCCCGCAAGGGGCAGGTTAGGGGCTGATTGATGGGTGGCAGTGACAGGGGGTGATTGATGGGTGGCAGTGACAGGGGGTGATTGATGGGTGATTGACAGGTGATTGACAGGCAGGTGATCAGTGGGTTATTACAGGGAAGAACAGATGTAAATAATGCACTGGCGAATTGATAAGGGGGGGTCTGAGGGCAATCTGAGCGTGAAGGCGGGTGATTGGGTGCCCGTAAGGGGCAGATTAGGGTCTGAACTGATGGGTAACAGTGACAGGTGGTGATATGGGGGTGATTGATGGGTGATTGATGGGTAATTAGTGGGTGTTTAGGGTAGAGAACAGATGTAAACAATGCACTTGGGAGGTGATCTGACGTCGGATCTCCGGGCGATCTATTGGTGTGGGTGGGTGATCAGATTGCCCGCAAGTTAGGGCAGGTTAGGGGCTGATTGATGGATTGATGGGTGGCAGTGACAGGGGGTGATTGATGGGTGATTGACAGGTGATTGACAGGCGATTGACAGGTGATCAGTGGGTTATTACAGGGGGGATAGAGGCATACAGTACACGGGGGGGTCTGGGGGGGGGTCTGGGGATAATCTGAGGGGTGGGGGGTGATCAGGAGGGAGCAGGGGGCAGTTTAGGGCATAAAAAAATAGCGTTTACAGATAGTGACAGGGAGTGATTGATGGGTGATTAGGGGGGTGATTGGGTGCAAACAGTGTTCTGGGGAGTGGGCAGGGGGGTCTGAAGGCTGGGATGGGAGATCAGAGGGGCTGTGGGCAAAAAAAAATGTGTGGTGCATACTTACTACTGCTTCCTCCTCGCTGGTGGTCTCTGGAACAATGAGACCATGAGGCGAGGAGGAAGCGTGCATAAAGCACTTTGTTTACCTAGCAAAGTGCTTTATACACTTAATTTAGCTCGATTGCAGATTTCCTCCACCTGCCGGCGCTGCTAATTGGCCGGGGACTGGAGTCTAAGTTCCCGGCCATCGATCCCCGGTGGATCGTGTCACGGATGACGCGATCGCTCCGCCCATGCCCGTACAAGGACCGCCGCCTCTGTGCATGCGGCGGTCCTTGCGGGATCCACTTTCCGGCCACCCCTGTGCAGTGGGCGGTCATTAAGTGGTTAAAGAGGAGCTGTCAGCCATACTATACTAGCCATATAAAAAACACATATAAGTAGATAAATACTTGCTCTACTTACATAACATATGTATTGCACTGTCCACATTTTGATTTTAGAGATCTTTCTACAGTAAAAAAAGAGAAAATCCTTCTTGGCATTTCCCATTTTAAGTGTGACATTTTGAAGCAAATCCTAATGTCATTTCCTTCCTTACTCTCCTCTGCCTGATTGTTTATGCATTGCCTGCCAATCAGAGAGGAACAGAGGTGTGGGAGGGGGAAAAGGAGGGAAAGAGGCTTCAGCCAATCAGGCTGCACTAGTTAAGTCTGAGGGGAATTAGAGAAGCAAAAAAGGACAACCCAGCATGCCCTGCAACTTCCTTTTTGTGTACGAAATTTTGTGTGTACCAAATAAGAGTCAGGTAAACTGGGGAATGATCATTTTTCAACAAGAAAAGTAATAGTGATTTTAACTTTTGGATTGCCTGGTTAGCATCGTTTTTACTTGTTTACCAGATAAAAATAAAGAATTGATTTTAGATTTTATGCCTGACAGTTACACTTTAAATGCTACGTTGAAAGGGCTGACCAATCCAGTTTGCTTGTTTTACACAAACATGTGCATGTTATTTTAATGCTACCTGTATTTATAAATAAAGGCAACAGGTTAGGACATGCCTTATTAAAACACCTACAGTATATACATTACTTCAGAGGGGACTGTGCTCACCTGATATTTGCTTTATGGTAGGCATACACGGTACGTTTCGTACCGTGTAATCGAGCCGCTGATGGCTCGATTGATAATTTCCGATTTGTCCGATGACCTGCCGGATCGATTCCGCGCTCGATACCAGCGGGCAGGACAAAAGAAAAAACGAAACGAAGATAAGGAAGTGCCCACGGGGACGAGCAGGGACGTGCTGGGTGAAAACGTACCGTGTATGCCCGGTATTAGATTCAAGCTTGAACACCTCTGGTAGGGAACATATCAGCTGGGATAGACAGAAAAGGCATTGGTGACAAATGATAGCACCTCCTTCAGTGTTACTTTTTGTACAGAGAATTCTCTTGGATTAGGCTGAACGTGTGGACAAATTAAAAGTGTCAGAGTCCATCAGAGTAGAGCCAAAGTGGGGTACGTGATGTGCTATTGATAGCACATCCAGAGGAAGCCGGAAGTCTGGCAAAACCGGTCGAGGACGCATATCTGCGTCCCGACCTTCCCGCACCATCACACCTTGGATTTGCCTGGCCACTGGCCGTCCATTGAGGCACCTCGCTCACCCGGCAGCTTCGCCCAGTATCCAGCCTACCAGCTCCAGCCAGAGGCCAGCTTGCATCGGCTAACTAGCTACAGGAGACGTAAGCAGCCCAGCGGGCACCTACTCTCTGACCTCAGAGAGGGACTGCATTCTATGCAATTGTCGTGTGCAATGAAGTGGGCTAACTGGCTATGACTTGTGCATGGTGCACCGGATGGGAATCATCACTGTACCAATATATATTGCTATTGCACGGAAGGCTTGATTGCTACATACTGTTTGTGCTACTACTGATCCTGCTGAGCTGTGCTGAGGCTATGTGCCATGATATCTTTGTGGATGCATTATCCTGTGATGGGAATTCTACAGTGTGCTACACCACATGATTGAATGTATGGACGTTTTCTGCTGCTATGCAAATTAGAGGCTAACACTGTCTTGGCTTGCTGCACCTGCCGGCTTAATATCCTTGCTTATGAACTGTACACTTTGAATGTATCAGCAGCCCTCTGCTGTTGTTGGAAGACACTGCTTGGCTATGAACTATCTGCCTGCTGAATATTTGGAGCTTTCTTTCAACTGATCTGGCCCTTTGCTCTGCTTCTCCTGCATATTATATCTATTGCTGGTGCTGGTCAAATATCAAATGTGCGGATCGAGTGTGACTACTTGATTTCCATTGGACACTAAGGCCTCAATTCACTAAGCTTTATCAAACACTTTATCGAACGTTTGAGAATTTACCTCATGGGTAAAATCTAATTTTGGATTCACTAAGGTGTTATATGTTTATCTAATGTTTTATCGATGAAACGTTCAATAAATCTATAACACCTTAATGAATTCAAAATTAAATTTTACCCATGAGGAAAATTATCAAACGTTCGATAAAGTGTTTGATAAAGCTTAGTGAATTGAGGCCTAAGTGTTTGAGCTCAGACAGTCTCTACAGTTTTTGTTTTTTGCAGTGGGGCAGATGCCTATGCTTCACTGCTACTATTGATTAGGTTCATCAGGGGCAGTGGGTTGGTCTGGGTGGCTGAGGGTTGCTGAGGAGAGGTCCGTCAGGTGGGATTGGTGATTGGCTGGGGAGGTCCGGGGGGCACACATTTTTAATGGGATTTTATCGTTATAATGATTAATAAAGTTTTTGTAAATATTTTCTCAAATTGAGTTGAATGTTTTTGCTCAGTCGGATCATACCCGCCTATATATATCTCAGAGAGTTTAATTGATTAAGCTTAGTTGTTATTGAACAAAAAATATTTCTTTGTGAATAATGTGGAAAACGGTTAACATTTTACGTTTTTCCTGATGCCTGAGTAACCATTAACGGAACTCCTACAACTGCATGCCTCAGAACCCTCCATTGACCTTCATGACTTTAATACAAATAAGGAAGTCCTTTAAAAATAATCTTGATAGGGGTTTTAACTACTACCCTCTATTTAAAAGGGTATTATTTGCTGTTTTCTCTTTTCTTGTTGAGAATAGTTACCCAAAATGCACTCAGATGAAAACAGCCAGCAATAGACTCCTCACCTTTCAGTATTGTCTAAAGTAAAATACATTTCCCTGGTGTAAGGTATGTGTGCTTTTGTGTACGCGTGTGTGTGTGTGTGTGTGTGTGTGTGTGCGTGCGTGCGTGCGTGCGTGTGTGTGTGTGTGTTGTAGCACGCCTGTATGCATGAGCATGTCTGTGTAAGTGTGTGTGCTTGCGCGCACGCGCATGTGTGTAGGCAAAATCAAATAATGTACAATTGAACATATAACTAATATAATAATAAGGATCTGTAAAGAAATTCATTCACTTTTTCAGTTGAAGCATCCAAACTATCCCGTTTCTATTTTCTCCTTTTAATAAAAATAACAGCCATTTTATGTAGAGTACCGGTAATTAAGAAAAATAAATATTAACTATAAAATAAGCAGTGTGGGTGAAATTTTATGCAAATCGGCAAATAAAGCAAAGCTCTCAAACTGCATTGCTAAATATGCAAATAACAATATTAAATAACACCGTGTAGAATTTTTATTTTTTAATATTAATGAACATTTAATCAGGCATTCTATTTATTCCTTCCATTCTCTCACTACCATTTCATTAGATAAGGTTTGTTTTTATAATCTTTTTCTCCTGCATAACTAAAGTTAATTTACACCAGCTTTATGCAGAGATAATATGTTGATAACTGAGTTAGTAAATGCAGGCCTGTTAGTAAGAAAAGATAAGTGAAAAATATGTCTTGCAGACTTTTGATAACATTTCTGCTGAACAAGTATAACAGTATTCTAAAGCATTTCATAGTAATTAGAAATTACCTGGCTGCCTCTATTATGTTTTCCTGGTTTCTATCTCAGTATTTATTATCAATAATATATCCAAGCAGTCTAACCATGGACCATGGAAAAAGTTTATATACTCTATAAGACAAATTGTCCTTTTTAAAATCATATTCTTAAAAACTCCTCCTCCTCCTGGACTTATTATAGTACCGGTACTTCAACTATTATACCATGGCCTGGCTAAATGAGTAATGTAACATTCTTTATACATTATATATGTAAGTAGTTTGTTCATAGTACATTTTAACTGACTTTTTAGCTACATGTAAATGTGTACCGTTGCACAGGCTGTCATGCTTGGAGGAGGTGTCCTTGGCTGGAATTTCATTTTAGCTGTTTATTAGATTTCTTGAAAGCATCAACACATTTCTAGTAGGAAAGTGTTTCTTTAACTTTTTCCTTTCTTTTTTGTCTTAAACAAAACTTTTTTAGAAGTCACCACAATGCCCTGGAGGTTTCTTCTGTAGGCCCGTGATGATCTCCTCAACTATTCTGGGGTAATGCAGTACTCAGAAAACTATTCTGCTGAGAAGTGGTTAGCTGCCCTGTATCTCTGCAAACTCCTTTATGTCTAATAATAATAAATGTGTGCAGAGAGCAGAAGAAGGATCTTGGAAAGCTGTCTGTACACAAGCTAAGGGGAAAATCGCCATTGCTTATAAGACTGGTAGACTTACTACAACAAAATTGTTGGGTTGTGGATTTTTTACGCTAATCAGAGAATGTGGTAATTTACCACAGCTCACAATCAGTAATGCATATTATGCATAACAGTGTACAGCCGCAAAAAAAAATACATTATTTCTCAGTTTTTGCCAATCCCAGTTTAAAAATGAAAAGTACTACTGTAGAGAAAAAACACAAATTTTAGTTGAAGATTTCTCCTGTTTTTCATAAAGTTTAAATTTTGTTCCTGTCACAATTTATGGTGAAGATATTTGTTTCTGTAATAAAGGCTTTTTGCTTAGAATTAAGTACTTTGTGAGTACTTTTCACTTAGAATTGAGAAAACAATAAACATATTTTAAATGTTAAAATTAGGCAGCCCCCCAGTATAAGTAGCCAGATGTGCCCCGAGTATTAACCCCCCTATAGATAACCAGGTGTGTGCCCAGTATTAGGTTCCCCCCAGTATCGATAACCAGATGCCCCCCAGTACAGGTAACCAGATGTGCCCCCAGTATCAGCCCCCCCATAAGTAGCTAGATGTGCCCCCTGTATAATCAGATGTGCCCTCAGTATAAAGCCCCCACTTTAGGTAGCCGGTGTGCCCCCAGATTTAGCCCCCCTATAGGTATCTAGCTGTGCCCCCAGTATTAGGTTGTCCCCCAGTATAGATAGTCTGCTGTGCATTCAGTATTAGGTTGTCCTTCCAGTATAGATAGCCAGACATGCCCCTAGTACTACTCCCCCATTATAGATAGCCAGATGTGCCACCATTATTAGATCCCCCCCAGAATAGCCAGACGTGTCCCCCAGTATTAGTCCCCCCAGTATAATGTGCCTCCTATTATCACTCCTCCCCCCCAGTGTGCCCCCTTGTATCAGTCAGCCCCCCCATTAGGCAGCCATCATATTAGGCAGTCCCGCTCCTCATTTTAGGCAGCCTCCCCTCGGGTTAAGTAGCCTCCTTCCTGTTAGGCAGCCCCCCATGGCCGATCTGTAAATAAATCTATGTAAAGAAAAGCAGGACTCACCTCCCGGGAACTAGCAGTGATCGTGCATCAGGAGGCGATGTTCACAGCTCCGCAGTCAGCCCCTTACTGCCGTATACACCGGGTTCTGGCTTGATGACATCACCAATTCAGGAACCAGTGTATACGGAAGTACAGGGCTGACTTCAGAGCTGCGAGCAGAGGATCCTGCAGCACTATCGCTGCTAGATCCCGGGAGGTGAATCCTGCTTTTATTTATGGGGATTAACTTTGTGATCGGGGCATGGAGGAGGGAGGAATGATCAATGTTAATGGATTGGGCACAGGGATTGTTCCTCCGTGGGGGATCCGCTAATTAGTTAAGGGAACTTAGACCAATTAGTGCAGAAACAGGTTGTGATGGGAGAGCGCCTGGGAGCATGCCCGGTCGTCCACAGCACTGCTTCTGCAAGAAAACGTTTACCTACGTCCTTGTGACTTGGATGAAGTCACAGAGGACATAGATATATTGTACTGGGGGAAAAAGTGACAAGACAGCTGTTAGCTGTTTGGAGCTGCCAACCCCCCCACTTGAGCCCCTTCCACTGACCAGTGTGTCCCACATGTAACTTCCAGTTTGGTGTGAGAAGATTTGTGGAGTAAAGTATGCAGCACAGGTTGCTGCTCTCCATTTACACTTTTCTTCTATTAGGGCAGATGACATTGTTATAAACTGTTCTTTATCACCTTGCTTCGACACCACCGTCTCACAGACTGTGAGATCACTTGACTCTCCACACCGCAAACAGGATATAGACTTTCTCAGGCTTCTTCAATGTTTACGTTATTTATTCAGGAAACAGGAATACAGATAGATACATTCATCATATCCTAGCCATGCCAATCTTCATGTTGAGTTACAAGCTCGTGATTAGACTCCCTGCTGAAGTCTATCAGGTACCTTCTTCCTAACTACGTTACACTAAACTACCTATGTACAGCATACATTATATCAGATTACAGAAAGGAAGAACATGCTTAGAAGTCCCAGTCGGCCTTGCGAGCTAGTGCGGAAGGAAGAAGCAGAAGTGAGCTCTCATAGCTCCCTCAGCCTTTAATACCGACTAGGAAAGAGTTAAATATGACATCATCTTCGCCACCCCCTAGACCAGATTATTGGTGGACCCACTCGTGGTGTCATCATACACACCTACTTGATTAATAATCAATGAGGCATTTGACCCATATGCAGGAACGTGGATGTTTAGTAAATATGGCCAATGTTTTCTGTTCCTGTGGTGTAGTGTTAAGGTCAGAGTAGTCCGATGGCCTTCTTTTAGGAACATGTTCTCAGTATCTGCGTGTATCCTCTGCTACACGCAGACCCTGAGATGCCTCTGCCTGTATCACAAAACCTCTATTTATTTTAAAGGCATACACTGCGGACAAGTCTTTTACATAAAACTCAGGCCAAGTAACTGAGGCCTACTTAAATTATAACAATCCCCCCTAAAACGGCTTGACCCGCAGATCCCAGCGTCTGAACCTCCCAGTACCTGGTTTCTTTTCTTTTATGTTTCACTTTTCGATGTTCGTGCTCACACAACTTCTCTGCTCTAGGCGATTACCCCTGGAAGAGAGAGAGCAAGACCTCTTGGTCTTCCTGTAACCAGGCTCTCTGGGGAGGCCCTACTTCTAAGTCCCTCTATACCACATGCTCAGCATTTGCGTCACTTGCATATCACTCACAAACTTGCATGACCACAGAAAAGTGAAACTCGTTTGGTTGTTACAAAACGGAGCAGTGCCAGGTGCCTTCTAAAAGTGCGCCTTTATACAATCAGCTCCATCACATGTACTACTAAACCTATACCCGTAACCCTGTATATCCCTTAATTTAAACTATCGGTTCAGGAGATTGTTTATGAGGCACCAATCTCTGGACCAGGTTCATGTGTTTTACGTAATTTTAACCCGCAACCTCACCTGGATAATGATGCCTAAAGTTGTCATCCCCATCCAGACGACCAGTGGGTGTAGAAAAAACTTTGGAACTGCAGAGGCCCAGTCCGAGTGTCCCTGGAACATCACCGGAACCTTTGTCCACCAGGTCAGACTGGCACTCACCTGCTCATTTTTGTGTTCTACCTCGTGAAGATCACCTGTATCATGGTGAAATCTTACCTCTAACTTAGTGTACTGTTTGTTTAACCTTTGTAACAAAATGTGGTCGTCTTGGATCAAACCCTGTTCCCCTTTGTCCCATGTCGTGTTCTCTTTCAGGACGGGAACTACCCGTGAAACTTTGCACTTTAGAGTTCTCTTAACAATTTGAGAAACAACGTCATCCAACCTGGATGACTGGATCCATATGGGATCTCAGCTCCCACAATATGTTCCCCTTGGAAAATCTCCCTTATCGGAACAATTATGAGAATATACCTTGAATGTATCATTAGACCTTATGTTAAAAAACCAAACCTTTCCTTCAGCCACCGGAACTATCGGTTGGGCTTCAGGGTGGATCTTTTGAATAGTAGCCTCGCATTCTGCGTTATTGAGCCTGCAGGCTTCTTCACTAAATTTGACTTGCCCCGGCCAACGCAGGTACTTCTGCAAGAATTGCCCGCATGAGGACAACTCTACTTGCTTCACCTCCCCGTCTAGCACCAAAAAAGGTTGACCTCTCAGGTCCTGGTGTAAGACACGGATTGAGGTGGGAACTAAGGAAGTGGCGGTGCCTAAAGGAATCTTGCACCGTTTCCCTTTGTTCACCCAAACATCTTGAAGCTGCCATGCAAAAGATCCTTCTCCAGAAAAATTAATATATCTCCCCTTGTCCAATCTCAGTTGGACAGGATCTTTAAAGAGACTCTGTAACAACAAAAACCTCCCCTGGGGGGTACTCACCTCGGGTAGGGGAAGCCTCCGGATCCTAATGAGGCTTCCCACGCCGTCCTCTGTCCCACGGGGGTCTCGCCGCAGCCCTCCGAACAGCCGGCGACTGTGCCGACTGTCAGTTCAATATTTACCTTTGCTGGCTCCAGCGGGGGCGCTGTGGCGACTTTCGGCATGGAAATAGACGGAAATACCCGATCTCCGTCGGGTCCGCTCTACTGCGCAGGCGCCGGAAACTTGCGCCTGCGCAGTAGAGCAGACCCGACGGCGATCGGGTATTTCCACCTACTTCGGCGCTGAGAGGCATCAGAGCGCCTGCGCAGGAGCCAGGAAGGTAAATATTGCGTCACGGCTGTACGGAGGGCTACAGCGAGACCCCCGAGGGACGCAGAACGGCGTGGGAAGCCTCATTAGGATCCTGAGGCTTCCCCCACCCGAGGTGAGTACCCCCCAGGGGCCGTTTTGTCGTTACAGTTCCTCTTTAAGCATCTCCCTGACAAAATATGCCCCCAACTGTCCTGATTGGACCTCTTCCCCCCCCTTACGTCCTGAGGCACAATATGTACCTGAGGTCGGGAAGACTGTACTCTCTGCAATCTTTCAATTAAGAGTACCTCTTCACTTACCCACCTAGCATGAGGATAAGCGGCTGCATATGGACTGTGTAATATCGTCCCCTGTTGTGACCCGTGTAGTGTGGATGGGGTTCCCTGTGTTGGCTTTCCCTCCCCCGGGACCGCTCTCCCCACCCTCTTTGTCACCTGGAAATGTGGCTTGATCTCGATTTTTACTTCTTGTTTCGAGAACCACCCACCCTCGGCTTTCCAGCCTTTACGTGTGTATAGTTGTTTCAGAGGCACTCTCTGTTGGTAGTTCCAGAGTGTGATGTTGTCCCCCGCGTCTCTCCGGCAGGAGAATTGACGCCTCCTACTCGTTCCTCTCCAATCTGGAACCATCTCACTCTGCATAACCAAGACAAGGTACCCCTGAATCACACACTCCACCTTTTGCACGTACCCATTGTACTGCAATGTACCTTTTAACAAACCTTTGGATCGGTGCGTCGATTCTGGGAGTGTGGTACTCAATAGCAGATTTATACTGCCATTCAATTCCCACTGCCCGCACACCTGACCCTTCAGACCTTTCACCCCCCTTGTGCCCTGAAATTTATTTTCTCCTGGCACAAGTGCTCTTTTCCTCCGTCCCTGCCTGGTCCATCTGTGCCAAGCGGAGGGAGGTGTGAAAGGATTAGTACCTTTGTCACCCAACATTAACATGCTTGGGCCTTGCATTCTCATTAACCCCTTATTATACATGAGAATGTCCTCTCTTCGTTCTCCTAGGACGGAATGGCAACCTAGGATCACCATCAGCACGGTACTCTTCATTATAAAAGCACCACCTTGGGAAAAAAAAACATTAGCAATTTGCACTATGCTTTGCTCAGTCAGTTTTTTTAGACGTTTTCCGATCTCAGGAACCTCGGTTTTTAGTCTCTTTCCAATTTCAGGAATCTCGTGTTTTAGTCTCTTTCCAATTTCAGGAATCTCGTGTTTTAGTCTCTTTCCAATTTCAGGAATCTCGTGTTTCTCCAAACTTAGATTGGCATCTGGAACCTTTCGCTTATCCGACTGACATCTCCAGCTTTGCTGCCAGCACTGCAGCTGTTTCGATTCCATATTGCCCAACTCCTGAAATCAAAATACAAACAAATTAATTCTTATTAATGATTTGGGATTCGCCCTGCGGCTTGTACTCTGTACACTTTAAATTGATCAATATATATCGTAATTGATCTCGTTGCGTTATGGTTCTCATCTCATGAACTCTGTTTACTCTTTTTGGTAGATTGGAGTTAAACTTCACCCCCCTACCTCAGTACTATCCTCAGTACTTACCTGTTTAAAATATGCTCCCGCAGACTTCACCTTTGGAAGTTCTTACCTCATTGCAGCTCACTCCACATCCCCCCCTATCTGTCCATGCGCGGTCGTCGCATGCACAGATTACGGATGCCACACCTGATGCTGCTTTGCAGGTGAGCCTGCAATGCTCTTACTCATTATCGCATTTACTTATCTAGAACTTCATCGCGATACCAGCTCTTCTAGAAGTTCTGTGTGTTGTACCCTCTGATCAATGTTTGCCGTGCCACTACCTAGACTACCAAAAAAAACGGCTGCCTCCCTGTAGGAAGGAGCGCTTTGCACTAAAACTACACAGGGTGCAGGGCTAAGCATACCAGCGTCACATGCCTGTATGCAGATCCCTGAATGCCCACATGGAAGGTAGTCACATGGCAAACAGCGTACTGATACACTGTCACTCTGTACATGGCAATTCTATCATCTGTATAATTGCCCCATGAACTGCGGTCAGTTTTTGTTCTTTGTGCTACAATTGATAGGAGCTGGAAAAAACATATTTGACCAATCAGTGGACGAAAAAAAACGCACAAAAAAACAGCCCCAGCCCAGCATAGACCTCTCAGTCAAGCTCTGGCCCTGTCCACGACAAAAACCGGAAAAAAACGTTACCGCTCTGCAGCAGCGGTGACGGAAACCCGGATTGGTCAACTCCCTTTTTTCCACCTCCGGCACCCCCCTGATGCACTGTCCCCCCCTATACTCTATTGGGAACTCATGCTGCACCACCCATTAAGGTGCCCCACTTACAGGAATAATCCCGTAAGCAACTCAGCACAGACACTTTCCTGACCTGCACTGCTACGTGTGTCCCTGCACCTAGCTGGGACACTTTTCCTATCCGTGCTCCTGCTAATCTTACAGTAATAGCTTGGTGCACGTATCCTGGCATTCCTTTCCATGGACTCAGGGAAAAGCTTCTGGGGAAATACTTCGAGAACCGAGACACTCAGTAGACTGTCTCTGTATTTCTACCCCCCTCCCTTTCAGCTGCTCTGCCCGGAGCCGCGAGCACAGCCTGACATGACGTGGATCCCCCAGCCCCTCCTCCCCCCTGCCATGACGTGTGGGGGCCATGACTCTCGGGGGCGGGCTCTCTCCACTGCCGCCATTTTGAGTCCTGGACTGCCAGCTAAGATGGCTGCTCCCATAGCAGCCTCTCATTCCTATATCTTAGGAGAGAAAACAAAATACACACAAAACAAACCTTTTTATGCATAGTTACACACAGCATTGATACATTTTACCGAGAGTCAGCCTTCCGCTACCTATACTCTCTGGGATGCTTGCCAAACTTGAGACCAACCGCGTCACAGCTGCAATGCTAAATATATTACATCTTAGCATCACCCAGGAACGTAGAAACCTCTCTCTCCTCACAAATCATCTGCAGCTTATCTCTGCCATAACTCAAACCTACTCAAGCGCGCAGCGTAACTCTAAACCATATTAACAGCTAGTACTGCTGAAACGCACAACAGACAAACTGGCTAAAGAACATAACAGATACAGATATTTACAAGCATGTTAGCAGCTCTGACTGGAAACGCACGGAGGAAAAACAAACAAAAACCTCACCCATTATCTCAGCTGCAACTATAACTTACTTAGAAAAAAAACCAGCTCACCGAAGAAAAACTTACTTCTAAGTTTTACAACTGTCTCAACTCCCCTCTCCTGTCTACTCAGCTATCTCTCTCTTTCTTCTCTCCCCTCCACCCGCTCGACAGCCGCCCCCCCCCCCTATCTCTTCTGTGGGGTGCTCTCTGCTAGGCTAAAACACAGCTGGCATCACTCCCAGTCTCTGGACGGGGAGAAAGAAAAACAAAACCAATGTAGAGGAAGGAACAAAGAAAAAAAATAAAGCACACAGCCTCCATGCTGCAATTAACACAGAATGTACATATGACCACATTATCCTCTCCTTGTTATAACACCAAATACAACACAGATAACGCCATATAACACGTAAATCAAACTTGCCTGAGAGGACTTCGTACGCCTGCCAATTCGACCAGCTTGTGGCAACTCCCCGAAACTGAGTAGATCCCTGGAACTACTGAGCGTCATCTCTGTGTACCCACACTGGCTCAGCGGATCGATCTCCAGCGGCAGCTGCCAGTCGGCCTCGGAGCCTTCCAGTCACCTGCGATCCGGTTTAGGCTATGACTGCGTGCACTTACAGTCAAAGTTTAACATCCACGAGTTTTGCCGCTGGTTTCCTCGAATTGCAGACCGTGTGCTCGGCTCCCACACACTCACACCAGCTTATCAGTCTCAGCTTGATAAGCTTAACAGTCCGCGTCTATTCCGCTTGTTTTGCTGTGGAATATCTTGAAAACTACTTCGGCCCCGGCCCCGTCTGCCTGTTTTGCTAGGCAGGGAAGGGTTTCAGCACCACTGTTATAAACTGTTCTTTATCACCTTGCTTCGACACCACCGTCTCACAGACTGTGAGATCACTTGACTCTCCACACCGCAAACAGGATATAGACTTTCTCAGGCTTCTTCAATGTTTACGTTATTTATTCAGGAAACAGGAATACAGATAGATACATTCATCATATCCTAGCCATGCCAATCTTCATGTTGAGTTACAAGCTCGTGATTAGACTCCCTGCTGAAGTCTATCAGGTACCTTCTTCCTAACTACGTTACACTAAACTACCTATGTACAGCATACATTATATCAGATTACAGAAAGGAAGAACATGCTTAGAAGTCCCAGTCGGCCTTGCGAGCTAGTGCGGAAGGAAGAAGCAGAAGTGAGCTCTCATAGCTCCCTCAGCCTTTAATACCGACTAGGAAAGAGTTAAATATGACATCATCTTCGCCACCCCCTAGACCAGATTATTGGTGGACCCACTCGTGGTGTCATCATACACACCTACTTGATTAATAATCAATGAGGCATTTGACCCATATGCAGGAACGTGGATGTTTAGTAAATATGGCCAATGTTTTCTGTTCCTGTGGTGTAGTGTTAAGGTCAAAGTAGTCCGATGGCCTTCTTTTAGGAACATGTTCTCAGTATCTGCGTGTATCCTCTGCTACAGACCCTGAGATGCCTCTGCCTGCATCACAAAACCTCTATTTATTTTAAAGGCATACACTGTGGACAAGCCTTTTACATAAAACTCAGGCCAAGTAACTGAGGCCTACTTAAATTATAACAGACATCACACACCCAGAAGACCACACCAGTGCAGGGGCCACATTCAAGTATTGCACCTGGTGTTTTTAGGATGCCCACTGAAGACCCCCTTTCCCTCCCCAACCACCCTGGTTAAATGTGAATAAACAATGTGGCCCACAACTAAGGCCATGCTTCAGATTTTGGTCTCTTATGTGATTGACCCCTGATTTAGACCATCCAAAAGCTTCCCTCTTCTTAGGTAAGTATCTAAATTTCTTGTGACATTACAATTTTCCTTTAATATGAAAATGAGCTTCAAGAAAGTAACAAAATCATCCTAACAGGAAAGTTCCCTTGGCTTTCTGCCCCTCTCAGTAACTGGCACTATGGAAAAGTGAGCAATGTGCACTGATTGACAAGGTTGACACCCACTTACTGTCGTGAAGTTTCAATGCCTGGAAGTGGAAGGACAGATGGCCTTAGAGGTGTAGAAGGCACTGGCCAAAGCCTCACAGTGGAACAGGAAAACAAGAGACCTACAAAATTAAAAAAAGGATAGGCAGGGCCTTCCTGGGAAATGATTATGTACTGTATCCATGCTGGATTTTTTTTCCCAGTTTAATGCAATCCTGTACTTTTTCTACTTAAATAATCTACATCACGACATGTATTGCATAATAATGTAAAGAAAGATATTATTTCAGTAATTATTATGAGTTTTAATTTATTGATTATTTTTGTGTCTCTTTTTAATGGTCTTTTCCTGTCTGTCTGCTTGGTCTATTTAAGGTGGATATAAAATGTGCATAAATGATGTAACATTATTGCCATACAACTTGTAACAGGGCTTATGGCTGGTGATGTAATGTGAGTATTCTGTACTGTATTCACCCAGGAGTCAGATGTTATAATCACACCTAAAGAGTTAACCTCTTTTTCTCTTCTTCTAAGTCGATGTTTATTGAGCTCTCTGTCTTGTAACTGGAGATTTGTTTCCTAGCTTTTCTACAGGATCTCTAATCCAAATATAGGTTCCCGATAAATCTCACAGCCCATGATGCTAGTATTTCCCAGTCGATCACTAGCTCTGAAACACAGATGGACAATTGCCAGACATAACCCTTTTTTGGAAGTATCTTAACATGCTCACTCTAAAGAGCAATTGAATACTATTACTGTAAATGTTGCATTCACACCATACAAACATTCTATTGGGCAGGATTCACTCTCTCTACAAAGATTGTGTGTGATTTGCAGTTTTCCAAAATTGAGATTGCAGTGCATCCAATCTATTTCAGACCGATTTTACACTTGAAATGGGCATTTGCAGTGTGATGTCTCATCCCATCATTCCACAAAGCACAAAAGTACAAACATATGACTATGTGGCTGAGTGCGCCAACATATGCATATCGCCCCCCCATGCCCTTCGCTGCCCCTCGGTCAGTGACATACTCCCTGCTAGACACAGTGGACAGCAAGTACAGTATATTTTCCCATCGTATTCCCGTCATGTCACTCATGAACACTGTACCACCGTCACCAACATTTTTATAAAGAATGCATCGCCCATTGACTTACATTACTTCCGCCGCATTGCCACAGAAGATGCCTGGGAATGCGCTGTTGACTTTGCGGCTTGCACGTCTGGTGCAACCTGACATGACGGGGTAAGTGTGCTAGGCCCCAATGCCTTGCATTGCCGTTGTGTTACACTGCGGTAAAACGGTTGAACGCAACACAGGTTTCCAATGCAAGTATAAAAGGTGCCTCAATGGCATCACATTTTATTTACATTCA
Source organism: Hyperolius riggenbachi (assembly GCF_040937935.1). Taxonomy (NCBI): domain Eukaryota; kingdom Metazoa; phylum Chordata; class Amphibia; order Anura; family Hyperoliidae; genus Hyperolius; species Hyperolius riggenbachi. The sequence goes on from NC_090646.1 coordinate 542,719,436, forward strand.
TATGTGAATTTGTGATCAGAATCAAGTTTATTCACCAAGTACGGCAGTTGTCGTATCCGGAATTGGTTGTGGTACACATGGCATCTTTACATGACAGACAGAACAAGAACAACAGGAATTACAATGAGACAGGTATAGCAACATGCAGATACTGGTGAACATTCATGGGAGCTCTGGCACACTCATGGGAGCAGTAGCAGCTAGGGTGTGGGCCAGTACTGCCCAGAGTGAAGAGAGTTCGGCGATCGGGGTGCTGGCTAGGTGACAGAGTTCAGGTGGAGAACAGCTTGAGGGAAGAATGTGTTCCTGCGCCTGGTGGTTCTGGCGTAGATGGTCCTGTAACATCGGCCTGTTGGCATGAGCTCGAAGTGGCGATTCCCCAGGTGGGAGGGGTCGCCAGAGATCTTGGAAGCCCTCGACCCGAGTCTCGCCATGTGGAGTAGGTCTAGTGGAGGTAAGGGTGATCCTATGATTTTCTCCGCAGTGTCAATTACCCTTTGAAGTTTGTGCTTGTCCTTGGCGGATGCTCCTGTGTACCATACTATGACAGAGGAACAGAGTATGGATTCTGTGGTAGCGATATAGAAGCTGGTCAACAGTTTGCGCGGCATGCCGAATCTCTTTAGTTGACGCAAGAAGAAAAGCCTCTGCTGGGCCTTCTTCTGTATCTTAGAAGTGTTTTGCTCCCACCTAAGGTTCTTGGTTATGGTTGTGCCAAGGAATCGTACATCTGACACGCTGGAAACCGCAGTATCATCGATGAGGACAGGGGAAAGCACAGGGGGGTGCTTTCTGAATTCTATAGTGAGCTCCACAGTTTTTGTTGCATTGAGAACGAGCTTGTTCTCCTTGCACCAGCTGCTAATCCTCTCGATCTCGCTTCGGTAGGTGTGCTCCCCTTTGTTGTCAATAAGGCCTATGATAGTTGTGTTATCTGCGAATTTAATGACCTTCACAGAGTCCGCAGATCTGGTGCAGTTGTTCGTATACAGAGAAAAGAGTAGAGGAGACAGCACGCACCCTTGCGGAGCGCCTACATTGGTGGTTCTTTCGTGGGAGAAGCAGTTGCCAAGCTTAACTCGCTGTGTTCTGTTGGAGAGGAAGTCCCTGACCCATGCACGCAGAATGGGATCTACTCCTAGCTGCCTGAGATTGTCGAGCAGGATGACCGGGCAGATGGTATTGAAAGCGGAGCTAAAATCCAGGAACAGGATCCTGGCGTAAGAGTCCGGTTTGTCGAGGTGCTCTGTGATGTAAGCCAAACTGACATTTATGGCATCCTCCACAGATCTGTTTGCCCTATACGCGAATTGGTGTGGGTCAAGGAGGGTGTCGGTGGAGCGCTTCAGGAGGGTGAGAACGACGTGTTCGAAGATCTTCGCAATGACAGGAGTAAGGGCTACAGGCCTGAAGTTGTTGAGATCTGTATTCCCTGGCTTTTTAGGAACTGGGATAATAAAAGATCTTTTGAGGCAACTTTTCTGGGTTTAAAATGTGGATGGCAGATCTGCTTATTTTCACAACATACACTGCTGGATTCGTGTTTCAATTAAAGTCAATGGGAACATAGAAAATTTTAATTTTGCACGAAAAATTGCATGTCATTTTCTAGTTAATGAGATTTATTTTTCATGTAAATTAACTTGAATTGTATTCACTGAGAAAATGGCAACATGAACTTTTGCATATAAAAATAGCAAAACTACACGCAAGTGTTTCTTCAAAAAAGAATACAAAAACTGGAAATGTAGAACCGTGCATGTGGAAAATCGCATGAATACAACTTAACGACAAGCATGAACTTGAACAGAGTCAATTTTGTAATACTTATACTAGTACTAATACTAGTCTGGGAATAAAACATTTCTAAGTTTGGACAGCTCTAATCACTCGCAGATTTTCCTGAAGTCAGAAAAAGTTATTATGAAGCAATACATTAACTTCCTACTGGTCTGTGAGAATTGACATCAATGTTGCATGATTATTATTTGACTCTACCACACAGCAGTGGTCTACTGCATGTTCTGTGAAAGGGGCTCTTAAGCAGAGTGAGTTAGGTTTCCTGGCTGTGATGCTTCTTAAGTTGCTTTTCTCAAGCTGTTTTTTTTTCACTAGCATGCAGAAAAATAAAAAAGTAAAAGACCATTTTATTTAGAGTGACAGCATGGGAAACTGAGACCCACAGAGATTATTATGGTCATCTTTTAATGTGTACTTCCAATTTTGTAGCAAAAGGGGAAAAAAACAATTTCTTTCAGAACTGATATTTGCATTGAATATTCACCAGACATTTGAACAAAACACACAAACTCTCCTTCTACAGCCACAGTAAAACTGAACTCGATGTAAGGGCGCAAGGACTATGAACAATCATTTCTCACAATGTATTACCTGCAGGTTTGAGGCAGCCTAGTGGCCTCCATGATGCATAGCTCTAAACTGTTCATTTTTTTGGGAAGGACAGTGGGCACGATTCAAATTTTTCTCCCAAGTATTCTCCTATGAGACAATTTTCATCTTCTGCTTAAAATAATGTTTCAGCACTCTGCAATTGCAAAGTAGCAAAAAGTATGTTAAAAGTAATGTCAAAATGATTCTGATTATCTTCTTGTTTGCTGGTGGTTTAAAAGGCATTTTATTGATAAGATGTGAAAATATATAGGAGACAATGTTAATTGGATTAGACCCAGTGTGAAATCCTCAGTCCCTCTTTCTTCCTCATCGGTCCGTCTTTCTGGACTGATGTACAGATGTCTCTAACTGTATGGTTTTCTCCAGTAAAGTGTGTTTATGTGACTCTAAGGGCTGTTTCACACCAAAAATGCTTTTAAATTGTATCTGAAATAGCATTTACTGAATCATTTATACTTTTGTGGGGCTTCCTTCAGCCCACTTTAGGCCACTGGCTCCCTCGCTGTCCTCCGGGTCGCTCCGATCGTCCACTGGCCAGCCTGGTCTCTCCCTCCACTCGGCTCAGTAATGATGTACTACGCATGCACAACCCGCATGCGCATGCCACCATTGCTTCAGCCAATGGCTGAAGAAAGCCCCAGATAAGTATCAATGGTTTAGAAAATGTCATCTCAGGTTTTCTTTAACCTCTTGAGGACCGCAGTGCTAAACCCCTCTAAAGACCAGCTATTTTTTTGTTAAATTGGCCACTGCAGCATTAAGGCCAAGCTGCAGGGCCAGGGGCGTATCTGGGCAATATGGCGCCTATGGCAAACACTGAAATTAGTTAATTCAACTATAACCCCAACTATAAGTAACAAGTGGAATCCCTCAGTATAGTAGATGAGCATGAGAGAGGAGGGGGCAGCCATAATGCCCATTGTGCTGCGGCGCCCATGGCATGAGCCATGCCTGCACCCCTCTAGATACGCCTCTGTGCAGGGCCACACAACTCAGCACACAAGTGATCTCCCCCCCCCCCCTCTTTTCTCCCCACCAACAGAGCTCTCTGTTGGTGGGGTCTGATCGCTTCCCCTGTGTTTATTTTTTTTAATAAATATTTACTTTATTATTTTTATAATAAATGTTACTATTTTTTTTAACCCAGCTCCCTCCCTCCCCCCGCCAGCCAATCAGCGTGATCGGCTGTCATAGGTTTCAGCCAGATGACCCCTGCAGTATAGGTAGAGAGATGTAATCTTAGTATAGGAAGCCAGTTGCGCTCCTCCCCCCACATTACATTATATAAAAAAAGACACAAAAACATCCCACCCCCATATGTCAAATACACACACACAATTATTATTTCATATGTATATTGCACTGACATCTTCCACAGCGCTGTACAGAGTATATTGTCTTGTCACTAACTATCCCTCAGAGGAGCTCACAATCTAATCCCTACCATAATACTAGTAGGATTAGCTCTAGTAGAATTAATATTACCCATTGCAGTCTATTAGGGGGAAGGCAATTAACTTATCTGTATGATTTTGGGGTGTCAGTGGAAACTTGAGTGTCTGGAGGAAACCCAAGCAGACAGGAGCAGACAGGGAGAATATACAAATTCTGTGCTAAAGGGTGCTGGGATTTAATTAAAATTTGTGACAACATTAAGAGGAGAGGTACCTACAGACACGAGATAACACACACACACACACACACACACACACACACACACACACACACACACACACACACACACACACACACAGCAGGGACATGGATCACACTCACTGACAACTGACAAATACACTGTACACAAACACTCACACACAAGCAAGCAGGGGCATGAACTGAAGCAAAATAACACACACTCACTGATGCACACACTGCACACACACTGTACATAAACACACACACAACCAAGCAGGGACATGAACTGAAGCAAAACACACACACACATGCAGGGACATGGAACTGAAGCAGAATAACACACACTCACTGCACACACTCACTGGCACACACTGTACACAAACACTCACACACAAAAGCAAGCAGGGACATGAACTGAAGCAAAATACACACAGACACACACACACACACACTGAAGCAAAATACATTCACACACATAAAAACACACAGATATCATTCACACAACACAGAGAAAGAGAGACAGCAGGTCCGATGGGCATAGATAGGAACATTGCTGCAGACCTTCACACATTCTTCAAATGCCCGAGATCTGACCTGAGACTGCAACTACATCTCTCTTCCTCACCCAGTGCTTCTTTGCCTCTACTGCAGGGACGCATAGACTTCTCCCGCACACACAGACAGTACATGTCTCTGTCTGCTTTGATCTTCACCCCCCCTGATCTGCTGCATGCTTGTTCAGGGGCTATGGCTATAAGTATTAGAGGCAGAAGATCAGCAGGACTGCCAGGCAACTGGTATTGCTTAAAAGGAAATAAATATGGCAGCCTCCCTATCCCTCTCACCTCAGCTGTCCTTTAAGATGAAATGGAGCCCAAAGCAAGGCTCCCTCATATGGACCTTTTGGAAATCTGAGATGGAAAAGTGGTCAGAGAAAGTGGCAGTTAAGCCCCCCTGAATGATCGTTCTCTGCTTCTATTTGCATAGAAACGGAGACTAAAGAGCTCAGCCATTCCCTTAAAGTGAAACTATAATCACCCCATACACTCTGTAAAATCAATGCCCTCTATCCCCAAAGTGTAAAAAATATAACATTGCAAATTGTTTTCATACTGTATCTAAAAACCCATACTTTTTTTCCTTAGTGGTTACAAGGAAATCAGCACAGTGGCGTAGTGATAGCACTCTTGCCTTGCAGTGCTGGGTCCCCGGTTAAAATCCCAGGCTTTGCACTAGTTTGTATGTTCTCCCTGTGTCTGTGTGGGTTTCATCTGAGCACTTTGGTATCCTCACACATACCAAAAACTTACAGGTAAGTTAATTGGCTTCCCTCTAAAATTTGCCCAAGACTATGATACAAACACTACAATACATACATAGACATATGACTGTAGTAGGGATTAGATTGTGAGTTCCTCTGTGGGACAGTTAGTGATAAGACAATAAACTCTGTATATCACTGCGAAAGATGTCAGCACTATATAAATACTAAATAATAATAAAAGCAATATTAAGAGATACTGAAGTTCTCACCCAGCATGCATTTGAGTTGACAGCTTCCTGTAGACAAAAACAAATGACCACAGACCAGGAAGAATGCAATTAAGACTTTTAAGCTGCAGAACACAAATTTCCTTTGCAATTGGCAGGGAAATTATTTTACACATGGAATATATGTGTTGACCCTAGATCCAATGAATTTTAAAATCATATAAAGGTCCTCAGGGCCGGATTTGTGGGAAGGCATCCAAGGCACGTTCCTAGGGCGCCAGAGTTCAAAGGGCGCATTGAAACCTGTCTGCGTCCTGACTCCCGATCCATGAACGCCATCAATTGTGCCATCAATTGGCTTTCAAAAGAGCGGGTAGAAACGGACATCTGCGCCCTCCTCCGCTCCAGTTCCTGCCTGCCGGCCTATGAGTAGCGCGGATTACGGAAGTCAGCTGAGTGGCAGCGTGCAGCGTGATTGGCTGGAGCTGCCGCTCACGCTTGGGTGACCTGGCGTGCAGGGCTGCTGTCTGTTGGAGGGAGGCTGTGGCTCGTGGCTCAAAGGACCTCCGGGAAGGAGGAGGACAGGGACCGGAGAGGACAGGATCGGGAGGACGGGAGCCAACTGCACCATGAAGGAGCTCATCAGACCAGGAGAGGCACTCGGGATCCTACCAGCTCCCTGCGGAGAAACAAGCTGCGTGAGTGACAGCTGGGGGAGTGGGCAATGGGCGGCATGCATGGCTTAACATGCCTCGATAGAGCACCTAAAGCTAGCTATCAGGTACAGGCTATGCTGACACTTCTAGTGAACGGTACACAGGCTATGCCAGTACTTGTAGTGCCTCATACACAGGCCCATACAGACTTGTACTTGTAGTTCACCACATACAGGTTATTCTAGGACTTGTAGTGCATCACATACAGGCTATACTTGTACATGTAGGGCACTCTGCATTTCAAGTGCAAGTATAGTCTGTATGTGATGCAGTACAAGTGCCAGTATACCTTGTGTGTGATGAACTACAAGTGCCAGCATAGCTTGTATGCGATGCACTATGTGTTAGAACGTGGGCAGGAAAAAATGGTGCACAGCTCTGCAGGAACATTCAGTTTAGTATAAAACGCTATTTTCTATCGTCGGGTTGGAAGAGAAAATTATGGTTCAGAGAAATGTACAACTCAGTTGACTATTTGTATAGTACAGTGGTAAAGCACAGGACATTGGTGATATTTTTGAGCAGGTGCTAGTTCGAATCCAGTCAATGCTCCATTATTATTTTTATTAATTGATAGATGTGCTGCTATCTGTAAATTAATAAGAGATTAGTTTAAAAATACTTTTTTTATGAAGTAAAAGTGTTGTGCTTTTAATATCCTAGCTGCACAACGACGTATACAAGGTGGTTCAAAAGGAATCACTACAGCTATTTTCATCAGTTCCCACTTCCTTCTTCTTAACCTTGCTTAAAAGCACAAAACTTTTACTTCATAAAAAAAGTATTTTTAAACTAATCTTTTATTAATTTACAGATAGCAGCAGTATCTCTATCTACTAAACTAAAAGGAAAAAAAAAAAACAACATTGAGCAGATTCGAACTGGCAAGATTCATTTGGTAGACCAGTTCTTTACCACTGTGCTACACACCCTTTATTCAAGCCTGCACTAACAGTACTTAGATATCGTTTTACAACCCTATGTGAATTAGCACCATCTATCGTTTTACTGTTTCACTGCAAGCACCACAGTGCAGCTTCAAGTATACCCTGTAAGCAATGCCGGTAGCAGCAGAGACTAGTGGAGTTCTGGACCGCGGATGGATGAAGACTAACAGTGTGGTCATTTGCCTTGAGCTGACGAGGGCAGCCACCCAGCACCTATGGCTTCACATCATGGAGAGCAAAGCAAGTAAGAAGCCAATAAACAAACAGGAGTTTATTCAGGGCACTAATCTAAAAACGGTATTTACCGTTTTTATAACAACGGTAAATAGCGTTTTACTACATTACCATGCGCCATTTTTTCCCTGCGCCTCTTTTGGCTGTATCCTTTTTCATGTGTGGGAGATAATGTATGCTGCATTTCAACAAGTGTGAAGGGTAACGTTTTTGCACCTCAGCTACCTCGCTCTGAATCCCCCCACCTAATCGCTATTTGTCCAAATTTAATACAGATCCTGTGCTGGGGCATAGCAAAAGTTCCCCTTAAAATTAGAAAGAAAGAAAAATTGTTAGGATTCTGTTGGTCAGGGGGCGGCTTGTGATAGTGGGCCTAGGGCGGTAAAAAGTACAAATCCGGCCCTGAAGGTCCTCAGACCCATGATTGGTAACATATAAGCACCACATTCTGCTTTAAGAAAGCATATGACTAACAAAGAGAACTTGCACAATAAAAATGTATTTACACAAGAAAAAGCCTGACAGGTTACAGAACTGAGAAACTGAAGAATGATAAATATGAGCTTGCCGATCAAAGTTCATTCTTCCATGCAACTTAGGTGGCAGTTCTGATATAAAGTAGCCCAGTGGTGAAAATCTAAATGAATTGATTCACCTGCAACTGATGAGCATACATATGAGCATAATTTGCTTTAAAAGCACATGCTTAAAGTGTAGACTGGGATAAAGGGTGTATTTATACTTAGCTGGGGCTTCCTCCAGCCCCATGAGGCGCGTGAGCTCCCTTGCAGTCCTCTCCGGCTGCTTCATACACTTGATATCCCTCCCGCTAATCTGGCCAGTCGAAGCCAGTTGTGCACATGTGTGGCCCAGCCGCGTGCGCCCCTGCTGCGCTCCCGAGCCCAGGAGCATTCTGAGCCTGCGCAGGGCCTGGGCTTGGGAGTGCTGCGAGGGTGCACAGATGGCCGGGCCTTGCATGCGCAGAAGAGTGCAGCCGGGTAGATTACTGGGTGGGATATCCAGTGAATGAAGAGGACGCAAGGGAGCCCACACACCCCACGGGGACAGTGCATAGAAGCCATGGGTAAGTATAAATATGTCCTTTATCCCTGTATCTGGTTTCCTGTAAAGAAGACCTCCAGTGTATGTATATCACATGTTCACTGGGTCCTCTTTTCCTGTAATGTTATAATCACCTGCCATGTCTTCTTATAAATCACCCCCAGGGCCTCCTGCCACAAACGCCATTTGTGTTCTGTACTAGAGATAATGAAAACAAGAAAACAAATGGCGTTTTTCTGCAGGGGTTGGGGCTACATGGTGGAAGCTGGCAGACATGCAGCCCCAGGTTTGATTTACAAGAAGAAGACACGGCAGTCGGCAGGTGATAATAACATTATAGGAGAAGAGGACCCCAGTCCGATTTAAATGCTCTCCACTGCTCGAAGTGGCTATTTTTTATTTTAATGGGGAAATTAATATAAAATCACTGTAAATTGTTAAAAAAAAAGATGTTGATATAAATAGGAACAAGTATTAATCTTTTAAATGAGCCTTCCATGCACATACATGTTTAATACTGCTGTATCCCTGGCAATATAGGTCAGCAATAACTATTCATGAACTTTTAGCAAGCTTGTAAATGTAGCAGATAATTCAGTAAAATGTAATGTGGAATAATGACAACCTTTAGCGAGGTTAAAAAATGACCAGGCTATAGCCAAGAAGGCTGCGTTATATTTATAGCCTGCCCTCAGCTATAAGCAGTGCTCTTTTGCTTCCATGGTAAACTCTCTAGAAGGGAACTGTGCATCCTGTAAATCATGACTGCTGCAAATAGCTTGGCAAAATATTATTTATATATAGTTTAAGAACAGGGCTCAAAAGTTTGAAAAAGGCACACAAAAAAAGGAAATTCATATACGTGTATACACTTGCCATGTATGGTAATATATTATATTTAAGCTAAAAAATCATCTCCTACTAGCAGATTCAGATTAGTCAACTACTACAGTATCAGTTTCAAATGTCCTTTAAGAAGTCCTACATTTTTATCCTCTGCCACTTTAAAGGTGCTTACACACGCACTACCGCCGGCAATGGCGGGTCTGCCATACCCTTCTGATTGGCGGACGTTCGGCCGACAGTAGCATGTGTGTACACGTTGTCGGCGGACTGATAAGGCTGTTTCTGAACGATCCGCGGAGTGGATCGTTGAGAAACAGCCTTATCAGTTTGCCTGACTGACTGTAAACACGCACTACTGTTGCTGGAACGCCCGCCCAGCGGGAGGGTCCAGCGGACCCGTCGTTGCCGGCGGTAGTGCGTGTGTACGCACCTTAAATTAAGCTAAAGCTTTTTTTTTGAAAGTATATTTTTTATTGAAGATTTTTCATAGAAAACAGAAAACAGGTGTGCCTACCAACAGTGGTGGCACTAAAACAATTAGAATACAACTGTTGACATTGTTATTCTCCACTCCGCTAGATTGCATAAGAAATAGCATGATATCTTCCTATGTGGCCCAAAATTTCAATGAGAAACATCATAACATAGGATAACAAGCAGTTGCGCCACAGGGGGGTAGGATCTGACTCGAGTGCATCCAGTGAAAACGTGGTGTCATGTGAATTCAATCGTCAAATTTGAGCTTGTAGTGCGAGATCCAGCAAGACCACATCTTCCTAAATTTTTTGGGGCACTTTCTCTTAAGATAGATAGGTTTGATGGTGGCTAGGTCCTTATGGACATATGAAGACCAGTCCTTTTTAGTGGGAGGTAGGGGTTGTTTCCATCGGAGTATGATCATTTTTCTGGCATATGCTACCAGGGACCTGTAGGCCTGCATTTTGTGGCTGGATAGTGCATTTTCAGCCAGACATCCCAGCAAAAGTTGTTCAGGTTTTGGATCAAACGCAATTCCAAATACCCGCTGAAGTTCTAGATGTATCTGTGACCAGTAGGAGCAGATACGCGGGCATAGCCATACCATATGGAAGAAGTCTGCACCCGGTTGCTGACATCTACCACATCTACCCGATGCAGCAGGGTCAATTCTACATAATTTAGCTGGGAAAAAGTAGCTTCTGTGTAAGAATTTAAGTGCAATGAGGCGGTCTCGCGCTGCAACATTCACTGTAACAAAATAGCCCAAAACTGTGTTCCACATTTCAAGCGTCAAGTCTGGGATGTCTGCCTGCCATGCCAGGAACAATTTATTCATTTTGGCCTGTCCTTTAGGAGGGAATGTTTTATATATGACAGAGACTACATGCTCTAGGTCTTTTTTAATGAGTTCCCCCTCAGTGGTATGGGTCTGCACCAGCAGTGTTCTGTTTCCCCTCAAAAATTGTGCCCCAAAGGCGTGCTGTAGTTGCAAATAGCGAAAATGCATATTATTGCCTAGGTTAGCATCTTGTTTAAGGGAAGAGAAGGATTTTAGTTGGTGTCCATCTATGATATCTTTTAATTTATATATTCCATGGTCCGCCCAGATTTTGGGATCAGGTACTGTTAGAAATTCACGCAGTGAGGGATTCATCCATAGTGGGGTATATGGGGATATTTGCCCGGATTGGTGCGAGATTTTATTTATTCTCTCCCATATTTTAACTGTCGCTAGCATATTCGGCGTAGCTCGGGGGATTTGCTTGCTCCCTCTATATGGTAAGCTAGAAAGGGCCAAGGAAGATCCCATTATCTCTGCTTCCAGAGCAGTTGCCGGATTAGTTGGGGACTGTTCGAACCACCACCGTACAGTAACTACAGCCGATGCCCAGTAGTAGTGCTCAAAGTCAGGTAGCCCAATGCCCCCACTGATTTGGTCGCACTGCAAAGTGGATAATGCTATGCGTGGGTTCTTGGGGTACCATAACAAGGATATGATTGCTTTGTTAATGGCTTGAAAGTATTTAGCTGGGATGTATACAGGGCTGTTCCTAAAGTAGTACAAGAATTTGGGGAGCATGTTCATTTTGATAGCATTAGCGCGCCCCAGCAGAGATAATGGGAGGGATTGCCATGTTTTGCATTTCTGCCTAAGTTTGGATAAAGTTGGGTCCAGATTAAGGATGTAATAATCATTAATGTTTCTAGTGACTTTTATCCCTAAATAAGTAAATTCCGTGACCCATTGAAGTGGGGTAGGGGCTGGATATATTGGCAGTTGTCCATCTAGTGGCATGATAGTGGATTTATCCCAATTTACCTTAAACCCTGAAAACCTGCCATATTCCTTAATAATCTCTAAGGCTCCAACTAGTGAAGGGCCGGAATCTGATAAGTATAATAAAAGGTCATCAGCATAAAGTGAAAGTTTCTCAACCCTGGCACCATATACGAGGCCCCCAACTGATGCACTGTTGCGTAAAAGTATAGCAAGAGGTTCCACGACCATGGCGAATAGGGTAGGCGACAGGGGACAACCCTGCCACGTTCCCCTGTGGAGTGAGAAGGGAGCAGACATAGAGAGGCCAGTGCGTACTCTGGCCCTCGGCGTGGTGTAGAGGGTCCTGAGCCAGCCGACAAACTTGTCACCCAGTCCAAAATGTAATAATGTCTCCCAAAGGAAGGTCCAATCCACCACGTCGAAGGCCTTTTCCGCGTCAAGCGATACTATAACTCGGTTACCCGGTTGGTCATGCGTGACCGCTAGGTTGGTCATAAGCCTTCTTAGATTAATATCCGTCCCTTTCCCGGGAATAAATCCTGATTGGTCAGGATGTATAAGTTTTGTAATTAATGTGTTTAACCGAGAGGATAATATTTTCGCAAGGATTTTGTAATCTTGGTTGAGTAGCGAAATTGGCCTGTAAGATTTGCATAGGGTGGGATCCTTTCCTTTTTTAGGGAGAACAGTGATTAGGGCCTCGCACATGGACCCAGGGAGGTCATTCTTCTCAAGAATGTATGTAAATGTTTTCTGTAGGTATGGGACTATATCTTTGCTATATTTTTTATAGAATTCCGCCGGAAGGCCGTCGGCACCGGGTGCTTTAGCATTAGGTAGACCCTTAATGACATCCCGTATTTCCTCTTCCGCTTCCAGAAAATCTCTGTCCTCAGCAGATAGTTTCGGAAAGGAAATCCCCCCCAGAAATCCCTCCAGTTGGATTCTGGAATAGTCAGTGTCTGAGGTGTATAGGGCTTGGTAATAGTGAAGAAATTCCTCATTAATGTCTCCGGGTAGAGTTAACATATCACCAACAGATTTTTTAATGGCTCCAATATGGTATATTTGCCTTTCCTCCCCTATAAGGTAGGCCAAGAGTTTACCCGTCCTATCCCCTTGCTCATAGATTCGCATGCGGCGTGCTGACTCTACCCTAGTAGTAGCAATTAGCTGTCTATTTGACAGGTGTGCCAGCGCCACCTGCCAGTTATCATATGTAGTTTTAGTTTTGCTGTGCAAAAAGGTTTTCTCTGCTGCCTCAGCCTCCTGCTCTGCATTGTGTAGGATAACTCTGTCTTGAAACCTAGCCTCAGATATTATTTTGATATAGTTACCTCTAGTAACTGCCTTATATGCGTCCCATACCACTGAGGGGGCGGTGGAGAGGTCGTTAAAGCGCCAATATTCCTCTAGGGGCTGCCTCATACCCATCTCTACAAAGTTGTGATTAATCCAACCCGGGGATAGTTTCCACAGAGGTTTGGATAGTTTGTTGGATAATAGTAGAGTGGTCTCTAAGGGAGCGTGGTCAGAGATGCCTCTAGGTAACAGTTTAGTGTGACCCATATGCATGGCCATAGACGGGGAAGCCAGTAGTAGGTCTATTCTTGATAACGCTTGGTATGATGCTGAGTGACATGTGTAACCTGGTTGATGAGGGTTATGCATCTTCCATACATCAAGTAGGTTATAGGACTGTGCCCAATTACAGAATAATAAATTGTCTCTCGGGTTGGGGGTCATCCTATCCCTAGAGGGAGAGAGGACCATATTAAAGTCGCCACAAAGCAGGAGCCTGTCCGTTGGGAATTTAGCCACCCTAAGCTAAAGCTTTAAAGCACACATGAACTGATAGGGACATGGAGATTGCCATGTTTATTTCCTTTTAAACAATGCCTGGCTTTCCTGCTGAGCTCAAATACTTTTAGCCATAGACCCTGAACAAGCATGCAGCATATCAGGTGTTTCTGACTGAAGTCTGACTGGATTAGCTGCATACTTGTTACAGGTGTGTGACACACTGCAGACAAAAATCAGCAGGATGCCAGGTAACTGGTAAATTGTTTAAGAGGAAATAAATATGGCAGCCACCATATCCCTCTCAGTTCATGTTTCCTTTAAATGTCGACAAGGGAAATGAAGGGTCCCTTGTTAATCCTCTGTACTCCTCCAAAAACAGAAAGAACAGGCTTAGTACTAGCCAAGTAAACTTTCATTTTTTTCTAGGTCAGCTCTGGAAACCTGGCATTTTTCCTTTCTGCACCATCTTTTGTATAATATAGGGGCAGCTCTACCCATTACCCATTACACAGTTACAAGCACTGTCTTTATTCCTGGATGCGTAAAGCAGAAAACCTTTTTTGCATAAATCTTAAAACAAGACACACAATTGTATCCTGAGAATTAAAGTGGCAATGCCAGTAATACAGTATGTCACTATAATCCAGTGATAGGAATAAAGGGCCTTGTTGCTTGCCTTCATACTGGCCCAGTATCCCCAAGGCACAACCCATTTCCAGTATACCATTGTTCTTCAACAGGCAATCAGAGGCACAAGCACACAAAAGAGGTAGCCCTTCAGTAATGTAATTATGAAATGACAAGTTAGACCCAGGGATGGTCGTAGTCAGCCAACTTCGCTATGCTGGAACTACGCGTAGTTTTACGCAATTACGCTTCGCCAAACTACGGCTTCAAAATCAAATGTTGACTTCGTATGCATTTCGTAGACTACGCGTTAAAATACGCAATTGTGCGTAGCGTAGTTCATGCGGACGCTTATGCCATTATGCTTTAAAATGTATGCATGAATTCCTCTGTAAATTGCTTGTACCAGTAACTCTTCTATGCGTACATTCCCCTTTCCAATGCGTAATTTTGTATGCATACAATCGTATGCGGAAAAATAGACGCAAGATAAAAATTGGGATAAAAAATGGGATAAAAACTAAAATAGAGGGGTTTTAAAATAAAAAATCTGTATGGTATAGTCTCTATTGATAGCTCTGAATATGTGTTACTTGTAATGTCTTTTTAATCCTTAATAGGAGTGGAGTAGGTTGATGTGCTCCAATAGAGATGCCCCATGGGGAACTAGTTATATCACATCACAAGAGTGTATCCTCTTCACTATAAGTTCCAAGTAGAGCCAGATGAGTTATTAGTGTTTACCTTGGCGTCTATGGTTCCTGCAATAAAGCATCCACACTGGTTCTACTCACGTTCCTGACGGGTAGGTTTGGGGTCAGGCTGGAGTCCAGTATTTGAATCAGAGCTCCGGCCGGCTGCTCCGTGACTCAACTCAGCGTGTGCACACGCTGTATCCTCAATCCGTTCCGCCGTCCACCACTAAGGTAGTTCCGGGTGACGGCTGGTTCACTTCCGGTGACGTCACCTATTCCCCGCGTCCTGTATTGCTCAACTGTTGCCTGGTAACAGCTTGAGTGGGTCAGTCCGTTAAGTGCGTCCTGTATCTAGTTGATGCGGCTGCAAGGCATTTGTTCCTGTAGCAATTTTGGACAGCGTGGGTTGTATGATGAGAGCTTACGCGTTTCAGCGGACTACGGCCGCCTTTCTCAAAGCCTGTGATTAGTGAACAGCCATCTCTGGATTGATATACTCCATTACCTCCTCCTCTCCTCCTGGTGTGGATTCCCCTGGGTCCCAAAGTGGCTGTATTCCGTATTAATACGTATTTTCCGTGTCAATATGTATTTTTCGTGTGTCCTTCACACTGGGGTCCTCTTGCGTGCATTTAAGCATTACCACAAATCCCCAATTTGTACAAGATAAAAAATATATATATACAGGAACAAATGCCTTGCAGCCACATCAACTAGGTACAGGACGCACTTAACGGATTGACCCACTCAAGCTGTTACCAGGCAACAGCTGAGCAATACAGGACGCGGGGAATAGGTGACGTCACCGGAAGTGAACCAGCCGTCACCCGGAACTACCTTAGTGGTGGACGGCGGAACGGATTGAGGATACAGCGTGTGCACACGCTGAGTTGAATCACGGAGCAGCCGGCCGGAGCTCTGATTCAAATACTGGACTCCAGCCTGACCCCAAACCTACCCGTCAGGAACGTGAGTAGAACCAGTGTGGATGCTGTATTGCAGGAACCATAGACGCCAAGGTAAACACTAATAACTCATCTGGCTCTACTTGGAACTTATAGTGAAGAGGATACACTCTTGTGATGTGATATAACTAGTTCCCCATGGGGCATCTCTATTGGAGCACATCAACCTACTCCACTCCTATTAAGGATTAAAAAGACATTACAAGTAACACATATTCAGAGCTATCAATAGAGACTATACCATACAGATTTTTTATTTTAAAACCCCTCTATTTTAGTTTTTATCCCATTTTTTATCCCAATTTTTATCTTGATTTTTTTCATGCACATTGGAAGGTCTGTGTATGTCTGAGTGAGTGGATGATATGTATATACATTGAATATGAAATATATACAATATTGTGATGAAAAAATTGCTTTATTTATGCAACAACTGACAATTTGTGTTTTATAAGTATATTTTGAATAAATTCTGATAAATGTTTTCATTAAGTTGAACAGTATCTATTATTCGCTAAACTGCTAGATAACATCTTTAGGCCCAGCGCAACTAGTCTCTTTGTTTACTATTGATCTATCAGTTTATATGAGGTGAGTGGGTCCCCATATTTAACTAGTTTGCAGCAGGTGAAACAGCACGCTCATAGGAGCACCTCCACAAGCGCCCTCCATATTGCTTATAAACCTTTTGTACTGTATACATGTTGTTTATTTTTTGTTTTTCATCATGGTGCCCCTTTAAAGTATAAACAGAAAAAGAACAGCCACAGGCAAGCCAAGCACTGAAAATCTTAATCTTTCAAATATTTATCAAGCAAAAGGTCAATTTAATATTGGTCTTTGCCAGTACAAGAAGCCCTGCCCAAAAGATCTAACAACACTTGGCTTTATAAAAAAAATGAAAATAAACTATTCCCAAGAGAGACTTTTGCTGATTCTATTATGTAAAGGGGCACCCTGTATAGGCTTGTATCCGGTAGGCTTTGGACATTGTCAGAAATTATCTATCGAGCCATCTATCTGGCTCAAAAACGACCTTTGTATTCCCACCATTACACCATCAGTAACATATAACCACTGTTTTTTTATCTGGTAACTTGGTGCAACCCACTACAATACAAACTCATGCTTGTACGTATAATTACTTTGTGCTGCCTAGCTTGCAGGGCAAACAGTGAACCAGCCTGGAAATGAATATTGAACACGTAAATCCCAGTGCAAAAGAGCTCACCACAGCAAACTATATTCCTATTGGCCAAGCTGATCCTAGTT
This sequence comes from Hyperolius riggenbachi, assembly GCF_040937935.1. Classification (NCBI taxonomy): domain Eukaryota; kingdom Metazoa; phylum Chordata; class Amphibia; order Anura; family Hyperoliidae; genus Hyperolius; species Hyperolius riggenbachi. The sequence continues at coordinate 542,736,401 of NC_090646.1, forward strand.
TAATGGTCAAGCGGGGTAACTTACAAAAGCAGTTACAAACACACAAATCGCAACACAAACACACATTGGAAGGCAGTAACCAGCATCACTATTGATAAGTTTACAGTTGGCAGACTCATTTCTTATGTGGCAAGCAGGAAACAGTCTGTTTTTCTAAGCAAACAACATCTTTGCCCTGAAAAAAAAATAACATTAGAAGTCCTCACAAGAAAGAGATTCCTTGCAGCACAGCCCTGACACTCCCTGCAGCTGCAACTGAAGAGTAATATATACAAAACAGGATTAACCAAAAAAAAAAGAAACAGAGGAGATTGAAGAGGAAAAAAAAACAAACTATACAGCAGCTCCAGCAGGAATTGCTTAGAACAAACATAGTTTAAAGAAGCATAACAGGAATCACAGGAACAGTTACAAAAGAAAAGAGGAAATTAAGGAACACTTGCTGAAAGACCATCATTAAAACAAAACAGGAGATATTACTAACAGGATATGTAACAGTGGTAGACCAACCAATATCAGGTGACTAGGAGGACCTGTCCCACCACCAAGACTAGGTAAAGTACGAATTAACGGCCCTGGCTGCTCTGCAAGATTGGGGGAGAGGCATTCGAATGTTCTCACTAACTAGCAGAAAAAATATGGCCCAAACAAGTATAGATCTGTCTGTGTCATAAAAACCAGGGCCGGTTCTAGCTGTCAAGGGATCCCCCGGGCAAAAGTAACTTGGGGGCCCCCTTGACACTCTGAACTATTACACCACTGGGCTGTTGTAGGTAGTCCCCCCCCCCCCCAGTATAGATAGCCTGATGTGTCTGACAGGATTGGATAGTATCCCCCAAATATAGCCAGATGTGCCCCCAAGGATTATGTAGCCCCCAGTATATATAGCCAGATGTGCTCCAAGGATTATGTATCCCCCCCAGTAAATATAGCCAGGTGTGCCTCCCCCCCCCCAGGATTAGGTAGCGCCCCCCACAGTATAAATGGACACCTGTACCACCCAGTATTAGGTAGTCTCCCCCTAGTATAGATAGCCAGATGCCCCCAATTTTAGGTGGCCTCCCCTTCCCCTGCCATATGCAGAGTGATGCCAGCAGAAACAACAATAACACTCACCTGTCAGCACCACTGTCGGGAACTTCTGCAAGTTTTCTCCTCGTCGTACAGTTCCGTGTCTCCTCTCTGACTCCTCTAGTGGCGTAGTAATGAGAGGCGCCACTAGGGGGCAGCAGAGAGGAGACACGGAACTCTGTGATGGGGAGAAGACTTGGAGAAGTTCCCGGCAGCGCTGACAGGTGAGTTGTAATGTAGTGCTTCCACTCGCCTCACTCTGTATATGGGCAGGTGAGCGGGGACACTCGGGGAGACTCTTCCTCCTTCTCCTGCATGCTGCTGCCTGCCCGACTAACGGCCGCAGTACCCGGCAGCCGGCCGAATTACATTTTTAAATGCTAAAGATGGGACAGGCTTGGTTCCCCCCCCTCCCCCCCTCCCCAGGGCTCTGGGGCTTAGGGGCATTTGCCCTCTTGCCTTAATGGTAGCGCCAGCCCTGATAAAAAATGTCAGGGTAAATAAAAGCAGCAGCATCACAAGATACCTTGCGGAGAAAAAACTGTCATGTCTATTATTTTACACTGACTGCGGGGTTGAGGCCAGGGGCATAACAATAGCTACCATAACACCCATTGTCATGGGGGGGGCCCGGGACTAAGGGAGCTTCATACTTTACCTTGTCACGGTGATGGACAGGTCCTCCTTATACTGCTGTGTATCCACCTGTCACATTTCAGAAGCCAAAAGTTGATAGGTTGCATGGTAGCTACTCAGAGGAGTGAGGAGGACCTGTCCCACCACTGAGATGAGGTAAAGTATTAAGCTTCGCTCCAGTTGCTCTGCAAGCAGAGGCGTCTGAGCCATAAGGCAGCTATAAATTCTTGCCTAGGGCGACAGGAGGAGGGAAGGGTGACAGGAGATGGGAAGGGCGCTGCTGAACTGAGTAGTGAGAGGAGAAATGCCTCTCAACTCACTCAGGTATCAGGTTACACAGCAGCAGCAGCGCGCCTGACTCATGACTGATTTACTGACTGATTCATTCATTATTTCTCTGCATAAGGGATCAGACAGACTATAAGGTAGTAAAAACCGGGATTAGTATAATAGTATAGTGTATGTCTACAGTGTGCTGTGTTTAGTGTGCTCTGTGTGTGCGTGTGTATAGTGTAGTGTGTGTGTGTAGTGTGTGTGCGTACTGTGTATAGTGTGTATGTTGTGTGCGGTGTATGTGTGTGTACTGTGTGCATGTGTATAGTGTGTGTGTGTGTGTGTACTGTGTGCATGTGTGTATAGTGTGTGTGTGTGTGTGTGTGTATGTACTGTGTGTGGTGTGTGTGAGTGCATGCCGCAATAAGTATATTTTATGGTGAAACGCTCTGCTGCGTTACAACTATTTTCTGGTGAACCCATGCCACAATAAGTGTATTTTCTGGTGAAACGCTGCTGCATTATGCTTTTCGGGGGTTCACCACAGGAGTGGGGGGTATGGGGCTGGGGGCAATCACGGGGGGGGGGGGGGGCGCCACAGGATTTCTCGCCTGGAGTGACAAAATGGCTAGAGACGCCCCTGTCTGCAAGATTGAGGGGATGGGGGGGAGGAGTGAAGTGCAGGAACTGCACACATGGAGGTTTTGATGGGAAGCACACGCAGGGCACTATTTTTTAAATTAGCCCACACAGGGGTCTGCCTGCTGAACATGCTGGGGGACTCAGCCTATTTAAGTCACTCTCCTATATGGGGCCAAATTGTCATGAGACAAGACTCACAATACATTTTTCTCACTCATCCTTAGCTCCTGAAGAGCACTTTCCTTACTTACATTGCCCAATTGTCTATGGCCATAGTAGGGGGGGAAGACACCGAGAGCCCAATATAGTGCAGTATGTTATGTAAAAATGGGAAGAAGGTGGTATAATGAGATTTATACTCACAAGCATGGGTTACCCTCCAGGTTACCACTGTACATGCAGGTGGGGAGATTAGACCTGTCCCCACTCAGGAATAAGAAGTCGCTCTCTGTAGTTAGGAAAAAAAAGGGGGGCCAATTCCCCTCCACCAGGGGTGGACAATATTATGTAGCAAGAGAACAGAGGCGTTTGCAAACTACTGGAGTGTATGATTAAATTTACTTTCTGTGTTGAAAAATCAACTTTTCCTTGTGTGTTCTTTGGGAGAGGCGAATCCACCTATCACCTCCCCGTTTTTAAAACTTTTATCCTTTTTTATACTCCTGGCGCCTCTGTTCTCTTGCTACATGTCTATGGCCATAGTTCATCTCTATGTTGGTGGTGAGATTCCTCATTGAGCTCATCCTGTGTCATGGCCCATACTCACGGGCTACAATTGTCGCCGCAACACGCGGCGCGCGCGTGTTGCGGCGACAGGTCGGCCGTGAGTATGGGCCGTCGCACGGGTGCGCACCCCGAACTGTCGCCCGTCGCTGATGTCGCCAGGCGATTGAAAGTTTCAATCGCCTGGCGACAGTCGCCGCCGCACCTCCGCCGCAACTGTCGCTAGTCCGCGTGAGTACGCGGACTGGCGACAGCAACCTCCATTGAGGTATGCGGAGCTTCCGGCGGGGGGAGGAGGAACGTCAGCGACAGCTTCTGTCGCGCCGCTGGCTCACGTGTGCTGGCGACAGGCCACTTTTGCTGCCCGTGAGTATGGGCCATTACATTACCTTCTCACACTCCTCCTCTGAATGCTTTGTCCTTTTTAGCATCTACAGATCCAAGGTTGGTCCTCTCCTGCTGTGTAACTTCACTTTCAATATGTAGGACTTTTCCTTCTTACATGACTGCTTGACCATTAGGTCTTTTCGAAAAATTCTTCTTTTTTTTACCCTCTATTCTCCTAAATGTATGTAACAATTTTAGCAGCAATAGCATGTATGTGGATTTTGATATTAACAGCTAAAGTCGCCACAAAATTATGCAAAAATTACAAATGATTACAATTACAGACAAAATTAATTATGATTTTTCACAAAATTTCACATAACGGTTTTGCATCGTAAATGTGAATTTGGATGCAAAATTATGTCTATGTGAAATTTGTGCTCATGACTACTAGTGGGCACCCAAATTGCCTGCTTCATACATAATGTACCAGGAGCCAGAAAAGTTGTACCAGACAGAACATACCTGCATGCCAGTTGCTGAATGATCATTCCAATTCCCAGTTCTCCGGCCACATAAATGTGCCAGAGTATGGGGGACTGGTACATGTAGTCATTCAGCTGCCACCTGTCACCAGTAGGGATGCTCATTTGGATTCCGCGCAATGCAATATCTGCATCGGAATGCGAAAACAATAGTAGTAAGCGTATTTGGGCGAAGGCTGTAGTATTTTCCAGTGAAAATCCACTATGTGATAATTTTAATCAGAAGACTCAGAATGAATAAACCAGTCAGAGCATACGGATTTAGGCTGAAATGTTTGTGGAAAATCGCATTACCAATGTTCAGTCAGCCTAACGGCCGTATCACACGACGGTGCATCTTCCGAGACTGGACCAGACTCGGAAGAAGAACCGTCGTGCAAATTAGACTGCCCGTTTTTTGCCCTGCACCCACCGCCATCTACCTTAGTAGTAGGATACAATTTCCAATATTTATGATGTTATTAATGCACCATCTGAATGACTGCTAATAATGCACCTACCGTTTGTATGCAACAACTATTTTGCAATCACTGTACAATGCTTGGATACTTAATAAATCAGCAACAACTGCAGTGCCTGACTTAATGGTTTCTCTTTCTAAATGATCCATGTTTTGTAACTTTAAGAAAATGATGAGCATGCAGGGTACAGATGGCCCGAACCTCCGACTTTCGGTTTGCGAACCGGTTCGCAAACCTCCCGTGAAAGTTCGGTTCACGCGGACTTTCGCGAACCGCAATAGACTTCAATGGGGAGGCGAACTTTGAAAACTACAAACATTTATGCTGGCCACAAAAGTGATGGAAAAGATGTTTCAAGTGGTCTAACAACTGGAGGGGGGCATAGCGGAGTGGGATAGACACCAAAAGTCCCCGGGAAATATCTGGATTTGACGCAAAGCAGCATTTTAAGGGCAGAAATCACATTGAATGCTAAATTGCAGGCCTAAAGTGCTTTAAAACATCTTCACACTACTGCTCCACACTGACATACCAAACTCACTGTGTAACGCACCGCAAACAGCTGTTTGCATAGTGACGGCCGTGCTGGACTGGTGCGCATCATGGCCAGAGTGCAGGCCATGGCGGTTTTCAAGCCCATATGGTCGCCGGGCTGTGGTAGCTCAATGATAGAACAACAGTGACTGTCCAGCTGATCAAATTTGGTCTGTCCACAATGAAGCAAAAACCTTATTATCTTTGGTGTGCCACCCCCAAGACACTCATATAGCCGGCGGTCATTGCTTCATTGTGATATGCAAGCCCCTTCACAGCGGCAAGGTAATGATCATGAAGGGGAATGGGCACATGTACATGCGTTTTGTTTTGTTGTTGCAGCTGCAGTGCAGGCAAAAAAATTAGGCAGGCATGTACACGCACCAGAAAAATTAGTATAGCGGCCGCTGCTAGCAGCGGCCTTAAAAATTCAGGAATCTGCCTGGAGTCCTGGACCCTGTTGGTGGTGGCGGAGAAGGCGCACGGCCTGCAGGCAGAGATGCTGTGTTGGGAGCAACTTAGTCTTGGGTCAGGCAGCCAGTCACACGGCGTGCAGGCAGAGATGCTGTGTGTGGGACTGACTTAGTCTTCGGGCGGGCAGTAGTCCTCCGGGATCCATGCCTCATTCATTTAGATAAAGGTGAGGTTCTGAACACTTTTGTGACTTATGCGACTTCTCTTCTCAGTGACAATGCCTCCAGCTGCACTGAAGGTCCTTTCTGACAGGATGCTTGAGGCAGGGCAAGACAGAAGTTGGATGGCAAATTGGGACAGCTCTGGCCACAGGTCATGCCTGCGCACCTAGTAGTCCAAGGGTTCATCGCTGCTCACAATGTCTACATCCACACTTAAGGCCAGGTAGTCAGCTACCTGCCGGTCCAGGCATTGGTGGAGTGTGGATCTGGAACCGCTAAGGCGAGGCGTTGGACTAAAGAATGTCTGCATGTCCGACATCACCATGAGAACGCTGGAGTGTCCTGTCCTTGCCTGCGTGGACATGGGAGAAGAATCACTGGCAGTGGCACCTTTATTGCGTTGTGCTGTGAACTCACCCTTAAATGCATTGTAAAGCATAGTTGCCAGCTTGTTCTGCATGTTCTGCATCCTTTCTGCCTTCTGGTGAGTTGGTAACATGTTCGGCACTTTGTGCCTATACGGAGGGTCTAGTAGCGTGGCCACCCAGTACAGTTCATTCCCCTTGAGTGTTTTTTTACAGGGGTCCATCAACAGGCCAGACAGCATGAAAGACCACATCTGCACAAATTTGGATGCAGACGTACTATCCATCTCCCCTTGCTCTTCTTCAGTGATGTCAGGTAAGTCCTCCTCCTCCCCCCGGCCACGAACAATACCACGGGAATGTCAAGCAGCACAAGCCCCCTGCGACGCCTGCTGCGGTTGTTGTTCTTCTGCTGCCACCTCCTCCTCCTCTTCCAAAGATACACCTTCCTCATCATCCGAGTCTGACTCCTCTTCCCCACACGACTCTTCCTCCTCCTCCCCCTCTGTGCTGCCGCAGGTGTTGAGGAAACATCTGATTCTGATGTAAATTGCTCCCACAACTGTTCTTGCTGTAACTGTTCCTCTTCATGCTCCTCCACAGCTTGATCCACCACTCTACGCACAGCGTGCTCCAGGAAGTAAACGTATGGGATCAAGTCGCTGATGGTGCCTTGACTGCGACTCACCAAGTTGGTCACCTCCTCAAATGGCCGCATAAGCCTGCATTCATTTTGCATCAGTGTCCAGTTCGGGGGTTAGAACATCCGCATCTCCCCAGATTGTGTCCTTCAACTGTAATTGTACAGGTACTGGGTGACGGCTTTCTCCTGTTCTAGCAGGCGAGTGAACATGACCAGGGTCGAATTCCAGCGAGTCACATATCAAGCGTCTCACCGGCAAGTTGTTTCTCCGCTAAAAGTTCACAAAGCGTGCCATGGCCGTGTAAGACCACCTGAAATGCCCACACAACTTCCTGGCCTGCTTCAGGATGTCCTCTAAGCCTGGGTACTTTGACACAAATCTTTGAATGACTAGATTCAGCACATGTGCCATGCAGGGTACATGTGTCAGTTTTCCCAAATTCAATGCGGAAATGAGATTGCTGCCGTTGTCACACACCACGCTGCCGATCTCAGCTGGTGCAGTGTCAGCCACTGATCCACTTGTTTGTTAAGAGAAGCCAGGAGAGCTGGTCCAGTGGGACTCTCCGCTTTGAGGCAAGATATGTATAATATGGTGTGACACCGTCGTACCTGGCATGCAGCATAGGCCCTGGGGAGATGGGGCTGTGTAGCTGGAGAGGAGATCGCAGCACCAGTAGAGTTGAAGTGCCACTCAGTCAAGGAGGAGGATGACGGCGAAGAGGATGTAGCAGGAGGAGAGGAGGTGGCAGGAGGCCTGCCTGCAAGCCGTGGAGGTGTCACAAGTTGGTCCTCTGCACAGCCACGTACTACCTGCTTGCCATCAGTCACCAGATTGACCCAATGAGCTGTGTAAGTTATGTACCTGCCCTGACCGTACTTGGCAGACCAGGCATCCGTGGTCCGGAGGACCCTTGAGCCAACGCTGTGTGCCAGAGATGACACCACTTGCCTCTCAACTTCACGGTACAGTTTGGGTATCGCCTTTTTAGAAAAATAATTGCGGCCTGGTATCTTCCACTGCGGTGTCTCAATGGCCACAAATTTTCGGAAGGTCTCAGAGTCCACCAGCTGGTATGGTGACAGCTGGTGAGCTAAAAGTTCCGCCACACCAGCTGTCAGACACCGGGCAAGGGAGTGACTGGCAGAAATTGGCTTCTTCCGCTCAAAAATTTCCTTCACGGACACCTGTCTGCTGTGGGCAGAGGAGCAGGAACTGCTCAAGGGCAGAGGAGGAGTGGAGGAGGGTGGCTGTGAAGGTGCAAGGGAGAAAGCGGCTGAAGATGCTGCACCTGAAGGAGGAAGAGGAGAAGGAGTGTGGCTTTTCTTTTGTGTGCTGCTTTTGCTCAGGTGCTCTTCCCATTGCAGTTTGTGCCTTTTCTCCAGGTAGCGGACAGGTACAGTGACACTGCATGCGCTCAACTCACGTAGGTAGGTGGGTGCACTGTGAACAACAGGTAGGTAGGTATATGTAGTAATGGGTATTACAATGTGCACCTGTCACACACAGACAGTCAGCGGACAGGCACAGTGACACTGCGTGCACTCAACTCACGTAGGTAGGTGGGTGGGTACACTGTGAACAACAGGTAAGTAGGTATAAGCAGTAATGGGTATTACAATGTGCACCTGTCACACACACAGGTAGTCACTGAATGTGATGGCCTGGCAGTGGCACACACACAGTATGAATTATCAAGGCTGTCTATGCAACACACGTGTCAGTGGGACACACAGAAAAAAAATAGATCACAAGAACAAGATTAGCTCTCAAGAGAGCTGTTGTGGGGTGCTATTTTAGCAATAAGAATCAGCAAGGAGCAAGCTAACAAGCCTACAAGAGTCTAACTAATCTTTCCCTATGAGAGTCTGCAGCAGCCGCAGCAGCTGTCCCTTCTCTATTTTCTGAAGGTGCACAAGTGAGTAAAATGGCCGGCGATGCCTGCCTTTTATTGGGGGGGGGGGGAGTGGCTCCAGGAGGGAGTGTAGCCTGATTGGCTGCAATGTGCCTTCTGACTGTGATGTAGAGGGTCAAAGATGACCCTAATGGTCATTATGGGGGCAAACCGAACTTCCGCAAAAGTTTGCGGTTCTCCGCGATCGCGAACCCCCGGAAGTTCGCCGGTGAACCGTTCGGGTCATCTCTAATGCAAGATTCATACAAACACTGAGGTAGCAGTTTGTGATCTGTACCACATATCATCCATTTTATCCATATCATCCCTTTTTATAAAATATAGAGACTGTAAAACTTGGATTGACGGCTTATACACATCTTTGTGATTCCAAAGTCTGAATGAATAAGCTAATCACAAGACTAAGAATTGATAAGCCAATCAGAGAATGCGGAAACTTTGCCAGAAATTTTTGGCGGAAATCTGCATCGGAATGCAGAAAGCGGAAAGGGGAAGCGGTAATTGGCATTGGCGGAAAAAGCGGAATTTCTGCGGAATCAGAAATTGGCATTTCCGACCATCTCTACTCACCAGGGATGTAAAGAGAAACATAGCATGCTTTCTGAGAGCATGCTCGATGGTGGAAGTCATGGCTGCTCTGCATAGTTGCTGGAAGAAAGTACCGGTATACCATCCAGCTACCTGTGCACGAATCATGGTGATCGAATCAGCGTGAGCGAAGGCAAACTCCCTTTTTAAATGATCTAGAATTCTTTTATTGAAGTGTTGACGGAGATGTTGCCATGCTGTTAGCACTGCTGCACAAATATTATTGGGCCTATACAATTGGCCTGGTATCTGATTTACTTGAAATGAACAAATCCAGTAGAGCATCCCATCTAATTGGCTCTCTTCTATTTTGTTTTATCTGTTTTTCCTAACTTAAATCATACTCTTCCCATCCTCTTGGTTTTCATTGTATGTTATCTAAATTGTTTCTGATGAACTCTGCTTGCTCAGGTGTAGCACAAGTTGGGCTTTTGGAATGTTGAGAAATAAATATAAACAAAACCACTCAACTGTATTTTTGATTATTTTTGCAAAAATACAAATGTGCTCACAAGAGCAATCTTTTAAGATTAGGCAAATTAAAATGCATTTGAAACAATGGCAGCACATTTCTTATGGTAATTTTACGTTGATTGGATACTTAACAGAAAAAAACGTGTAAACACATGTTGCCATCTTTTTACATCAGGCAAAAGTGGGGTATAATTTAGGAAAATTAATACTTACCTACAGGAAATTTTCCTTTCCTGGTGCAATTCCATGGCAGCATACTCTGGGTTAAGGCCCGCCCCCTAACTCCATTGGACACCATAGCTATAAGGTCTTTGCCTGCACCATTGCTCAATATTCTTATAACTATCGTCCTCCCCAACTCGGGTAGGATCGTATGCTGCCATGGAATTGCACCAGGAAAGGAAAATTTCCTGTAGGTAAGTATTAATTTTCCTAATTCCCTGGTGCTTCCATGGCAGCATACTCTGGGATTTAACTATCCAGAACAAAACAACAACAGGGAGGGAATGCATATACTATTTATTTAAATAGCGAAAGCAGCATTAATGATTGAGCGACCCACCGTGGCAGTGGTAAGCATACAAGGATCAATCTTATAATGGTGTATGAAGGTGTTTGCAGATGACCAACCTGCAGCTTTGCAGATGGACATCAGTGACACACCAGCTAAAGAGGCCCAGGAGGAGGCAATTCCTCTCGTGGAATGGGCTGCAGAATTATCAGGAGGCTGAAGACCCTTTGACTTATAGGCTTTACATATTATATTTCGAATCCATGAAGCAATGGTTCTACTAGAGACTTCTTTGCCTTTCCTGTAACCCTTAGGGGCTATAAGTAGGTGGTCAGACTGTCTAAAGTCCCGAGTTAGGAGTAAGTATCTTTTTAGGATAGTGACAATGTCTAGGGGATGCAGCCTAGCCTGTTCTGGATCCTCAAACATGGCTGGCAGAGTCCATTCACTATCCAAATGGAACACGGTTACCACCTTTGGTACAAAGTTCAACATTGGTCTCAATAATACTCGATCTTCATAGAATGTTAGAAAGGGCTCCTTGCTTCCTAGAGCATGAATTCCAGACACCCTCCTAGCGCATGTTATCGCTAACAGGAAGGCTAGCTTATTAGTTAGATTAATTAAAGAACAGCTCTCCAAAGGGCAGAACAGGGAAGAGCTTAGGAAGTCCAAAACTGTAGGTAGGTCCCACTTAGGGAAGAAGTTTCTCCTAGGAGGATTCAGTTTCAATGTGGCCTTCATGAACTGTTGTACCAATGGGTGAAGGGCCCATTTGTTTCCCGAAAGGGTGGATAAGGCTGTAGTATGCACCTTCAACGTATTATAACTTAGGCCCAATTCGAGGCCTACTTGAAGAAAGTCAAGAACATTAGAGACATCCGCTGTGAGGGGGTCAAATCCCGATTTTGCTGCAAAGTCTATGAATTTCGTCCAGACTTTTTATATACAACATTTGTGCAAGGTTTCCTTGCTTTCAGAAGGGTATTAACCACCGCATTTGAACAGCCTAAGCTGGATAACCTCTGCCCTTCAACTTCCAGGCTGCCAGGTGCAGTTTGTGCGGGGCAGGGTGAAGAAACTCTCTCTGGGACAGCAGGTTGGGCGAGTTCTGAATGAATAGAGGTTCCGACTGAGCCATCTGTAACAACAACGGGAACCATATCCTGCTTGGCCAGTATGGAATTATCGCCAGAACTGTCGCAGATTCTTGCAGTAGTCTGCGAAGAAACCGGAAAATCAAGGGAACCGGTGGAAACGCATATAGATACAGGTGAGGCCATGGTTGAGAGAGGGCGTCCACTCCCTGCGTCCCAGTCGTTTGATGTCTGGAAAAATACAGGGGTAACTTGTGATTTTGAGCAGAGGCAAACAGATCCATCTGGGGAACTCCGAACTTCTTGGTGAGTTGACAAAAGGTCTCTTGACCACTCGTTGTTGTCTAGCGTTTTTCTTGACAGGAAGTCTGCCTTCTTGTTCAAGTGACCCGGAATGTGAACAGCCTTCAGGTATAGGAGATTGACCTCTGCCCATGAAAAAAGAAGGTTCACCTCTTCGGATAGTATCCGGCTGTGTGTGCCACCCTGATTCAGTATGTATGCCACTGTTGTAGAGTTGTCTGACCTTATGCACACTGCTCTGTTCCGGAGTAGAGGGAGGAATGCTTTTAGAGCTAGGCGAGCTGCCCTTAATTTCAAGAAGTTGGAACTGTTCGCAACAGGACGACAAGGCCACCGAGCTTGGACTACGTGGTTCTGGCACCACGCTCCCCAACCGGTCAAACTGGCATCTGTGGTCACATAAATCCAAGGAATTGGGCACAGAGAATAGCCTCTTTCCAGATTCGATTGTTTCAGCCACCAGAGAAGAGAGTCCTTCATGGACCTTGAAATTCTGATGCTCTGATCCAGATCTCGTCTGTTCCATTGGTGCAAAAACGGAAGTTGAAAACCCCTTAAATGCCAATGAGCCCATCTGACCATGGGGATCGTTGCTGATAAGATACCGAGGAGCTGTAGGCATTTCCTCACCGACATACTGGAAGCTTGTTGGGTGATTTGAACCCGCTGAGTAATTGTTGGAATCTTCACTGATGGGAGAGATACCGTATTGTCCAGTGTGTTGAAGAAAGCACCTAAATAAATCATACTTCTGGATGGAATTAACTGACTCTTTGGAAAGTTGATGATCCAACCGAGACCTTCCAATAATATTAGACATTTTCGGATATCTTGAAGAAGATGAAGCCGAGAATCTGAAAGAATTAGAATGTCGTCTAAGTAATGGAAGATGCGTATCCTCTGCTGTCTGAGTATAGCGATTGCAGATTGAAGTACTTTCGAAAATGTTCTTGGCGAGGTGCAAAGGCCGAAAGGTAAAGCGGTGAACTGTAGATGCAAAAACGGAAGTTTAAAACCCCTTAAATGCCAATGAGCCCATCTGACCATGGGGATCGTTGCTGATAAGATACCGAGGAGCTGTGGGCATTTTCTCACCGACATACTGGAAGCTTGTTGGGTGATTTGAACCCGCTGAGTAATTGTTGGAATCTTCACTGATGGGAGAGATACCGTATTGTCCAGTGTGTTGAAGAGAGCACCTAAATAAATCATACTTCTGGATGGAATTAACTGACTCTTTGGAAAGTTGATGATGCAACCGAGACCTTCCAATAATATTAGACATTTTCGGATATCTTGAAGAAGATGAAGCCGAGAATCTGAAAGAATTAGAATGTTGTCTAAGTAATGGAAGATGCGGATCCTCTGCTGTCTGAGTATAGCGATTGCAGATTGAAGTACTTTCGAAAATGTTCTTGGCGAGGTGCAAAGGCCGAAAGGTAAAGCGGTGAACTGTAGATGCAGACCTTTCAGAGCGAACCTGAGATAGGGTTGATATTGAGGGTGAATAGGAATGTGGAAGTAGGCGTCTTTTAGATCTATTGAAGCCATAAAATCGTTCGGTTGCACAGAAAGAATGATGGACTGTAGAGATTCCATTTTGAATTTTGGAAGGACTATGTACTTGTTCAACTTCTTCAGGTCTATCACAGGCCTCCAGTCCCCTGACATTTTTGGCACTAAGAAGAGAGGCGAGTAAACACCTTTGCCTCGTTGAGACTCTGGTACTTCTAGGACTGCATCTTGCAAGACAAGTTGTTTGATATATTGGATCAGACATGTTCTTTTTTGCTTGGAAGCGAAAAGACGAGTAGGCTGAAAAATGTTCCCCGGATGAGCTTTGAACTGCCATCGATGACCTTGAGTTATGGTCGACAGGACCCGGGGATCCGAGACATTGTCCGCCCACACTCGAGCGAAAGACTTTAGTCTTGCTCCAACTGGCAGAGTGTGGACGGACAAGGCCTCAAAAGGATTTACCCGAATCCTGACGAGCAGACGTAGTATTCTTGGTTGACTTTGGTAGTGAAGTCTGAGTTCCACACCACCACCTTTGATATTCTTTTCCGGGTTTGTAATTTCTTATGTTTCTGAAGTTTTGGAACTGGGTTTTTTTGAACAAAACGCTGTCTTCTTGCTTTCCTGTCCTGTGGTATATCACCTGATCTGCCATCCAATTTTCTTGAAATTGCTTTCTCCAATTTTTCTCCGAACAGTGCCTTGCCATCATAGGCAATTTTCAACCAAGCTTGTTTGGAATTGGCATCAGCACTTCAAGCTTTTAGCCAAAGGGCCCGTCTGGAAGTCACTGATGAAAGCATAGCTCTGGAGGATGCTCGGACTCCATCAATAGCTGCCTCTCCCATAAAGTCTGTTGCAATTTTCAAATCTTCTAGACCAGATACGATTTGTTCAACATCAGCACCTGCTTTAACCGCTCCCTCCAGGTTAATGATCCACACTTTCATTGCTTTTGCTAAAGACGTTAGAGAGATTGAGGTTTTGCAAGCAGCCCCTGCTGAAACAGAACATCTCCTCATATTGCCTTCTGCTTTCCGTTCTAAAACATCTTTAAAGGCGACGGCATCATCAACGGGAAGGGTGACGTGTTTTGCTAGGCTTGAAATTGAAGCATCCACCACAGGTGCATTCTGAAGAAACGGAGCGTTCGTGTCTTTAAGGGGGTATAATTTTGCCCATCGATTCGTAAAGGACGGTTTGTTCTCCACTTTCGCCCACTCTTCCAATATGACGCCCTTAATTTCTTTCATCAATGGAAAGGATGGGCCGACTTTTGCCAGATGTGGATAGTATTTTGGAATTTCCTGAGGAGCTTCTTCAGAATCCGTCCATTGTAAAGCTTCTTTAATTGCAGAGATCAGTGGACCCACTAAAGAGAATTGAAAGCTCTCTTGCTTTTCCGAATCAAAATTGGAATCCTGAGATTGTACAGGATCGACAGGAGGATCTACTTGAGGAATTGAGGTATCTTGTGCCTGATTTGTATCTTGAGGATGAGAAAACTCAGAGGAGGTAGAAGGCATCTGGGCTATTAATTCTTCCTGCACTGCTTGTTTTATAAGTTGCAGAACAGCAGATGAATCTTCCACACTGTTTGAAGTATTTTCTCATAAACAGACATCACAAACGATTTTCCCCGGGACTGCTCTGTGTCCACACATCTAGCAATCAGTTCTTCTAGGTCTTGGCGGAGGAGAGTAGTAGCGAGGGGAAGGAGACTGTCTCTTGGACCTTGATCTAGATCTGTAATGGGAGGGAGATCTTTGATGACGAGACTTTGATCTACTTCTTTCTTCATTCCGACTCTTATAAGATGATTCATAAGATTTTGATTGTGTTGACGTGTTTTGAGAGCGATGCTTGCTTGCCTCTTTAGGTCTAGAGGGCCTAAACAAGAATACTAATTAGTATTCGCACAGCCCAGACCCTCCTTTTTTTTTTTTTTTTTTTAAGCTCCATACCTGCGAGCTTGCTGCTGATCTTTTGTGCGCCCCATTCAGATAGAGGGATATGGCTGCAAAAGAAAATAAAATATAATTAAAAAGAGAATATTAAGTAATAAAAGTATTGGCAGGCACAATATAGCAGAGGAATATACCTTGCCAGAGATAGGAAGAGGAAAAAACAATCCTGCTTGCACAGCCTCTCCTAGTCTGTCCCCTGTGCAAGAAGCTGCTCTGACAGGAGCTTTAACAAAAGCACTCGTCAGGCAACAAGCAGCTGCTTAAATAGAAATCCTGGCCATGAGCATGCTCAATGCGAGCTGCCCACGACCAAGATGGCCGCCGCATGATCGAGGAGAAGGGCAAGAAGGTGGAACAGCGCTGGACTATAATTCCCGAGATCTCAAACTGAGTCAGACGCTAGACGCTTGCTAAGGCAGCAGGTCCCACGCCGCTCCGCTCTCTCCCGGCTAGGAGACTGCCTCGCCTCCAGGATCAAACCACAGAGCGAAGGCAGAACAGCGCTCTGACCGGCAAGCTTCTTTAGCAGCAGCACAGCAGGAAGTAGCCACTCCGGGCCACATAGGTATGAAAAACTAGAAATCAAATATAGTGATAGAAGCAGGCAAAGAACCGAAGGTCGCAGCCCGCACAACGCACTGCATTTAGCAGAGACTTTTTAACCGGGGATCAGCCACCCACATCTCTGGAGTGCATTTAGCACCCACGGGAAGTCTTCTCCAGGGAAAGGGATAAACCCTGGAGGAAAAACCAATCGGCGAATACATAGAAAGAGAGAAGGGAGGGGAGGACAAAGAAAAAAAGAATATTGAACAATGGTGCAGGCAAAGACCTTATAGGTATGGTGTCTAATGGAGTTAGGGGGCGGGCCTTAACCCAGAGTATGCTACCATGGAAGCACCAGGGAAGTATATATATATATATATATATATATATATATATATATATATATACATATATATATATATATATATATATATATATATATATATATATATATATACACACATACATATATATATATATACTGTATATATATATATATATATATATATATATATATATATACTGTATATATATATATATATATATATATATATATATATATATATTTATATATATATACACACATACAGTGGGTTGCAAAAGTATTCAGCCCCCTTTAAGTTTTCCACATTTTGTCTCATTACTGGCACAAACATGCATCAATTTTATTGGAATTCCACATGAAAGACCAATACAAAGTAATGTACATGTGAGAAGTGGATCAGAAATCATACATCATTCCAAACATTTTTTACAAATAAATAACTGCAAAGTGGGGTGTGCGTAATTATTCGGCCCCCTGAGTCAATACTTTGTAGAACCACCTTTTACTGCAATTACAGCTGCCAGTCTTTTAGGGTATGTCTCTACCAGCTTTGCACATCTACAGACTGAAATCCTTGCCCATTCATCTTTGCAAAACAGCTCCAGCTCAGTCAGATTAGATGGACAGCGTTTGTGAACAGCAGTTATCAGATCTTGCCACAGATTCTCGATTGGATTTAGATCTGGACTTTGACTGGGCCATTCTAACACATAGATATGTTTTGTTTTAAACCATTCCATTGATGCCCTGGCTTTATGTTTAGGGTCATTGTCCTGCTGGAAGGTGAACCTCCGCTCCAGTCTCAAGTCTTTTGCAGTCTCCAAGAGGTTTTCTTCCAAGTTTGCCCTGTATTTGGCTCCATCCATCTTCCCATCAACTCTGACCAGCTTCTCTGTCCCTGCTGAAGAGATGCAACCCCCGAGCATGATGCTGCCACCACCATATTTGACAGTGGGGATGGTGTGTTCAGAGTGATGTGCAGTGTTAGTTTTCCGCCACACATAGCGTTTTGCATTTTGGCCAAAATGTTCCATTTTGGTCTCATCTGACCAGAGCACCTTCTTCCACATGGTTGCTGTGTCCCCCCCATGGCTTGTGGCAAACTGCAAATGGGACTTCTTATGCTTTCTGTTAACAATGCCTTTCTTCTTGCCCCTCTTCCATAAAGGCCAACTTTGTACAGTTCATGACTAACAGTTGTCCTATGGACAGAGTCTCCCACCTGAGCTGTAGATCTCTGCAGCTCGTCCAGAGTCACCATGGGCCTCTTGACTGCATTTCTCATCAGCGCTCTCCTTGTTCAGCTTGTGAGTTTAGGTGGATGGCCTTGTCTTGGTAGGTTTACAGTTGTGCCATACTCCTTCCATTTCTGAATGATCGCTTGAACAGTGCTCCTTGGGGTGTTCAAGGCTTTGGAAGTCTTTTTGTAGCCTAAGCCGGCTTTAAATTTCTCAATAACTTGATCGCTGACTTGTCTTGGACCTGTCTTGTGTGTTCTTTGGACTTCACAGTGTTGTTGCTCCCATTATTCTCTTAGACAACCTCTGAGGCCCTCACAGAGCAGCTGTATTTGTACTGACATTAGATTACACACAGGTGCACTCTATTTAGTCATTAGCACTCATCAGGCAATGTCTATAGGAAACTGACTGGGCTCAGATCAAAGGGGGCCGAGTAATTATGCACACACCACTTTGCAGTTATTTATTTGTAAAAAATGTTTAAAATCATGTATGATTTTCGTTCCACTTCTCATGTGAACACCACTTTGTGTTGGTCTTTCATGTGGAATTCCAATAAAATTGATTCATGTTTGGGGCAGTAATATGACAAAATTTGGAAAACCTCAAGGTGGCCGAATACTTTTGCAACCCACTGTATATATACAGTATATATATATATATTATATAAAATAGGAGTCCGTTAGAGAGAACATTGCTACAAGCAAGTATTGTAGGTTGTTGAGAGAAAAGGAACTAAGAACACAAGTTATACTTTTCTCCTGTTGGTTGAAAACTGTGTCTATTCCTGATTTTAATACAATTGTTTGCCAAATTCAGAACCACAAATGTGTAATCAAAATTAATTTCACCATTTCAAACAGCCTATTCTCATTAGAGAGATATGATTTTTTTGTAAGCGGACAGCAGATTAACAGAATACCTGTAATGATCGGTGTCAGCACACAGAGAGAATCTGATTATTGGTGATCTGCAGTATCACCAAGAATACAGATATATACCTGATTATTGATGATCTGCAGAATCACAGATAATCCAAGTATAACTAACCTCTGGACACCTATATAGTGTGAGTGTTTGGTGCAACAGTAATTACTTTGAGTAAGAACACCCGAGGAGCAGGTGGTCTTTGGCAGTATGGGCGATACTGCCTTCTGAGAAGTGCGAAGACCCTCCAGCAGCCTGAGATCTCCAAAGGGGTGGAGTCCCAGTCTGAAGGTAGGAAGGACCTGTGAGTGAGTGACACCTGAAAGGTGGATGTCACTATCAGGTCTGGAGACTATCTCTAAAAGGAGAGAGATAGCTCTCAAGGTCGGGCAAGCCAGGTCGGCAACACACGGACAGGCAAGGTACAGAGACAGAAGGCTGATTCGGTATTCAAAGGCAGGCAAGGTTGGCAACAGATTATCAGATATGCGTAGGTACCGAATCAGTAAGCAGAGGGATAGTCAGAAGAGCAGTAGGTCATAACAGATATCAAACAATGCCTAGTCTTGGGTGTGAGGTCCGTGGTCTCGACACCCTGGAACTAGTCTGAAGTATAACACAATGATAACACAAAGTCCCTAATCTTGGGTGTGAGGTCCGTGGTCTCGACACCCTGGAACTAGTCTGAAGTATAACACAATGATAACACAAAGTCCCTAATCTTGGGTGTGAGGTCCGTGGTCTCCACACCCTGGAACTAGTCTGAAGTATAACACAATGATAAACAGAAGTAATCTGGCTCAGTGTGAATTCCCAGGTCCTCCTGGTTCTAACACACTGTAGGATCTGACTAAGGTCTGAGTGCTTCCACGAAAGTGTTCGCAACGCCAGACAACCTGAAACTGACCAGCAGTAACTATATATAGAGCGGCGCTCTCCGGCGCCACCCATCAATGATCAACCAATAGTCACTTGCTCTGAGGTCAGCTGACCAACCTGGTCAGCTGATCCCTCCTTGGTTGTCATAAAGGTTCTGCCTCTCAGCGCGAGCGCGCCTATTCCTCAATCTGTGTGAATTAACAGACCCAGCCACACCAGACGCACGCTGCTGCATGCAAACCGCCGCACTGGACGCGGAATCAGCCGCCCCGCTGTCAGTACATGCGGCGGCTTTTCTGCGTTCTATCACAATACCCAAGCAGCTCTGGGTGACTGAAAACCACAAGGTGGTGCATTGTGGGTTAACCATAGTTACACACTTACCGTATATACTCGCATATAAGCCGACCCGCAAATAAGCCGACCCCCCAACTTTTCCATGAAAAACCAGGGAAAAATGATTGACCCCCATATAAGCCGGGGGTAGGAAATGCTGGCCGCGTGATCCCCCCAGTGTTTCCCAGTATAGCTAGTATAGTGCCCAGTAAGGGTAGGTAGTGCCCCAGTATAGCTAGTATAGTGCCCAGTTTAGCCAGTATAGTGCCCAGTATAGGTAGGTAGTGCCCCAGTATAGCTAGTATAGTGCCTAGTATAGCTAGTATAGTGCCCCAGTATAGTTACATAGTTACATAGTTATTTTGGTTGAAAAAAGACATACGTCCATCGAGTTCAACCAGTATAAAGTACAACACCAGCCTGCTCCCTCACATATCCCTGTTGATCCAGAGGAAGGCGAAAAAACCCTTACAAGGCATGGTCCAATTAGCCCCTAAAGGGAAAAATTCCTTCCCGACTCCAGATGGCAATCAAATAAAATCCCTGGATCAACATCATTAGGCATTACCTAGTAATTGTAGCCATGGATGTCTTTCAATGCAAGGAAAGCATCTAAGCCCCCTTTAAATGCAGGTATAGAGTTTGCCATAACGACTTCCTGTGGCAATGTATTCCACATCTTAATCACTCTTACTGTAAAGAACCCTTTCCTAAATAAATGGTTAAAACGTTTTTCCTCCATGCGCAGATCATGTCCTCTAGTCCTTTGAGAAGGCCTAGGGACAAAAAGCTCATCCGCCAAGGTATTATATTGCCCTCTGATGTATTTATACATGTTAATTAGATCCCCTCTAAGGCGTCTTTTCTCTAGACTAAATAAACCCAGTTTATCTAACCTTTCTCGATAAGTGAGACCTTCCATCCCACGCATCAATTTTGTTGCTCGTCTCTGCACCTGCTCTAAAACTGCAATATCTTTTTTGTAATGTGGTGCCCAGAACTGAATTCCATATTCCAGATGTGGCCTTACTAGAGAGTTAAACAGGGGCAATATTATGCTAGCATCTCGAGTTTTTATTTCCCTTTTAATGCACCCCAAAATTTTGTTAGCTTTAGCTGCAGCTGCTTGGCATTGAGTATGATTATTTAACTTGTTGTCAATGAGTACTCCTAAGTCCTTCTCCAAGTTTGATGTCCCCAACTGTATCCCATTTATTTTGTATGGTGCTAGACCATTAGTACGTCCAAAATGCATGACCTTACATTTGTCAACATTGAATTTCATCTGCCATGTATGTGCCCATATAGCCATCCTATCCAGATCCTGTTGCAATATGACACTATCTTCCTGAGAGTTGATGATTCTGCACAATTTTGTATCATCTGCAAAAATAGCAACATTGCTCACTACTGCATCTACTAGGTCATTAATAAATAAATTGAAGAGCACTGGACCCAGAACAGACCCCTGTGGGACCCCACTGCTAACAGTCTCCCATTTTGAGTACGATCCATTGACCACAACTCTTTGTTTTCTGTCCATTAGCCAGTTCCCTATCCATGAACACAGACTCTTCCCCAGTCCTTGCATCCTCAACTTTTGCACCAGACTTTTGTGGGGAACAGTGTCGAAGGCCTTTGCAAAGTCCAAGTATATCACATCTACAGCATTCCCAATATCCATATTAGTATTCACTACCTCATAAAAGCTGAGCATGTTAATCAAACAGGACCTGTCTTTAGTAAACCCATGTTGATGCTGAGAAATAAGATTATTTTCTACTATGAAGTCATGTATAGTATCTCTAGTATAGCTAGTATAGTGCCCAGTTTAGCTAGTAAAGTGCCCAGTTTAGCTAGTATAGTTCCCAGTATAGGTAGGTAGTGCCCCAGTATAGGTAGGTAGTGCCCAGTTTAGCCAGTATAGTGCCCAGTATAGGTAGGTAGTGCCCCAGTATAGCCAGTATAGTGCCCAGTTTAGCTAGTATAATTCCCAGTATAGCTAGTATAGTGCCCCAGTATAGGTAGGTAGTGCCCCAGTATAGCTAGTAAAGTGCCCAGTTTAGCTAGTATAATTCCCAGTATAGCGCCCCAGTATAGGTAGGTAGTGCCCCAGTATAGGTAGGTAGTGCCCCAGTATAGCTAGTAAAGTGCCCAGTTTAGCTAGTAAAGTGCCCAGTTTAGCTAGTATAGTGCCCAGTTTAGCTAGTATAGTACCCAGTGTAGGTAGGTAGTGGCCAGTATAGTGCCCTGCTCGCCCCCCTCCTGCCGCCGCTGCTGCTGCTGCTGCTATTACCTGCAGCGCCCGGCGCTGCTGCTGTGACGATGCAGGGGGCAGGAAAGAGCGCGGCTCCCTGTAGCGGCGATCTGTATCGCCGTTACCAGGGGAATCGCTCTTTCCTGCCCCCTACATCGTCACAGCAGCAGCGCCGGGCGCGCTGCTGTGATCTCTTCATACGGGCATGAGAGCGCAGAGCGGGGAAGAGGAAGCGCCGGGGAAGAGGAAGCCGCTGCAGGTAATAGCAGCGGCGGCGGGAGGGGGTAGCGGGGTCCGCGGACCACGGACCACCAGGGAAGACTCGCATACAAGCTGACCCCCCAACTTTTGACCCCCTTTTTGGCTTGTATGCGAGTATATACGGTAAGTCTGAATTATCACAAATACCTTCTGTTTTAAGAAGAAGGAAAAGCACACTATAGTATTATTAACACTCAGTAATTTTATCATCTGCAGTAGTGCTGCAAACTCAGTACTGACATTTCCTAATCCAGTTCATAGAACATTGTACAGGCACTAAAATCCCCACTGAACTCAGACTTATATGACAGCAAATTACTGTAACATTAGATCAGGTCCCTACACAGAAGGTACTAGATGGCCACCAATGGGAAAGAGCTGTAAGGGCTCTTTTAGCCTATACTCCAGTGGTTCTCAACATTGTCATAGTATGTACCCATTTATCAATGATGCCCTTGCAAAGAACCCCCAGTTGTTGGTGACATGATTTTAAGTACCCCTTGATGTATGTATGTTTGTTAGGATTAGGAATACTCCTTAATTGTATATAAATGCTTTACAAACAATGCTAGATGCTTTTCCTTAGCTATAAATACTTGTTCGGGTTAGTTTCTATGTGATTTATCATGTTATGTAAATCTAAAACCTATTCATGTATAACAGATTGACTATGACAAGTTCAAGTACCTTCTGAGATCAAATAAAGTACCACCAGGGGTAAACACACCATGTGTTGAGAACCTAGGCTATACACAATTTGCTGCATCTTGCGATCCATTTCTGATCACATGCAAATCACAGAACGCAAGTAAACCTTCAAAATACTGAAGGTTTTATACTAGTCCAATCGGATTTTACCCAGTTCCAAATGTTCTGCGTGCTGCATTTCTTCTGCATCTTTTCTTGCGTCCATAGCATCTAGAGAAAATTGCAAAACGCAATCACAGAAAAATCTGTGAAAACATTGTAACATCTCAAAGAAATCACATTACATTTGTAATTGCATTTTGAAAATTGCAAAATAAAGTGGCCCAACTGTTGTATCAATGGCTTAGCTAAGAAGCTATGGCCCAATGCAGTTTTACATTGGGCTCCCTCAAGAACTCTATAATAATTAACAAATGAAATGGAGCACTAAAATCTGACAAGGGCAACTACAGTGTCAGGGGTAGGGAGGAAAACAACTGTTAATAATTACCCCTATTCAGAGCACAAATAGAAGTGATTTGTAACACCAACGCATTGATAAAGTGCTAATACAGTGGTAAAAGTGGACCTGAACTCTTGCACAGCACAAAATGAAAAGTCTTTATACCCCATATGGGTTGCTGAAGAAATTCACTGCTGTGTGTTATGTGTTTTGCAGACAGATTAGAATGTCTAATGAGCTTTTATCAGCATCTGTGAATAGACTACAGGGAGCTCTGCCAGGCAGTTACCTGTATAATAAACCCTTCCAGTGCTTCCTACAAAAGTGAAACCAAGTTAAAACTTCAGTTTTTCTGGGGATCTCCATAAATTGTAATGAAACATTTTTTCCATGCAGGTCATCATGCTGTGGCTAAACTTTTAGAGCATAGAGGAATTTCTGAGTGTAGTTCTACTTTAAAGGGAAGGTCCAAGCAAAATTAAAAAAAATTCACTTACCTGGGACTTCTACCAGCCTCATGCAGCCATCCTGTGCCCTCGTAGTCACTCACTGCTGCTCCAGTCCCCTGCTGGCAGCTTGCCGACCTCGGAGGTCGGCGGGCCGCTTTGCGTACATTTTTATGCATTCCCGCTAGTGCAGGAACATTAACACATACATTTTTACGCGTTACTGGTTCATTGCTTCCATTTTTACCAGTAATGCGTAAAAATGTATGCGTTACTAGCGGGAATGCGTAAAAATGTACGCAATGCGGCCCGCTGACCTCCGAGGTCGGCAAGCTGCCAGCGGGGGACCGGAGCAGCAGTGAGTGACTACGAGGGCACAGGATGGCTGCATGGGGCTGGTAGAAGCCCCAGGTAAGTGAAACTCATTTTTTATTTTGCTTGGACCTTCCCTTTAAAGGAAGGCACCTCTCATCCAGGTTTCATGCACTCACCATATCTGCATTGCTTATTGCTGTACCACGGTGGTGTATTCACCAAGGCCGCTAAAATACTAAATCATCTAATTTAAACATCTTTCAGTATTGCATCTGGTATCAGCAAACATTTTATGAGCAAGATCAATTTGCCAATTACAGCATACATTGGGATAAATCAGCTGTTTAGTGTCAACACTTAAAAGGTATTTTAAATAATATGATTGCATTATAGTAATGCACGCTCTCCCCCGGTGCAATTATCTGCTTTAGTGGCTTTTATTGTCTGGCATTCATAAATGTTTCGCTGTCTTTAAACTCTCTATAACTTGTATCTTGCTGAGAAGTTTACCGCTGCTCACACATTAATAATAATAATGCTCTTACATAAACTTCGCAAAAAACAACTAGATGCCTCTAAATTGTTAATTCACCGTATGTCATGTGCAAAATGTATGAAGATCGCTCGGAATTCTGCTCTGAACCTACGAGGCCTTTCATTTGCAAGAAGAAGAAAATCAGTTGACTTCTTCATTCTTTTTTCTGAACAGTATTCACAGCAAAAGCAGCTGAATTCTTGCTTTTTTTATTAGATTTAGAATATTAACTTAAAAATAAATCAACAGTAAACTCTACTGGTGGTTTATACCGAATATTAACTTTAAGAAAGGTCTACAGCCTTTATCTATTTTTCATAAGTCTATGTAGGCATGCATGGATAAGCCCATGTCTGTGCCTGTTCATTCCCCTGCTGAACAATCCTTTACTGAATCTCATCTTTGAGCATACGAGTGCTGGGAATAGTTTTTTCCTCAGGCTATTTATTATTTTAGCTCTACAAATGATTACTAATTCCAATCACTGCTTCCTCATTAATGTAGTAATCATGATGAGCAATTAGAGGGTGAGATTCTTAATATCTCTAAGGGGTCTTGGGTTGCAGGCTCCCTGCTATCATCCACTTTTTTCTAGCAAGTGGAAAAGCAAAAGCCTCTGGTTGACCCCACTTTTGAAGTACAGTAGAGGTAGAGGTAATGGTTTACGTGCAGGTAGAACTGTTCTGGTAAGGAAGCATTATACTTATTAAAGAGGGACTTTAACCTACCCAGCGTTCAATTTCCCCAGGATTTCTGTGCAAACAGTGATAAAATGTATTTTTAAAACTTTTTTTTCCCTGTAACTTGCCAAAATGTGTCAAGCAAGGGTCTAGTATACAGTGCAGGAGAGTATTGATGTGTATGCATGTTTATACTGTTCACAGCATGTTTTTTTGAACGGACATTTCTGTCCATACCGCTAGGGAGGTTAATAAATATAATTTATTACTTTATAAATGATTTAGTCAATGTTTGCCCTTTATAAAATCTTTCTTCATCCTGATTTACATTCTTAAAGTGAATGTTAAGTGAATTGAAAAGAAAAAATAATAATACTTATCTATGGAGAGGGAAGGCTCTGGGTCCTATCGGTCCAATTGACCTGTTGAATACTGCTCTGTGCCGTCACAGGAGGCTGCGGAAGTCTTCGGGAGCCTGAGTGCTCCAGAAGACGGGAAGCTCCATACTGTGCATGCTCGAGCATGCTGTCTCACGCATGCGCACTACTGAGCCACCCGTCTTCAGGAGCCGATTGGAACCAGGTGACATTGCTGGAACAAGGGGACCGTGAGAGGAGCGGGAAGGCTCTGTAGGACCCAGAGGCTTCCCTCTCCATAGATTTTTTATTTTATTATTTCACTTGACATTAGCTTTACATTTCTCACAGGCTGCAACATATTTACTGCTGTCAAGGTGCATCAATGTGGAATATTTATTTGTTGTGTGCTCTGAAGTGAGCAGAAACAACATCTATGCAATTACCTTTTTCACCTGTGTTTTCTCCTAGGTGATATTTTCACACCTTGGGCCATATGCAATTCGAGGAGATAAGAAGCTGAAAACATGCGAGCTTCTTATCTCCTCACATCACTCAGGATTTACCGGCAAATTCAATTGCCAGTTTCACCTGAGCGATGTCCTTGCGTAAAGGAGCATAACTCAGGCGAATACTAGGTATTCGCTGAGCGATGCTCCTGTGTGGCCAGC
The DNA here is from genome assembly GCF_040937935.1 of Hyperolius riggenbachi. Classification (NCBI taxonomy): domain Eukaryota; kingdom Metazoa; phylum Chordata; class Amphibia; order Anura; family Hyperoliidae; genus Hyperolius; species Hyperolius riggenbachi. The sequence continues at coordinate 542,762,555 of NC_090646.1, forward strand.
GATGTGGAGCAAGGCATTTGTGCCGTGGAGCTGTCCTTCAGCACCACAACACTGCTGCCTCGCTCCCGGGAAGATGCGCGCGCATCGTCGCAAGAGCCAGCGCATCGTTGCAAGGCTCGGACCCGCCGCCCGTCGCCTTCTGCCGCTCGTCGCTACCGCGGGACTTTCAGAAGATACATACCTCCATCGTTCCGGCTCGCCGCATGTCCCACGCCGCTCCTCCGCTCATCTCTGTGACTGTGAGTATTCTTGGAGCCGGCAAAGCATCTTTCAGTCTCCCACCGGGGCTCCCCATTCCTCCACTAGGTGGCCCAATGAGAATCATCCTGATTCTAATTGGACCAATGAGAATCAGGATGATTCTCATTGGGCCACCTAGTGGACGAATGGGGAGCCCCGGCGGGATACTCAAAGACGCTTTGCCGGCTCCAAGAATACTCACAGTCACAGAGATGAGCGGAGGAGCGGCGTGGGACATGCGGCAAGCCGGAACGATGGAGGTATTTTTTTTGTTACATTTTAAATAGGTAAGGAGTCAAAGCTGACTCCTTTACCTATTTAAATCACTGGCATTTGGGGTTTCCTTAGTAAAGGAGGCTCCCAGATGCCAAAATCAGCCCGCTGACAGCAGCGATAGGTCTTTTCGCCTGCTCAGAGCAGGTGAAAAGTTAGCACCTATGTTTGCCGGGAAGCATCGCTTCCCGGGGGGTGCAAAATGCAATTGCATAGGGGGAAAGGAACTTGCTGGGCAATTATATCGCCCAAGCGAGTTCTTTTCCGCCCTGGGGGGTGTTAAATGCAATTGCATTAGGCGACCTTGCTGACGCCTAATTTAAGAACTCGCCAGCACTTAGCGCTGGCGAGTTTGGTAATTGCATAGGGCCCCTTGTCAATATAATATTTTTAAGCTTCCAACAAACAGGAAGATATGTTAATTAATTTTAATAGTCCTTTTCACCAACTTTTTGGTGATTTTTCAATTGCAAAGTGCTGAAAAACACAAAAGAAGTTGAAACATTGGCCCATATTTAATTCACTTTTTCTACTAACTTTTCTCCTAAAGAGTAACTGTCAGGCTGCAGAAGCTAATTTAAACCTCTATTCTCCTGTGTTAAACAGTTTAGAAGGAAGCCAAAAAGCCATTAGTGAAGATAAAAATCTCAGTTACCTTTGATGTGTGCTTATCAGCAATGTTGTTATAGACCCAAGAGGACGCAAGCCGCATACTATACTGCAAAGCATTCTGGGGCCCTCCCCTCGGCTGCTAATGAGACGTTACAGCAGCTTGTAATCAGTCCAGCGCGTAGCACTGATAAATCTCCGGGCAGAGTACACTGCAGGAGTCAGCTATTGTTCCTAGCCACATGGCTCATTAATATTCACTGCACACTGTGTTATTCAGTACGAGCTTTTCTGTGATCAGGAAGCAAGCAGGACATGACGACACATTTGACAGAAAAACATGGAGCCTGCCATGAGCTGTCAGGAGCATCTATCTCTGCATATACTATATACAAATTCTGTGAAATCCAAACGTGGACAGTGAAATGCATATGTAATGTAAGTACAGCCAATCTTTAGCTACTGATATATGTGTTTATTTTCTCTGAGACCTTATACCTAACAGCTCCTCTTAAGTGATAATTTTTCATCTTCTTTTTAAAAGAACTTTTCAGCACTCTGCAACTGAAAAGGTTCCAAAAAGTAGGTGAAAAAGTACTGCAAAAGTTATTCTGAGTATTTTCTTGCTTAAAAGGCATTTATAGACAAGGGGCCATATGCAATTCACTTTTTCTCCTAAGTTTTCTCCTAGGTGATATTTTTACACTTGTGAATAAAACACCTTTTAAACCATCAGCAAGCAAGAAAATACTCAGAATAATTTTTGTAGTACTTCTTCAACTACTTTTTGGTACTTTTTCAATTGCAAATGTTGAATAGTTATTTAATAGAGAAGATGAAAAATTATCTCCTAGGAGAAAACATAGGAGAAAAAGTGAATTGAATGAGGGCCCATATCTCCTAGGTGGAAGCACAGGAGAAAAGTTAATTGCATATAGGCCATGGTCTTATGGTCCCATGGAGGAGAATGCTTCATGACATCATCACCTAGGCTAAACATTACTAATAGGGTGGATTATATACCAATATACAGCAATATATAGATATAGGAAGTGTCTCTGATGCTGAAATCAGGATAATTAACATACAGTTGTGTATCCTGAATAATGCATTACATTCTATTACAGTACATGTCGCTACGAAGCAGGTTATTTTGGCATGCAGCGCTGAGCACCATGTGCCGAATCTGGGCACCGTCCTAGCAGCAATGCTATGCTGTGTGCCCCACATAACTGTTGCCAGACCTGGGGGGAGCAATATAGCAACAGAGGCTGGGCATTATATGCAGACCCAGCCTCTGTATGCTAATTGGATTCTTAGAACCCACCTCAGGTTCTCTTTAAGGCAATGCATTCAATGTCTGGCATGCTATAGTAACATTGTAGCATCAAATAGCATGATGCAAAGCCATACTATCCTACTATGCTGGCTTCTCCTTTTTTTCCTGAAAATGCAATAAAAATTCACTATAATATTTGATAGATCAGCGCTAAGCAGAATGTTAGACTTTGCTGGACCTTGTAAATCAAAGTTTCATTACGTGATAATTTAGTGTAGAAAGACAAGCGCTCATCCATGCATGGCCACCATGCCCTTGCTTTAAATTGTATACTGAACCAAAGTGAAAGCATTTTCCAACCGTTTATAACTGTATAAATCAGTCATTGGAGACACAAGGCAAGCTAATTTACAGCTTTGAAACATTTTTTGATATTAGCACCACTATAGAAATTCATCAGATAAGGTAATTGAAGATTTGACACTGGGAATGGCAAATAAATGGATCAAGAAAATTTATAGCAACAATGTCATCTATTTGTTTTAATGCGGTTATGCATTCAGCATATGGTATACTTGTTTAGAGCATAATTTATTAGTAGCTCCTTATCTCTTAATTGCACCATACAATTCTCTCTTGTGCTGATTGCTTTGGTTAAACCAGGTTGTAAAAGCCATGTAGCGTTTATCATAAAAAAGCATCATTATTGGCTACGGAAACCCTAAATATGGCCTATTTCCGCATAATTTGCTGTGTTTGACATTGAACGCAGTGCGCATGAACAGAGTCTTTGCTATATCATACAGATTTGGGGTCATTCTGAGATACACTTCATGCTGCACATCTTGTCTGCAGAGGACAGGGAAAGTTACAGGATATTTCATTTGCTTAACCCATTCAGGTTCCGTGGTTTTCACGTGAGAAATGTTCACCTCCCATTCATTAGCCTATAACTTTATCACTACTTATCACAATGAACTGATCTATATCTTGTTTTTTCCGCCACCAATTAGGCTTTCTTTGGGGGGTACATTTTGCTAAGAGCCACTTTACCGTAAACGCATTTTAACAGGAAGAATAAGAAAAAAATTGAAAAATTCATTATTTCTCAGTTTTCAGCCATTATAGTTTTAAAATAATACATGCCTCCATAATTAAAACTCACGAATTGTATTTGCCCATATGTCCCAGTTATTACACCGTTAAAATTATGTCCCTATCACAATGTATGGCGACAATATTTTATTTGGAAATAAAGGTGCATTTTTTCCATTTTGCAACTATCACTATTAACAAGTTTAACCGGTTCAGCACCGCAGTCCGAAAATCTCATGCATCCGAGCAACGTTCACCTCCCATTCATTCGCCTATAACTTTATTGCTACTTATCACAATGAATTGATCTAGATCTTGTTTTTTCCACCACTAATTAGGCTTTCTTTGGGTAGTACATTTTGCTAAGAATTATTTTTTTCTAAATCCATTTTAACAGGAAGATTAAGAAAGAAATGAAAAAAAATCATTTTTTCTCAGTTTTAGGCCATTATAGTTTGAAATTAATATACGCTACCGTAATTAAAACTCATGTATTTTATATGCCCACCTGTCCCGGTTATTACACCATTCAAACGATGTCCCTATCACAATTTATGGTGCCGATATTTCATTTAGAAATAAAGGTGCATTTTTTCAATTTGCGTCCATCACTATTTATAAGCTTATAATTTTAAATAATATAATAACATACTCTCTTGACGTGCATATTTAAAAAGTTCAGACCCTTGGGTAACTATTTATGTTGTTTTTGTTTTTTTTTATTGTATTTTTTTTATTTTTTTTTTAATAAAAAATGTATGTGAGTAATTTTTGGTGTGGGAGGGAAACTGTTTGTTTTACATGTAAAATAATAGTTTTCTTTAATTAAAAATGTATGTGGGTGCAGTTTACTATTTGGCCACAAGATGGCCACAGTGAAAAAATTCCTAGATGCGAACGATTTCGCATCTAGGAACTAAAGATCAGAGGAGTTGTTTCCTGGGGACAGAAATACCGCACTCTCTGGAGAGAAAGCGTCGGTATTTCTGCGGGGAGGTTAGATCGGTGAATGGGAATTATATTCCCATTCACTGATCGGGGGGCGGCGGGTACGCGCGCGGGCGCGCGCCCGATCGCGCGCACCACGCAGGGGAAGATGCAGTGCCTATCTGGACGAGAAAGCTCGTCTAGATAGGCCGAACTGGTTAAAATAAAAAAAATATAGAAATGTTTCATCTTTACATTGATATTTAAAAAGTTTAGACCCTTAGGTAAATATTTACATGTTTTTTTTTTTTTTATTGTAATGTTTTTTTTTATAGTAAACATTTTATTTGGGTAGTTTTAGGAGGGTGGGAGGTAAACAATAGATTTATAATGTAAATGTGTGTTCATTTTAATTTATTTCTATTTTCAGTTGTAGTATTACTTTTTGGCCACAAGATGGCGGCCATGAGTTTGTTTACATGACGTCACTCTAAGCGTAACACATGCTTAGAGTGACACATCTGGGAGGGAACGGCCAGAAAAGGCGCAGCTTACGAGAGAAGCTGTCGCTTTTTCAGCGGGGGAGAGGAATCAGTGATCGGGCACCATAGCCCGATACATTGATTCCCTGGCTACCGAATCCGCGGCCGGGAGTGCGCGTGCACGTGCGCGATTGGCCGCGGGAGTGCGCGGTAGCGCGCATGGTTCCTGGACGTAGTTTCTACGTCCAGGAACCAAAATAGGTTAAAGAGGAACTCCAGTGAAAATAATGTAATAAAAAAGTGCTTAATTTTTACAATAAGTATAAATGATTTAGTCATTGTTTGTCAGTGTAAAATCTTTCCTCTTCCTAATTTACATTCTGACATTTATCATATGGTGACATTTTTACTGCTGGCAGGTGAGGTCACTGGAAGGAGGTGCTGCTTGCATTTTTGGCAGTTGGAAACAGCTGATAATTCCCACAATGCAACAAAGCTCCCACAGTGTGATGTCAGGACCTCAGAGCTGTGAAACGCTGACATCACACTGTGGGAGGGGTTTCACCACAAAATCAGCCATACAGAGCCTCCTGATGATCCGTTTGAGAAAAGGAATACAAGGAGTGCAGAATTATTAGGCAAATGAGTATTTTGACCACATCATCCTCTTTATGCATGTTGTCTTACTCCAAGCTGTATAGGCTCGAAAGCCTACTACCAATTAAGCATATTAGGTGATGTGCATCTCTGTAATGAGAAGGGGTGTGGTCTAATGACATCAACACCCTATATCAGGTGTGCATAATTATTAGGAAACTTCCTTTCCCTTGGCAAAATGGGTCAAAAGAAGGACTTGACAGGCTCAGAAAAGTCAAAAATAGTGAGATATCTTGCAGAGGGATGCCGCACTCTTAAAATTGCAAAGATTCTGAAGCGTGATCATCGAACAATCAAGCGTTTCATTCAAAATAGTCAACAGGGTCGCAAGAAGTGTGTGGAAAAATCAAGGCGCAAAATAACTGCCCATGAACTTAGAAAAGTCAAGCGTGCAGCTTCCAAGATGCCACTTGCCACCAGTTTGGCCATATTTCAGAGTTGCAACATCACTGGTGTGCCCAAAAGCACAAGGGCCCATATGCAATTCACTTTTTCTCCTGAGTTTTCTCCTAGGTGATATTTTTACATCTTGTCATGAAATACCTTTTAAACCACCAGCAAGCAAGAAAATGCTCTAAATAATTTTGATAGTACTTTTTCACCTACTTTTGAAATGTTTTCAATTATAAAATTCTGAAAAGTTATTTAAAAGAGAATATACTCAGGTGAAAAAGGTTAATTGCATATGGGCCAAGGTGTGCAACACTCAGAGACATGGCCAAGGTAAGAAGGGCTGAAAGACGACCACCACTGAACAAGACACACAAGCTGAAACGTCAAGACTGGGCCAAGAAATATCTCAAGACTGATTTTTCTAAGGTTTTATGGACTGATGAAATGAGAGTGAGTCTTGATGGGCCAGATGGATGGGCCCGTGGCTGGATTGGTAAAGGGCAGAGAGCTCCAGTCCGACTCAGACGCCAGCAAGGTGGAGGTGGAGTACTGGTTTGGGCTGGTATCATCAAAGATGAGCTTGTGGGGCCTTTTAGGGTTGAGGATGGAGTCAAGCTCAACTCCCAGCCCTACTGTCAGTTTCTGGAAGACACCTTCTTCAAGCAGTGGTACAGGAAGAAGTCTGCATCCTTCAAGAAAAACATGATTTTCATGCAGGACAATGCTCCATCACAGGCGTCCAAGTACTCCACAGTGTGGCTGGCAAGAAAGGGTATAAAAGAAGAAAAACTAATGACATGGCCTCCTTTTTCACCTGATCTGAACCCCATTGAGAACCTGTGGTCCATTATAAAATGTGAGATTTACAAGGAGGGAAAACAGTACACCTCTCTGAACAGTGTCTGGAAGGCTGTGGTTGCTGCTGCGCGCAATGTTGATGGTGAACAGATCAAAACACTGACAGAATCCATGGATGGCAGGCTTTTGAGTGTCCTTGCAAAGAAAGGTGGCTATATTGGTCACTGATTTGTTTTTGTTTTGTTTTTGAATGTCAAAAATGTATATTTGTGAATGTTGAGATGTTATATTGGTTTCACTGGTAAAAATAAATAATTGAAATGGGTATATATTTGTTTTTTGTTAAGTTGCCTAATAATTATGCACAATAATAGTCACCTGCACACACAGATACCCCCCTAAAATAGCTAAAACTAAAAACAAAGTAAAAACGACTTTCACAAATATTCAGTTATGATATTAATTAGTTTTTTTGGGTTCATTAAGAACATGGCTGTTGTTCAATAATAAAATTATGCCTCAAATATACAACTTGCCTAATAATTCTGCACTCCCTGTAGATTTCTCATGGGAAAGGGGGTATCAGCTACTGATGGGGATGAAGTTCAATTCTTGGTTACGGTTTCTCTTTAAGCACAATTTTGAAATTTTTAATTTTTCTTTGTTTTTCCAAAACACTTCACACAATTGTACACAAAATGGGAGGAGGCACCCCAAAGGTTGTTGCAATGAATGGTTGCCCCAAGGGAAGGCAGCATAGATAATGTACAGTTAAAAAAGGGTTTTCCAGAAGATCATTTAATAATCTTTGCCGTTTTTAAAATGTTGCAGGACATCCATTCTAGCTAAAATTGTATTTTTATGTTGTAAAGTTTTGGGTCAAAGAAGCTATATTGCATTTTCATATTTACTGTATCTGCACTGCAGTAACTGTATGCAAACGACATGTAGAGCTTACACCCAAAGTAAAATGTGTGTGTGAGTGTGTGTGTGCTCATTACAGTCAAATCCCAAACAACTAACTGTGAGCTACATCGTACACATGCTAGATTAGACTCATGTTGAGGCTGCTGATAAAGATGCGCCTCGGAATAGAATCTAGTGCGTGTGTGGAAGCAAAGCAGGTAAAAAGAGCTTGAGATGTGCCTGTTAATGTGGGCACTGCTTTAGGCCGCTATGTAATTAGGTTGCACGCAGGATGTAATTTGTGTGCCGCTGTGTAATAATTGGCTATAGCTGAACATGAATGTAAAAGAGTGATGGGGGAATGAGGTTTGGGAGTGATGCCACAGCTGCTGCTGATGGGGATGGGGCAGAATGCCGGAGCCTAATGCCCTCAGAGAGGAGAGATACTGCTGGGAGCCGGAGTTCGGGGCTGTAGCTACTTGGACTAAGGAATAGTAAATTTACCAATTTTTCCAATATTCTACTCTTGGCATTACCTTCAGCCATTTTTAATCTGAGCCTTTTTAAAATGTGTTGCTTAAAGATCTGGCATGGCAGATCTTTATTGATGTCTGATGCCTGAGCAACTCCCGAGTGCATTGTTATCCTCACTCATCCAACCCACCAAAATCTGCTCAACTGCATGCAGTGCATCATCTCTCCGCCCCTATGCTATTAACAGTTGCATTGCTAGCCTAGAGGTTAGCAGCGCATCTGTACAGTATCGGGGCCTCAACTGTCCCCCAATCCCTGCCATGCTCCAGCCTTTGTTCATGGGTAACAGGCTTTAGGCATCAGTTCTGCACCCCAACAATAAGATTTACTCTGGTAAGTTAAAAAGTTTCCATTAAGGAACAGTGTAATACCCTGTCGTTAAAATGTCCATTGTTTAAACCAGGTGACTGTCTCAAGTTTTCAAATTTCTTTTTACTTTACAAAACTGTTCTCAGCTTTCTATTGATGACAATTTTGCAGCAGAAATTCTATTTTACAGTATATATTGCAGTATAATACATAAGATTGGGTTAAGCATTAAAGGACTTTTTTCACCTTTTATTTTATTGTGTCTGTGTCTGTGTCCTCTGTTGAGAGGTCTTTCTTCACTCCATATCCAGGCCAGATATGAAATTAAGTAAATCTTTTTAAAGGGGAACTTCAGCCTAAACAAACATACTGTCATTAAGTTACATTAGTTATGTTAATTAAAATAGATAGGCAATATATTCTCGTACCCACCCTTTTTTAAAGGAACAGTCAAATGTTTGTGATTTCATGGGGGCAGCCATCTTTTTTGTTGAAAGGAGGTTACAGGGAGCATTAGACACTGTTCCAACTGTCCTGTGTCATGATCACCCCTCCCAGCTGCACGTGCTAGGCTTCAAATCTCAAATTCAAAATTAACAAATTTGCGCCAAAACAGCAGAAGAAGAACAACATTATCAGAGATCCCATCATGCTTTGCACAGCATCAGGGGAAAAATACCCATGCAGTTTTCTTCTGTGCTGCTAAAAATGAGGCTTGGGTAAGAAATACAAAGTTCTGATGCTATGAAACTGTTAAAGAAAGCCTTTTCAGTGCTGCTGAGTAGATTTTTAGTCTGGAGGTTCACTTTAAGTAAGGAAATTCAGAAAAACAATCTTTGTGTTGTTCGAGATGCGTGTCTGCTTGCTTCATTGTGCTGTATTTCTAATAATCACTTGCGTGAAAACTTTTTTTAACACTTTTACTAATTCCAAAATCATTATAACTTTAGTTTAGCTTTGTAATATTTTCCTTGCTAATTAGCTGCAAACAGATTTTGAAAGTGTTGCTATCCAATTTGTGCCACGTGTTGAATGCAATTTTAGATTTGTAGTGGTTCACAGGCACACACAGCAATACCATGGAGAGAAAAACAAAAAAAAGTGTGATAGCTCTTTAGAATTATTCTAATTTGAAAACAGAAGCATAGATCAGGTTGAATAGTAAATAAACTATTCTTATTATTCTCTATTACTATTCTCCTGGCCCAAGTAATGGACAAATATGGTCTCCTGCCTTCTGACCATTGCGTATATATATAAGTTAGACACTTTCTGTGAGGGTATAGACTTTAGCCCAACCCCCTGGGTGTCTGAATTCTGTAATTACAAGCACAAGCCAGGGTTGATCTCCCTGATGTACTCCAAAGATTGGTACCAAAAACTAAAAGTAACAACACCGACAAAGACTAAATGGCAGGACAGGCTCGGCACTATATGCACAATGGAGGAATGAGATCATACTTTTCTTTGGTATGGCCAAAACTTCTATTAATAGCCTTAATAAAGAAAGAGGCTATACAATCTACCACAACTGGTACAGGACTACATCTCTTCAGAGGCCTATTACCAACTGAAAATTGTTTTAGGGCTGTGGCGCGCCTGTAGACCAACTGCACTGCTGGTGTACCTGTCCCCCAGTTAAGAAGCTATGGACAAATTGCTTTAATACAGCTTCCACAGTTATGGAGGTCAGCTTGCTTCCAGAACTGTGGTTGCTTTGTTTTGCAAGAAAGCCCCATCCCTTACCAAGCAACATAACTTATTATCATTGGAATGAAGATCCCCTTCACTTCCCATAAACTGAACGAAATCTACAAGTTCAAGAAAATTACTCACTTGCCAATCAGGAAACACTGTTCAATTAGATCTGGTCCCCTTGTTCTGTATGGATCTTGTTAATTTGACCCTTGGAAGCATGCTGTAATTCATCTCTCTCATACTTTTGCTTGTACAGTGAAGTCGACCCACGCTCTATGTTATATTGGATTCCCACCAGCCTTAGTGGCATGCTTGCATTTATCTTCTATGGTTCTTTGCATCCTCTACATACTATGGTTACTTTTTGAATTTTGAATGCACTGTGTACTGGCAAATGTATGTTATTGTGCACTGTCTACAATATATTCTTTCACTAAACTTCTAGTTGAAAAAAAGAAGAAAGTAAATTAAGTTTACAGCAGGGATGCATGTTTGTCAATGGAACGCCTAATGCTGTTGAAAACAGGAAGTGAAAGTATTTAATGAATCTGTGCCCATAATCTATTACAAGGACTACAGTTGTAAATGATGTGTACTCCGCCAAAACGTTATCAAAAGAAATGGCATAGCTACAGAGCTATAGGTTCCAGTGAATGTTTTACACTGGGTGTACGTGTAATAATCACATGATAAAGATGACAAAAAACAGCACTCAAAGGACAACCACTTTCTATTTTACTTTAAGAACAATTATCAAAGAAATTGTCCTTCTGTAAATCCCACATGCCTATAGAATATTTAGCCAGCAACACTAGAAAGCTTTTCAGAGGTCTATCTGCACAGCCGGTGTGAAAAAAATGGTTTGTTTATAAACTGTTGTAACAACTTGTGTCAGTGACTAGGGGGGGGGGCGGAGGTTATAGCTGTACTATGTAGATAGGTTTTACTTCTCTGTCACTATTCACAGAGGATTGATTAAGACCTGGTGCACACCAGAGGAGTTTTTCTGAGCGTTTTGAGTTTTTGAAACCTCCTGCTAATGTTATCCTATGCACACTAGAGCGATGAGGTTTTGTAAAAAAAAAACATAGCATTACATTGGGAAGAGCTTTTGAAACCTCTAGCGTTTGGGGTGCTTTTCTGGTGTGTCTCAACCCTTACTGTTTGCTTCTGCCCTGCTTGCACACACACTGCTTTCTGACAGATATCAGAACAGCTGAGGGATTTTTAGATACAGAGCAGGATCTGAAGAGAAGGAGGCTTCCTTTATTCCTGTTCTTGGATGCTTACCACCCCCCCCCTCTCCCCCCTCATTCAGAATGAGCTCTTCCTGGCACTGTTTACTTTACACTGCCAGACAGAGAGAGAGACACACAGGAACACACAGAGCTTCAGCTGATGATGAGTTATGTACACACTATTTGAAGCTATCTTTCTGCTTTCTACCATTCTGAAGAGATTCCAGTGACAGTTTTACTACTGCTAGTGAGGACTGCCTTTGTATGCTGGATACAGTCCTCCATAGTAATGCCCACAGTGAAAAATGTTCTCTGTAAATGTCATATTTTCTTTACATAAAAATTAAAAGATGAAAAAAAAGCCTTTGTATTGCTATTTGCTAGTAATTACTGGAAATATATGTGGCATTTACAATTTTAGTTAACTTTGATAGTTGTCCTTTAATTACTAATATCCAAGTATTATAATAATTATTATTGAATTATAAAGCACCAACATATTCCGTGGCACTGTACAAAGTAAGAAACAAACATGGGGTACATAATACAGACAATGGTGTACACCAATATGCATAATACATAGTTGGTGACAAAATACAAAGTAAATACAAACTACAGAATTGGTAATGACAGTGATAAAAGTAACAAAAATGTATAATGAATTCAGTAACAAAAATGTATAATGAATTCCGAGACACAAAAGGGAAGAGAGCACTGTCCTTGCAAGCTTATGAGACCCCTACATATATACATACAGCTGTATTTACTCCATACCATATTTATCAGCAAAATGCCTGTTAAAGTTTTTACTTAAATGTACCTGTTTATATTTACTATTTTCATATACTAATAAGTAGAATAACCCCTGAACCTGAGCTATAGCCTCTAAAGTGGAATAAGCAGACAAGAATCCATAAGCACATATGCAATGCTATTGTAACTGTTCAATTACTCTTGCTAGTGATTGCTCTTGGCGTGTTTGCTCTGCCATCTGCTAACATTTGCACTACACTATAGTTCAAGCCAAGAGCTTTTTAACAATACATGTAGATTATATGTAGGGCAATCATTTCATTTAGGATTTCTGCCCAGATGGCATTAATTTTTTTTGTTGTGCTGGTGTCTTGGCTAGATTAAGTTTTAATCAAATTTACTGGGTTTCCTGAACTTTTCAGATGTTCATGGTTAATTTTTATGGGAGTAGGAGCATGACCTGACAGTAACAGCATGTGCATCATTTTTCTTTTTGTCTTTAAGTCATAAAACAATGATAATCATGTCAATAGTAAGCATACTGCCTCATGAGCAAACATCCAGATGTGAGTGTACATGTAAAGCTGAATATTCACCACTCGCCGGAGGAAGATGGATCCAGCGACGTCCCCCTGATGGCAACCATTCCACGATCCATCTTCCGGAATGATGGCAAACAACGGGCCTGAGCGGGATAGGTACTTTGTGCGGAGTCATTGGGGTTCTTGAAGATCCAATCCACCATGACGTTTGTTAACGTTGGGTGCCGCTAAACGTTGTTCACATAATCGCGCACATGTACCCATGTCACGAGATTGGGGAAAGGATCGCTTGACACTCAAAAGAAACGCAAGTCGCAGCCGTTGGAAAAATCAATGGGAAAATTGTGTAGTGGACATGGGCCTTAAGTGCATTTCTTTGCTCCCATTGCCCACCTACAGGAAATCTGGATGTTTGTTAATGTGGAGGAGAGTGAATCAGAACATACATATGGCTGAAAGCCTAGTGTGCCTCGCGGTTTTCTGTAGATTTAAATAGTCTGTAGGTGTCAGTCTTGGGCACACACTACGAAATTCTCTATAATATGTTGTTTATCATATATAACTGTGCATTTAGTACAGTATTTTACCCTGTTGCACAACAGAGAGGGATTACTGAATAGGGGATAGATCCTCATATTTTCTATAATTTTACAATGAAATATGTCCTCCTGTAGAAGATTGAAGACTTCCTATGAACTGTATATGGAAGATTTATCAAGGAAGGCACAAAGTGAAAGCTTCTAATAATTTTAATTATAGTTCATGTACAAATATACCGTATTTTTATTTGTCATTTTCCTAATTGTGTACAGTAAGATCCCCAGTACCCAGCACAGGACAGGCAGGGATTGCCTGATGTATCACCCAATGCCCTCTGACATCATACCCTACACTAAGATAGATGCACACATGTGCACAAAAAGACATGGCAGCACACTGGACACCGAAACCCTGCGCACAAACTCTCCCGCAGTCACCAGTCTCCCAACCGCCCAGCCAGAAATAGTGGATGATCCTGGCAGAGTAGTTGGCTTTGTTGCAGTTACTGTCCTAGACAACTGTATTGCTTGCCTTGCTTTATTTTAGAGGACCAAGTCTTTCAGTTCATTTTTGTAGAAATATTTTAATGATTGATATATAGTAGCAAGGATGGAGGGGCATCCAGTTGTAGATTGGGTAGCATACCAAGGCCCCAGTGCCTCAAGGGGTAAACACGGGTACAGCAATACAATTGGGTCGGCACCATTTAAATAGGTAGTAATTTTTTTTAAAAAAAAGCTTTTTTTTCTTAACAAGAAAAGTTTTATTAAACAGTAAGAAAAAAAAAAATATAAAGAGTCAAATAAATCAGTCAAAAGATATCCAGCAATGTCACAGTTAGCAGAGACACCAAGCAAGTAATCACTGAGCCCAGGCAAATATAGAAGAGAAAACAAGAGGGGATAAAAGACTACCGAGCAGGATATCAAAAGGTGTACCAGGCAACAGAAGCCAAGCTAACTTGAGATCTGGCAATCCTGCAAGGGGTATGATTGTCTTAAATAGGAAATGGTAAACTGCTAGGAGAACACCTGTTGATCAAAGACATGCCCAGAAGGTGATACTCCATCTTGTGGTGAAACTGGAAACTGCAGGTAACATAGCAGGGATAGCAGAGCCACCGACAGTCCTTTTTGTGGTTGCCACGGATGCAGCTAGTTCAGATGTACTCAACCTAACTATTTGCCGGTGCCATGTCTCGAACCGGACTGCTCACATGGTTTAGGGTAATCGCCAAACAGAAAGAAAGAGACGGCACTCCACTGGCTGCAATTTCAAATTGCTGTATTCAGAAACAAGACATTACATGTTAAGGATAAACTACTTCATCAGATGTCAAACAGCGATTGAATGCAATTGCACAAATATATACTCTCATCCCAGGTGCTCCACCCGAGTAATTACAAACCCCACTCTTACATCAATTAACCCTAAAAAGTCCACGTCCTCCACAGTGATTCAATTTGCAAAGTCCATCATAATCTCACGGTCATATGGCACTCCTGATAGGCTACCAAATAAAACAATATCATATAACTGACCGTGATTCTGTCTGGCACTTCCTGCACGGACTGTAGAAAAACATGCAGTTAAAAACCAGTATAGATACATTTCATCATAAAAAGCATTTGAGAGGTAACCTCTCGTTCATTCCTCTCTAGGAGATACAACATCTAACAAGTATATCCACTTTGCTTGTTTTTGCTTCAGCAATTTTTCAAAATCTCCACCACATTTAGGTAGACTGACTGCTTCCAGTACACACCACCTCAATTGAGCAGAATTGTGACCTGCATCTTTAAAATGCCTCGCTACTGAAGTGTCATAATTCTTTTCGCCTGCTGCATGTTTTGAAATCGCCCTCTTATGCTCCTGTATTCGTGTCCGGACCGTTCTCGTGGTCTCGCCCAAGTACATTGAACCGCAAGGGCATCTAAGCCCATATACTACCCCTGCTGTGGAACAGTAATGCCTCCCCTTGATTCTGATCTTTTGACCTGTATGTGGGTGACATAGAGTGTCACCTTTGATTATTCCACTACATACATTGCAATTGAGGCATGGCACAGTCCCTGCTTTTCCAGTGTTGATCTCCTTTATTTTAGGGGATGCATCTACATGTCTCACCCTATCCTGGATTGTTCTGTCTCTTCTGACAGAGAAGATGGGTCCGCTTTGAAACAGCGGTCCCAGTTCTGTCTACGGTTCCCACTTCCTCTTTAATCCTCTCTATTTTACAGGCACTATACCCTTTCTGCAAAAACTTAGTTTTCAGCTGTTTACTCGTTTTTTTTATAGACCTGATCTTCAGTACAAATACGTCTGGCCCTGAGGAACTGTCCCCTTGGGATGGCTTTGGTTACATGGCCCGGATGGTAACTATCCGATCACAATAAATTATTGCAATCGGTGGGCTTGCGAAACAACTCCGTGGCAAACCGACCTTCGCCGCGAGAGATTAGTTTCCAGCAGCCAATCTTCAATAATTGTAATAGCCTCATCCGGCGGTATTGCTGTGAAAAGGCTTTGTATATCAAGGCTGCAGAAAATGATGTTGTTTGGTATGTCCCGCACTGCCTCCAACCTCCTCAGTAGGTCTGTTGTATCCTTGAGACAGTGCTGGAACGTAGCAATGACATCCTGTAGATACCTGTCAAGATAACCGCCTAGAGGGTAAAGTGCTGACCCCCTACTAGACACTATTGGGCTTCCAGGGGGGTTAATAAGATGCTTGTGCACCTTCGGGAGCAGATACAACAGGGGCACCTTGGGGTGTTCAACCTTCAACCCCTTTGCTGTTTTACTATCAATAACTCCATCCACCTATGCTCCAGATAACAACCAATCTATTTTTTCTTTCACCTTGGGAGTTGGGTCTTCATCACATTTTACATAATGCATGGTATTCGTAACCTGTTTTAACGCCTTATTCAAATAACAGTCAATATCCTGAATGACCGTGGCCCCTCCCTTATCCGCTTTTGTTATAATTATGCTAGGATTGTCACTTAGATGGTTCAGGGCCAGACAGAATCAGGGTCAGTTATATGGTATTGTTTTATTTGGTAGCCTATCAGGAGTGCCATATGACCGTGAGATTATGATGGACTTTGCAAATTGAATCACTGTGGAGGACGTGGACTTTTTAGGGTTAATTGATGTAGGGGTGGAGTTTGCAATTACTCTGGTGGAGCACCTGGGATGAGAGTATATATTTGTGCAATTGCATTCAATCGCTGTTTGACATCTGATGAAGGAGTTTATCCGTAACATGTAATGTCTTGTTCCTGAATACAGCAATTTGAAATTGCAGCCAGTGGAGTGCCGTCTATTTCTTTCTGTTTGGAGATAGCAGATCCACCTGCTGTTGACTCGTGATAACACCAGCCGGTGAAGCAGGGTGCAACAGTGTTCCTGACAGTGGGTTTTATCCCTAAACAGCAAGTTGTATTTTAAAACTATAATGTCAAAAAACTGAGAAATAATGATTTTTTTCTTTTTTTTTCCCCTTATTATTACCTTTAAAATGTATATACAACAAAAATAATTCTTAGCAAGTTGACCCTCATGATGCACTATGGGGGCGAACCGAACTTCCGGAAAAGTTTGCGGTTCTCCGCGAACATGAACCACGGAAGTTCGCCGGGAACCATTCGCTGGTGAACCGTTCGGGCCATCTCTAATGATCACACTAATTAATAATAGTATAATATTTGGGAGAGCCAAAAAGGACACGCAATAGTACCAAAGTATCCAAAGAAAAGCCATCTAATACTTAAAGCTGTATGCATATACAAGTTTAAGTTAAGCTGTTCATTTGTGAACGATCAGACCTGCAAAAATACTCTTTTAAACCATTATGCATATCTGTAGGTAGTAAACTATAGTGCTGGCCTCCAGATATGAGGAACAAGCCAAGATTTTTAAAATTTACTTTATCTTGTCTTTCAAAATAATTTTCTGTTGGCCCAGTGTTTTATCTTTATGGTCATATGAGAAATGATTACTATTATCATTATAGGGGCAGCACGGTGGCGTAGTGGTTAGTTCTCTCGCCTTGTAGCGCTGGGTCCCTGGTTCGAATCCCAGCCAGGGCACTATCTGCAAAGAGTTTGTATGTTCTCTCCGTGTCTGCGTGGGTTTCCTCCGGGCACTCCGGTTTCCTCCCACATTCCAAAAACATATGGATAAGTTAATTGGCTCCCCCTAAAATTGGCCCTAGACTACAGTACTTACACTACATAATATAGACATATGGCAATGGTAGGGATTAGATTGTGAGCTCCTTTGAGGGACAGTTAGTGACAAAATATATATATATATGTATATATATACACTGTACAGCGCTGCGTAATATGTCGACGCTATATAAATACTAAATAATAATAATAATATTAATATCACTACTATTATTATCACATTTAATTGAAGTAGCACTGTACACTGATACAAACAGTCCATAGAATAACTAATACCAAATACATAAATGTAAAAATAAAACTAAGCAGAAAAACATCTCACAAAACATTTGAAGCGAAGACAAAACAGAATATTATAGAAAACTTTGCCTTATTCAGTTTATAATTTATAGCGTAACAACAAAAAGAAAGGCAGTAAGTGAACTGCTTATCATGTAACAGTGATTCACTCGGATTCTGCAGTAAGGGGTTCCCTCCAGGGTCATACTAACTCCCATCTCCAGTCTTAGCAATAATAAGAAAAGAGATCCAGGAATCTAGAAAACTTGTGGAACAACCCCCACCTCCTTCTTATCTCAGTAAACCAGCTGCTGTTATGCTTGCCAGCAGTTTGGATTTGAATCATCTAGGTGTGAAGTGAGGAAATTTGGGCACGGCTACACTTAAAATGTACTGTAAATGTATTAGTTATAGAACATTGTAGGTGCAGCCTATAAAATGTGAGCGCAACAATATAATTTAAAGGTTGTATACCATAATGGTTGAATATACTGTTACAATGATATTGTTAGCCGCAACAGTTTACAGCTTTCAGGGCCGGCGCTACCATAGAGGCAAAGGGGGCAATTGCCACAGGGCCCCAGAGCTTGTAGGGGCCCCCAGTGGCTACAAGAGGAAAAAAAATTTCAAAACGACCTTATAGTTTTTGAGAAAATTGATTTTAACCACTTCACCACTGAGGAGTTTTACCCCTTGAGCACCAGAGCAATTTTCACCTTTCAGCACTCCTTCCATTAATTCGTCTATAACTTTATCATTACTTATCACAATTAATTGAACTACAGTATATCTTGTTTTTTCCGCCACCAATTAGGCTTTCTTTAGGTGGGACATTATGCCAAGAATTATTTTATTCTAAATATGTTTTAATGGAAAAATAGGAAAAATGTGAGGAAAAAAATCATTATTTTTCAGTTTTCGGCCATTATATTTTTTAAATAATGCATGCTACTGTAATTAAAACCCATGAAATGTATTTGCCCATTTGTCCCGGTTATAAAACCGTTTAAATTATGTCCCTATCACAATGTTTGGCGCCAATATTTTATTTGGAAATAAAGGTGCATTTTTTTCAGTTTTGCGTCCATCCCTAATTACAAGCCCATAGTTTATAAAGTAACAGTGTTGTACCCTCCTGACATAAATATTTAAAAAGTTCAGTCCCTAAGGTAACTATTTATGTATTTTTTTTATTGTAAATTTTTTAAAAAAAATTTTTAGTTACAAAAAAAAAATGGGGAGTGTGGGAGGTAATGAGTTATTTTTTTGTGTATAAGTAATGTATTTGTATGTGAAAAATGCTTTAGGGTGTAGTTTTACTATTTGGCCACAAGATGGCAACAGTAACTTTTTGTTTAATGCGACCTCCAAGAGTCCTTCGGACGCTTGGAGGAAGTACTAGGAGGCTTGGAAAGTGTTTTTTTTTTCACAATGATCGCGCTGCTTATCGGAGAAGCAGTGGATCATTGTGGGGCTTAGATCAACGAACGGGATTGGATTTTCCCGTTCATTTTCTCCGGGCGGGCGGCCGGCGGCGTGTTTACGAGCGGGAGTGCGCGCTAGAGCGAGCGGGAGCGCGGGCAGCGGTGTGAGCGCGGAAAGTACGGATTTCTCCGTGAAAGGGGGTGAAAGGATGGAAAAAGGGACGGAGAAATTCGTACGGGCGGGGGTAAAGTGGTTAAAGTTTTAAAGGAAAAAAAATACACATTTAAAAACCCGCCGACTTTAATGGTTAATAGCAAATCCACCTTAAATGCTAGAAACCCTAAATTTGCTGGATATGTTAAGGAGATCATTGGGAATAAGAGGAAAAAACTATTTTTCAAAAAGACCTTATAGTTTTTGAGAAAATCAATTGTAAAGTTTCAAAGGAAAAAAGTATACTTTTAAATACGGTAAATGTCACTTTTAGTAGCAAACCTAGCGGTAGTGTAATTTTACATGTATCAAAAGAAAGAGCAATGAATTTCCTGACGGGGTTTCCAGGGGGTCCATACGCAGCTGCAGCGTTGGCCAGGGATCGCTATACAGCCACAATATGGCTGTATGAAGATCCCTGGCATTTGTTCCTATTTTCCCCAAAAAAATTTAAGTTTAGAGTGTTAGAATTTAAAAAAAAAATTATGTGGGGTCCCCCCTCCTTAAACTTTTTAACCCCTTGTTTCCCATGCAGACTGGGGTAGCCAGAATGTGGAACTCCGACCGATTGGGGCTTCACACACTGACTATACCAGCTGCAAAAAAGGTCCCTTAATGCCGATTTTTGTTCCGGTGTATCTGTTGGGGGGCCCCCCCAGGTTTATTTTGCCCTGGGGCCCCATTGTTGCTTAAACTGGCCCTGACAGCTTTAAGTGTAGTGATGGTGCCAACACCACATTTTTCACGAACCGACCGTTCACAGCGGGCTCCATAGACTTTAATGGCAAGCGAACAACTTTTAGGGCCTCTCTGCAGCCACCATTTCTTTAAAAAAGGAGAAAAGGGGAAACAAAAGGAAAAAAAAAACATTTCAAAAAGACCTTTTTGAGCACAGGCGCAAATGTGTGAAATTTGTGAGGCAGAGAAGGAGGTAAAAAGGATACAAGCGTGGGCCAGAAGGGTGAAAGAGGCGTGTTTTATGGGCACAGCACAATCTATTCTTCCATATCGCTCTGATAAACAGGTAGACAAGGAGAGCTGACCAATGCACTTAGGGAGAGGGAGAGTTGACCAATCCAACCAGTCAATCGCCTATATACAGTTATATACTGGGTACCACATACAGTACAGCACCAGTCTCTGTTCATACATAGCACCAGTATATGATTTTATTTTACATTTTATTTGGTGTGCATTGGAAGAGGGGTAGTCTTATACGGTGATGAGTATATCCCAAACTCTATATTTTAATTTGAAAATTTGGGGGGTCGTCTCATACGCCCAGTCGTCTTATATGCCAGAATATACGGTATATATATATATATATATACATATATATATATATATATATATATATACCGTATATGTATATACAGGGTGGGCCATTTATATGGATACGCCTTAATAAAATGGGAATGGTTGGTGAAATTAACTTCCTGTTTGTGGCACACTAGTATATGTGAGGGGGGAAACTTTTCAAGATGGGTGGTGACCATAGCGGCCATTTTGAAGTTGGACATCTTGAATCCAACTTTTGTTTTTTCAATAGAAAGAGGG